>NC_135334.1:118294502-119696535 GCF_023851605.1 Tamandua tetradactyla | reverse complement strand
AGTATTCTAATGAAATCCCAAAAAGCAGTACAAAAAATTTTGAGGTGAAGAAAAGAGAAAAGTAGAAATTGTGGTGAGTAAATAGATAACTATGGACTTTCTGGGAATGAATATATATATTATTATATATATATATATTTATGTATGTTAAGTAAGGACCATGAAATTGAAGGAATATACTTTGAGGGAAATTAAAAATTATTTTAAGCAAATCTTAGGAGTGGAAGATGGGTGGGGAGATAGGGTTCTATGTTAACATAGTATCATATTAGGGGAACAGGAAACAGGCAAGGGAAGAGTGAAAAAGAGGTGGAGGGAAGTAAAAGTATTCTAAAGATGTCATCTTATTTAGTAAACGACTGTGGAAGTAAATAAAGCACCGTGATGATGGATGAAGGGAAGAGTCTGTTTTAGTGGATAAATAACATCTTGGTTTCTGATAATAGTGGCTGGAGATTGAATCATGTCCTCCACAAAGGCATGTTCAGATCTCAACCCTTGTGTACATTCCAGTGTATGGACCCATTGTAAATAGGATCTCTTGAAGATTTTGCTTTAGTTAAGCTGTAGCCTAGTAGAATCAGGTTAAGCTTCACTCCAGATTACTGGAGTCCTTTATAAACAGAATGAATTTCAGGCAGGTAGACAGAAGCAGCCAGAAGCAGGAATTCAATTGGACAAGATGAGAAAGGAGAAGACGCCACCAGGAGCATTGCCATGGGATAGAAAAGCCAAGTAACTTGAAAGATTGCTGCCAGCCAAAAGATACTGCCCCTGGAGGAAGCAAGCTTTCTAGCCTCTAAAAATCATAAGTCAGTAAATTCTTGTCCTTAAACCAACCCATTGTATGGTATTTGTTTTAGCAGCTAGGAAGTAAGACATTAGTGTAGAAACATGAGTGTAATTATGAGTTCAGAGAAAGGAAAGTTAATGTTCCATTCCAAATTAACAGGGAAGAAACGGAAATGAATAATAAAATCAGGAAAAAAAATTAAAAGGAGCAACAATGTAAAGTAATTAATAAACATAATATAAGATGGAAAATAAAGTTATGTAGTCATTACATTAAATGTCAACAGACTAAATTCTCTCCTTAAAAAGACTGGGCAGTGGCCACAGTGGCTCAGCAGGCAAGAATGCTTGCCTGCCATGCCAGAGGACCTGGGTTCGTTTCCCGGTGCCTGCCCATGTTAAAAAAAAAAAGAAAGAAAAGACTCAGATTGGATAAAAAAAATAAACTTTGGCCAATTTCAAAACGTTACACACTGTATTACTCCATTTATATAACATTCTTTTTTTTAAGTAATTGAAAAAAATTTTTTTAATTATCAAAAAACGCCAAACACAAACATTCATAACTTTTGATCATTTTGTTCTACATACACAATCAGTAGTTCACAATATCATCACATAGTTGCACATTCATCATCTAACATTCTTGAAGTAAAAAGTTTATAGAAATAGAGAACAGATTAGTGGTTTCTAGGGGTTAGAAATGGGAAAGTGGTGGGTGTGGCTCAGAGTCTTGCGGTGATGATACAGTTCTGTATCTTGATTGTGGTGGTAATTAGACAAAACATAGACTTATATAAACACTTGAATGCATGTATAATTGGTGGATTCTGAATAAGCTCTGAATTTCACCAGTGTCAATTACTTGATTATTATATTATGTATTATATGATATTAATTAGGTAAGATGTCAACATTAGGGTGCTTATCAAAGGGTACATGGGACCTCTCTGTACATTTGTTTGCAATTTCCTGTGAATCTATAGTTATTTCAAAAGAAAAAGTTTAAAAAAATAAGCCCTAGGAACATGTTGTTTGTGTACATACTTAAAATAAAAGCCCAGTAATAGAAGACTAGATAGACAAACAGCAGCATATTCACACAAAGAAATATTATAGGAGAGTCCAACTGCTGCTACATCCAATGCTATGCCTAAATCTGAGCAATATAACAATGTGAAAAAGGAAGTCTGAAGAAGACATGGAAACAATAGCCTTTATACACATTTATAAACAGCCAAAACTAAGAATAGCTTTAAACAACTGTTTGTTCTGGAAAATGTAAAGTATATGCAAAATAGAAAGAATAGTATAACGAACAGCATGTACTCAAATCCCACATCAAAAATTATCAGTTCATGCTCAGTTCAGTTTTATCTTTATCTCCATCCACTTCCCCCATTCCTGGGTTATTTGGAGACAATTCAGTCATTATAACATTTAACCATAAATATTGTAGAAAAATAGGTTTAAAGAATTCATATATATATGCTATAATATATTAAAACATCAAGGAAGACATGAATTAAGATTCAAGGTAGTGGTTTCCTCACGTGAAGGAGGCAGAAGACAGGAGGGAAAAGTAGCACATGGTAGGTGTGTGTTGTTTCTGTTTTTTTTAGTGTTTCATTTTGCCTGAAAGTGAACTAAGGATTTTGAGCCAAGGATTAGAATTAACCCAATTATATATGCACCTGATGTAAAGAAAAGAAAGAAAGAAAATAAAGGAGCAGGCAAAGAGACAGGGAAAGAGAATCAAAAGTGGGGTTTTTTATTAGATGGGAAAATTGCAGATTAAAAATAATAAACAGAGGAAAGGTAGCATTATGAAATGAAGGAAGGTGGATTTATAAAGAAAAACTTAAAATTTTAAAGCTTTTGTATGAACCAAACAACAGAGTCACTAAATATATATAGAGAAGAAATGCTGAGATGTCAGGAAAACTTGCTAAAAATACAAATAGGGCAGACACAAACTACTCGACATAAAAAATTGATTAACACAGTTTATACATACCCATAATTATGTATGTGTATATATATTTGTGGGAGATTTACAAAAATCAAGCATAAATTTTGTCACAAAGGAGACATTTACCAATCAAAGCTGTAGAGATTTTACAGGCCACGTTCTTTAATCAAAATCCAGTACATTAAAAAAGAATAAAAAGATGATCGAAATCTCTTAATTACCTAGAATATCAAGAGGCATAGACTTAGGTAACCATCAGATAAAAAATATATCAAAAAGATGACCGAAATCTCTTAATTACTTAGAATATTAAGAGGCATAGACTTAGGTAAACATCAGATCAAAAATATATCAAAAGAGATATTGTTGACTATTTTAAAGGTGATATAAAAGAGATAGAGCACTTCATATGCAAACCTAAGGGAACAGTGTGAAAGCTGTACTTAGAGAAAACATTTAAGTCTTCACTACTTTCATTAATTAAAAAAAAGCATGATACCCATTTAAAATTGAGAAAGAGGTAAAAAAAATGAACAAAAAAGACTTGGGAAAAGGGAATAATTAATGATACTTCAATCAAATAAAAAAGGATAAGGATAAATTTAAAAACCTGGTTCTTCGAAAAAAAATTCCTAATAAGTGTGATTATGGCAAATATCAGTAACTATTCTCTATTTTAATAATAACTACCTCAGAATGGAGAGCCAAGAAAAAATAAAAAGTTAAGATTAGTAATGTAGTCACTGATATTGAAGAAATTTAAATATTACTATTTATATTTTAAATTATAAGATGAAGAATTATGAACAAACACTATAAATTATATGGACTGCCCATACCAAAAAATCAAAACAAAACAAAACTATATGGAAACATTGTGGAACTCTAGAGCAGGGGTTGGCAAACTAAGGCCTACTGGCTAAAGCTGGTCTGCTGCATGTATTTGTATGGCTCACAAGCAAATGAGTGTAGAATTCAAATTCAGTGCCCATAAATAAAGTTTTACTGGAATACAACCATGCCCACTTGTTTCCACATTGTGCCTGTTTGCTTTTGCTCTACAACTGTGGGACTGAGTAGAAGTGACTGACTGTGAACACAAAGCTAAAGTATTTACTATCTGTTCCTTTATAGACAAACTCTGTTGACCCCACATCTATAGGAAGTAGATAATTTCCTAGCAAAATGTTTAAACTTGAAAGAAGTGGAAAGTTTGAATAGACCAATAGCTGTAAACAAAAACAGAGAGTTGATTTAAAAAAACTTTGAAATAAAATAATTTTGAAAAAGCCACACAACTGTAGATTTCATTGATTAGTTTATTTAAAAATGTAAAGATCAGTTTATTTTAAGTTATTTAAATTATTCTAGGTCATAGAAAAAAACACAAAACACTTTAACTTTGGGGTTACAGTAGAATTTTAATGTCAAACTGATAAAATAGTACAAAAAAGAAAACTATAGACCAATTTTACTTATAAATACAAATACAAAACTTCTAAAGAAAATATTAGCAAATAGACTAGTGATGCATCTATGACAAAGCATTCTATTAGTAAGGGCAATTTTATTCCAGGACTGCAAAGGTGAGTCAATAGCAGAAAATTTAGCAGCCGATTATAGGAAAATATCCTACCCCTCTATTACCTCTTTTAAAAGAATTTGAGAAGCAGCTACTAACATTTCTACTAAAATCAGGAATAGTGATGCCCATCATCATTATTATGCAATAGAATATTGAATAATTTCAGTTCAATTAGCAAAGATTTATTATCTCACTTTTTGATTATCTGTTTGCGTACCTAGGTAACTCTAGAGAATCTATTAAAGAAACCTAGTAGAATTGGCAAGGAAATTTGGTAAAGAGTTGAATAAATATACAAATATCAGTAACTATTCTCTATTTTAACAATAACTACCTCAAAATGGAAATAAAGAGAAAAATCTATTCACAAAAGCGAAAAACCTATAAAATACTTATAAACAGAATAAAAATTCTGCAAGAAATTTAGGTGGTTGTATGAACACTCTAAAGTGTTCACTATCACAAGGTTTATGATTGTATAAAAATAGTTATAATAAATACAGTAAATGAAGCCAGTAGATAAACAACTACTTTTGAAAAAAATAATTGTAATACTGGTGGGAGTCAGCAGATTAATATTCTAATATATCTAGAGCTCAGTGGGACAAAAGACCCAGAAAAAGAAAAGGGAAAAAGAACATGAATAGTCTGTATACAGAATAGCAAGTCCAAATAGCCAACAAACACATGAAAATAGAGACAAATTCAATGATAGGAAAGTGCAAACTAAAATAGCAATGATGTATTACTTCCCATGATTAGTTAAGTAAAATTAAAAAAAAATGAATAACACATTGCTAAAATGGATATTCCTATTTGTTGTACTGGACGTGTAAATTGTTATGGCCAATTTGAAGACTGATGTAGCAACCAGTATTAAGTTAGAAATACATAGAGCCTTTAAGTCCAATAATCTACTCTTGGAAATCTATGCTGTGAAATAAAATCACCACAGCAAAAAACTTCTACGTACAAGTTATTTATTGCAACAATACTTGAGGTGGCAAAAAATTGCAAACCAAATGAATGTCCATTATTTGGGAATTGGTCATATAAATTTTTTTATGTCCACATCATGGGAGATTAGCTAGCTTTTGCAAAGCATGGATGACAGCTGTACTTGATAGTAAGCTCTTGATGTAGAAGAATTTCCATGAGGTATGAATAAGACAAGATCTGTATGTGGGAGAGAGTATGTGTGGGTTTGTATTTGATTACCCAAGCATGGAGAAAAATATACGTCACACACTTGGTTATTAACATACATTATCTGAGAGTGGGAAAGTATGTAGGAGTTTTGGATCAAGAGAGAAAAGAGTAAAAATAAAAGACTGAAATAAAAATGTGTACCACATGCACGACTTTACCTTGTTTATGCATTTATGAAAACATACATATATGCATATGTTAAAAGAAATAGCAGCTGAAAAAAGCAGATGATGCACTCTGCCTGTTTATAAGTAGCAGACTTCTTGGTGGCCAACTGACAGTTTTTCCAGCCAAGTGCAGGCTCCAGGGAAAAAGTCATAATTCAGTTGAAGAGCAGGATGGCTGGGGTCAAAGTTTACAGCTGTAGGAAGCAGAGACTTCTTAGAATGTTACTCAGGATTAGTTCCTCCCCTTTGCCTATCTTCTTTGACTGGCCTTGTCTTCAAAAGCGTTTGTTTCTTACCAGCTCCTTCTTTTCAAACCCACAGAAGGATGACAAAGGACACGGTCCTCACCCAGCCTCTTATTTTCTGCTGTGGTATTGATTAAATCAGCGTGTCTCAAACTTGAGAGAGCATCAGAATCACCCAGAGGGTTTGTTCAAACACAGATTTCTGGGTCTTACCGCCAGAGTATGTGATTTGTGGGTCTGGAGTGGGTCTGCTATCTGCACTTCTAGTGGATTTTAGGTGGGCAGCTGCTGCTGGACCAGGGACCATGCCTCGGAAACCACTGAACTAAACCATTCAACCTCCTATAATGTTCTTTTTATCTCATCGGCAAAATGAAAATAAAAATAGGGTTTGAAGGACGTAAAGGATTCAACCCTCTTTGTAGATGAGGAAAGCAAGGCTCAGAGAGGCGAGGAGACCAGTGCTTGTTGGCAGCCTCTGTCCTTTGGGTTCTGGTGTTGGGACTATAACCCCCCCCCCCCCCCCCCCCGTTTAACCCCATCTGTGCCATAGCCTTCTCAGGGGAGTACATATAAGATAGAGCTGGTCAAGGATCCCTATAGAACCATTATCAAAGCAAAGGGTTATCATGATTATTTACTGAATCCTAACAGTTGGGGGGGAGGGGCTTTGACAGAGTCTAGTAAGTAGGACCCCTCTTTCATGGCCCAGTTCTAAACTAATTGCTAAGTGACTTAGGGGAAAAAAACCCTATGGGAGGCAAAAATATTGTTTCTATACTGACAGAGCTTTAAGGATGAGACTTTTACTTATTGGTAAGGAATTTCCAAACACAAAATCCAAGAATTAAAATGGGAAATAAAGGTTTGCTCCCTACTACTCATAATACCAGGCCCCTTGCTCACTTGCTTGATCTCATTTAATCATTTCCACAATCTAATGAAACAGGTCATATTATCACTATTTTTTTCATTTTTTATTTTTAATATTTTTATTGTGAAATAAAACATTTTTACAAAAAAGAAATTTCCAAGTACATTTTAGCAAGTAGTTATAGAACAGATTTTAAAGCTTGGTTAAGTTCCATGATTTTTCATTTTTTCTTATATGTGCTCCATGACATTGGAAACCAAAAGAAATATCAATATAGTGATTTCAGCAGTCATACTCATTTGTTAAATCCTATCTTCTTTGTTATAATCTTCCTTCTCTTTAAATAAAATATGTACATAAAAGCAATAGATTTCAAAGTACATCGCAATCATTAGTTGTAGAACAGAGTTCAGAGTTTGGTATGGGTTACAATTCCATAATTTTAGGTTTTTATTTCTAGCTGTTCTAAGGTATGGAGGCTAAAAGAAACATCAGTATAATGACTCAACAATCATACTCATTTGTTAAACCTGGCCTTCTCTGTAACTCCACCATTACCTTTGATCTTTCTTCCAATCTTTAGGGGTATTTGGGCTATTCCCAGTCTAACTTTTTTATGTTGGAAGGGGCTGTCACTAATAAGAGGTAGGGAGATGGAACTAGCTGATGTTCTGGAGAGGCTGGGCCCTCTAAGCTTCAGGACTCATCTGGCCCAGGGACCTATCTGGAGCTTGTAAGTTTCTAAAAAGTTATCCTAGTGCATGGAAACTTTGAGAATCTTATATAATGCCATAGGTATTCATTAGGATTGGCTGGAATGGTTTTGGTTGGGGTTTGGCAAGTTATGATAGGTAGCAATGTGTAACCGAAGTTTGTGTAAGAGTGACTTTCAGTGTAGCCTCCCAAGTCTATTTGAACTCTCAGCCACTGATACCTTATTTGTTACACTTCTTTCCCCCCTTTTTGTCAGGATGGCATTGTTGATCCAATGGTTCCAGGGCCAGGCTCATCTCTTGGAATCATCTCCCATGCTGTCAGGGAGACTTTCACCCCTGGATGTCATGTCTCATATAGCAGGGAAGGCAATGGTTTCACTTGCAGAGTTGGGCTTAAGAGAGAGAGGCCACATCTGAGCAACAAAAGAGGTCCTCCGGAGGTGACTCTTAGGCATAGCTATAGGTAGACTAAGCTTCTCCGCTACATTTATAAACTTCGCAAGAGCAAGCCTCAAGATCAAAGGCTTGGCCTATTGATTTGGGTGTCCCTAATGTTTGAAAGTATCTGGGGTTTCCCTGGTAATAAAGTTTAATAGTTCCATAATTTTTCTCCCATCCTTCAAGGATTGACTTTGCCAATACTTGGTTTTTTTTTTTTTTTTGCACAGGCAGGCATTGGGAATTGAACCTGGGTCTCCGGCATGGCAGGCGAGAACTCTGCCTGCTGAGCCACTGTGGACTGCCCTGCCAATACTTTTTGATTATCTGCTTAATATACTCTGGGATGTGTCCAGGAATTACATTAAGCTCTTCAGGATTAAAGGCTCTCATTATTATTCTGGGCTCCCTGTGTTTGGATTGTCTAAATGATCTATCCAGACAGGTTCAGTTAGAGTATGTTCTACAGCAAATTTGGGTTCTGGTCAAAATAAAGCTTTCTTCCTTTGGTCTCAAAGAGTAGGTGAAGTTCTAACATACAGACAATGCCTTTCTTATCCCTGTATTTTGAATTACCTTAATCCTGACCTGACTGGCTTCATTCTTATCTCTAAATACCAGGTTATACACATATAAAACATCCCTCAAAATCCAGAAATAGCAATGACCACTCCAGACTAACTGTTATAAGAGCTTACAATGTAGGCCCAGTTTTCTTATAAGTATTTTCTAAGTGAAACCATATACTATTGGCTCTTCTGTTTCTGGCTTATTTTGCCTCAACAAGTGTCCCAAGGTTCATTCCCATCGTTGCATGCCTCACAACTTCGTTCCTTTGTGTAGCAGCACCACGTCTGATCATGTGTTTACATCACTGTTCACCAATCTACTTCTCAGTCAGTGCATCCTTCAGCCACCTCCATCTACTGGGCCTCATGGAAGACATCCAAAGTCAACGGTCCATTAACACTGTCAGTTTTAGATAATTTCATTGTTCCCAAGAGAATGATAGCCATTCAACACACCCTCACCAAATAGAAAATCCAAACTTCCTCCTAACTCTTGTCCCTCTCCCATTATGTACCCCTGTATTATCACCCTAGCTGAGGAAACTGAGTTTCCGAGAGAGGCTAAGAGACTTACCTAAGGTGGAGCTTGAACTGGAACCAGAAGACTGTACTCTCAATAATTATCTCCACCTAATTTGTGCCAATACTTTCTTTTGTTAGCACTTACTATGTGCCAGGCCCAGTGTATCAGTTCAGGTGGGATCAGAAAGCAGAACCCCTACGAGGGATGCGCAGTGGGGTTTATTTCTGGGATTAGGCCTTACAGCTTGCAGGAGCCATGGAAACAGTCGAGGGAGGCTGCAGACGGCAGCTGGTGATGGGCCTGAAGACGCTATAAGTCCGTCAGCAAGGGCAGTGGTTGGGAAAGAAAAACTGGTTGTAAAATAGGGGAGAGGGAGGACAAACTAGAATCTGAGTCACCTCCTCTGCCTCCGTGATGTGGGCGACCTAAATAAAGGGTTGGTCCATCCTAGGCCTGGGTCACAAAGGAGCTGAAGAGCGAGTGCAACCCACCAAAGGGTGCCAACCCATCAGCGACCACACCTGCAGGCTGCAGTAGCACTTGGTGCCCTGTAATGATTTTAAAAGCACAGGTGCTGCCACTTCACTTCTGTTTTCCAAATCTCACAAAAATCCTCTGGTGACTAAACAGGGAAGGAATTCTGGAAACATGGTTCCAGCTTGGCTGAACTAACAGAACGAAGCCATCACACCCAGTGAAAGTTGTTTTACACAGAGTACTCCATTTATCTTCAAAACAAGCTTCTATGGAAAGAACTCCATTTTACAGATGAGGAAACTAAGGTTTAGGGGTTTA
Source organism: Tamandua tetradactyla (assembly GCF_023851605.1). Classification (NCBI taxonomy): domain Eukaryota; kingdom Metazoa; phylum Chordata; class Mammalia; order Pilosa; family Myrmecophagidae; genus Tamandua; species Tamandua tetradactyla. The sequence continues at coordinate 119,686,650 of NC_135334.1, read as the reverse complement.
CACAACTTGTCTAAGGTTTGAAGCCTAGAAAGGGGTTTTGGATTTAGAATGTGACTTGAAATCTGCTTGAACCCACTCTGCGGCACCATACACTGATTCCTCTCTAAGCACCCATCAGAGGCTTCAGAGTGCTGCCGTAGGCACATACTTCATCCTCAAAATGCTTTTCTCACCTTTCCTCATTCCTTCTGCCAGAGCTCCCTCACGGGGGCATTGAGATAGGATGATGGGCCTGCTGAGATAGTGGCTCCTCCCTCTTTGGGGTGACCCTGGGGCAGCAGGAGTGCTTGGCACAGCCACCTCTAGCTTTTGGCATCCTTGTCTGTTTACCCAGGTATGTGCCATGACCTTGAAACTGGAGCTGGAGTTGTTTGGTCTCCTGGAGATGACCCTGTCTTCATTTCCTAAGTACTACAAACTGGGTAGCCTAAACCACAGGAATTGATCGTCTCACAGTTCTGGAGGCCAGAAGGCCAGATCAAGGGGCCACCCGGCACTGCTCCCTCTGAAGCCTGCAGGGCTCTGGCAGTGGCGTGCTGGCCATCCGTGGTGTGCTTTGTCTTGTGACGAAATCCAGTCTCTGCCTCTGTCACATGGCCATCTCCTCTGTCTGCCTGTGTCTCTTTTGGTTTGCTAAAGCGGCTGTGATGCAGTATGCCAGAAATGGGGCAGCTTTTACGATGGGGATTTACTAACTTACAATTTACCGTTCTCAGGCCATTTAAATCTCCATCTCAAGGCATCAGGTATGTGATACCTGGACTCTGCAGACAGGCTGCTGCCATCTGGGACACCTTTGTCTCATGGAAAGGCACATGGCCAGCATCTGCTGGTCTTTCTCTCTCGGGTTTCATTGATTCAGCTGCTGGTTTCTCTGTCTGTGGCTTTTTCTCTAAACTACTCTGAGCATTTCTCTCTTGTAGCTCTGTAGGTATTTTATTTTCTTATAAAGATCTTCAGCAAGAAGGCCAAGAACCCCCTGAATGAAGTGGGCCACATTTAAGTTGAAATAACCTAATCAAAAGTTCCCACTCAAATAGGCTTACAGCCACAGCAATGGATTTAAAAAATGGGGCCTTTTCTGGGGTACATAACAGAGTTAAACTACCAGTGTCCAATTCTCCCTTTCTTATTAGGATCCCAGGCATATGGGACCAGGGCCCAGGCTCATCCAGTGTGGCCTCATCTTAACTAGTACCATCTTCAAAGACCTCATTCCAGATAGGATCCTGTTCTTGAGATGGGGGTTAGGACTTGAACAAATCTTTTTAGGAGATACAGTTCAATCCATAACAGATCCAAAGAGGAGAATGGTGAGATCTGAGGTACGTACGTTAGCATGAGAGGCTGGATGAAGCCTGTGGAGGAAAAAGCCTTTCTGTGGCACTGTCTGGCTTTTGATTTTTGTTTTATGAACATTTTCCTGCCAGTCACTTCTCCAAATGGTGCCAGGCTCATCTCCATGTCAGCTCAGGTCTGAGATCCCCAGTGAATATGTCAGTGCTGAGGAAAAAGCTCCACTCCAAAAGAGACACACGAAAGGAAGAAAAGGAAGAGGATTGCTCTTATCACAGAGTCTGAGCAACACTGAAGGGATGGGAGTGGGGTGTCACATAACAGGATAGTAAATGGAAAGTTTTCTCTCTCTGAGCGTAAGCTGAGGCCTTGAAGCTGAGCACAGAGACTGATAACTGCTCACCAACTCCATGAAGAAAGTTGCTAGTCATGTCTATGCAAGACTTGTTAAGAGAGGGCCACCGACTCCTATCACCCTTACCAAGTCCATTTAAGAGAAGCCCAGGAATGCACAAAACAAACAAAATCTTTCGCAGGTTGGGTTCTTCCCAAGCAGATCCTGAGCCAAAGGTTGAAATGCAAGTCATTAATTAAGGAGTGCTCCCAGGGGAGACCTGCAAGGGAGTGGAAGAAGGGGGTCAGGAGAGAGGAAGATGCACGTGAGGATGCTATTTCTGGAGAAGTCCTGAATCCAGGTGGATCCTGATGGAGTTCTGGCTCACAAAGTATACCTCTGTGTTTGTTCATCCTTGAGGCAAAGGGGCTGGGTTTACATCTCACACCAGACTTGCTCTTAATGTCAAAGGCATTAGCATTAGCAGCCACGCATTGCAGAAGCTGGGAGATGGGCTCCCAAAGGACCTAGGTGCAGTGGCAGCAGCATCTGCTACAGAAGGGAATTTGTACAGTAGAGGGCATTTCTTCCCACTGCAGCATCTCAAGCCACAAGAGGGAACCCAAAGAGAATAATCCAGGAAAATGAGGGCTGTCAGCATATGGAGAGCCTGGCTTCTCGCACATGCATCTCTGCTCCAGTGTAGTAGGAACTTGCTGAACAGAAGGAGCTCTTAGGCCCACCTGATGCTGCCACTGCAGTAGTGTGGGAGAGTAGAGTTGGGGAGAGTTTTTGGGGGCACTTGATAAATGTCTCTTGGACTTTGGTGGAGAAGGATGGGGAATTTGGAAAGCAGCAGCAGCTGGCAAGCATAGTGAGAAGCCACGCCAGAAGTAGGAGCTGTCACACATACTGCAGGCTGTATGGCACAGTGGTCCAAGTTAGAGGCTCTGGAAATAACCTGCTTGAGTCTGAGCCTTGGCTTTACTGTTTACCAATGGCATAATCTTGAGCAAGTTTCCTAACATCTCTGTATTGTACCTTCCCTTCTTCAAGGGGTTGGCACATGCTTAGTGCTATTTCCAAAGTCTTTCTGAAATGGCAGAGTTGGGATTCAAACTGGGCATCTGACCCAGAACCTGTTGTTTCAACCACCAAGTGGCAGTGATCTTGAATGCAAATTTATACTCAGTAGATTAAATTAGTGAGCTTTGGGTTCAGCCAGCCTGAATTTAAATTCCAACTCTACTATTTACTGTTAACTCTGTGACCTTGGCAAAACTTCAAATATTTCCAAGATAAAATAGTATCTCCTTCATTAAATTGTTAGGATTGGATGAGAATGCATGTAAAGCACATAATAAAATGTCTAGCATAGAGTAAGTGCTCATAAATTAGTATTGTTCTCTCTGAGGCCTGACTCTGCCTCCTGGAAGCATAGTCGTCCCTAAGTTTTGTCTTTCTATCCATGTTGAGGCATCTCTATGAGAGGGTCTAGAACAAAGAAAGGGGAGAGAGGAAAAGGATTTGACAGTGATGAAAATGTCACTGACAGTGCATTAGTGCCTTGAGGCTTTGAGTATTAGTCATTTCATTTTCCTTTTCTATTTTATTATTTTCCACCCAGCATTATCCAGTGCAGAGTTAGATTTTAAAATTGACTAAATCATCCCATTATTCTTGAGAACCACATCAGGGCCAGAAAGTCTTATCCTCATTACCAGTGAGAAACTGATAAAGGGAGGGGCTAAGCAACTGGTGCAAGGCCACAAAGCAAGACGCTCTGTGATCTGTGCACTGGTCTTCAGATCGTGCTGCTTCCCCAGGTTGTTGAACATGAGTTACAGCAGGAGATTAACAGGGGTGTCTTTATGAAGGTGGAGAACATGGGGAAGGAAACTAATAGTGGTTCATCACCCTCCTTGTGCCAGGACTAGGCGGGCATTTTGCATTAGCACGTTGTCAACTTCTCGCAACTTCCACAGGACCCACCGTATGACTCTTAGTGGTACTATTGTCCCAATTTATAGATGAACAAACTGAGACTCATGGAAGGATTGGAACCTTCTTTCTGACTCCAGGAGTCATGTTGTTCTCACTGTATCAGGCGGTTCCTGGTGTTGGTCCTTGACTCTATTTCATAAGGACCATGGAGCCCAGTGAGGCTTCCCCTTGGGCTGCCCTCTCTATTCAAAGCCACCTGCACCCCTACTTCCTCCACCTTTAGGAATCCCTGAACCTCTTCCATGATAATGGAATATCCCATATCCATTTGATTGCTGCTGCTGTCTGTCCTGCCCCAACTTCTCTTCCTGTATTCTGGGCACAGGAGAGTGCCTTAGTTCTACACTCTGGGCATGAGAAATCCTGTGCAAACCTGGAAGTCCTCAGACAATTAGCTATACAATGCAATTCTTGTCTATAGATATTTGTTGATTCCTTGCTTAGGCCAATACCTTGTTACCTTCATTTGTTTATCTCAGGAACCTGACAAGCTGAATGGCTCTGTTCTGGAATTTAACTTTATTCAAATCAGTAATAATCATAAGTAATATTAATAATTGTAATGATAATAATAATAAAGTTTAATGGCTACCACACAGCAAACACAGTGGCTCATGCATATCGCATTTATTTCTTAGATAAATTGAGGAGATAGCTATGTTTAACATTTTATTTTTATAGATGAAGGAACTTAGAGCTAGAGAAATTAAATGATTTGTTTAGACACATAATGCAGAAAAGGAAAAATCTGGGATTTGAATCCTGGTATGTTTGATTCCAAAGCCCTTCCTTTCAACAATTTACCCTCTTGTATCAGTTAGCATTTGCTGGGTAGTAAACCTTTCCAAAACGTAGAGGCTTAAAACCATAACCATTTTATTTAGCTCATGATTTCATGTACCAGCTGGGAGTTTTTTCAAGTGGGCATATCAGCTGGTCTCTTCTTGGCTTTCTCCTGTGGTTGTGGTCAGCTGCAGGTTCCCTGGACACTGGGTTATTTAGGATGGCCTCAATTACGTATCTGGAAGTTGACTGGATCTTGGCTGGTTCATAATAAAGGACGTGGCTGGTCTTTGTCCCCAGTTTCTGGGAGATAATCTTTGGAATTTCCCATAAGAGGAGTGTCTTTTGTGTCCATGGCAAGGGGGGAGAGAAGGAGAGAGCAGCAAATGCCACCAGGGGGCTGGCCACATGGCAGAGGAGCCAAGGACCACCAGTAGCTGGTCGTCAGGAAGAAAGCACCACCCTGATGAAGCTTGCTTTGGATTTTTTCCCCAGACTCTACATATAGAGTGAATAAATTCCCATTGCTCAAGCCGGACCATTTCATGGTATCGCTTTAAGCGGACAAGGAAACTAAAACAGGACTTTTTGAAGACTGCTTGCAAATATGGTGGCTGCCTTTTTCATTGGCCTCCAAAATGTTCTGGGCAGCATGGAGCTCTGGAGTTCCCTCAAGTGGTTGATATTTCTTGGGAATGAGCCAGCAGGCCCTGAGACTGCCTGATCACTGGGCAGGTTTGGAGGGGAGAAGCTATCATGTCCATGGTGACCTGACCTTTGAAACTCTTCATTGTTTTCTGAGTAAGAATTTGCATCAGTCCCACATAACTACCTAATACCCTGCCCCTGAGGAGCCTGGCACAGCTGGAAGCACAGCTGTGTATCTGTTTCAGCAAGCACAAAATTAGCTTAGTGACCAGAAAGTGCCAAGCCTGGCTCAATTGGAGCAGGGATACTAGAAGGCCTGCTTACATGGTCTCTGTCTACTTTGAGTATTTAACAGCCCTAGACCCAGCTTAGTTACCCTTTGTCACTTTGGAAAAATATCATTCACATAGTTATACTCCTCATGAGGAAGTTTCTCCCAACTTTTAATGGAGTGTCTTAGATGCTTCTGAAGGTGGGCAAGGGTAGGGAGGAACACACAAGGGAGCTCCTAAAGGCTTCAGGCTCCTGTGACGGTGCCTCATTTGCCTTCAGTTCCTCTCGTTACTTCCCTTCCACATAGATGGAGACGGTAGGGTGGGTTTAAGTGTTTGGACTCAGAGCAAAACTGTCTGAGTCCAAATCCTGGTTCAAATACTTACTCTGTGATTGGGGCAAGTTACTTGATCTTTCTGTGTTTCAGATTCTTATTCTGTAAAACGATGATAATGGAAAAATAGTAGAAAAGTTCATAGGGTTTTTGTGAAGATTAAATGAGTTAATGTAGATAATTGGCTTAGAGCACTGTCCAGCATATAGTAAGGGCTTAATAAATGTAGCTGTCATTATTAATAAATGAAAAAGTTATTACATTGGTATTGTTATTCAGCAATGTTTCTATAAGTTGGTTTCAAATCAGTGGCAAATCAGCTTCTAACAGAGCTTATTAAAAATAAATATCATTGTGCCATACTCCTGGAGATTCTGATCACAGAATGCCCAGAATCCACAATTATATTTAGGCTCAGATGATGTTAAGGCAGCCAGCCCCCAGACTAGCATGTGGGAATCACTGCTTACACTATAAAGCTCGGAACAATTATTTCAACATTTAGCAAATGGGGACAGTGAGATCACTTACCGAGTATTGGGAAAGTCATATACAAAAATATCTCTGCATCAGGATGCAGTAATTTTATTAATTAAGGCATGTTCCGATACAGAGTAGCACTTGGGAGGAAGAGCTCGGCCATTCAATAGATCTGTGATTTATTAGCTGTGGGAACTTGACCTTCATTAAGTCTCTTTGCTCATCTGTGCAATGGAACTAACAGTAATATCAATACCAATCTCAAAGTTGTTATAAAAATTATTGGGTAATATTCTTAGTGGAGAGCCTAGACTATAGAAAAGGCCCAATCAATGCTTTTTTGAAAAAGGCAGACAGAAGGACTAGTTGAGAAGGAGGTCAGCAAGGAGGTGATGTTTGCGCTGAGTCTTTAAGACGAGGTGGAGACTGCCTGCAGACATGATGGCGGGCGGGGTGCGGGAGGAATTCCAGCAACAGAGGCAAAGGCACAGGGTGAAATGACATGAGGCTTTAGGGCAGTTATAGCACAGGGCTTGGGCAAGGGCCAGGAAAGGATGGTAGGTGATGAACTGGGGGAGGTGGGTGTGCCAGATCATGTGAAACTTAAGTTATGTTTAAGGAGTTTGGACTTTATCCTGTGGGTGGTAGGTGTTAGAGTCTGAGAGGGTTAAAAATATAGCCTTGCACAAATCAGAAGATTTGGAATTGAGAAAAAGTTTGCTGAAGGACAAGACTAGGATATGCAGACAAATATCCCTCTTCTTCCCCTATCTCCCTGTCTTAGTCTCCTATGGCTGCTGTAGTATACCACAAACTAGGTGACTTAAAGAATAGTTCTGCAGGCCAGGGGTCTGAAATCAAGGTGAGGGAGGATCAGTGCTCCTCCTGGAGTCTGTAGGAAGAATCATGCCTCTCTCCTGGCTTCTGGCAGTGGTTGGCAATCTTAGTGGATTTTATCCAAAGATACAGAATAACTCATCTCTGAGTATAGCATAACATCAATTTCTGCCTCTATTGTCACATGAATGTCTTCTCTTTCTATTTTTTCACATGGCATCCACCCCTCCAGCAGCTATCTAATTTTATTTACTAAATAATTGTATTTATTAAACTCCTAATTTTATTCTTCTTATATGAACACCAATGATAGCAGATAAGGGCCCGCTCTTATATAGTTTGGGATCATCTTAAGTAATTCCATCTGAAATAACCCTATTTCCAAATAAAGTCACATTCACAGGACTGGGGATTAGGACTTGAACATATCTTTTGTGGGGTGGGGTGGTCACAATTCATCCCATAATACTTGCCCTCAAATCTAGACCTTGGTTCAGTGGCAGCCTCTAAAGATCTGATTGGGGCTGGAGTACCTGTGCCCAAGCTCTCTCATGTGACTGCTGGTAGGAGGCTTGGGCTCTCCATAGAATGGCTCACAACACATGGCTTCACCCAGAACTGATACTTCTGAGAGAGCGTAGAGGAATATAGAAGCATAGTGTTGTTTTAGATTCCTGGGCTGCTCAAGCAAGTACTGTGAAAGGGGTTGAGTTAAACAATGGGAATTTATTAGCTGACATTTTGAGGTTGGAAAAAAATTCCAGTTCAAGGTATCATCAAGTCAATGCTTTCTTCCCCAAGATGAGGTGTTCTTGGGCTGGCTGCTGGCAATCCTTGATCCTTAACTTTTTGCATGGCAAGGCACAGAGCAGTATCTCCTGGTCTCTCCTTTTCCTTCCAGCTTCTATTGATGTCAGCTTCTGGCTGTTTCTTCTGTAGCTTTCTCTCTGTCTGTCTGAACTTCATTCAACTTGTAAAGTACTCCAGTGTTAGGATAAGACCCATCACGACTAAGGGGGGCCACACCTTCACTGAAGTGACCTTATAAATACTCCTACTTATAATGGGTTCAAACCCACAGGAGTGAATTAAGTTTAAGAACATATTTTTTTTTCTGGGGTACATACAGCTCTGAATCACCACAAGGGTCTTTTAGAACCTTCTGCTATCACTTCTGCCATATTCTGCTATTCATACAGGCCAACCCTGGCATCTTGAAGGCTGGTTACTACACTGAGTAGTGAACTCAACTACCTAGAGAGACCAGGCCAGCCTGGTAATGATGATTAGTGAAGGTTGGGTCATATATAGGGAGTGGTAAGAACTTCAGAACCATGGGCAGCAAATGTCTCACCTAGACAAAGACATTACAATTCAGTTCCAGCTAATTGTTGCCATGTAGGAATGGGTCCAAGTATTTCTAGATCTTATTTTTAAACAGAAGCCAGGTCTCTGGATGTTTACACCAAATTTCAGGATTTTAGAAATGTTGCTACTTAGTGGAAAAAGAAAAACACCAAAACATGTAAATCAAGCAAAACAGACAACCAGTGTATGACCTCTAGTTTTCAGGATGAGACTACTGATCAGTAGGCACAACTATCTATACTGCTTGGTAGACATATTTCTCATGATAAATGTTAAATTGCTTTGGTTATTACTGACCCCTATAATATAATGAATGTGAAAGTACATAGAATACTGCCTAAGAAGCTCAATAACTGTCTGCTGAATGGATGAATAAATGAAATGTCTCATTTCCTGAGTCCTTCAAAAGCCATATTACTTTTTAATACTGTTTTTCCAGGATAGTTTTGGTAGCTTGGTACAGAAACTCAGCCCACATTACATTTAGCAAAAAGGGGTTTTCTTGGTCTCACATACCTGAGAATTGAGTGGGAGGTCAGACTGTGGATCTGAGGATTCAGCTGAAGTGTTCACTCCCTCCTCCAGTTCCTGTTCCCAGTCCCCATGCCATCTCTCACCCTTTCCTTCTTCTCCTTTCCCTGTCAGCCTCCTTGTTCATACTCCCTCTCATGTTCTCCATCCTTTCTTCCACCTCTTGATTCTACCTTCTTTTTTACTTTGGGCTCATTTTCTCCTGTAAAGACAGGCCTTCTATAGGGAGTAGAGTAGATGGTGACTGCTTACTTCTAACTGACATTCTTTCAGTTAGAGGCAAAGTTTTTCTTACCAGCTCCTCTTGACTGAGCTGTTTTCTTGCATACCTAACCAAAGAGCTCTTTCCTAGAATCATTCCCTGCAAGAAGGAAATCAGGAGGGTGTTTTGGTTTGCTAAAGCTGCATCCTATGTGGTATATTGCAATGCAGAAATGGGATGACTTTTACAAGGGGATTTATTAACTTAGGGTGATATCTGGGCTCTGAAGAAAGGCTGCCAGCCTCTGGGACATCTCTGTCACATAGCTAGTGTCTGCTGGTCCTTTGCTGCCAGGTTTGTTTTCAACTCCTACGTCCAGTTGCCTTCTCTCTTAGCTTCTGTGAGTTTCTCTTAACATCTGTGAGGCTTTTATTGCTGAAGGGTCTCGGCTTTTTCTGTCTTTTATCCTCATGAAGGATTCCAGAAAAAAAATTAAGGCCCATTGTGAATGTGGTGGGCCATACCTCAAATTGAAATAACCTAATCAAAAGTTCCCACCTACAATAAGTCTACATTCACAGGAATTGATTAAAAGAACATAGCATTTTCTGTGGTACATAACAGCTTCAAACCAGCACAGATGGAGATAGAACCATTTCATAAGCCAGCAAAGAAACATAACTCTCCCACCATTAATTTGAGTTAATTATCAGGAAAAACAGGAAAAAAAAAAAATAGTCACAAGGGTGACTTCATTGCCTGGTCTGAATGATTAAATTATGGATGTTGGAAGCAAGGTTACATAAGGACAGCCCCCTGGGGGCTGGTGCTTAATTCAACAAGCATTCTTTGAACTAGCTACTCTGTAACATGCTAGAATTTTCAAAAGCAAGAATTTCTTATTGGGTAGCTTTGTCTAGGCTATGCCACAGTAAGAAACAATTCAAAAATTTTCTTGTTTTACGCCAACAAGTTTTATTTTGTGCCTGTATTATGTCAGTTGCTGTTTTTCAGCTTTTTTTTTTTCTTTATTCTGTGTTCAAAACTGAAGAAGCAGCCCTCTCTGGGAGGTGTCTTTCTCACGAGAAGGAGAAGCGTAACGATGGATCCCACAGTATTTCTTGAACTTCTTCTCAGATGTGACATAATCCTCTTCCACTCTCCTCCTTTGGTCAAAGGCAGTGGGGTGGGTTATAAACTCTTCCCACGGGAAGCAGCAGCGGGGGGGGGGGGCATATAAGGAAGGCCCTAGTAGGAAGAGGAGTGAAATTTTTTTCAAGGTCATATAATATCTTTAAGTCTTGCTATTTGATAGTAGGAATTCCTACTACAAAAATTAGAACTTAGCTCTCCTATTCCATCCCTCATCTACATAACTGAGCATTTTTTACAACCTTGGCTGCACTTTGGAATCTCTGGGGGAACTTTTAAATTTTTCAGGGTTCAGGCTGCATTTCAAGCCAGTTAAAACAAGACATCTGGGTTTGAGAAGCAAACATCAGTATTTTTTTAAAGCTCCCCATGCAGTTCCAATATGCAGCCAAAATTGAGAACCACTGCAATAGAGTGACATCAGCAGTGAACATTTTGAACAAATAATATGATGTACCTCAATTCACCCTCCTTTTTATAAATACTTACTTCCTTACCTACATGCAAAACACACTACCTGGTTCTCCAAGAGAAAACCCTCAACACAGTTCTTACCCTCAAGGGTTCTATGAGTATCCTGGTGAAGAGCTGATGCTCATATTTCCTGATAATAATGCTTTACATATTGGGCACTTACTATGCCAAGAACTATGCTGAGAAATTTACCTGGATTAGTACATTTAATCTGTTCAACAATCCTATGAAATTGTTTCTTTGCGGAAACTGCAGTTTACTGAGGTGAGTTTCTTTGCCAAGGTCACCCAGCTAACTGATAGTTAATCCAGCTACTAAATTGTTATTTCATGAATTAAACCAAGGCTTTCAGACTCTCAAGTCTGTGTCCTTAACCACGAATTTGAACTGCTCTTTGTTGGAGACTGCTAGCTGTTTATTTTCCTTTTTTTTTCGTTTAAAGCAGCTCTATTGAGATATATTCACACACCGTACAATCTATCCAATGTGTACAATCCACAGTTCACAGTATATTCACAGAGTTGTGTACTCATCACCAAAACTGTTTTAGAATATTTTCATTACTCCAAAAAGAAAATCCCATACCCCTTAAAGCCTACCATAGATGCTGCATATTCGTATAGTACCTTTGTTATAATTAATGAAAGAATATTAAAATATTAGTCTTATCTATAATCCATAGCTTGCATTTGGTATTTCTTTCCCATATACCATCCTACTGTTAACACCTCGTAATAGTGATGTACATTTGTTCCAATTCATGAAAGAACATTCCTATATTTGTACTATTCACCAAAGTCATTCTCCACAGCAAGGCTCACTGTATTAGACAGTCCCATGTTTTATCCTCTGGCTTTCCTTCATTCATACATGACCCAAAAGTTCCCCTTTTAACCACATTCACACGCATAATTCAGTGTTGTTAATTACACTCACAATAATGTGCTACGATTACCTCTATCCATCTCCAAATACTTGCAATCAACCTAATTAAAAATTCTGCATGAATTAGGCATCAGCTCCCATTCTCTATCCTCTTTCTATCTCCTGGTAACCCATATTCTAGATTCTAACTCTGTGAGTTTTGCTTATTACAATTACATCATAATCGCGAGATCATATAATCTTTGTCCTTTTGTATCTGGCTCATTTCACTCAACATAATGTTTTCAAGGTTCTTTCATGTTGTCACATGCACCAGGACTTCATTCCTTACAGCTGAATAATATCCCCTTGTATGCATACATTCCATTTGGTTTATCCCTTCATTAGTTGATGGACACATTTTGGCAATTGTGAATAATGCCACTATGAATATTGGTGTGCAAATATCTGTTCGTGTCCCTGCTTTCAGTTCTTCTAGGTGTACACCTGATAGCGGGATTGCCAGATCAAATGGCAAGTATATACTTAGCTTCCTGAGGAAGAGCCAAACTGTCTTCCATGGCAGCTGCTCTGTTACATATTTCCACCAGCAGTGAATGAATATTCCTATTTTCCACCATCCTCTCCAACACTTGTAGTTTTCCTTTTTTTCCCAAATAGCAGCTATTCTAGTAGGTGTAAAATAATATCTCATTGTGGTTTCGATTGGCATTTCCCTTATAGCAAGTAATACTGAGAATTATTTCATGTACTTCTTTTTTTTTGCATGGGCAGGCACCAGGAATCAAACCTGGGTCTTTGGTATGGCAGGTGAGAACTCTGCCACTGGATCACTATCACACCACCTCCATTTTATGTAGTTTTTAGCCATTTGCATTTCCCCTTCCGAAAAATGTCTATTCAAAACTTTTGCCCATTTTCAAATTGTGTTGTCTTTTTACTCAACAGTAAAATTTGGATATTAAATCCTTATCTGATGTGTGGTTTCCAGATATTTTCTCCCACTAGTAGGCTGCATTCGCACTTTTTTGACAATGTCCTTTGAAGTAAAAAAGTATTCTATTTTGAGGAGGTTACATTTATACATTTTTTTCTTTTATTGTCTCTACTTTGGGTATATAGTCTAAGAAACCATTGCCTATCACAAGATCATGAAGATGCTTCCCTACATTTTCTTCTAGGAGTTTTATGGTCCTGGCTCTTACATTTAGGTCTTTGATCCATTTTGAGTTACTTTATGTATAAGATATGAGCTAGAGATCCTCTTTCCTGCTTTTTGATATTGTTATCCAGTTCTCCCAGCACCATTTATGTCCCAGTTGAGTGAATTTGGAAGTTTTGTCAGAAATCAATTGATCATGGATGTAAGGGTCTACTTCTGAACTCTCAATTTGATTCTATTGGTCAAAATATCTATTTTTATGCAAGTAGCATGTTTTCACCATTGTAGCTTTGTAGTATGCTTCAAAGTCAGGATGTGTGAGTCCTCTAAACTCATTCTTCTCTTTCAAGATGTTTTTTGGCTACTCATGGCCCCTTATCCTTCCATATACATATGGTATATTTCTGTTTCTGGAAAGCAGGCTTTGGAATTTTTTTTGATTTTTTTATACTTTTATTATTCCCCTGAAGGGGGTGCACCATTCCTGGAAGTACTGTAATACCAGGTTGATGCGTGGAGTGGACGGAGCAAGCTCCTATTCCATCTCGCAGTTCCAAAAATCCATTTAATATATTGTCCTCAGATAGAGGACGTATCAGATATTAAACTGATAAGAACAGATACTACTCTTGATCTTAGCCAAAAGGCCAAGAAGCGATGGGATTTTGGAATTTTGATTGGGATTTCATTGAATCTGTAAATCTATTTAGTTACAATTAATAATATTTAGTCTTACAATCCATGAACATGGGCTTTCCTTCCATTTATTTAGGTATTTTATTTATTTTAGCAACGTTTTGTAGTTTTCTGTGTACAGATCCTTTATATCCTCAGTTACATTTATTCCTAGATATTTGATTCTTTTAGTTGCTATTGCAAATGGAATTTTAAAATTTATTTCCTCCTTAGATTACTCTTTTGTAGTTTCTAGAAACACTACTGATTTTTGCCTGGTGTTCTTGTATCCTGCCACTTTGCTGAACTCACTTATTCGTTCTAGTAGCTTTGTCGTAGATTTTGAGGACTAACTAAATATTGGATCATGTCTTCTGTAAGTAATAAAAGTTTTACTTCTTCTTTTCCAATTTGGATGTTGTGATGGTGTGCTGGTTTGAAATGATGTATGCCCCCTAGAAAAGCCATGTTTTAATCAAAATCCCGTTTCATAAAGGTAGAATAATCCCTATTCAATACTGTATGTTTGAAACGGTAATCAGATTATCTCCCTGGAGATGTGATTTAATCAAGAGTGCTTGTTAAGATGGATTAGGTAGAGGCATGTCTCCACCCATTTGGGTGGGTCTTGAATAGTTTCTGAAGTCCTATAAAAGAGGAAACATTTTGGAGAATGAAGAGATTCAGAGAGAGCAAAGAATGCTGCAGCACCATGAAGCAGAGATTCCACTAGCCAGTGCTTTGGAGATGAAGAAGGAAAACATCTCCCGGGGAGCTTCATGAAACCGGAAGCCAGAAAAGAAAAGCAGGCAGATGATGTCTTGCTCACCATGTACCCTTCCAGCCAAGAAAAAAAACTGTGACTGTGTTCACCATGTGCCTTTTCACTTGAGAGAGAAACCCTGAACTTCATCGGCCTTCTTGAACCAAGGTATCTTTCCCTGGATGTCTTTGGTTGGACATTTCTATAGACTTGTTTTAATTGGGACATTTTCTCAGCCTTAGAACTGTAAACTAGCAACTTATTAAATTCCCCTTTTTAAAAGCCACTCCATTTCTGGTATATTGCATTCAGGCAGCTAGCAAACTAGAACAGCTGGTTAGGTTGTTGTGTCAACTTGGTCAAATGGTTATGCCCAGTTATCTGGTCAGGCAAGCACTGGCCTGACCATTGCTGCAAGGATATTTTGTGGCTGGTTGATAAACTAGAAGGCTGGTGTATGAAATCTTCAGTCAGTTGATTACATCTGTAGCTGATTACATCTGTGATAAAATAAGATGTCTCCCACAATGAGATCAGTTGAAGCCTTTTAAAGAAAGACTCTTTCACTGCTTTTTCAGCCAATGAGCCTTTCCTGTGGAGTTTGTCCAGACCCTTCATTGGAGCCACCAGCTTCACAACCTGCCGTATGGATTCTGGACTCTTCCATTCCCACAGTTTATAAACACCTTTATAAATCTCATATTTACAGATCTCTCCTGTTGGTTCTGTTCCTCTAGAGAACCCTGACTAACACAGATGCCTTTTATTTCTTTTTTTTGCCTAGCTGCTCAAGCTAAAACTTTTAGCACAATGTTGAAAAACAGTGGTGATTGTGAGCATCCTTTTTTGTCCTAGATCTTAGCTTTCAGTCTTTCACCATTGAGTACAATGTTAGCTGTGGGTTTTTCATGTATGCCATTGATCATGTTGAGGAAGTTTCCTTCTATTCCTATCTTTCAAATGTTTTTATCAAGAAAGGATGCTGGAATTTTTCAAGTGCCCCTTCTGTGTCCATAAAGATGATCATGTTTAATTTGTTAATGTGATGTTTCACATTAATAGATTTTTTGTGTGTTGAACCAACTTTGGTACTTAGATTCAGCTGTCAACTTGGCCAGGTGAAGGCACCTAGTTCTGTTCCTGTGGACATGAGCGAATCGTTTGTGAACCTCATCTGTTGCTCATTACATCTGCAGTTGGCTAGGAGGCGTGCCTGCTGCAATGAATGATGTTTGACTTAATTGGCTGGTGCTTAAATGAGGGAGCTCAATGTAGCACAGCTCAAGCAGCTCAGCATACCTCATCTCACCACTCGCAGCTCAGCCCAGGCCTTTGGAGATGCAGAAAGAAATTATCCCACGGAAAGTTGTTGGAACCCAGAGGCCTGGAGAGAAGGCCAGCAGAGACCATCCTGTGCCTTCCCACGTAAGAAAGAACCTCAGTGGAAAGTTAGCTGCTTTTCCTCTGAAGAACTAACAAAATAAATCCCCTTTTATTCAAAGCCAATCTGTCTCTGGTGTGTTGCATTCTGGCAGCTACCAAACTAGAACACCAACCTTGTATATCCAGGATAAAACCCACTTGATCATCATGTATAATATTTTAAAATGCTGTTGGATTTGTTTTGCAAGTATTTTGCTGAGGATATTTGTGTCTATATTCATTAGATAAATTGTCCTGTAATTTTTTTTTCTTGTAGTATATCTATCTGGCTTTGGCATTAGGGTGAATATCATAGAATCAATAGGGTAGTATTCCTTCTTATTCAATTTTTTGCAAGAGTTTGAGCAGGATTGGTATTAATTCATCTTGGAACGATTGGTAGAATTCCCCTGTGAAGCCTTCTGGTCCTGGACTTTTCTTTGTTGAGCAATTTCTTATAATTGATTCAATCTCTTTACTTGTAACTGATCTGCTGAGGTCTTCTATTGCTTCTAGAGTCAGGGTAGGTTGCTCATGTGTTCTAGGGATTTGTTAATTTCATCATAGTTGTCTAATTTGTTGATATACATTTTATAATAATATCCTCTTATGATCCTTTTTATTTCTGTGGAGCAGTAGTAATGTCTGCCCTTTCATTTCTAATATTATTTATTTGCATCTTCTCTCTATTTTTCTTGTTTTGCAAATCTAGTTAAGGGTTTTTCAGTTTTATTGATCTTCTAAAAGAACCAGGTTTTGGTTTTA
This sequence comes from Tamandua tetradactyla, assembly GCF_023851605.1. Taxonomy (NCBI): domain Eukaryota; kingdom Metazoa; phylum Chordata; class Mammalia; order Pilosa; family Myrmecophagidae; genus Tamandua; species Tamandua tetradactyla. Next base: position 119,670,262 of record NC_135334.1, on the reverse strand, counting down.
TCAATTCTATTGTTTTTTTTTAACTTTAAAATTTATTTATGTCTGCTCTAATCTTTATTATTTCTTTTCTTTTGCTTTATTTTGGATTGGTTTGCTGTTTTCCTTCTAGGTTCTCCAGGTGTGCAGTTAGGCCTTTAATTTTAGCACTTTCTTTTTTAAAAAATATTTTATTGAGATAGCTTCACACACCATACAGTCCATCCAAAGTATACAATCAATGGCTCATAATATCGCATAGTTGTGTATTTATCATCATGATCATTTTTAGAACATTTGTATCACTCCAGAAAAAGAAATTAAAAGACAGAAAAAAACCCATATATCCTATACTCATTACCCCTTCCTCTCGTTGACCACTAGTATTGCAATCTATTTATTTTTTTTACCCGTTATCCTCCCATTATTTATTTATTTTTTGTCCTTATTTTTTACTCATCTGTCCATACCCTGGAGAAAGGGAGCATCAGACACAAGGTTTCCACATCATGTAGTAACACTGTAAAAGTGATACAGTTATACAATTCTCTTCAAGTTGATTACATTACTGGAATATAGTTCAACACTTTCAGGTACTTCCCTCTAGCCACTCCAATACAGCATAAATGAAGAAGGGGTATGTATATAATGCATAAGAATAACCTCCAGGATAACTTTTCAACTCTGAAATCTCTCAGCCACTGAAACTTTATTTTGTCTCATTTTTGTCTTCTACAATTTGGTCAGGAAAGCTTTCTCAATCCCATGATGCTGGGTCTTGGTTCACCCCTGGGAGTCATGTCCTGTGTTGCCAGGGGGATTTACACCCCTGGGAGTCATGTCCCACTTCAGGGAGTAGGACAGTGAGCCAACCTACTGAGTTGGCTTAAAAAGAGAGACCACATCGGAGCAACAAAAGAGTTTCTCTTAGGGTAATCCTTAGGTATAATTATCAGTAGGCTTAGCTTCTCCTTTGCAGGAATAAGTTTCACAGGGGTAAGTTCCAAGATCAAGGGCTTAAACTATTGAATCGGTTGTCCCTAATGCTTGCAAGAATATCAGGAATTCCCAAGATGAGGAAGTTGCATATTTCCTTCTTTCTCCCCAGTCTCCTAAGGGGACAGAAAATACTTTTTTATTCTCTGCCCAAAATACTCTGTGATGTAGTGGGGCATCACACTAACCTTATAAACCAACAAGATCTCATTTCCTATTCAAGGGTCCATGTAATTGTGGTGTTTGAATAAACTGGCCGTACGAGTTAAATTACATAATGCACTAACAAAAATATAAATATTGTATGAAATAAACATCTCTTTCTTTTGTCTCACACAGAAATTGAAGTTTTAAAATATAGACCATATCATCATTTACCCTGTATTCTGAATTACATTAGTCCTACCCAGATCAGCTTCATTCATATCTCTACTTGAAGTCTGATCACTTTTTCAACTTTTTTAAACATTTGCTCTATGTGCTAATGCTAATTTTTAGAGCTGCAGAGTCTCAAGTGTCACATAAATACCCAAAGTTCCAGGGAATGATCAGGTTATACACAAATAGCTCAGCATCTCAGAATTTAGAGAAGACAGTTACAACTCCAGAATTAATGTGACTGCAGTAAGAACTTACAATGTAGGAAACTTTACAATAGCCCCAAGCTGATAACCCATGCTCTCAACTTCAATTCTCTGAGTTTGTATATTATAGTTAGTCATTATGAGTGAGGTATCATACTATTAGTCTTTTTGTTACTGACATTTTATTCAACATACTGTCCTCAAGGGTCATTCACCTAGTTGTATGTCTTTGGTTTTTTTTTTGTTTTTTTTTTTTCTATTTTTACATGAGCAGGCACCGGGATTCAAACCCAGGTCCTCTGGCATGGCAGGCGAGCATTCTTGCCTGCTGAGTCACCGTGGCCCGCCCAGGTGCATGTCTTAAAACTTCCTTCCTTCTTGAGGCCACTCAGTAGTCCATTGTACATATACGCCATAGTTCCTCCTTCCATTCCTCAGTCAATGTACCCTTTGACTGAAATGCTAAATCTCTACCCACTTTCTCTCTTCTGATAACCTGTGCTTTTAACTTTTACTCTCAAAGTTCATTCATTAATGTTTTTCCATATTTGTGATACCATACAGTATTTGTCCTTTTGTTTCTGGCTAATCTCACTGAGCATAATGTCCCCAAGGTCCATCCACTGTTACGTGCTTCATGACTTTATTCTGTCTTACAGCTGCATAATATTCCATTGTATGCATATACCACAGCTTATTTAGCCATTTGTCCATTGATAGACATATGGACTGTCTTCATCTCATGGCAATTGCCAATGATGTCACTGTAAACATTAGTGTGCAAATGTCTGTTTGTATCCTTGCCTACAGTTCTTCTAAATATATACCTAGTAGTGGGATTGCTGGGCAATACGGTAATTCTATACTTAGCTTCCTAAGGAACTGCCAAACTGCCTTCCAGAGTGGTTGCACCATTCTATATTCCCACTGACAGTGGATAAGTGTGCATCTTTCTCCACATCCTCACCAATACTTGTTGTTTTCTTTTCTTTCTTTTTTTTTTTTTAGGGAGTGTGAGTGTGTATATGGTCTGGGAATTGAACCCAGGTCTCCTTCGTGAAAGGTGAGTGTTTTACCACTGAACCACCTGTTTTCTGTTCTTCTTTTTTGATAATGGCCATTCTAGTGGGTGTGAGATGATATTTCATTGTGGTTTTGATTTGCATTTCCCTAATAGAGAATGAAGTTAAGCATCTTTTCAAGTCTTTTAGTCATTTGTATTTCCTCTTCTGAAAAATGTCTGTTCATGTCTGTTCTAGTTTGCTAGCTGCTGGAATGCAATATATGAGAAACGGAATAGTTTTTAAAAAGAAGAATTTAATAAGTTGCTAGTTTAAGTTCTAAGGCCGAGAAAATGTCCCAATTAGAACAAGTTGATAGAAATGTGCAATCAAAGGTATTCATTCAGGGAAAGATACCTTGGTTCAAGAAGGCCGATGAAGTTCAGGGTTTCTCTCTCAAGTGAGAAGGCACATGGTGAACACAGTCAGGGCTTCTGTCTCAGCTGGAAAGGCACATGGCTAGCAAGGCGTCATCTGCTCACTTTCTCTCCTGGCTTCCTGTTTCATGAAGCTCCCCAAGAGGCGTTTTCCTTCTTCATCTCCAAAGGTCACTGGCTTGTGGGCTCTCTACTTCTCGTGGCTATGTCAATCTCTGATCTCTCTGAATCTCCCATTCTCCAAAACGTTTCCTCTTTTATAGGACTTCAGAAACTTATCAAGACACACCCAAATGGGTGGAGACATGCCATCACCTAATCCAGTTTAACAGTCACTCTTGATTAAATCACAACTTCAGGGAGATGACCTGATTACAGTTTCAAACATACAGTATTGAACAGGGACTATTCTGCCTTTAGGAAATGGGATTTAGATTAAAACATGGCTTTTCTAGGGGACATATATCCTTTCAAACCAGCACAATGTCTTTTTCCAATTTTAAAAAAAAATGTGGATTGTTTATCTTTTTGTTGTTGAGTTGTAGAATCTCTTTGTATATTCTGGATATCAAACTCTTATCTATTATATGATTTACACATTTGTTGCTTATTGCATAAGCTGCCTTTTTAGTTTCCTGACAAATTTCTTTGATGCACAAAAGTGTTTAATTTTGAGGAGATATTTTCATCTATTTTTTGTTTTCATTGCTCATACTTTGGGAGGAGAAAGCACCTCCTCTCACAATACTTATAAGATATTTCCCTACATTTTCTTCTAAAAGTTTATAGTCTTATCTCTAATGTTTAGGTTACTGATCCATTGTGGGTTGATTTTTGTGTAGGGTTTGAGATATGGGTCCTCTTTCAATCTTTTGCATATGGATATACAATTCTCTAAGCACCATTTATTGAAGATGGTGCTCTGTTACAATTGCCTTGGCTTGGCTGCCTTACAAAGGTCAACTGTCCATAGATGAGGGGTTTTATTTCTGAGCACTCAATTAGATTCCATTGGTCCGTATATCAGTCTTTCTAGTCTGCTAGTACCATGCTGTTTTGACCACTGTAGCTTTTTCATCCAATTTAAAGTCAGGTGGTGTGACAGCTCCCACTTTATTTTTCTTTCTCAAGGTATTTTTATCTGTTCAGAGCACCCTGCTCTACTGTCCCTTCTTTTCAATCCTTTTTTGAAGAGTTTGAGCGGGATTGGTACTAATTTTTTCTTGAATGCTTGGTAGAATTCACATGGGAAGTCATCTGGTTCTGAACTTTTTTGGGGGGGGAGCTTCTTGATAACTGATCCAATCTCTTTACTTGTGATTGGTTTGTTGAGGTTGTCTACTTCTTTTCAAGCCAATTTTGGTTGTTCATGCTTTTCTAGGAAATTATCCATTTCATCTATATTGTCTAGTTTATTAGCATATATTTGCTCATAGTATCCTCCCATTATCTCCTCTATTTCTGCAGGTTCAGTGGTTATGCCCCTCCCCCATTTCTCCATTTCTGATTTTATTTATTTGCATCCTCTTTCTATTTTTGTTTTGTTAGCCTATCTAAGGGTCTATCAATTTTATTGATTTTCTCAAAGAACCAACTTTTTAAAAAAATTTTCTCTATTGTTTTCATATTCTTGATTTCACTTATATCTCCTCCAAACTTCATTATTTCTTTCTTTCTGTTTGCTATGGTACTAGTTTGCTGCTCTTTGTCTAGTTCTTCCAGGTGAACTATGAATTCTTCGATTTTTGCTCCTCCTTCTTTTTAAATATAGCCATTCAGGGCAATAAATTCCCCTCCCAGTACTACCTTTACTGCATTCCATAAGTTTTTTATTTTTTATTTTATTTTTTGCTTGGGCAGGCACCAGGAATCGAACCTGGGCCTTTGGCATGGAAGGTGACAACTCTGCCTGCTGAGTCACCGTGGCCCACCCTGCATCCCATAAATTTTGATATATTGTGTTTTCATTTGCTCAAAGTATACATTGGTTTCTCTTGTAATGTCTCCCTTGACCCAACAGTTGTTTAACACTGTGCTGTTTAGCCTCCATGTATTTGTGAATTTTCTGGCCCTCTGCCTGTTATTGATTTCCAACTTCATTCCATTGTGATCTGAGAAGGTGTTTTGTGTAATTTCAATCTTTCTAAATTTATTGAGACTTTCTTTGTGACTCAGCATATGGTCTATCCTTGAGAATGATCCATGAGCACTTGAGAAAAAATGTGTATCCTGCTGTTGTAGGGTGTAATGTTCTGTAAATGTCTGCTAAGTGTTGTTCATCTATTTTATTATTCAAAATTTCCGTTTCCTTATTGCTTTCTAGGTGTTCTATCCATACATGAGAGTGCGGAATTGAAGTCTCCTACTGTTATTGTAGAGGTGTCTCATTCTCACTTCAGTGTTGTCCGTGTTTGCCTCATGTATGTTGGGACAATCTGGTTTGGTACATAACTATTTATGATTATTATGTCTTCCCAATGAATTTTTCCTTTTATTAATAATGTCTTTCTTTTTTAAATTGTTTTACCTTTAAAGTTTAATTCCTCAGATGTTAGTATAGCTACCTTGTTTCTTCTGTTTTTTGTTTATGTGAAATATCTTTTTCCATCCTTTCACTTTCTTTCTGTTTTTGTCCTTAGGTCTAAATTGAGTGTCTTGTAGACAGCATATAGATGGATCTTGTTTTTTTTTTTTTTAATCCAGTCTACCAGTCTGTGTCCTTTGATTGGGGAGTTTAAACTACTAAAAAAATTTTTTTTTACATGGGCAGGCACTGGGAAGTGAATAAGCCATTAAATTTTATGTCTGCACTGCTTGTGAGAATATCAAGAATTCAACTTGGGGAAGTTGAATTTTCCCCCTTTCTCACCACTCCCTGAGGGGGACTTTGCAAATACTTTTTTATTCACTGTTCAAATCACCCTGGGGTCTATCGGGGCACCACCCTGGACAAACCAACAAAATCTCATGTTCTACTCAAGGTTCCATGCACCCACGGGGTTCAGTTAAGCTGTCTACATAAGCTACATTAGGAAATGCACTAATCAAAATGTAAATTTTGTACCAAAGAAACATTTTTTGCTTTAGTCTCACACATAAGTTAAAATTTTAAAATATTATTTACTATCTGTTTTCAGCACCCTGCAGTAATGACATTCCTTTGTTCCTCCTCATGCAAAAACACCCTTAAAATTTGTACATTTAGTCACTATCATTATACACTCCAGGCATTTCTAGATTATACCATCTCAGTCTTTATTGTGTATCTTTCTTTTTGATTTCATTTGTGCCCCCAGCCCTCCTCCCTCTATCATTCTCACATTCAGCTTCATTCAGTGTTTTAACGTAATTGTATTACAGTTAGGTAGTATTGTGCTGTCCATTTCTGAGTTTTTGCATTCAGTCCTGTTGTACAATCTGTATCCCTTCAGCTCCAATTACCCAATATCTTACCCTATTTCTATCTGCTGATGGTCTCTGTTACCAATTAAATTCTCCAAGTTTATTCACTAATGTCAGTTCATATCAGTGAGACCAAACAGCATTTGTCCTTTTGTTTCTGGATAATCTCACTCAGCATAATGTCCTTAAGGTCCATCCATGTTGTTGCCTACTTCATAACTTTATTCTGTCTTACAGCTGCATAATATTCCATCCTATGTACATACCACAGTTTGTTTAGCCACTCGTCTGTTGATGGACATTTTGGCTGTTTCTATCTCTTCACAATTGTAAATAATGCTGCTATAAACATTGGTGTGCAAATTTCCATTTGTGTCCTTGCCCTCATGTCCTCTGAGTAGATACCTAGCAATGGTATTGCCAGGTCATATGGCAATTCTATATTTAGCTTTTTTGAGGAACCACCAAACTGCCTTCTGCAGTGGTGGTACCATTTGACATTCCCACCAACAGTGGATAAGTGTGCCTCTTTATTCACATCCTCTCCAGCACTTGTCATTTTCTGTTTTATTGATAATGGCCATTCTGGTGGGTGTGAGATGATATCTCATTGTGGTTTGAATTTGCATTTCTCTAATAGCCAGGGAAGTTGAGCATCTCTTCATGTGCCTTTTGGCCGTTTGTATTTCCACTTCTGAGAAGTGTCTGCTCAAGTCTTTTGCCCATTTTGTAATTGGGTTGGCTGTCTTTTTGTTGTTGAGCTGAACAATCTCTTCATATATTCTGGATACTAGACCTTTATCAGATATATCGTTTCCAAATATTGTCTCCCATTGTGTAGGCTGTCCTTTTACTTTCTTGATAAAGTTCTTTGATGTACAAAAGTGTTTAATTTTGAGGAGTTCCCATTTCTTTCTTTCTTTCTTCAATGTTCTTGCTTTGGGTGTAAGGTCTAGGAAACTGCCTCCTAGTATAAGATTTATAAGATGTTTCCCTACATTTTCTTCTAACAGTTTTATGGTCTTAGGTCTAATGTTTAGGTCTTTGATCCATTTTGAGTTAATTTTTGTATAGGGTGTGAGATACGGGTCCTCTTTCATTCTTTTGCATATGGATATCCAGTTCTCTTAGCACCATTTATTGAAGAGACTGTTCTGTCCCAGGTGAGTTGGCTCGACTGCCTTATCAAAGATCAATTGTCCATAGATGAGAGGGTCTATATCTGAATACTCTATTCTATTCCATTGGTCGATATATCTATCTTTATGCCAGTACCATGCTATTTTGACCACTGTAGTTTCATAATACGCCCTAAAGTCAGGTAGCGTGAGACCTCCAACTTCACTTTTTTTCCTCAGGATACTTTTACCTATTCAGGGTACCCTGTGCTTCCAGATAAATTTGGTTATTGGTTTTTCTATTTCTGAAAAGTAAGCTTTTGGGATTTTAATTGGTATTGCCTTGAATCTGTAGATCAATTTAGGTAGAACTGACATCTTAACTATATTTAGTCTTCCAATCCATGAACATGGTATGCCCTTCCATCTATATAGGTCTTCTGTGATTTAACAATTTCTTGTAGTTTTCTTTGTGTAGGTCTTTTGTCTCTTTAGTTAAATTTGTTCCTAAATATTTTATTCTTTTGGTTGCAATTATAAATGGAATTCTTTTCTTGATTTACCCCTCAGATTGTTTGTTTCTAGTGTATAGAAACACTACAGATTTTTGAGTGTTGATTTTGTAACCCGCCATTTTGCTGTACTCATTTATTGGCTCTAGTAGTTTTGCTGTGGATTTTTCAGGGTTTTCTACATATAGTATCATATCATCTGCAAACAGTGAGATTTTTACTTCTTTTCCAATTCTGATGCCTTGTATTTCTTTTTCTTGTCCTAATTGCTCTGACTAGAACTTCCAACACAATGCTGAATAACAGTAGTGATGGTGGACATCCTTGTCTTGTTCCTGATCTTAGGGGGAAAGTTTTCAGTTTTTCCCCATTGAGTATGATGTTAGCTGTGGGTTTTTCATATATTCCCTTTATCATTTTGAGGATGTTCCCTCTATTCCTATCCTCTGAAGTGTTTTGAACAGGAAAGGATGTTGAATTTTGTCAAATGCTTTTTCTGCATCAATCGAGATGATCATGTGGTTTTTCTGCTTTGATTTGTTGATATGGTATATTACATTAATTGATTTTCCTACGTTGAACTATCCTTGCATACCTGGGATGAATCCTACTTGGTCATGATGTATAATTCTTTTAATGTGCTGCTGGATTCAATTTGCTAGAATTTTGCTGAGGATTTTTGCATCTATATTCATTAGAGAGATCTGTCTGTAGTTTTCTTTTTTCGTAATATCTTTGTCTAGCTTTGGTATGAGGGTGATGTTGGCTTCATAGAATGAGTTAGGTAGCTTTCCCTCCTCTTCAATATTTTTGAAGAGTTTGAGCAGTATTGATACTAATTCTTTCTGGAATGTTTGGTACAATTCACATGTGAAGCCATCTCGTCCTGGACTTTTCTTTTTGGGGAGCTTCTTAATGACTGATTCAATTTCTTTCCTTGTGATTGATTTGTTGAGGTCATCTATTTCTTCTTGAGTCAAAGTTGGTTGTTCATGCCTTTCTAGAAAGTTGTCCATTTCATCTACATTATCATATTTATTAGCATAAAGTTGTTCATAGTATCCTGTCATTACTTCCTTTATTTCTGTGGGGTCAGTGGTTATGTCTCCTCTTCCATTTCTGATCTTATTTATTTGCGTTCTCTCTCTTCTTCTTTTTGTCACTCTTGCTAAGGGTCCATCAATTTTATTGACTTTCTCATAGAACCAGCTTCTGGTTTTATTGATATTCTCAATTGTTTTCATGTTCTCAATTTCATTTATTTCTGCTCTAATCTTCATTATTTCTTTCCTTTTGCTTGCTTTGGGGTTAGTTTGCTGTACTTTCTCTACTCTTCCAAGTGGACAGTTAATTCCTGTATTTTTGCTCTTTCTTATTTTTTGACATAGGCATTTAGGGCAATAAATTTACCTGTTACCACTGCCTTTGCTGCATCCCATAAGTTTGGATATGTTGTGTTTTCATTTTCATTTGCCTTGAAATATTTGCTGATTTCTCTTGTAATTTCTTCCTTGACCCACTGGTTGTTTAAGAGTGTGTTGTTGAGCCTCCACATATTTGTGAATTTTCTGGCACTCTGCCTATTATTGATTTCCAACTTCATTCCTTTATGATGTGAGAAAGTGTTTTGTATGATTTCAATCTTTTTAAATTTATTGAGACTTGCTTTGTGACCCAGCCTATGGTCTATCCTTGAGAATGATCCATGAGCACTTGAGAAAAAGGTGTATCTGCTGTTGTGGGGTGTAATGTTCTATAAATGTCTGTTAAGTCTAGCTTATTTACTGCATTATTCAAATTCTCTGTTTCTTTATTGATCTACATGTTCTGTCCATTGATGAGAGTGTCTCTTTTCAGTGTTTGCCTCATGTATTTTGGAACATTCTGGCTCAGTATATAAATATTTATGACTGTTATGTCATCTTGTTGAATTGTTCCTTTTATTAATATATAGTGTCCTTCTTTGTCTCTTTTCACTGTTTTACATTTGAAGTCCAATTTGTTGGATATTAGTATAGCTACTCCTGCCCTTTTCTGATTGTTGTTTGCATGAAATATCTTTTCCCAACCTTTCGCTTTCAACCTATGTTTATCCTTGGGTCTAAGATGTGTTTTCTGTAGACAGCATATAGGTGGGTCTTGTTTTTTAATCCATTCTGTCAGTCTATGTCTTTTGATTGGAGAGTTTAATCCATTAACATTTAGTGTCATTACTGTACAGGCAGTACTTTCTTCTATCATTTTGCCTTTTCGATTTTATATGTCATATCTAATTTTTCTTCTTTTTACCTTTGTTGATAGTCATTATTTCTACACTCTTCTCCACACCTCTCTCTCCTGTCTTTTTGTATCTGCCTCTAGTGCTCCCTTTAGTATTTCTTGCAGAGCCAGTCTCTTGGTCACAAATTCTCTCAGTGATTTTTTTTGTCTGAAAATGTTTTAATTTCTTCCTCATTTTTGAAGGACAATTTTGCTGGGTACAGAATTATTGCTTGGCAGTTTTTCTCTTTTAGTAATTTAAATATATCATCCCACTGTCTTCTTGCCTCCATGGTTTCTGCTGAGAAATCTACACATAGTCTTATTGGCCTTCCCTTGTATGTGATGAATTGCTTTTCTCTTGCTACTTTCAAGATTCTCTCTTTCTCTTTGACCTCTCACATCTGATTAATAAGTGTCTTGTAGTATGTCTATTTGGATCTATTCTCTTTGGGGTATGCTGCACTTCTTGGATCTGTAATTTTAAGTCTTTCATAAGAGTTGGAAAATTTTCAGTGATAATTTTCTCCATTAGTTTTCTCCTCCTTTACCCATCTCTTCTCCTCTGGGAAACCCACAACACATATATTCATGTGCTTCATATTGTCACTCAATTCCCTGCATCCCTGCTCATATTTTTCCATTTTTTCCCTATATTTTCTTTCGCTTGTCAGATTTCTGATGGTCCATCCTCCAGTTCACTAATCCCATCTTCTGCCTCTCAAAGTCTAACATTGTAGGTTTCCATTGTTTTTTTTTTCATCTCTTCTACTATGCCTTTCATTCCCATAAGTTCTGTGATTTGTTTTTTCAGATTTTTGATTTCTTCTTTTCGTTCATTTCTTGCCTTCTTTATATCCTCCCTCAATTCACTGATTTGGTTTTTGACGAGGTTTTCCATGTCTGTTTGTACATTCTGAATTAATTGTTTCAACTCCTGTATCTTACTTGAATTGTTGGTTTGTTCCTTTGACTGGGCCATATGTTCAATTTTCCTAGTGTGATTTGTTGTTTTTTGCTGGTTTCTAGGCATTTAATTACCTTAATTAGTTTATTCTGGAGATTGTTTTCACTTGTTTTACCTAGGGCTTTCTTGCTAGATGTATTTGTTGTCTGTCTGTTCTTTGACATTCAGTTCAGCTTTTTCTGGACCACTAGCTTAGATTTTGTTTAACAGAGGGGAATTTTTCAGTTCTTATTTTTTTGTTTCTTGCCCTGCCTGTATGGTGCCTTTTCCCCCCCACCCCTTGGGAGGGTCTACTTTGGTATTATAGACCCCAGCCAGATTTTCCCAGACGAAACTGGCCTCCTATCAGGAGGAAGAAGTCACCTGCTTCAGTTTTCCCTGAGGGTGAGACCCAGCAGGTTGAAAGACTTTCCTGTGAAGTCTCTGGACTCTGTTTTTCTTATCCTGCCCAGTATGAGGTGCTTGTCTGCCTGCAGGTCCCACCAGCATAAGATGATGCAGTACCTTTAACTTCAGCAGACTCTCCCTGCTGGGGGCGTGGTGGAGACAGAGGAGAGGTTGTAGGCTGGTTTTAATGGCTTCAAATTACCAAGCCCTGGTGTCTGAATTCCTTGGGGGAGGGATTCCACCTGAATTGGGCCCCTCCCATGGGGAAGGCACAGGCTCTAGACAAACCCTCAAACAAGCTTGTTTCTGCCTATACCTGGGGAAGTCCTGCCGCTGTATCCAAGGGCAGTCAAGCCTTTGTAGAAACACAGCCACATAATCCTCTGCTTCTTTTGTTTTTCTTTTTCTGTCAGCCCTGCCCCCTTGGTGCCAAGGCAAAAATCAGCAACCTCCACTTTGACCAGGTTCACCTGAGCTGGGAGCCTATTTTTATTAGTCAGAATTTGTGAATCAGTTCCACACTTGAAACTTAGTTGTGCTAAGCCCCTGCTGCTGGTAAAGTCTCGTTCCTTTCCCCTCTGGGTAGCAGCCTGTGGGGAAGGGGCGCCGGCCGCCATGGCTTGGGGAACTCATGATTCTGGGAGGGCTCATCCAGACTGGGGTATGTTGTGTGTCTCATCACTGATGTGGCCCCAGGAGTTGTTTTGAACTGTTTCTGGTTATTTAGTAGCTGTTATGTAGGACAAACTGAATCCCACACCTTGCTAAGCCACCATCTTGGCTGTCACCTCTAATTCGTAACAGCCTAGCCCTGCCATTGGTATGGTTGAGATAGAGGCTGAGGTCAAAGGTGAGTTTAGGTTGCTTCTGTTTTCTGGTCTCTAACACATGAATTCTCTGAAAGAGGGTAACCACTTGAGCTGGGTTCCATCTCCCTTTTCTTGGGGAAAGATACACTTTTTTTTTTTATTAATTGACGGAAAAAAAGAAATTAACCCAACATTTAGAAATCATACCATTCTACATATGCAATCAGTAATTCTTAACATCATCACATAGATGCATGATCATCGTTTCTTAGTACATTTGCAGCGGTTTAGAAGAACTAGCAACACAACAGAAAAAGATATAGAATGTTAATATAGAGAAAAGAAATAAAAGTAATAATAATAGTAAAAAAACAAACAAACAAAAAAACTATAGCTCAGATGCAGCTTCATTCAGTGTTTTAACATGATTACTTTACAATTAGGTATTATTGTGCTGTCCATTTTTGAGTTTTTGTATCTAGTCCTGCTGCACAGTCTGTATCCCTTCAGCTCCAATTACCCATTATCTTACCCTGTTTCTAACTCCTGCTGGACTCTGATACCAATGACATATTCCAAGTTTATTCTCGAATGTCCGTTCACATCAGTGGGACCATACAGTATTTGTCCTTTAGTTTTCGGCTGGACTCACTCAGCATAATGTTCTCGAGGTCCATCCATGTTATTACATGCTTCATAAATTTATGCTGTCTTAAAGCTGCATAATATTCCATCGTATGTATATACCACAGTTTGTTTAGCCATTCTTCTGTTGATGGACATTTTGGCTGTTTCTATCTCTTCACAATTGTAAATAACGCTGCTATAAACATTGGTGTGCAAATGTCCATTTGTGTCTTTGCCCTGAAGTCCTTTGAGTAGATACCCAGCAATGGTATTGCTGGGTCATATGGCAATTCTATATTCAGTTTTTTGAGGAACCGCCAAACTGCCTTCCACAGTGGTTGCACCATTTGACATTCCCACCAACAGTGGATAAGTGTGCCTCTTTCTCTGCATCCTCTCCAGCACTTGTCATTTTCTGTTTTGTTGATAATGACCATTCTGGTGGGTGTGAGATGATATCTCATTGTGGTTTTGATTTGCATTTCTCTAATGGCCAGGGACATTGAGCATCTCTTCATGTGCCTTTTGGCCATTTGTATTTCCTCTTCTGGTAGGTGTCTGTTCAAGTCTTTTTCCCATTTTGTAATTGGGTTGGCTGACTTTTTGTTGTTGAGTTGAACAATCTCTTTATAAATTCTGGATACTAGACCTTTATCTGATATGTCATTTCCAAATATTATCTCCCATTGTGTAGGCTGTCTTTCTACTTTCTTGATGAAGTTCTTTGATGTACAAAAGTGTTTAATTTTGAGGAGCTCCCATTTATTTATTTCCTTCTTCAGTGCTCTTGCTTTAGGTTTAAGGTCCATAAAACCACCTCCAATTGTAAGTTTCATAAGATATCTCCCTACATTTTCCTCTAACTGTTTTATGGTCTTAGACCTAATGTTTAGATCTTTGATCCATTTTGAGTTAACTTTTGTATAGGGTGTGAGATATGGGTCTTCTTTCATTCTTTTGCATATGGATATCCAGTTCTCTAGGCACCATTTATTGAAGAGACTGTTCTGTCCCAGGTGAGTTGGCTTGATTGCCTTATCAAAGATCAAATGTCCATAGATGAGAGGGTCTATATCTGAGCACTCTATTTGATTCCATTGGTCGATATATCTATCTTTATGCCAATACCATGCTGTTTTGACCACTGTGTCTTCATAATATGCCTTAAAGTTAGGCAGCGCGAGACCTCCAGCTTCATTTTTTTTCAAGATGTTTTTAGCAATTCAGGGCATCCTGCCCTTCCAGATAAATTTGCTTATTGGTTTTTCTATTTCTGAAAAATAAGTTGTTGGGATTTTGATTGGTATTGCATTGAATCTGTAAATCAATTTAGGTAGGATTGACATCTTAACTATATTTAGTCTTCCAATCCATGAACACGGTATGCCCTTCCATCTGTTTAGGTCTTCTGTGATTTCTTTTAACAGTTTTTTGTAGTTTTCTTTATATAGATTTTTTTGTCTCTTTAGTTAAATTTATTCCTAGGTATTTTATTCTTTTAGTTGCAATTGTAAATGGGATTGGTTTCTTGATTTCCCCCTCAGCTTGTTCATTACTAGTGTATAGAAATGCTACAGATTTTTGAATGTTGATCTTGTAACCTGCTACTTTGCTGTACTCATTTATTAGCTCTAGTAGTTTTGTTGTGGATTTTTCCGGGTTTTCGACGTATAGTATCATATTGTCTGCAAACAGTGATAGTTTTACTTCTTCCTTTCCAATTTTGATGCCTTGTATTTCTTTTTCTTGTCTAATTGCTCTGGCTAGACCTCCAACACAATGTTGTATAATAGTGGTGATAGTGGACATCCTTGTCTTGTTCCTGATCTTAGGGGGAAAGTTTTCAATTTTTCCCCATTGAGGATGATATTAGCTGTGGGTTTTTCATATATTCCCTCTATCATTTTAAGGAAGTTCCCTTGTATGCCTATCTTTTGAGGTGTTTTCAACAGGAAAGGATGTTGAATCTTGTCAAATGTCTTCTCTGCATCAATTGAGATGATCATGTGATTTTTCTGCTTTGATTTGTTGATGTGGTGTATTACATTAATTGATTTTCTTATGTTGAACCATCCTTGCATAGCTGGGATGAATCCTACTTGGTCATGATGTATAATTCTTTTAATGTGTTGTTGGATACGATTTGCTAGAATTTTATTGAGGATTTTT
The DNA here is from genome assembly GCF_023851605.1 of Tamandua tetradactyla. Taxonomy (NCBI): domain Eukaryota; kingdom Metazoa; phylum Chordata; class Mammalia; order Pilosa; family Myrmecophagidae; genus Tamandua; species Tamandua tetradactyla. Next base: position 119,655,018 of record NC_135334.1, on the reverse strand, counting down.
GCATCTATATTCATTAGAGAGATTGGTCTGTAGTTTTCTTTTTTTGTAATATCTTTGCCTGGTTTTGGTATGAGGGTGATGTTGGCTTCATAGAATGAATTAGGTAGTTTTCCCTCCACTTCGATTTTTTTGAAGAGTTTGAAGAGAATTGGTACTAATTCTTTCTGGAACGTTTGGTAGAATTCACATGTGAAGCCATCTGGTCCTGGACTTTTCTTTTTAGGAAGCTTTTGAATGACTAATTCAATTTCTTTACTTGTGATTGGTTTGTTGAGGTCATCTATGTCTTCTTGAGTCAAAGTTGGTTGTTCATGTCTTTCCAGGAACCCGTCCATTTCCTCTAAATTGTTGTATTTATTAGCGTAAAGTTGTTCATAGTATCCTGTTATTACCTCCTTTATTTCTGTGAGGTCAGTAGTTATGTCTCCTCTTCCATTTCTGATCTTATTTATTTGCATCCTCTCTCTTCTTCTTTTTGTCAATCTTGCTAATGGCCCATCAATCTTATTGATTTTCTCATAGAACCAACTTCTGGTCTTATTGATTTTCTCTATTATTTTCATGTTTTCAAATTCGTTTATTTCTGCTCTAATCTTTGTTATTTCTTTCCTTTTGCTTGCTTTGGGATTAGTTTGCTGTTCTTTCTCCAGTTCTTCCAAGTGGACGGTTAATTCCTGCATTTTTGCCTTTTCTTCTTTTCTGATAAAGGCATTTAGGGCAATAAATTTCCCTCTTAGCACTGCCTTTGCTGCGTCCCATAAGTTTTGATATGTTGTGTTTTCATTTTCATTCACCTTGAGGTATTTACTAATTTCTCTTGCAATTTCTTCTTTCACCCACTTGTTGTTTAAGGGTGTGTTGTTGAGCCTCCACATATTTGTGAATTTTCTGGCACTCCACCTATTATTGATTTCCAACTTCATTCCTTTATGATCCGAGAAAGTGTTGTATATGATTTCAATCTTTTTAAATTGGTTAAGACTTGCTTTGTGACCCAGCATATGGTCTATCTTTGAGAATGATCCATGAGCACTTGAGAAAAAGGTGTATCCTGCTGTTGTGGGGTGTAATGTCCTATAAATGTCTGTTAAGTCTAGCTCCTTTATAGTAATATTCAGATTCTCTATTTCTTTATTGATCCTCTGTCTAGATGTTCTGTCCATTGATGAGAGTGGTGAATTGAAGTATCCAACTATTATGGTATATGTGTCTATTTCCCTTTTCAGTGTTTGCAGTGTATTCCTCACGTATTTTGGGGCATTCTGGTTTGGTGTGTAAATGTTTATGATTGTTATGTCTTCTTGTTTAATTGTTCCTTTTATTAGTATATAGTGTCCTTCTTTGTCTCTTTTAACTGTTTTACATTTGAAGTCTAATTTGTTGGATATTAGTATAGCCACTCCTGCTCTTTTCTGGTTGTTATTTGCATGAAATATCTTTCCCCAACCTTTCACTTTCAACCTATGTTTATCTTTGGGTCTAAGATGTGTTTCCTGTAGACAGCATATAGAAGGATCCTGTTTTTTAATCCATTCTGCCAGTCTATGTCTTTTGATTGGGGAATTCAGTCCATTAACATTTAGTGTTATTACTGTTTGAATAATATTTTCCTCTACCATTTTGCCTTTTGTATTATATATATCATATCTGACTTTCCTTCTTTCTACACTCTTCTCCATACCTCACTCTTCTGTCTTTTCATATCTGACTCTAGTGCTCCGTTTAGTATTTCTTGCAGAGCTGGTCTCTTGGTCACAAATTCTCTCAGTGACTTTTTGTCTGAGAATGTTTTAATTTCTCCCTCATTTTTTTTTTTTTTTTTTTTTTTTTTACATGGGCAGGTATAGGGAATTGAACCCGGGTCCTCTGGCATGGCAGGCAAGCATCCGTGCCTGCTGAGCCACCGTGGCCTGCCCTTCTCCCTCATTTTTGAAGGACAATTTTGCTGGATATAGGAGTCTTGGTTGGCAGTTTTTCTCTTTTAGTAATTTAAATATATCATCCCACTGTCTTCTAGCTTCCATGGTTTCTGCTGAGAAATCTACACATAGTCTTATTGGGTTTCCCTTGTATGTAATGGATTGTTTTTCTCTTGCTGCTTTCAAGATCCTCTCTTTCTCTTTGACCTCTGACATTCTAACTAGTAAGTGTCTTGGAGAACGCCTATTTGGGTCTAATATCTTTGGGCTGCGCTGCACTTCTTGGATCTGTAATTTTAGGTCTTTCATAAGAGTTGGGAAATTTTCAGTGATAATTTCTTCCATTAGTTTTTCTCCTCCTTTTCCCTTCTCTTCTCCTTCTGGGACACCCACAACACGTATATTTGTGCGGTTCATATTGTCCTTGAGTTCCCTGATCCCCTGTTCATGTTTTTCCATTCTTTTCCCGATAGTTTCTGTTTCTTTTTGGAATTCAGATGTTCCGTCCTCCAAATCACTAATTCTATCTTCTGTCTCTTTAAATCTATCATTGTAGATATCCATTGTTTTTTCCATCTTTTCTACTTTATCCTTCACTTCCATAAGCTCTGTGATTTGTTTTTTCAGTTTTTCTATTTCTTCTTTTTGTTCAGCCCATGTCTTCTTCATGTCCTCCCTCAATTTATCGATTTTGTTTTTGAAGAGGTTTTCCATTTCTGTTCGTATATTTAGCATTAGTTGTTTCAGCTCCTGTATCTCATTTGAACTATTGGTTTGTTCCTTTGACTGGGCCATATTTTCAATTTTCTGAGCATGATCCGTTATCTTCTGCTGGTGTCTGGGCATTTAGTCAGATTTCCCTGGGTGTTGGACCCAACAGGTTGAAAGATTGTTCTGTGAAATCTCTGGGTTCTGTTTTTCTCATCCTGCCCAGTAGGTGGCGCTCGTGGCACACGTTTGTCTGCGGGTTCCACCAGTAAAAGGTGCTGTGGGTCCTTTATCTTTGGAAAACTCTTACAGTGGGGGATGTTCGCCAGCCGAAGCGGCTTGGAAGAGTGCCAGCCGGCCCGGGGGTCCGAACGCGGGGAGGGTCGCCAGCTGCCGCAGCACGGGAGAGCGCCCGACTGAATTTCCTAGTTGGCCCGGGGCGCCAAGCATGGCGGGAGGGCGCCAGCCACCGCAGCCCGGGAGAATGCACCATTCCCAGCCAGACCGGGGAGTCACGTGTTTGGAAGGGATCCCCCCGGTCACCGTTCTCCGTGGTCTGGGGATTTCCGACCCAACTCTCTCAGTTGGTCTGGGGGCCTTGCATAGTGGGGGTGCCAGCCGCTGTGTCCCAAGGGGACTGCCTGCCGAATTCTACCAGCTGGCCTGGGAAGGAGGAAGGGAGGGACTCCGGCCACTTGCCATCCCGCCTGGGAAAGCCCGCGCCCCTCAGCGATCTCACCGGAGCTAGTTCTCCCAGACAGTCAGCCGTTCCAGGATGGGGTACGCCGTCCCTTTGATCTCTGTCGTGGCTCTGGGAGCTGCTCTGTATTGTCTGCACTCCCCCAGTAGCTGTTCTGGAGGAGGGAAGGTGAGGGTGGCAAGGCTGTTGAGGACGGTGGCGGAGGAGCTGGTGAAGGTGACAGAGGGCACGATGGTGGTTGGAGAGCCGCCGGAGCAGGAGGAGAAAGGGAAGGATAAGATGGCGGATGGAGCGCCGCCGGAGCAGAAGGGGAAAGAGAAGGGCAAGATGGCGGCGGGAGTGCCGCCGGTGGGGAAAGAGGGAGAGGAGGGCTGGCTGGCGGCGGGAGCACCGCCGGCGGAGAAAAAGGGAGAGGAGGACTGGCTGGCGGCGGGAGCACCGCTGGCGGAGAAAAAGCGGGAAGATACACTTTTAAGGAATTATCCCCATTCACCTGACTAGTGACTTTGTGTCTCAGACACGCCTTAATTCCTCCCTTGACTGGGGCAGTGCTGTAGCCTGAGAGTGCTTAAAGTTGTATCTAATGTGCTGTTAAAGTAAAAAGAAAAAAAAAAACTTTTCAGAGCTTGTCCTAAGCTCCCTGAGTTTGCCAATCAAGAGCTGGAGTTGGTATATGACTCTATATTGTCCCAGCTCTATATACCCCTTTTCTTGGGGCCCAGGCTTTTTCCAGTATTTTGTGCTGTCCAACCCAAAAAGCCTCTGTTTTGTTTTGTTTTTTCTCCTTTTCCATCAGCCCTGCCCCCTTTCTGCCTGGGTGAGAACTTCTGGTTCCTTTAGTGCTTATACCAAGTGTCTGTGTTTGGAGCCTGTTTTCAGCAGTCTGAATTTGTTAATTAATTTTGCAATTGGAGCTTGTTTGAGCTACCTTCCTTGTTCATAGTTGGGTCTGTTTCTTTTTCCATTGAAAAACCTGCCATGCCCATGGGGGAGGGATGCTGGCCCCACTAGCTTGGGAGACTTACAGTTCTTAGCCATTTCACCTGTTCCAGACTGTGTATGATCTGTGTCTGGGTGCTGATGCCCCCCAACATTGTTCTATTCAGTTCCTGGCTATTTACTAGCTGCCCTAAAGGATGAACTAAATTCCACAGTATACCACCATCTTGCCCTGCCTCCTCTTTCTTGTTTTTAATTAGGTGTTTAGAGCTATAGGTTTCCCTCTCAGTAATTCCTTAGCTGCATCCTATATGTTTTGATATATTGTGTTCTCATTTTCACTCATCTCCAGATATTTACTGATTTCTCTTGCAATTTCTTCATTGAATCACTGATTGTATGAGAGTGTGCTGTATATCCTCCATATAGTTGTGAATTTTCTGGTTCTCTGCCTGCTATTAATTTCCAGTTTAATTCCATTAGGATCAGAGAAAGAGCTCTGTATGATTTCAATCTGTTAAATTTATGAAGAGTTGTTTTGTGACCCAACATGTGATCTGTCTATCCTGTACTTGAGCATTTGAGAAGAATGTATATACTGAAGTTTTGGTAATGTTCTGTATATGTTTGTTAGGTGTAATTTATTTATCATAGTATTCAAGTTCTTTGTTTCCATATTCGTCCTCTGTCCAGATGTTCTATCTATTGATGAGACCAGTGTAATGAAGCCTCCAACTATTATTGTAGAAATGTCTAATTCTCCCTTCAATTTTGCCATTGTTTGCCTCATGTATTTTGGGCCACTCTGGTGGATTGCCCCTTTTATTAATATATGGTGAATTTCTTTGACTCATATCAATTTTGCTTCCAAAGTCCATATTGTCTGACAGTAATGTAGCTGCTCTGGTTCATTTTTTTTTTCCTTTTACACTTTAAACTTTGTAAAAAATTTAAATTATACATTTGGTCTCCAATATGAACCAATATCATTTCTATATCATTTAGTCTATTATTAATTTGCTCATCAATGAGATCGTCTATGCCACAGTTCACTGGTGTTTCTCTAACAATGCTGCATCTGTATAGTTTGTTGCAATGCAGTTCCAGCGACTGCAGCCACTGTGATGCTTCCAGTGATTCCAATGACAGCTACAATAATGAGTCCAATTAGTCTCTTAGTCCTTTTTAGATATTCTTTTGCCAAATGGATCAGGACTTGTGTTTCTGGGGAGGATTGCCAGGATCTTGACATCTGCACCAGCAGCCAAATACCTCTTCTTCTCCTTGCTGCTACAATCGTCTCATTTTTCTGCAATATAAATGCCATTTAGTTATTTTTGTCCGGGTTGACATGTCTGGGTTTTATTCTCTTTGAGGGAATCCAAACCGAGGTTCCGTCATCTGCAATGACAAGAGCAAAACCCCTACCCCCACACCTTTACCATTCCTTGTTTCCATAAATCATCTTTAACGTCTTTCCAATAGATTGGCTACAGCTGCAGTTCTGTTTGGGTTGTATCATTTTTTTTCCCCAAAGTACTAAAATGTTGTTCTGCAGGAGTCTGTGATGAATTATCAAAAATGTTTTAAAAAATTTTTAAGTAAACAGTAGTTTTTGCTAATTGATGTTTTGGTGTACATATTTTCATAACATCATCCTCCTGATCTCCCCCTTTTTGTTTTATGAGCATAGACTTTAACGTCTGGCTTGTTCATTCGATAATTCCTTTCCCAGAGGGATTATGTGGAATTTTTTGTGATATGAATAATAGGAAAAGTAGTATAAAATCTACAGAATTGCTTTCCTGTATCAGCAGGACCATTGCCATTTTTTAAAAATTAATTAAAGAAAAAAAAATTAACACAACATTTAGAAATCGTTCCATTCTACATATGCAATCAGTAATTCTTAACATCATCACATAGATGCATGATCATCATTTCTTAGTACATTTGCATCGATTTAGGAAAAGAACTAGCAAAACAACAGAAAAAGATATAGAATGTTAATATAGAGAAAAAAATAAAAATAATAATAATAGTAAAAAAAAGACAAACAAACAAACAGACAACAACAAAAAAAACCTATAGCTCAGATGCAGCTTCATTCAGTGTTGTAACATGATTACTTTACAATTAGGTAGTATTGTGCTGTCCATTTTTGAGTTTTTGTACCTAGTCCTGTTGCACAGTCTGTATCCCTTCAGCTCCAATTACCCATTATCTTACCCTGTTTCTAACTCCTGCTGGTCTCTGTTACCAACGACATATTCCAAGTTTATTCTTGAATGTCGGTTCACATCAGTGGGTCTGGTTCATTTTTGATTACTGTTTGCATGGAATTTATTTTTCCAACTTTTCACTTTCAACCTGTTTATGTCCTTGGGTTTAACGTGAGTCTTTTGCAGAGAACATAGAGGTGGATCATATTTGTTTTTATCCATTCTGCCTGTGTCTTTTGATTGAATAGTTTAATCTATTAACATTCAATGATATTAATGTATAGGCAGTGCTTAGTTCATCCACTTTATTCCTTGGTTTTTATATGCCATATCTTACTTTTTTCTCTCTTTTTGCCCTTCTAGTTACCTTTATTAGTAATCTTCATTTCTACACTCTCCTTCATCTCCTGAGCTCCTGCCTTTTTCTTTCAGCTTACAGAACTCCCTTTAGTATTTCTCATAGTGCAGATCTCTTGTTGATGAACTCTCTCAGCTTCTGTTTGTGAATATTTTAAACTGCCGTCATTTCTGAAGGCATTTTGCTGGATAAAGAATTCTTGGTTGGCATTTTTTCTGTTTCAGTGCCTTAAATATGCCATACTGTCTTCTTGCCTCCATGATCAGTTATTTTTTTTTTAGCTCTTCTTCATGTGCTTCTTGCCCTTTACATGTGGTACAATTTTTTAAATTGCACTTTTATGCAATTGTTTCACCTCCAGGAGAAAGCTTCCTCTCCTCTATTCCTTCTTTGGGAGTCTTGATCTGTTCTGTTTGTTTTTGTTTTGTCTCTATATTATTATTTTTTTTCACTCCTTTTCTTGTCTCAGACTGCTTTTGCCTGAAAGGAAGAAGATTATCTCAGAGTACTTTCACAAGTCAGTATTCCCCAGCTAAAACAGAACCAGTGGCCCATAAAGGGGGTTCAGACTGGCTCTCAGGTGCTCTGGGGAGGGGATCAGCAAGGATGCCAAAAGCCTCTTTGACACTTCCTAAAGCTGTACTTTCTGGCCTCCTCAGCAAATGTAGCCCTTCAGTTAATTGTTCCCTGCAGTCCTGAGGTAAGTACTGCCTCTTTAAATCTCCACTGCCTCAATCCCTGTCCTCAGTGGGGTTGAAACAATGGCTTCTGCTACCTTTGTTTGGGGTGGGTTGAAACAGTAGTTAAGAGCCAGGACCCAGTGATCTGACTTCACTAATGAAATCTGTGATCAGTGATCAACTGTGCCCATCTCTGTTCTTGGAGAAGAGGATTTTTATGGTCCTTTTCTGTCTCCAGTGAGCTAGGCATGGAGTGGACCCTAAGGTGGCCTGCTGTCAGAATGAGGGATGCTGTGTGGATAGAACAAGTCTTTGTTCTCCACCATAGGTTATGGGCCTCTTCCTCCCGCCCTTCCCTGGATGCTTTGCTGTGTTCTTCTGGACCCTCAGATCTCAGTACAGTTTCCTGCCTGTTCAACAGACATTTTGGTGGAAGGACTGAGTCCCAGAGCTCCTCATTTTGCCATCTTCCTCTGAAGTTTGACCATGATCTTTTGTAGACAGCTTTTACTGTCAAAAGCACAGTATATATCTTAGATTAGGTATATTAAGATTTATTCTGTTTGGAATACATTTTGCTTCTTGGACATATATATTTATGTCATTCATAAGGGTTGGAAATTTTGGCCATTATTTCTTCAAATATTCTTTCTGCCCTCTTTCTCTTCTTTACTTCTGGGACGTGCACAATGCATGTGTTTGTGTGCTTCAAATCCCTGAGTGCCTGCTCAATTTTCACTCTCTCTTCTGTCTGTAAGATTTAAACTGTCCTGTCTTCTAGTTTGTTGATTCTTTCTTCTGCCTGTTCAAATATGCTGTCAAGTGCCTCTAGTGCATTTTGAATCTCTTTGCTGTGTCTTTCATTTCCATTATTTCTATTATGTTTCTTTTTATGTTTTCAAATTCTTCTCTGTGCTCACACAGTGTCTTAATATCCTTTACTTCCTTAGCCATGTTCTCCTTCATCTCTTTGAATTGATTTAGGAGATTTGTTTGGACCTTTGATTAGTTGTTCCAAATTCTGCATCTCCTCTGAAGTTTTAATATATTTGTTTGACTGAGCCATATCTTCCTGCTTCTTAGTATGGCTTATAATTTTTTGCTGGTGTCTAGGCATCTAATTATTTGATGAGTTTTCTTTGGAGGTCAGTTTCTCTCTCCTGTCTTGGGTTTTCTTATTGATTGGCTTTGCCCTAAGCTACTTCTCTGATGGTTGGTTCAACTTATTTTAGACCTTTAGAATAACTTGTGTTTAACTGACCTGATTTTGTCAGTTCTTATTCATCAGATTTTCGCCTGGATATATAGAACGATTTTTTGAGATTGCACTATTTGTGCAATTGTTTCACCTCCAGGAGAGAAAGTTTCCTTTCCTCTCTTCTTTCTGTTGTTTGTTTTTCATTTTCCTCTATAGCTTTTTTTTTCTTTCTTTTGCATGGGCAGGCACTGGGAATCCATGACAGGTGAGAATTCTGCTTGCTGAGTCACCATGGCCTGCCCTCATTTGCCTCTATAGTTTTTTAATACTAATTTTGTTTTGTCTCTTGCTGCTTTACCTGGAGGGAAAATTCTAGGAGGAGGGTCACCCAGGATGGGACTATCTATGTCAGTATTTCCCAGCTAAAACAGGGCTAAGGACCCAATAAGGGGGGGAGATAGGTTCCAAAGTGCCTTGGGGAGGAGACAGAAGGATGGCAAACTTCTCTTTTCAGCTCCCTGAATCTGGGCTGTCTTGTTCTGCCCAGTAATGGCCCTCTTCAGCCAACTGTTCCCTGTGGTCCTAGAGTGTTCTTGATGTCTTCAAGCCTCACTTGACTCCGACCATGTCAGGGGCAGGATTGAAATAGTGGTTGCCTGCTGCTTTTGTCTGGATGAGTTGTGTCCTTAGCATCAAATCAGAACCCAGGGATCAGAATTTGCTCATCAAAAGCCATGATTGGTGCTCATGTGTTCAGTGTGCGCCAGTCACAATGCCAGAGATTTATATTCATTATTATTTAATCCTCACCATGACCTCAGAGATAGGTAATAGCTATTATTATTGATACAAAAGGAAGTGAAGTCTTTTTTATCTTATTTAGGATCGCCACAAGCTGCCCAGATGGTGTACTACTGGGTTTCTATTCAGATCACTTATAGTGGATGAATCAGGAGTAGCATCAATGGCAATTGCTACTCGTTTTAAAGTGTTTTCTATGCACTAGGTACTGTATTGAGTGTTTTACATGTAATTTTATTTAATTCTTATGTCGCAGTTTGCCAGGCTGCTATCACAAATACCACCTAATGGGTTGGCTTAAATTACAGGAATTTATTGGATGGTTTCAGAAGCTAGAAGACTTGCTTTCTCCTGGGTTCAGGGGCATTCTGGCTTACTGGAAATCCTTGGATTTATTAGCTTTTACTTCTCCTTTTGTGCTCTCCAGTCTCTTCTCAGTTCCCACTACTTACAACTTCTGGCTTCTCCTCTAGTAATGCGGGTCAAGACCCACTTCATTTAGTTGGGCCATACCCCAACTGAAAATAATATTTTTGAGAGATCCTATTACCGTTGGATACATAACTTAATCTACCATACCTTATGAGGAAAATATTTCCTCCTATGAGGAAAATATTAACACCACTTCATTATACTACTGAAGCTAAACTGAATTTATACCATGAAGATGATTTTAATTACAATTGTGTAGTTGCTTATAACGTGGTAGTTTTTTTTAAAGAATGTTATGACCTAATTTTATTTTATTAAAAATGCAGTTTAGTAGAGCTATTGTTGCTTTCTGTATATCCATTGAAACTTTGATTGTTACTATATAAATGGTCATACTTAGCTAAGCTTGGGGAAATGTTAGATATGATCTAATTTTCTTAATAAATATATTTGTACTCAAAGGATGCAAAACACATGCACAAAATCCAGCAAGAAAGAGGAAAATAACTTCAAAAGGGACAAATTAGGAGAGTCATAGGTGAAATTCTACAAGTGTGATAAACATTTATTAGAAAAATCAAATTCAAACAGATGTGCCTTTAGACTAATTGAATAAAAATCCTTAAAAGGCTCAGTAGTAGGAATAACTGGAAAAGATAGCTGGAAGAATAAAAATAATGCACAAAATGGACTATATAAAATGTACAGAACGTATATTACATTTGTTAAACACTCAGTAGCCATATGTAAATGTGAAAATCCCCTCAGATAAAGTTGTTAAAATTCCTCGAAATAATGCAGAAGGAGAAAAAGAACCTAAAGGAATATGAGTGTCTCAGAATGGGCTTGTGATGGGTTTGAAGCTCTGTGTATCCCAGAAAAACATGTTCTTAAACTTACTCCATTCCTGTGGGTTTAAACCCATTGTGAGTAGGACCTCTGGATGAGGTTACTTCAGTTAAGGTGTCGTCCACTTCTATCAGGATGGGTCTTAATCCTACTGCTGAGCCCTTTATAAACAGAATAAAATTCAGACAGAGAAAGCCACAAGAAGCAAGAAGCTGAGCAACAGTGGAACCAGAAGAGAAGGGGGAGAACAGGAGATGCTGCCAGGTGTCTTGCCATGTGACAAGCTAAGGACCAGGATCTCCAGCAGTGACTCTCAGAATGCCGCGTTCTTCAGGAAGAAAGCATTGCATTGATGATGGCTTCATCTGGAGGTTTATCCAGCATCATACTGTGAACCAATAAATTCCCATTGTTTAACTCAACCCATTTCATGGTATTGGTTGGAGCAGCCTGGGAAACTAAAACAATTGAAATTGTCATATCATTTTTTTTTTTTTAACATGGGCAGGCACTGGGAATTGAACCCAGGTCTCCAGCATGGCAGGCGAGAACTCTGCCAGTGAGCCACCATGGGCCATGCTGTCATATCGGTTTTAAATATTAGTTTTATATTAAGAATTTTTGGCCATTGTATCATTATGAGAAGCAGTGTTTGGTTTCCCAGCTGCTAAAACAAATACCATACAATGGTTTGGCTTAAAAACGGGAACTTTATTGGCTCACTGTTTTGATGCTCAGAGAAGTTCAAAATCAAGGTGTCAGCAAGGTGAAGCTTTCTCCCTAAATACTGGGGCATCCTGGCTCTGCCTGCCAGTGATCCCTGACACAGTGTGATGTCCTTTCCTTTCTCTTCTGGGTTCTTCTGACTTCCAGCTTCTACCCTATGGTAGTTAGATTCAGTTGTCAACTTGGTCAGGTGAAGGTGCCTAGATCTATTGCTGTGGACATGAGCCAATGGCATGTGAACCTCATCTGTTCCTCATTACATCTGCAGATGACTAGGAGGAGGCGTGCCTGCTGCAATGAATGATGTTTGATTTAATTGGCTGGTGCTTAAATGAGAGAGCTCAATGCAGCACAGCCCATGCTGCTCAGCATGCTTCCTCTCAGCACTCACAGCTCAGCCAGGGCCCTTGGAGATGAAGAAAGAAATCACCGCAGGGAAAGTTGTTGGAACGCAGAGGCCTGGAGAGAAGGCCAGCAGAGATCACCCTGTGCCTTCCCAGTTGAAAGTTAGCTGCCTTTCGTATGAAGAACTAACAAAATAAATCCCCTTTTATAAAAGCCAATCTGTCTCCGGTGTGTTGCATTCCAGCAGCTAGCAAAGTAGAACGTGCCCCTCCACATGGTTTTCTCTCTATATACTGAATTTCTTCTGCGTATAAAAGACTCTAGTAATCTGGATTAAAACCCAACCTCATTCAGTTATGCCACACCTTCACTAAAAATAACATCTTCAAGAGAGGATATTTACAATAGGTTCACATCCACAGGAATGGATTAAAGTTAAAAACATGTTTTTTTTCCCTGAGGTACACAATTCAACCTAATACAATCAGCTTCAAGTGAATTGGACTTCTTTCCTTTGGTTTCTCATTTTCTCAAATTTATTCCTTTTTACTCATCCTCATTACCCTTGCATGTGCTAAAAAATCCTCATTATTCTTAGAGCAATAACCCCCACAAGGGTTCCCTACCCTTTATCTACTCTCACACTGTAAAGAGAGTGACTTTTTAAAAATGCAAGACTGATAGACTACTACTTTCCTAAACCCTTGTATTAGTTTCCCATCCCCATCAAGATAAAGTTTTCCTCCTTAGTTCAGCACAAAAGGCCTCCTGTAGTGGCTGTTGCCTATTTCCCAGTCTCTTACCTGCCTCTTCCCCATATATACACTTTGATTCAACCACAATGAACCATTAAGGACCTTTCCAAAGATAGACTACACACTCTGAGGGAAATTTCACCAAAAATACATCAGATCATGGATAAATTACAACAACCATACATTGTAAATGTATTGCTGGACTCCAAGGGTTAAAAAGAGAAATGAGTTGAAACCTGAAATGTGAATAGTTATCCTGGCAAAACTATTAATGACATCTCTCATTCATTCTTAAAAGTGTTCTAGTTTGGATAATAAACTATATAGTCATACTGTTAATTAGCTGTAGCATAACCAGTTCTTTTATAATCAGATGAGAATCAATTTCCCAGCTGGAGATTGATGGGTTCTCACTGTCTTCCACTTTACCTTCTCTACCTAGACAATTCCACATTTATAGTTCTATTACTTTTGCAGAAATAAATGAATAATACCTAAATGAGAACAAGCACAGGGTGTACCAGTTTAAAAGTATCATGTACCCCAGAAAAGCCATGTTTTAATCCTGATTCAATCTTGTGGAGGCAGCTGTTTCTTTTAATCTTGACCCAATAATGTATGTTGGAAACTTTTGATTAAATTATCTCCACAGATACGTGGCAAGCCCAATTTGGGTGTAATCTTTTGATTAGATGAAGATGTGACTCCACTCATTCCAAGTGGGTCTTGATTGGTTTACTGGAATTCTTCAAAAGAGGAAATACTTTGGAGAGAACAGAAATAAAAGAAATGTCAGAAGCATCAGAGGTGATAGAGCAGATAGAGACAGTTGGAGAACAGTTGCTTCAGAAAACAGAGAAATGATGTTTGGAGATGCTTGGAACCCAGCAGACATCCCCATGAGTTGTTAAGCAAGTAAGAACCTTGGGTGAGCCAATGTAAGCCAAGACATGAAAGCCAGCCCCAGAGAAGCAAAGTAAGGAACCCCTACACGGACAGAGACTTAAAGCAACAGGACCCAGGAGCAAGTGAGCAGCAGATACCAGTTACATGACTTCCCAACTGACAGGGTTCTCCAGAACAATTGGCCTTTCTTGGGTGAAGGTAACCTCTTGTTGGTGCCTTAATTTGGACACTTTCATTTCTTTAGAATATAAACTTGTAACTTATTAAATTCCTCTTTTTAAAAGCTGTTCCAGTTTTGGTTTAGTTCATTTGGCAGCTTACTAACTAATACACAGGGTATTTATTCAGAGCTTGAACAGAAAAGAAGTCAGCCACCTTCATCTGTGTTTGGTAGTTTCAAAGGCAAGCAGAGCAACGAAAGAGATTTAGAGTGAAAAATAGGGAAGACTTCAAGTCAGGTATGCCCTGACTGGAGGCTGCTGGCATGGGGAAGTTGAAAGTGGCTAACTAAAAATGGGGTATCCTATTTAATTGGTTAGGGGGACATATTTGACTATCTCAGTTGGTCCTAAGTTGGACAAAATTAGGAAGGGATCATTTATTTGTGAAATCCTGGCTATTTTGGGTTGATTGTTACAGGGATTCTGAATTGGCTCCCTGGGTGGGTTGCAGCAGATAGCAGGCCAGAGTTCTATTTTTATATATGATATGGCCATTGTCTGTTTGTATATTCAGGCTTATATTTTTACCACTTCTTTCCAGGTATGAAATTCTGTATCAGTCCCAACAATGGCACTGGCTTAGATGATAATGAATATTCACTGATGTATACAATGAGAAAACCGAGACACAAGTTTAGACTCTCCAGCAATTTAGTGTCATCATTGAGGACCCAATTTGTATTCCTGTTATTCTGTCCTTCATTGTGTCTGCTTCAACCCAAACTGGGCCTTCCACATCATGGGAAAAAGGCTGCTGCAATGCCAAGCTTCACATAGGTACATGTAGCCATTCCAGCATTTCAAGGAAGAAACCTGAAATTCACCTTATTAACTTACGTCACATGCCTTCCCTAGTACCAAGATTGTGGCTAGGGTAGTGGAATATCCTGCTGACTTATGCAAATTAGGGCTTAGCCCTGGAACTGGGATGGAATCAGCCTCTACCCAAGTATATAGGCTGCTTGGAAGTCCAATCAGGAAAAGGGAAGGAGGAATGAATGTTAGGTAGACAACCAAGAAGTTTCCTATCTGTGATAAGAAGCCTTCATGTGCCTGGCAACCAAACCTAACCAACTTGTTAGAGTCTCAAACTTGAGACATATGGTGGAGGTGATGCTAAAGAACTTAAAATAGCAGCCATTTAGTGCCAGTGAAGAGGACTTTGGGAGACAATGTGGTGAGTGAGTGGAAAGAGCATTTATTCTGTTGCTAAAACCAGACAGATCAGAGTCTTGAGCCTGTAAATGAACCTTTTAATTGGCTTTTAACCTTTGGCAAGATAATTACACTTTGATCTCCATTTTCCTTCCCTGTAACTTGGGGATAATTTCCCTACCTTATTCAGTGTTGTGGGAAATAAAAAAGATTATGCATACCAAGTGTTTGGCATGGTGCCTGGCACAGAGTAGGCAATAATTGCAAAATCCCTTGTAGTTTCCATGCACTAAATTGACTCTGATATCATCAGAATAATGGCTTTGCCTTGGGACATTTTGTTCACCCACCAGACTGTAGGCGTGATTCCTTTGAACATCTTCATACAATGGGAAGGTACATTGTGAACTCACCGGGTCTCCTTTGGTCAGCACCTTCACAAACAGTGGGAAAAATCTGATTAATTGAAATTACTAATTAATACAAATGCATTTTACCATCAATAATAACTACAGAGGCTGCTGAATTCTGTTATCCCTGAGCCATTTTCCTCTTACCCTGGGAAACTTCAATCATGGTATCTGGCTCAAATGTTGATCCTTTCTTGATGCCTCAGGAAACTAATAACCATTTCTCCATTACTCACCAAGTCCAAAAGCTAAATTGCTCCAGGGGAGCCATTAGCTCATTTGAATTAAATTTCCAGAGTCCAAGCCTAGAATCTCTAGGTCAGAAGGAGCAAGATATTTGAATTATTTTAGTTTCTGCTCTCAACGTCCAACCTTGACATTTAAGTCCACTGCTTCCCCTTTCCCCCAATCTAACATCAACTGATTGGTCAGCTCAGACAGGCAGGAAATAGTATAAACAATGTTTCAGTGAACACTTTGAAGCTGTCAAGCTTATGAATAATTAATCAGCTGGTAGTAGTCTTCTTTCTTACCTGGTGGTCCCAGGATGATCACTAGTGTTGTTAGAAAGAGTCAAGATGAAAATTGTCTTTCATTCACCTGATGTTATATAAACAGTTATAATAATTTCTACCATTTATTGAGCATCTACCACATGTCAGGGCTTTACATAAACTTATTTAACACCCCCTCTTGGCATTACATGGTTTTACAAATGAGGTAAATCAAACTCATAGAGATGAAGTAATTTTCCTAAGTTTGTGCAGCTAAGAAGAGGAAGAAACGGAATTGGAACAAGTTCTGTGTTCAAAGCCCACATTCTTTCCTCTGTGTCTTGCTTCAGTTAACAGGAGAGGCAAACCTATAGGGGGCTGACTACCATTTAATGTAGTAAGAGCTTTTGGAGAGGTGAGGACAAAGTGGTATGGGGTATGGGAAGGCAGAACAGAAAACCAGTAACAGAGTCCAGCGATGCTGCCTAAGGCTCTCCAGAGGGAAAGCTGCTGGATCTTGAAGGAGCATTAGGAAAAGTGAAAACAGAGTACTGTTAATAGGCGAGTGTCCTTCTGGGGCCAGAGGTCTCTATGGAGCAGAGTGAATAGCAGCCTTGGCCCTGGAAGCTGGCATGTCTGGGTTCAGATCTCATTACTGTCACACACAAGCCTGTCAGGTGCTTTAACTTTTACAAACAGAAGTCTCCACATTTATGAAATGAAAACAATGATAATTTCTACCTCATAGGTATCACAATGGTTACATAAAAGGAGATGATGCTTATAAAACATTTAGCACACTACCTGGTATGTGGTAGGTGCTCAATAAATGCTTGTTATTTCAGTTACTTTTTCTCACTAAAGAAAAAAGCATTGACTTTCTTTTCATTAAATGTTTGAATAAATGATTTATTTCATTAAGGATTGGTCACAGTCTCAAGACAGCCTGTGCTTCTGTCTGTTTCATTCCCGCGCTTTGAGATGTCATTAGTCTCCTCACGCAGACTTTTGGTGGGAGCAGTGAAAGTCCCAATGGGTAGGTTACCTCAATCATTCTAGAATTCCTCCAGACCACTGCCTTTTTTCCAGCTCTGATAAGATGTTTCTCATTCTCGACTTCCCTAGTCCCTTGACCCTTGCACCCCAAGTCACTCTTGGCTCTGTATGCATTGGCCTTGAGAAGTGCTATGGATGTAGGGCCTGAAGAGTAGGGAGTTCCAAAGAAACAGGCAATGAGAACCCAAATGGGAAAAGAGAGTGGCAAACCAAGACAGCAAATGCTATGACTTACACAAACAAACCCACTTTCCTCATTACTTCCACCCTATAAAAACACACACACACTCAGGCACACATTTTATTAGATATCTTGCTACTAAATCCAAATATGCAGAACGAATATGTGGGGAAGTCATTTCTTGATGCTACTAATAACGTCATCCTTGAGAGAGCAGCGGGAGGAATCTCTAGGCAGGGCAGCCCAGGACACAGCTCTGCCGGCTCAGACGTAGCCTCTGATAGCTGGGTCAGAGCTTTAATCACAAGACTTTTGCTTTTCCTAAACTAGGTTACTTATGAATCTTCAAATGCTCTATGTATAGCTACAAAAGAACTATTGCACCCAACAATGAAGAAGATGAGCGACACACATTGACGGAGAGGATGAGAGAATAAGGGAAATTGTATTATGCCTGGAAATATATATGAATACATAACTGGGTTGTAATATAAAAAGTACTGAAAACAGGTGAATGGTTAAATAACAGTGGCCTATCCATACCATGAAATATAACTCAGTAATAAAGAGGAAGGAACTATCTATATATGAAACAGAGTGTGTTACATCAATCTCCAGAAATCATACTGACTAAAAAAGCCAATGC
This sequence comes from Tamandua tetradactyla, assembly GCF_023851605.1. NCBI lineage: Eukaryota > Metazoa > Chordata > Mammalia > Pilosa > Myrmecophagidae > Tamandua > Tamandua tetradactyla. Next base: position 119,637,317 of record NC_135334.1, on the reverse strand, counting down.
CAAAACAATGTATGATTTCTTTCATATAACCTTCCAGGATTGATAAAATTATAGAAATAGAGAAAAGATTAGTGGTTGCCAGAGGCTAAGGAGGGGGCAGTGGTGGGAGGAGAGCAGGTGTGCTGATAAAAGGGCCTCTTGAGGGATCTTGGCTGATGGAAATGTTCTGTATCTTGACTGCTAATGTCAATATCTTGGTTGTGATATTGTTCTCTAGTTTTGCAAATGGTTATCACTGGGGGAAACTGAGTAAAGCGTGCATAGCCTCTGTATTCTTTCTTACAGCTGAATGTGCAGTTATCTCAAAGTAAGAAATTTAACTTAAAAAATAAGGAGATTAACTCTCAGAAAACAACTAGTTGGTATAATCCAATTGGCGGACTATTAGAAGTGGATGTCAAGCAGAGAAAGACGTGGAAAGGGATAGCTCATTTTCATTGAAAGTCTTGTAGAACCATATGAACGTGTAGAATTGTAGGAGAAAATAATTTTAAAAGATGCTGAGAGATTTTATTGTAATTAAAGAAGGTAAAATGGCATGGACTTGTGAGGCCTCACATTTTTTAATGAAAATTATGTTACCATTTACTGGGCACTTGTTATTTCCCAACCTATATGCTGAGCATTTTACATGCACATTCTCGTTTAATCTTCAGGAAAAGTCTATGTGATAAACGCTATTTTCTCCTCTATTTCACTTGTGTACAACTGAGGCTTAAAGAGTTTAAGGATTTTCTCAAGGTCACCAGCTAGTAAGTAATATAGTTCAGTTAGGCATTCTAACTTCAGAATCCACTTTTTTTTTTTTCATTTTTGAGCATTTTTTATCGTGAAGTAAAACATAGGTACAAGAAAGCCATAAATTTCAAAGTACGTTTTAACACATAGTTATAGAACAGATTTCAAAGTTTGGTTGAAATTCCACAATTTCGGATTTTTTCTTCTATCTGCTCCAAGACACTGCTGACTAAAAGAAGTATCAGTGTAATGATTCAGCAGCTATTCTCCTTTCTTAAATCCTATCTTCTCTGTTATAACTCCTGCTTCTCCTTTGATCCTGCTCCCAATTTTTAGCCATATTTGGGCTTGCCCATTCTAAGTTTTTCATGTTAAAAAGGGGTGTCAACAATATGGGATGGGGGATATAACTAGTTGATGTACTTGGAGAGACTGGTCCCTTGGGGTTTCAGGACTTATCTGGCCTAGGAACCATATGGAGATTTTAGGTTTCTGAAAAGTAAACGTAATGCATGCAACTTTTTAGGATCTCAGATAGAGCCCTGGGGTTTTTTTAGAGTTAACAGGAATAATGTTGTTTGGGGTTTGGCAAACTGTGGCAGTTAGCAATATCTAGCTGAAGCTTGTGTAAGAGTAACCTCCAGAAGAGCCTCTCAACTCTGTTTGAACTCTCCTAGCCACTGATATCTTATTTTGTTACATTTCTTTTCCCTCTTTTGGCCAAGCAGTCATTGTCAATCCCGTGGTGCCAGGGCCAGGTTCAACCCTGGGAGTCAAGTTCATTCGGGCCACATTTTCACTGAAGTAACAACTTGGAGAGATCCTATTTATAACGGGTCCACACCCTCAGGAATAGATTAAGTTTAAGAACACGTTCTTCTGGAATACATAGCTCCAGGTCACCATACTTCAGAAAGTTATAGTGACGATGAGAGAGATAATTTATGTGCAAGTGATATTTCACCTGTTATTTTTGAATATATAATGCATCACGTCAAAACACAAATAATAATGGAATGCTATACAGTAAAGATACCAACTCCCTGCCTCTCTGATCTACCAGGCTTCTAGATATTATCATTACTATTTTTTTTGTCTCCTTTCAGAAGTATTTAGTGCTTATATAAGCATATGTGCACAAGTATTTTTCTCTTTTTACATAAATGGTGGCATGTTATTATTCTCTTCTATTCTTGTTTTTTCCATTTACTATATATAACTTGGACATGATTCTATATGTATCTATATATCTGCTTCAGTCTTTTAAAAGGCTGTTAATATTTCATTTGTGGGTTTTCCAAATTTCTTTTATCAATATCCCTCTTGATGGATATTTAAATTTTTTCTGATCTTTTACTTCTTAATGAAACCTGATAATGCTTTGGAGGTAAATACCAGTTGCTGAAGCCTCTTGGTTCCCAGACCTACTTCTGGGTAAACAGAGGAGAATGCTGACCTGGGTTTAAGGCCACATTATGGGCGTGTCACCTTGGATGAGTTACTCAACCAGCCTCAGCCCCTGACTCTTCATCTAATGTAGGAATAATAGTAATACCTACCTCAGAAGGTTGCTGAGAGGATTAAATAAGGTAATGTGGATTAAGGACTCAGATCAGTAACTGAGAAATAGTCAGCTCCCAGTTGGGGTTACCTTACTACTGATATGATTCTGAGTACTATAATTTTTGACATTGTTATTTACCACAACCATTTGCAGGCCAAGCCCTTTCCCCCACCATATCCAGAGGCTGTTGAACTTCAAGATGACTCTAAACTTCATATACTTCTTTTCTCAGATGAGTAAGCAGAAGGGCTGATTGTCAAAATTAACATTAGTCAGAAAAGCACCAAGGGGTGAGTGCTGAGCGTTGCCATTGAGTTTTGCATCCCTGGGGGTGGGGTGGGGGGAACATGTTCCTAATCGTAATCCCATTCCTGTAGGGGTGAACCCATTGCAAATGGCCCTTTGGAAGGTCTGGTTTTAGTTGAGGTGTGCCCAGTTGAAGCAGGGTGGGTCTTAGTCCTATCACTGGAGGCTTTATGAAGAGAAAGGGGAGGAGCTAGAAACCAGAAGGGAAAGGAGCGGACATCACCAGGGGATGGGAAAGCCAAGGAATTCAGAATGCCGGTCAGCCAGAATCCTAAGGATCCCAGGAGGAAGGAAGCTTCTGGCCTCTGAAACCATGAGACAATAAATCCCCATTGTTTAAGCCCAAACCAGTTTGTGGTATTTGTCACAGAAGACTAGAAACTAAGACACTGAGCTTCTCTCCTTTGGTACCTGTGAGGCTCAGAGGGAAGGATGCTGCCTGGCTAAGTGAATACTCTTTCTCCCTTTATGTTACGGTTGTTGTTTTGTTATTTTTAAATGAAACATATAAAAGAAGAGGAAAATGCAGACTATTAAGATATCCATGCTCCCACCTCCCAGATTTAGCCAATAGTAGGCTCTTTCCATATTTCTTCATATCCTTTTGTTAAGGAATAAAACATCAGAAGGTCCCTCCCATCCTACTCCAGCTCATTCTCCTCCCTCTCTCCCACCTCAGCCCCTCAAGTCCTAACTTTCCATGGCATCATGAATGGCAGCTCGATTCCTTGTCTCGAGAGCAGGCGCAACATATAAGTCCATCAATCAAGAAGTTTCTGTGCTGGATGTCTGCCCAGTCCAATGTTAAAACAAAAGAAAGGTCCAGCATTATTCTACTGATAAGAGCTTCCAGTAGAGTTGGAGTAACAGATATCAAGGTAGACATATGCCCTGAATTTCTCTTTGGGTAACCCTCTAGCCATATGATATTATTCTCCAAGCTACCAAACCTAAGTCTAGACCAGCCAATATCAATTTAGCTTTGCTTTATAGAAGAATCAAAGGAAGGGTCTTCATAGCTCATAAATCCATTTCATGTTCATCTTTAAATCCCAAAACATTATTTGGGAGAGTACCAAAGTTTACTAGGCACACATATAAATAAAGGAACTTGAAACTTGCTTTTACAGGGAACCAAAAAACAAAACAAAAACAAAAACAAAAACAAAAAACTGAGAAGTGAAAGTCTCTGGCAAAGTATGTAACGAATCCTCCAAATTCACTCATTAAGATGTCGTGGTGGTGACTGGCAATTTCTCCATTTATGGAAGCAGAAAGGTGAGCAAGGCGACCCTTATTGAGTCCCTGACTTTCAGCCAAAGATCCACTTTTTAAAATGCAGACTTTATAGGCATCAATAAAATTTACCTTCACAAAACTAGAGACCATCTGCAATGAAGGAAATCAAACTCTGAACCAGGGTTACAGCTATAGAGAAATTCACAGAGAATAGAACTACAAGTTTTTTAAAAAGAAGTTAGAGAATGAGTAATTTGCAGCACTGCTATAAAAAAGAGCTAGTTAGCAAAAAAAAATTTAAAAAAAAATGGAGAGAATTCATTCAGTTACCAAATAGATAGGAGACTGCATAGTGTGATACAAGTGTGCAGGCTTTGAATCCAAGCAGACCAGAGATCATATCCTAGCTCTTCCAGTTAGTAATAATTAAAATTATTACTATTACTAGCATTTATTATTTCATGTGTAAGCTCTGTAAAATGTATATTTACCTTATGTTCTCAGAAGGGTCATATAGGTATTGAGTGATTCAATATATATCAGAAAGCTAATTACTTTCTGCTATGCAGTTATTTCTGACTTTAAAATGTATGTTCAACACCAGAAGCCTCTTGAATAAAGGTCTGGGGGTCTCCCACTACTTCCAAAGAGATACGGGTCCCTTTCTCTCAGCCCTACCCTCACAGCCCCTCATTCTCATTCAGTGTACATACTAGATGGGGGATTTGGAAAACTGCTATGAAACCTTATCATAGCAGTTTTCCAAATCCCCCATCTAGCCTTATTGGGCTGATGAAAGGAATATATGATATCATGGTGCAAAACAAGGCTTACCTCTTGTCATGGTCAGGTTCATGTGTCAACTTGGACAAGTGGTGGTACCTATTTGTCTGGTTGCGTAAGTGCTGCTGGCCTGTCTGTTGCAATGAGGACATTTCATAGAATTAAATCATGATCACATCAGCTGCATCCACTGCTGATTCCATTTGTAATCAGCCAAGGGGAGTGTCTTCTGCAATGAAGATGCTCAGTCTAATCACTGGAAGCCTTTTAAAGAGGATTCAGAAGAAAAAGGCTCTCTTCTCTCTTCGGCTGGTGAACCTCTCCTGTGGAGTTCATCCAGGCCCTCCATTTGAATTGTTGGCTTTACAGCCTGCCCTGTGGATTTTGGACTCTGTGTTTCCATGGTCATGTAAGACACTTTAATAAATTTTATATTTGCGGGTGTTCCCTGTTGATTCTGTTTCTGTAGAGAACCCTAACTAATATACTGCTTAATAAACATTAGTGCCTTTTATTATAAAGCTATGATAAGTAGCAACGTGAAACTCAGGAATTATAAATTTCACCCCTCTCCTTGGAATATTTACAATCTATATTATATTAGCAAATAGCCTGCCCTTACTAACCATGCCTTGACTTCCATATTAAGGAAAATTTCTGGGTTGATGACATAGTAATTTGATTCAAGGTCACATTTTGTTTGTTTCTCAAGTCTGATGTAAGATTTAATCCAATTTAGTTACCTTATATAATGCCTGCCCTTAATCAATTTCCTACTTCTGAAGGAAAAGATCTTCCAAAATCTTGCCAAAAGGCCAATGGAAACGCATCTAACTTCGTGGCAACACACCAACTGTGCCAAGCAGCTTCCTGGAACAGAGCAGATTCTGCATGAGCTTTTATTTCTTGTAGCTCACCAAAGAGATCATGAGGCATGGAAATGTGTGATCTCCTGGTTCTCAGTTTCCTTTTCTACAAAATGAGGCTGAGTGAACTTGTCTCTATGTGCTTTCCCAGATCTAAAGAAACTCTAATATAATATGCAAGGGGACAATCATTTGTTTAAAATGAGAACTTTTCTCTTTGCAATTTCCCATGCTACTCTTTATGATTCCTAGTGTGAATAACAAACACCTAATTTCACCATCTCTTAGAGTAAAAGTTGTGAGATATGGCGTAAACCCATTCACTATGAAAAGGAGATCATGACCTATTTTATATTAATGATGGCTGCTTTCATTCTGATAGATGTTGCTGAGTGGGAAAAGGGTGGAATTATGATCTTCCCATTGGAAATTGTTCACATGAGGCTCATTCAACATAGTTGTCATGCCAGAAAATTAGGCAGTGAACTACTAATCTGTTGGGTCAGCAACTTTGGTGAAAAATGGAGAGGAAATTTTATCCTGGGCCAAGACATCATGATATATATCCATGGCACTCTAATATATCACCTTGTGGTCTTCTAATAGATCAATGCAAATGATAATATAATAAGTCAATTAACTACATATGCAGGCTCTAGACTCTGTTTTAAATATTATTCTCACAATTTCTATCCTTTATATACACTGTACTTCTGAGCTTCCTTCTCCAGCCACCAGTTAAAGATCATTTGATCATTATTTCCATACAGCATACAATCAGAAAACAATCTTCTGGTACTATGTATCTAAAGCCAATGATAAATAATTTTCAATTTCTACAAAAGAAAATCATCGCTGAAATGCACATTTCCATTCATCCATTGATTGATTGATTCTACAGATATTTATTAAACATCTACTATTTTCCTGGAACTCCTCTATGTATTTAAAGGGTTATAAAGATAAATTAAAGGAAACCTCAGCCATTTGGGAATTTATAATCCAGTCTTGAAAATAAGGCATACCCATTAATATTTTGTGCCATAGGAAAAAATAGTAAACCACAGTGGTTTAAACTTTGGCCTTTGGAGTCAGACAGACCAAGAGTTGCATTCTGGCTCTGGCATTTCATAGCTTGATTACTAGGGGGACTACGAGAGAGTGATGATAGTCACTGTGCTGAGGATTATTGTTCTAGCTTGCTAGTTGCCAGAATGAGATATAACAGAAATGGAACGGCTTTTAAAAGGGGAATTTATTAAGTTGCAAGTTTACAGTTTTAAGGCCGTGAAAAAAACAAGTCCATAAAAAAGTCCAAATTAAGGCACCAACAAGAGGTTACCTTAATTCAAGAAAGGCCAATGAAGTTCAGGGTTTCTCTCTCAACTGGAAAGGCACATGGCTAACATGGCAACATCTGCCAGCTTTCTCTCCAGGCTTCTCATTTCATGAAGCTCCTCCAGGGCATTTTCCTTCTTCATATCTAAGGTTTCTGGCTGCTTGGGCTCTGGTGGTTCTCCTGGCTCTCTCGTATCTTGCTCTTCCCAAAACATCTCCTCTTTTAAGGGATTCCAGTAAACTAATTAAGACCCACCTGGAATGGGTAAAGTCAGATCTCCCTCTAATCAAAGGTTAATACTCACAACTGGGGGAGCCACATCTCCTTGGAGATAATCTAATCAAGTTTCCAACCTACAATGCTGAATAGGGATTAAAAGAAACAGCTTCTTGCACAAGATGGATCAGGATTAAAATATGGCTTTTCTAGGGTACATAATCCTTTTGAACCAGCACAGTTGGCTTGTGGGGTTGTGGAGGTTAGGGTTGTGTGAGTAGTGTGGTGAGTATGGTGGTTGATAATAGAGGAGCACGTACAGAGTGCTGTCACTTTCCAAGGAGGGAGAGATTCATTCCAACTGAGGTTATCAGGAAAGGTGTTGTGTAGAAAGTGGCATTACAGCTTGGCCTGGAATAATGAGTAACTGTGGTTATATGGAGGAAGACCATAGAAAGGACATTGCAAACAAAAGAACCACTATGAATAAAGGTAGAGAAATGGGTTGCAAGATGCATGTTCTGGAAACATAAGCAATTGAATCTGACAAATGGACAGGGCAGAAATAAAGTTGGAGAGAAAGGCGTGGGATAGATTGTGGAAAATTGTAAACTCCAAATAAGCTAAGGGATTTAGACTTCAATTAGCATGGACATTCACAAGAAGCCTAGGAGTGCTCTTTAAGGGAAAGCATTCTTTGTGAATAAGGCATAGATTCTAGTACAGGGTGAGCATTTAATCAATTTCTATTATTATCATCACAGGAAAAATCAATAACTCTACAGAGTATTCCTTGGTGGAATCATGCCTTCCACCTATAACAGATGATAGAGAAATGACTTCTGGCAGTTAGAAACATAAGTTGAGAGAAACTGTTTATTGATGCTTAGTTTAATTTATTGCTGCTTCAAGGTCTTGACAGAAAGACAAGGAAAGCTTAGAAGAAAATAGCAAGGGTGGCAACATGGCTCAGATCATCTTAAGGAATTATAGAAATGTTCTGTTCTCTTCAAACTATCAAGACACAAAAGAAAGGTACTATCGAAGTGGGCCTTCCAAGGATTTAGAAACTGAAAGAGATTCAGAAATCTATCTAGAGGTCACCAAATCAGGGCTCTCCAAGAACAGTTATGCACTTATCCACATTGCAGCTAATTAAATAAAAATGCTTATAGGGTAAAAAAAAAATCAAAGAACTCTAGAATTTCATAAATTAGTGTAGTTATATACAATTCTCACTGGAGCTTCTGATTATATTTTGAGGCCTTTTAAGACATAAGTGACAGAAACTCAACTCAAACTGCCCTAAACAGAAAAAATTGACTCACAGAGCTGCAACAGTCTAAGAATTCTGGTGTAGAGAATTCCAGGTACTCAAATAACTTTGTACTTTCACCCTCAATCAGCTCTGCTTTCCTAAAAGTTGGCTTCATTGTCTGAAAGAATATCTTCTCCAGAAAGTAAGGTTGGCCACAGGGGTTCCAGTTTATTTGATCTTTGTAATTTATTGTCCAAAGAATTAAAATATCACCTCTCTGTTATTGTCATATATCGAATTTCATGCAAGTGCTCTCCTAAACATGCTTAATATTTGTGTGCCCCCACCCAGATCAATCACTGTGGTCAGTGAGAAAGAGTTAAAGCTGTTCTCCTTTATTATTAAAAATAACATTAACTGCTTTATCGTATTAACCCTAAATCTTAGAGACTTAACATGCAAGTGGTTTATTTATTGATCAAGTCTGAGTCAAAAAGGGTGTTATTAATAGGCAGATGAGAACTCTGCTCCATGCAGTCATGCAGGGACCTAGGCTATGGAGGCTTTAACATTTTTAATATGAAACTTCCATAGTTTACCTGGTATTAATTTTCACGTGAGCAGTGGGGGGAGAAAGGGTTGGTAATAAGCTAGCATCTTTGCCAGAATTCACCCTTCTGTTCATCAGGTATATATTTATCCCTCTCTCCACTCACAGAATATACCTGTGCCCTTCACAAGGGGAAGCACCCAAAGTCTTACCCAGCCATTGCATCCAATTTAAATCCCAGGATTTCCAAGGAATACACAGTCCTCTCTACCACAGCTCCTCATGATTAAGCACTTTTGAATTAAAAGGCAAGTTAACTATCCCCAAACATACCCAATACATAATGGTGAAGCAGGGACAAGATGACTGCAGTAAATGCTTCATTCATAAAATGGAAGGATAGTAGACATGCAGCAGTCACCATTCCATGGCAATAATGAAACTCTGCCAGGGAAGCATCAAGAGGGCCTTTTCCCCTGACAATGGGCTGAGAAATTTGATTGGTCATTGGCCAGCCTGCTCAGACAAAGAACTTGTTTATTATTGTTCATGGTTCTCCTTTGACAACTATCCTAAAAGGCCACGCTGTGGAGTGGGTGTTGGAGAGAATGCACTCCTTGGCGGCTACAGTTTTTGCAGCCCACTTTCTGCCTGAACCATTTGTGGCCTGAAAGCTGTTTTAAGATTCAAATATTTGAAGGCTTCCTTCAGTCCAGGCTCGTGGTTTCTTTGACAATTTATTTCCCTCAAAACTTAGCCAGCATAGGGTTCCTGCTTGGATTGATGGAAATGTTTAGGTAGTACATAGTGGTGGTGGGAGCGTAACATTGTGAACATAATTAATGCCAAACTGTTTTCCACAGAGGCTGCACCATTTTACATTCCCACCAACAATGAATGACTGAGTCCTGGCTAACACTTATCACTTTTCATTTCATTATTATTATTGTTTTGTATTATTATTATAGCCATTCTACTGTTAGTGGTAGCTTATTCTGATTTTCATTTGCTTTTCCCTAATTCCCTTATGACATGATTTTGAGCAACTTTTTATTTATTAATTGGCCATTGTATATTTCTTTGGAGACATGTCTATTATAGTCTCCTTTTTTTTCAATTGCATTGTCTTTTTCTTTATGAGGCACAGATTTCATTATATATTCTGGATATTATAAATCCAAGGTCATATAGATTTTCCCCTATGTTTTATTTGAAGAGTTTTATACTTTTACCTCTTAAATTTAGCCCTTTGATCCAATTTGAGTTAGTTTTTGTATATAGTGTAAGGTCAGGGTCCAAACTCATTCCTCTGTATATGTACATTTACTATCTCTTGCATCCATTGGTTGAAGACTGTTCTTTCCCCATTGAATGGTCTTGGAAAAAATTGATGGGGTGCCAGTCAACTAAGATGTCAGTGTAAGATGCTGCCAGATGCTGTTCCCCACAGCAACTTCGAACAACTAGCAAAGACTATCAGGACCATCTCTTAAAACTCCAGAAAACAACATGTTGTAGTACTTGGATGAGTGCCAAAACAAGAAAATGCAGCTTTATAAATGACAGGAGAAGCTCCTGACACAATGTTTTTTAGTTTCCAGGGTACAAGTCCCATGCCTCCTTGGTTACACTTATAAAATGGAGCTGTTTTATAAATTTCCTTTTCAGGTTGTAGCTACTGTATAGAAATACAACGTATTTCTGCATGTTGATTTTAGATCCTGCAACGTCAATTAATATGTTTATTAGTCCAAACAGGTTTTTTTGTGTGGATTCTTTAGGGTTTTCTAGGTATAAGATCATGCCATCTGTGAATATAGACAGTTTTTACTTCTTCCTTTATGAATTGAATGCCTTTTGTTTCTTTTTTTGCCTTTAAATTGGCTTGAAATTTCAGTACTATTTGAATAGAACTGGTGAAATTAGGGATGCTTGCTTTGTTTCTGATCTTAGAAAAAAAGCTTTCGGTCTTTCACTATTAGGTATGATGTTAGTCATTTTTTTTTTTATATATATGATCTTTATCACATTAAGAAGTTCCATTCTATTTTTATTTAATTTAGTGTTTTATAGTGAAATGGTGTTAAATTTTGTCAAATGCTTTTTATGCATCGATTGGAATCATCATGTATTCCTTCCCTTCATTCTATTAATGCATTACATTAATACATTTTCATATGTTGAATGATCCTTGCATTCCTGGGATACATCCTATTTGGCAATAGTTTATTTTTCCTTTTAAAATGCTGTTGAATTCCATTTAGTAATTTTTTTTTTGAGGATTTCTGCATCCTTATTCATAAGGGATATTGGTCAATAGTATTCTTTTATTTTAGGGTCCTCATCTGGCTTCAGTATTAAAATAATGCTGCCTTCATAGAATTGGTTAGGAAATGTTCCTTCCTCTTAAAAATTTTGGAACAATTTGAGAATGATTGGTGTAAACTGTGCTTTGAATTATTAGAAGAAATCACCAGTGAAGTCATATGAACTTTGTTGTTGGAGGCTTTTGATAACTGATTTAATCCCCTTATTTGTTATATATAGTTTTATTCATATTTTCTTTTTCTTCTTGAGTCAATAGTGGTAGTTGGTTTGTTTTCAAGAATTTTCCCATTTTATGTAGATTATCCAGTTTTTCGGCACATAATTATTCATAGTATCCTCATATAATCTTTTTATACCTGTAAAGTTGGTAGTGATGTCTCCTCTTTCATTACTGATTTACATTAAATTTAAGTTTTCTTTTTCTTTCTTTTCAATCCAGCAAAAACCTTGTCAGTTTTCTTGATATTTTCAAAGAACCAGCTTTTGGTTTCCCGGATGTTTTTGGTATTTTTATTTTCTATTTCATTTTTCTCTGCACTAAACTTTTTTCTCCCCCTTCTGCTAGATTTAGGTTTTGCTTGCTGTTCTTTTTTTAGTTCCTTAAAGTATACAGTTAGGTTACAGTTTGAGATCTTTTTTATTTTGGCATTTATAGCTATAAACTTTCCTCTGAGCACTGTTGACACTGCATCTCATAAGTTCTCCTATCCCTCTTCATTTGTAAAGCAATTCCACACATATCATAAGTCACTGGCTATGCTGCCAATCAGTTAGGTTACTGATTTGAGATCTTTGTTCTTTTTTATGATGAAAATTACAGTGATAAAATTTTCCCCTGAGAGTTATTTTCACTGCAGCCCATAAGTTTTCCTATCCCTCTTCATTTTTAAATGAACTCCATATGTATCACTGGCTATGCTGTGATCCCTGCCCCCTCCAAGAGTTGCCAACTGCTGGTTGAATACACTGTTGCTTATCGCCCTCCATTTGAGCCTCTAGGTTACCAAGTATTCTCGTTTGCTAGCTGCTGGAATGCAATATACCAGAAATGGAATGGCTTTTAAAAAGGTGAATTTAATAAGTTGCTAGTTTACAGTTCTAAGTCTGAGAAAATGTCCCAATTAAAGCAAGTTTATAGAAATATCCAGTCAAAGGCATCCAGGGTAAGATACCTTGGTTCGAGAAGGCCAATTCTCGAAGGCTGGTTCAGGGTCTCTCTCTCAAGTTGAGAAGGCACATGGTAAACACAGTCACGGTCTCTCAGCTGGAAGTGCACATGGCAAGCAAGGCGTCATCTGCTAGCTTTTCCTCCTGGCTTCCTGTTTCATGAAGCTCCCTGGGAGGTGTTTTCCTTCTTCATCTCCAAAGCGCTGGCTAGAGGACTCTCTGCTTCATGGTGCTGCAGCATTTTCTGCTCTCTCTGAATCTCCTTCATTCTTCAAAATGTTTCCTCTTTTTTTTTTTTTTTTAAAGGAAAGACAGAGAGAAGGAAGGAAGGATAGAAGGAAGGAAGGAAGGAAGAAAGGGAAACATTTCCAAACATTTTCTTGCTTTATTGTATTTTGTTTTTCCGTTTTTGTTACATGGGCTGGGGCCGGGAATCGAACCGAGGTCCTCCGGCATAGCAGGCAAGCACTTTGCCCGCTGAGCCACCGCGGCCCACCCTGTTTCCTCTTTTATAGGACTCGAGAAACTTATAAAACCCACTCAGATGGGTGGAGACATGCCATCACCTAATCCAGTTTTACAACCACTCTTGATTAAATCACATCTCCAGGGGAATGATCTGATTACAGTTTCCAATATACAGCATTGAATAGGGATTATTCTGTCTTTACAAAATGGGATTTTGATTAAAACGTGGCTTTTCTAGGGTCCGTACATCCTTTCAAACCAGCACACCAAGTTACTTGCCTCACTAAGTTCTCACCTACTGAGTCCAGGACAAGAGAAAAATCATCATTAGATTACAGTATCTGCTTTAGTATTGGTATACCAGGCTGGATATCATGGGATGGTTTTCCCAGCTACACCTCTGTTCTGAACTTAGCTACCCCAATTACACACAGATATACTAGAAGTTTTGCCTCCAAATTGAAATTCATAAGATGAGGCAGCTGGAGTTATAATGAATTTCAAAACCAAGAGGATATTAATCTGAAGAAAGGCACGCAATAAATATGGCGAACATGCACTTCTGGTGGAAAGGCACTGGGGATGTATTCAAAGTCATTGCCTTTCCTGCTGGACTGGCAGATTGAAAGTCTTTCTTGGAGTACCAGTACTGAATCTTAACATTGACTTATTTCCCTATCTTGGGCCAGCTGCAGACCACTCAGCAACAGAGCCTACTCATTCTCTTCCACAAAAATTCCTTCTTTATTATGATTTGAGCGATTTGCCTCAGCATTTGCCCAAAGTGGTGGTATCATTAGTTTTAGGTAGGTTCTTTATGCACCGGGGCTTTGCATGAACAGATCCACTCCCATGTTCAAAGAGGGGTTAGATAAGGAAGCACATGCATGCGGGAACAGGAGTCTCAAGTCACTTGGGGTGCATTCCAGTGCAAAAAGAAATGGGCAATCAACATCCCAAAATCATATGTTAAAAAACTTGCTTGGTTGTTTAAAGTCATGTATGTAAATAAGTTCTCGTATGAACTACTACAAATATAAAGAAGAAATAATAGAAATAGAAGGGTGTATGGGATGAAAAATAGCTGTTGCAAACTATGGAGTATAGTTAACAGTAATATTTTAACACTTTCATCAACAGTAACAAATTAATTACACCAATACTATGGGTCAACAACAGGGGTGAATAAGGGGTAAGGGAGGATTTGGGTTTTATTTTTTATTCTTATTTCTGTTCTAGAGTACTGAAAGTGTTCTCAAATTGGTCATGGGTGTGTATGCTCAACTACATGATGATACTGTGAGAGAGTGATCGTGTACTTTAGGTGGTTTGTGTGGTATGTGAATATATATCTACAAAATTGGAAAAAATGACTTACTGTTGGCCTCAGACAGTGTGGGGGAGGGTGAGGAAATAATTTGTTCATTCTTGTATTTGCTCATTCATTAACTAATATATAGTAAGTGCTTACTATTGTGTCCACAGTTATTGTAAAAGGCAAACAAATCCATATGCACACCAACAAGCATATATAGACTGAATAATACATGTCTTGAATATATATGTATGACCTGTTCTCAAAAGTGGCTACTACTTTGCTGATTCCTCCTTATCTCCCCAGCCTCTATAAATTGGACTGTTTCAGGCCTCAGACCTCTTCTCTAAATATGCCCATAAAGTATTTAATTTTGAGCAATGTTTCTTGCAGATGTTATCGGCTTTCCCCCTTTGAAACACCACCACCCATTCACTTGAACTCCACTGCTTCAAGTGGCAAAACATGCCCAAATGAATGAAGTCCCTAATTTTATAGTGTTACTGGCTATAACCCAATTAAATGTGGAGGTATTTTGGTCAAAAGTGAAGACTTGGGTTTTAAAATAATTTATTTTAAACCTTTTGGGGAGTAGTATTTACACAGCTACTCCAGTCATTTACTGCTTTCTGCAAGTTCCTGAAAAACAATATTATAACATCTACATGAAATATAATACTTATCTTTGCCTTTTCTTTTCATCCAAGGGTAGTTTCAGGTCATTAAGGTATAGGTTAACAATTAAAGAGGAAGGAAGATGAACACCAAAAAAAAATCTGTAATTTATTCACCTTGATATTGATATCTGAAATTTTCACATAATTATTTTCCTACTGGTAGGCATATGGTTGCCCAGGCATGACGGCTCTTAAAAGAGTCCAATATATAAACTGTCAAATAACCTGGATTAACCAAGACTACTTCAGTTGCAAAGGACAGCATAACTAAAATTAGCTGGAGGAAATCAGAGTTTCTATGTTTACTGACTCATCCTCTACAATTACTGAAGAGCTTCTTCCATATGACAGTAAACATTGCCAAAAAATTTCCAGCTTCACATTCTTTAAGTTTTGTAACACCAGTGGCAAGGCACCATCTTCGGCAGCTCCAATCAAACATCTGGGGTGAGGATTTGATCACATGCCTACCTTTGACCCCACCACCAATCACTGTGGCTAGAAAATGTGTTGTTATGATTGGCTGGGACTGTGTCAATTGACTAGCCCTGTGGCAAGAAGATGAGATACTATGATTGCAACCTTAGCACAATCACTTGACTAAATGGGGACAGAACAGCTCTCCAGAGGAAGTGGGGGGATATGGATAGACAAGAGAAGTAACTGCCAACCACAGAGTATTACAGAAGGAAATATTGGAGGGGGGGGACAAAAAAATGTCAAGAAGAGGGGAGCTTCCAGTTGACAAAGATGGCAATGCAAGACACTCCCTGGTGCGATCTCCCTACAGCATCTCTGAGCAACAACAAAAACTGCCAAAACCATCTACCCCAGAACTCCAGTTAAAGGATTGTGGTAACTGGGCATGCTGGTTTGAATCTGTTGTGTACCCCAGAGAAGCTAATTCTTTAATCCTCATTCAGTATTGCTGGGTGGAATATTTTTTATTGCTTCCATGGAGATATGACCCAATTGTGAGTGGTAACTTTTGATTAGATGGTTTCCATGGGGATGTGTCTCCACCCATTCAAGATGGGGTTGCTTACTAGAGCTCTTTAAGAAGGAACCATTTTGGAAAAAGCTTTAGAGTACACATAGTCAGAGACCTTTGAAGATGAAGAAGGAAAATGCTTCTGGGGAGCTTCATGAAACAAGAAACCTGGAGAGAAAGCTAGCAGACATTGCCATGTTTACCATGTACCTTTCCAGTTGAGAGAAAAACCCTGAACATCATTGGCCTTCTTGAACCAAGGTATCTTGCCCTGGATATCTTAGATTGGACATTTCTAAAGCTCTGATTTAAATTTGAACATTTTCACAGCCTTCTAACATACAAACTTGCAACTTAAAAATTCTCCTGTTTAAAAGCCATTTTGTTTCTGGTATATTGTATTCCAAGAGCTTGCAAAGTAGAACACTGGGTAAGTGCCAAATCAGGAAAAAGCAGCCTGAAAAATGGTAGGCAGAGCCCGTGGTGCTCTTAGTACCTCACCCACACTCCCTCCCCGGCACAGTGTGTAGCCAGACCACAGTCCCATTGTGGGTCCCTGGCCCAGAAGCAGCAGAGTAACCCCCATGTGCATACTGGGATGCTTGTATGTCACTACCAATCTATCAGGTAGCTGTCTAAACAACTGAACCAGGAAACTTGTTCTTGGGCTCATCCTCCCAGAATTTGTCCAGAGGGTAGAGAAACAGCTTTGAATTAGAAAATGAAACAGAGATTTTAAAACAATGAAATTGAGGCAGCTAGATTGGGAAGGAGGGTAGGGAAACTGACCTTAAGACCCATAACAAGTTCCTTAGGGCACATGCACACCTAGCCACCACCCTGTCCCCTCCCAGTCTTCACTTAGGTGGGTACCCAAAAAGAACCAATGAAGAGTGCAGCTCATCAACCCCTTATCAGCATAACCAGAGGGGGGAAGGGACCCTCCAAGTCCTTACAATTCAAGGATCCCAACCTCAGAAGGCTTCTCCTCCTTTGTAGAATACCCACGGTCACTCCCTTCGATCATGTACTTTCGCACACATTCAACTTTTGGGTTGTACACACACACTGACTAGTCCTTGGATTCCTTGAGTATATACACTGACTACTTCTTGAATTCTTCTCTGTGGCTGAGTCAGGAACCTTCATCACATCAGCCCGTTCAAGGTCTTGATTTCAGTGAGAACTTCCGGGGCTTTCCAGTATCCAGCAGAAAATTTCTGGGGCTCTCTGCTATCATCAAGCTTAATAAACTTTTGGCTATACACACATTGATTACTCCTTGAATTCCTTCCTGCAACAGAGTGAAGAACTGTCATGGTGCTAGCTGCTGTTGAGCTCTGGACCTCTCTCAGAGCTCCCAAGGCTGCCAGCATCAAAATAACAAATACTTGTTTCATCTCTTATCTACTATCCCCAGCCTTAGTGTAGGTTCTGACTTTAGACTGACAACAAGATAGCTTCAGAAGTACTAGATATTACATCCAGATGCAGAGTTCTGCAGAAGAAGAAAAGAGACATTTTCTGCTTAAATTTCTCTCTTGGAAAACAGGAAAATCTTTTCAGAAGCCCTCTGCAGACTCCCTTCTATGTCTCACTGGACAGAATTTTGACAGGTGCTACTCTGAACCAAACACTGCAAGGAAAAGGATATTATTCTCAGAATTAGGCACTCCCTTGGAAGGAGTGTCAGCTCTATGAGGCATTAGGCTACATGGGGAAGGGTTGTTTTCTGTTAGGACAGAAGAAAAAATGAAGAAACTCAGCTGATTGGGCAACTAATCATCTCTTAATGGTAACAGCCTTGCTCAATCCAAGTGTTTCAGTGCTGAATTCCCAACACCTAGCATATTGCCTGCAGCCTAGGGGGTGCTCAGGAATGACTCTCAATGAATAAAACTGAATGTTCTAAGTCAGAAAATACAAAGCTTTTAGGGTTAGCATATAGAACATATGAGAAGAGTAGAAAAAAGTAGTCAAAAAAACCGTAGAGAGATCTGGATAGGACTAAGGTAAATCAGATACTGGGTAAAGGATGTTATGTCCCATATTTTAAACTTCAACCTCTGAGCAAGATCAAAGGGAGAGATATTTATATGGTGCAAAATATATATTTTGGGTAGCACATTGTCTGATTTTAATTGTATGGTCAGTTTAATTTTTCACCATAAGTACATGGTATCTCAAATAGGGTGTGAGATTCTGTTGGTTTGTACAGGTTCAATGTGATGCCCTGATAGCTCAGAGTAATTAGGGAAGAGAATAAAACAGTATTTGCAAAATCCCCTTGGGAACTGGGGAGAAAGGAGGAAATATTCAACTTCCCTATCTGGAGAATTCCTAATGTTTATGCAAGCAGCAGGGACAAACAATTCAATAGGCTGAGCTTGAATTGAGGCTTGGGGCTTGCCTCTATGATGCTTATTCCTGCAAAGAAGCTAAGCCAACTCATAATTATTCCTCTTTTGTTGCTCAGATGTGGCCTTTCTCTCTAAGTCAACTTGGCGGGTGAACTCATTGCTCACTGGCCTCGACACCAAGGGGTGTAAATCTCCCTGGCAGTGTGGGACCTGATTGACCAAAAGGGGATGCCAGAAATGAGAGAAAATAAAGTCTCAGTGACTGAGAGATTTCAAAGAGAGAATTGAGAGGGTATCCTGGAGGTTATTTTTATATATTATATAGATATCTGTTTTCATTTATGGTATATTGGAGGGGCTAGAGGGAAGTACCTGAAACTGCTGACCTGTGTTCCAGTAGCCTTATTCTTCTAGAAGACTGTATAATGATATAGCATTTACAATTTGACTGTGATAGTGAAAACCTTGTGTCTGATGCTCCTTTTATCCAGGGTATGGACAGATGAGTAAAAAAAAAAAAAAAAAAAAGATAAAAAATAAATAAATCAGATAGAGAGATAAAGGGTAGAAGCTGGGTAGATTAAAATATTGTGGGTCAATGAGAGGGAAGGGTAAGGGGTATGGGACGTATGAGTTCTTTTTCATCTTTTTATTTGTTTTTCTGGAGTGATGCAAATGTTCTAAAAATGATCGTGGTGAAGAATAAACACCTATGTGATGATATTGTGAACTTCTGATTGTATAATATGGTTGGACTGTATGTGTGTGGATATTTCTCAATAAAAATATATTAAAAAACAGCAGAGAGGGCCACAGTGGCTCAGCAGGTAAAGAATGCTTGCCTGCCAAGCCCGAGGACCCGGGTTCGATTCCCGGTGCCTGCCCATGTTAAAAAAAAAAACAAAAAACGATAGAACTATATGTTAACTAAATAAGTCCTTTTAAAAAAAAAAAAAACCAGCAGAGAATCATGTGTCCCAGATTTCCAGAACAAACATGACTTCATATAATTTTACTCTTTATGTCTTTCAAGATGCTTCAATTAAATAAATTCCCAACTGTGAAACATGTATCAGTGGGGGTATGGTAAATATGGTCTTCTTTAGTATAAATGAAGTAGATACTCCTAATGCCCTAAAATTCTACTTTCACCAATCTCTTTAGCTTAATGTCTAAGCCCCAATGACATGTAAATACACCCAGGAGAGGTAGTGCTCTCATATATTATCATTCTGTACTGTCAGTTACAGGGTGCAGCTTAATGGCATGACTGCTGTTCAGGCACTCAATTCTCCTATTACCTATATGGGATAAGACGGAAATCCATCCAGAGTCCTCTCCTTGACCCTCCGGGAAGAATACCTTTTTATCTTATCTCTTACTCCTACTGTCCTTACTCTTGATCACCACGGTGGCACTCACTGGCTGACAAGTATCAGATGGTCCAGAGAGTGTACATGCCACAAAAGATCTCATGGCCTGCATCTTCCCCTGCACTCCTCTTGTACGCAGGGTGACAACTCCATGTTCTGGACTCTTCAACTTTGGTAGATAGAGGGAAACAGCAGGAGCTTAGGGAAGCACAAAGTCCAGAACCTGCATTTTGTGGCCATCACATCTTAACTATAAATCCCTGGGCTTTTCCCCAAGATTTAATTTCTCCAACTGTAAATAACAGGTAAGAACTGGAGATGTGAATGTAGTCACATCACGTTTATTGTCTTTATTAGTAATAAAGTCATTATCTCGCTCCTGAACCTCCCATTCCAATGAATTATTTAAGAAACCCAAGGAATTAATGGCCTAAAATTAGAGTCATTCTAGCCCAGGGCTGTGGAAAATGGAGTCTAATCAGTTAGCAGGCCTGCTATAATTTCTCTGTTGGAGCTGGTTCTATACCAAAATTGGAGTGGATCCACTGCAGTGATGTATTGTTGCTCTAGATCCCAGCAATTCCTTGCAGTGATTCATCAAGAGAAGTGAGCCTCAGACCCTCTAGAGTTAGGCTTAGCTAACAATGCCCAAAGTTGTACTTCTGCCAGTAATATACCGAAGGACCCACTGTTATAGTTTCCCCATACCATCACTTTCCAGGCCACCATCTGGCTGCAGGAATGCTGGATCACTCTTGGTTCTTTGTCTTTTCATACCCAGAACTGCCATCTACTTTCTTCCCAGATTAGGGAAACAACCTTCTTTTCTTCTGATGCCCTCAAAACTAAAATAGTATGATTACGAGGACAATCTTCAGAACATGGGGTTGTTGATCTACACTTCTAAGAGTTGTCATTCCCAGGAACTTAAGAAGATCAACTCCCTATCATTCTGAGAACAACCAGCCTCAGTGACTCTAAATGCATTTATTCTTCTAAATGAATGCTCTGGAAGTGATACTAAGGTGACCATACCTACCATCTTGGATGCAGGCGATCTCCTTCTTTAAGTCAAGGTGATTTATGTGACACCCACAGAAAAGATAAAATAACCTCTTGTGGGGCACATTGCTAAATGTCCAACTTTGTTATTGGGAGGATCCTACATGATGATGTGCTTCACTGACATTAACTATGTCATAAAGATGGTTGAAGCAGTTTAGTGCAATGGAAAGAACATAAGCCACAGACTTAAGCAGACTAGGAAAAGAATCCACCCTGTCACTTACTACATGTGCATCTTTATATAAGTTATCGGATATCTCTGAGGCTCTAATAATTTTAAAATTAGAAATAGTCATACCTATCTGTTGGAATTGTAATGAATATGAGTCAAGATGACACAGGTAAAATACCTGCTTTAGGTCCAGATGCAGAGTAGTAAGTGCTACATAAACTGTAGCTAATGCTATTTTTCTTATAGCTCTAAACTAGAGCTAATGTTTATTGAATACCAGCTATTCACATTTATATTTTAGTTCATTTAAGGCTTACCTATGTGGTTTTTATTACAATACCTATTTACAGATATGGCAATTGAGACCTAAAGGGAGTGGCAGAAGGCTGGTGAGGGAGAATGTGAACCCAAATATCTACCTCAACTACACAGTGAGCCCCTATACACAGTGACTTTAAAACAAACAAACAAACAAAACTTTTATTTTCATACTCATGAATCTGCAGGTCAACTCATTCAGCTGATCTAGGCTGTTCTCAGTCAGGCAGTTAGGTTCAGGCTGCAGATTGTAGGTCTGCTCCCATATCTTACTCTGGATCCCAGGCTAAAGGAACAGTAGCTCTGGGGAATGTCCTTGTGATGGATAATCAAACAAGGGGATAGGTCCAGCACAAGCATATTTTAAGACACTGCTCCCAACAAATCTGGTAACATCCCAAAGCAGGTCATATGGCTAAGCCCAAAATCAGTGTGGAGAGGAAATATACTCCTCATACAATGAGTAGAATGGGTAACAAGTATTTGCTGAGCACTGGTTTGAACTATCACAGCAGGACTCCCCAACTCCAAAACCTGAGCTCTTACAGTTTCCTGCAGTGCTTCTCAGTGGCTCTGGGACAGAATCTCTCTAACCAAAAAATTATTATTTCACATTAATCTGCATGGGATTTTAAGCTGTTCTTTTCACTTATAGTCTATAATCACCTCTTTTGGCACTAACAAGCAGCTGAGAGAGCCCAGCGGGGGGGAATGCAAAGTTGATTGCCCGTGATTCCATGATCATCCCAGAGGCCAGGCACTGCAGTCCCAATGAACAACCTGCTTGGTCTACAATTTGCCATGATTCACTCTGTTAAAACTTTATTGGGTTCATAATGGAAACTCAATTAATAGTGAGAAAGATATTAGCAAGTGTCACCAATTACTTTTTTTAAAATATCTTTTAAAATCAAAAGCTGTCCAAGTTCAGTAGGGGCCATGCCCTTTCACAGGACGTATTTAGTCTGTTTGCTCCCCCGCTCCCATTAGGCTCGATTAGCATAGTCCCACAACTCTGTTACTAATTATCAGCCTCTCTCTTCTTCCCAAAGCAGAGCAGGTACCCCCAAAGGAACTAACTGAAAACACAAATCAGGGTGTTTGGCAGGATTTTCCATTGTCAGCAGATTTTTTAAACGTGGTCCCTTCTCCCTCCGACCATGAATAAAAACTTTTCTGATTTTCCTTCTTCTTTCTCACAGTGGTCCTGATTTAGAAAGCACAGACACAGAAATGAGCCCCAAATCTAGCCTGAATTACCACCTAAAGTGATACATGAGGATGAGTTCAAAGCCAACAAGCAGCTGCCCTGTAAAAGGCATAAGCATCCTGCCTTCCAAGGTGTCCTGGAACCCAGCTGTCCCACTGGACTTCCCATATGTAGCTCACACTTGGAACATGTCTAGCTTACAGTAGCAGCTGGGCTGCATAGACCCCAAAGTTAAAGGTCAAAGAATGACTAATTTACCCAGAATAATTGGCTTACCAATCTGTGATCTTCAGAAAAGAAATAAAAACCCTACTATCTCAATGCTCAATTCAGAAAAGTCTCATGATGGTGAGTTGTCACACTGCTCTTTACATGGGTGTTTCCAAACCTTTTAAGCTGAAGTCCAGATGGGCAGGGGATGACCCTCTGTATTAAATACATACTTTTGAAGGTTGAGGAAGTCCTTGTTTTCAGAAAAGAGAAGATACATATACTTTAGAGTTTCTGCAAGAAAGTAACTTTCCATCTTATCTACTGGGAGTGGATCCTCAACATTGCTGATGGAAGAATAGCCACCTGAACGGATGAGAGAATATCTGTTGAAGCCCTGCAGGATCTTCCAGCCCCAATCCTGGTATTTCTTGTTCCCACTGAGCCGGTACAGATAGAACAGGCTCTCCACAGTCTCTGGTCGCAGAAGATTGAAATCATCTTCAGGCAAGATCTTTATGTCCTCACCTATTAAGGGAGAGTTCAGATTGAAGTACACAGCTTCTGGGCTCAGCCCAGACTTAAAGTGAGAATACATCTGGTAACAGGTCTCCATAAGGGCCTCAGCTAGCTCCATATGATCAATGGTCAGTCCATGGTATACACCTAGAGCCAGAGTCCCAGGCAGAAAGCACACCAAATGATCCATCTTGGGTGTGAATCTGTCATCGATAATTTCCCCCACAAAAGTCAGGTTGCTAGGCTTGGACTGCCGAAGCAGGTGCTTTTTCATTCCTTCTATGGCTTCTATATAGTCTCCTAGCAACTGAGTGTCTTTCTTTCCTCCTTGAATCCACTGCTTTAGCAGATACTCGTAGTAGCTGTCAGTTTGGCCTCCAAGACTGAAGTTATCCTGTAAAGAGAACTGGCCACTTTGGGTACTGATTACTTTGGGCACCAACCCATCCTTCTTCCCAGGTAGGAAATGGATTTGCTGGGTCACTTTCTCCACTGCCTTCTGAAATGTCTTATTTCCAGTGAGACGAGAGAGCTCTCGGAACTCCAACTGAATGCTTGCTACTTCTGACACTACACTGAGGTGTGAGAAGGACTCACCGGTGCCAAGGTTTACAGTGGAGTATGGAATATTGGAAGGACTTCTGAATGCAGGCAGCAGCCGTTTTCCAAGACCTGCAGCCTTCTCTAAAAAGAGGCTATCTCCAGATAAGTGGTAGGCACTCAAAAGTCCACCCAGGACGCGGATCGTGCATTCAAAGACATTTACCTTCACTGTTCTTTGAAAGTGCAATTTCTTTGATACCCATTCCCTGGCTTCTTCAAATTCCTTTTGTAGACCCATAATCCACATGGTGTCCAAAGCATCGATCAGAGTCAGGCCAAGGCCAATGTCGTCACTGAAGGATTTGGACTGGGGATGCAGCAGATCATGGCCCCAGGCGAACGCCCTGTATCCGTGCCAGGCGTGCCGAAAGGCCTCTACCACAGCTCTCTGGCGCTTACTGGGAGGACCTGGAGCTTTCCGAAGTTCGGATTTCACTAAGGGAGGCTTGGCGGGGACCCTGGCTATACTGGAGAGGAGTCTGGCGCCTTGCTGGGGCTGAGTTCCTGCTCCCTTCCCGTCGAGGGTCTTTCTCAGGTTCTCCTCCTTGTGACCTGGGCTGCATGCTGACTCCTCCTTCTTGGCATCCCCCTGCACCGGGTCCCCTGGGTCTTCACGGGGCGCTCTGCTCTGCACGCGGGGCGGCCTCCCGCCGAGATGCTCTGCAGGCCCCTGAGGCAAACTCTCGGGGCGGCCTCCCGGCTCCTCAGCTGCGGTCTGGGGAGCCGTCTGCGCACGTGCCTGTGCGGGGCTCCATCCCGAGACCCGAGGCTCCGTCTTGTGCGCCCCCAAAATCGTTCCAGAGAAAGCTTCCCCCCCAGTCAGAAAGGCGACGAGGAAGAGAACTCCGCCCCGCTGGGACAGCGACGGGAACATCGCGTTCCCTCACCGCGAGCGCGGCGTCGGCTTCTGCTCCCGCCGAGGGCCGCCCACCAAGTGCGGCCCAGAGTCGGGCCGGGGCTCCAGTCCCCGCGAGCGGCAGGCGGGGCGCGGAGGGGCGGGGCGGGGTGGGAGGCGGAGGGGCGGGTCGCGGCGGGGCGGGTCGGGTCGTGGACGGGCGGGGCGGGGCGCGGAGGGGCGGGTCGGGGCGGGTCGTGGACGGGCGGGGCGGGGCGCGGAGGGACGGGGCGAGGAGGGGCGGGGCGGGGCGGGGCGGGTCGTGGACGGGCGGGGCGGGGCGCGGAGGGACGGGGCGAGGTGGGGCGTGGCGGGGCACTGAGGGGCGGGGCGTGGAGGGGCGGGGTGGGCGGCGGAGGGGCGGGGCGGGGCGGGATGAGAGGTGGGGCGGGGCGGGGCGCGGAGGGGCGGGGCGTGGAGGGGCGGGGTGGGCGGCGGAGGGGCGGGGCGGGGCGGGATGAGAGGTGGGGCGGGGCGGGGCGCGGAGGGGCGGGGCGTGGAGGGGCGGGGCGGGCGGCGGAGGGGCGGGGCGGGGCGGGATGAGAGGTGGGGCGGGGCGGGGCGTGGAGGGGCGGGGTGGGCGGCGGAGGGGCGGGTCGGGGCGGGGTGGGAGGCGGGTCGCGGCGGGGCGGGGCGGCAAGCGGGGCGGTACGGGGCGCGGAGGGGCGGGGCGGGAGGCGGGGACGCGGGTCGGGTCGCGGCGGGGCGGGGCGGGTCGCGGCGGGGCGGGTCGTGGACGGGCGGGGCGGGGCGGGTCGCGGCGGGGCGGGGCGGGTCGTGGACGGGCGGGGCGGGGCGGGTCGCGGCGGGGCGGGGCGGGTCGTGGACGGGCGGGGCGGGTCGCGGCGGGGCGGGGCGGGGCGCGGAGGGGAGGGGCACTGGGGGGCGGGGCGGGGAAATCCGCGCGCAGCTTCCCCGCTGGGCACCGCCGCCGGAGCCCCACGTTGCTCCCCGCGGCCCCCACTGCGCCTGCGCCGCCAACCGGCCCTGGGACAGTATTTAAATCGCAGGCAAAGTAAGTTCCTTTTCTCCTCCCCACCGGGCACGTCTTGTCCTAGGGTTTAATAGCACCGGCTGATACTGCCCGTTCTGAGAATGATTTTACGTGGGCTACTGAGAAATCGCACCTCGTCAGGACGCAGCGGGCTTATGACGTTTTAAGGACCTGCAGGGCTGTAGTTCTCAGACTTCGGCATGCAAGAGGATTGCCTGAAAAATTATTAAACGCGGACCCTTGGACCCAGCCGCGGAGATTCAGATTCCGTAGGTCTGGTGTAAAGACCAGAATTTGCATTTCTAACCAGTTCTCAGGTGATGCTTAGCCACACCTTGAGAAACTCTGCTCGGTGGCAGGCAGGTCAGAGGGGAGCAGGGATGGGGAGCCCAAGATGAGAAGGCTTGGGTCAGTCCTCCACCTCCTTCACGGAAAACGGGAACTCTTTTGGCATTTCAAATATCTGGTTTCACCATGGGATTTCATTTGGGTAAAGTTTTTTGCATAAAAATGATTTGCAACCCACTTCTCAGCATTTGGGTCTGTGCAAAGGATGGAGAAATGGTAAATTACCTCAAGAAAATCCGAGGCAAGAAGGCACCCATTCGTTCAACAAAAAACGGAAAGATGACTATATTAGCCAGTGTTCTCCAAAGAGACAAACACAATAGAGTAGATGTGGGTGGAGATATGTAGATGTTGATACAGCAGATGAAGATATAGATTAAGAGATTTATTTTAAGGAATTGCTTGAGTAATTGTGAGGGTTGACAAATGCGAAATTTGTAGGGCAGTCTGGCAGGCTGGAAACTCAGGCAAGATTTCTTCCTCTCAGGAAAACCTGTTTTTGCCCTTAAAGCCTTCAACAGACTTGTGAGACACACCCAATCTCCTTTACTTAAAGTCCACTGATTGTAGATGTTAACCACAACTACAGTATACCTTCAGGCGTCTAGTGTTTGACCAGACAAATGGGTCCTATAACCTCACCAAGCTGACATGTAAAATTAACAAAACGTTACTAAATGCTAAGGCCTTGTCCTTGTTGCTGGGGTGAAAAGACAAATAAACCAGAGCCCTTTTCAGGAGGACTCACATCTAGTGTAACAAGGAGAACGTGCAAAACAAATGAGTGCAACTAGTATTATATGGTTGTTATGGCGGAGGCCTATTTATAAGGAGCGAAAATAGTTCATATATGGCTGACAAAACCACCCTTCCATCACCCATTGCAGAGAAGACTCTATTAAGTGATCTCAGAATTCCTCCCAGGGGGTCCCAGAAGTGACCCCAGAATCTTTCTCAAAACATGACTCTAACGCTAAACTGCAAGCGATTGATTGACATAAGCATTCAAACTGAAATCAATGTGCTATCATCAGTTCATGTTCTAGTGGGAATATTCTCACTATTCTATTTTTATAGGTTAGGAAGTAATTCATAGAGGAAATATTTCTAGACTAGATATCACATATATCACTATGTGATATACGGGTGTTGAGATAGGTGGAGAGATATTGATAGTATTCTAGTAGATAGAAAATAATAAATCTTAGTAAGAGAATTAAGATGTGAAAGGCGGGCAGGTAATGGTGGCTCAGTGGCAGAGTTGTCACCTGCCATGCTGGAGACTTGGGTTCATTTCCCGGTTTCTGCCCATGCAAAAAAAAAAAAAAAAAAAGAAAAAAACCCAAAACAAAACACATGAAAGGCAAGTGGAGGCAGCAATTGTAGGCCATGCCTTCATAGATCTTGGATGTGAAAGAGCAAGAGAAAAGATATTATTAGAGATAGCTCTAAGTGCATACAAGGTTAAAAGTCAGTTTTTAAAACTTGACCAGAACAAGTGTATGGGCTGTGGGACAGCCATACATAGACATAGAGGGACAGATAGAAAAATAGGCAAGACAGGAAATAACATACTATGCTAATTCTCAGGGGAAACCTGAGTCCAGCACTCTCTTCCAGCCTTCCCTTCAAGTTGTCGAATATCCCTGTCCTAGTAGTTAGACTGTGTTGAAAGCAAGAATAGACAGTCAAATGTCTCAGTTCTGAGACTAAGGGGAGAAATGCCAAACATCATCTCTGATGGACACCAGCGTTGAATCACAGAGCATGTCAAGAATGGCTTGGGGTGGCAGGGTCAAGGGGCTAGGTTAAGTCAAGAATGAGAAATATCTTATTCAGAGCTGAGAAAAAACAAAAGGCAGTGGTCTGGAGGAATTGTAGAATGACCGAGGTAACGTACCCATTGGGACTTCCACTGCTCTCAACAAAAGTCTGCATGGGGAGACTGAGGGCATCTCAAAGAGCTGGAATGAAGCAGACAGAAGCACAGGCTGTCTTGAGACTATGAGTAATCCTTAAGGAAAGAAATCATTTACTCAAACATTTAATGAAAAGAAAGTCAATGCCTTTTTTCTTTAGTGACAAATAATGACTAAAACAGCAAGTATTTATGAACACTTACTGCATACCAGGAAGTGTGCCAAATATTTTATAAGCATCATCTTTAATGTAACCGTTGTGATACCTATGAGGTAGGAACTATCATTATTTTCATTTCATAGTGAAATGTTTGTAAGAGTAAAGCCCCTGACCAGCTTGTGTGTGACAGTGATGAGATCTGAACCCAGACATGCCCGCTGCCAGGGCCAAGGCTGCTCTTCACCCTCACCTGCTCTATAGAGACCTCTGGCCCCAGAGAAACACTTGCCCATTGACGATATTCTGTTTTAAATTTTCCTAATGCTCCTTCAAGGTCCAGCAGCCTTCCCTCGGGAGAGCCTTAGGCAGCATGACTGGGCTCTGTTACTGGCTTTCTTCTCGGCCTCTCTGTACCCCATACCTTTGTCCTCACCTCTCTGAGGCTCTCACTACCCAGGATGGTAGTCAGCCCCCTGTAGGTTTGCCTCTCCTGCTAAACTGAAGCCAGACGCAGCGGAGAGAACGTGGGCTTTGAAGATGGAACTTGTTCCAGTTCCATTTCTTCCTCTTCTTAACTGTGCGAACTTGGGACAATTGCTTCATCTCCATGAGTCTGATTTACCTCATTTGTAAAACCAGGTAATGCCAAGAGGAGGCTGCTAAAAAGACTTAAATAAGTTTATGCTAAGCCCTGACACATGGTAGAGGCTCAATAAATGGTAGAAATTATTATAACTGTTTATATAACATCAGGTAAATGAAAGATGATTTTCATGTTGACTCTGTATTTCTAACAACCTGAGATGGCAACATTTCCTCCCAACATAAATTTCAAGGAAAATATTTAACCTTTTCACCTCATAAAAATGCACTTTTTGCAAGTATTTATTTACAAGCAATTATGTTTTCCCTTTAAATATCCTTCTTATAGTCATCACAGTAGGTTCAAATGACCTTGGCTTCTCAATATGTTAATCTAATTTGAGTTGCTAAAAGACTTTAAAAATAATACAATTACAGTTGTCTTTAAATGGCTAAGTTCTAACTAAATTAGATTCCAACCTTTTTCCTCCAATAACCTTAAATGAGTGAGGTTTTAATGCATTCAAGTATTTCAAGGGCAAGAGTAAAGTAAATAAGACACAGGAATCTCCAAATGTTGAGGGAAAACCATAGTGAAAGACTTTTGCAGTTGGGTTGGAGATAAAAGTACTTCTAAAGGAAATGGAAGACAATTTTCTATCTGACAATAAGTACGTGGTTACATGAGGGTACAAATGAAGCCATGTGAGTGTTGGTATATGGGGTTTCATTATACTTCTCTCCGTACAGTGCAGAGATGTTTGAAATTTTCCATCATAGAAGTTTCTTTAAAAGACAATCTAAGGCCTCTCACCTTTCTTATTTCTGTTTTTGTGAGAGTGCGTGTATGTTCTCTCATATATGTATCTAATAAATTTCTATCTGCTTACTCCATGCTGTGCTTTAACTCTTGAATTCTTTCTTGCTACATGGCCAAGAGCAAAGTGCTTGGGCTGGTGGAGAGGAAATGTCCATTTCTGGAAAGCACTGTGATGCCATGAGGTCACACTGGTTCTAGTGAAACTCTTCTCTTCCCTCTCCACCAAGGGGAAAAAAAAAAAGGGAAATGCCAATAGTCAATATAAATAAAAAGAAAAGAATAGTCAATATAAGCCTTATAGTCAATATAAGCCTTCTGATGGGACTCCCAATTGCACCACCATCATCCAGTCTGTAAAAGACAGGGAAAAAAGTCAGAAATTCTCTATACCCAAATATTTATGACTCTCTATCAAAACAAGGAGCTGAGAAGAACTTTTTATATAACTTGTGTTATGCTCATGTCTAAATGTCCATGGAAAAGATATTTGTTTGATAAAAGACATGAGAAAATTTAACTCCCAGCCAGTTAACTGTTATAAGCTGAGGGAGATCACTCAGGTGAAAGAGGAAAACCAGTCTCTGTTCCAGGGGAATCTCGTGGAAGCCTTAAAAAGTTACTAATGTAAGTTCAGATTCCCAAGAAAATCAAAACTTGCTGGACACCTATTTCATCAACCAGTCTGCCCCTAATATTCAGAAAAAGCTGCAAAAGCTCTTTATAAGCCTGCAAACTCCCAGTAATGACTTAGTAAAACCACCTTTACTGTCTGTTCTAGTTTGCTAGCTGCCGGAATGCAACACACCAGAGATGGATTGGCTTTTAATAAAAGGGATTTATTTTGTTAGTTCTTCAGAGGAAAGGCAGCTAACTTTCATCTGAAGTTCTTTCTTACGTGGGAAGGCTCAGGGTAATCTCTGCTGGCCTTCTCTCCAGGTCTCTGGGTTCCAACTACTTTCCCAGGGGTGATTCCTTTCTGCATCTCCAAAGGCCTGGGCTGATCTGCGAGTGCTGAGATGAGATATGCTGAGCTGCTCGGGCTGTGCTGCGTTTTGCTCTCTTTTAAGCACCAGCCAATGAAGTCAAACGTCATTCATTGCAGCAGACATGCCTCCTAGCACAGCAACAGAACTTGGCCAAGTTGACAACTGAATCTAACTACTACACCATCTTTAACAATCAAAACAAGGTTGAGGAAGAGAAGGCAGATGGAGATAAGCAAAAGACCAGAGAACAAGCTCAGTTCATTGCAGTCACTGCTAACAGTGCCCTTTCCTCTCGAGGTCACCCAAATTGTGGCTCCAGGCTTCAAGGACCCTGCTTCAACTATGAGTCAGTGGGCCACGGGGATAAAAGAGAGTGTCAGAAACCCCAGGATCCACCAGGGCTGTGCTCCAGGTGCCACCAGCATGGGCTTTGGGCCCAGGGACTACACTTCTCCCTAAGGAGGGGGCACGACAGCCCCTCAAGCCCTGCTCGTGGCAAGTGAAGAAGACTGGGGTGCCTGAGGCTGGTTAGATATGAAGTCTGCTGACTTCATATCTAACCAACTTAAAGGAGCAGGTGACACTTGACCTGACAGGTAAAATCATTAATTTCTGGTTAACACTAGAGCCACTCTGTCCTAAACCACCACTCTGGGCTACCTCCACTCAGACTTGCCTGGTTATGGGGGTTGACAGTGAGGTCAAAACCGAGACCTTCGCATCCCCTCTCCTTTGTAGGCTTAGAAGCATTCTAGTTTCCCGTTAATTTCTCATTGTTCTTGAATGCCCCATCCCTTCTAGGGAGGGATCTTCTTTCCTCTTTGGGGGCCATTTTAAGACTAGCCCAGCTGTGTTTACCCCCTTGTTTGCCCTGAGGGCCCTACAACTGGAGGCCTCTTGGCATCCCAAGGGAAATCCTTGGGCAAGTAAACCAGTCTGCATGGAATAAAGGCAGCCCAGGGCAAGTCCGCTGAGTAGCCCTGTCTGCATTCAAAGTTTTCAAGACTAAATCTTAACAGACACGTTCTTTCACGTCCCTCTTCACCTTAACTCTCAACATGTTTGCTTTTAAATGGCAGAAACTTAACAGTAAAATTCTTGCTCTGCACACTTAGACAGTACTGCCCCAAACTTTTCAAAATTATCCTTATATCTTATTTAAAAGTGTTATGATAATTAAAAGAATATTTCTATTCTTCTGTTAACTAAATTTGCATAGGTAAAATGCTATTCATTTAAAATTTATTTAAAATTCCTAAAAACTTAACAATGTTCTATCCTAACACTAATCTGTATAATGTTAAAAATTATACAAATCATGGAAATAGCCAAATTTAGTTGTGAGTTACACTACTTTACTCCAAAGCTTCTCTGAAAGGTACCGGTGGTCAACTATAAGTCAGACTTTATCCTCAACAAGAAAACTCTAAAAGTATACAAACTATGTTCAATTTGTTAATGAAACTAACCCTAGGAGATGTATAAAAGTAAAACAGAACAAAACTTCTGCTATAGTTTATCAAGTATTTTTATTTCTAAAAGCAACTTCATTAACAACAGCAACAATAAACAGACAAACAAACAAAAAACAAAGAAAGCCAAGTACCTGATATTTAGCCAAACTGAAATGAAGATAATGCCCTGCCCCAGGGACTTTAGCTCAAAAAGCAAAAGTAATTGCCCTCACCTGAGCTCTAAAACTAGAAAAAAGAAAAAATCTAAATCTTTACACCAATACGAAGTATGCTTTCCTAGTCCTGCATGCTGACAAAGCAGTGTAGAAAGAGCGAGCCTTTTTCTCAAAAGGTAGAACCCCACTTAAACATGGCCAAAAAATAATCTCTTAAATGCTGTGCTTTTACCAACCAAGAAAAATAGCAGTAATTCATTGCCCTGGCTATCAAAGAATACTAACATCTCTCAAGGAAATAACTGGGCCAACTTGGCAACCAAAGCCACAGTGCCATCAATGTAGCCCCTTTTAAACTTAACTCCTGCATCCCTTAACTTGCCTCTTAGTCTCCAGTTAAGCACACCTGAATCTGAACGGTGGTCTTTTCGTTCCCTCTTCCCCAGTCTCACTTGAGTAATGCCTCTCCTTCTATCTTCCTCGTGCTTTTAATCAGCCCTTGCATTTTAAAATTCTCAATAAGTTTATTTCTTCATAACTAGAAGTCTTCTACACCAAACCAATACTAGCACAAGGATTTTCAGCCATTCCAACCTTCCCTCTAGAATCCTCTCTTCTTGGCTTAAATAAAATGCCAGTAAGTTCTACATCCCTTCAGTCAGGGAGTACATATACCCCCTGAATAGTGGGAAGCAGCTACAGAAGACAAACTCTTGTCCCTCAGAACTCTTAAAATTAAGGAGTGAGAATTCTCTAAGGTGGAATTTGAGGCATGCTAGAACAGGGAGGGGAAGAGAAAAACAAACTGCGAAGGAGCCCAATCAAGGTCAGGAGGGCCCGTGTCCGGGACAGACAACCTGCCCAGGGGCTACCCACTGACCAGAAACACCTAGTCACAGCTGACCCAATTGAGACCAAATGACAACCACCTGAGTGAGTCATCTATGGAGAAGGGAGAAGCCAACCAACTCACCCAAGTGCAATACCTACCATGAGGCACCGTCCTAGAGAGAAGGGGTGGTAGTAGAGAAAGCCCTGAAAAAGGAAAGGGGAGAGGGATTTTATTATAGATTTTTTTTCATCTATATATTTTGCTCTACATCTATATATTTTGCTCTCCTCACTGGAAGCTCCATCTTTAGGGGCAAGAACTCTGACTGCTTTTGCCTATCATGGCATCCTCATGCTTAGCAGTTAATAGGGCCTGACATACTTGCCAATATGTAGAAACTTAGCTACGACTGATATCCTGTAAATATGATAAGACTTTATTATGATTTTCAACTAAATTGGATATGACCTTGGGTTCGATGTTTTGTTACAGTACATGGGCTTCTTAGGGCACTGGAGCTGTTCCAAGAATTCAAACTTATTCCATTGGTTCTGAAGTTCCTCCAGTGGAATAACTCTCTCTACATGTGCATAGAACTCTGAAAGACTAACACAAGGCTTTATGAGTCATTATAGTAAGCTGTACTTGGTAAGGAAAGCAATAAACATGTTTCTGCTCCTGAGTTACACATTACTGGAAACACATAATGTGTGTGTATATGTACACATATACATACACATATACATGTACATATATATATAAACATTATATATATCTTCATGAAATATTCACACATAGGATGAACTGTACAGAATGTAAGAACAGAGTCTAATAATCAAGATGGCACGTATTTGAGTTCAAACCTTGGCAGTAACTAGCTGTGTGACCATGACTACAACATTACCCCAACATATACCATTTTCCAGGTGATTTCCTCAATCAATACTTGCTAGACTATAATTCCTTAAAGACAGAGGGCATATTTTATTTTGTTTTTTTATCTTCACCAGCAGCTAATGTGACAGGCACTCATCAACATTAAGTGGCTGACTGACTAGATGGATGGATGGATGGATGGATGGATGGGTGGATGGGTGGCTGGCTGGCTGGATATATAAAGTCCCTAGGATAGATGTCTATTCCTGTTCACCAATAATTAACTGAAATAAAATATATGTAAACATTTACAGGGTGAAAAGAATTTCTAATTAAGGTGAAATTGTATGGTGCTAATAACATATGCAACAGAAAAGAGAAGGTAGCACAAACCAATTGGTCTCCACACTTGGTAGAGACTGTATTTGAGAATTTAGTGAGATTTTGATACTTAAGAACATCTCTAGTTGGGATGTATAAGTTGCCTGGCAACAAG
This sequence comes from Tamandua tetradactyla, assembly GCF_023851605.1. Taxonomy (NCBI): domain Eukaryota; kingdom Metazoa; phylum Chordata; class Mammalia; order Pilosa; family Myrmecophagidae; genus Tamandua; species Tamandua tetradactyla. The sequence continues at coordinate 119,603,144 of NC_135334.1, read as the reverse complement.
ACAGCAAACAAGATTAATGCTTCTGTGGTGCCTTGGCTCTCTGCCCTGGGGCTCATCTCCTCTCCTCTCCTTAAACTCTTCTAATTATAACCATACTCATGCTTTGCTAAATAAGGAGGCAATTACATCCCTCTCTTCAACTCATATTTTCACCTGATTCTATTTTATGATTGCTAATATCTTCCTTATTTCCTTAAGTATATTTATCATATTTATGTTAAATCTCTTTCCATTTGTTCCAATTCTTTTTCTTCAGGTGATAAGTATTGACTGGTTTTGTATGAAATCCTTCTTGGAATAATTGTACTTCTCTGGTGTCTGGTTATTTTGGCCTGTGAGCTCATGATACCCTAGGGTATTAGGAAGCTTGTTTGGTAATGTGTACTGGGAAGGGGCCAGAATCCAAGTGGATTCTTTGTCATGACCACAAAGATTAAGGAGAAGAAAAGGGTTGAGTCACAGAGTAGAGAAGGCCAAGCATCAACAAAGCTATCAACCTTCCTGCTGTCAGATACCAGACAACATTTCTGGTCAGGGTTTCACCTTCAAATCCTTATTTAGGGAGAAGCATCATTTCCCTACTTTGCAATATACCATCCTCAAAGGTCCGGGAAGAGTGGAGCAGTGAATGTCCAAGAGTAATCAGTCCATACCTGTTTTCCATCATCCCTCACCCCTGTCCCAGTCGTATCCAGTGGTCCTAACACTAGTAGCTTATCACTGTAAGAATTATGCATTAATTATCCTAAGGCAGTGGGGGAAAGGGGGGAGCTGAACATCGAAAGATTTCCTCTGAGTGCTGCCTGTCTTTGTCCCTAACCTCCACCACAGACCTAAACTCAGTTCTCCAGGGCTTCTCATGGTTGGTTGGTTGGTTTCTGGATTCCACATTTGTCTCTCACTCCTAGAGATTCCTTAAGGTTGATTTGGGAGCAGTTTGCTAGGAGCCAATGCTACTTTGGTGTTTTGAGAACCAGGAAGTTCTTGATGGGTTTCTTTTAGCAGACTTTCTTACTTGCTTTCAGATATTATTAGGAATGTGTAAATTGTGATAGTATGTGAGGATCAAATAGTGTGTTTTAAAGTTTTCTGATGTATCTAGCAACTCCACTTTTAGAATTATATGCTAAAATTGTAAGCTGATAATGCACTCAAGTGTGTTCAAGGTCATTTTGCTGCAGCATTATTGCTAATAGGGACAATTTGGAAGCAACTGAGTGATTCATTAACAGGGATTGCACAAAGTCTGATATATGAATGCAGTGCAATGCCACATAGTTGTAAAAATGATGATATAGAACAATATTTATGGACATTAAAGACGTACATGGCGATTGTTAAATTGCATTTATAATATAATCCCATTTATGTAAAGAGATATAGAGAAAGGGGAGAAAGAAGAATGGACTATACACAACAAAATGTTACCAGATTTTTTTTCTCTGAGGTTGGAATTTAGGATTATTATTGCTTTCTTCATGTGATTTTCTGTATTATTCAAAATGCAAAATTCCATTTTTATAATCTTTATGCAGAAAGAAATATAAATCTATTTTCATTTCTACATATTAAAAATTAATAAACAACACCCCCCAGACATGAGGCCACAGCCTAAACTTCCTGGATGATTCAAGCGCCATTCTTGGTAGTTAGAATCATTTGTCAACTTGGCCAGGTGACGGTGCCTAGATCTATTGCTGTGGACATGAGCCGATGGCGTGTGAACCTCATCTGTTGCTGATTACATCTGCAGTCATCTAGGAAGTGTGCCTGCTGCAATGAATGATGTTTGATTTAATTGGCTGGTGCTTAGATGAGAGCATGCAATGTAGCACAGCCCAAGCAGCTCAGCATACCTCATCTCAGCACTCGCAGCTCAGCCCAGGAGTTTGGAGATGCAGAAAGAAATCACCCTGGGGAAAGTTGTTGGAACCCAGAGGCCTGGAGAGAAGGCCATCAGAGATCACCCTGTGCCTTCCCACGTAAGAAAGAACCTCAGTTGAAAGTTAGCTGGCTTTCCTCTGAAGAATTAATGAAATAAATCCCTTTTTATTAAAAGCTGATCCGTCTCTGATGTGTTGCCTTCTGGCAGCTAGCAGACCAGAACACATTCATAATGTGACGGGGCTTCAGAATAGTCTGCTGCAGGCCTTCAACAATAATTTGCTTATTTTATAACATAGCCACTGTAGTTCAAGGGCACAATAAAACAGGAATGGTAATTCAGTGGAGCTGAAGTAAGACTAATTATCCTGGGGAAGAGAGCCTCCACTGATCTTAGACACTTGTGGCCTATCCTGGGACCACCAGGTGCAAAAGAGGGCTATTTCCAACTGATGAATTATTCATGGTTGACAGCTTGGAGGGGGTTCACTGAAGCATTGCTTATGCTTTTATTTTCTGCCTGTCTGAGCTGACCAAGCAGTTGATGTTAGGTTGGGGGAAAGGGGAAGCAGTGAACTTAAAGGTCAGGGTTGGATGTTGAGAGCAGAAACTAAAATAATTCAAATATCCTGCACCTCTGACCTAGAGATTCTAGGCTTGGACTCTGGAAATTTAATTCAAATGCGTAATGGCTCCCCTGGAGCAATTTAGCTTTTGGACTTGGTGAGTAATGGAGAAATGGTTTTAGTTTCCTGAGGCATCAGGAAAGGATCAACACTTGAGTCAGATACCATGATTGAAGTTTCCCAGGGTAAGAGGAAAATGGCTCAGAGATAGCAGAATTCAGCAGCTGCTGTGGTTATTATCAATGTTAACATACATTTATATTAATTAGAAATTTCAAGAAATTAGATTTTTCCCATTATTTGAAGATGCTGACAGTAAGAGATGGGTGAGTTCACAATGTACCTTCCTGTTGTATGAAGATGTTCAAAGGAATCACGCCCACAGTTTGGTGGGTGAACAAAATGTCCCAAGGCAAAGCCATTATTCTGATGATATCAGAGTCAATTTAGTGCCTGGATACTACAAGTGCTTTTGCAATTATTGCCTACTCTGTGCCAGGTACCATGCCAAACACTTTGTATGCATAATCTTATGTATTTCTCACAAGACTGAATAAGGTAGGGAAATTATCCCCAAGTTACAGGGAAAGAAAATGAGGATCAAAGTGGAATTATCTTGCCGAAGGTTAAAAGCCAATTAAAAGGTTCATTTACAGGCTCAAGACTCTGATCTGTCTGGTTTTAGCAACAGAATAAATGCTCTTTCCACTCACTCACCACATTGTCTCCCAAAGTCCTCTTCACTGGCACTAAATGGCTGCTATTTTAAGTTCTCAAGCCCATCGCCTCCACCACATGTCTCAAGTTTGAGACTCTAACAAGTTGGTTAGGTTTGGATGCTAGGCACATGAAAGCTTCTTAACATAGACTGGAAACTTCTTGGTTGTCTACCTAACATTCATTCCTCCTTCCCTTTTCCTGTTTGGACTTCCAAGCAGCCTACATTCTTGGGTGGAGGCTGATTCCATCCCAGTCCCTTATTTGCATAAGTCAGCAGTATACCACAATCATAGTAGTAGAGAAGTCATGTGACCTAAACAAGTTAATAAGGTGAATTTCAGGATTCTTTCTTGAAATTCTGGAATGGTTGATATACATATGTGAAGCTTGGAATTGCAGTAGCCTTTTCCCCCTCATGTGGAAAGCCCAGTTTGGGTTGAAGCTGACACAATGAAGGGCAGAATAAAAGAAATACAAATTGAAGGAAACTGGGTCCTCAATGACAACACTAAATTGCTCAATAATTCAGACTTGTGTCTGGTCTTTCCTATTATGTACATCAGTGAATATTATTATATAAGCCAGTGCCATTGTTGGGACTGATGCAGAATTTTGTGCCAGGAAAGTAGTGGTGAGAATGAGAGCCTCACTATACAAACAGACAATGGCCATATCATATATAAAATTAAAACTCTGGCCCATTATCTGTTGCAAACCATCCAGGGAGCCAATTCAGAATCCCTGTATCAATCATTCCAAAATAGCCAGGATTTAATAAATATATGGTCCCTTCCCTAATTTTTGCCCCTTCCTTCCAGTTTCGGACCAACCGAGAAAGTCAAATATGTTCTCCCTAACCAACTAAATAGGATACCCCATTTCTAGTTAGCCACCTCCAGCTTCCCCATGCCAGCAGCCTCCAGTCAGGGCATTACTTGATTTGAAGTCTTCCCTTTTTCTCACTCTAAATCTCTTTCAATGCTCTGCTTGCCTTTGAAACTACCAAACACACATGAAGGTGGCTGACTCCTTTGCTTTTGCAAGCTCTGAATAAATACCCTGTGTTTGTTCTCATTTGGGTTTTCTTAATTTCTTTCCACAAGAGTAATAAACCTGTAAATGTGGAGTTGTCTGGGTAGAGAAGGTAAGGTGGAAAACAGCGACAACTCATCAATCTCAAGATGGGAAATTGATTTTTGTTTGACTACGAAAGAGCTGAATGACACCATAGCTAATTAACAGTATGACCATATAGTTTATTGTCCAAACTAGAACCTTTTAAGAATGAAGGAGACATGTCATTAATAGTTTTGCCAGGGTAACCATTCACAGTTCAGGTTTCACTTCACTTCCCTTTTTAACCCTTGGAGTCCAGCAATGCATTTACAATGTATATTTGTTGTAATTTATCCATGATGTGGTATAATGTTGCTGAAATTTCCCTCAGAGTGTGTAGTAAGTATGTCTTTGGAGAGGTCCTTAACATTTTATTATGACTGGAGTGAAGTGTGCATATGGGGAAGAAGCAGGTCAAGAGACTGGAAAATAAGTAATGGCCAAATCACAGGACGCCTTTTATGCTGAGTTAAGGTGGCAGACTTTATCTTCAGTATGATGGAAAACTAATACAAGCGTTTAAGTGAAGTTGTAAATTATTAGTCTTGCATTTTAAAAAAAAATCGCTCTTGTTACAGTGAGAAAGTAGATAAAGGGAGGGGAAACTGTGTGATGGCTACTGCTCTAAGAATAATGAGGTTATTTTTGAGCACAGGCAAAGGTGATGAGGATGAGTAGAAGGAAATAAGTGAGAAAATGAGAAGCCAAAGGAGAGAAGACCAATTTACCTGAAGCTGATTGTGTTAGGTTGAATTGTGTTCCCCAGGAAGAAAAAAAACATGTCCTTAACTTGAATCCATTCCTGTGGGTGTTAACCTATTGTAAATATCCTCTCTTGAAGATGTTATTTTTAGTGAAGGTGTGGCATAACTGAATGAGGTTGGGTTTCCATCCAGATTTCTGGAGTTCTTTATAACCTGAAGGAATTCAGGATATATAGAGAAAGCCACGTAGAGGGGCAGAAGCTGGACGTCAGCAGAACCCAGAAGAGGAAGGAAGAGACATCAATCACACTGTGACAGGGATCAGTGGCAGGCAGAGCCAGGATGCCCTAGTATTTAGGGAGAAAGTTTCACCTTGCTGACACCTAGATTTCAGACTTCTCCAAGCATCAAAACCTTGAGCCAATATATTCCCTTTTTTAAGCCAACCCATTGTATGGTATTTTTTTTAGCAGCTGGGAAACTAAACACCAATTCTCATAATGACACATTGGCCCAAAAGTCTTAATATAAAACTAATATTGTAAAGTTGATATGGCAATTTCAACCGTGTTTTAGTTTCCCAGGGTGCTCAAGCAAGTATTATGAAATGGGTTGAGTTAAACAATTGGAATTTATTGGTTCACAGTTTGATGCTGTATAAAAGTCCATATGAAGTCATTGTCAATGCAATGCTCTCTTCCTGAAGAACGTGGCGTTCTGAGTGTGGCTGCCTGAGATCCTGGTCCTTAGCTTGTCACATGGCAAGACGCGTGGCAGCATCTCCTGGTCTTCTGGTTCCACTGTTGTTCAGCTTCTTGCTTCTTGTGGCTTCCTCTGTCTGAATTTTATTCTATTTTAAAGGACTCCAGTAATAGGATTAAGATCCATCCTGAAAGAAGTGGATGACACCTTAATTAATGTAACCCCATTCAAAGGTTCTACTTACAATGGGTTCAAACCCACAGGAATGGATTAAGTTTAAGAACATGTTTTTCTTGGGTACATAGAGCTTCAAACCACCATGACCCATTTGAGAAGCTCATATTCTTTTAGGTTCATTTTGTTCTTCTGCAGTATTTCAAGGACCTTTATAAATTTATCTGAGGGGATTTTCACATTTAGATCATATGGCCCCTGAGTGTTTAACAATTGCAATTCATCTTCTGTACATTTTATATAGTCCATTTTGTGTATTCTTTTTATTCTTCCAACTATCTTTTCCAGTTATGTCAACTACTGAGCCTTTTAAGGATTTTTATTCTGTTAATCTAAGGGCACATCTGTCTGAATTTAATTTTTCTAGTAAATGTTTTATCACCCTAGTAGAATTTCACCTATGCCTCTCCTAATTTATCCCTTTTGAGGATACTTCCCTCGTTCTTGCTGGATTTTGTTTGTGTGTTTTGCATGCTTTGAGCACAAAATATATTTATTAAGTGAATTAGATCAAATCTAATATTTTCCCAAGTTTAGGTAAGTTATGACTTTTTTTAATGTGGGCTGATGCCTGGAAGTATGACCTTTTATATAGTGACAGTCAAAGGTGCAATGGATGTGTGAAAAGCATCATTAACTCCACTAGTCTACAGTTTTAATAAAATAATACTGGGTCACACACCTGTGTTTGGGTTGTTTAAATAAACTATCCAGACATGTTGAGTTTGATTGTGTGCTACAGAAAATGTAGGTTTTGGACAAAATAAAGCTGTATTCCTTTGGTCTCATATAGTAGGTAAAGTTCTAAAATACCGACAATTCATTCTTTACCCTGTATTCTGATTTACCTTAGTCCCAAACAGATCGGCTTCATTCTTATCTCTAATGAAGCCTGACTTCTTTTTCATTTTTTTTTTTAACAGTTGTATATATGTATGTATATAGCAATGCTGACTTTCAGAACTGCAAAACTCTAATTCTGAGTCTTAGGTGTCACACAGGTACTGAAAGTTCCAGTGAAATACCAGGTTATGCACACAGAGCATAACGTCTCAGAATCTAGAAAAGACATTTAAAATTCAGGAATAAATGTGACTGCTATAAAAGCTTATTGTCTAGGCCCCAATTTTCTTATGTGTTCTCTAAAAGGGACCATGCAATATTTGTCCTTTTTTTTCTGGCTTATTTTGTACAACATAATGTTCTTAAGGTTAATTTACCTTGTTGCATGCTTTATGACTTCATTCCTTTCTGCAGGCACACAATATTCCATCATGCGTATATACCAGAGTTTGCCTTTCTGCTTTTCAGTCATTGTATCCTTCAGTCGCTTCCATCCATCAGACATCATGGATAATGTCCAATATAAACAATCCATGTCTCATAGTATCTGTAGTTGCACAATCATCACCACTCTCAATTTTAGATACTTTTCATTGCTCCAAATAGAAAAATAACAGATAAACACACCAAAGAGAAAATCCAAACCCACCCTAACTCTTGTTTTCCCTCCCGACAGTACTGCTTCTAGTATTGCTGTGGTACTGGTGATGTCTTCCTGTTAAATATAGGCCATAGCATGCAATAGTAGTTTCCCCTATATATCCCTCTGTTATTGACTTTTTGTATCAGAATCATAACTTTGAAGTGGTTCATGCAAAAACCAATTCATATTTATTGTATTAATCAGTGAGATACAAGGCTCTACACAACCCCTTTCAATTGTATTCACCTTCAACATGGCAGTTACTTATAAACTCACTAATGAACTACCATCACTTCTGTCTATTCTCATCCGTTGACGTTCACCCTTATTAGCTAACTGTTCACCCATCTCTAGCTTCTGTATATCTCTAGGTCCTCTATATTCCACATTATAAACTCTGAGTTTATCTAGAGATTCTGTGTGTCTCTACATTGTCTATATTCCATATTATAAGACTCTGAGTTTACCTTTACCAGAATCATATTAGTGAAATCATACAGTATTTGTTTTTGGGTTTGGTTTATTTCACTCAGCCTATGTCCTCAAGTTTATCCATGCTTTAGGACTTCATTTCATCTTACTGCTGCATAATATTCCATTGTAGGTATGTACTACATTTTGTTAATCCACTCGTCTGTTGATGGGCACTTGGATTGTTTCCATCTTTCGGCAATTGTGAATAATGCCGCTATGAACACCGGTGTGCAAATGTGTTGTCTCTTCGGGTCACTGCTTTCAGCTTTTCTGGGTTTATACCAAGTAGTGATATTGCTGGGTCATAGGGCAACTCAAAATTTAGTTTTCTGATGAATGTCCAAACTGTATTCCACAACTATAGTACCATTATATATTCCCATCAAAAATGAATGTGTTCCAATTTCTCCACATCCTCTCCAATATTTGTAGTTTCCTGTTTGTTTAATAGCAGCCATTTTTATAGCTGTGATATATCTCATTGTTTTGACTTGAATTTCCTTTATAGCTAATGAAGATGAACATTTCTTCATGTATTTTTTAGCCATTTGTATTTGCTCTTCAAGAAAATGTCTATTTATATCTTTTGCCCATTTTATAACTGGGTTGTTTGTTCTTTTGTTATTGAGTTGTATGATTTCTTTATATATACTGGATATCAAAACCTTATTTGGTGTGTGGTTTACACATATTTTCTCCCATTGAGGTGGTTGTCTCTTCACTTTTTTTACAAAGTCCTTTGAGGCACAGATGCATTTGATTTTGAGGATTTCCCATTTATCTATTTTTCTTTCATTGCTTGTGCTTTGTGTATAAAGTTTAAGAAGTTGCCTCCTATTACTACATCTTCAAAAAGCTTCCCTATATTTTCTTCTAGGAGTTTTATAGTAGTGGCTCTTTTATTTATGTCTTTGATCCACTTTGAGTTAATTTTTTGACAGGATGTAAGATAGGGTTCTCTTTCATTCTTTTGACTATTGATATCCAGTTCTCTCAGGCCCATTTATTGAAAAGACTTTTCTGTACAAGTTCAGTGAATTTGGGGGTCTTGTCAAAGATCAATTAATCATAGATTTGGTAGTCTATTTCTGCACTCTCTGTTCAATTCCACTCATTAATATATCTATCTTTGTGTCAGGACCATGCTGTTTTGACCACTGTGGCATTGTGAATAAGCTTTAAAGTCATGAAGTGCTGGTCCTCCCACTTCATTTTTCTTTTTGGCTATTTGAGGTCTCTTTCCCTTCCAAATAAATTTGATAACTAGCTTTTCCAAGTCTTCAAGGTAAGTTTTTGGAATTTTGATTGGTATTGTGTTGAATCTGTAGATTAATTTGGGTAGGATTGTCATCTTAACTACATTTAATCTTCTTATTCATGAGCACAGAATGCCTTTCAACCTATTTAAATCTTCTTTGATTTCTTTTAGCCATATTTTGTGGATTTCTGTGTACAAGTCCTTTACATTCTTGGTTAAGTTTATTTCTAGGTACTTGATTCTTTTAGTTGCTATTTTGAATGGATTTTTTTCCTTAACTGTCTTCTTAGGTCATTTCTTGTGTATGGAAATGTTACTGATCTTTGCCACTAATCTTGTATCCCACCACTTGTATCTTTGGGTCTAAGATGAGTCTCATGTAAACAGCTTATAGATGGATCATATTTTTAATCTATTCTTTCAATATCTATCTATTAATTGGTGATTTTAGTCCATTAACACTCAAAATTATTACTGTAAAGGCAGTTCTTAAATCTACCAACTTATCCTTTGTTTGTTTGTTTGCTTTCTAGGTAGGTGGGGGAATGGTGCAGGGGGGATAATATGGTGAAAGAGTGAGAAAATATATTTTAGCAGTCATGTATAAAATGAATCAGAATAGAATTGTGAGGAAGTGCAACTCAGTGTTTATTTTTGAAAAAATTATTTTTATTGAGGTATCTTCACGCACCATACATTCTATCCAAAGTTCCTTTGGTTTTTATTTATCAGATCTATATATGCTCTCCCTCATTCTCTCTTTATTCTTTAATTTACCCTTACTGATACTCTTCAGTTCTGTGCCCTCCTCCAGTTCCCCTTCTATCTTTTCTTTTTTCAACTGACAAGACTCCCTTTAGTATTTCTTGTAGGGCAGGTCACTTGTTAACGAATTCTCCCAGTGTTTGCTTGTCTGTGAAAATTTTAATCTCTCCCTCACTTTTGAAGGACAACTTTGCTGGATAAGGAATTCTTGGCTGGAAGAATTCTGGAAGATTCTTTCAGAACCTTAAGTATGTCACACCACTGCCCTCGTTCTCTGTGGTGCCTGTTGAGTAGATCAAACTTAGTCTTATGTGGCTTCTGTGTATGTGGTGGATCACTTTTCTCTTGCTGCTTTCAGGACTTTCTCCTTCTCTTCAGCAATTCACAATTAGAATTAGTATGTTCTTGGAGTGGGTCTATTTGTATTTATTCTTTTAGGGGTTCATTGGGATTCTTTGATTTGTATACGTATGCCTTTTATGAGGTTTGGGAAGTTTTCAGCAATTATCTCCTCAAATAATCTTCCTAACATTTTACTCTTCTCTTCTCCTTCTGGGACTCCAGAACCTAACATCACAGAGACCACCCCAAGTCTCTGCCAAAAATCAGGTGCCCTTGGCAGCCTGTCTCAGGTTCAGGGGCAGGCACTCTGCATTGGCTGGAATGTCTGTTCAGAGGCAAACCTAGTCTGCTGGCTTCTGGGTTTTTCCTGGGAGCTTCTGGTTGTGCAGCTGAGAGGGAAGATCTCCCAAGCTAGCTGCAGAGGCAAGCTGGAGTACAGGAGTGCTTCTATGCCTTCAGGACCCACTCCTTCCTGCACACTACCAACTGCTCCAGGTGGAGTCACAGCCAAGCACACTGACCCCATAATCTATGTCCCGATTTCTTCACTTTTTCATCCAGGACCTGCAAATATAATGCAGAAGATCCTCTCTGGTCACTTGCACATTGGAACTGCTGTTCTGATCCTTTTCCTGTCACTTCTTTAGTTGTTCCACCCAGCAGGGGTGAACTCAGCCTATCCTATTTGTCCATCTTTCCGGAAGTCCCTTCCCACCATTGTATTTTGGAAGCAGATAACATGTTTTCTAGATTTCATAGGTCCATGAATGGGGAGTAATTTTGCTCAAGAATTGATTATATTCATAACTGATTTAGATGGCATTTTGAACTTAGACTTGATGCTGATGTCTTTCAGCTTTGGGGTTTGTGATGGTTAGGTTCTGATATCAAGTTGGCCAAATGATGATGCCAAGTTCTGTGATCAGGCATCCTGACCATTGCTGTAAGATATTTTGTGGCTGGTTGATAAACTGGAAGGCTGGTGTATTAAATCATCAGTCAGTTGATTGCTCTGTGGCTGATCACATCTGGTATCAACTAAGGCATATCTCCTATGATGATATAATCCAATCAGTTGAAGGCTTTTAAGGAAGGAGAGAGACTTTTTCACTGCTTCTTCAGCCAGTGAGCCTCTTTTGTGGAGGTCATCCAGACCCTTCATTGGAGCTGCCAGCTTCACAGCCTGCCCGGCAGATTTTGAACTTTCATTCCCACAGTTGTGTGAGATATCTTTATATATCTCTTATTTACAGATATTTCCTGTTAGTTCTGTTTCTCTGAGAACCCTATCACAGTTTGATACTAGGAGTGGTTCCTGAGATATAGAAACTTAAAAATGGATTTTTACAATTGGTTTCCAATTCTTATTAGCCTCAAAGGCACTAATGACCTTGTTTCCAATAATCAGGATGGCACTGACAGCCCATGGGGTGAGTTGGCATGAGAGACACTCAAATTATCACCATTAGATTCTGTTAATTTTGTGTTTATACGAGGCAAGGCTCTGGGTGAGAGTGTTTTGGCACTTTTATGGAGTTTTGTGGTGGAATTAAGAGGTATAATCATTTTGACTGGTTGTTGTTAGACATGCTGGATACAGTGATGAGGGAATGGGATGAGCTGAAGGCTTCAAATTTGTAACTTAAGCACCATATAAATGGTGTAAAAGTTTCTATGTTTGCCCTGAAAGAAAACCTTATTTCCTGTGGTTGCAGACTTGAGATCTCTGAAAACCAGACCCACAGCCTCATTGTGTGAGTAGCAGATTTGCAACATAAACTAAAATCTCAACTTTGCAGGGTGTCTGCTATTAAAGTAAGGGGTTTGGTTGGAAAAGAATGGGATCATGAAACATGGGATGGGGATTTATGGCTTGATAATGATAGTGATGAGGAGATGGAATCCCTGGAATCTGCTGAGACTTTGTTAGATAGACCTGTAATGAACTGCCCTGAGGAAAGTGCTTCCTGATTTCCAGCCTGCCTTGAGGAAACAGCTTCTAGGTCTCCAATCTCCTCAGTGGAATTTGCCAACCAACCTCCATCTAATGAGATTAATCCTTACTAATGCTGTAACCACCTGCTCTGGGGAAACAGCCCTCACTCCACTCTCAAGAGCGACTAATCCTGTTTCATCAGATGAAGCTGCAATGGAATGCCCCAAGGTGATTGGCTTGAAAGACACGTCTATTTCTTTTCATGACTGACCCCCAACACCCCTCTTTTCTTCAAGACTTATTAACTGGACTGAAGTCCCAATAGGCCCCAAAAGATGAGCCACAAAGTGTGACCCATGAGGAGGTACACTATACTCCAAAAGAACTGCATGAGTTTTCAAATTTATATAGACAGCAATCAGGGTAATATATATGGTAATGGATATTAAGGGTGTAGGATAATGGTAGAAGTAATACAAAGTTGGATCAAGCTGAATTTATTTATATGGGCCCACTAAGCAGAGATTCTGTGTTCAGTGTTGTAGCTCGAGGGGTTAGAAGGGACATTAACAGTTTGTTTGGATGGTTGGTTGAAACAATGATCAAAAGGTGGCTGACATTACCTGAGATTGAAATGCCAGAACTTCCCTGGTATAATATAGATGAGGGGATCCAGAGGCTTAGAGAGTTTGGAAGGTTAGAGTGGATTTATCATGGAAAACCTGCTCACGCACCCCAAGAATGTCCAGAGGACACATCTTTCACCAAAACCTTGAGAAATAAATTCGTAAGACTAGCCCCATCATCCCTGAAGAGTTCTGGAGTTACCGTTCTCTGTAGGTCTATTACTGTGGGAACTACTGTCACTGAGCTGGAATCCTTAAGCATAATGGGGATGATGGGATTGGAAGTTGGCAGAAGCCATGTGGTGACAGTCAATCACTATAGACAAGGTGTGTGTGGCCACCATAATGGACAGCAGACTCAGACAGCAGTTAAAATAATCTGACTCACAGAGACTTGTGACATTGGCTAACAGATCATGGGGCACCTAGAAGTAAAATAGATGGGCACTACTAAATTCTTGTTTAAGCTGTATAAGCAGAAGAATTCTAGTCAAGTGAACAGAAGTCTAAGTTGATTTACAAAAACAGAGAGACATGGTCCCATAATCAATTCCCAGACTTCAGACAGTTTACAGACCCAGAGCTACTCGAATGAGGGGAGGGCCAAGTACCCTTGGAAAAGGACCATTTCACACTGCACCAAATTTACACTGTTAACCTTCCTCCCAGCCTTCCTCAAGGAGACCTATGGCCTTTTACCAGGGTGCCTGTGCATTGGGGAAAAGGAAATGATCAGATATTTTGGAGATTAATGGACACTGGCTCAGAAGTGACATTATGCCAGGAGACCCAACATGTCACTCTGGTCTCCCACTCAGAGTAGGGACTTAGGGAGGTCAGGTCAGGTGACTGATGCAGTTTTTACTCAGGTCCATCTCACAGTAGGTCCAGTGGGTCTCTGGGCCCATACTGGGGTCATTTCTCCAATTCCAGAATTTATAATTGGAATCAACATACATAGCAACTGGCAGAATCCCCATATTAGTTCTCTGATTCATAGAGTGAGGGCTATTATGGTAGAAAAGGCCAAGTGGAAGCTACTAGAACTGCACCTACCTAGCAAAATAATGAACCAGAAGCAATACCATATTCCTGGAGGGATTGTAGAGATTAGTACCACTCTTAAGGACTTGAAAGATGCAGGGGTGATGATTCCCACAACATCCCTATTCAACTCTCCTATTTGCCCTGTGCAGAAAACAGATGGGTCTATAGGATAACAGTGTACTATCATAAACTTAACCATGGTTACTCCAATTGCAGCTGCTGTTCCAGATGTGTTATCATTGCTTAAGCAAATCAACACAATGTCTGGTACCTAGTATGCAGCTATTGATATAACAAATGCTTTTTTCTCAATAATTGTCAGTAAGGACAACCAGAAACAGTTTGCATTCAGCCAGCAAGGCCAGCAGTTTACCTTCACTGTCCTGCCTCAGGGGTATATCAACTCTCCAGCCCTATGTCATAATCTTGTCCACAAAGACCTTCAAGAAGATTAGACATGCTGATTAGACATGGTGAGTAAGAAGTAGCAACTACTTTAGACCTACTGGTAAGGCATTTGCAGGCTATGGGATGGGAGATAAATCCAATAAAAATACTGGGCCTTCCACCTCAGTGAAATTTCTAGGTTTCCAGTGGTGTAGGGCATGTCGAGATATCCCTTCTAATGTGATGGATAAGCTGTTGCGTCTGGTTCCTCCTATGACCAACAAGGAGGCACAACTTCTAGTTAGCCTTTTTGGATTTTGGAGACAACATATCCCTCATCTGGGTTTGCTACTCTGGCCCATTTACTGAGTGAACATAAAAGCTTCTAGTTTTGGGTGGAGGCCAGAACAAGAGGAGGCTCTACTACAAGTCCAGGCCACTGCTGTGTAACATACTTTGCCACTTGGGCCATATTGTCCAGCAGTTCCAATGGTGCTGGAAGTGTCAGTGGTAAATAGGGATGCTGCCTGGAGTCTTGGACAGGCCTGTTCTAGTTTGCTAGTTATTGGAATGCAATATACCAGAAACAGAATGGCTTTTAAAAAGGTGAATTTAATAAGTTGCTAGTGTACAGTTCTAAGGCTGAGAAAATGTCCCAATTAAAGCAAGTCTATAGAAATGTCCAATCTACGGCATCCAGGGAAAGATACCTTGGTTCAAGAAGGCAAATGAAGTTCTGGGTTTCTTTCTCAAGTGGAACCGCACATAGCGAACACAGTCAGAGTTTTTCTCTCATCTGGAAAGGCACATGACAAACATGGCATCATCTGCTAGCTCCTTCTCCTGGATTCCTGTTTCATGAGGCTCCCTGGAAGGCATTTTCCTTCTTCATCTCCAAAGGTCGCTGGCTGATGGACTTTGCTTCTTGTGGCTATGTTGTTCTGCTCTGCTCTCTCTGAATCTCCCTTTCTCCAAAATGTTTCCTCTTTTATAGGACTTCAGAAGCTAATCAAGACCCACCCAAATGGGTGGAGACACACTCCCCTAATCCAATTTAACGATCACTCTAGATTGGGTTACATCTCCAGGGAGATGATCTAATTATATACAGTATTGAATAGGGATTATTCTGCCTTTACAAAATGAAATTTTGATTAAAACATGGCTTTTCAAGGGTACATACATCCTTTCAAACCAGCACAGGCCCCTATAGGAGAATCACAATTTTATGATTTTGGAGCAAAGCCTTACCATCCACTGCAGATAATTTTTTAAAATTTTTAAAATGTTATTTTAAAAAATTATGAAATATTAACATAAATATAAAAAAGCAATAAATTTCCAAGTACATTTAAAAGTTTTGTTAGGGTTATAGTGCCACAATTTTTCAGTTTTTCTTCTAGCTGCTCCAAGACACTGGAGACCAAAAGAAATATCAATATAATGATTCAGCAGTCATACTCATTTGTTAAATCGTATCTTCTCTGTTACAATACTTTTTTTTTCTTTTTTATGAAAAATAACATATATACAAAAAAAGCAATTAATTTCAAAGTGCATTGCAACAGATAGTTGTAGAACAGATTTCAGATTTTGGTATGGGTTACAATTCCACAATTTTAGGAATTTAGTTTTAATTCTAGCTGTTTTTAATTCTAGCTGTTCTAAGATACTGGAGACTAAAAGAAATATCAATAAAATGATTCAGTACTCATACTCATTTATTAAACCTTACCTTCCTGTGTATACCTCTACCATCATCTTTGATCTTCCTCCCACTTTCTAGGGGTATTTGGGCTCTGCCCATTCTAACTTTTTCATGTTGGAAGGGGCTGTTGATAATATGGGATGGGGGATGGAACTAGTTGATGATCTGGAAAGTCTGGACTCTCTGCATTTCAGGACCCATATGGAGGTTGCAGGTTTCCGGAAAGTTACCCTAGTGCATGGAACCTTTGTAGAATCTTATATAATGTCCTAGGTGTCCTTTAGGATTGGCAGGAATGGTTTTGGTTGGGCAAGTTATGATAGGTAGCAATATCTAACTGAAGCTTGTGTAAGAGCGACCTCCAGAATAGCTTGTCAACTCTATTTGAACTCTCTCAGCCACTGATACCTTATTTGTTATACTTCTTTTCCCCCTTCTCACTCTCCTTTTGAGAAACAGCTTTCAACCTGCTACTGGGCCTTAGCAGAGACTGAATGCCTAACCATGGGCTACCAAATTACCATGAGTCCTGAGTTGCCTATCATGAGCTGGCTGTTGTCTGACCCACCAAACCATAAAGTTGGGCATGAACAGCAGCACTCCATCATAAAATGGAAATGGTATATAAGAGATAGGGCTTGAGTAGGTCCTGAAGGCACAAGTAAATCACATGAGGAAACAGTCAAGATGCCCATGGCCCCCACTTCTGCCACATTACCTTCTCTTTCCCAGACCAGAGCTATGGCCTTTTGGGGCGTTCCCTATAGTCAGTTGTCTGAAGAAGAGAAAACTCAGTCCTGGTTTAAAGATGGTTCTACACAACACACATTGACTAACCCGAAGTGGACAGCTACAGCACTATAACCCATTTTGGGATTTTGTTTAAAGGACAATGGTGAGGGTAAATCTTCCCAGTGGGTTGAACTTTGAGCAGTGCAGCTGGTTGTTAATTTTGCTTGGAAGGAGAAATGGCCAGAGGTGCCATTTCTGACTCAGGGGATGTTGCTAATGGTTTGACTGGATGTTCAGGGACTTGGAAGGAGCATAATGGGAAAATTGGTGACAAAGAGGTCTGGAGAAGAGGTATGTGTATAGGCCTCTCTGAGTGTGCAAAAAACATCATGAAGATATGTGTCCCATGTGAGTGCTCTCCAGAGGGTAACTTCAGCAGAGGAAAGTTTTAATAATCAAGTGGTTCAGATGACCTGTCCTGTAAATACAAGTCATCCTCTTTCCTCAACCACTCCTGCCATTGCCCAATGGGCTCATGAATGGGCATGTTGGTAGGGATGGAGGTTATGCATGGGCTCAGCAACAAGGACTTCCACTCACCAAGGCTGACCTGGCTATGGCTACTGCTGAGTGCTCAATCTGCTAGCAGCAGAGACCTACACTCAGTTCCTATTATGGCACTCTTCTCCAAGGTGATCAACCTGCTACTTGGTGGCAGGTTGATTATATTGGACCACTTCCATCATGGAAGGGGTAGCGATTTGTTCTGCCTGTCCTTGAAACATTAAGCCCTGCTGGTCTATAGGTCTTACTTTCAAAAGGAGGAGTGCTCCTACGAGGAGAAACAACAATGATTCTATTGAACTGGAAGTTAAGACTGACACCTGGCCACACTGGGCATTTCATGCTACTGAATCAGTAGTGGGGATTACTATTCTGTCTGGGTTGATTAATCCTGACTATCAAGGGAAATAGGACTGCAACTACACAATGGAGGTAAAGAAGAGTTTTTCTGGAATACAGGAGATCCCCCTAGGGCATCTCTTAATACTACTATGCCCTGTGATTAAATTCAATGGAAAACTGCAACAACCCAATCCAGGCAAGACTATCAATGGCCCAGAACATCAGGAATGAATGTTTGGAGCACCCTACCTGACAAAGAACCATGACCAGCTAAAGTGCTTGCTGAGGGTAAAGGGAAGATAGAATGGGTACTAGAAGAAGGTAGTGATAAAAAAGTATGAACTATGACTATGTGACCAGTTATAGAAACAAAGATTGTGATTGTACGAATATTTCCTCCCTGTTTTATTATGAGTATGTTTGCATTTGTACATAAGCAAATATCTTATTTTCCTCTTATTATATGACATAGTTGTACTGTTCATGTTATAGTATTAAGACATAGGATATGAAGTTTAAGAGTGAATATTACCTAAAGACTTGCATGTTATTCTGGAGAAATGTTGAGTATTGTTAGGCAAAGCATGTTTGTTATTGTGTTCTATATGGAAAACAGGTGTGTTTCAAGGTGATGTATATAGCTGCCACGTTGACAAGGGTTGGACTGTGATGGTTAGGTTCTTGTGTCAACTTGGCCAAGTGTTGATGCCCAGTTGGTCAGGCAACACTGGCCTGACCATTGCTGCAAGGGTATTTTATGGCTGGTTAATAAACCAGAAGGCTGCTGTATTAAATCATCAGTCAGTTGACTGCAGCTGTGATCAACTAAGGCATGTCTCCCACCAATGACATAATCCAATCAGTTGAAGACTTTTAAGGAGGAAGAGAGACTTTTTCACTGCTTTTTCAGTCAGTAAGCCTCTCCTGTGGAGTTCATGAAGACTCTTCATTGGAGCTGCCAGCTTCACAGCCTGCCCTGCAGATTTGGGATTCTTCCATTATCACGGTTGTGTGAGACACCTTTATAAATCTCATATTAACAGATATTTCCTGTTAGAGGCAGTGCAACAGTGGCTCAGTAGCAGAGTTCTTGCCTGCCAAGCTGGAGACCTGGGTTTGATTCCTGGAGCCTGCCCATGACAAAAAACAAAAACAAAAAACATCAATGCACAGATATCCCCTGTTGGTTCTGTTTCTCTAGAAAAGCCTGACTAATACACTGACCTTGAAAAAATACACTGCTCTTTCTACTAGGCCCACCCATGCAGATCCCCTCAGTGATACCATTCTTGTGAGAAGAGTTTATATCCCACCCCATTGCCTTTGACCAATGGAGTACAGTAGAAGAGGATTATGTCATATCAGAAAAGTGACTACACCCATAATTTGATAATTCAGACCAGATAATGAAGTAAGAAAGACCCTTGTGATTATTTTTTCCTGATAATTAGCCCAAATTAATGGTGGGAGAATTAAGTTTCTTTGCTTGCTTGCTTATAAAATGGTTCTCACTCCATCCCAATTTCCTTTCTGCAGGGAACGATTCTAGGAAACAGCACCTTGGTTGGGTATGCAAGAAAACAGTCCAGGCAAGAGGAACTGATAAGAAAGACTTCATCTCTTAGATCACAGAGCTGAAAGGATGTCAGTTAGAGGTAAGTAGTCACCATCTACCCTACTCCCTATAGAAAGCCTGTCTGCATAGGAGAAAATGAGCCCAAAGCAAAGAAGAAGGTAGAATCAAGGGGTGGAGGAAAGGATGGAGAATGTGAGAGGGGTAAGAACAAAGAGGCTGACAAGGAGAGGTGAAGAAGGAAAGGGTGAGAAACAGCATGAGGAATGGGAACAGGGACTAAAGGAGGGGAGTGAATATTTCAGTTGAATCCTTAGATTCACAGTCTGACCTCTCACTGAATTTCCAGGTATGTGAGATCAATAAAGACCATTTTTGCTAAATCTGATGTGATCTCAGTTTCTGTACCAAGCAACCAAAACTAACCTGACTAAACAATATTACCCCAAGTAATACGGCTGTTGCAGGACTCAGGAAATGAGACATTTCATTTATTCATCCATTCAGCAGACAGTTATTGAGCTTCTTAGGCAGTATTCTATGTACTTTCACATTCCTAGATAATAGGAGAACAGTAATAACCAAAGGCAATTAAATATTTATCATGAGAAATATGTCTACCAAGTAGTATAGATATGCTTACTGATTAATAGTCTCATCCTAAAAACCAGAGGTCCCAAACTGGTTGTCTTTTAAGTTTGATTTTATCCAGAGACTGGGCTACTGTTTAAAAACAAGATCTAGAAATACTTGGACTCATTCCTAAATGGCAACAATTAGTTGGAACTGAATTGTAATGGTTCTGTGTAGATGAGACATTTGCCATCCATTGTTCCACAGTTCCAACCACTCTCTATATGTGGCACAAGGTTCACTAATCATCACTACCAGCCTGGCCTAATCTCTCTAGGCAGTTGAATTCACTACTCTGTGTAGTCACCGCCTCCTAGATGGCTCCCAATGATCCTCACCTGATGGCATTCACTTCTTCGTATAGACCCATCGCACACAGTGCCAGGGTTGGCCTGTCTCTAATAGAATATGGCAGAAGTGATAGAAGGTTCTAAAAGATGCTGGTAGAGATTTGGAGCTGTATGTACCACAGAAAAAAACATGTTCTTTAACTTAATTCACCCCTGTGGGTATGAACCTACTTGTAACCCATCATAAGTAGGAGTAGGGTCTTAATCGTAATACTAGGGTACTTTATAAGTAGAATGAAGTTCGGACAGACAGAGAGAAGGCTGCAGAGGAAAGCAGCCAGAAGCTGAACATCAATGGAACCTGGAATAAAAGGGAGAGACCAGGAAATGCCTCCATGTGCCTTGCTGTGTGAAAAGCTAAGGAGCAAGGATTGCCAGTAACCAGCTCAAGAATGCCACAGTCTTGGGGAAGAAAGCATTGCCTTGAGGATGACTTGAATTGGATTTTTCTCCAGCCTCAAAATGTCAGCTAATAAATTCCCATTGTTTAACCCATCCCATTTCATAGTATTTGCTTGATTAGCCCAGGAAACTAAAACAACCCTATGCTTCTATATTCCTGTACTCTCTCTGCGAATGCCATTCTGGGTGAAGCCATGTATTGTGAGCCATTCTATGGAGAACCCAAGCCTCCTACCAGCAGTCAAATGAGAGAGCTTAGACACAGGTTCTCCAGCTCCAATCAAATCTTTAGAGGCTTCCACTGAACCAAAGTCTAGATTTGAGGGCAAGTATTATGGGATTAATTGTGACCCCCACAAAAGATATGTTCAAGTCCTAATCCCCAGTCCTGTGAATGTGACTTTATTTGGAGATAGGGTTATTTCAGAAGGAATTAGTTAAGATGACACAGAACTGTTTAAGGGTGGGCCCTAATCCAACACCAGTGGTGTCCTTATAAAAAGCATAAAATTAGGAGTCAGATAGACACGGAGGGAAGGATGCCATGTGAAAAGATAGAGAGAGAATACAGTTGTGACAACAGAGGCAGAGATTAATGTTATGCTATACTCAGAGATGAGCTATGCTATTTCTTTGGATAAAATCCACTAGGATTGCCAGCCACTGCCAGAAGCCAGGAAGGAAGCATGGAACAGATTCTTCCTACAGACTCCAGAGGGAGCATGGCTCTTCCTTCACCTTGATTTCAGACTTCTGGCCTGCAGAACTATTGTTTAAGGCACCTAGTTTGTGGTATGTTACAGCAGCCCTAGGAGACGAAGACAGGGAGATAGGTATAGAAGAGGGATTTAGGAAGCGTATTTGTCTGCACACCCTAGTCTTGTCCTCCAGAAAAGTTTCCAACAATTCCAAATTTTTCAATTTGTGAAAGGCTATATTTTGAACCCACTCGGACCCTAACACCTAACACCCACAGGATAAAGTCCAAAATTCTTATACACGCTTTATGTTTCATATGATCTGGACCCAATCATCACCCATCGTTGGACCTTGCCCAAGCCCCTGTGCTGTAACTACCTTAAAGCAACATGTTGTTTCTCCCCTGCGCCTTTGCCTGTGCTGCTGGAATTCTACTACCCTAGCCCCTGCCATCCGTGTCTGCGGGCAGCCTCTACCTCATCATAAAGACAAGGAGTAATCATCAGCTCCTTGGTGACCTTCTTCTCAACTAGTCCTTCTCTCTGCCTTAAAAAAAAAAAACATTTATTGGGCTTTTTCTCCATTCTAGGCTCTCCACTAAGAATATTACACAAATAACCTTTTCATGTCTTCATAACAACTGTGAGATAGGTATCAATATTACTGTTAATTCCATTTTACAAATGAGGAAGGAGACTTAATGAAGGTCAAGTTCCCACAGCTAATAAATCGCAGATCTACTGAATGGCCTGAGCTCTTCCTCTCAAGTGCTACCCCTGTATCAGAACACGCCTTAATTAATATAGTTACTGCACCCTGATGCAAAGATGTTTTTGTATATATATATTTTGTATATATACACAATACTCTATAAAGTGATCTCATTATCACCAATTGTTGCTTGTTGAAGAAAATGTGTCAAGTTTTATAGTGTAAGCAATGATTCCCACGTGCTTGTCTAGGGATTGGCTGCTTTAAATTAATCTGATCCTAAATACAATTGTGGATTCTGGGCATTCCATAATCAAAATCTCCAGGAGTATGGCACAATGAAATTTGTTTCTAATAAGCTCTCTTAGATGCTGATATGCAACTGATCTGCAGGTAGATTTTAGAAACATTGCTGAGTAACAATACTAATGTAATAACTTTTGTTATTAATAATGATAGCTACATTTACTTAGCCCCTATTATATGCTTGATGGTGTTGTAAGCCATTTATCTTCATTAAACTCACCTAATCTTCATAATAACCCTATGAGTTTTTCTACTATTATCTTCATTTTACAGATTAAGAAGCTGAAACATGCAAAGATCAGGTAACTTGCCTCGATCACAGAGTGAACAGTTGAACCAGGATTTGGACCCAGACAGTTTTGCTCAGAGTCCAAACACATAAACCCACCCTACTGTCTCCATTTACATGGAAGGGAAGTAAAGAGAGGAACTGAAGGCAAATGAGGCTCCATCATAGGAGCCTGAGGCCTTGAGGAGCTCCCTGTTGTGTACTGCCCCCTACCCTTGCCCACTTTCAGAAGCATCCAAGACACTCCATTAAAAGTTGGGAGAAACTTCCTCATGAAGAGTATAACTATAGGAATGGTATTTTTCCAAATGTGACAAAGGACAATTAAGCTGGGTCTAAGACTGTTAAATACCCAAAGCAGACAGAGACCACGTAAGTGGACCTTCTGTTATTCCTGCTCCAATTGAGCCAGAGTTGGCACTTTCTGGCCACAAAGTTAATTTTGTGCTTGCTGAAACAGATGCACAGCCATGCTTCCAGCTGTGCCAGGCTCCTCAGGGATAGGGTATAAGGTAGTGATGCGGGACTGATGCAAATTCTTACCAGACAATAATGAAGAGTTTCAAAATCTAGGTCACCATGGCCATGATAGCTTCTCCTCTCCAGACCTTCCCAGTGCTCAGGCAGTCTTGGGACCTGTGCTGGCTCATTCCCAAGAACTATCACCTACTTGAGGGAACTCTGGAGCTCCATGCTATGCAGAGTATTTTGGAGGCCACTGAAAAAGGCAATGTTTTAGTTTGTTAATGCTGCCAGAATGCAATATACCAGAAATGGAATGGATTTTTAAAAAAGGAATTTATTAAGTTACAAGTTTACAGTTCTAAGGCCATAAAAATACCAAACCAAGGCACCCACAGAAACATAGCTTGACTCAAGGTAGGCCAATGTTTGTCACATGGGAAGGAAGGCACGTGACTGGTGTCTGCTGGTCCTTGTTCCCAATTCTGCTGCTTCCAGTTTCTGATGCCAGTGGTTTCCTCTCTAAGCGTCTGTGAGCCTTCACTTAGCTCTTCCAGCACACAACTCCAGGTTCTGGCTTGCTTAACATCTCATGGGAAGGCACAGGGCAATGTCTGTTGGGCTCTGCATCTCCAAACATCTGTTTCTGAGTGTCTGCTCTCTCTGTCAGCAGTTCAAGCATCTTCACACGTCTGTATCTCAATTGGCTCTCAAGCAAATGTCCCCCCTTTTAAAGGACTCTAGTAAACTAATTAAGACCCAATTGAAGGGGCTTCATCATATCTCCATCTAATCAAAGGATCACACCCACAACTGGGTGTGTCACATCTCCATGGAACTAATCCAATGAGAATGTCACACCTACCTTTGAGTGGGCCAATCTCCATGAAAGCAATCTAAACAAAGGTTACTACCCTACAATATTGAATCAGGATTAAAGGACTTGGATTTTCTGGGGGCCACAACACTTTCAAACCAACACAGGCAGCCTCTATATTTATAAGCAATCTTCAAAAAGACCTGTTTTAGTTTCCTTTTCTACTTAAATCAATACCATGAAATGGCCCAGCATTAAGTAATGGGAATTTATTCACTTATGGTTAGTCTGGGAAAATGTCAACTCAAGGCATCATCAAGGTGATGCTTCCTTGCTGAAGACTAGCTGTTGGTGATCCTTGGCTCCTGTATCACATGGCAAGGCATATGGCAGAATTTGTTGCTTTCTCTATTTTCTTCCCCCTTGTCATGAATAATAAAAAGACATTCCTATTTTGGGAAATTCCAAAGATCTGAAAGTTATCTTCCAGAAATTGGGGCTAATGACCCATTATATTCTTTATTATGAACCAGCCAGCTGTCTGTCACCCTCCAGATATGTAATTGAGGCCAACCTAGATAATCTGGTACCCTGGGACCCTCCAGATGACTATAAACACATGAGAAGCCTAGCAGAGATCAGTTGATATGCCCACTTGAAAAACCTACCTGCCAACATATGAAATCATGAGCTAAATTAAGTTATTGTTTGAAACCTCTACATATTAGAATGGTTTACTACACAGAAAATGCTAACTGATACAAAAAGGTCAGTTGTTCAAAGGAAGGGCTTTGTAATCAAACATTCCAGTATTAAAATCCCAGATTTTCCTTTTTCTGGATGTTTGGCCCTAAATAAATCATATAACTTCTCTCTGTTTCTTCATTTATAAAAACAGAATGTTAAACATAGCTATCTGCTCAAGTTTTCTGAAGAATAAATGAGATATACATGAACCATTGTGTTTGCTGTGTGGTAGTTATTATATTTTATTATTATCATTAGCATTATTTATATTATTTATGATTATTATTGGTGGAATACTTGTTGATTTGAACAGAGCCGCTGAGCTCGTAAGGTTCCAGATATAAACAAATGGAGGTAACAAGGTATTGGCTAGAGCAAGGAATCAACAAACATCTATAGATGAGAACTGCATTGTGTAGCCAATTGTCTGAGGACTTCCATGTTTGCTCAGGATTTCTCATCCTCAGAGTGTAGAACTAAGGCACTCTCCTGTGCCCAGAATTTATGGAGAGAGGTTGAGGGAGGTCAAGAAGCAGCAGCAATCAAATGGAAACAGGACATTCCATTACCATGGAAGAGGTTCAGGGATTCCTAGAGTTGGAGGGAGTAGGGGTGGGGGTAGCTTTGAATATAGAGGGCTGCCCAAGGGGAAGCTTCATTGGGCTCCACACTCCTTATGAAACAGAGTCAAGGACCAACACCAGGAACAGCCTGATATAGTGAGAACAACATGAATCCTGGAGTCAGAAAAATGGTTCCAATCCCTCTCTAGGTCTTAGTTTGTTGAAATATAAATTGGGATGATAATACTGCTAGGATTCATATGGTGGTTCATGTGGTAGTTATGAGAAGTTGACCAAGTGCTAATGCAAAATATCTGCCTAGTGCCTAGCACAGAGTAGGTGACCAACCAACATTAGTTTCCCCCCCCATTTTCTCCACTTTCATAAAGACACCCCTGTTATTATCCTGCTGTAACTCATGTTCAACAACCTGGGGAAGTAGCACGATCTGAAGACCAGTGCACGGATCCCAGATAGCGTGTCTTGCTTTGTGGCCTTGCACCAGTTGCTTAGCCCCTCCCTTTATCAGTTTCTCACTGGTAATGAGGATAAGACTTTCTGCCTCTGATGTGGTTCTCGAGGATAATGGGATGATTTATTCAATTTTAAAATCTAACTCTGCACTGGATAATGCTGGGTAGAAAATAATAAAATAGAAAAAAAAAGTGAAATGACTAATATTCAAAGTCTCAGGGCACTAATGCACTGTCAGTGACATTTTCATCACTGTCAATTCCTTTTCCTCTCTCCCCTTTCTTTGTCCTAGACCCTCTCATAGAGTTTTCTTCCTTAGCCGGACTTTCCTTGCCTTTCTCTCCCCATCTCAAGCCTGCAGCTCAACATGGATGGAAAGACCAAATCGAGGGATAAATACACATCCAGGAAGCAGAGTCAGGCCTCAGAGAGAACGATAATAATTTATTGAGCATGTACTGTATGCTAGGCATTATGTTATGTACCTTACATAAATTATCTCATCCAATCCTAACAATTTAATGAAGGAGATACTATTTTCTCTTGAAAAGGTTCAACAGTTTGTCAAGGTCACACAGTTAACAGTAAATGGTAGATTTGGTATTTAAATTCAGGGTGGTTGACCCCAAAGGTCACTAATTTAACAATTTACATTCAAGATCACTGTGGCTTGGTGGTTGAAACACCGGGTTCTGGAGTCAGATGCCCAGTTTGAATCCCAACTCTGTCATTTCAGAAGGAGTTTGGTAATAGTACTTCGCATGAACCAACCTCATGAAGAAGGGAAGGTACAATATAGAGAGGTTAGGAAACTTGCTCAAGATTATGCAGCTGGTAAACAGTAAAGCCAAGGTTCAAACTCAGGTAGGCTAGTTCTGGAACCTCTAACTTGGGCCACCATGCCATACAGCCTCCAGTATGTGTGACAGCTCCTACTTCTGGCCTGGCTTCTCACTATACCCTTGACAGTTGCTGCTGCTTTCCAACTTCTCCAGACTTCCCTACCGAAGTCTAAGAGACATTTATTATGTGCCAAAAATTCTCCTCAACTCTACTTTCCCAAACTGGCGCACACTGGGCCTAAGAGCTCCTTCTGTTCAGCAAATTCCTACTACAATAGAGCAGAGATGCATGTGAGAGAAGCCAGGATCTCTATAGCAGGAGGCCCTAATCTTCCTGAGTGATTCTCTTTGGGCCTCCTCTGTTGGCTTGAGGTGCTGCAGTGGGAAGAAATGCCCTCTACTTCACAAATTTCCTTCTGTAGCAGACGCTGCTGCCACTGCACCTAGGTCCTTTGGGAGCCCATCTCCCAGTTTCTGCAATGCTTTGCTGCTAAACCTAATGCTTTTTTTTTTTTTAATGCCTGTGACCTTGAGAGGCTCTTCCCTGGTGCCAACAGCTAAAAGCAATAGTGGTATGGGACATAAACTGAGCTCCTTTGCCTCAAGGAAGAACAAACACAGGTATACTTTATGCTCTAGAACTCCACCGATCAACCTGGACCCAGGACTTCTCCAGAAATAGCATTCTCACGTGAGTCTTCCTCTTCCCTGACCCCCTTCTTCCACTCCCTTGCAGGTCTCCCCTGGGAGCACTTCCTTAATTAATGACTTGCACTTCAACCTTTGGCTCAGGATCTGCTTTGGGGAGAACCCAACCTGAGAAAGATTTTGTTTGTTTTGTGCATTCCTAGGCTTCTCTTAAATGGACTTGGTAAGGGTGATGGGAGTCGGTGGCCCTCTCTTAACAAGTCTTGCATAGACATGACTAGTAACTTTCTTCATGGAGTTGGTGAGCAGTTATCAGTCTCTGTGCTCAGCTTCAAGGCCTCAGCTTACGCTCAGAGAGAGAAAACTTTCCATTTACTATCCTGTTATGTGACACCCCACTCCCATTCCTTCAGTGTTGCTCAGACTCTGTGATAAGAGCAATCCTCTTCCTTTTCTTCCTTTCGTGTGTCTCTTTTGGAGTGGAGCTTTTTCCTCAGCACTGACATATTCACTGGGGATCTCAGACCTGAGCTGACATGGAGATGAGCCTGGCACCATTTGGAGAAGTGACTGGCAGGAAAATGTTCATAAAACAAAAATCAAAAGCCAGACAGTGCCACAGAAAGGCTTTTTCCTCCACAGGTTTCATCCAGCCTCTCATGCTAACGTACGTACCTCAGATCTCACCATTCTCCTCTTTGGATCTGTTATGGACTGAATCGTATCCTCTAAAAAGATTTAAGTTCTAACCCCATGTCAAGAATATGATCCTATCTGGAATGAGGTCTTTGAAGATGGTACTAGTTAAGATGAGGCCATACTGGATGAGCCTGGGCCCTGGTCCCATAAACCTGGCATCCTAAAAAGAAGGGGAGAACTTGACACTGGTAGTTTGACTCTGATATGTACCCCAGAAAAGGACACATTCCTTTAATTCATTTCTGTGGATGTAAATCTATTTGGGTGGAACTTTTGATTAGGTTATTTCAATTGAGCTATGATCCACTTCATTCAGGGTGGTTCTTGATTCTCTTGCTGGAGATCTTTATAAGAAAATAAACCATCTACAGAGGTAAAAGAGATAAACACTCAGAGAAATTTAGAGATAAAGCCACCGACAGAGAAGCCAGAAGCTGAACCAATGAAACCTAGAGAGGAGGGCCAGCAGACGCCAGCCACATACCTTCCCATGTGACAAAGGTGTCCCAGATGCTGGCAGCCTGTCTTCAGAGTCCAGATATCGCCTGGCTGATGCCTTGAGATGGAGATTCACACAGTTTAAGAACTATAGATTATAAGTTAGTAAATCCCCAGTGTAAAAGCTACGCCTTTCCTGTATATTGAATTCTGCCAGCTTTAGCAAACCAAAGCAGAAATAGGCAGACAGAGAAGATGGCCATGTGACAGAGGCAGAGACTGGATTTTGTCACAAGGCAAAGCACACCACGGATGGCCAGCACGCCATTGCCAGAGCCCTGCAGGCTTCAGAGGGAGCAGTGCCGGATGGCCACCTTGACCTGGACTTCTGGCCTCCAGAACTGTGAGATGATCAATTCCTGTGGTTTAAGCCACCCAGTTTGTAATACTTAGGAAGTGAAGACAGGGTCATCTCCAGGAGACCAACCAACTCCACCTCCAGCTTCAAGGTCATGGCACACACCTGGGTAAATGGATGAGGATGTAAGGGCTGGAGGTGCTCCTGCTGCCCCAGAGCCCCCAAAGAGGAAGGAAACCAGTATCTCAGCAGGCCCATCATCCTAACTCAATGCTCTGGTGAGGGAGTTCTGGCCTAGGGAATGATGAAAGGTGAGAAAAACATTTTGGAGGATGGTGTATGCCTGTGGCAGTACTGTGCTGAGCCTTGATGGGCGCTTAGAGAAAAGTCTGGGTGTGGTGCCAAATAATGGATTTATTAGTTTATTAAAGCTGCCAGAATGCAATGTACCAGAAATGGAATGGCTTTTATAAAGGGAATTTAATAAGTTACAAGATTACAGTTCTAAGGACATAAATATGTCCAAATTAAGGCAACCACCAAAAGGTACCTTGGCTCAAGGAAGGCCGATCTGGAAAGGCACATGGCTGGCATCTGCTGGTTCTTGTTCCCAGCTCTATTGCTTCGAGCTTCTGATGCCAGTGGTTTCCACTTAAGTGTCTGTGAGCCTTCATTTCGTTCCTTCAAGACACAACTCTTGGTTCTGGCTAGCTTAGCAGCTCATGGATACGTCTGGCACATGGTGACATCTGCTGGGCTCCGCCCGTGTCCAGGCATCTGCTCTCTCTGTCGGCACTCCAAGCATCTCCAACATCTCTGTCTCTGTCAGCTCTGTAGCAACCGTTCTCCAAGCATCTGCATCTGAGGTTTTTCCAAAATGTCTCCCCTTTTAAGGACACTGGTAAATTAAGCAAGACCCATCTTGAATGGGTGTAGTCACATTTCCATCTAATCCTAAAGCCACACCTACAATCCCATGCCACATATTCATGAAGATAATCTGATCATAAATTTCAGTTCTACAATATTGAATCAAGATAAAAAAAAAAAAAACCCTGCTGGATTAAGTATATGTCTTCTCTGGGAAATTCATTTGGTTTGCAATTTTTTGCCACCTCAAGTATTGTTGCATTAAATAACTCATATGTATAAATTTTTGTTGTGGTGATTTTATTTACACAGCATAGATTTCCAAGAGTAGTATACCAGGTATAAAGGCTTCATGTATTTCTAATTTAATAGCGGTTGCTACATTGGTTTTCAAATTAGCCATAATAATTTACACTTCCAATACAACATACAGGAGTATCCATTTTAGCAATGTGTATGGATTTAAAAAAATTTTTCTTGTCTGAGCATGGGAAGTAATTGCTATTTTAATTTGCATTTTCCTGAGTGTTACTGGATTTGACTCTATTTTCATGTGTTTGTTGGCTATTTGGACTTGCTATCTACAGATTATTCATGATCTTTTACCCTTTTCTTCTGGTTCTTTTGTCACATTATGCCCATTTTTAAGAGCTGTAGATATATTAGAATATTAATCTGCGGTTACCATCAATATTGTAAATTTTTTTTCAAAAGTAATCATTTATCTATCAGCTCCACTTATTGTATTTATTATAGCTATTTTTATATTGTCACAAAGCTTATGATATCAAACACTCTAGAGTGTTCATACAACCACCTAAATTTCCTATAGAATTTTTCCTGTGTTTATAGGTATTTTATAGGGTTTTCACTTTTGTGAATGGATTTTTTTCTTTATTTCCATTTTGAGGTATTTATTGATAAAATAGAGAATAGTTACTGATATTTGTATATTTATTCAACTTTTTATCAAATTTCCTTACCAATTCTAGTTGTTTTTTAAATAGAGTCTCTTGGGTTACCTAGGTACAGAATTAGATACTGTGACAATGAGATATTATATTAACTCTTTTAAATATATTTTACAATTATTTAATTTTTTTACTTATTGTATTGGAACTATACAACATTCTTTGGCATAATAATGATGATGGGCATTACTATCCTGATTTTAATGGAAATGTTAAGTGTTAAGTGATTGCTTATCAAATTCTTTTAAAGGAGCTAATAGAGGGATAGGATATTTTCCTATAATTGACTGCTAAATTTTCTGCTATTGAATCACATTTGCAGTCCTGGAAGAAAATTGCTCTTGATAATAGAATGTTTTATTATAGATGCATCATTATTCTCCTCACTAATTTTTTTTTAGAAGTTTTGTATTTGTATTTATAAGTAAAATTGGTCTATAGTTTTCTTTATTGTACTATTTTAATGAGGTTTTAATATTAATATCTACTGTAGTCCCAAAGTTAATTAAAGTGCTTTGTGTTTTTTTCCATGATGTGGAATAATTTAAATAACTTAAAAATAAACTGGTTTTTAAAAAAATTAAATAAACTAATCAATGAAATCTGCAGTTGTGGTGGCTTTTTCAGAAGCAGATATTTTAAATCACCTCTTTGTTCTTATTTATAGCTATTGGTCTATTCAAGTTTTCCACTTCTTTTAAGTTTAAACATTTTGCTAGAAAATTATCTGCTTCCTATAGACCAGGGTCAGAAGAATTTGTCCATAAATGGACAGATAGTAAATACTTTAGCTTTGTGTTCACAGTCAGTCACTTCTACTCAGTCCCACAGTGGTAGTGCAAAAGCAGCCAGGTGCAATGTGAAAACAAGTGGGCATGGTTGTGTTCCAGTAAAACTTTATTTATGGACACTGAATTTGAATTCTATATAATTTTCACATCACAAAATATTATTTTTACTTTTATATTTTATAACTGCTAAAAAACATGAAACTCATTTGCTTGTGAGCCATACAAACACATGGCGGGCCAGCTTTAGCCAGTAGGCCTTAGTTTGCCAACCCCTGCTCTAGAGTTCCAAAATGTTTCCATATAGTTTTATAGTGTATGTTTCTAATTCTTCATCTTATAATTTATAATTATAATTTAATATATAAATACTATAATTTAAATTTCTTCAATATCAGTGACTACATTTCTTTACTAATTTTATTTTTTTTCCTGTTTCTCTCTCTCTTTTCCTTAATCAGACTTACTAGGAATTTTAAATTTTTTTTAATTTATTTTTTTATTTTTAACATGGATAGGCACCAGGAACCAAACCTAGGTCTCAGGCATGGCAGGCGAGAACTCTGCCACTGAGCCACCATGGCCCACCCAGACTTGTTAGGAATTTATGTAGTTATTTTCCTTGGTTCAAAATCCTTAGTTCACTTTCTGGCAAAATGAAACACTAAAAAAAAAAAAAACACCTTTATATCTACCATATGCTTCCTTTCCTTCCTGTCTTCTTCCTCCTTTATATGAGGAAACCACTACCTTGAACCTTACATTCATGACTTCCCTGATTTTTTAACATATTATAGCATACATATATATATTATATATATACATATATATATGAATTCTTTAAAATTTATACATATATAAATTCTTTAAAATATATAATATAATACAAAGTAATTCACCTTGGTGAAATTCACAGAGCTTATTCAGACCTCGCCAGTTATACATACATTCATTTGCGTGTGTTTATGTGTGTGGGGTAGTTCTATGCTTTATCTAGTTACCACCACAATCAAGGTACAGAAGTGTATCATCAGCACAAGACTCTGAACAACATTCACTACTTTTCCATTTCTAACCTCTAGCAACTACTAATCTGTTCTCCATTTCTGTAATTTTTTACTTCAAGAATGTAAAATAAATGGAATAAAACAGTATGTAACATTTGAGATTGGCCAAAGTTTTTTTTTAATCCAGTCTGAGTCTTTTTCCTGTAATGAGAGAATTTCGTCTGTTAACATTCAATGTAATGACTATATAAATTTATTTTTCATCTTCTTTATATTTATTAATTACTGTATATTGTTGCTTCTTTTAAAAATATTTTTGCTGATTATATTCGGTTTCCTCTTTGTTAATTTGGAATTAATTAACTTCCCTTTCTCTGAATTCATAATTAGATTCATGTTTCCATGCTATTACCTTAGGTTCCTAGGTGCTAAAACAACCATACAATGGGTTGATGTGAGAACAAGAACTTACTGGCTCATGATTTCAGAGGCTAGAAAGCTTCTTCCTCCAGGGGCTGTTATCTTCTAGCTGG
This sequence comes from Tamandua tetradactyla, assembly GCF_023851605.1. NCBI lineage: Eukaryota > Metazoa > Chordata > Mammalia > Pilosa > Myrmecophagidae > Tamandua > Tamandua tetradactyla. Next base: position 119,570,311 of record NC_135334.1, on the reverse strand, counting down.
CTGGTAAACTTTCAGGGTCCTTGGCTTTTCCATCACATGGCAATGAATGTGGTAGAGTCTTCTTCCTCTCCTTGTTCAGTTGACCTCCAGCTTCTGGCTGCTCCTCATGCCTTCTCTCTGTCTGCCTGAATTTCATTCTGCTTGTAAAGGACTCCAGTAATCCGGAGTGAAGCCTAACCTGATTCTACTAGGCCACAGCTTAACTGAGGCAACATCTCCAAGAGATCCACACACACTGGAATGTACACAAGGGTGGGGACCTGAACATACCTTTTGTGGAGGACATGATTCAATCTCCAGCCACTATTATTGGAGAACAAGGTATCATTTATCCACTAAAATAGACTCTGCCCTTCATCTATCCCCAGGTGCTTTCACTACTTGTACATTCATCTGCCTAAATCAGATGAGATCTTCATAGTACTTTTACTTCCCTCCCCCTCGTTTTCACTCTTCTCTTGCCTGCTTCCTGCTCCCTTAATATGAGACCATGTTAACATGGAACCCTATCTCCCCACCCATCTTTCACTCCCAAGATTTGCTAAAAATAATTTATAATTTCCCTCAAAGCATGTTCCTTCAATTTCAGGGTACTTATTTAGCATATATATATAACATACACACACATATATACTTTTATATACACTTACATATACTTATATATGTATGTATATATAGATATAGAGATATATCCTCAGAAAGTCCACAATTATCTATTTACTCAGCACTGTTTCTTCTACTTTTCTCCTTTCCCCATTTTAAAGTTTCTTTGTACTGGTTATTTGTGATTTCATTAGAATCCTTTCTTATTATCTTCTTAGGTAAGTACCTGAGTGATGCTCTCTGAGTTCTTCTGAAACAGATTTCCTTTGGTCTGATAGAAGGATGGCACATGGTATGGGTATAGGATTCATAAAATAGTCCTTTTCTTTCAGTAGTTTCTAGATCTTATCCCTCTCTCTTATATCTACCTGTGTAGTAGATGGGAATCCAATGTCAGTATGATATTTTTCTGTTTGTTGAAAAAAATGGGTATGTACCTTACCATTATTTATTTATTTCTGAATGCTTGAATGACTTTCTTTTTATTCTTAGAATTCAGGAACTTTTACCAGGATAAGTTTAGGTGTGTATTATTGAATCTGGCAGGCGTTAATAAGCAACACCTTTTTTACCCACCCAAATATGGAACCAATTGAGAAAAAGTTATGGACAAAGAGAGATGGAGATCAAAATGTCAGCTTCATTATTGAGGGAAGCAAGATTGGAACGCTGGCTTAGATGTGCAGACAATGGGCAGGCTAACACGGCACCTAGGATTAAATCAGCCTAGCCAGTCATAGACTGAGCAGGAGAACCACAGGCCTGCATGGGAGGTGAGCAAAGCACAGGGCAGACAAGACCCCTACAGACATTCTGGTTTCAAGACCACAAGGGACTGTGCCAAGCATGCACTGTTCTTATTCCAGTTTCACTAATCAGCAACCACTCATTCTCCCTGGATAAGGGTGAGTAAGGGGTGGAATGAGCAAAGCAGGAGAAAGTCCAGGAGCATGAAAAGAAATACACACACACACACGCACGCAAATTCTTTTCTGATCAATACTTCCAGAACTCTGTAAGATTTTTCTATTTGAAGACTCAGACCCTCCTCACCTCTGGGACATATTTCCTTTATTGCTTGTTTTCTTTCCTTCCCAATCTAGAGCATCTATTATTCTCATGTTAGGTTTCATGACTCTATCTTCTAAATCATTTGCTTTTTTGCTACATTTTCCATTTCTTTCATCTTTTCAACATTTTGAGAGAAATTCCTTCTCTTTGCTCTTTTAGGCCAGGAATTTCTGTCTTAATTGTAATCTTTTTTTTTTTGCCTTAATTTATCAATGGATGTGGGAAGTATTTTTTTTAGCTCCAAAAAGTCTTTTGAATTTATACTCAATTTTTATTAATTGCACTTGCTATTTTTCTGTCTAAAGTATCATCTTCTTAGGCAGCTGTATTTCCTTGTGGCTGCAGTCTGTGGACTTTGACGGACCTTGCTTTCTCTGGGTTGGACATATCATTACTTTTCTTGGTTGGCTCATGGAGACCAGATGGTACTGTGGCAATACCCTAACAGGTAGCAGTCCACATGTGGGGGAAAGCAAGGCTGACCTGTGCAGGAAGCCTCCCTGATTCTCAACAACAGGAATGTCCGCCTATACCTCTGAGTACTCCTCAGCATCTTGAGTGTCATGGAGATCTGCTACACATTCAAAATCCATCAAACTTTTTCCCAGAAACCATAAACCTTGTTGAGCCAAGCTCTTTCCAACATCACCCATTTTACAATCCCAACCTTAAAGCTCTCTGTCACTGGTGTCCAGATATTTGTCCTGCCTACAGAACAAAAAGCTCTGCACTAGTTCTCCCAGTGGGACTCCCATAAAACTCATGGCCTCATTTCTTCCTAGCAGCCTGTAACTAGTTGACTTAAAGGCAGAAGGATACTTTGGAGTTGATTAATAGTGCAAAGAACAGAGAGTTAGGTTCATGATGTATCATTCTAGACCCTCCCTCTAGAATCAGAATCTTAATCCAACTCCACAAGTCCTACTGAAAATGCCATCAGCTTTGGAATCAGTGACTTTTGTTCAAATCTTTCCATTACAAGTACACTTAGTAATCATCCTGAGACTCAATTCCTCATTTATGAAACTAATTCTTGAGAACAAATGAAATAATATATTTAAAATAATTTTTCCAGTATATAACCCATGATAGGTTTTGCAGAAGGGTTGTCTGTGTGAGAGACTGAATAACACTCCCCCACAATGACACGTTCAACTCCTCACCCCCAGTCCTGTGGGTGTGAATTATTTGTAAATAGAATCCTCAAAGATCCTATTAAGATGAGGCCAAACTGAATCAGATTGGGTGTCACCCTGGTGTGACTGGAGTCCTTAAAAGCCAAGGAAATGTGGACATGGAAGTAGCAGCCACAGGAGGAGACTGAAAGAGGAGCTGGCCACGTGACAGAGGCCGAGAACTATGGCCAGCAAAACACCAGAATGGTGCAGACATCAGAGAAGCGACGGCCACTGACACCTTGATTTTGTACTTCCAGCATCCAAACTGTGGGCCAATAAATTCCCATCATTTAAGCCAACAAGTGGGTGGTGTTTGCTATAGCAGCCCTGGAAAAGTAAGCCAGCCCCTTTGCTAATTTGATTGTCAGGAAGTGAGAGTTGATCAGTTTGTTCCCCTCTTGCTTTGACATTTCAGCAGCAACTCTTCTTCTCAGTCTCCATTCCTTATACCTGTTCTTACCCAATCCATCATCCAGAAGTACCTAGGTTCATGGTCAAGGTCGCAGGCATCCGTCTGTCCTCATGTCTTCCTGGTGGTTGCAGCCATGCCTTAAAAACGTATGTCACAAAGGATGAGACTATTTTTGAGGTCAGTAATACTGACCTCAAGTATAGTGTTAGAGGCCAAACTGGATGAAAATATTCAGAAATCAGTTCTAACAACAAAGCTGAAGACATTAAGAATATATTTATCCTTTTAAAGGTTATCATGTAACTGGATCTATCATTTTGCTCGAATCAAGATTAATTCGCTTCACTGAGAAATCCAAGAAAAAGCCATATTCCCAGAACTCTGCATGAAAAACCAAAAGGATTTTTAATTGCATCAAATTACATGAAGAAATTCTGCTGTATGAAAAGAGGTAATATATACAGCAAATCTTTTTGGGATAATTAAAGTGAAGGACATCAAAGTCCTATTAGTAAGGACCGTGAATCCCTTACAATGAGAATAATGTCAGTGTCCACATTTGTAATATTCATTTCTGTATATACATGTAGAAAAAGTTCTCGCTCTCTTATCCCCAACCCTTCACAATCCCAGTACTTTAGTTTGAGACTGACAAATTCTGGGCAGACTGATCTCTGTCCTGGAAGGCTCAGAATTCAGAGCTAGAATTCAGCGGTTAATTGACTGGTTTAAGATCTTGCAGTTTGTAAATGTTGGAGACAAGGCTGAAAGTAGATTTCCTGACTCCCAGCCACTTTTCAATAAGAACACAGAGGAAGGGACAAACGAAACCCTTCAGTGAAGTATCAGAGAGTAAAGAAGAAGAAGAAGAAAAAAGAAAAAAAGATGCAAAGGGCAGAATCTGAAAAACCTTCTTCTGAAGAATTCCTCAAAGCTCCAGCAAGAATGTAACTCAAAAAGTTGAGTCATTTTAATTCACACATTCAGGAATTAACTATTAATTATTTATTGAACTGCTACTATGTGCAAGGCACTATGTTGATAACTATTACAAATGGGAAAGAGTAGTTCTTTCCCTTAAAGATTTTGCAGTCTTGAATAGGAAAATTAAAGCTCTTTTCTTGACTCATACAGCAGTATGTGGTTCAACCCTGGTCACCATCGGAGATGATGTTTGGCATTTTTCTGAGTCTCAGCACTGAGACATCTGACTGTCCACTCTTGCTTCCAACACAGCCTAACTATTAGGAGAGGGATATTAGACAACTTGAAGGGAAGGCTGGGAGAGAAGGCTGGCCTCAGGTTTCCTCTGAGAACTAGCTCAATATGTTACTTCCTATTTTGTCCATTTCCACAACTCATGAACCTGATCTGGTCTGTTTTAAAAACTGATCCTTGGCCTCATATGTACTTACAGCTTTCTTTAATACTATCTTTTTTCTTGCTCGTTTACATCTAAACCTATGAAGGTATGACCTACAATTGCTGGTCCAATTACCTTTCACATCTTAATCCTCTTACTGAGATTTATTTTTTTCCATCTGTTGGAATAGTATCACTATTTCTCCACCTATCTCAACACCTGTATATCATATAGTCATCTTTAAATATTCAGCCACGCAACATCTCTTCTAATTATTTCCTAACCTATATAGATAGAATAGTGAGAATATTTCCACTGGGACTTGAATCCATGACAGCACATGGATTTCAATTTGAATGCTTATGTCAATCAATTGCTCTTAGCTTAGTGGTAGAGTAATGTGTTGACAAAGATTCTGGGGTCACTTATGGGACCCCCTGGGAGGAAAGCTGTCATCACTTACCAGTGTCTTCTCTGCAATGGGTGGTGGGAGGGTGCTTATATGAGCCATATGTGAAATATTTTTCCTCCTTAAAAAGAGCAAAAAGATGGTTAATTTTATATGTCAGCTTGGTGAGGTTATAGCACCTGTTTGGTTAAACACTGGTCTAAACATTGTAATGGTATATTGTATTTGTGGTTAACATCTACAATCAGTGGACTTTAAGTAAAGGAGATTGGGTGTGTCTCACAAGACTGCTGAAGGCTTTAAGGGCAAAAACAGGATTTCCTGAGTAGAAGAAATCCTGCCTGAGTTTCCAGCCTGCCAGACTGGCCTACAAATTTTGCACTTATCAACCCTCACAATCATTCAAGCAATTCCTTAAAATAAATCTCTTAATCTGTATTTTCATCTGCTATATCAACATCTATATATCTCCACCCACATCTACTCTATTGTGTTTGTCTCTTTGGAGAACACTGGCTAATAGAGTCATCTTTCCGTTTTTTGTTGAATGAATGGGTGCCTTCTTGCCTCTGATTTTCTTGAGGTAATTTACCATTTCACCATCATTTGCACAGTCCCAAATGCTGAGAAGTGGGTTGCAAATCATTTTTATGCAAAAACCTTTACCCAAATGAAATCCCATGGTGAAACCAGATATTTGAAATGCCAAAAGAGTTCCCGTTTTCCGTGAAGGAGGTGGAGGACTGACCCAAGCCTTCTCATCTTGGGCTCCCCATCCCTGCTCCCCTCTGACCTGCCTGCCACCGAGCAGAGTTTCTCAAGGTGTGGCTAAGCATCACCTGAGAACTGGTTAGAAATGCAAATTCTGGTCCTTACACCAGACCTACGTAATCTGAATCTTCGCGGCTGGGGTCCAAGGGTCCGCGTTTAATAATTTTTCAGGCAATCCTCTTGCATGCCGAAGTCTGAGAACTACAGCCCTGCAGGTCCTTAAAACGTCATAAGCCCGCTGCGTCCTGACGAGGTGCGATTTCTCAGTAGCCCACGTAAAATCATTCTCAGAACGGACAGTATCAGCCGGTGCTATTAAACCCTAGGACAAGACGTGCCCGGTGGGGAGGAGAAAAGGAACTTACTTTGCCTGCGATTTAAATACTGTCTCAGGGCCGGTTGGCGGCGCAGGCGCAGTGGGGGCCGCGGGGAGCAACGTGGGGCTCCGGCGGCGGTGCCCAGCGGGGAAGCTGCGCGCGGGTTCCCCTGCCCCGCCCCTCCGCGGCCCGCCCCCTCGCGCCCCGCCCCGCCCATCCACGACCCGACCCGCCCCTCCGCCTCCCGCCCCGCCCCGCCCCACCCCTCAGTGCCCCGTCCCTCCGCGCCCCGCCCCCCCCGCGCCCCGCCCCCCCGCGCCCCGCCCCCCCGCGCCCCGCCCCCCCCGCGCCCCGCCCCGCCCGTCCACGACCCGCCCCGCCCCTCCGCCTCCCGCCCCGCCCCTCCGCGACCCGCCCCGCCGCGACCCGCCCCGACCCGCCCCTCCGCCGCCCACCCCGCCCCGCCTCCCACCCCGCCCCGCCCCGCCCCTCCGCGCCCCGTCCCGCCCCGCTTGCCGCCCCGCCCCGCCCCACCTCTCATCCCGCCCCGCTTGCCGCCCCGCCCCGCCTCCCACCCCGCCCCGCCCCGCCCCTCCGCGCCCCGCCGTCCGCCCGCCGGGACTAGGGCCCCGGCCCTAGTCTGGGCCGCACTTGGCGGGCGGCCCTCGGCGGGAGCAGAAGCCGACGCCGCGCTCGCGGTGAGGGAACGCGATGTTCCCGTCACTGTCCCAGCGGGGCGGAGTTCTCTTCCTCGTCGCCTTTCTGACTGGGGGGGAAGCTTTCTCTGGAACGATTTTGGGGGCGCACAAGACGGAGCCTCGGGTCTCGGGATGGAGCCCCGCACAGGCACGTGCACAGACGGCTCCCCCGACCGCAGCTGAGGAGCCGGGAGGCCGCCCCGAGAGTTTGCCTCAGCGGCCTGCAGAGCATCTCGGCGGGAGGCCTCCCCGCGTGCAGAGCAGAGCCCCCCGTGAAGACCCGCGGGACCCGGTGCAGGGGGATGCCAAGAAGGAGGAGTCAGCATGCAGCCCAGGTCACAAGGAGGAGAACCTGAGAAAGACCCTCGACGGGAAGGGAGCAGGAACTCAGCCCCAGCAGGGCGCCAGACTCCTCTCCAGTATAGCCAGGGTCCCCGCCAAGCCTCCCTTAGTGAAATCCGAACTTCGGAAAGCTCCAGGTCCTCCCAGTAAGCGCCAAAAAGCTGTGGTAGAGGCCTTTCGGCACGCCTGGCACGGATACAGGGCGTTCGCCTGGGGCCATGATCTGCTGAATCCCCAGTCCAAATCCTTCAGTGACGACATTGGCCTTGGCCTGACTCTGATCGATGCTTTGGACACCATGTGGATTATGGGTCTACAAAAGGAATTTGAAGAAGCCAGGGAATGGGTATCAAAGAAATTGCACTTTCAAAGAACAGTGAAGGTAAATGTCTTTGAATGCACGATCCGCGTCCTGGGTGGACTTTTGAGTGCCTACCACTTATCTGGAGATAACCTCTTTTTAGAGAAGGCTGCAGGTCTTGGGAAACGGCTGCTGCCTGCATTCAGAAGTCCTTCCAATATTCCATACTCCACTGTAAACCTTGGCACTGGTGAGTCCTTCTCACACCTCAGTGTAGTGTCAGAAGTAGCAAGCATTCAGTTGGAGTTCCGAGAGCTCTCTCGTCTCACTGGAAATAAGACATTTCAGAAGGCAGTGGAGAAAGTGACACAGCAAATCCATTTCCTACCTGGGAAGAAGGATGGGTTGGTGCCCAAATTAATCAGTACCCAAAGTGGCCAGTTCTCTTTACAGGATAACTTCAGTCTTGGAGGCCAAACTGACAGCTACTACGAGTATCTGCTAAAGCAGTGGATCCAAGGAAGAAAGAAAGACACTCAGTTGCTAGGAGACTATATAGAAGCCATAGAAGGAATGAAAAAGCACCTGCTTCGGCAGTCCAAGCCTAGCAACCTGACTTTTGTGGGGGAAATTATCGATGCCAGATTCACACCCAAGATGGATCATTTGGTGTGCTTTCTGCCTGGGACTCTGGCTCTAGGTGTATACCATGGACTGACCATTGATCATATGGAGCTAGCTGAAGCCCTTATGGAGACCTGTTACCAGATGTATTCTCACTTTAAGTCTGGACTGAGCCCAGAAGCTGTGTACTTCAATCTGAACAGTTCCTTAAGACATGAAGATATGGTGGTCATGCCTGAAGACGATTTCAATCTTCTGCGACCAGAGACTGTGGAGAGCCTGTTCTATCTGTACCGGCTCAGTGGGAACAAGAAATACCAGGATTGGGGCTGGAAGATCCTGCAGGGCTTCAACAGATATTCTCTCATCCGTTCAGGTGGCTATTCTTCCATCAGCAATGTTGAGGATCCACTCCCAGTAGATAAGATGGAAAGTTACTTTCTTGCAGAAACTCTAAAGTATATGTATCTTCTCTTTTCTGAAAACAAGGACTTCCTCAACTTTCAAAAGTATGTATTTAATACAGAGGATCATCCCCTGCCCATCTGGACTTCAGCTTAAAAGGCTTGGAAACACCCATGTAAAGAGCAGTGTGACAACTCACAATCATGAGACTTTTCTGAATTGAGCATTGAGATAGTAGGGTTTTTATTTCTTTTCTGAAGATCACAGATTGGTAAGCCAGTTATTCTGGGTAAATTAGTCATTCTTTGACCTTTAACTTTGGGGTCTATGCAACCCAGCTGCTACTGTAAGCTAGACATGTTCCAAGTGTGAGCTACATATGGGAAGTCCAGTGGGACAACTGGGTTCCAGGACCCCTTGGAAGGCAGGATGCTTATGCCTTTTACAGGGCAGCTGCTTGTTGGCTTTGGATTCATCCTCATACATCACTTTAGGTGGTAATTCAGGCTAGATTTGGGGCTTGTTTATGTGTCTGTGCTCTCTCGATCAGGATCACTATGAGAAAGAAGAAAGTTAGTAAATTTTTTATTCATGGTGGGAGGGAGGAGGGACCAAATAAAAAGTTTTACTGACAGCAGAAAATCCTGCCACACAGCCTGATATGTGTTTTAGTTCCTTTGGGGGGTACCTGCACTGCTTTGGGAAGAAGAGAAGGCTTATAGTTAGTAACAGAATTGTGGGACTGTGTTAATGGAGCCTAATAGGGGAAGCAAACAGACTAAGTATGTCCTGTGGAAGTACGTAGCCCCTTTTGAGCTTGGTCAGCTTTTGATTTTAAAGATATTAAAATACTGGTGGCGCTTGCTTGTGTCTTTCTCATTATTAATTGGTGTCCTTACTGTGCCAAATAAAGTTTTAAAGGAATGAGGCATGGCAAATTGTAGACCCAGCATGTTATTTCTTGGGACTGTACTGCTTGGCCTTTGGGATGATCATGGATTCATGGAAGTCAACTTTACATACCCCCCAGCTGGGCTCTCTTAGCTGCTTGCTAGTGCCAAGGGAGGTGACTATAGACTACAACTCAAAGGAACAACCCATGCAGATTCAGAGTGAAATAATGATTTTTTGATTATAGAGATTCTGTCCCAGAGCCATCGAGTAGCAGTGTAGGACAGTGGGTAAGAGCTCAGATTTTGGAGTTGGTGAGATCTGATGTGATGGTTTGAGCTATTGCTCAGCAAATACACTTTCCCCATCCCATTCACTGTATGAGGAGTAAATTTCCTTTCTGCACTGATGTTGGGCTTAGCCATATGGCCTACTTTGGGATAGTAGCAGATGTGTTGGGAGCAGAGGCTTAAAATGTGCTTGTGTTGGACCTATCCTCTTGTTTGATTATCTATCACAAGAAGGACATACCTCAGAGCTCTTGTTCCTTTAACCTGGGATTCAGAGTAAGATATGTGGAGTAGACCTAAAGTCTGCAGCCTGAAGCTGAGCTGCTTGGCTGAGAACAGCTTAGATTAGCTGAATGAGTTGACCTGCAGATTCATGAGTATGAAAATAAATGTTTTTTTGTTTTGAGTCACTGTATATAGGGGTTCATTATGTGGTTGGTATAGATACTTGAGTTCACATACTCCTTCTCCTGCCTTCTAGTCTCAAATGTTGTATCTGAAAATGGGTATCATAACAACTACCCTGTAGGCAGGCCTTAAGTGAACTAATAAATATAAATGTGCTTCATAATACCTGGTATTCAATAAGCAGTAGGTATTGTTTAGAGGTATGAGAAAAATAGTGTTAGCTACAACTTATGGAACACTTACTATTCTGCATCTGGAGCTAAAGCAGTTATTTGACCTGTGTCAGCTTGACTTATATTCATTACAATTCCAAGAGACAGGTATGACTTTTCTAATTTTAAAATGATTAGAGGCTCAGAAATATTCAATAACTTGCACAAAGTTGCACATATAGTAAGTGATGGGCTGGATTCTTTTTCTGATCTAGTTTCCTCTGTGGCTTATTTTCTTTCCACTGTGCTGGATGGCTTCAACCATCTTTATAACATGATTAATATCAGTATAGTATGCTGTGATCAGTGAAGCACAGCATCATGTATGATCCTCCCAATAACAAAGTTGGACATTTAGCAGTGTGCCCCACAAGAGGTTATTATTTCTTTTCTGTGGGTGTCACATAAATCACCTTGACTCAGAGAAGGAGATTGCTTGATGCCAGAAGGGTAGGTATGGTCATCTTAGCGTTACTTGCAGAGCATTCTCTTATAAAGATACATGCGTTTAGAGTCACTGAGATTTGCTCTTCTTAGAGTGATTGGGTGTTTGACCTTCTTAAGTTCCTGGGAATGGTGACTCTTAGAAGGGTAGACAAGCAACTCCATATTCTGAAGACTGTGCTAGTAGTCATGCTATTTTAGTTTTGAAGGTATCTCAAGAAAGGGAGGCATTTTCCTTATTCTGGAAAGAAAGTAGATGGCAGTTCTGGGTTTAAGAAGACAAAGAACAAGTGATCCAGCACTTCTGCAGCCAGATGGTGGCCTGGAAAGTGATGGTATGTGGAAACTACGAGAGTGGGTCCTTAGGTTTATAACTGGCAGAAGTCCAACTTTGGGCATTGTTAGCTAAGCCTAACTCTAGAGGGTCTGAGGCTCACTTCTCCTAATGAATCATTGCAAGGAATTGCTGGGATCTGGAGCAGTAAAATATCATCACTTCAGTGGATCCATGTCAATTTTGGTGTAGAACCAGCTCCAACAGAGAAATTATAGCAGTCCTGTTGACTGATTAGACTCCGTTTTCCACAGTCCTGGGCTAGAACAATTCTTATTTTGGATTATAAATCCTTTGGGTTTCTTGAATAATTTATTGGAATGGGGAGCATCAGGAAGGAGATCGTGGCTTTCTTACTAATAAAGGAAATAAATGTGATGTGACTACATTTGTATCTCCAGTTCTTACCTGTTATTTACAGTTGGGGAAAGTCAATCTTGGAGGCAAGCTCCAGGATTTATAGTTAAGATGTGATGGCACCAGAACTCACGTTCTGGACTTTGTGCTTCTTAAGGCTTCTTTCTGATCCCCTCTATCTGCCCAGGTGGAAGAGTCCAGAACATGGAGTTGTCACCCTGAGTACAAGAGGAGTACAGTGGAAGATGCAGGCCATGAGATCTTTTGTGACATGTACACTCTCTGGACCATCTGATACCTGTCAGCCAGGGAATGCCACCATGGTGATCAAGAGTAAGGGCAGTAGGAGTAAGAGATAAGATAGAAAGTTATTCTTCCCTGAGAGACAGGGAGGACTCTGGATGGATTTCCCTTTTATCCTATACAGATAATAGGAAAATGGAATCCCCCCTGAACAGCAGGAATCCCATTAAGCTGTACCCTGTAATTGACAGTACAGAATGATAACATATGAGAGCACTACCTCTCCTGGGTGTATTTACATTTCATTGGCGCTTAGACATTAAGTTAAAGAGATTGGTGAAAGTAGAATTTTAGGGCATTAAGAGTATCTACTTCATCTACACTAAAGAAGACCATATTTACCATACTCCCACTGGTACATGTTTCACAGTTGGGAATTTAATTAATTGAAGCATCTTAAAAGGCATCAAGTTCAATTATATGTAGCTATTCATTTACTGTATAGCCATTTCTTTAAAGAACAAAATTATGTGGAGTCATGTTTGTTCCAGAAATCTGGGACACATGATTCTCTACTGTTTTTTGATGACTTTCTTTCTACTTTTTTTCATATGCTCTATATACTAACTCTAAATGCTGTGTATTTTCTACCTTAGAACATTCAGAGCTATTCATTCATTAGACAGCCATTACTGAACACCCACTAGGCTGCAGGTGATATTCTAAGGTGCTGGGATTTCACCATTGAAATACTTGGATTGAGCAAGGCAGTTATTGTTAAAAGATGATTAGTTGCCCAATCAGCTGAGTCTCTTCATTTCTTCAGTCCTAAGAGGAACTAACCCTTCCCCATAGAGCCTAATGACTCATAGAGCTGACATGCATTATTCAATCTATATATCATTTTTAGTGTGATTATCGATTAGTTTACTTTTTACAATAACTGTGGACACGCAGTAGGCACTTAATAGATATTATTTGAATGAATGATCAGATACAAGAATTTCATCACCTCCTCCCACACTGTCTGCGGCCTACAGTAAGTCATTTCTTCCAGTTTTATAGATATATATTCACATGCCCCACAAACCATCTACAGTATACAATCACTGGCTCACAGTATCATCATCACATAGTTGAGTGTACACGCTCATGATCAGTTTGAGAACATTATTATTACTCAAGAACAGAAATAAGAATAAAAAATAAAATCCAAATCTTCCTTTACCCCTTATTCCCTCCTATTGTTGACCCATAGTATTGATGTAATTAATTTGTTATAGTTGATGAAAGAAAATTCAAATATTACTGTTAACCATACTCCATAGTTTGCAATAACTATTGTTATCCATATACCCCATTATTTCTGTTATTTCTTTTTTTTAATATTTTTAGTAGTTCATGCAATAACTTATTTATGTACATGACTTTAAATAACCAAGTTAGTCTTTTTAACATAAGATTTTGAGATGGTGATTGCCCATTTTGTTTTGCACTGGAATGCATCCCAAATGGCTTGAAGAGAATCCTGTTCCTGCATGTGTGTGTTTCCTTATCTAACCCCTTGTATTAACTAGGGTTCTCTAGAGAAACAGAATCAGCAGGAGATACCTGTAGATATAAAATTTATAAAAGTGTGTTATGTAACTGTGGGAATGTAGAGTCCAGCATCTGTAGGGTAGGCTACAAGCTGGTAGATTTGATAAAGAACCTCAATGAACTCTCAGGAGAGGCTGGCTGGACAACTGTGGGAATGTAAGGGTCCAAGGACTGTAGGGTGGCTGCGAGCTGGCAACTCCAATGAAGTTCTTCAAAGAACTCCCAGGAAAGGCTGGTTGGACAACTGTGGCAATGGGAGAGTCCAAAATCCATAGGGCAGGCTATGAAGCTGGCGGCTCTGATGAAGGGTCTGGATGAACTCCACAGGAGAGGCTTATTGGCTGAAGAGTGATTGTGTCTTCTGAATCCTCCTTAAAAGGCCTTTTGTTGATTAGATTAAGTATCACTTATTACAGAAGACACTTAGCTGATTACAAATTTAAGTCCATGAGATGTCCTCATAGCAACAGATAAGCCAGTGCTTGCCAGACCAGATGACTGGACACTACCACCTGGCCAAATTAACACATGAACCTGACCATGACACCCCTTTTTGGACATGGGGGGAATCTGCTCAGAGCACTGTGAATCAAAAACCTACCTAAAACTAATGATATCACCACTTTGGGCAAATTCTGAGGCAAATCACTCAAATCATAATAAAGAAGTAATTTTTGTGGAAGAGTGTGAATAGGCTCTGTTGCTGAGAGGGCTGCAGCTGGCCCAAGATAGGGAAAATAAGCCAAAGTTAAGATTCATTACTGACACTTCAAGGAATGACTTTCAATCTGCCAGTCCAGTAGGAGAGGCAGTGGCCCTGAACACCTCCTAGTGCCCTTCCATCGGAAGTATACATTGGCCATGTTTATTGCTTGCTTGCTTCTGATTGATATTCTCTTGGTGTTGAAACTCATTAGGGTTCCATCTGCCTTGTCTTATGAACTTCAATTTAGAAGCAAAAGCAAAATTTCTATTATGTAGAGTCTGGAATATCACTGAGAAACTTCCCTTTGCTCTCTGGCTGGCCCTGCTCCGACTTTCTTTGGAAGGCAAAATTTTTAGGTCTCTGTGGGTGCTGGAGACTCATGGGAATCTGGTATTCCATGATTTTATCAAAGAGCTCCCATTTCATTCCTAGGTGAATCTGTAGAAGGGCGTTCTTCTCTATTCTCACCTCACATTTTTAACTCTTCTCATAGAAGAGAGTATGTATGCCAGCACTTTTACTCCTGTGAAGGACTGGAGAGGAATATTCTCTTATTTTCTTGGCTTTCTTACTTAACTCTCTCTTTGGGAGGACCAGTGGCTACTAAGATGGCTCCAAGTTACCAGTGGGACCTCCAAGAGTTTTCTAGAGTTAGATTCTGTCTCATTACCCTCCCTGGAAGAACTTGCACTCAAGGGAGTGGGTTAGTCTTCCCTTTCCAGTCTATATGTGGTAAGTTGACCAGAGGAATCTGCTTTTGTTTAGGACTATTTTTTTTTTTTGCTCTAGTATCTTTGCATGTAATTGGGGTATCTAAGTTCAGAGCAAAGATGGAAGCAGGGAAGCCATGCTATGATATCCAACCCTGGTATACCAATACTAAAGCAGATACTCTTATTTGATGATGATTTTTCTCCTGTGCTGGCTTCAATTGGTAAGAACTTGGAGACACAAGTGATTGAGGGTGATCTGGAATCACACAGGTAGGAAAAAGCGACATGGGCCTACCCATCAGCCACAGTGGATTTGGCCAGGTGTGGGCAACTCTTTTGTGGGGTGGGGGCAAGGATCTATGGCATAGCGAGTGACTTATGATATATGTAGAGTTCCTTTATAAATGAAGAGGAATAGGAAACCTTATGGGCTACAGTGAAAATAATTCTCAGGGGAATATTTTTAGCAGTAAGTTCTAACATAAAAAGAAGTAAGATCTCAAATAAATAACCTAACCAGTCTACAGCATAGTCAGTGACTTATGATATGTGTGGAACTGATTTACAAATGAAGAGGGATAGCAGGCCTCATGGGATGCAGTGAAAACAGTGCTCAGAGGAAAATATATAGCTGTAAATGCCAACTATAAAACAGAAGATCTCAAATCCACAACCCAGCTGTATTCCTTAAGGAACTAAGAAAACAGCAAATGAAACACAAATCTAGCAGAGGTAAGGAAAAAAAAAAGATTAGCATAGAGATAAATGAAATAGAGAATAGAAAAACCAAAATCATCATGGATTAAAAAAGTTGGTTCTTTGAAAATATCAACAAAACTGGCAAAGTTTTAATTGATTGAAAAGAAATAAAAAAGAAAAAGAGAGAAAGCTTAATTTAATACAAATCAGTAGTGAAAGAGAAGACATTACTACTGACTTTACAGATAATAAAAAGGATTATATGAGGATACTATGAATAATTGTGTGCCAACAAACTGGAGAACCTAAATGAAATGAAAAAATTCCTGAAAACATGCTACCTACCAATACTGACTCAAGAAGAAATGGAAAATATGAATAAAAGTATACAAGTAAGGAGATTGAATCAGTTATCAAAAACTTCCCAACAACAAAAGGTTCAGGACCATATTATTTCTGCCAATCATTCAAAGAAGAATTAATATGAATCTGGGAAAGATTCATGTTAAAAATTTGAAGAGGAAGAACATTTCTTAACTCATTCTACAAGGCCAGCTTTACTTGTATACTGAAGCCAGATATGAACACTAAAAGAAAAGAAAACTATAGATCAAAAATCCTTGTGAATAAGGATGCAAAAATCCTCAAAAAATATTACTAAATGGAGTTGAGGAATATGAAAGGAAATATACACATTGCCATGTGGAATGTATGCCAGGAATGCAAGGATCATTTAACATATGGCAATCTATTAATGTAATGTACCATATTAGTAGAATAAAGGGAAAGAATAAATGAGTTCCAAATGATGTATAAGAAGCATTTGACAGGGTCAAATACCATTTCTAATAAAATCTAACACCATTTCATGATAAAAGCACTAAAAATAGGAATAGAATGGAACATCTTCAACGTGATAAAGAGCATATATGAAAAAACCCATAGCTAACATCATACCCAATAGTGAAAGACTGAAAATGTCTCCTCTAAGATGAGGAATAAGACAAGGGTGCCTAATTTCACCACTTTAATTCAAATAGTACTGGAAGTTCTAGCCAACTTTTAGGCAAGAAAAGAAATTCAAATTATAAAGCAAGAAGTAAAACTGTCTCTATTCACAGATAACATGATCTTATACCTAGAAAATAAAGAGTCCATGAAAAAACCCATTGGAACTAATAAACAGATTAATCAATGCTGCAGGATATTAAGTCAGCATGCATAAATAGTTATATTTCTATACACTAGCAACAAACAATCTGAAAAGGAAATTTATGGAACAATTCCATCTTCAATAGCATCAAACAGAATGAAATCCTTAGGAATAAATTTAACCAAGGAGGCATGGGACTTGTACCCTGGAAACTATAAGACATTGCCCCAGGACCTTCTATTATTATTTTTAAAGCTGCATTTTCTTGATTTGGCACTCACACAGTTACTGAACATGTTGTTTTCTGGAGTTTTAAGAGACAGCTCTAACAGTTTTGGGTAGTTGTTTAAAGTTTCTCTAGGGAACAGTACCCGGCAGCATTTAACACTGATATCTTGGTTGACTGGAAGCCCTTCAGTTTTAGACTAGGGCACCAAAGCCATTCAACGAGGAAGGAGCAGTCTTTTCAACAAATGGGTCCTAGGGATGCTGGATATACAAATACAAAAGAATGAATTTGGACCTTTATGTTATACTATTTACAAAAATTAACTCAAATAGACCAAAGAGCTAAATTTAGGAGGTAAAAGTATAAAACTCTTGGAATACAACATAGGGACAAATCTATATGACCTTGGATTTTGGCAATGGTTTCTTAAATACAATAGCAAAAGCACAGGCAATAAACAAAACGAATGGATAAATTGGATTTTATCAAAATGAAAAGCTTTTGCGCATTGAAAGACACTATGAAGAAAGTGAAAAAGACCACATAGAGTGGGATAAATTTTGCAAATCATAAGATGTGTTTAATATCCAGAATATGTAATGAAATCTATAACTCATCAGCAAAAAGACAAACAACCCAATTGAAAAAAAAATGGGCTCAACTCTAGAATAGACGTTTCTCCAATGAAATATACAACGGCCAATTAAGCAAATGAAAAGTTGCTCAAAATCATGTCCTAGGGGAATTAGGGAAAAGCAAATGAAAAACAGAATGAGCTCCATTAACACCTACTAGGATCACTATAATAAGAATAATGACAGAATGGAAAATATTAAATGTTAGGAGGATTCAGAGTGATAGGAACAGTCATTCATTGTTGGTGGGAAGGTAAAATGGTGCAGCCACTGTGGAAAACAGTGTCATTTCCTTAAAAAGTTAAACATAAAACCACCATATGTCCCATCAGTTCCATTCCTAGGTATATACCCCAAATAATTGAAAACAGTGACTGATACAGATACTTGTAAGCCAATGTTTATAGCGATATTACTTACAGTAGCCAAATGGTGGAAACAACCCAAGTGTCCATTGACAGGTGAATGGAAAAACAAAATGAAATATCATTCAGCCGTAAAAAGGAATGCCATTCTGGTGTGCTGTAACATGGATAAACCTTGATGACATCATGCTGAATGAAAGAAGCCAGACACAAAGAACAGTTACTGTATGCTTCCTCTTATATCAGATATCTAAAGCAGACAAATTCATAGGGACAGAAAGTAGGTTAGAAGTTAATGGGCTAGGGGCCCTTGAAATAGATAGTGGTGATGCTTGTACAATATTGTGAATGTAATTAATACTGCAGAATTGTATGTTTAGAAATGGTTAAAATGGCAAAATTTGTATTATATATAATCAAAATTAAAAATACTGAAGAAGACTGGAATAGTCATTACCAGTAGCATTTGTGGTTAAAGCTCATGTACTATTTGGAATGAGATAGTAAAGAAATGTCAAGAAAGAAACTGGGAAGCTATTAGAGAATGATGCAGATAGGGAGTACTTGTTCCATGTAGCTGCATAAGCTTCTTTTGCTGAGGTATGTTTGTTCAGCCTTTTTTGAAATCCATGAGTTATCACAGATATTTAGTGGCCTTATACTTGAGTTAATCCTAGAGGATTTCTTTCCTTTGCTGTTTGCAGTGTCCTTTGACTAACTCTTACAGTTAAAATGGATTCAATGCTGTGATATAACTAGGACAATTGTATTCACCCCCAAGCAGAAATGTCAGGAGGAACCATCAAAGTTTTGTGAAATATGAAATAAGAAGTCCTCTAGTATCTCCACGAGAACCACTAGATGCACTCAAACATTAACAATATATGTTCCTGACTCTGACACTTGCTCACTCAGCATTTTTCCATGCAAATAAGAGCTTCATGGATATTTAATTTGTAATAAGATGAAGTCTGATTACTAATTGTAGTTTCTAAGTTTACAGAATGTTGTTACCCGGAAGAAACCTTTTTGGTTTGTTGGTCTCTTGACAGATCTTGTATCAAACACCTCTCATGCGCCGCTTGAGACCCTCTTGGCTTCACTAGTCTTTTATCCAAACCACTGCTGCAGCAACCAGCTGTGTAACTCCTGATTGACTTTATGGAAGCACTAAATGGCAACCCCTCATCTCCTGCCCTCTTTATACATCTCTTTCCTTCTTCTTGTAGGTCTCTTGTTGATCCTGACTTGTGACATGGTGAATAATCAGCTCATATGCATGTACAACCTGAAGGGATGCTGGAGATTATTAGTTCTCTATAGGTAAATCTTTACCAGTGGGAGAAATAAGCCAGTGGAAAGAAAGCCCTAGGACACAGTTTATGTAGCTTCTCAAATGATTGTACTGAGCAATTAGCTGTACTTATCGCTAGCCAGCTTGATCACACATCTTATATTAACTCAGTCCCTCCTTCCTTGTTTCACCTCCTTGCCTCTCGTTCATGTTTTCTGTATTTGAACTCCCAAACACAATAGTATCACACAGACCTTTGCCTCAGGCTCTGCTTTCTGGTGAATCCTGAGTAAGCCATTCTCTAAAGAGCATGAAATTTCCCCCACTCATGATTATGTGGATTACCTGCCCTTGTAGTTGCAGAAATGAAATTAATAAACATGACTTTATTATCCTAAGTAAGAAAAGATTTAAGAGTGTGACTGGAAAGGATATATGATACATACAATAGAACTCACAGTAATTTTATGCATGGCTGGGTTTTTTTTTTCCAACCACTGATTGAAGCTGCTCATGTTTCCAGAGCACACTCCCAGATAGCAGCTGGAGAAGGGATCAGGGATCAGGATCTGTTGGTTGGATAACGTGGGCTGCCCACCTGTGCAACTCAAAGGTTTTCTTTACTGATTTTTTTAGATGGTTCTGATGAATTGGAAGTTGGATAGTGGAGGTGCTGGCTTAGTCTCTTTATTGCCAGGTAGGTAGTGAAATCTTCCATGGGTGACTTTAGACTGTATCAAGAATATAAAAAAAAAATTGACGTTGGAAGTTCTAATAATTTATTGCAAGTATGGAATTGGTGTTGAAGAATGTAGGGGGAAATAATAAATAATTGGTGTCAGAGCTGACTAGTTGTGATGAAATGGTTTTCCTTTTCCTCTGGATCACACAGGTAGACTACAACTCCAGCCTCCATTGCAGTTGAGTGGGGCCCATGACAGACTCCGGCCAATGGACTGTGGGCAGAAATGACGGGTGCAATTCAAAGCCTGGTCCATCTCCTGAGAGGCACTCTCCATTCTTTTTCCCCATTTCATACCTGAATTGGGAGAATTCCAAGGACCTGGAAGACTGTAGAGCCCTGGGATGGAAGAATCTTGAGTTCTTGAATGACCCATTTCCTAGCTGCTGACATTTACTGTACTGTGATGTGAAAAATTGGCTTTGACTCTATTAATCCACTGAAATTTTTAGTTGTTTGCTATACCACTTAGCCTGCCTTTACTGACTGATGTTTAAGTGTTACAGAGATGGTTTTCATAAACAAAATATTTCCTTACTGACTGGTCACCTTAATAAATGGACAATGGGATATCAGCTGAGCAAAAAAAGTGCTGGCAGACAAGCTTATATTTAATGAGATGTTCTAGTTTGCTAGCTGCCAGAATGTAATATAGCAGAATTATACTTTTTTAAAATGACTTTTAAAAAAGGGGAATTTAATAAGTTGCAAGTTTACAGTTCTAAGGCCATGAAAATGTCCCAATTAAAGCAAGTCTATAGAAATGTCCAATCTAAGGCATCCAGAAAAAGATACCTTGGTTCAAGAAGGCTGATCATGTTCAGCATTTCTCTCTTAGCTGGAAAGTCACATGGCAAACATGGCGGCATCTGCTGGCTTTCTTTCCAGGCTTCTTATTTCATGAAGCTCCTGGGGAGGCATTTTCCTTCTTCATCTCCAAGAGTTGCTGGCTGGTGGACTCTGCTTTGTGGTTCTGTGACATTCTGCTGTGGTTTCTCAAGCCTCTAAAAAGGGACTCTCTCCAAAGTGTTTCCTCTTTTAAAGAATTAATGGGTAGAGTGACAACTCCATGGAAGCTATCTGATCAAAAGTGGACCACAGTTGGGTGGGTCACTTCTCCATGGAAACAGTCAAAATGCTCCCAGTCAGCAATATTGAATGAGGATTAAGGGACTTGGCTTTTCTGTGGTCCATCACAGGTTCAAACTGGCACATGAAGACTTTTCATCTCCTGTCACTACTTCCTTCCATCCCTTATTGGGAAGGCTGGTGTGTTAGTTAGGGTTCTCTAGAGAAACAGAATCAACAGGGAACACTTGCAAATATAAAATTTATAAAAGTGTCTCATGTGACCCCTGGAATGCAGAGTTCAAAATCTGCAGGGCAGGCTGTGAAGCTGACGATTCCGATGGAGGGTCTGGATGAACTCCATAGGAGAGGCTCACCAGCCAAAGCAGGAAGAGAGCCTATCTCTTGTGAATCCTCCTTAAAAGGCTTCCAATGATTAAACTGAGCATCATTCATTGCAATAAGACACTCCCCTTGGTTGATTACAAATGGAATCAGCTGTGGATGCAGCTGATGTGCTCATGACCTAATTCTATGAAATGTCCTCATTGCAACAGACAGGCCAGCACTTGCCCAACCAGACAAACAGGTACCACCACTTGCCAACTTGACACATGAACCTGACCATGACAGTCCACCCCTTGTCAACTTGGCATCTATATATATCACCTTAAACCATACCTAATTTCTAAATAAAAAACATTAAAACACACATTTTTTTCTTTTTACCTAACAAAGCTCAACTGTCCTGCATATAACTGGAAACACATTGACTCTCTCCAGAATAGGGTGCAAGTCCTTGGGTAATATTCATTCTTAAACTTGATATCTTACAACTTAAATAGTATAACAGGACAAAGCAGCACCACAGTCCTCATTTCTGTAACTGTCATAGTTCATATTAATCACTGCCTTCTTCCACTACCCATTCCATGTTCCCTTTACCCTCAGCAAGCACTTCAGCTGGCCGTGGTTCTTTGCCTGGTGGGGTGACCCAAACCTTCATTCCTGAAGTTTCAGACCCATTGGTAGTCCTGCCTGGATTGGGCTGTTGCAGTTTTCCATTGATTTTAATCACAGGGCATGGTAGTACTAAAAGAGGCCCTAGGGGATCTCCTATATTCCAAGAAAACTCTTCTTTACCTCCATTGTGTAGTTGCAGTCCTATTTCCCCCGATAGTCAGGCTCAATCACCCCAGACAATAATGCAATCCCTTTCTTGTCTTCTTGATCCAGGGACATGAGTAGCCCAAAGTAACCAGGTGGCAGGCAGTCCTAGATTCCAGTTCAGTGGAATCATTCTTGTTTCTGCAGGTGAGAGCACTCCCCCTTTTGGAACTAAAACCCATAGACCAGCAGAACTCAGGGTGGCAGGGACAGGAAACAAAAATTTTCCTAGTGGATCACTATGCGTAACAGTGAGTGGTGCCACTCTCATTTCCACCCCTTGGCTCCTGGACCCATGGATCCTGGCTATGGGAGAAACAGCACCATACAGCAGACGCTGACTCAGAGCATATACAGCTTCCTGGAGAACATTACCAGTCTTTCAAGGCATTGCCACCTAGTTGGTGCCATAATTTGAGTTTTCAAATGGCCATTCCACTGTTCTATCAATCCAGCTTCTTCTGGATGATGGGGAACATGGTAAGACCAGAGTATTTCATGAGCATGTGCCCATTCCAGCACTTCATTTGCTGTGAAATGTGTTTCTTGGTCAGAAGCAATGTTGTGTGGAACACAATGATGATGGATAAGGCATTCTGTAAGCCCACGGATGGTAGATTTAGCAGAAACATTGCATGCAGGGAAAGCAAACCCATATCCAGAGTATGTGTCTATTCCAGTTAGAACAAATCGCTGCCACTTCTATAAGGGTGTGGTCCAATGTAATCAACTTGCCACCTGCAGCTGGCTGGTCACCTCGGGGAATGGTGCCATATCGGGGGCTGAGTGTAGGTCTCTGCTACAGGTAGATTGGGCACTCAGAAATGGCTGTAGTCAAGTCAGCCTTTGTAAGTCTAAGTCCATGTTGCTGAGTCCAGGCATAACCTCCATCCCTACCACCATGACCACTTTGTTCATGAGCCCATTGGGCAATCACAGGAGTTACTGGGGAAAGAGGCTGACTGGTATCCACAGAATGGGTCATCTTATCCACCTGATTATTAAAACCTTCCTTTGCTGAAGTCACCGTCTGGTGCGCATTCACATGGGGCACAAATATGTTCATGCTTTTAGCCCACTCAGAAAAGTCTATCCACATACTTCTTCCCCAGACCTCTTAGTCACCAATTTTCCAATTATGGTCTTTCCAAGTCCCTGACCATCCAGCCAAACCGTTAGCAACAGCCCATGAGTCAGTGTACAAACGCATCTCTGGCCAGTTCTCCTTCCAAGCAAAATGAACAACCAGGTGCACTGCTCGAAGTTCTGCCCACTGGGAGGATTTCCCCTCACCACTGTCCTTCAAGGACACCCTAGAAAGGGGTTGTAGGGCTGCAGCTGTCCACTTTCAGGTGGTAACTGCATATCGGGCTGAACCATGTGTAAACCAGGTGCAAGTTTTCTCTTCCTCAGTCAGTTCACTGTAAGGAACTCCCCAAGAGGCCATAGCTCTGGTCTGGGAAAGAGAAGGTAATGTGGCAGGAGTGGAGACCATGGGCATTTGGGCAACTTCTTCATATAACTTACTTGTGCCTTCAGGACTTGCTCTGGCCCTATCTCATATATACCATTTCCTTCTTACAATAGAGTGTTGCTGTGCACACCCAACTTTATGGCTTGGTGGGTCAGACAACACCCAGCTCATGATAGACAACTCAGGTCTCATGGTAACTTGGTGGCCCACGGTTAAGTGTTCAGTCTCTACTAAGGTCCAGGAGCAGGTCAAAAGCTATTTCTCAAAAGGAGAGTAGTTACCTGCAGCTGATGGCAAGGCTTTGCTCCAAAATCCAAAGGGTCTGCATTGTGATTCACCTATAGGGGCCTGCCAAAGGCTCCAGACAGCATCTCTATTTGCCACTGACACTTCCAGCACCATTGGATCTGCTGGATCATATTTCCCTGCTCAAAAATATTTTGATTTTCCATTATCTGTAAAGTATGTGCACAGAGACTCATCATGGCTAACTAGAAATTGGGGGAAGTGAAAATGATTTGTCTGCCTCTAACTTCATGAGAAGTGTGGCAGAGATTATCAGCTGATTAGCTAACCCAGTTCTTCTTTATCCTGGATATTCAACTAAACTGCATTTCCCAGCCTTTTTTGTAGTCAGGTGTTACCATGTTACTGAATATTAGCCAATGAACTGAGAGGAAAGGGATGTGTTCCCCAAATTCTCCTTCATGCTATTCTCTCTTTCTTCCTCTATCTTATGGCTGAGTTTTTTTATTAGAGAAATTTGGGCTTTACAGAACAATCATGCATAAAATACAAGATTCCCATACACCACACCACCACCACCACCTTGCACTGGTGTGGAACATTTGTTACAATTGATGATCCTACCTTTCATAATTATACAATAAATTACAGTCCCTGGTTTACTTTAGGGTCCATTGTTTGGGTAGTGTAGTTCTGTGGATTAAAAAAAATTTTTTTTCTGTTACCATGTATACAATTTAACATTTTGTCTTTTAATCACATTCAGATATATATTTCAGTGCCATTAATTATGTTAACAATGTTGTGCTACCATCACCACCATCCATTACCTAAACATTTCCATCATTCCAAGTAAGAACCCTGTCTGGCTAAGTTTTGAGGGAAATAAATTGTCAAAGAAACTACACATCTGTACTGAGTAAACCTTCAAATATTTTACCTTAAAGTACTCTTCAGGCAACAAATGTATTCAGCCAGAAAGTGAGCTACAAAAATTGCTTAGCCACCAAGGAGTGCATACTAAATATGGATTTTTAGGATAATTGTCAAAGGAGAATGAGGAGGAACAATGAACAAGCGAGCTCTTTGTCTGAGCAGGGTGGTCAGTGTCCAATCAAGCTTCTCCTCCCATTGTCAGGGGAGAAGGACCTCTTGATGATTTTCTGGCAGGGTTTCATTATTGCTGTGGACTGGTGACTGCTGCATGTCTTCCATCCTTTCCTTTTATGAATGAAGTGTTTACTGTGGTCACCTTGTCCCTTTTTCATCATTATGTATTGGGAGTGTTTGGGGATAGTTAACTTGCCTTTTAATTCAAAAGTGCTTGATCCTGAGGAGTCATATTCGTGCATTCCTTGGAAATTCTGGGATTTAAATTGGATGCAGTGACTGAGTGAGACTTTGGGTGCTTCCTATTGTGAAGGGCACAAATATATTCTGTGAGTGGGAAGAAGGATAAACATGTACCTGGTGAGCAGAAGGATGAATTATGGTAAAGATTGCTAGCTTATTACAAGACCAATCATCTTTTCTCCCTGAACCTACAGAGATGCCATTTCTTAGACTTTCTTACAGTTAGATATTGATGTATGACTGGGTTCTAGCCCATGAAATAGCAGCCAAAGCGATGCACACAACTGCTAGGGCTTGCTACTAAAAATCTCATGTGCCTTTCCCTTTCTGGCCCCTTCTCTCCCCACTTCTCACATGAAAATTAATACCACGTAAACCATGGAAACTTCATATTAAAAATGGTAGAGCCTCCATAGCCTAGGTCCCTGCATGACTGCATGGAGTAGAGTTCTCCTCTGCCTATTAAGAACATCCTTTTTGACTCAGGCTTGATCAATAAATGAACCTCTTTTATGTTAAGTCTCTAAGATTTAGGATTAATATGATTAAGCAGCTGGTGTTTTCTTTAATAATAAAGGAGAACAGCCTTGACTCTTTCTCACTGATTACAGTGATTGGTCTAGGTGGGGGGCATGCATGCATTAAGCATGCTTAATCAGAGCACTTCCATGAAACTCGATGCTTGACACTAACAGACAGGTGAGATTTTAATTCTTTGGATAATAAATTTCAGAGATCAAATAAACTGGAACTCCTGTGGCCAACCTTCCCTCCTGGTGAAGATACTTTTTCAGACAATTAAGCCAACTTTTAGGAAAGTAGAACTGATTGAGGGTGAGAATGTGAAGTTATTTGAGTACCTGGAATTATCTACACCTGAATTCCTAGACTTTGCAGCTCTGTGATTTATTTACTTTCTTATTAGGGTGTTTGAGTTGAGTTTCTGTCACTTGTGGCTGAAAGAACCTAAATAATATAACCAGAAGCTAAAGTGAGAATTGTATTTTTTTTTTACCCTATAAGCATTTTTATTTAATTAGCTGCAATATGGATAAATGGGTAATTGTTCATGGGAAGCCCTAATTTGGTGACCTCTGGATTGATTTCTGAATCCCTTTCAATTTCAAAATCCTTGGAAGGCCCACTTCAATAGCACCTTAATTTTGTATCTTGATAATTTGAAGTGAACAGAATGTTTCTGTAATTCCTTAAAACGATCTGAGCCATGCTACCACTGTTGCTATTTTCTTCTAAGCTTGCCTCATCTTTTTGTCAAGCCCTTGAAGCAGCAATAAATTAAACTAAGTATCAATAAACACGTTTTCCTCAACTTATGTTTCTAGCTGCCAGAAGTCATTTTTCTATGGTCTGGTGTAGGAAGATGGCATGACTCCACCAAAGAATACACTGTATTTATTGAGCTTTTTCTGTAATAATAGTAATAACAATTTATTAAACTCTCATTCTGTACTTGAACCTGTGCCTTATTCACTAAAAGAGTGTTTAGCTTATTTGGAGTTTAAAATTCTCCACAATCTATCCCATACCTTTCTGTCCAACTATATTTTTTCCCTGTCCTTTAGTCTATCAATTGTTTGTGTTTCCAGAATGTGCATCTCGCAACTCATTTCTCTGCCCTTATCCATAGTGTTTCTTTTGCCTGCAACGTCCTTTCTCTGGTCTTCCTCCATAAAACCACAGTCACTGATTGTTCTAGGCCAAGCTATAATGCAGTCTTCTCCACAAGGTCTTTCCTGATAACCTCAGTTGGAATGAATCTCTCCTCCTTGGAAAGTGGCAGCTCTCTGTACATGCTCCTCTATCATCCACCACTGTATGCATCACAGTACTCACACAACCCTAACCTCCACAACTGCACAAGCTAACCATCCCAGTCCTATAGTCCTCAGTACAATGACATCAACACTCTCTCCAAGTACAGTAATCAAGCTACAAAATGCCATAGGCAGAATGCAACTTTTGGTCTGTCTGTCTCTAAAGCTGATGGCTAAACCACTGTGGTTTACTACTTTTTCCTATGGCACATAATATTAATGAATATGCCTTATTTTCGAGACTGGATTATAAACTCCTCAAAGAGAGAAACTTCATTTAATTTCTCCTTATACCCTGTAAATACATAGGGGAGTTCCATAAAAAATGGTAGATTCTTAATAAATATCTGTGGAATGAATCAATCAATGAATGAATGGAGATGTGCATTTCTGCACTGATTTTCTTTTGTAGAAATCGAAAATTATTTATCATTGGCCTTAGATACATAGTAATAGGAGACTGTTTCTAATTATATGTTGTATGGAAATAATGATCAAATTATCTTTAACTGGTGGCTGGAGAAAGAAGCTCAGAAGTACAGTGGAATAAAAGATAGAGAATGTGAGAAGAGTATTTGAAACAGATTCTAGAGCCTGGCTAAGTTGTTAATTGAGTTTATATGATCATTTGAATTAATTTATTAGAAGACCACAGGGTGATACAATAGACTACTATAGATATATATTATGATGTCCTGGCTCAGGATAATATCTCTTTCACTTTTTCACCAAAGCTGCTGCCCCAACAGATCACTGTTTTGCTAACTAATTTTCTGGTGTGATAACTATGTTGGATGAGCCTCATGCAAACAATTTTCTGTAGGCAGATCATAATTACATTAGTGTCCCACTGTGTTAGGGTTCTCTAGAGAAACAGAACCAACGGAAGAGATCTGTAAATATGAGATTTATAAAGGTGTTTCATACAACTGTGGGAATGAAAAAGTCCAAAATCTATAGGGCAGGCTGTGAAGCTGACAGCTCCAATGAAGTGTCTGGCCAAATCCACAGGAGAGGCTCACTGACTGAAGAAGCAATGAAAGAATCTCTCTTCTTCCTTGAAAGGCTTCATCTGATTGGATTATCTCATTGTGGGAGACACTGCTTGGTTGATCACAGATGTAATCAGTCACAGCTACAATCAACTAACTTATTATTTAATCAACCATCCACAAAATATCCTTGTAGTAATGGTCAGGCCAGCGCTTGTCTGACCAGACAATAGGGCATAATCATTTGGCCAAGTTGACACCAGAAGTAACCTAACGATCACAGTCCATCTCTTGTCAACTTGGCAGCTATTCACATCAACTTGAAGCACACTTAATTTCCAAACTGAACACAATAACAGACATTTTTGCCTAATAATACTCAACTGTCCTGCATATAACCAGAAACTCACTACATCTCTCCAGAACAGGGTGCAAGTCCTTGGGTAACATTCACTCTTAAACTTCATATCTTATGCCTTAAATACTATAACATGAACAATACAACTTGTGTCATATGATAAGAGGAAAACAAGTATTTGATTATGTACAAATGCAAACACACTCATAACAAACATGGAGGAAATATTCATACAATCACAGTCCTTGTTTCTGTAACTAGGCACATGGTCATAGTTCATATTTATCACTACTTTCTTCTACTACCCATTCCACATTTCCTTTACCTTCAGCAAGCACTTCAGTTGGTTGTGGTTCTTTGCAGAGTGTGGTGACCCAGACCTTCATTCCTGATGTTTCTGGGCCATTGGTAGCCCTGCTTGGATTGGGTTGTTGCAGTTTTCCATTGACTTTAATCATAGGGAATTGTAGTAATAAGAAATGTCCTAGGGGACCTCCTATATTCCAGGAATACTCATCTTTATTGTCATTGTTTACTTGCAGTTCTATTTTGCCTTGATAGCCAGGAACAATCAACCCAGACAGAACAGTAATCTCTATTTGTGCCTGTTGATTCAGTGGCATGAGAAGCCCAAAGTGGCCATGTGGTTGTCTTAGCTTCTAGTTCAATGGAATCACTGTTGTGTCTCCTGGTAGGAGTACTCCTCTTGTTAGAACTAAGACCTGTAGATCAGCAGAGCTTAAGGTTTTGTGGACAGGAAGCAAAAATTTTCCTAGTGGATCCCTAGGGGTGATAGTGAATGGTGCCACTTCCATTTCCACACCTTGATTCCTGGACCCATGAATCCTGGCTATGGGAAAAACAGCACCATAGACAGGACACTGAATCAGAGCATACACAGCTTCCTGGAGAACATTGCCACAGCCATGCAAGGTATTGTTATCTAGTTGGCACCATAACTGGGTCTTCAAAAGCCTATTCCACTGTTCTATCAACCCAGCTGCCTCTGGATGATGGGGAACATGGTAAGACCAGAGAATTCTATGATCATATACATATTCTTACACTTCATTTGCTGTGAAATGGGTTCTTTGATCAGAAGAAATGCTGTGTGGAATACTATATTAGCTAGGGTTCTCTAGAGAAACAGAATCAGCAGGAAATATCCATACATATAAAATTTATAAAAGTGTCTCATGTAACCATGGGAACATAGAATCCAAAGTCTCTAGGCAGGCTTCAAGTTGATAACTCCAATGAAGGTCTGCAGTGAACTCCACAGGAGAGGATCTCTGGCTGAAGCAGGAAGAGAGACTGTCTCTTCTGAATCCTCCTTAAAAGCCTTCAATTAATTAGATTAAGCATCATTCATTGCAGAAGATACTCCCCTTAGCTGATTATAAATGCAATCAGCTGTGGATGCAGCTGACGTAATCATGATATAAGTCCATGAAATGTCCTCATAGCAAAAGACAGGCCAGCACTAGCCCGACCAGACAAGTGGACACCACCACCTGGCCAAGTTGACACATGAACCTCACTATGATAGTGCCCCCCTTGTCAAGGTGACAGCTATAAACATCACCTTAAACAATATTTAATCTCTAAATAGAAAACAATTAACAAGCACTGTTCTAGTTTGCCAGCTGCTGGAATGCAATATACCAGAAACAGAATGGCTTTTAAAAAGGGGAATTTAATAAATTGGTATTTTACAGTTCTAAGACCAGGAAAATGTTCCAATTAAAGCAAGTCTATAGAAATGTCCAATCTAAGGAATCCAGGAAAAGATACCTTGATTCAAGAAGGCTGATGAAGTTCAGGGTTTCTCTCTCAAGTGAAAATGCACACAGTGAACATGGTCAGGGTTTCTCTCTCATCTGGAAAGACATGTGGTGAACATGGTATCATCTTCTACTTTTCTCTCCTGGCTTCCTGCTTCATGAAGCTCCATGGGAGGCACTTTCCTTCTTCATCTCCAAAGGTCACTGACTGGTGGACTCTCC
Organism: Tamandua tetradactyla; assembly: GCF_023851605.1. Taxonomy (NCBI): domain Eukaryota; kingdom Metazoa; phylum Chordata; class Mammalia; order Pilosa; family Myrmecophagidae; genus Tamandua; species Tamandua tetradactyla. The sequence continues at coordinate 119,540,004 of NC_135334.1, read as the reverse complement.
GCTTCTCATGGCTATGTCATTCTCTGTTCTCTCAGAATCTCTGGCTTTCTCAAAAATGTTTCCTGTTTTATAGGATTCCAGTAAACTAATCAAGACCCACCTGAATGGGTGGATACACATCTCCACCTAATCCAGTTTAAGAACCACTCTTGATTGAGTCACATCTCCAAGGAGATGACCTAATTACAGATTCAAACATACAGTATTGAATAGGGATTAGAAGAACTGGCTGGATTTATAAAATGGGATTAGGATTAAAATATGGTTTTTCTAAGGTACATACATCCTTTCAAACCAGCACAGGCACGTTTTTTCCTTGCGTAACAATACTCAACTGTCCTGTACACAACAGGAAATGTATTAAATCTCCCCAGAATAGGGTCCAAGTCCTTGGGTAATATTCATTCTTAAACTTGATATCTTACAATTTAAATACTAGAACATGAACAAAACAGCATTACAGTCCTCATTTCTGTAACTGATCACATGGTTGTAGTTCATATTTATTACTACCATCGCCCACTACCCATTCCATGTTCCCTTTACCCTAAGCAAGCACTTCAGCTGCCCATGGTTCTTGCCTGGTGGGATGACCCGAACCTTCATTCCTGAAGTTTCAGAGCCATTGGTAGCCCTGCTTGGATTGGGTTTTTCAGTTTTCTATTGATTTTAATCACAGGGCTTGGTAGTACTAAAAAATGCCATAGAGGGTCTCTTATATACCAGGAATGTTATTCTTTACCTCCTTTGTGTAGCTGCAGTTCTATTTCCCCCTTAAAGTCAGGGTCAATCACCCCACCCGGTAGTATAATCCCCTTCTTGGCTTGTTGGTACACGGGCATAAGTAGCCCAAAGTGACCAGGTGGCAGTCTTAGGTTCCAGTTCAATGGGATATTTGCTAATTCTCCTGGTGGAGCACTCCTCCTTCTGGAACTAAAATCTGTAGACCAGCAGAGCTTAAAGCCACAGGGACAGGAAGCAAAAAATTTCCTAATAGATCACCAGGGGCAATAGTGAGTGGTGTTACTTCCTTTTCCACCCCTTGGTTCCTGGACCCATGGATCCTGGCTATGGTAGAAACAGTAACATACAGTGGATGGTGATTCAGAGCATACACACACTCCTGGAGAACATTACCCCAGCCCTGCAAGGTATTATCACCTAGTTGGCACTGTAATTGAGTTTTCAAAAGGAAATTCCACCATTCTATCAATCCAGCTGCCTCTGGATGATGGGGAACATGGTACGACCAGAGAATTCCATGAACATTTGCCTATACCTGCACTTCATTTGCTGTGAAGTGTGTTCCTTGACCAGAAGCTATGCTGTGTAGAATACCATGATGATGGAAAAGGTATTCTGTAAGTCCATGGATGGTAGTTTTGGCAGAAGCATTGTGTACAGGGAAAGCAAATCCACATCCAGAGTATGCCTATTCCCATTGAAACAAATTGCTGCCCCTTCCATGAAGGGAGTGGTCCAGTGTAATCAATTTGCCACCATGTAGCCAGCTGGTCACCTTAGGGAATGGTACCATATAGGGGGTGGAGTGCAGGTCTCTGCTGCTTGCAGATTGGGCACTTCAGAGGGGGTTGCAGCCAAGTCAGCCTTTGTGAGTGGAAGTCCATGTTGCTGAGCCTATGCATAACCTCCATCCCTACCACCATGACCATTTTGTTCATGAACCCATTGGGCAATGACAGGAGTTTCTGGAGAAAGAAGTTGACCTGTATCCACAGAAATGGTCATCTTATCCACTTGATTATTAAAACTTTCCTCTGCTGAAGTCACCCTTTCATGTGCATTCACATGGGACACACATATCTTCATGTTCTTAGCCCACTCAGAAAAGTTTATCCACTTTCCTCTTTCCCAGACCTCTTTGTCGCCAATTGTCCAGTTATGATCTTTCCAAGTTCCTGACCATCCAGCCAAACCATTAGCAATAGCTCATGAATCAGTATACAAATGCATCTCTGGCTAGTTCTTCTTCCAAGCAAAATGAACTGCTTGAAGCACTGCCCACTGGGAGAATTTCCTCTCACCATTGTCCTTCAGGGACATCCCAGAAAGGGGTTGGAGTGCTGCAGCTGTCCACTTTCGAGTGGCTCCTGCATGTTGTGCCAAACCATCTGTTTACCTGGCCCAAGTTTTCTCTTCCTCAGTGAATTTGCTATAAGGAACTCCCCAACAGGACATAGCTCTGTTCTGGGAAAGAGAAGGTAATGTGGCAGGAGTGGAGACCATAGACATTTGGCCCACTTCCTCATGTAACTTACTTCTGCCTTCAGAACTGCTTTGGCCCTATCTCATATATATCATTTCCATTTTATAATGGAGTACTGCTGTGAACGTCCAACTTTATGGCTTGGTGGGTCAGACAACACCCAGCTCATGATAGGCAACTCAGGTCTTATGACAACTTGGTGGCCCACAGTTAAGTGTTCAGTCTCTACTAAGGCCCAGTAGCAGGCCAAAAGCTATTTCTCAAAAGAAGAGTAGTTATCTGCAGCAGATGGTGAGGCTTTGCTCCCAAATCCTAATGGTGTGCATTATGATTCTCCTATAGGACCTGCCACAAGCTCCAGACAGCATCTCTATTTGCCACTGACACTTCTAGCATCATTGGATCTGCTGTATGATATGGTTCAAGTGGCAGAGCAGCTTGTACAGCAGCCTGGACTTGTTGCAGAACTTCCTCTTGTTCAGGTCCCATTGAAAATTAGTTGCTTTTCTGGTCACTTGATAAATGGGGTAGAGCAGCACACCCAAATGAGGAATATATTGTCTTCAAAATCCAAAGAGGCCAACTAGGCATTGTGCCTCTTTTGGTTGTAGGAGCGGCCAGATGCAGCAACTTATTCTTCACATTGGAAGGGATATCTATACAAGCCCCACACCACTGGACACCTAGAAATTTCACTGAGGTGGAAGGCTCTGTATTTTTGTTGGATTTATCTCCCATCCACTGGCCCACAAATGCCTTAGCGATAAGTCTAGAGAAGTAGCTACTTCCTACTTATTAGGTTCAATTAGCATGGTAACATCAATATAATGGATTGATGTCTTTGGGGAGGGAGAAATGATCAAGTTTCCTATGGACAAGATTATGACATAGGGCTGGAGAGTTGATATATCCTGAGCATGACAGTGAAGGTATACTGCTGCCCTTAACAGCTGTATGCTATTGAGAAAAAAGCATTTTCCAGATCAATTGTTGCGTACCAGGTACCAGTGATGTGTTGATTTGCTCAAGCAATGATATTACATCCAGAATAGCAGTTGCAATTGGAGTTTCCACCTGGTTGAGCTTACAATAACCCACTGTCATCCTCCAAGACCCATCTGTTTTCTGCAAAGGCATGTAGGAGAGTTGAATGCAGATGTGGTGGGAATCACCGCCCTTGCATTCTTCAAGTCCTTAAGGGTGGAACGAATCTCTGCAATCCCTCCAGGAATCCAGTTATTGCTTCTGATTTTCTATTTTGCTAGGTAGGGGGACTTCTAGTGGCTTCCACTTGGCCTTTCCCTTACTCCACGAGTTAGAGAGCCAATGTGGGGATTCCACTGGTTTCTCAATATGTCTATTCCAATTATGCATTCTGGAACTGTAGAAATAACTACAGAATGGGTTTGGGGTCCCATCAGACCCACTTAGCTAAAACTCCATTGATCACCTGACCTCCATAAGCCCCCACTCTGACTGGTGGACCAGAGTGATATTTTGGGTCCCCTGGAATTAACCTCACTTCTGAATCAGTGTCTAATAACCCCCCAAATATCTGATCATTTCCTTTTCCCCAGCGCACAGTTACCCTGGTAAAAGGCCATTGATCTCCTTGGGGAATGCTTGGAGGAAAGCTAACAGTAAAAATTTGTGGCAGTGTAACAGGGTCCTCTCCCAAAAGGACATGCCCCCCTCATCTACATTATACCAATGCAGTTCTGGCATTTCAGCCTCAGGTAATGCTGCCACCTTTTCATCCATGTTTCAGCCAACCTCAAAACAAACTGTTAATGCCTTTTCTAATCCCTTGAGATATAACTTTGAAGGCAGAATCTCTGCTTAGTGGGCCCATATCAATAAATTCAGCCTGATCCAGCTTTATATTCCTCCCACCATTATCCCACACCATTAAAATCCATTGCCACATGTATTCCCCTGATTTCTGTCTATATACACTAGAAAATTCATACAGTTCTTTTGGAGTATAACATACCTCCTCATGTGTGATACTTTGTACCTCCGCTTTTGGGGCCTGTTGGAACTTTAGTCTACTTATAGGTCTGGAAGAAATGAGGACGGTGGGGCTGGGTCATGAAAAAAACTTATAAGTATCTTCCAAGCCATTTGCTTTAGGGCATTCATTTGCAGTTTCATCTGGTGAAACAGGATTAATCACTCTAGGGCTAATCCCTTCAGGTGGAGGTTGGGTGGCCATCTCCTCTTGGCAGGCTGGAGGTGGGGCAGCTAGGTCCTCAGGGCAAACTATTACAGGGTTATCTAGAGAAGACTCAGTATGACCGAGGGTTTCAACCTCTCCACCAACATCATTATCAGTCCATATACGGCCATCCCATTTTTCCAGGTCCCACTCCTTTCCAATCAATGCCCTTAATCAATTAATGGCAGACACCATGCAAAATTGATATTTCAGCTTATGTTGTAAAGCTGCTACTATAACAATAAGATTCTGAGTCTGATTTTCAAAGATATCAAGTTTACAGCTACAGGAAATAAAATTTTCCTTCAGGGCACTCATAGAAACATTTGTATCTGTCATGTGATGCATAAGCTTCTTATCTGAAGCCTTACACCAATCCCTTTCACTCATTAATGTATACAGCATATCTAACAACAACCAGCTAACATCTCTATACCTCCTATTATGACAAAACTCCATGAAGCTATCAAAAACATTATCCCCCAGAGCCTGGCTTCATACAAGTGAAGCATTAGAATCATCCAACGGTGACATTTTGACTATCTTTTTTGCCAACTCACCCAATGGATTGGCAGTATCATTCTGATTACAGAAAATAGAGTCCTTAGTGTCTTCGAGTCCAGTTAAAGGAGAAAACCAATTGCAAAAACCATTTTTAAAGATTCTGTTTCTTAAGAACCACCCCACTCCTGGTACCAAGTTGTGTTAGCTAAGGCTCTATAGAGAAACAAAATCAGCAGGAAATATCTGTAGATACAAAATTTATAAAAGTGTCTCACATAACCAAGGGGATGTAGTGTCAAAGGTCTGTAGGCAGGCCGCAACTCTGATGAAGGTCTGCAATGAACTCCACAGGGGAGGCTCACTGGCTGAAGCAGGAAGAGAGACGGTTTCTTCTGAATCCTTCTTAAAAGCCTTCCATTGATTAGATTAAGCATCATTCATTGCAGAAGATACTCCCCTTAGCTGATTACAAATGCAATCAGCTGTGGATGCAGCTGACATACTCATGATTTAAGTCCATGAACTGTCCTCAAAGCAACAGACAGGCCAGTACTTGCCTGACCAGACAAATGGGCACCAGCACCTGGCCAAGTTGAGACATGAACCTGATCATGACAAATAACGTGAGAGTGGGTAAAGCATTCTGTAAGTCCACATGTAGCAGTTTTTGCAGAAGCATTTTATGCAAGGAATGCAAACCCATATCTGGAGGATGTATCTATTCCAGTTAGAACAAATTGCTGCCTCTTCTGTGGTGGAAGAGGTCAAATGTAATCAACCTGCCACCAGATAGCAGGCTGATTACTTTGGGGAATGGTGCCAGTTCAGGGATCAACTGAGGGTCTTTGCTGTTACCAGATTTGGCATTCAGCAGTGGCTGTAGCCAGGTCAGTCTTGGTGAGTGGAAGTCCATGTTGCTGAGCCCATGCATAACCTCCATCCCTACCACCATGCCCACTTTATTCATGATCCCATTAACAATGGCAGGAGTGACTGAGGAAAGAGGATGACTTATATTCATGGGACTGGTCATCTTATCCACCTGATTATTAAAAATTTTCCTCTGCTGAAGTCACCCTTTGGTGAGCAATTATATGGTACACAAATAACTTCAAGTTCTTTGCCCACATAGAAAGGTCTATCCACATCCCTCTTCCCAAGACCTCTTTGTCACAAAATTTCCAATCATGCTCCTTCCAAGTCCCTGGCCATCCAGTCAAACCATTAGCAACAGCCCATGAATCAGTAGATAAATGCAACTCTGGCTTGTTCTCCTTTCAAGCAAAATGAACAACCAGGTGCACTGCTCAAAGCACTGCCCACTGAAAGGATTTCCTCTCACCCCTGTCCTTTAAGTTCATCCAAGAGCAGTGTAGTAGTGTTTCAACTGCCCAATTCTGGGTGGTCCCTGTATATCATGCAGAACTGTGTGTAAACCAGGCCCAAGTTTTCTGTTCCTCAGTCACTGCCTGCAGGGAATCCCCAAGAGGCCATAGCTCTGGTCTAGGAAAGAGAAGGTAATGTGGCAGAAGTGGGGCCATGGCCACTTATTCATGTAACTTACTTGTGCCTTCAGGACCTGTTTGAGTCCTACCTCAAATATATTATTTCCCTCTTACGACAGAGTGCTGCTGTGTATGTCCAAATTTATGGCTTAGTGGGTCAGACAACATCCAACTCATGACAGGCAACTCAGGTCTCATGGTAACTTAGTGGCCAGTGGTTAAGGGTTGAGTCTTTATTAAGACACAGTAGCCAGCTAAAAGCTGTTTCCCAAAAGGAGAGTAGCTGGGTGGGCCATGGTGGCTCAGTAGGCAGAGTTCTAGCCAGCCATGCCGGAGACCCAGGTTCGATTCCTGGTGCCTGCCCATGCAATAAAAAGAGAGTAGTTATCTGCAGTAGATGATAAGTCTTTGCTTCCAAACCTTAAGGGTCTGCATTGTGATTTTCCCATAGGGGCCTGCCACAGGATCCAGACAGCATCCCTATTTGCGACTGACACTTCCAGCACCATTGAATCTGCTGTTTTATATGGCTCAAGTGGTCGAACAGCTTGCACAGCAACCTGAAACTGTCACAGAGCCTCCTCTTGTTCCAGTCCCCACTCAAAACTAGCAGTTTTTATGATAACTCTATAAATGGGCTGGGGTAGCATATCCAAATGAGGAATATGTTGTCTCCAAAGTCCAATGAGGCCAAGTAGGCATTGTGTCTCTTTTTTGGTCATAGGAGGGGCCAGATGCAAACAGTTTATTCTTCACCTTGGAAGGGATATCTCGACATGCAGCACATCACTGGACACCTAGAAATTTCACTGAGGTGGAAGGCTCTGTGTTTTGTTAGATTTATCACCCATCCCCAGACCCACAAAAGCCTTACAAATAAATTTAGAGGAGTTGCTGCTTCTTACTCATTGGGTCCAATTAGCATGATATCATCAATATAATGGATCAATGTGATGTCTTGGGGGAGGGAGAAATGATCAAGTTTGCTGTGGACAAGGTTGTGACATAGGGCTGGAAAGTTGATACACCCCTGAATAGGACAGTGAAAGTATACTGCTGGCCTTACCAGCTGCATACAAACTGTTTCTGGTGGTCCTTACTAACAGCTATTGAGAAGAAAGCATTTTCCAGATCAATAGCTGCATAACATGTACCGGGAGATATATTGATTTTCTTAAGCAGTGATACACATCCAGAACAGCAGCTGCAATTGGAGTCACCACCTGGCAAGTTTATCAATAATCCACTGCTATCCTCCAAGAACCCTCTATTTTCTGCACAGGTCAAATAGAAGAGTTGAATGGTGATGTTGCGGAAATCACCATCCCTGCATCCTTCAAATCCTTATGAGTGAAACTAATCTCTGCAATCCCTTCAGGAATATGGTGCTGCTTCTGATTCACTATTTTGTTAGGTGGGGGCAGTTCTAGTAGCTTCCACTTGGCCTTTCTCACCACATTAGCCCTCACTCCACAAATTAGAGAACCAATGTGGGGATTCTGCCAGTTGCTGAATATGTCAATTCCATAATTATCAAGCCATGTATCACCATCCCATGTTTCAGGTTCCCATTTTTTTCAATCATTTGTATGACAATGGAGTTTCAAATTTGAAGCCTTCAGCCCATCCCTTTCCCTTGTCACTGTACCCAGTGTATCTAACAACAACCAGTCAACATCATTATACCTCTTAATTCCACAAAAGTCTGTAAAGGTGTCAGAAACATTTCACCCAGAGACTTATGTCATATAAACATACAATTAGCAGAATTTAATGGTGATATTTTGAGTATCTCTTTTTCCAATTCACCCCATGGACTGTCAATGCCATCTCGATTATCAGAAACAGTGATTAGTGTCTGAGTCTATTCTGAGTATAAAACCAATGGTAAAAACTCATTTTTAAGATTCTATTTCTCAAGAACCACTCCTGGTACCAAGCTGTGTTAGTTAGGGTTCTCTTCAGAAACAGAACCAACAGGAGATATCTGTAAATATGCAATTTAAAAGGTGTCTCATGCAACCATGGGAATGGAAGAGTCCAAAATCCATAGGGCAGGCTGTGAAGCTGGCGATTCCAATGAAGGGCCTGTCTGAACTCCACAAGAGAGGCTTGCTGGCTGAAGAAGCAGAGAAAGAGTCTCTCTTCTTCCTTAAAACCCTTCAGATAATTGGAGTATCTCATTGTGGGAGACAAACCTTAGTTGATTGCTGATGTAATCAGCTACAGATGCAATCAACTGACTTAATCAACTAGACAGTCAATATTCTTGCACCTATGGTCAGGCTAGAGTTGTCTGACCAGACAACTAGGCATAATCATTGGGCCAAACTGACACCAGAACCTAACCATCACACCCACTTAGCAAAATAAATCAGAAAGCTAATAGTAAGAGTGACAATGTTTTTTTTTATAATAATGGTCAAAATCCTGAAAAAAAATCATTGGTTGATTTTGGTACTTCAGCCATCATTGAGAACAAATAGGTCATGCACTTTTTTTCACCGTGAAAGAGGATACACTATATCTCAGAACTTCTGCTCTAGGGGATGTTGAAATTAGGGGTTGTCAGTCACAGTAGGAATTATAAGGAGTAGCATGGGAAATTAGAAAGAGGAAAGTTCTTATTTTAAAACAAAAGATTGCCCCTTGCATTAGAGCTTCTTTAGAGCTGGGAAAGCACATAGGGATCAGCTCACTCAGCCTCATTTTGTAGGAAAGGAAACTGATGACCAGAAAGATCACGTTTCCATGCTTCATGGTCTCTTTGGTGAGCTACATGTTTTAAAAGCTCATGCAGAATCAGCTCTGTTCCAGGAAGATGCTCTGTACAGTTGGTGGTGTTGCCAGGAAGTTGGAATCGGTCCTAGAGCAAGACTTTGGAAGATCTTTTCCTTTAGTGATAGGGAAGCAATCAAGGGAAGGCATTATAGAAGCTAACTAAGTCAGATTAAATCTTATATAAGACCTAAAATTAGACAAAATGTCACATTGAATCAAATTACTATATCGTCATCCTAACATGGAAGTCAAGGCATGGCTAGTAAGGGCAGGCTATTTGATAATGTGAAATAGATGGTAAATAGTATAAACGCAAGGGTGGGGCTTTATAGCTCTTGAGTTTCATATTGCTATTTATCATACTTTTATAATAAAGGGAGCTAATTAAACGAGGTAAGCCCTGTATTACACCATTATTTCATGTATTCCTTTCATCAACCCAATGAAGCAAGTACTTTTTGCACTTTATAGATGAAAAAGATGAGATTCCATAGACGTTTTCCAAATTCCCACAGCTAGTAAATACACTGAATAAGAATGAGAGGTTGTGAGGGTAGGGACATTGAGAGAATGGGACCCCATCTCTTTGGGAGTGCTTGGAGACCCCAGATCTTTGTAAAAGGTGCTTCTTTTTAAAGTCAGACAGACCTGAGTTAGAATCACTCAGTACCTCTGTGACGCTTCTGAGAACATAAGTCAAATATACACTTTATAGTGCTTGACACAATAAATAATTAATAAATGCTAGTAACAGTAATAATTGCAATTATTACCAACTGGAAGAGCTAGGATATGATCTCAGGTCTGCTTGGTTCCAAAGCCTGCACACTTTTGTATTAAGCTATGCAGACTCTCAACTACTGATTATATGAGTGAATTCTTTCAATCTGCTTTTGTTTTTCGTAACTTTAGCTTTCTTCATAGAAATGTTACAAATTACTCATTCTCTAACTTCCCTTGAAATAACTTGTGATTCTATTCTCTGTGAATTTGTCTACAGCTGTAACCTTTCTACTAACAGAGCTTCCAGGGTTTAGAGTTTGATTTCCTTCACTGGAATTGGTCTTTTTGTGAAGCCAGATTTTATTGATTCTTGTAGAGGCTGCATTTTAGAAACTGGATCTTTGGATCCACAGGAAGGACTGTGAAATAAGACAGACCTATTTTCTAAACCAACTCTGGCCTTCAAGCAAGTTCTTGTTATACACTTTGTTATAACCTAACTTTTACCCCTTATGTAAGCTTTTGACCTTGGTATTATTTCCTCGGGTAAGGTGATCAACTATCCTTGTTTGCCTGGGATTTAGAGGATTCCCAAGTGCAAAACTAGGAAAGTCCCATGTAAACTAGGACAAAGCTTGTCACCTTATCGCCCATTCTGTTGCTTAATTTTGTAGGCTCTTGGATTTGTCATCTTGCTTTTTCTGTATTTGGTTCTTTTATCCTAAAAGGGAGAACAACTGTTAGATTCTATTTATTTTTCAACTTTCAAAATAATGAGTTGGTTCTCTACCATTCTTTTTATTAAAGGTTACATGTGAAATATATTGAGTAAAATTATGATCTCATCCATTTAAACATAAATGATGTTTTTCAAATAATTGAATATGTTATTTTTGTTGGTGCTGGAATTGTCTCATTATTGGCAGTAGATGCTAATTCAATTTGCTTCCTGGAACTTTTCTACATGACCCTTGTAGTCTTTGAGAGTTTTCAATGACAAGACAGAAAATTTTATGCTACAGATCTAGATTGAGTCATTTCTTCAAGGACTCCTGGTTGTTTTTAGTGGGAAATAGCTTTTGGAGACCATGATCTGGAACTTGGAGTGTTCACTGCTATGGTTTGGTGATTGCTTTTACGCCTTTAGAGAGGACAGCACTGGGAAACATGTATTTTTAAAATTTTAGAGAAAGTATACTTCAAAAACTTTATTAGTTATTTAATTCAAATTTAGGTCAACAAGATTTTTACTAATTTCATCAATCTTAAATCTGTATGCTTTCATCTGTGCTGAAAATTCTGACGCTCATTTGTCTATGCACCAATACAACAGCGTGCTTGTTTAATTCCACAGTATGCACGAACCAGTCTCAGAATAACAATACCGCTACTATCACCAAAATAAGATCACTCAAAATGGTTATTTCTTTGTATGTAGGTATGTATATATGTGTGCATATACTCATGTTTCATTATAGCATTTATTTTATTTTTATTTACTCTATCTCTTTTATCTCTTTTGTTTGTATATATTTTCAAAATTATAATCTTCATGTTAATACCTTTCTACAATACTCTTAGTTCCCATTTCCCTTGTCTATTTTTACTGATTCCTAATTATGAGCAATATTGAAATGCTAGTAACTTTTTCTTTCCACTCTCCTTTGTGTCAAGCATCTAATTTGAAGAAGTCTTTTTATTCCCACATAATGTATATAAGACAATTTGTAAACTTATTCTACTTCTCAAATACTTTATTTTCTGTCAGTTTTTGATAATGGTATAATATCTACATTGTCAGGGCATATATCCATTACACTGTCTCTCTTATAAATATTGCTTAATCTTAATTTTACAGCTATATATATATATATATATATATATATATATATATTTATGCTCAACTTTAGGCCTGATGACCATTTCTCTTCAATTATTTTCATATCTGAATCTTGGCCCATAGGAAATTTCTCAGGAAAGGCTCCTAGGAACAGTATTTCCATAGTGATTGCATAGTCAAATAATTTTGTGTGTGCACTTATACTTAAATTATCTTCGCTGCACATGAAAATCAGTTCTTAGTTCAGTGTTTTTCCTCTGAAGTCTTAAATATGTCACCTAATGGCATGAAGCATTTCTATCAAAAGTTTGATGATAATCTGATTTTTCTTTTTGCATGAATGCCTAAAGTATTCTTCCTTCCTCCTTCTCTCTCCTGCCCTCCTTCTGTCCCTTTTCCTTCCTCCACTCTCCCTCCCTTCCTTCCTTCCTTCCAACTTTCCTTCCTTCCCTCCTTTCACCACCTCCCTGAACAACACTTTAATGTGACAATTTTACTAGAATATATAGACTCCTCTGAATTGTTTTTCCAATATGTACAGTGTGCTGTTTCAATCTGTAGTTTCAAGTCTTTCTATTCATTTGAGGAAACTTACCTTGAGTTAGCCTTTTAGTATATTATTGATTCCATAGCTCTTGTCCTCTTCTTTGAGGAACTTCTATAAATTGGATCATCTCTGCATATCTTCTATGTAACTTTCTCCCAAATTCTTTTGTTGCTCCATTCCTCTCTGACGTTAAAGAAAAACTACTTCCTTTCAGTTATCTCTTTCTTTTAAGACATTACCAATTGTGTTTATTTGCTCTTGTGCAGGTTTAATTTAATCTTTATTTCTGATATTTAAAAAATTTCCTGAGTTCTTCCACCCACTTTTCAATCTTATTTTTTCCAGTTACTTCATTCCTGTGTTTCAAATCTGAGTGCATTGTTCTTTCATACCTTCCATAATTTTCTTTATTTCTTTTAGCTTGTTAAAAATATTAGATTACAGCTTTCATGTTTTGAAGGTCTGTGTTTCTGTCTTGTTTCTGAGATATTTTTCAGTTTCTTATATTCCTTTATATACCATATTCCTTGGTATGGGACTTTACCATGATTATTTTCTGTTGTTCATTTTTTTATAGTAATTTATTGACATATAATTAATATATAGTGAAACTCATAACTTTAAAAATATTTTTATTGAGAAATCTTCATACACAGTTCATACATGGTGTATAATCAGTGGCTCACAATGTCATCACGTAATTGTGTATTTATCATCATGACCATTTTTAGAACATTTGCATCACTCCAGAAAAAGTAATAAAAAGAAAAAAACTCATACATCCCATACCCCACACCCCTCCCTTTCACTGTCCACTAGTATTTCAGTCTACCCATTTTTTTATTCTTTATCACCCATTCTTTATTTATATACATATTTTTCTAGGGGGGCTGCATGGCCCAGGAATCGAACCTAGGTCTCCTGCATGGAAAGTGAGCATTCTACCACCGAACCACCTCTACACCCTATTTGCTTGTTTTTTTATCCTAATTTTTAAATTATCTGTTCATACCCTGGATAAAAGGAGCATCAGACACAAGGTTTTCACAATCACATGGTCACATTGTAAAAACTATATAGTTATACAGTTGTCTTTAAGAATCAAGGTAACTGGAACATAGGTCAACAGTTTCAGGTACTTCCTTCCAGACACACCAATACACCAAAAACTAAAGAGGGTTATCTATATAATGCATAAGAATAACCTCCAGGATAACCTCGTGACTCTATTTGAAACCTCTCAGCCACTGAAACTGTTTTGTTTCATTTCTCTTCCCCCTTTTGTTCAATCCCATGATACTGGGATGGGCTCATCCTGGGAGTCCTGTCCCACATTGCCAGGGAGATTTACACCCCTGGGAGTCATGTCCTATGTAGGGGGGAGGGCAGTGAGTTTACCTGCCGAGTTGGTTTAGAGAGAGAGGCCATATCTGAGCAACGAAGGAGGTTCTCTGAGGGTGACTCTTAGGCAAAATTATACGTAGGCTTAGCTTCTCCTTTGCTAATTATTTATTTAGCAGATAATTTAAAAATTAGGATAAAAAAACAAGCAAAAGAAATAAATTTCATAGGAGTGAATCCCAAGATTGAGGGATTAACAGATAATTTAAAAATTAGGATAAAAAAAAAGCAAAAGAAATAAATTTCATAGGAGTGAATCCCAAGATTGAGGGCTCAGCTTATTAAATTGGTTGTCCCCACTGCTTCTGAGAATATCAGGAATTCCCCAGATAGGGAAGTTGAATATTTCTTCCTTTCTTTTTTATTTTTTGTTCTCTGCCCAAATTATTCTGGGATGTATCAGGGCATCACCCTAATCTGTACAAACCAATAGGATCTCATATCTTATTCAAGATTCCATATAATTATGGTATACAAAGAAACTGATCATGTGAGTTAATTTAGATAATGTGCTACTTAAAATATAAATTTGACACCAAATAACCATCCCTTCCTGTGATCTCACACAGAAGTTGAAGTTTCAAATATGGACCATGTCATCCTTTACCCTGTGTTCTGATTTACCTTAGTCCTATCAAAATCAGTTTCATTCATATCTCTAGCTGAAGTCTGATCACTTTTTCAACTTTTTTAACAGTTGCTGTATGGACTAATGCTGACTTTCATACCTTCAGTGCTCTAACTTAAAGTCTCAGGTGTCACATACATACCTGGAGTTTCAGGGAATGCCCAGGTAATACTCAAATAGATGAGATTCTCAGAACTTAGAAATAACGGTTACAAATCCTGAATATTTGTGACCATTATTTCTAGTTGTAAGAGTTTACAACATAGGACCCTTTACAGTAGGCTCCAACCTGATAACCAATGCTCTTGACTTCAATTCTCCAAGTTTGTATATTATGGTTAGTCCATATGAGTGAGGCATGACAATATTTATCTTTTTGTTTCTGCCATCTCATTCAACATACTGTCCTTAAGTTTCATTCATCTAGTTGTATGTCTCACAACTTTATTCCTTCTTATAGTTGCTCAGTAGTCCATTGTATGTAAACACCATAGTTCCCCCTTCCATTCCCCCACTCATTATACCTTTAGGCCACCTCCATCCATTGTGAACCATAAACACCAGTGTGCCAATGTCCATTCCTGTCCCCTCTCTCAGTTCTCCAGGTATATATTGAGCAATGGGGTTTCAGGATCATATGACAACCCCACCCCTAGCCCTCCAAAGGTCTGCACCTCTCTGTTTCCCTACTGACGGTGAATGGGCACACTTCTTTCTCAGCATTTTCTCTAGCAGTTGTTTCTTTTTGTTTATTTTTAAACTTTTTATTCATGCAGCATGTAATCCAACTGAAGTAAAAGGACATGCCTTTACCATCATAATATATATGAAGACATTTCCTTGTTTTCTGCAAATAATTCATACCCCTCCCCAATAATCCCTGCTTGTTGACATTTAATTTTGGCATAACACCTTTGTTACTTTCAGTGGAAACATATTACAGTGTAACTGTTGATTATAGACCTTTGGATGCATTGATTATACCTTTTCCTGTGTACCAACCATTCTCAACACCTACAAGGTTGAAATTCATTTGTTCTCCCTCAAGCAAAAATGTTCTAATATTTGTACATTTAATCACCATTATGCGGGTTTGAAAGGATTATGTGTCTAGGAAAGTCATATTTTAATCCTGAGCCAATCTTGTGGAAGCAACCATTTCTCTTAATCC
The DNA here is from genome assembly GCF_023851605.1 of Tamandua tetradactyla. Taxonomy (NCBI): domain Eukaryota; kingdom Metazoa; phylum Chordata; class Mammalia; order Pilosa; family Myrmecophagidae; genus Tamandua; species Tamandua tetradactyla. The sequence goes on along the minus strand of NC_135334.1, from coordinate 119,524,459 downwards.
CTATCCAATACTATACATTGGAAACTTGATTAGATTCTCTCCATGGAGATGTGACACACCCAATTGTGGGTATTAACTTTGCTTGGAGAGAGATGTGACTGCACCCATCCCAGGTGGGTCTTGATTAGTTTACTGGAATCCTTTAAAAAAGGAAGCATTTTGGAGAAAGCTTCAGAATGAGAGCATGACAAGAACCACGAGAGCCCACGCAGCCAGCGACCTTTGGAGATGAAGAAGGAGAATGCACCAGGGGGAGCTTCATAAAGCAAGAGACCTGTAGAGAAAGCTAGCAGACATCCCCATGTTCACCATATGCTTTTCAGTTGAGAGAAACTCTGAACTTCATTGGCCTTTCTTGAGTGAAGTTAACCTCTTATGGTGCCTTAATTTGATCACTTTTATAGACTTGCTTTCATTTGGACATTCTTACGGATACTTGCAACTTAATAAATTCTCTTTTTAAAAGACATTCCATTTCTGGTATATTACATTCTGGCAGCTAGCAAAGTAGAACAATCATCATTGTCCACTCTAGGCATTCTTAAATTATACCACACCATCCTCTATCTTTCCTTCTGATTTCATACATGGCCCCAGCAGTTCTCCTTCTATCATACTCACATTCAGTTTCATTCAGCATACTTATATTATTGTGCTAGCACTAGGTAGTATTACGCTATCCATTTCTGAATGTTTACAATCATTCCTGTTGCACAATCTGTATCCCTTCAGCACCAATTGCCCAATCTCTACCCTCTTTCTATCTTCTGATAACCTGTGTTCTTAATTTTAACTCTCAAAGTTCACTCACTAATGTTAGTTCATATTAGTGAGGCCAGACAGTACTTGTCCTTTTGTTTCTGGCTAGTTTCACTCAGCATAATGTCCTTGAGTTTCATCCACATTGTTACATGCTTCATGACTTTATTCTATCTTACAGCTGCGTAATATTCCATCATATGTATATGCCACAGCTTGTTTAGCTGTTTGTCCATTGATGGACATTTGGGCGGTTTCAATCTTTTGACAGTCATAAATAATGCTGCTATGAACATCAGTGTGCAAATGTCCGTTTGTATCCTTGCCTTTGGGTCCTCTGAAGATATACATAGTAAGGGGATTTCCAGATCCTATGGCAATTCTATACTTAACTTCCTGAGGAACCACCAAATGGCCTTCCATAGCAGTTGTACCATTTTACATTCCACCAACAGTGGGTAGGTGTACCTCTTTCTCCACATTCTCTCCAGCACTTTTCATTCTTTTTATAATGGCCATTCTAATGGGTGTGAGATAATATCTCATTTGTGGTTTTGATTGGCATTTCCCTAATAACTAGTGAAGTTGAGCATCTTTTCATGTGCCTTTTAGTCATTTGTATTTTTTTGTATTTTCTGTTTTGAAAAGTGTCTGTTGATATCTTTTGCTTATTTTAAAATTGGGTTGTTGGGTGGGTCACGGTGGCTCAGCAGGTAAGAATGCTTGCCTGCCATGCCTGAGGACCCGGGTTCGATTCCCGGTGCCTGCCCATGTAAAATTGGGTTGTTTGTCTTTTTATTTTCAAATTGGATTGTTCAACTGAAGAATCTCTTTATATATTCTGGATATTAAACCCTTACCTGATATATGGTTTCTAAATATTGTCTCCCATTGCATAGGCTGCCTTTTTACTTTCCTAACAAAGTTTTTTGATGCACAAAAGTCTTTAATTTTGAGGAAATCCCATTTATTTATTTCTTTTTTCAATATTTGTGCTTTGGTGTAAGGTCTAGGAAACCACCTCCTATTACAAGATTTACGAGATGTTTCCCTACATTTTCTTCTAACAGTTTTATGGTTTTAATTCTAATGTTTAGGCCTCTGATCCATTTTGAGCTAATTTTTTTTAAAGCTTAAGGGGTTTATTGCTAGGGAGAAATAGATTGACAGAGAGCAAAGGTAGAGCAGGCAGGTGGGAGCCAGCAAAACCTGCTAGTGAAAGAGACAGGAAAAATGGCTCCAACTTTCTTTCTGACAGATTGTGATTTTAAAGGAAAAACTGTGCCCAGAGGGGTGGCCATTTTGAGTTAATTTTTATATAGGGTGTGGTATATGGATCCTCTGTCATTCTTTTGCAAATGGATATCCAGTTCTTCAAACACCATTTATTGAAGAAGCTGCTCACAGGTGGGTTGGCTTGACTACTTTATCAAAGATCGATTGTCCATAGATGAGAGGATGTATTTCTGAACACTCAATTTGATTTCATTGGTCAATGTATCTATCTTTATGCAAATACCATGCTCTTTTGACCATTTTAGCTTCATACTATGCTTTAAAGTGAGACCCACCCTTCATTTTTCTTTTACAAGATATTTTTAGCTATTCAGGACTCATGCCCTTTCAAATAAATTGGTTATTATTATTTTTTTTATTTCTGCAAAGTTAGTCATTGGGATTTTAATTGGTATTGCATTTTAATTGGTATTTATAAATCAATTTAGGCAGAATTGACCATCTTCCAAACTATGAACATGGTATGCCCTTCTTTTATTTAGGTCTTCCATGATTTTTTTCAGCAATTTCTTGTAGTTTTCTGTGTATAGGTCTTTCATATCCTTAGTTAAATTTATTCCTACATGTTTTATTCTTTTGGGTGCTATTATAAATGGGATTTTTTCCTTGATCTCCTCCTCAGATTGCTCATCACTAGTATATAAAAACACTACTGATTTTGGGGTGCTCATCTGTACCCTGCCACTTTGTTGTACTCACTTATTAACTCTAGTAGCTGTGCTGTACTGCAAACAGTGAGAGTTTTACTTCTTCCTTTCCAATTTGGATGTCTTTTATTTCTTTTCCCTGTCTAATAGCTCTGGCTAGAAATTCCAGCACAATGTTAAAAATAACAATAGTGACAGTTGGCATCCTTCTCTTGTACCTGGTTTACAGACAAAGCTTTCAGGCTTTCCCCTTTGAGGATGATGTTAGCTATGGGTTTTTCATATATTCATTTATCATGTTGATACAGTTCCCTTCTAATCCTATCCTTTGAAGTGTTTTCATCAAGAAAGGGTGTTCAGGCGGGCCACATATGATTTTTTCTGCTTTGACTTATTGATATGATATATTTCATTAATTGATTTTCTTGTGTTGAACCATCCTTGCATACCTGGAATAAATCCTACTTAGTCATGATGTATAATTCTTTTAATGTGCTGCTGTGTTCGATTTACAAGTATTTTGTTAAGGATTTTTGCATCTATATTCATTAAAGAGACTGGTCTGTAATTTTCTTTTCTTGTAGTATCTTTGTCTGACTTTGGTATTATAGTGATGTTTGCTTCGTAGAATGAGTTAGGTGGCTTTCCCTCCTATTCAACTCTTTTGACAGTTTGGGCAGGATTGTACTAATTCTTTCTTGATTGCTTGTGTAGAATGCACATGCGAATCCATCTGGTTCTGGACTTTACTTTTTTGGGAACTTCTTGATGACTGTTTCAATCTCTTTACTTGTGTTTGGTCTGCTGAGGTCGTCTGTTTCTTCCTGAGTCTTTGTCTGTGTCTTTCTAGGAAGTTGTCTATGTCATCTGTGTTGTCTGGTTTACTAGCACACAGTTGCTCACAGTATACTCTCATTACCTCCTTATTTTCTGCAGGGTCAGTGGTTACGCCCCCTCTTCCATTTCTGATTTTATTTATTTGTATCTTCTCTCTCTCTCTTTTTTTGCCAGCCTAGCTAAGGGTCCATCAATCTTATTGATTTCTTCGAAGAACAAACTTATGGTTTTCTTGAATTCCTCTACTTTCATGTTCTCAATTTCATTTATTTCTGCTGTAATCTTCATTATTTTTTTCCTTTTGTTTGCTTTTGGGTTCATTTGTTGCTTTTTTCTCTCGTTCTTCCAAGTGAACAGTAATTCCTTGATCTTTTTTTCTTTCTTCTTTTAGAATTTATGGTGTTTAGAGCCATAAATTTCCCTCTCAGCATTGCTTTTGCTGCATTCCATAAGTTTTGATATGTTGTGTTTTCATTTTCATCTGCCTCAAAATATTTTCTGATTTCTCTTTAATTTTTCCCTTGACCCCCTGGATGTTGAAGTGTGTTTTTCAGCCTCTGCGCCAGTTTGGAAGGTTTATGTACCCCAGAAAAGTGATCTTGTGGAGGCAGCCTTTTCTTTTAATCCCCATTCAGCACTATAGGTTGAAAACTTGATTGAATTATCTCCATGGAAATGTGACATGCCCAACTGTAGATTAGAGGGAGATGTGACTCCACCCATTTCAGGTGGGTCTTGATTAGTTTACTGGATTCCTGTAAAAGAGGAAATGTTTTGAAAAAGTGAGAGAGCCATGAGAACCATGAAAGCCCACACAGCGAGAGACCTTTGGAGATGAAGAAGGAAAACATCCCTGGGGGAGCTTCATGAAACAAGAAGCCTGGATAGAAAGTTAGCAGATGTCACCATGTTCACCATGTGCATTTCCAGTTGAGAGAGAAACCCTGAATGCTATTGACCTTCTTGAACCAAGGTATCTTTCCCTGGATGCCTTAGATTGGACAGTTTTATAGCCTTGCTTTAATTTGGACATTTCACAGGCTTAGAACTGTAAACTTGCAACTTAATAAATTTTCACTCTTAGAAGCCATTCTGTTTCTGGTATCACATTCCGGCAGCTAGCAAACTAGAACAGTTTCTATATACCTGTGAATTTTCTTGTCCTCTGTCTTTTATTGATTTGCAACTTCATTCCATTATGATCCAAGAAAGTGTTTTGTATAATTTCAATCTTTTGAAATTTATTGAGACTTGCTTTGTGACCCAGCATATGGTCTATCCTCGAGTATACTCCATGAGCACTCAAGAAAAATGTGTGTCCTGCTATCGTGGAATGTAATGTTCTGTAAATGTCTGTTAAGTCTAGTTCATTTATCATATTATTCAAAATCTCTGTTTCTTTATTGATCCTCTGTCTAGATGTTCTAGCCATTGATGACAGCAGGAAATTGAAGTCTCCAACTATTATGGTTGAGGTGTCTACTTCTATCTTCAATGTTAGTGTTTGCCTCATGTATTTGGAGCACTCTGGCCCAGTGCATAAGTAGTTATGATTGTTATGTCTTCTTGTTAAATTGTTCCTTTTATTAATACATAGAGCCCTTCTTTGTCTCTTTGACCAGCATATACATGGGTTTTTTTTTTTAAATCCATTCGGCCAGTCTATGTCTTTTGATTGGGGAGTTTAATCCATTAACATTTAATGTCATTACTGTAAAGACAGTACTTTCTTCTACCATTTTGTCGTTTGGATTTTATGTGTCATATTTAATAATTGCTTTTCTCTTTTTTTCTTTACTGCTAGTTTTCATATCTACACTCTTCTCCATGCCTCCCTCTTCTGCCTTTTTCTATCTGCCTGTAGCACTCCCTTAGTATTTCCCGTAGAGCCAGTTTCTTAGTCACAAATTCTTTCAGTGACTGCCTGAAAATATTTTATTCTCCCTTCATTTTTTTTGTATGCTGTATGGTCGGGTCATATTTCATTATTTTTCCATGTGAGTATCCCATTATTACAGCACCATTTGTTGAATTTTTGTTTTGTTTGTTTTGATTGTTTTTTGGGGTGGGTGGGTGAAGTGTATGGACTGGAAATCAAACCCATGTCTCCTGTATGGCAGGCGAGAATTCTACAATTGAACTATCCTTGCACCCCCTTCTCCCCCTCATTTTTCTTTTCTTATTTTCCTTAACATGGGCTGGCACTGGGAAATGAACCTGGGTCTTCAGCATGGCAGGCAAGAACTCTGCCACTGAGACACCATTGCCTGCCCTCCTCTTCATTTTTGAAGGATAATTTTGCTGTGTTTAGAATTCTTGTTTGGCAATTTTTATTTTTCAGAATCTTAAAGATATCATGCCACTGCCTTCTTACTTCCATGTTTTCTGCTGCAAAATCCACATATAGTCTTATCGAGATTCCCTTGTATGTGATGTATTGCTTTTCTCTTACTGCTTTCAAAATTCTCTCTTTGTCTTTGACATTTGACAATCTGATTAGTAAGTGTCTTGAGTATATCTATTTGGATCTATTCTGTTTGTGGCATACTGCTACTTCTTGGATCTAAAATTTTATGTCTTTCATAAGAGATGGGAAATTTTTAGTGATTATTTCTTCCATTAGTCTATCTGCTCCTTTTCCCTTGTCTTCTCCTGGGACACCCAAAACACATATATTCATGTGCTCCCTGTGGTCTTTAAATTCCCTGTGACCCTGCTCATATTATTCCATTCTTTTCCCTATATTTTCTTTTGTGTAACAGATTTCAGATGTCCAGTCCTCTACTTCACCGATCCTTCTTCTGTCACTTTAAATTTATTGTTGTAGGTTTTTTTAAAATTTCTCCTATTGTGACTTCCATTCCCATAAGTTCTGCATTTGTTTTCTCAAATTTTTGAGTTCATCTTTATATTCACCCGATATCTACTTTATATTCTCCCTCAACTTATTGATTTGATTTTTTGATGAGATTTTTATGCCTGTTTGAACAGGCTGAATTAATTGCTTCAACTTCTTTATCTCATTTGAAGTGCTGATTTGTTCCTTTGATTGGGCCATAGCCTCGATTTTCCTAGTATGACTAGTTATTTTCTGCTAGTGTCTAGGCATTTGATTTCCTTGATTAATTTATTCTGGAGGTTGTTTTCACTCTTTCACGTAGGGTTTTCTGGTTGATGGCTTTGTTTTTTATCTATTTTTTGACATTCAGGTCAAGCTGTTCTAGAACCTCTTGCACAGGTTTTGTTTCACTGATCAGAATTTTTCAGTTCCTGTTTTTCTGTTTCTTGCCCTGCCTATCCTAAGCCTTCTTTTCTTTTTTGCGGAGGGTCTCCTCAGATATGTTTGACCTTAGTCAGATTTTCCCAGACTAGAAAGGCCCATGTCTCAGGATGAGAGAGTAGCCAGCATCAGTTTTCCCTAAGGGTCAGACCCAGCAGATTGTCAGACTTTGCTATGAAGCCTGTAGACTCTGTGCTTTCCCTGTCCTGCCCAACATCTGGCACTTGTCTATCTGCAGCTTCCTACCACCATCAAGTGATGCAGTGCCTTTAATTTCAGCAGTCTCTCCCTGCCAGTGGTGTGGTTGAGACAGAGGTGATATAGTAGGTGGGCTTTGAGTGCTTCTGTTTTCCAGACCCTGGGTTCTGGGTTCCCTGAAGGAGGGATTCCTTGATCTGGGCTCTGCCTCCCTTTTCTTGGGGAAGATACATCCTTTAGGGAATTAATCCCTTTCACCTGACTAGTCACTTTGTCTTTCAGACTAGCATAATTCCACCCTTGTCTGGGGCAGTGCTAGAGCCTGAGAGTGTTTGCCCTTCTATCTAATGAACTGTTAAGTAATAAAATAAAACAAAACAAAAAGCCTTTTCTGAGTCAGATCCCTGCTCCCTTGATTTGCCAATCAAAGCTTGCATTAGTACATGGCTCTATGTGTCTCCAGACTCTATGTGCCCCCTATTCTTGCAGTCCAACTCTTTTCCAGTATTTTGTGTTGCCCAACTCAAAAAGCCTCTGCTTTTTTTTTTTTCCTGCCAGCTCCACCCCTCTGCTGGGGCAAAAACTTCTGGTTCCTTTAGTGCTTATTCCACATTTCTCTAAGTTTGGGGCCTGTTTTCAGTAGTCAAAATTTGTTAATTAATGCTGCAATTTGAGCTTGGTTTAATTAAGCCCTTGCTACTCATAATGTCTGTTTCCTTTCCCCTCAGGGAACCCACCTGCCATGCTTGTGGGTGAGGGGCACCTGCCTCCATAGCTTGGGAGACTCACAGCTCTCTGTGGGGTCTCAGCTGTTCCACCTGGTCCAGACTGGTGTATGCTGTGTGTCTGGTCACTGACACCCACCAGCAGTTGTTTTGTACCATTCCTGGCTATTTACTAACTACTCTGGAGGACAAATTAAGTTCCACACCTCACTATGCTGCCATCTTGCCCTGCCTGTTGAAGCTCACAACTTTTAAGTGTACAGCTTGATGAGCTTTTTTACATATGTATATAACTTTCTTTTTACCACCCAGATCAAGATTTAACATATTTCTAATTTTTCTTATACCACAAAGCTTTCTCATACACCTTTCCCTATAGGCTACTTTTGCCAGTTGTTTAACTTCACACAAATGGAATCATACATGCCTGGCTTCTTTCACTCAGTGTAAGTTTTTAAAAAAAAATTTTTTTTTATTACATAGTATAACATATATACAAAGCAAAGAGATAAAAAGGCAATAGTTTTCAAAACAATCTTCAACAAGTATTTTACAGGACAGATCCCAGAGTTTTTCATGGGCTGCCATATGATCCTCTCATATTTTTCCTTCTAGCTGCTCCAGAATATATAGGCTAGAGGGCGTAAACATTTTTTTTATCATCACAATTGACTTTTTTCCCTTCTTTTTTGTGAAAAATAACATATATACAAAAAAGCTATACATTTCAAAGTATAGCACTGCAATTAGTTGTAGAACATATTTCAGAGTTTGACATGGGTTACAATTTTACAAGTTTAGGCTTTTACTTCTAGATGCTCTAAAATACTGGAGACTGAAAGAAGTATCAATTTAATGATTCAGCATTCATATTCATTGTTAAGTCCTGTCTTTTCTGTACACTTCCACCATCACCCTTGATCCTTCCATCCCTCTCTTTAGGGGTGTTTGGGATATGGTGATTCTAAATTTTTCATATTGGAAGGGGGTGTCACTAATATGGGGTAGGGAGATGGAGCTATCTGGAGATAGTTCTGGAGAGGCTGGGCTAGGTTTTAGGATTTATCTGGACCAGGAACCCATCTGGAGGTTGTAGGTTTCTGGAAAGTTGCTCAAGTGCATGGAACCCTTGTGGAGTCTTATATAATGCCCTAGGTGTTCTTTAGGATTGGCTGGTTGGGGGTTGGCAGGTTATGATAAGTAGCAAGGTCTAACTGAAGCTTGCATAAGAGCAACCTCCAGAGTAGCCTCTAGACTCTATTTCAACACTCTCTACCACTAATACTTTACTAATCACACTTCTTTTCCCCCTTTTGGTCAGGATGGAATTGTTGATCCCATGGTGCAAGGTCTGGATTCATCCCAGGGAGTCCTCTCCCATGTCGCCAGGGAGGCTTTCACCTCTGGATGTCATGTCCCACGTATTGGGGAGGGCAATGATTTCACTTGCAGAATTAGGCTTAGATAGACTGATTCCACATCTGAGCAACAAAAGAGGTCCTCCAGAAGTAACTCTTAGGCATGTCTATAGGTAGTCTAAGCTTCTCTGCTACCTACATAAGCTTCACAAGAGTAAGCCTCCTGATTGAGGGCATGGCCTATTGATTTGGGTGTTCCTAAAGTTTGACATAGTGTCAGGAAATTCCCTGATGGTAAGGTTTAATAGTTCCATATTTTTCCTCCCATCCCTCAAGGGACTTTACCAGTATTTTTTGATTATCTGCTTAATATACTCTAGGATGTATCCAGGCATTACAATAATCTATACAGGATTAAAGGACCTCTTTCTTATTCTGTGCTCCCTGTGTTTCAGTTGTACAAATGAGCTATGCAGATAAGTTGAATTAAATTATGCACTACAGAAAATTTCAATTCCAGACTAAATAAACCTACTTCCATTGGCCTCAAAGAATATGTGTGGTTCTGAATTATAGACACTGTCTTCCTTACCCCTATGATCTGAATTGCTTTAACCCCAACCTGTTCAACTTCATTCTTATCTCTAAATATCAGGTTATATGTATAAAACAGCTTCCCAAAACCCAGAAATAATAATCACCACTCTGGACTTAAGTGCCTTCTCTAAAAGCTTACAATCTAGGCCCCTGTTTTCTTACAAGCATTTTCTAAAGGTTCCCATGCCATTCTTGTTCTTTTGTTTGTCTTATTTTGTCTCACCAAATGTCCCACATGTTCATTCACATCACTGCATGCCTATGCCTCATGACTTTGTTCCTTTTTGTAGCAGCACAACCTTCGTTCATAAGTAAACACCATCGTTTGCCACTTTACTTCTCCCTCAGTGAATCCATCAGCCACCTGCATTCATCGAGCATCATGTAGAGGGCCCAAAGCCCACAGTCCATCAACATTCTCAATTTTAGATAATTTAATTGTTCCCAAAAGAAAGAAAACCAGTAAACACACCCTTGCCAAATAGGAAATCTAAACCTCTTCTTAACTCTTGTCTCTCACCCCATTATTTACCCCTGCTGTTGCTGTGGTAGTGCTGATGGTTTCCTTTTAAACATAGCCCATAGCATGCAATAGCAGTTTTCCCCCTGTATCCTGGACTTAAACACTCTTTGTACAAGAATCATATCTTTGAAGTAATTCTTGTGAGAACTAATTCATATTGCTAGTGTTAATCAGTGGGACACGTATGTGTATACAACCCCTTTCAATCTTGTTCATTTTCAATATGGTAATATTACTTATAGACACACTAGAAAACCACCTTCACTCCTATCTATTTCCTTACATTGGAATTCAACCTCAACATTTAAATCCTTCTATGTTATTGTGTGTATCAATAGTTCATTGGAAATTGCTGCATAGTAATTCATTGTAAAACACTATACCATAATTTAAAAAAATATATTCTGCTGTTGACTGACATTTTGGATTGCTTCTAAGTTTTTGTTATTGCATATAAAACTGTTCCTAATATTCTTATATGCATCTTTTTGTGAACTTATGCATTCATTTCCCCTGAGTGGAATTGCTGGGCCATAGGATAGGTGTATATTTAACTTTATAATAAATTTTCAAACAGTTTCCCCCAAATAATTGCCTATTTTGTACTCACACTGGCAACAAAAAGTCACAGTTGCTCCACATCTTCACCCTGCAACTCTTGGCATGGTCAGTCCATTTCACTGAACCATTATGTTGGGTATGCAACAATGATACATTGTGATTTTATTTTGCATTTACCTGATGAAGAACAACTTTTCACATGCTTATTGGCCATTTGTTTATCTTTTCTGAAGTATGTGTTACTATTTGCCAATTTTTATTGCATATTTTGCCCTCTGATTATTGATTTGTAGGAGCTTTATATATATATATATAAATTCCTTCCCAAGTTTGCATCTTGCATTTTCACTTTCTTAATTTAGCCTTTGATGAGAAGTATTAAAATACTATGACATTTCCCAGTGCCTGTCCATGCAAAAAAAACAAAAACAAAAACAAAAAATACAATGACTTGCAAATATTTTTTGATTAGAATCTTTTGGGTCTGTAAAACAATTTACCTATGTCAAAGCCATAAAGAAATTCATATCATGTAATTTTTATGTGGTATGAAGGAGAGGTTGAAGTTCTCGTTTTTCATATTGCTACACGATTGTACAGATCAGTTATCTGTTAATTAATATTATGTCCCAGGAAAGGGCAGGGATTTTTTTGGTCTGTTTTCATCTCTGTTACACATCAAGTGTCTAGAACAGTGTTGGGGCATACTGGGTCCTCAATGTGGTATTTATTGAATGAATAAATAATTCACCCAGAAGTTCCAAAGTCAGTATTGAAGTCATATTTCTTTTTAATATGCACATTGTTTTTCAGCCATTGTTCCAAGTGCTTTATATATATATTGTATCATTTAATCCTCACAATAGCCCAGTCATTGCTTTCATTTCACTTCCTGGAGATTAATTGACCCAGGTAGTAAGCTGTGAAGCCAAGCTTTGAACCTAGGTCTGTAATGCTTCAGAACATGCATGCTTAACCACGGTCTTGGTGCCTAACTTCTCAGCTAGTTTCATTCGACTGGACAATTCTAGGATTCTACTTCAATAAATCACAATAGCTTAATGTTTTTGCTCAAATTAGCCTGCTTTCATTAGAGAGGATATGATATTACCTATAGCATTGGTCTTTGTGAAGAACAATGGTGGATGGGAGCCAATTAAAATGCCATAGAGCAAGTAGAATATTTACTTGGAATAAGTTTTCAACTTCCTAAATAGTATCACTAATGGAAAACATCATATTTAACAATTTTCAGAATAGTTTAAAACCTATTGAGCTAAACAACAGAAGCATTAGCTCTCAAGAGGGATGGCTTGAGCAGTATGGTGGAAAGGGAAAGTATTTAAAAATATGATCATTTAAAAATGCAGTTTGTCTCTCCTTCTCTTTTCCCATTAAGTAATTAAAGTTCTTGACTTGTTTGAAAATGGCTCAGATTTAATTTCATTTTGTTAAGCACCTCAATTTTTCAGCTCAGGGGAAAAAAGGCTATTAGCAATTTGCATTATCCATTACCACCTCCTTTATAATATGAAATTTATATGGGAAATACTAATTGGACGTTCATCATCGTAAAGATAATGATTTCTGTACTTTTGGGGGTGATAATTAAGATGAAAGATGAAAATGATCTGGGGTGAAAGTAGGATCTTTTTTCATTTTCCACTGGATGGGTACTGGAAGGCATTCTGTTCTTAGCTTCAGATGACTGAAAGTGGAGGGTAGAGTCAGTGTGTCAAGGAAGGGTATTTAGATTGGAACTGCCTTGATGGCTGAGAACACCTCATACCCAGGCTATTAATCCAGTTCCAGATGAGGAAGATGGGAAAGGATATGCTTAGAGACAGCTGTATCTGCAAGCACCTTTTCCATTTCACCTTGTTCCTTTATGGATAAGATCCCCAAGGACTTGCTCTTTCATCAATCCTTGTTCCTTCTTCTATGATGGGAATAGACAGCTGAAACTGACGGCCATTATTAAGAGTAATAGGCACCACTCCAGTAGGCTCACCCACTGAGCATTGTTGCATCTCTTGGTTTGCTGAGGAATTTGGAATTGACTCCTGATGAACAAGGTGTGGTCAGCATGGAAAAGGAACCTTGTTGTATTTGTCGGTCATTTTCCCGAAATGGTTTTACATAAAGCAGAAGAACTCACTGATTTTTATATGTGGAGGGAATTGGAAAGGAGTGTAATTTAGTAGAACTTAAGAAAAATGACATGCATCTTTTAAAAAAGAGTTTTGCTAATATGCTTATTTAATGAACATAGATCATTGTTGCAGGATAATTCTCCCCACCTCAGAAGCTACAAGCAATGTTCATTTTAGAGATGTAGAGTTAAGTGTTAGTCTTTTACCTAGTGGTTTCACTTTGGTTTCTTGTATTCCAGAAATAACCAATCAAGAAGAGACTTTGTACTTTTACTAATTGTAAGATAAATAGTTCCAAGGGGCAAATTCATATCCTTGCTTTAGGACCTTTGTCTCTACAGGGTTTGTTATGGGATTATTTACTTACTCATTTATTCATCAATAAACATTTGTTGACTATCTGTCATATTTTCCAGGCACTAGGTATGAAGTTGGTTTATGCATAAAATCTGGGGAAAAGCACAACTCCTTGAAACCTTCCAAGGTTTTTTCTTTTCCTAATTTTTTTTTTTTGGTGCATGGTCTGGGAATCGAACCCGGGTCTCTCACATGGAAGGCGAGCATTGTACCACTGAACCACCTGTGCACCCCCTTCCAATGTTTTCTTATCAACTTGAGTCATTTAAAGTTGATAACCATTGTAATATTCAGGATTAATGATGCATTTACTTTTTTCAGATGGCATGGATCACTAGAATTTAAGTAGTTTGTCCACAAGCTTAGAAAGCTTGTTGTCTCAAAAAAAGAGTTTGGAAAGCTGGTGATAGGTAGCCTTTTGGAGCTTTTCTGCATGGAATGAATTACTGCTTATGAGATACCACCCTGGATGAGACCAGCCATCTATCTGGCTCCAGAGCCCTGTTATGAGTAACAAGAAATGCCGGGAGAGGCATGACGGTAGATCTTCATAGTTTTTGCCTCTAGGCAGATTTTTTAAAGGTCCTATATATTGAATGGTTTTTTTGTGTGTGTTGGACACAATACTATATCCATGCGCTCTGTCCTGACCCCATGTACATTTTACATACAAAAGCCAGGGAGAGCTTCCCAAAACATAAACCAGATCATATCTTTCTCAGTTCTTGTCACAATTATAATAAAACCTTGGTTCCCTGTTCGCTTTCTGACTTTAGCTCCTACCATACTCCCTTCTCGCTCACTGTGCTCCAGCAAGAAAACAATAAGGATGCCCCTATCTCAGTGTGTTTGCATTGAATGTTTTCTTTTCCTGGAACACTCTTAACACAGGTATTTTGAGGATTCATTCTTTTGCTGCATTTATGTCTGTGCCCAGATGTCATCTCCTCGAAGAGTCCATCCCTGGCAACACTGCTTAAAAACACTCCTTATCACTTTTTATTCTAAAACCTACTCTATCTTTCCTTTGGACACATTTCTCCCTGACATTCTATGGTGTATTGATTTATGAGTTCATTCTCTTGCCCTTATTAGAATGTAAGCTCCCCAAGGGCTAAGAGTTGCTTTGTTCACTACTTTATTCCTAGCATCTACTACTTGGCCTATAGTAGACACTCAATAAATATTGTAGGTCTTATTTCCCCTACTTTACAGAAGAATGATTTGAGGCTCAGTGAAGTTAAATGATTTGCTGACAGGTGGTGAATATAGGGTTCAAAATCCCATCTGCCTGCAAAGCCAAAGTCCTTATCCCTGTGTTAGGCCACTTCTTATACTGTTCCTTAAGGGCCAGGGCTGGGTTCATTCTGTGCTTTTCTTTTGTATTGTGCATATTTTTTTGTTGACTGATTTAATAACAATAGCATACATTTATCAAACACATTATATGTCAGATAGTCTTCTAAGCACTTTGTATATTTTACCTCATTTGTTTAGAGTACCTAAGAGATAGTGCTATTATAATTCCAACTTCTCAGATGACAGAACTGAAGCACAGAAAGACTGGGTGAGCCTAAGATCAGACAGGTAGTGAGGGGTGGAGCTGGGATTCAGAATCTGATTTGTGGCCCTGTGCTCCTCCCACTAAGCTCTAGAGCAGAGCTTCTCAACCTTTCCTTCAGTAGTACCTTAATAAGCCATTTTAGACATTTTCTGTTCTAATTGTCCTCCTCCCCATGAAATGTCAATGCCATATATCTGTTTATGAATATATGTCTGTCTGTGCTTTCTACATAAAATGAGTAACTTTCTTTGCCCCACAAGAAATAATTGTTACCCCTAATGAGAATGCATAATCTAGGCTGATATTCTTCCCCAGCAGAAGACTGGGCATGGACTTCTATTATTAATTTTATGCACTCTCCACATCTGCTGTGGGTATGTCCTGCAGGCATTACTCTCAGCTGCGGGAGCAAAGTTGGCTTTCTCACACAGATGGGGTGGAGCTGCTCACTCTGCTCCAGCTGTAGGACTGATGGTGTCTGTCCTTTGCTTACTCCTGGATCATTTGGGGACAGTAGCAGAGTGAATGCTTAGGTACTGGAGTCTGGAGCAAGTGTCTTGGCAACTTGGTGAGGGCAGCAGTTCTTGGAACACAATAGGCTTTTGAATATCCTGAAATGGCTGAAGGACGCACTCACAGAAGGTTCCTGTGGGGAGGAAATGAATTAAATCATACCTGCCTCTCCCCAAAGTGTCCTACAATTGTGCTGAGATGAAGGAAGAGGCTAAGGGTTAGAATGAAGAAAAAAATCCCTCTTTTATCTTTGCTTGCACCTCCTCTAAGCAGTCTTCAAACCAGGTGTTTTCAGCAGCCATCGGCATGCCTATCCTGAAGTGGAAGAGGCTCCAGCCTCTCCTGGTGTGGTCCCAGTCTTGATCGCACATGTGCTTCCCGTGTGCCCTGATGCTTCTCTTTGTCCTTGTAGTTCCATTTCCCATCCTGGGCAGATGGACCAGTATAGACCATCAGTTGGCTCCCTTGCCCTCTGGCTTCTAGTTGTGTTCTGTCAAGGGGAAGCCCAGACAAGAAATTAGAAGAAGGGAGGGAGGGAAGAAGTCAGAGTATTTATTTTCCCAACTCATTCTCTTGCTTCCTGCTGGGTTACTGGGGGCTTACTGCATCCCTTGACTGAAGGTCACAGCTCCTCTTACTTTAGATTCTGGTAACCACTTCCTTTCTTGATTCCTTAGGCCTACGATCTTTTCAGTTTCCATATACACTGCCACATCCTTTGTAAGTAGACCTTTTAATAAATCTCCCTTTACCTACCTTGACTTGTGAGTGTTGTCTCTTTCCTTCTGGGACCCCGAATGATGCATTGTATGTGCGTTCTGGATTCCAAGAGTCAGTAAAAGGCAGAAAGAAGAGCTGTGTCTACATATCCAGGGATTTATGTCTTGGTATAATTGGACTTAATCTGCTGTCCTTCTTTTACTGACTTTGCTGTGTACTTAGTGCCTAGCACAATACCTGGCATATATTAGGTGCTTAATAAATACTCTGCTGAAGGAATTAATGGGAGAAGACTGACTCATTAATTCATTTGTATTCAGTTGTGTGTGATATATTCAAGCACAACTCTCCTGCATCATAATTTTGTAGAGTTGGAAGGAGCTTAAGAGATAATTAAACTCTACTATCTTATTCCCTCAGTTTATAGATAAGTACATTTAGAGCCACAGAAGGAAAATGGTCTCACTTACAGATAGAGTCAAGATTGGAATTCCATTTCCCTCGTCAGAATTATTAACTATCCTGATCTAAAAGTTCACATTATTTATCCTTTTCATTTGTCCTGTCTTTCTCAAGAAGTTAGATGTCCTTTGAGGGCAGAAACTGAACAACGGTGTCCTTTTTCCAGCCATAAATTAATAGGAGACATGAAGGGCTCAATCATTACTGACCAATTATTTGCACAAAATCTTCTGAGCTTCTCTGCTGAACTCTTGGGTCCAGAAATTAACCATAATTTGATGATCCTTACTTGTTTTTCTTTTGTTATCTACCAGCTTCAAGAATCTCTGACTGAGCGGAAGGAGAACCTGTGGAGAAGAGGGAATCCAGCCAGCTGATCTAGTCCAGGAAGAAAGTGGAAATTCAGCCACTTTCTCCCTGGACTAGATGAATGTATCTGCAGGAAGTTGTTGCCTCTTGCCAAGGAGAGAGTGGCATTTTTACTTGCCTTGTATTACAAAATTTGTTGCAATAAGGCAATTTAATTAGCACAGCAGTTTGAGGTTTTAATAGTTACTGTATTTAAGCAATTTTCTTGGCACTCCTGCTGTTTTATGTGGCTATAATTTGGCTCCCAAATGGAGAAACAATAAGGTCGAATAAAGCAAAAAAGATGGCAGTGTTATTCCGGAGGTTAAGTTCCTATGTGGGGCAAGGCATTAGGGAACCAGGACAACCGCTTTTGCCGGCATCCTCCAGGGACACTCTAATAGGTCACTGTATTTCCTTGGGTCACTTGTTAAGAATTACACTGTATGGCTGATGGATCCATCCCTCAGAGAGGATGAGGTTCACGCTGGGAGTGGAATTTAGATTGGTTTGTCTCCACATGACCAAACAAGCCACTAATGTCAGCAATGATGTAAATGTAGGAACCATATGGTTTCCACGTAGGAAGGGGCGGGTTTAGTGTCTTAGAGCAGAGGGTACAGAGTCATGTATTGTCCAGATAGGAAAGAGTGGAGACCAGTTTTCCTGGTATAGAGGGTGTGAGAACCATGTGAGTCCGTGCAGGAAGGGTGGTAGCAGATGATGTTTGTCATGGTGAACTGAGAATTAAGATTTGGCCTGAGAGTTTCAGCAGAGATTTGTGGTGGGCACTCATAAGCTGGAGGTTTATGATGTCAATCACATAGTACTGCATTTAGGTTGGATTCTCATGTTTAAGGATAAGACTGGAATCAGGGCATGCTGAATAGTAACAGAAACCATCTATTTGTACTAAGTGTTTTGGATAATCTCATGTAATCCTTTCAACAGTCCTTAAAGTTGGCAGCATTATTATGTCCATTTTACAGATAGAGCTGAGGCTGATTCGTTCAGTGAAACAGTTCTTGAGCAACTACTGTCTGTGAATAACAGCAGCAAACAATACAAACAAGTTACTTGCAAAAAGTTACATAGCAAATAAATTGTGGGGTCTTCAGCTCATTTCTGTCTGGTTCTAATGTCTGTGTTGTTTATCAAAATTGCTATTTTTTAGCTGTGTAACTTTGAAATAGAAGCTTAACTTTATGCTTCTTCAATTTCCTTAGCTGTAAACTAGGAATAATAATATCTACCTTAAAATACTGAAGTGAGGATTAAATGAAGACCTAACATACCTGCCAACTACTGGCTGACTAAGGACAGCTGGTTCCCTCTCCTCTGCTGCTTTGAGGTTCTGAAACCTTTGCTTCAATATTCTAGCTTTTAATACTCTTTGACAAAGTGCAGCTTCCATCCCCCAGGCATATTTCTGAGGTTCATATTCATCCTTATTTCCCAACCAAGACAACCTGATTGCCTCAAAGTCTACTGCTTTACATCTATGAAAAGTGTCTTTTCTCTTTTGATAGGCAGTCTTCTAAGATGTTATTTACTCCCTTCTGTAATCTCTGCTCTAGAGTATGGGCTAGATAGAGTTACTTGTTCAAACCAATAGAATATGGTGCAGGTGATGAGATGTCATTTGTGTAATTAGGTTACAAAAGGTTTTGACTTCTTCTGCCTGGTCTTGTGACTCTCTCTATTGCTTTCTCAAATGCATGCTTTGTTGAAGCAAACTGTCCTACTGGAATGGCATACCCGGCAAGGGACCGAGAATGGCCTCTGGGCAACAGTCCACAAGGAACTGAATCCTACCAACTGCCATGTGACTTTCGAAGTTGAACCTTGAGATTACTGCAGCCTAGCTGTCTCCTTGATTGAAGCCTCATTCAGAAACTGATGCAGAGGACCCAGTTAAACTGTATCTGGATTCCTGGCCCACACAAACTGGTGAGATAATAATGTTTGTTGTCTTGAGTTGCTATGCTTTGGAGTAATTTATAAATACATGTACTTTAAGAATAGGGGACAAAATCCACATGTTAAAGGTATCAATGTCTAATATTTAAATTTTTAGACAGTGGCAGGCCATGTAGGAAAGATACAGATTTTAAAAAAATTTTTATTTTTATTTTTTTTTGCTAGCACATGTTTTAAAGAACCCCATGCAACTTTACTCTGGACCTCATTTAAATTCCTCTGTTTCCAAATCTGACTGAAGGAATTTTTTTCTGGTCAACTAATTTCTCTTTGCTCTAGGAATGATTAGCTTCTATAAGGATGGTTAATATAACTAAAAGACATACAAGACAGAGAAGTCCAAAATTTCTTAAAGTACATTAAGAAATAATGTTTCGCTTCCCATAACAGCAGCAGACTACACATTTGTGTCTTGTCCTATTGGGTCATTCTCCAGGATTGACTATATGTTTAGTCACAAAACATGATTCAATAAATAAAAAAATGTTGAAATCATACAATGTATTTTCTCCTGCCATAATGGAATGAAGTAAGAAATCAATAACAGAAGGAGACTTTAACATTCACAAATATGTAGAAATTAAAGAACATGCTCTTAAACAATCAATGGGTCAAAGAAGAAATAATAAGAAAAATTAGGATATATCTTGAGGCAACAACACAGCAAGCCAAAACCTATGAAATGCAGCAAAAGCAATGTTAAGAGGGAAATTTATTGCTCTAAATGCTTACATTAAAAAAGGAGAAATAACTCAAACCAGAGAACTGATCTCAAAACTGGATTATCTAAAAAAAAAAAAAGAGCAAACTAAACCCAAAGTGGGCATAATGAGCAAAATAAAAAAAAGATGAGAGTAGAGATAAATTAGGCAGAGAATAAAAAACAGTAGATAGAATCAACAAAACCAAGAGTAGGTGTTTTGAAAAGATCAAATCAACAAACTTTTAGCTAGACTGACAAAGGAAAAAAAGAGAAAGGGTGCAAATAAATAAAATCGGAAACAAAATGGGGAACATTTCTACTAACCCCACAGAAATGAACAGGGTTATAAGAAGATATTGTGAACATTGTATGCCAACAATTTAGATAACCTAGATGAAATGGAAAAATTTTTATAAACACACAAACCATCTACCTGTCTCAAGAAGAAATAGAAGTTCTTGACAGACCAATAATAAGTAGAGAGATTGAATCAGTATTGAAAAATCTCCTTCAAAATAAAAGCCTAGGACAGATGGTTTCACTGATGAGTTTTACCAGACATTACAAAAAGAATTAACACCAATCCTGCTCAAAGTCTTCCAAAAAATTGAAGAGGAGAAATACTTCCTAACCCATTTTATGAGGTCAACATCACAGGAAAAGTGTGTGTAGGAGGTGGGGTGTATGGGAACTGTATTTTCTGAATAATTTTTCTGTAAACCTACAACTTCTCTAATAAAAAAATTAAAAGAAAGAAATAATGCTTTTATATCCTTGGTAGTCATAAGAACAACTCTTTGGCTCTTTCCTTCCATTCTAGTCAACTCATTTGGAGTTACATGATAATCAGATGGCCCATTCTTTGACTCTCTAATTTGACAAATATTTATTGAACACCAGGCAAGGCAGTAGATATACAATGGTGAACTGAACAAGCTGTAACTCAGCTCTGTGAAGCTTAGGCCTCAGATTGCTTTGATGAGTTTGGAATCCAAGTAGAAGGAATTTATATGTTCTTACTCATAGTTCCATAGGTAATATAGGATGAGGGACTATTCTACAATTGGAGTTGTTTGAAAAGAAGGGGCACAATTCTTAGAGCTATTGGCCAAGGAGCATCTCCTCTGCATTTTACTTGATGATAATCTGTGATTTTACCTTTTACATGTGATGTCTTATCTTCTCTGGAAACTTTTCCTATTCTTTAGATATGTCATTTATTATTATTTTTTTGTTGTTGCAATAGCCTGAATTGATTCATTTGAGAAATACTCATTAAACACTTACTAGCCCCAGCACTGTTCTTGGTAGAGGCTAGTAAAAAGAACAGATGATATCCTTCCTTTATGGATGGAATTTATATTACAGTGGGTCAGGTGAGCTATTAGTTGAGAATTTTGCCCACAGGGTTCTTGCGTCAGTTGGAGTCTAGGTAGAAAGAGTTACATAGCTAAAGTTAGATCTGAGGAAAGTAAAATGAAGGGGCTATTTACAAAAGTATAGAAAGATTTAGATCAGTTGTTCTCACCTGGGTGTGATTTTGTCCCCTAGGGGACATCTGATAATGTCTGGAGACATTTTTGGTTCTGTCAACTGGGGAATGGGCTGCCACTGGCATCTAGGAAAGCCAGAAAACATCCTTTAATGCACAGTACATCTCCCCATAACAAAGTATTAGCCAACCCCAAATGTCTATAGTGCTTGTCAAGCCTTGGTTTGATTGATGTATCCTGAGACCAGGAACTGGAGACCCTTTACCACCCTTAGGGCTGAAGGGGCAAAGTGACCGAGGGGCTACTAGAAACTGGAGAGGGCTGCTTGGCAGGAGTTGTAATTTTCAGTAAAGGGATCAAGTATGGCAGAGACAGAGAGCCAGGGTAATAATAACCTTGACCCCATTCTCCTGCTTTCCTCTGATCACTCATCAGTTAATTTACCAGGAGGCAAGGGAGTTTGTTAAGACAATTCATTCAGCTTGACCTTGCAGGGAACAGAGAAGGGTCAAGAAAAGTGTAGAACAGGAAAAAGTATGGCAGAAAGCTCTACCCCAGTGCCTGAATTTAGAAATGCCTCAGTTACTTGTCTATGAGAAGGATGCTTTTAGGGGTCACAACCACCCCCACAAAGGCTAAATTTTATAAATCTCACAAGCCAATTTTATTTAGTTATTTCTAAGCTCTTCTAAGTGTTGCTAATGGGCACGTTAGACCATCTTAGATGTGGGTGGGACTCAGTGTGAGTTTGGGATTTTAGGATATCTAGCAGAAGGGATGCTGGCATAGGAAAGGGTACAGCAAGACAGAAAAAAAAGAGGAAAAGAGCCACAGATAGCTTGGGTCAGAATTTAGCTTAGAGCTGACCTAGCTCCTCCCCTTAACATACAAGTGAAGCCAACAAGTTTAATCCTTATTGGCCTGGGTTGGGAGACGGGTGGGGATGCCTTGGGCTAAAGTAGACCAGTTCAGGGGTTGAACCTATACCAGATATGTATAGGAAGCAAGAGGTGGGAGGAAAAGTTTAGATGCGGCACACAGAAGTAGATTTCTATTTTTTGCTTTGTGTCTCAGCTCTAACATTCTTTTGCTTATTTCTCCTCCAAGACTGGATAGGGTGCCCCTGACCATATGATTACTTGCAGGTAATACTTCTGACAATTACTTGTTTTTAGTTCTTTCTTAGATTGGCAGGGATCATCCCTGAAACTTGACATTGCATTCTCAGTGTGTGGAACATTGAACATGATCAAAAAGTATTTGTTGAATGAATGGATGGAGGTGCATTGGAGCATGTTACAAAACTGGGGAGAACTATGCAGATCATTTACTTCCATTTCTTTTCAATACGTGTGATTTGTAGTGTTTTGCTCGTCCAGTATCTAGGTATTCTTCCTCTTAGTACTGCCAATCTCCCTTCTGGGGGAATTCTTCATTATGATTGCAGGAAGGCTTTTTCCTGAGGTTGCCTCATGCCATCTCCCTCCTCTTTGGAAGCTAAGGATCTTTCCTCTACCCATGCTCTGGGGCAACCAGGGCAGGCACACACTCTGAGAGCTGCTAAGTCCGGGGTTCCCAGTGATGGACCAACAGATGGAGGGAGATTTGGAGGTCAGATTCAGGCTGGTGGAAAGGGCCTCTTGTTGAGTGACTTTTGCCAGGGAATCCTGCTGCCCCGCCTTGGTGGCATTCTCCTTCTTGCTTGGTTTTCAGGCCTTGACCTCAGAGCCTCCTATTGATTTTTGAGAATTCCTGACATCCTTCCAATAATTCCTTTTCTTAAGTGCTCAGAAGTCAGTTTCTTCTGTTTGCAACACAAACCTTTACTAGCAGGTGTTGGGAGAAACTTGAGGATATGTGTGGTATAAGAAAGACATGGAATATATTACCTTCATTTGAAGATAAGGGTCACATGGCTGATTACTTTTGCTCTGGTCTAGGGAGATTTATTACTTATGTTGTGTAGAAAAGCAGGATTAGAAGATTCGGCATCTTCTGCATTCCAGGCTCTGGGGTCATTTTGTCAAGTAACCCCGCTCAATAAGATATTATCTACATTTTGCTGCTGGGGAAACTGAGGCTCAAAAAAGGCAAATTTGTAATTCAAGTTCTCAAAGACTCTATTTGTCGGAATGATGAATCTCTACCAGGAAGCTTGTGGATGCTCTTCACCTTGTATTACTGGGAGTGAATGGTCAGCTGCTTCTCCCTCCAGTATCCAACCAGGCTTGGCCAGGGCCAGCAGCTGTATGGTCTCTTGCACTTCTTAGCACGTCATTAAAAATTGCAAGCGGTACCAGACTTCACTAGCCTTGTTTCCCTCATTTCGAAGTTATTTCTGTGATATGGCCTTGTAGTTTCGCTGTGTGATTTTTTACTGTTGTTGGTGGTTAATAATCCCCACATAAATAAGAAATTGTTTAAGGATGAGAGGGGCACTTAAGCTTCAGTTATCAAATGTGGTCTGTAGCAGTGTTAATGTTTTTTAGTTGAAATGTGCTCCCAAGGGAAAAATGATTTGTAACTGGACGAAGCAGGACATTTTGATGCCAGTGTTTTGACATCTTATAACTACCAGGTTTTGTACTATTTCTCCCTGAGAAAACAAAGATTTCTGACCTTTGTTAGTAAGTTTGATGAATACTAATGGTATCGATTTACATTTTCAGTACCAAGAATGAGTTGGAACATTTCGGCAATGGTAAGTTAGTACCTATAATGTCGCCCTAAGAAATGAAACTCTGAAGTTTCAGCTTTTGGCAGATGCTGTGGGACATCTGCTGCCATCATCAATGTTGTATATTTATTTAACTTAACAAACATTTATATAGTGTTTTTATGTGCCAGGCCTTGTGTGTGGGTATTTACAATTGTTGTTATTATTTTCCTTATTTTATCAAAGGAGGAAAGAGACAGAGAAGTCAAATAATAGGACCCAGCTCTCACAACTCATAAGTGGCAGAACCAGGACCCCAGGTAATTTGTCTCCTAACACTGTCCTATGTTGCATCTGGGATTACTGTGAAAAGGGTACAGTACATACTTCAGTAGCTGAAGTGAACTTTTGTTAGGATGCTGCAACCAAACAACCAAATCATTCTTTTAATCCTGATTATGATTCTTACTTCATGCCTCAATGGTTTTGGTCATTATACTATTCTCAGAGTGAACTGAAGTATAAAGGCGATTTCGATGAGTGATCTAAGACACTGTGCAGGCATTCTCAAATGTAGAACCTGATGTTTTAGTAAAGTTTAAATAAGCCTCCTAAATGACAAAATTGATGGGAAATTGACCATGACCTAAAGTAACTCACTATAAAAATCATTGTCTTCTTTGATTTTTGATTTAGCATGGCTAAAAGGGGAGAAAAAATACAGTCATTGTGTGGAAAGCAATGCTGAAATAGAAAGAAAAATGCAAAGGCTGTCAAAATGCACTCAAAATGGCCAAAAACAAAATGGTTGTCTCCAAAAGTTGATGTCTTAAATATCTCAAGTCTGAGAGGGACATACGGAGTTGATGGTGAAACTTGGTGGGACTGGAGTAGAGGCTGTGGTTGTA
The DNA here is from genome assembly GCF_023851605.1 of Tamandua tetradactyla. NCBI lineage: Eukaryota > Metazoa > Chordata > Mammalia > Pilosa > Myrmecophagidae > Tamandua > Tamandua tetradactyla. Next base: position 119,499,821 of record NC_135334.1, on the reverse strand, counting down.
GGGGAGAATGGCAAAAGAGGAGGCTGAAGAGGTGGAGTGAGGGAAGGAAGGCAAGGGTAGAGTTTAGCTTATTCAAAATGGAAGGAACCATGGAGTATCTAAAGGATGGAGTGACAGAATTAAGTCTGTTTTTTAAAGCCATTCCCTCAGACCGGTGTGTGGAATTGATGACTGGAGGAGGGAAGATTGATTGCTCTTTTCTACTCTCTGGTTTACTCCTGGACTGAACTTGGGTTGGTGTACACATGGAACCCTCTGGATAAAGATGAAAGACTCTGATCAGCCCTGTAGTCCCCATTCCAGAATGTTTCAGGTAATTCTTTGCTGTCTTTGGTGGAAGTCAGTATCTGAACAATGGTCAATTTTTATTGATGTGGTAATTTTCTGCCATTATAAAGCAGTGTCTATCGACTTTTTGGGACTCGTGGATGTGGTAAGTAAGATTTGTTTGGAACCCAAAAATGCCAGGAGTCTGCCATGGAAATAATGAAGGGTCATTTATCCTGCTGAGAGTTTCCTTAAAGGGAATCAATAACCTCATTGGAAAGAAAAATTGCATCAGTTCTATGAGGCCCTTTTCAGGTGAGTAATGCCATATGGGTGTTCTAGCTGCCATTTATTGAATGTTTCCTGATGACAGGTCCTGACCACATGCTGATAGTTAGGAGTTAGTTTCATTTAAGATGGATTTTATTACTCCCATTTATTGATGAGGGTACTGAAGTTCTATAAATTTAACTAGTTTTCCCACCACATATATTTAGTAAATGGGAGTGGGTTTAAATTTGGAGTTACCAGCCCTCAATGCCACTAGACTATATTGGTGTGTGAGATATATGCGTGCATGTGTGGTGTGCACATGTGCACGTCTGGGCACATATAGTTGGAGAAATTTTCAGAGTGCATATTGTGAGATCATACCAGACAATTTCTGTAAAATCTGTCATTTCCACCAGGAAACTTTCGTGCTTCCCAAGGTGGAGGGCTTTAGCAGGTTTAAAGATGTAAACACCTTGCTTTGGCAGGATCATTTGAATTGTGCACTGGAGATAGTCATTCGAAGAGTGCAACGTAATTAATTTATTTGGTTAAAAGGCATGCCTTTTGAAGCAGGTCAGAATGGTTGATTTCCTCTGTTAACCCCCAACTGCAATATATAAAAGCATTGAGCACTTATAGGGTGCTTCCTATGTGATAGGCATTATTCTAAACTAACTTTGCATATGTTAATGAACTCTTCATGCTTTCAACATTGTATGAGATTGGTACTATTAATAATCATTCCCATTTTACAGAGAAGAAACTGAGTCTGGAGAGATAAATAACCTTCACAAGATTGCACAATTAAGTGGCAGAGGTAGGATTTATACGCTGTCAGTTTGACCTCCAAGTCCATGCTTTTAACCCCTTTTATGCTGTTTCTGTTTGTCAGCCCCCAAATAAACAGTTCATCCAAGGTGCCCATTTGTCATTTCCAGAACAAGCTTATAATCTTGAGCAGATCCATAAGGACTTGCCACAGGTGCCTGTCTCCAAGGTGACTCTTTGGCTGTGTACTCTTTAACTGGTACGAGTCTGGTCCCATATCTCCTGAAGCCCAGAAATGCCTGGACACATAGCTGCTGCAGAGGTTGCCCAACCTCTGCTGTCTTTGTTCCTTTTCATCAACTTGCACAGGGCTGAATTAGAGATCAAGGCTAATGGCAATATAGTCTATTAGAGCACAACTGCCCTGTTGGGCATGCTTTGTGGTATTAATGTTGTTTAATGGGGAGTACGCTAATAGAGAAGAAAGTGGTGGTTAAGGTGGGGGCTCACCAAGCCCACTCGAGATTTAAGCTGTAGTTTATCCACACACCAAAGGCAGACTTTGAACTGACCCTTGCATGCCCTGTCTGCTATTCGAGTGTAAGTTGCTTATGGGCAGGGATCCTGGTATCTGCCTTGACTTTTGGCATTCCCACTGCCAAGCATAGCCCTTGGCTCATAGTAGATTATTTTTTTTCCGCATGGGCAGGCAACGGGAATCGAACCCAGGTCTCTGGCATGGCAGGCCAGAACTCTGCCTGCTGAGCCACCTTGGCCCGCCCTCATAGATGTTTTATAAATTGCTTGTTGATACATCAGACTTTGACCAGTACTTCAAAATCTAGAACATTGTCTCTTCTCGGTAGGTTTTCCTGATCTATCATACTTTCTCTTCATCTTTGAAGAATTAATTTCTTCTTGATCAGGGTTCTTACTAGCTATGTGATTTTTGGCAAATTGTTTTACATGTTTTTGCCTTATAATCCTTACCTGTAAAGGCATAGGTAGAATGTATATGAAAAGCATTTTATTAACTTTAGCATGGCATAGAAATAACAATAATGATAACTATTTTTATCCGTTAAATTGTGAGTTTTCTTAGGGCTATGCCATGTACCGTATATTTCTGTACAATTTCAGGGAGAAATAATGGCATAAGACTTTGGTTCTAGGAACATTTTATTTATTCCTCAGCAATGTTTTCATCAGCTGAGAAGTCTGAGTAGCCTAAGAGGAGTCTGAAAAGGTTAATCATAAAGAAAAGTGACTCTGTTCTCACATCGTTCAGTCAGATCAATATACACTTTCTCTTGGCTAATTCTGAGGGCAGGTTAATTTAGTAACACTAATGGTTTCTATGACAATCTTGAAGTGGAGCTTCCAGACCTCTTATTGAGGAAGGTTGAGATCTGGGAAGTCATTTGTGAAACCCCTAAACTTCTTGGCCATCTAAGAAACTGACCCCTAACTTCTTGGCCATCATTAAGAAATCTGCATGATAATTACCAAAGTGGAGGAGTATTACGAGCTGCAGAGTTGGCTTCTGATCTGGAGGAAGGGCCAGAGGCAGGAAGAAGCTATGTGTTTGTTTCTTTTGCTGGTGGAATCTCTTAGAAATTGCCCTGAGGTCAGTCTGAAAACAAGAAATCCAGTCTCATCCTTCATGCATTGACCTTTTCACCTCACATTTAAGTAGGATACACACACCAATTTTGTGGAATAGCCTTTATTAACAATGCTGGTAATGGCTACTATCATTTAGAACAACAACTGGGATCATTTAAAGTCCCCCGTTAACCCTTGGCCTTGCTCTCAGCATGGTTAGCTGATCCTTAGGATTTTGGTCTGGTTCTTCCTGTCAGAGGATATAGCAGGAGAAGGAGTCAAGATGGGAGGTAAATACCACACGTAACTCATTGCATAAACCATATATTGTTTCGTAGACTTCCAAGTTGAGGAAATTTTGTAAACGATTTTATTTGACAGGCCTCAAGGTAAACTGGCCCTGTTTAAAAGTAATATATTGGCTGAGGGAGGAGATGTTCTTAAATTTTGAGTGCACCTGAGGTTGCAGATCTTTCGTGTTACCTTATCCCAGCGGCACTATAAGCAGGGACATAAGTATTAATTTTTCATTTGCACAGATGCAGAAGTGTGGATACAGGGAGAGGAATTGACTTGCTCAATGTCACATGGCTGGAAACACAAGGTCCACCTCTGGTCTTTTCCACTGGACTGTTCTGGGATCTTGGGATTTTAGAAGCTGACGTGGAAACCCCTCTCACTCCGTCCCCTTCCAATGTGAAGGATAGAGATGGGTGGGAAGAACTCAGAGTGGAGAAAACCCAGCATCTGCATGCTTATGACTGATTGGGGCCGTATCATCTGTGGGTGACTGCCCATCAGCATCAATCCAGATGACGGTGAAACAATAGAAGAGGTCTCAGAACAGCTAGGAGTTTCTGCTCCTTGACACTGTGGTTTTTAAAGCACAGATTCTGCCTTGGTATCAGAGCTGCCTTTCATCACCCTCCCACACCCTCAGCCAACACAAGGGAGCTGTGTAAACACTGCAGACACCTCTCCTCAGGCATTAGCTGTTTGTTTGGAGAATTAATTTACGCTCCTCTAAAGGAGTATTGATTTGAGTTAGGTGATTAAAGGCACACAACAAAGAACTTGCTCAATCTATTCACCTGTGTTCCACTGATTATGGACAGGGATGTATCAATCTTTTCTCATCAAATGCCTTTTCCTTTGCTCAACCACTCTTCTGTTCTTCTGCCCTAGGACTTTCAATTAGGGTAAGAAGCAGAATTCATTGATCCCTGGGGAGATGTGGAGAGGAGGAGCAGTTGTCTTGAGTGCTCTGGAAAGTAGGAAGAGGTAATGGCTTCACTTTTTGGCTCATTTTATAATTTTGGAAAGCTGAGAGCAATTCCAGACTCTGCCTCTTCTTCCTGCTCTCCCCTCTTCCAATCACTTCCTGATTCCACACCTAAAACGTTTCTCAAATTGAACTTCTCAACTTTCTTTATTCTGATGTTATCTGGTTCAGGCTCTAATTGCACTATTTGAATGACTGACTTCTACTTTGTATCCCTTGTGCCCTCAATCTATCCTCTACTCTGCCACCTGGGTGTTTTTTTTAAATTTTTTTTTTATTAATTAATGGAAAAAAAGAAATTAACCCAACATTTAGAAATCATACCATTCTACATATGCAATCAGTAATTCTTAACATCATCACATAGATGCATGATCATCGTTTCTTAGTACATTTGCATCGGTTTAGAAGAACTAGCAACACAACAGAAAAAGATATAGAATGTTAATATAGAGAAAAAAATAAAAGTAATAATAATAGTAAAAAAAAAAAAAGACAAACAACCAGACAGACAAAAACAAAAAAAAACAAAACATAACAAAAAAACCCAAAAAAAACCCTGTAGCTCAGATGCAGCTTCATTCAGTGTTTTAACATGATTACTTTACAATTAGGTATTATTGTGCTGTCCATTTTTGAGTTTTTGTATCTAGTCCTGTTGCACAGTCTGTATCTGTTCAGCTCCAATTACCCATTATCTTACCCTGTTTCTAACTCCTGCTGGACTCTGTTACCAATGACATATTCCAAGTTTATTCTCGAATGTCAGTTCACATCAATGGGACCATACAGTATTTGTCCTTTAGTTTTTGGCTAGATTCACTCAGCATAATGTTCTCTAGGTCCATCCATGTTATTACATGCTTCATAAGTTTATCCTGTCTTAAAGCTGCATAATATTCCATCGTATGTATATACCACAGTTTGTTTAGCCACTCGTCTGTTGATGGACATTTTGGCTGTTTCCATCTCTTTGCAATTGTAAATAATGCTGCTATAAACATTGGTGTGCAAATGTCCGTTTGTGTCTTTGCCCTTAAGTCCTTTGAGTAGATACCCAGCAATGGTATTGCTGGGTCATATGGCAATTCTATATTCAGCTTTTTGAGGAACCGCCAAACTGCCTTCCACAGTGGTTGCACCATTTGACATTCCCACCAACAGTGGATAAGTGTGCCTCTTTCTCTGCATCCTCTCCAGCACTTGTCATTTCCTGGGTGTTTTTAAAATCAAGTTCCAGGGATGTCTCTTGATCCCCTGTGTGAAATTCACTCAAGTTTCCTCATTGCTTCCAGCGTATTTTCTGAAGTCCTTGGTATGGTCCAAAAGGCTTTTCATAGCCTGACCTTGGCTCATAGAGCTGATTTAGTCCCTAGTCTCCTTCCTATATATTTAGATATTATGTTCTAGTTGTACTGTATGGTCCACCAGTTCTTGAACATACCATTTAATCCCACCTTCCTTCTTTCTTTTTCAACTCATATTTGTCTTCAAATTCTTCTTCAAACATTCACATGTAAAGCCTTTGCTGATATCCTCTACTCAAGAAGCATTAGTCATCCTCGTTTGTCCCCCCTCCCAAATACAAAATACATTGTATTTTGAATGTGTCCCTACTTAGTACTTTTCATATTGTAATTTTAGTGCCCCCCTGCCCCCAATATGTGAGTTCCTTGAGAGCAGGAATCATGACATATTCATCCTATTATTTCTAGAATCTACCCCACAGTTTTATGCATTGTCAGTGATAGGTTTGTATTAATGTTAAGCAAAAATTTACTTTCTTCTTCCCTCCTTATGGTGGGAGATCTTTTTTTGCCCCAATGACTTTGAGTTTAGCAATGTGACTTCTCCGGCTGGTAGAAAGTGAACAGATGTGCTATAAGCAGAGGCTTTAAAGTACATGGATGCCTTGGCTTTCTGTGATCCAGTGGAGCCACTGGTCCAAGGCATTTGAGGAAACACATGGAACAAATCTGAATCCAAATCAAAGGCTTGACCAGAGCCCAGTCAATTTGAAGACTCGTGAGAAAGAAATAAATGCCTATTGTTTAAGCCGCTGGGCTTCAAGATATTGTGTTACTCAATATTATTACCTGAACAGCTGACTAATTCAGGTTTCCAAATGTTTGAATCAACATTTAAGTTAAGGATACAGAGTTAAAATGGTAGGTTAAGTGGATAAGAGAGGAAGAGATCAGAAATTGTGAGCTGAGTCCCTACACATTTATTCCTGGGGAAGCATGGCATTAGGATCTACTGATAACTTTTCATCCATGAGGAGTTCAGCAGAGATGATATGAAGTTATGGAAGCAACATAAACTTCATTGACTTATGTTTCCTTCCTCAATGATAACTATGTTTTAGTTCTGCAAGCCTGGGATGGAGGCTGAAATTTATAAAGTTAAGGTAGAAATTAAGTTTCTTGCTTGAATATTTATCTTGGAAAACATAATCAGAAGGTAAATCTTTTGGGAAGGAAGTCACATAATGAATTCCAAATACTTATAGAAGTTATTATTGAATTGTAAACTCTTTTGGATTAACCATGCCACTGTTCCCCTTCATTAGTGTAGATAATTAAAAGTTAACTGTGTATCATTTTCTTGAAATTTATGGATATTGCTATGCCAATGACTGTGTGATTGGTATGGTCTATTATGAGTTATGTTATTTAGTAAGGGCATTCAGTTAATGAGTTCAGGGCTATAAGATTGAGCCTTAAATGGTTTAATGATCTTTGCCTTCATAATCTCAAATGTATGCCAGGAAGGCTTGGTGAGAACGTATGATTGAATGAATGCAAGATTTATCTCAGATCCAGAAATCATCTCACATCCAACACATAGAAAGAACTAAATGTTTATATGAATGAGAGACTCAAATAATGTAGAACAGAACAAATGAAAGATGAACTGGATTAGCACTTGTATGTAGAACAGTTTCCAAGTTTATATGCCTTTGTTTTTGGATATGAGTCTGGTAAGAGGAATTGTGTTTGACCAGCCACCCTTGGAGAATTCAGGATGTGGTGAGGTGATTCATGAATTCCAAACTATACTACATTATGTTTTTTGTCTCTAGGGACCGCAGGAGTGCGTTCACAGATTTTTGAACTCAGGGTTAGAAATTAAGTTGCTTGCTTCAATATTAATCTTTCAAATGGGAAAAATGTCACAAGTTGTTGATTTCATTTGGATTAATAAGGTCAGGTTTGTATTTTGAACAGAGAAAATTACATGCTTGAAGGTGTAAATTTATTATTTCTGTTTTTTGCTTGTCGGGACGTTGTGACATTTAGGGGTTGTGCTAATGTATCTCATTTGACCTGTTCATCTTCTACTGTCAATGTGGGGCTATTGCGCCTCTTTTTGAGTTGACTTGCTGTCAATTTGTGACACAAAAAGATGTCATATGCTACTGCTAACTCTCCTAGTGTTGTTTCCTTGGCTACTATAGCAGCAGGTGCTTTGGATGCTCATTCTCCTTCATCTCCCTTGCACCACACATCTTCCTAGCAACGCCAAGCAACTCTGCAGTCACTGGAAATGCCATTAAACACTCCAAGAAAACTTTATTGTGGTCTGTGGAGGGTGGTACTAGAGGTAAAACTGGATTTCTCCCATTGAAAGCCTTTGATATTTATCCCACTCCATCAAGATAACCCTCAGAATGCATAATCCCCAAAGAAGGTTTAAATTTCTTCTTCTTAGCAGCTTGTGAAACATATACATTTACTCACAGAGCTAAAGTCACATATGACTTAGTAATCATCTAAAACATCTGCTGGAATGCAGAGGAGATAAGTATGTGACAGCAAAACTGGGTTCTGTAATGTGTCATGAATAGAAACTCTGCTTCTCAACTGCTTTTCAGGGTCACTGTAAAACAGGTTAGAACTGGTACATGGTGTAGATTACATCAAAATGACCTCAATAAGGCATCATGCAACAAATCTGTTCCTATGTTGAGTTACTGAGGCCAAAGATGGAACAGATAAAAGTTTAACACTCCATTCTTGCAAAATTACTAGTCTGGGAATGAAGCTGGAGCAACCCAGATTAGTGGGAGAAGGAGTTTGTCTGATACATGTGATTATACAAGTTCTTTGCTTTCTTATTCCTTTTGAGCACTGCTGGGGGCTGCATTCCATTTTCCTTTCATAGATAGAACATCAAACAGGAGTAAGCAGCTTTTCACTGGCTCAAGATCTTCATGATAAGAGACTTGAAGTAATGAACTAAAATAGACACTCATGCATTTAATGACTGAGAACAATAAATTCAATTTCTTGTCTTTTATTGTCAATTGCAGCAGAAGTTATGGCTTGTCCAAAGTGCTTTGAAGTCTGCTTATAGTAATAAGCGCTCTGCTGCTAATGTAGTTTTCTTGTATTGTCTCCCCCTCTGTCCCCTTCCCTCCCCAACAAAATTGAATAAATGTGACCAATCCTTTCTATTGGCGAGGTGAAGCAGTTCCCTTTGAATTTAAATGGTGATAGTAAAATCATGCTGTTTTTGCCATTGGATTACCATTTTGATACAGGATTCTTTGTAGTCAAGATGGAATTTATATCCCGTAGGTGGGTAGACGTTTATTTCTGTTCTTACAGCATTATGATTAAAAACATAGACTGAATCAGAATCCCCAAGTTTGACTTTTTGCTATAGAAAGGTTTTGGTAAGTAGTAGTCAATATAAATTTAAAGCTTGAAGATGGAAGTCAAATGAATGCTTTTTTTTTTGGGGGGGGGGCTGTTCACTCTGAAAGGACATCAATGCAGTAGTGAAGTTGGCCATTGTAGGGAAAATCTTACATAGCAAAGGTACCCAGAAGAGTTTGTTCCTTTGGGTCGAACCAAGCTAGGGGATTTTCTTTACCTTCTAGACATGTGTTTTATTTACGAACCTGGTAAATGTTCTATGTGATTTGTCTTTGAGACAAAGACTGTAAAGTAGAAAGTGAACTGTGTCTAAGGTTTAGGTAAAGCTCAAACATGCAATGGATGCTGACTATATATTTTTACATATTATTGTTTTGGGAGGACAGATCCAGTTTGAGATGTTACTGTAAAAGGGGAATAATAATAGTATCTACCCCATAAGGTGATAGTGAGGATTAAAAACAATAATTCACATAATGCACTTAGAAAAATGCCTGACAGTAAGCATTCCAAACCCAATAGTTATTATTACTTCATGGCAGTTTTATATGCACTATCTTACGCTATTAACATATTAACTTATTCTAGTTTTCCCTCTATTTCCTAAGCTCAAAGGTGTTAAATTCATTTTTTTTTAAGATCATGGAGCTATAAAGTGGCAGAGTCAGGACTGGAACTCAATTTTATTTGACACCAAAGTGAACGTTCTTTTCCTGATGTTGCCCCTTTAGAAAGGCAGCGTGACCAGCGCTGGTATTACTTAAATTACAAGAGTCTCTGAATAAAATTGTTCAATTTGAAGTCATTTGACTTCACTCATTCAATTCTTCCTTTAATTGATTTCAAGTTTTGGTTTTAGATCTGCCACACTTCTGAAATCACTTTAAACTTTTTGATCAAATAAACTCCAGATGGCCACATTCCATTGACACATTTTCATCTTTGTATTTTTTTTTGGCCTCTTGCTACAGTGATACAGTCAAACATTCTTACTCGTTCATTTTATTTACCTTATCTACTTATAAGTTATACTTGTACATAGTTTAAAAGTCAAAATGAAAAAGTTATAAGTCTATAATGAATATTAGCAGTCCATACTAATATTATCCTTTTCCATCTGTAAGCATCTATCCTTTGAAATTAATACTTTTCACTCTTAGCATTAGCTTCTTACATGCATATTTAAAAATACCAAGATTATAGAAACATTTCTTTATTTCTCCATTGTAGACATGATTTAATATCTTCTTACTATGGAATATAGGGTTTTAGTCTCTTACAATTTATTGGTTACATACAATTCTTATTCTCTCCAACCCTCCCAATATTGTAATACTACAATTTCAATCGTTTGTATTCATTCCTTATGTTATTATAACTATATTACAACTATGTAAATATTACTAACAACTGAGCTATTTAATTCCTCTGATTGTATTTCCTTTCTTGGGCGATTTTGTATTTTTACCAGAGATAGTAATTGCTGAATTTTGTTTGCTTTATATGTGCCTATCAGTAATTCTTTACCAAACTATTAACCAGAACTGTAACATTTCTGTCCATGTGCTCAGATATCAGTTTCATTATTTTTCCTTGAAGAATTCTTCCTAGAACCTCTTTCCTCTGCTCCGATCTGATCTGGTTGCTTTCTAGTTCTAATGTTCAGCTGCCATCTTTGACTTTCTCCAATATTATCCTGGGAATTCCTTTCACTTCTCTTTCTTCTTCTTCTTTCTTGGAATTTTCTTTAATTTTGTTGGAACACATCTTCCAAGAAGTTCTTGAGAAAAAGTGCATAGGAGATATTTTGCTTTCATACCAGATTGATGGTTTGGCCAGATATAAAATGCTCGCTGTAAATAATTTCTCAAAAGGATTCCAAAATTTCCAGTGTTGCTGTTGGGGAAACTAATGCCATTCTGGTCCTGAATTATTTAAATGTGACAAAGACCTTCCAGGACAACTTTAAATTCCCACCTCTCCTCTCTTACCCTCTATCTTCCCCCCAGTCTCCAAACCTTCTCTCCCATCCTTATTTTCAGCCAGTTACCTCACTTCCTAGTTTTTTTTTTTTTTTTGAGAAAATGGGAGAAATTAAAAGAGGGCATCTATACTCACTATCACTCCCTGCTTCTGAATCACATATTACTCTCCCTTTTGCTTCCATAAATCGTCTGTTGTGCTCTAAATCTCAGCCCTTTCGACAAGTCCAGGATATCACTTCTCTCTCCTGCATCACAACTCTCCATCTTTTCTCTGTTATTTCCATCAACTTAAAAAAAATATTGTAATAGTTCCTATCTTAATAAAACAACAAAAACCCGAAAGAACAACAAAAATATTCTCACTTCACTGAATATCCTCAACCAGCTACCATCCTATTTCTATTCTCTCTTTTACCACAAAATTCCCCAAAGACTTGTCCCCACTCACTGTTTCCAATGTCCCCACACTCAGGCTTTCATCTCCTCTCTCTCTCTGGAAACTGCTTTGGACAAGATCAGCAGTGATTTCATACAGTTAAATTCAGTGCTCAGTTCTCATTCTTCATCTTATCTGACCTATTGGCAGCACTTGACAAATGCCGAGCTCTACTTTCCTTGAAATGCTTTGCTTCTGGAAGTCCACATGTGCTTAGTTTGCTAACTCAAACTTTGCTTTTTTTCAGTCTCATTGGAAGATCCCTCTTTATCTCTCTAGCCTTTAAATTTTGGAATGCTCCAGGGCTCAGTCCTCATATGTCCTCTTTATCTCCATTACTTTACAGATGATGAAGAGAAAATAGCAGTAATCAGACCAGGAAACTCTGGCGCCCTACCTACAGTAATGGACTCAGGAAGGTGCCACTAACTACTGTAGACATCCCAGGAATTAAAATCATAATCCCCATAACAGTCAGAGCCAAATAGCCAGGACTTAATAAAAATACTGACAACTTCTCTAATTTTTGCATCCACTCCCCACTTAGGACCAACTGGAAAAAGCCAAATATGCTCCCCTTAACCAATCAGATAGGATGCCCCTCTTCTAGTTAGCCCACCCCCAGCTTCTCCATGCCCATAGTCCTCAGTCAGGGTACACCTGAGGTCTCCCACCTTTTCCACTGTAGAGGTCACCCACTCCTCTGCCTGTCTTTGAGTCCTTCCCAAATGCAAATGACGGTGGCCGACTCCCTTGTTATATGAAGTTCTGAATAAATAGCCTTTGCTTGTTAACATCTGGGTGGTCTTCATTTATTTCTATATTGGCTGCATCTGGTAAAATGCTAAATAAAAAGATGAGCTCCAGGAATAATCAGCTGGAATGAATGAAAGGCATAGAGAGAATCCAGATATTCAGTTGGAAAATCTAACAGTTTCTAAACTCCAAACAAGGAAGAAATAAAACTAAACAGGACTTTAAAGGACATAGGCTTTTAGGATTGAGACCTGTAGCAAAGATCAGATTAAGACTATGGTTTCCCACCCAAACCAATTATCCCTGCTGGCTTCAAGATGGTTTCTGTTTACTTGAGGGGTAGAAGCAAGGGGCAAGGAAGCCAGGAATAAGTCAGCCTCATCTTGAGAATTATATCCAGGAAAGAACTTTTGGTGTAGTAATGGACAAGGTACTAGGAGGGAACAGAGAGGCCTGCAGCCTACAGAGAGAGAAGTAAACGGTGGGTCTGACCTAAAAAGCCTCCTATTACTGAGTAAACGTTGTTTACTCAGACTCTGTCATGTTATATACTTTTCTCAAGTGTGTGGTTATCATTGACTGCACATTCCACTTGCTAAAAAATGTTTGGAAGTGGTTGGAAGCTCAGTGTGGATGGCAGAGCTTTAAAGAAGGCTGGTAAGGTGGGCTTTTCATTGGTACCTCACCTCCAGTTGTCAGAATATGTAATTCTTTTTTCTTAGCTTGTCCATTTCCCCAGGCAGAAGGAATCCCTCATCTCCTGATTGTGAGTGAGTCTTTGGGAGTGGGGTAAGGTGGGCTGCCAACTTTCTAGGAGGCAGGCAGGAGAGGAGATTAGGTGTCTTGCTGTTCAATACCAGAGTTCTAGTGAATCATCCTCTTTTCAGGGCAATTACTTACACTTACTCTTAGCTGGGCCTTCCATTCCTCAGACCAGAAGCTCTCCTGTTCAACATCTTCAGCGATTAAACATCCAGTCTTCAGCTGTGATGAGTGGGCAGTTACATGCTGTGGGACCTCCACATAACTTTTCTTTATACAAACTTCCAAGCCATCTTACCATTTACAGTCCCAACGATACATGAAGTGATGCAAACAGGATATTTTTCTGCATTCTTCTACCACCTCAAGCCTTTGTAAACATGTTTTGTTTTCTTCAATCATTGATACTTGTCCATCTCCTTTCCAATGTCCAAAATGTTGTCGAGATATCTAAACTGCTGTTATCTTGTGTTCTATTCTCTTAGTGCATTTATAACTTAAAAATATTTTCACGTCATTTTTGTTTTGGTTTTGGTGAGACGGAGTGGTAAATACGTGCATTGAATTTACTTTGTTTTTGACAAATCCAGTCGTCTTCCCGGTGCTCTCTACCCCTCCGACTTTCATCTACCACCCACTACGGGTGATTTTTCTCTTGCTCTATCTGTTCCTATTGTTTGCTCTTCATATGCCAAACTCATATTCTTCTTGTTCCTCCAACAGTGGTCTGTTTTACTGCTCTTGTGCTACATGTTTTGATAAAGTGACCGCATATTTGTCTCATGGTTTTGATAAGCCTGGGAGGCCAATAACTTACACATCTCGGTCTCCTGCCCTGGCCTTTTCCCTGAGTCCCACCTTCTAATAGCCACTTATCTTTTGCACATATCCACTTCGCTGTCCCACAAGCATCTTCGCAAACTCAATGGGCACAAATCGAACACGGTGTACTCCCCCTCACGCCTACTCCTGCTATTTTTGCATCCATAGTCACTGAAGTCACAGACGTGGGAGTCATCTTAATCTTCTTTCTTTACTTCACTTCAGAGATCCAGACAACCACTAAATCCTGCCAGCTTTCCCTCCCATATATTTTCTCAATTCTATTCCAATCTTTTCCTCTCTTTGCCTACACACTGACTGCCCTGTAACCTCCTTTCTGCTCTAATGCCGCAGCCTCCTAACCACCACCTGCTTTGTCTTTTCCTCTTAAATTCATCCTCTGCTCAGGTACCAGAGTGACCTAGACAAAGTGTATATCTTATCATACAGTTTTCCTGCTAAAGCCTTGCACAGAAGAAAATCTACGTTCCTTTGTATAGTACCCAGGGCCTTGTAGGACCTGCCCTACCTTGTCTCTCTTGCTTCTTCTCACTTCACTTGTTACTTTATAAGTTCACTCTTATAGGATGAAACTGCCTGTTTCTCCCCCTTCCCTAGTGTTCTTGCATCTGCACCCTTGGTCCCGTGTCTGCCTTTGCCCTATCTCATTCCTGATACCTAATTCACACACATTCTCCAAATTCAGCTCACCATGTGAATTCTTACCTAGGAAGCAGTATTTACTTTGTCTGAGTTGTCAAGTGTCCCTCCTCTGCCTTCTGTGTACATCTCTACCCAGGTGCACACTGCAGTCCCAGCACTTACACACAGTATTCTGTTGCTTGGTTTTGTTTTGTTTCAGTGACCCTGGTGGTCTGTAAGCTACCCTCAGGCAAGAAATTCTTTCCTATTCTTGGTGCCTGGCACATAATTGGCATTCAATAATTAGTGATTGAACGGCAGTGACCCTGCTTTTAGATTACTTCTTGGTGGCTAGGAAACAGCAAGATTTCAGAACCCAAGGAGGGGGTGGTGCAGGAAGCACTGGCCTTACGGTGATGATGGGAGCAGGTTGCAAGACAAGAGGTCATTATTTAGCCTCAGTTTCTCTTGCTGCTTTGAATATTTCTTGTGGGGATTGTCAAGGAAGGATGTTTCCTGGTCTGGAGGTATGAATGCCAGAAGAGAGAGAAAACCAGAGACAATTTTCATTTCCAATCCATAACTTGAGTGTGCAAAGAATGACTTAGGTCATTACCATGAGTTAAAGCAGACTTTATACTGTCAAAAGGTTGAGGAGAAGGTTGGTGAAGGATGGATCTTTCTAGCACCTGTCTAGTGGAACCAGATTGGTGGAGGGGCAGGAAGGGTTGAAATAAAGGAAAAGTGACATCTACTTTTCTCACATAGCAAAGACCTCCTGGTGTGATCACAACTGTCCCTGGGTCAGGCCTGATTTGTAGATGGTGGTGGGCATCCTAATGTTGCATGTAGGCACTTCAAGACAAGCTCTAATAAATAGCCCTCTCGCTCTGGGAGGCTCGCCAAAACGCATTTCCGTGATGACTGCAGAGATGCTTGCTAAAAAGCAAACAGCACATTAGCAGCCTTCTGAGTTCTTGTGCAAATGGAGTGTGAAATTGTGGTTTGAAGCTCCAAAGCTACACCTTTTTGTCTCCCTGATGATGATTAAGAGAAGCTGGGCTTGAGTTGATTGGGAGGGTGTAGGTAGATAGAGAGGTGTCAAGTGGACAGCAAAAGAACAATAGTGATGGGCAAGGAGAAGAATGTGCACACGCCCTTCAAATTAAGTGCTTCGTTTGACCTTCAGGAAATTGGAATAGAGATCACTTGACTTAACATTTGCCTGGAAATTAACTGCCTCTGTTTGTTCCAGACCCTGCGATTGATGAAAGAGCCAAGGGATTCTGACCATAGAATTATAATAAAGGGAAATGTCTTAAGCAATTATTAAATATTTAAAGAACCATATCAACACTAACTTGTCAGATGGAATGAGTGAAATTGAAATGATTTTTAAACTGTATTTCCAGAGGCATGAATAGAAATTCAGGGATGAAAACTGTTTTAGGGTGCAAAGAATATATTTATAGTTTGTTTTTGTGATACTGTGTTTCTACATCACCTTTCATTCCAAATGTTAATTAAGTAACAGTGTGCCCAGTAGATGGATCAAAGGAAGAATCCAAGGTAAATGAACATGCTTGAGGTTTTTTTTTTTTTTTTCTTTTTCCTTTGCAGTATCATTAAACCAAAGTATGCAGAGGACAAGGGGACATTAATCCCCAGTGCAGCTGAAATATTCTCTACTAAAATAAAGAGAAGCGAGAACTTCGTTTATGGTTTCTTTTTTTGTCTAAGACTGGACAATATGGGATGAATAGGTGGTAAAATGAAATAGTGTATCAGAAATGCTATTGGGTTCATCTTCACTGGATGTGTGGTAAATATTGTGGATTATTTATCCAACTCTAAATTTTCCTGTCTTTTGCCCAAAGCCCTGATCTTGCTCCACCTCTAACAGAGACTTCTGGTGGCCTATCCAATATCCATTTTTACTTACAGAAACGTGATTTGATTGTGAGCAGCAAATGTGCCCAAACAACTTTATTTCTCAGACTCCCTTGCAGGTTGGAGTGGTCACATGACAGTTCTAGACGATAAGATAAATGGAGAAGTTATGTGGTATTCTGGAAAGGCTCGCATCCTGTTTTCTCCTTTTTCACCTTCCTATCTGAACTATGGACATGATGGCTGGAGCCACAGCAGTCATTTTGTGGCAGATGTTCCGGTAAAGGCCCAGAAAATTGAAGGATCCTCTCTTGGTCATTATATCTCTAAGCCTCTGCACTGGCACTGGACCACTTCTGGATTTCTTATAACAGGAAAGAATAGTGAATACCACTTACTGTGTAGGTCATTTTTATTTGGGTACCATCTTACATGTAGCCAAACCCAATCTCTAAGTGATACTTCACCTAATAGAGCACATATCTCTCATTCTAGTTCATTCATAAACCAGATTAGTTGAAGCAATGGATATATTCCCATTCTCTAGAGAGTGATTGGTTTAGGCATGAGCATGTGGTGGCATCTGGCGCAATTGTGATCAATGAGATGAAAAACGATTTTACTCTAAAGGGAAAGATTTCTTCACTCTTTAAAAGAAGGTGTATCAGAAGGGATTATATTTTTTTCAGTTGGCTATTGTCTGGGTTAGAATGTGATCTTTGGACTTCTGATTTTGTGAGGTAATCAATTTTCTTTTTATTGTTTAGACCAGGAATTGGCCAAATTTTCCTGTAAAGGCCGAAATAGTAAATATTTTAGGTTTTCCAAGCAAAATAGTCTCTGTCAGCACTACCTGACTCTGTTGTACTGTGACAAAGCCATATAGAATATGTAAATGTGTGGTCAGGGCTGTGTTACAATGAACCATTTTAATATACTTATTTAAAACTTTATTTCATTAGTCCAGAAAGCAGGATTTAGTTTTCTTGTGGCAGTTTTGCCAATCCCTGGTTTGGACAGTTGAGAGTTCTGATTCTTAATTGACTTACATCCATTTTACCTGATACAGAATTGGAGGCTGAAATGCATAAAATCTAAAGCTTCTTTCAACTCAGTGATTGGGTGATTTGGAAAAATATGAAAGAACCAGAAAATGTGGAACCAAGTTAAAAGTAGGAATGATAACAGACACTTGCAGAAGAGCTTGCGGTACAGCAGGTTGAAAAGTCATGCCTGCTTCAGCTGGCCAGGGAAGAAGGAAAAATCTAGGCGTTAGGAGAAGGCTGCTAGCAGAAGAGAGTTCCACGGAGTACAAGTGCTTCTTATTTAAAAAAAATTAATTTCATTATTTATTTAGTGCATAAATAACAAAAATTAGAAATATATTTATGAAAAAATGTACCTATTATTCCTCCGCTAAGACACAAATCTTATTTGGAAGATGCACATATACATTTTGCTCTTTCAACAAAAGGAATCATACTATATGCACTGATTTGCTGTTTGCCTTTTCTGTCTTAACCATGGATTCTGAATAACTTAAAAGATTTATAAATATAAGTCTAAATCATCATTTTGATGGTTGCTTTAGTGTTCCATTGTATACAGGTAGCAATTTATTTAACGAGTCCCTTATTCTTTGACTCTCTCTTTTCCCTTTTCTCTGTTATATAGCAGTCCCGAAAACTTCTATTTGTTATTTGGAAGTTCTGTCCCATTCCTCCCTAAACCCTTCTTGTTTCAGAAGAGAACTGTGCTGGTTTGAAATTGTCATGTACCCCCAAAAGGCATAGTCTTTTAATCCTAACAAATCTTGTGGGGGCAGCCACGCTCTTAATCTTGATCCAGTTGTGTAGGGTGGGACCTCTTGTTAAGATTGTTTCCCTGGAGATGTGACACATCCAACTGTGGATATGGCCTTTAGATTAGATGGAGATGTGACTCCGCCCATTCAAGGTGGGTCTTCATTGGTTTATGGGAGTCTTTAAGAGAGCTCACTGACAAAGAAAGAGTGCAGAACTTACATAGATGCAGATTTCTGGAGATGCTTGGAGACAGGCAGAAGCTCAGTGAGGAAGCCACTGGAACCAGGAGCTGAAGCAATGAAACCCAGGTACAAGGACTCAGAAACCAACCACGTGCCTTCCCAGCCAAGAAATCCCAGATGCCACTGGGCTTTTATTTGGAGTCAAGATATCTTTCTCTGGATGCCTTAGTTTGGACATTTTTAAGGCCCTAGAACTGTAAACTTGTAACTTAATAAGTCCCCTTTATAAAAGCCATTCCATTTCTGGTATATTGCATTCTGGCAGCATTAGTGCACTAAAACAATGCCTTTTTCTATTTCCTGATAATGTCAAACAGCTGGTAAAGGGCAATTTAAAAAATGTTTCAGTTTAGCAATGAGACATCATTTTCTATTCTACTCTTGGTGAAATCCTAATGAGGTCATTCGTCCAGATGTGAAACTCATGAGTCTCTGGGGATATCACCAGTGATTTTTGCTATTAGGTTTAGTGATCTGGCCATATTTCTCCATAGTATATACAGCTCTTAAGCTGCAGAGCTGGCTGGCTATTGATCAGAAGCAGGATTAATAATGGGCTTTGGATCTTCCTGCTGCTTCTTTCCTCCCTGCCATACTCCTCTCTTCCCTGAAAATGATCTGAATCATTCTCAGGAATAATTCAACTTATACTGTTTTGTTCTGTAATTTTCTAATCAATTTGTATCTGTCAATTAGTGATACTCATGTTCATTGGACCAGATGGAGCAGAAAAGCTGTGTCTTTATAACCGAACGATGTAATCAAACTCTATCGACAGTATTAGAAAGGAGTAGAGGTATAAATAATCCACACACAATTCATATTTAACTTTGGAATGGAATCTGAGACCCACAAAGGAAGATAAACTTATCCTATAATCACAGAGGCACAGCAAATGCTGGAAACCAATTTCTTAGATTTTTGTATGTTTGCTTCTTCCTTGTCTTTTAGGTTGCAGAGAGATTTTCTGCATATCCCACTAGCCGCTTTATATCACTTCACCCTTTTTAATTTTTTCAATGATGCATTTATTGCCTGACTTTTTCTTTTTAATTTGTTTACTGTGCCTGTTCTTTTGCTAGAATGTAAACCCAGTGAGATAGAAAACCTGGTCTGTGTTATTTAATGCCTAGAAGAGTCCTCAGCACATGGTAAGAAGTCAATGATATTTGTAGAATGAATGAACAGATGTATCCAAATATCTCCATATCTTTATTCTAGGAAGACCTCCATATTCAGCAAATATAGATGTCTTTCTGTTCTACTTTCAGAGTAACTTCTATCTTTTAATGCAATATCCAGCTAAATTGTTAGCTTCTTTAAGTCAGGCACAAGGTCTTTTTCATTTTGCATCTTCAGTGCTTTATTATGTACCAGGAACCATTTACTGACTGACTGAATGAATGAATGACTGAATATTGTGCTGAAGACATGAGAGATTCTTAGGCATGGATGGCCTCTGAAGCAGAAAATCTGATCTTACAGGCAGGAAGGGAGTGGGGGAAGAAGGATTTTAAATGACATAAATTTTATTTGAGACCTGTCTTAGGTCACATGTCAAAAAATAAGTAATTGAAACTAAAATGTGACTTAAAAGGTAAGTGACTAGTTGACTAAATTAGACAGTAACCAAAGTAGCTGCTGGGATTGGAAATCTGGAATGTTGATTTTAGAAGACTCAGCTTAGACTCTTTCCAAACACCATCTTTCTCAAATATGCAAGATCTCATTCTTTTACCATTTGCTCAGTCACCTTGGAGAACTGATTATATATCAGATTCTTAACCAAGAGAGAAAGAATGAATGTGGAACCTCCATGGATCTCAAAACTGATATATTTGGAATAGGAGCAGAGAGAAAAATTAGAAAATATTCCATTTGGTGAAGTAGTCCTCTCTCTTCCTCTGCACGCCAGTGGAATTCTGGTGTTTCAAGATTTAGCTGCTGTTGAGAATACTGGTGGTCTAGGAAGATGGGGTGGGGGAGGGTTCCCTTCTTATACTACAGTAACTTTTGAATTTTGCTAGATAGTTTCTGCAGATGGGAATTCCTGCTTTCAATTTCAATGTTGAGTTAAGGGACCTGGGAGCTTATTAACACGCCATACCCTCTTTCAGATAACTGGGTTCTTCTCTGAGATGGAAGACCAGACCATTTCTATTCAACACGTGGCATGATATGGTATACTATTTATCAAAATCTGCAGTATGGGACAGTGGTCCCATGAGATGCTCCATGAACAAGGATTTTACAAAATTAGTTTGGGGAAAGCCACTTACTTTCAGCCTCTTCTTGGAGATTTATCCTTTGTGTTAGAATGGAAGACTCTGGGAATTACCGTAAACAAAAACTATTATGATTCCCAAACTAATCTGACTGCAGACCCTTTGTGTGTGTGTCTGTAAATGTGTGTGTGTACGTGTGTTAATACTACTAACATTCTTAGAGAAATACGTGATAGAGGAAACGTTAAGGACATTAGAGTCATAAAGATATGGGTTCAAATTTAGTTCTTGTCATTCGCTGCTGTGTGACCTATGGCAAGTAGTGTAACCTCTCTGAGCTCTGTTTTTTTCCTTTGTAAATTGGGTATAATACTTTCCTCAATAAGATGATCGTGACTATTAAGTGAGATAATGCACATACTAGTGTCTAACTCGGAGTCTATAATATAAATACTTAAGGGTACTGCTAATAAGGCAGACAATTTGCCAAAACAAACAAACAAACAAACAAAACCTCCACGGCAGATATCTCGAACAGGGTTGGCACATATCAGATATTTATAAAATATTTATAAATCACGGGGTCGGCCCTGTGCGAGGCACTGGGGTTACAACCTTGAACTAGTCACAGATGACCCTTGTCCTTGTGGAGTTATTGGTTTGTGTTCTTGGAGCCCAGTTCACACCGGACCTTGTTTCTCCACCTCTTTGCCTCAAGCCTAGCTGCCCTCATCTTGACATTTTTAAGAAATAGCTTTGCAGTTTTCACGTTATCTCTACAAGTACAGGTTCCTGAGGGGGATACTTTTGCTGCCAGTTCCTGCTGCAGTGTCTTTCCAAGTACTCCTTGGAAATTGAGTCTGCAGAGACTGAGGGCAGTCTCATGGGTGACCGTCAAGAGCTTAGGAAAGGAATTGAACTGCAGGAGGGACAGAGCTTGCAGAACACCAAGTAAACTATAGAGTAGACATTAAACTTTGTTTTCCTTTTCCATCTTGTAGGAAGAGACTCACTCTTCCTAAATTATGGCTTGAAAAGCAATTTCAGGAGATAAGTTTATAACTCTTATGAAAACAATAGCCAACTCCCTTTTGTACATTTTCTCAGATTTGCTTGAGGGCTGGAATTTGCATTTATATGGAGAGCAATGGCAAATGCCCACAATCATGGATAAAATATTTGAGAAGATTTTCAAGTTTTTCAAATGGTTGAAAGGTAGAAAATGATTTTTATGAAACCTCTTTAGTTCCTGCATGTATATGTTTAAAAAACAGGTGTGTTTAAAGAAGCCTTTGGAATAGACAGAATGCCTTCCTGAGCCCCCGGCAAGCAGCAGTGAGTAACTTGTACCTGGGGCACAGTCTTTGAAGGCAAAAAGATTTCATTCGGAAGACTTATGGGCCTTGCAGATAAAAGAAAGGAAATGTCAGCTCAGTGACTGCTGAGGGACAAGTTCCCATTCCAGAAAGTGACCTTGAAATGCCGTTCTAAGTGCCTGTGAGGGATGTGTGACTCATTTTGGCTGGAGAACATGTGGGCTTGGAAATGAACTGCCCTCTTGGGCTGAGTCTGCCTTCTAGTATGGAGGCACTAATGCATTTTAATGGTATTGCCCACACTAGGTTAGTTGATAAAGAAGAACAGCTGGTGCTTAGCAGTGTTCACTTTTTTGTCTTGCAAAATTATGTAGCTTTCTGAAGCTTGGGGAAAGAGTGTGGTTGAAAAAATTAAGTGAAGTGGAATTGAGGTGGGAAATTAGAGCATCTGTATTTAAAAGCTGTTGTTTATTGGGGCCCCACTCTGGAGCTAAATGCTTAGGTTCACTTTCTCATATAATCCACACAGCAACTCTATGACAGATATGACATGACTATATGCAATTTAGAGACGGAGAAAATTAAGATTTAGAGAGGCAAAGTGAATTGCCCAAAGCTGCAAGAAATAGAATCGGCGTTTGAACCCAGGTCTGTTTGTATTCTTTATATATGTGTATGTGTGTACGTGTGTGTGTGTGTGTGTTCACAGAGAAGTTTATTTCCCATATTGAATCTCCAACTGAAGTCTTATGGTTTCTGTCTATTTGTTCTGGTTCTGTTTTTTTTTTTTTGATATGACACAAACCAAGTTTAATTCTCTAGCCAGAACTTCAGATATATTGTTTTTCAATTTGACATCAATGGATTAGTTAGTGCTATTTTAAAAAAATATATTTTTATTTATTTATTTTTACAAGCAAGTGCTCATCCTTTCCAACTTCCTCCACCCCAAGATAGCCTCTAATCTGTTTTCTATCTCTGAGTATTTACCCTTCTAATCATCTCTTAATAAGTGATATCCTATGACATTTGTCCTTAAGAGTCTTGCTGATTTCACTGAACATAATGTTTTCAAGTTTCCTCCATGTTACATAACTTCATTCTTTCTTTTGGCTGAATGATATGACATTTGTGTATGAAATACAATTGGTTTATTTAATCACATGTTGATGGAAAAATGATTTATTTCCACTTTTGGCCATTGTCAATCATGCCACTATGAATGTTGGTATACAAGGAGGTATTTGTGATCCTGTGTTCTAGTTTGCCAGCTGCCAGAATGCAATATACCAGAAATGGAATGGCTTTTAAAAAGGGGAATTTAATAATTTGCTAGTTTACAGTTCTAAGGCCAAGAAAATGTTCCAAGTAAAACAAGTCTATAGAAATGTCCAATCTAAGGCATCCAGAGAAAGATATCTTGATTGAAGAAAGCTGATGATGTTCAGGGTTTCTCTCTCAAGTGGAAAGGCACATGGCAAAAATGGTCAGGGTTTCCCTCTGATCTGGAAGGCCACGAGGCAAAACACAACATCATCTGCTAGCTTTCTTTCCTGGCTCCCTGTTTCATGAAGCTCCCCAGGAGGCATCTTCCTTCTTCATCTCCAAAGGTCTCTGGCTTGTGGACTCTCTGCTTCTCATGGCTAGATCATTCTGCTTTCTTTGAACCTCTTGTTTTCTTCAAAATGTTTTCTCTTTTATAGGATTCCAGTAAACGAATCAAGACCAGTCTAACAACCACTCTTGATTGAGTCACATCTCCAGGGAGACGATCTAATTAAAGTTTCAAACATATGGTACTGAATAGGGATTAGGGGAAACAGCTGCCTTTACAAAATGGGACTAGGATTAAAGCATGGCTTTTCTAGGGTCCATACATCCTTTCAAACCGGCGTATCCCATTTTCGCTCTCTGTGGGTATACGCCCAGAAGCGGGATTGCCAGGCCACACGATAATTCTATATTTAACATTTTGTGGCTATTCCCACCCACAAAGCTCCACAGTCCTAATTTTCCCTGTATCTTCTTCAACACTTGTCATTTCCCCCCTTTTAAAAATGTATAATAGCCACCCCTGTGGGTATAGGTGGTATTTCACTGTGGTCTGTTTTGCATTTCCCTAACAGTGGGTGTTCCTTTTGCATATACCATGATGTCTCTACAACAGTTACTACTGTGCTCACATCACCAACACCACTACTACTATTACCAAAACCAACAACTAACAGGGATTGAGCTCTCACTGTATGCCACATGCTGGGCTGGCTTAGTTCATTCAAATCCTCACAACTAGGCTTTGAGGTCTTGTTCTGGGATAGTGTCCATGCAGAGATGCAAAATTTGAGGCACAGAGAGGATAAGTAACTTAACCTGAGTCACCCATCTAGTAAGTGGTGGAGGTGAGCTTGGAATCCAGACAGCATGACTCTTGGTCCCATTCTCAGGCTCTATATTACCTCCTGATTAAGAGGCGTCAGTGTGTCAGTGAACCCTATACACAGGACCTGAAAAGGACATGTTGGGGGCAGGTCCTGAGCTGAAAGAAAGTTCTAAAATTTCCTACAGCTCAGGAGATTAAAGAAGGGAAAGAGAGCAGGGAAGCCCTGATCATGAGCAGATATGGAGCTCAGGGAAAGACAGTCTTGGAATTTTTGCCCAGGAGTAAAGATGCTGGGGTATCTTTTCTGCTCAGGAACCTGAGGGTATATGGCAGAAATGGGGGGCTCTCTCCAATATATAATATACGTCCCATACTCTAGGTGTCTCCCAAAGGCTGATGGTGCATGAGATTATTCCCAGCATAGGGTGTGGGTTTCCTATGAAAAGTCATTAAGTCTGAAATTTAGTAACATTCAGTTATACAGGATGCATGAGAAATGCATGCTGCATAATTATATGGAGAGAGCAATAAAGAGTCAAGATAGGAGGAAGCCTTCACCAATAGACTTATTTGGCTCAAAATTATTCCAGGGTAGTCTAATTCTGAATTGCTGTGAAAATCGCTCATCTATTCATTTATTCTTTCCACAAACATCCAAAGATTACCTTCTGTATCCTGGATCCTGTGTTATCAAAAGCTGTGAAAATAAGGAGATCACTGTCACTGTTTTTGTCCTCAAGGGAAGCATGCGTCTTGAACCACAGACCACAGCAACGTTAAAGAAGGAAAGTTTAACATTCACTAATGTCAGGCTACAGTGCCCTGGGAGCTAAAAGGCAATAACCCCTGGATATGCAGAGCACCAGTGGCGGTTGTGGGGGGACTGAAGCAATAAGACTATTTCTGGAATTCAGTTTGTATCATTTACCCTGTGTCCATGGAGACAATACTTGCAGAAAAATTTAGGACTTCAACTAAGACTCATTTGAGCAAGAAATGTCGGTTCTAATCTTTCTGGGAAATATTGGTTCTATACTTTTCTGTGTTCATCCTCATCTCCTCTTTGGCTCTTTTTCCTGTCCCCTGTCCTTCCTCCTCAGCAAGATCAAAGAGGATTATGATTGATGAATCATTAGACAGATATTTCTTTTTTATTTCCTAGTATATTAGAATAGACAGAGGGAAACACCTGAAATTTCTGAACTGTAATCTTGCTGCCTTAATCTCTGATAATGATTGTGTAAATACATAATCTTTATCTTGTGATCATAAAAACCTGGTGAATGACCCTCACTTACAACCCTTTAACCTGTTTTTCAACTCTAGATTCTCATGAATGAAAGGTCTAGAATCAATCCAGAACTAACCCACCCCAATTCCAATGCTATCTTGAAAGATCTGGATCTAACTAAAACGGGCCCGCCTACATGCACGGTAGCTTAAATTTTAATCTATACCAACCATACCTCACTTATAATCTAAACACCATGCCTGTAGACATATTTAGGCCGCCATACCTGCATTCTGTGACCAGGCCTGTAATCAATGTGCAAATGCTCATTGAATTAGAGCATCACTAACTTCATCATCTTGAGCCATTGTGCTCGTTATCCTAAACCCTGCAGTTCTGGTAGGCAGATTTCTAGGCTGATAGGCTATCTGATCTCCTGCTTCATGCTTAGTGATAAACTCTTCTTCTCTTTGAAAACTTGATGTCTCAGGAACTATTCATTTGAGCGCATCGGGCAGAGAACCCACTGCTTTTGATCAGTACCAGTTTCAGAGTTTCTTACCAGATGCAGCTCTAAAGGCTCTGAAACAACCCTTAAGGGATCTATAGATCAATTTAGCTGCCACTGGAGGGCTCAGGGAGGACCCTGACTACCAGGAGCTTTCTCTGGATGAGGCCCTGATGACAATAAGCTATTGGAAGGCAAAAGGGCCTAGAGGTGTTGGAAACAGGAAAGGCCCTAAGATACAATAGGAACAGCTGGGAGAGTGCCCTGAGTTAAGCTGTGGGCATAGAGAGTCTAAGCACACACTGTTGCTGGGAAAGAACCCCTCTGCCCAACACTGAAGAATATGGGGCTTTCTGTAGAGCTCAGTATGGATTAGGGCTGGAGATCCATGAACTCCAGATGGGAGCTTAAGCTAATTCAGCACCAGTTGCCGAGTCCCTGAAAAGTAATTCAGTACTCATTTTCTTCTAAGCATTTGGATCTGAACTTTCAAAAGAGGGGTCAAATTATAGAGCAGCAAAGCTTCTTGATTCCTCTACAACCTAGCTACATTTCCCCCCACTGCCACTTTTCTTTCATTTGTGTTTAAGTTACGACCAGCTAGTGGAGCCAAAGATCCACGCACAAGTCCCCAAAGGAATGTAACATTTCTTCTTCCTGAGCTAGGACAGATAATGAGAACTAATAAAGTGTCAAAGAGATTTTTTTTTCAAGTGAAAATGCAGGTTTTGGTACCTCTGAACCTACATTTATATAAGACAATTGAGAAGCATATGCTGTAACTGACACTTTGTAGTATCTCTTTTTATTTAATGTTAACCTTTCTATTTTGGTCTCTTTCTTTTAAATAAAATTCAATGGCAAAGCTGGATTTCATATGAAGTTACTTTTGAAGGTAGGATTAAATTCCCTCTTTAGGAGATTGTTTTGGAGCAGTGTTTGGTGGGGGCTCCCAAGAAAGAGTAGTGTTTTTGTTTGCTCTCTGTTCACTGGCTGCTCTCCTAAGAGAAGTGACTGATGCTAAGTTTGTATGGAGGCATAATTGTCCACAGACATAGGTTTCCAGGGAAGAGCGGAAACCTGTAATTTCTCACAGGTCTCAAAAACCTTTCAGCAGGAAGGATGAGGCTTTCTCTGCTTTGCCGGTTTTGTCACTGAGTTGAGGTGAGTACACTCAGGAAGTTAGACACTTCTTCAGCCATTTGTCCTAGTGTGTCCTGGCTTGGGGTCAGGGAGGATGGTTCTCAGAGCCCAGGCCCTGCCAAGGAGGACACAGCTTGAACCTAGACACTTCTGAGATCCCCACTTGCGCTGACTGCTCAAATCTGATTAAGGGTCTAACAATTTATATGCTGCTTAATGGTGAGGCATGACCATTCTCAGCCTTGGTGTCACCATGTACAATGAGTTTGGATTCTCATTTCTGTGGCAACCTATCCTTGCGTTCATAGCCTGGGGCCGGGACCCCTTTTCTGTCTTAAGAGTGTCCTGTGTTTCTTCTCTCGTAATATTTATTACACTCAATGCCTGTTTATATAAGTTAAAATTTTATTCTTAAAATTGCACTCCCCCAATGGGCCATGGTGACTCAGCAGGCAGTTCTCGCCTGCTATGCCGGAGATCCAGGTTCAATGCCTAGTGCCTGCCCATGCAAAAAAAAATGCACTCCTCCACTTTTTATTCATGAGTACCCTGTGCTGGGCACTGTACTAGGGACTGATAATTCATACTGAATGGAATGGATGGGATAAAAGTGAAAGTTCTCTTTTAAATTAATTTCTCCCTAGTCTTACTCCTCTAAAGGAATCTACTTTTAATAATTTAGGGCAGAGGCTGGCAATCTGCAACCTGAAGATGGAATCTGAGCTGCCACCTGTTTCTCTAGTAAAGTTTTATTGGAGCACACCCATGCTCATTGGTTTTGTATTGTCTACAGCAGCAGTTGCACCACAATGGCAGAGCTGAGTGGTTGCAACCATGACTGTGTGACCCACACAGCTGAAAATGTTTACCATCTGGCCATTTACAGAAAAGGTTTGCTCACCACTGCTTTAGAGCCTATCCTACCAGAACCTTTTTTGGTGCATTTTATATCTGAATATATATTGATGTTTGGGTTTGTTTATTTTTATTCCAACGCGATCCTTTTATACATATTATTCTGTAAACTGCCTTTTTCTGATTGCTCATTTATTTATTTTCTAATTGTATTGTTCCTAAACAGAGAGAATAGCAAATAGTTTGTTTTGTTTGAGGTTTTTGCTCATTCCTCGGCATGCTGTCTGGCATATAGATGGCACTGTAAATATTTGTTGAATGGCTGAATAAAAAGACTGTTGTTATTTTTTTTAAATAAAATTCCTAAGTTGTGAATGATTTACTTAAAAAATAATTCAGAGCATACTCAAGGTTATTCACATGATGATACCTTCCTTTCTCATTTATATTCCATTGTGATTTCTTACATGAGAGAGGAGAAGAGGGGAGAAAGAATAAATTCAGCTAGTGCCTGGAGAATTGTGCAAGTATGTATATCTCAAGGACATATATTGTGTATATATATATATTGCTAGAATATATATCGTACATGCGAGCCACCGCTTAAATAGTTTGAAGTGGATGATGGATTGAGAACTGGCTACTTTAGGGAACGCAGGGTTTTCCCTGTGGGTATGATGAGCTCTGGGTTGAAGGATGAGTGAATTCAAGCAGCCTTCTTCATTGGGTTGTTTTGTATTCTGTGGCTTGAGCAAGTGGATGGAACTGCTCCAATGCGCATGGTCGTTGCGACATGGAGATTCACATCTCTCCATATTGATGTCTCTCATATCTCTCATTGATATTTTGTAGTTTGTACTTTTGTTGAGGGATATTCTGCCCTGGACAGTATGAATCATGGACTTGGCTATTCACAGAGATCTGTGCGATACGTAGAACAAACCCTCTTAAGGAGGGAGGTCCTCTTTCTTATCAGCTATATCATTTGCCCTAATTTTAGAAAATCTTTCTTGGATATTGAGGAAGTCGTCTCAGGTAGGGCACAGTTGCCTTAGTTTCCTAGGGCTGCCATCACAGAGCACCAAAAACTGGGAAGGTTTAAACTACAGACATTTATTGTCACTCAGTTTTGGAGGTTAGAAGTCCAAATCAAAGTGTCAGGAGGACCGGGTCGTGCTTCCTTTGGCCTCTATGGAGTTCTGGCAGTAGCTTGCTGGCGGCTGGGGGCGCTCTTCGGCTTGTGGCGTGACTCATTCGCTGTCTCCATCACGTGGCTGTCTTCTCTCTCTCTCTGTGTCTCAATTTCTTCTTCTCATAAGGACACCCTAATCGAGTATGGCCTCATCTTAACTAATAATGACATCAAAGGTCCTCTTTCCAAATGGGGTCACATTCACAGAACCGGGGCTTTGGACTGGCCGTGCCTTTTTGGGGGACACACTTCAACGCATAACAAAGGTTTTACTTTATTTCATTTTGATATCCTTCCCTCGCATACCTCAAACTCTCCTTATCTTACCTTAACAAAGCATGAGGTGCAAGCAGAGCAGATGCTTTGCCAGGTGAGGCGAGGTGTGTGGGTTCCCCAGGAGCTGAAGCCTTTACTGAATTGCTGTGCGGGAGGAAAATGTCTGCATTTTCCATCATCCAGCTGATGCTTGTTGTTGACCTTTCTGTCTCCCAGGTGTTTATTAGGTTTTGGGGTGGGGAGCAGATCTCAGGAAGGAAAGTATGGTTCAAGGCAGATTCTTCGTCAGCAAGTGAGACCTGGAGAGGGACTGTGGCAGTCAGATGAAGCGCTTCTTCCTTTTCTTTTCCTTCAACAATAAGCACTCCGGGAATACTGCAGCAGGAGGTGAATGCATGTAGTTATAGGGGTAGGGACCCTCTAAAATTACCCTAAGAAAATATGCTTATGGTGAGGACACACTGAATTGAAGCCAGGGCTGGGATGCTAGGGGACACTGAGGCAACTCTAAGGATTAGCTGTTTTTTCTTCCCTCTCTCCCTCATGAAGTCTGCTTCTTTATAGTTGCCTGCTTAGTTATTTTTTCTATAATTCATCTCCTCTGTTTGCTCATAGTACTTGTTTATCCATATCTTCAGCTTGCAACAGGCCATCGTGCTTTCCTCATCAGCCATTCTCAATTTCTGCTTTTTACATTTATTTTCCATCCCACCACACTGAGAGAAACAACATATTCTCGTTGACAGCAGTGATTCCTACATTCTGAAATCCCTGGATGCCTGTATGACAAATTCCCTGTCCGTGGAGCACACCCCTTTGGTTGAGAACAATTGCCTCCCATTTATGACGCTGAGCTGCTTTTTCCACTAAAAATTCATTATTTCCGCTTTCCCACCCCTCCACCTACCCCATATTGCTGAAGCTTTAATGTGCATTCCAGTCACCTGGAGTGCTTGCCAAAATGCTGGTTCTGACTCATGAAGTCTAAGTTGGGGTAGGATATTCTAGGGTTTTAGTGCGTTTCCAGATGCTGCCAATTTGCTGGTCCATGGGTCACACTTTGAGTGGCAACACTATAGAGTCAGGTTTCTCAAACTTCGGTGCACTTCAGAGCTGTCTGGAGGGCTTGTGTACAGGTAGAAGCCGGGCCTCAAAACCAGGGCCTCTGATCCAGGAGGTCTGGAGTGGGGCCTGAGCATCTGCATTTCTAACAAGTTTCTGAGCGATGCTGATGTGGCTAGTTTGGGGAACACTCTGAGAAACACTGCTCTATGCTGTGAATGTCGACGTTGGCTTCATAGTAGAATCCCCAAAGGAGCTTTGCAAAATGCCTATACAGCCTCCCTGCAAACTCCCTTCCCACATGAACCTGATTTAATTGGTCTGTGGTGGAGCCTGGTACCTTCTGTTTGAAAAGGTCATCAGGTGATTCTAATGTGTAGCCTGGGCAGAGAAATGTTGGAGAATTTAATTGGCCCAACTTGCTATTTTTTTTCAGCCAGTCTATGAGTTGGCTGACCCAGGTCACGTTCTTGTCTGTGGGTCTGTGCTCTCATCAGCTGAGTCAGGAGGGGTTCACAGAGTAATTGCAGGCTCTTAGGCTACAAAAGCAGTGAGTGGTCCAATTGCTGTTAGAAGAAGCCACATCTGGAAGATGGCTGATATTTCTAGGCCATTGGCAATACAAAACTGAGTTCGGGAGGTGGGTATGAGGGTTAGTATCGTTGGTATAGGCTTGGTCCAGAGTAGACACATAAGCACTGCTTATAGTAGAGGTAGTTCTCATCATAGGAGTTGTAGTGGTTGCTCTTTACACAAATCTTGGGGTCCACAGGAGACATCTTGAAGAGCACCAAAACATGTTTATGACATCGATACCTTTCCTGATACTGCTACTGACTTGTGTCCTGGTTCTAGGGGGCAACGTCTCACTCATCTGAGCATCCTAGTCACCCTGATGCCTTGGTTAGTGGCAGGCACATGGCAATGCCCGCCTGTTGGATGAAGATATGAGGGACATGCAGACAGTGCCAGGTAACGTGTGATGGAATTACCATTTGGGTAGCTCTAGGGTGGGTTTAGTCCTAGCTCGGCGTCAAGGACCGGGTGTTTGGGGATTCCTCGTATGCCTGGGGGATTCTTCCTGGAGTATGCGCAATAGGATCTAGACAGTTCTTACTGGGACCAAGAGGGCCTCTCTGAACAATTTAATACAACTTCTTCATTTTACAGATGGTGATGCTGAGGCTCAGAGAGCAAAGAAATGGTTCTCACTGGCTATTGCATTATACTATTATTCAATTTCCAGGGATTTAATATTAAAATAAAACCAGCAGTATAGTGATAGGGATGCAAACCTTTCAAATTGTTTCCTCCCTCATTCACAGATAGGAACCGCTGCAAGGCAAGATAATAATAGTTTTTACATTTGCCAGGCATTGTGCTGAATACTCTATATTCATTATCTAATTTCATTGTCGCAATAAACTTAAAAGTTGGTACTTTTGTTAACCCCAGTTCATGAATAAGTAAATGGGGCTAAAAGAAACTCAGATTTATCCAAGATCATACTGATGGTAAATGGCAGAGCCCCAAAAATCTGACTGCTGAGTTCTTGTCTTTAACCATTGCATGTTCTTCAGCTGTGAATGAGAATTCAGAGCACACCTTGCGAATGTGCGAAAGCTGGGTGACATCCAGGAGTTAGTGTCTAGTATAGCCTGGCTGCTTCATTGTACGCAGATGGTTGACCATAAATCCCTAACAGTTTACCAGGACAAGTTGGCATCTGTGACTGCCCACGTTAAGGAGGGAAAGGAACAGGATCCAGGCTCTCTTTACCCCACGGCCCTCTGTTCCTTGTGTGTGAGTGGTTTTGGTGGTGTTCTTGGGAAGAGGTAAAAGTGGAAAGAAGGCACCTGGTGGATTACTGTAGTTTTGGAGCTGATAAAGTAATTGCGAAAGCTTTTCTCAGAGTCAGACTTGAAACATTTCTTGACTGGATCACACCACGTGGCCAATCATATTTCTGGAAAGAAACAATATTTCTTCCAACCCTGATTTCTCTGTGTTAATTTGTCTTAATCGACGTTACCTTAGGATTCTGGGGGGCATGAGTGAGGCGGTTTCTGGTTGGCTGTTATGCGATGCAATTTCAGTTGTGTATCAGAATCCCTGCCATTTCCTGTGGTCACTTAATAACAAATGAACATTGTGGCATCTGTCTCATAAAGTGTGTGTTAAATTGGAATGTAGCAGGTGGGAAAAAATCAGCCAGAGGGGCCCATTAGAAGGAATAAGGTGGGAAGACTCAAATATTCCAGCAAGCATAAGTAAACTGGTTCTCCCGCTTCTTTGAATATATTTGGGAGTTTAAATAGATCGCAGATTCAGATTGGACCTGGAGCAGCATAACAGATTTGTCCTTACACCTTGGTTCACGAGTAGGGAGAGGAAAAAGGAGGCATTGTCTTCTCAGTGATTAGCTGGCTGCCAGGAGAATGTGCCAAAAGGATTTCCAGTCCCAGGAGCCCTGGGAAGCCGCCTTCAATAGCTTTTATGGTCTCAGTGCTTCAGACTTTAATTTATTTGACGTTTGGTTGTTGAAGATGATTTATTTTCCCCAGCTTGTTTTCATTATCTCAGGCACTTGAGAGGGGAAATTTAGAGACCTAGAAATGGGAAAGCAGTTCTGAGGCCTGGGCACTCCAAGTGTGGTCTTTGGGTCTCTGCATCAGCGTCGCCCGGGAGCAGGGGAGATATGTGAACTCTCAGGCCCCGCCCAAGACCCCTGAACCTGAATCTGCATTTTAATAAGACCTGCAGTTCATCTGTGTGCATATTATGGTACGGGAAGCACTTCTTAAGGATGTCTTCTGCTTATAATATTGTTTCATCAATTGTAACAGAGGCACCGCACTACTGAGTAATAATAAGGAAAACTGTGCATTGGGGAGAGGGTATAGGGAAACTCTGTACTTCACAATTTTTCTGTAAACCCACAGCTACTATAATATAGCATTTAAAAAATTTGCTCAATCTCTCTTGCCTTCATTGCCTCATCTATAAAATGAGGAGAATAATAGGTCTTTGAGGAGATTCACAAGTTGCGCTGCCCTAAGGTATGTTTTGTTAAACTGGTGTAATTTATTAACACCTGCACCTGGTTAGGGCCTGGCATGCTTCCTTCTCCGCCTTAGCACACCATCAGTTATCAGCACTGCTGGCCCTTTGTTTACTGTACAGGATGCACAGTTCAAGTGCTTTACAAATACTATCTCTTTTAATCGTCAGAATAGCCCTGAGGGGAAAAGAAAATCTATTATTCTCCCATTTTATAGATGAAGCAATGGAGACAAGAGAGATTGATCAAATAC
Source organism: Tamandua tetradactyla (assembly GCF_023851605.1). Taxonomy (NCBI): domain Eukaryota; kingdom Metazoa; phylum Chordata; class Mammalia; order Pilosa; family Myrmecophagidae; genus Tamandua; species Tamandua tetradactyla. Next base: position 119,466,120 of record NC_135334.1, on the reverse strand, counting down.
GTTTTTAAAGGCTTTATTATAGTAGCTGTAGGTTTACAGAAAAATTGTGCAGAAAGTAGTTTCCATATACCCTCTCCCCAATACACAATTTTCTTTATTATTACACAATAGTGTGGTACCTTTGTTACAATTGATAAAACAATGTTATAATTATACTAGTAAGTATAGTTTACATTGGGGTTCACTCTGTTGTTTAGTGCTATGTTTTTTTTTTATTCTGGTAACATATACACAACCTCGAATTTCCCATTTTAACCACTTTCAAATATATAATTCAGTGGCACTAATTATAAATCACAATGTTGTAGATATTTGACATCATTAGCCATTAAGGAAATGCACATCAAAACCACAGTGAGATGCCATTTCACACCCACTAGAATGGCTTCTATTAAAAATGGAAAATGACAAATGTTGTGGGGCATGTGGAGAAACAGAAACACTGGTACTTTCTTTGGGGGAATGTAAAATGGGACAGCCACTGTGGAAGACAGTTTGGTGGCTCTTCAAAAAATAAAGTATAGAATTCCTATATGAACAGCAATCCCACTACTAGGTATATACCCCAAAGGATTGCAAGCAGGGACTTAAACAGATATTTGATCAAAATTATTTTGCTGGATGGAATAGAAGTTGAAGACCTTAAACTTAGACAAAGCAGCACAGGGTAAAAGAAGGAGCTGGGGCTTTGAGGTAGGGCAGACATCAACTTAATTTAGATCCATGCTGTACACCAGAAAGACAATCTTGAGGATATTATGATATCCCTCTTAGGTTGCTGTGATTGTACATCACCTAGCAGAAATCTTGGAACATAGTAAATACTCAATAAGTGTCTCTTTCCTTCCCGTTTGTTACTTCTTCCCTGCCAGAATGCAACACACCAGAGAGGGATTGGCTTTTAATAAGGGGGTTATTTTAGTTAAAAATTCAGTTCTTGGGTGGACCACGGTGGCTCAGCAGGCAGAGCTCTTGCCTGCCATACTGGAGACCCAGGTTTGCTTCCTGGTGTCTGTTGTTTCCTATGAAATGGAGCTCAAAGGATATTAAGGAATGATGAGAAAGAAAGAAAGAATGAAAGACAGACACAGATGGGTTCACGGGGTGTGAAGCTCAGTGATAACAAACCAGAGGTATCAGACAACTTTATTCTTAACTGGTTCCTACTTATATACTGCAGGGTTCACGTGACAAAGAGTACGCATGCACCTGGTGAGAATACAGAGTGCTGACTTAAGATGACCACAAAGTACCTGGGGCTAAGACAAAACAAACATTCTCTCTCTCCCAGACTGTTCTCCATTAAGCAAATAACTGTCTCCTCAATTTCTTGCTGCCACTTTGACGCCAGCTGCTCCCAACAAATTCTGCGGGTCTTGTTTTAACCCTTGGCTCCTACAGGTGCCTGCCCATGTAAAAAAAACAAAAACAAAAACAAACAAAAGGCAAAAAAGTTCAGTTCTTCCCAGGAAAGGCAGCTGGCCTTCATCTGAGTTTCTCTGTCACACAGGAAGGTACACAGCACTGCCTGCTGACCTCCTCTCCTGGCTTCTGGATTCCAACAGCTTTCCCCGGGGGGGATTCCTTTCTGCATCTCCAAACGTCTGGGCTGAGCTGCAATTGCTGAGATGTATGCTGAGCTGCTAAGCTCTCTTCTGACCTCTCTCTGGTAAGCCTTCAGCTAATTAAATTAAACCTCATTCATTGTTGATGGCACTCCCCTTAGCAGCCTGCAAATATAATCAACCATACATGAATTTCATATACTGATGATTTAAGTCCACAGAAACAGAACATTTCTGTTTATTTATTCAGGTATTATCACCTGGCCAAGTTAACACCTGAACCTAACTGCCACCCTCTCTATTCCCTCCCTTTTCTTTTCTTCTATTCCACTACCCTTTGGCCCTCCTGGTACCTAACGCTGACCCATCGTTTTATATACTAAATGTCTCTGCCTGGAAACTCCCAGGTGTGTGGTTCTGAGGTTTTATAATGCAGTTACCTTAAAATATACAGTTTGGAAGGGACTGAATATGAAGCCTTAAATCAGCTGTCATTTGGTTAATAAGCATTCATGACCTAATGGCTTTGCTTAGGTGATTCCTTGGGTCCCAGTGTGTGCCATGAAGGAATCTGTATTTTTATTTGTGTTGAGAGCCAGTGTATTCAGGTGAAATATGTGTAAACATATACAGATTAAGTATTTTACCTGAAGTCCAGGTGTGTTAGAATCCATCTCCATTTCCTGTTATCTCTGTGAACTAGGGCCCTTGGAAAATGAAATAGTCATGATTAAATGTAGACCCTGGAGCCAAATTGTCTGGGTTTGGGGCTAATCAGCTGGGTCGAACTGGAAAGTTGTTTAACCTCTCTGCCTCTACATTCTGATCTGTAACATGGGGATATTCCTACCTACTTCATACATTGTTGTGAGAATTAAATGTATTTTTAATTACATTTTCCATGGAAAATGTATGGAAAAAGCATGGAAAACTTCAGAAAAACATGCCTCATATTAAGGACTTTGCATCTGTTATACTTAACCTCTCTCAGCCCTCATTTCTTCCCTGCATATCAGGGATAATCCAGCTTCCCATGGAGTGAGAGGCATAAATGTGGCAGCATATGGGCACTTAGCCTGCCGGGAGCATGTTCTAAGCTCGTGTTTCTTCTATTGAACTGGTGAGACACAAAGGGCAGCATTTTGAAGAGTTGGCCATGTACTTGTACTCTGCATTTTGTGTGCACTATGTAGGGGTGCCAAGTTGGAATTTTTTCCCAGGCCCATTTAATTTATTCACCGATCTTACTATATGAATCTTTAGCCAGAGAGGTAGCTTCATCTGAGCTGAAAACTACATACTGAAGCCATAGTAATAATAATAGTAATAATGAAATGGACTGAGACATTTCTAGAATTCTCCTTGGAGAACTCACAGTCCTCTTAGGGGTGATGGTAGGGCAGATGTCGACTGAAATGTCATTTAGATAAGGAGATGCATCCATGGCAACTAATGAGACTGGAAACAGGCTGGAAAGACTCAACGGGCAGCAGGTCAGGTAATAATATGATGGAAATGGCATTCTTTAAATGCTCTCCTGCCCATTATCAGCTAAACTTGGCATTCAGGCTGCCCCAGGTGAGAGTGATCACAGTGGATCTCTGAAGCTAATGTCTTCATAGCACTGAGATACAATGTAACAACATCTTTATAGCAGTGGGATACAGTGTAACAACATCTTCATAGCCCTGGGATACAGTGTAACAACATCTTCATAGCCCTGGGATACAGTGTAACAGCATCTTCATAGCCCTGGGATACAGTGTAACAACATCTTCATAGCCCTGGGATACAGTGTAATAACATCTTCATAGCATTGGGATACAGTGTAACAGCATCTTCATAGCCCTGGGATACAGGGTAACAGCATCTTCATAGCCCTGGGATACAGTGTAACAACATCTTCATAGCACCGGGATACAGTGTAACAGCATCTTCATAGCCCTGGGATACAGTGTAACAACATCTTCATAGCATTGGGATACAGTGTAACAGCATCTTCATAGCCCTGGGAGACAGTGTAACAACAGCAACTTTAACCCTGAAAGACTTCTGAGGAACGGGAAGGTGCAGGATGACATTCTTCTTATCTTACGGATCGGCAAGGTTGTTCCCAACAAACATTGTGAGGAACTTGGTACGTACCCTTTGTCTCTTAGGAGGTTTCTCTCTCCTTCTCTCTCTTCCCCTCCCTCTATCTCCTGCCCTTTCTCTCTTTCCCTTTCTCTCAGTTATTCTGAAGCTCTTTCTTTCAGGGTCTTTCTCTTATGTGATTGTGATTTTCAAGGTGAGCAATTTAGCTGATGAATCATATAGTTTAAGGCGTTATTGTTATTTCTTATCCATAAGGACATTTGCATGATAAAGGTTCTTAAAGAAGGAAAAATATGTAGCTGTCAGGGAACGATTTGAGGATATCTTGATACAAGTTGCCTCAGCATCCTTGGGAGGAGTCTGGTTTGGGTGTAGGAGAAAAATGACTTACCTCAAAGTATCATTTTGTTTATCTCCAGTTATTATCCTGGCTCTGAGCAAAGTGGCCTTTGCCCACATGAACTTGTTTTCTGTTCTTGCTCTGTGGCTGCAATAGCTCTTAGCTTTAAATCCAGTGTCTCCTTTCTCTTCAGCTTAGTGGGCCAATGGCTCAGGCAGGCTCCCACAGCTGTACAGTTGGGTCTGAAGACGACAGGCATTGCCAAGCTCAGTTTAAACACAGTGGCTTTAACAAGAGCCTCAAACTACATCTTGTCTCAGAACATCTAATTATTGCTGTACAGTCAGTGAGTTAATATATTACTTGCGCTTGAGTGTAATATGTGTACTTGTGCTTGAGTGAAATGGCAAATCTTTGCCTTGAGTTTCTCATTGTATTGTTAGAATGATAACGTTTTAGATCAAACCTGGCCCCCTAAAAACTTTAAAAAGTAGGTTCCTATATCCTCCCCTACCCCAGGGATTCAGATGCTTTGGTGGTTGGAGCCTGGAAACCCCGGGAGTTTGTGTTAAAAACAAAGGAAAATAAAAACTTATGGAGCCAATCATCTACCAGTCCAAGGACTAGTATTTGGGAACCAGCACAATACTTTTTAACTTATGAATGGCCCAAGAAACTTGGCTAAAGTCAAAGAGTGAAGCTGTAAGCGAATTGTACCCTTGGCTGACTTCACTATTGTTCTTAGCCTTTCTTCAGCGATGTCTTTGGGAGCGTTGACCGGCTGATTGTGCTTTAAGTGACAAGCTGCACACGTGTTTCTTCTTAATGAGCTGAGTAGCAACTTGCCCTAAAATTGGTACTCGTAGGCCTGGTCCTGTTCTATCAGTAATGGTTTTTAGTTTTAGTTTTATAATGCCCCACTGGGCCTACTTTTTATTTAAAAGCCTTTCTATTATGGTTAAAGAGTGCTTCATTATTGCTTAATTTCCAAATCAAGTGTGCATAAATAATTTATTGATGCAATGTTGCACTCAGACAATTTTTTGAAATTGCCCTGCATGACTTTATTAAGAGTCTGAAATGTTAATTTGTCTGATTAGAAAGAGAAAAATAAGGATCTATATATTATTAAATCAGGAGGTAAACAGCATCGTCCCCCTCTCCGCCCAATCCTAATCATTGTTTTTAGTGGTCAGATTTAAATTGTAAATGAAACAGTGTCAGTGCGTCGGAAAAGCACATGCCATGTTTTGTTAACATAATCAGAAAAATGGAGTTGCTACAAACCCTTTCCCCATCTGCCAGTCATTGTATTAAATGCTTCTGCAATTTTATTAGAACTCTCTGTCTCTGCAGATGCCAGTCAGCTGTGAAATTGAAATCGCAAACAGAAATATTACATTTTCATCCACAGTGAAAGCTGAGAAAGTCCATTTTTTCTTTTGACAGGCAAAGGAATGGCATGACTTTGCCAACTGGGTCATTCTCTATTTGGGTTTGAAGGCAGTTTGGGCTCCTATCTTGAAGGGGAGGAGATGGAAGGCGTCTCTGGGTTTCTGTTGGCTTTTCTCTAGTAAGGTGGCAGATGAGTGTCCCCAGAGGTCACAGCTGAAGAGCTTTTGTGCTTTTCTGAATGCAACCTATTCTTCTTTCTCTCTCTTTCTCTGAGTGAATTGAGGAATTTCTTGAGAGAGGTTAGTTCTGGAGAGGTACAGACACTTCAACAAGATGTTAGTTCTAAAATTTCAAAGTTTCCTAGTGGTAGGAAGGATTAATGGCCAGGAGAATAGTTCTTGCTGGGCTCGGAAAGGAAGGTCAGGAGTGACAGCTGGGCTACCTTTGCTTGGAATGCCCTTTCCTCTCTGCTCCCCATCAGGAAATCCTCTCATTACTTTGGTCGTGTAGCTTTCTTTTGGAAGATTTCCCCAATCAACTCATTCATTCACCCCAAACCAGGTTATATGCACTTGTTTTGGGCTACTATTACTCTTAGTCATTCATCTGTATTGGTTTTGCTCATGTAATTGTCTGCTTTTCTTGATAAAATGCAGAGTTTTGAGGGGCAGGGCCCTTATCTGTATTGTTCATTTTGTATCTCCAGGTTTGGTATGGTACAGGCATGTAAGAGAATGGCAAATATTTGTTAAAGGAAATGATGATGAAATAAAAAGTGCCTCCAGAAACAGATTAGGTAAGAGGTTCTTCCAAGAAAACAGGAAGTTCAGAAATGGGGTTAGGAGATTTCTAATGGTGGCATGAGGACCAGAGAATTTATAATAATTATGTAATGGGAAGCCTTCTTAGCAGTCGTTATGGACTCTTGACCAAGTTTTTGAGGTGGAGGGGGAAAGTAGATATGAGTCCTTTCCCTTCAATTCCACCTCTAAATGTTTTGTGGTTTGGAAGGAAATAATGAGGAGAATTTTCTTTGAATGGGTATGTCCTATTCAAAGACATACACGACCAAAGTAATGAGAGGATTTCCTGATGGGGAGCAGAGAGGAAAGGGCATTCCAAGCAAAGGTAGCCCAGCTGTCACTCCTGACCTTCCTTTCCAAGCCCAGCAAGAACTATTCTCCTGGTTTTTTATCCATACTTAGGGTATATCAACTTCAGTTGAAGAGACCTGGTCTAGCACATTTTAAATTTAGTGCAAAGCCCAGCTCAGTTTAGCTTATGTATTTGTGCTTATCATGTGCCAGGCACCGTGTTGTGTTTTTCGCATATTATCTCTTTTAATCCTCAAAACAATCCTGTGATTGTAGGTATGATTTTTATCCATCTTTTCCAGATGTGGAAACCAAGGCACAGAGAGGCTGGCTTGCCCAAGGTCACACAGCTTATTAGTAGTGAAGCTGTGGTTTGAATCTCTGATTATTGGATTAAAAAGCTCATATTTCTAGCCATTAGGATGTGTTGCATTTCTATGCACACCAGACTAGGTACTTGCTAAATCTTTGTTTAGTTATCTAGAAGGTCTGTCCACTCGTTGATCCAGATGCTTCTCATCAGAATGCCTGGAAATCAACCAGTTGGGATGGTTGTCCCCCTCTACCCGCCACCCCCCCCCCCCCCATCAGTAAGAAGGGCTGAGCCTCAACTTTTCACAGGTCTTCAGGTGCTAAAAGCTGGTGTGGCCAGCACTGGTGTGCAACTCCCCTGAGCAGCTAGTGTTCAAACTCAAACCACTTTTCCAGACTTGGGAGGCTGCTTCCTTGAAAGACCTATAAAAACAGAAAACAGCAGGGAAAGGGGTCTGCCTCCTGGAGCAGAAACCTGTGATATGTCCAGCTGTTCCGGATGCTGGTGTAGCTCTGTGGGATGAAGGAGGAATGGGGGACCATGTGCATTATCTTTCAGTGGACTCTCCTGCGTGTGAGTTGCAGTCTGCCCTGAATGACAGTTACCTCGTCTTTGTCTAAGCTCTGATGGAAGGGGCAAGCAAGTAGAGCTAGCATCCCTCAAACTTGGGGCAATAAAATAAAAGTCGTAAAAGAGCAGTTTTGAGCCTGCTGGCCCTCTTTCCCTTTTCATGAGTTTCTGTGCATGATGGCCTTTGGTATTTGCTCCTGATGGCCACATATATTATTTTATCCATTTAATAATCATTATCTTATTAGTGACTAACGTTTATTAAAGACATTTAGCATGTGCCAGGCTCTGAGCTAATTGCCTTATTACAGTGTCATTCATTCTTCTCAATACTCTGAAACGTTCTAATTTCTATATCACAGGTGAAAAAGCCACAGTTTACAGGGGCTTAGTAACTTTCCTAAGGCCACATGCTAGTAAATTGTAGAGCTGGACCGTTAATCTAGGTCCATCTGACTCCAGAGTCTAGCTCTGAAAGCTGCATCATACTGCCTCTCTATACAATGCTGAAATATGGCTGGGTCACATTGAGGAACACTCTCTTTGAAGTCATCTCTCTGGTCCAGCTTTGAAATGCACAATAGCTGGGAGGAAAGTTGATACAGACCTGTGGGCAGCCAGATTTGCTGCCAGGACAGCTCCGTGTCTGTGACTAACCCTTCAGCAACAAAAGCCACGCACAGCCAAAGGGCCACAGAGGCGATGGACTCTACTTAGGAGTCAGCACTTCTCTGAGGGATGCAAAAGCAGGACCACCTTGTCTGTTCTCCTCTGAGGATCAAGACGGATATTGAGTTTCACCAATGTTAGCATCCCCTAGGCTATAAGCCAGATGACTTGCAAAAGCCTCTCTGGCAAAAATCTCCAAGAGGCACCTGCTATTTCTCAATACCGTCTTCCTTTGCTGGCATGGTTCCAGAATTTAATTATGGAGTCTGGATTAGTGTCAGGCCATGTTCCATCTGCTACTGTACTTGGTTCTCTTTCCCCTCAAGAAATGATGCCATTTACACCTCCCTCCCCCAATTTCTGTTCGGAGTCAGGCTTGTCAAAGGGCTTAGCTACTGTCTGCTCGTTGTCTTTGAGCTGGTGTGTTGCTTCTGATTTCTACCCAGGCTTGGGATTTGTTTTTTGCATTTTGTCAGAGCTTTTGCCACCAGCCTTGGGATTTGGTTTTTGCATTTTGTCAGGGCTTTGCCCTGCACCCACTCTTCTTATCAAGTCCATAGCCAACTCAATTATGGAAAATAGAATCTCATAGATCAGCTTTTTTCATTATATATTTTTCTTTGTTAGAGAAGCTGTGGGTTTACAAGAACAATCATGCTTAAAATACTGGATTCCCATGTGCCATTCCATCACCAACATCTTGCTTTGTTGCGGGACATTTGTTACAATTGATGATAGCACATTTTTATAGTTGTACTATAAACTAAAGTCCATGGTTTATCTTAGAAGTCACTGTTTGTGTAGTATAGTTCCATGGATTTTTAAAGAACTTTTTACTCTGTTACCATATATAAAGTCTAGCATTTCACCTTTTAATCATACTAAAATATTTATTTCAGTGCTGTTAATTGCATTCACAATATTGTGCTACCATCGCCACTATCCATTACCAAAACATTTTCATCATTTCAAATAGGGGCTCTGTACATTTTAAGTCATAACTTCACTTTCCCTATCCCAACCCCATTGCTTGGTAGTCTATATTCTAGTTCCTGACTCTATGAGTTTGTTTATTTTGATTGTTTTAAATCAGCGAGACCATAAAATATTTGTCCTTTTGTGCCTAGCTTATTTCACTCAACATGATGTCTTCAAGATCATCCACGCTGTCACATGTATCAGGACTTCATTCCTTTTTATGGCTGAATGATATTCCATTGTATATATATATATATATATCAAATTTTTATTTATCCATTCATCAGTTGATGGATACTTGTTTACATCTTTTGACAGTTGTGAATAATGCCACCATCAGTATATGAATATTTGCTTGAGTCCCTGCTTTCAGTTCTTTTGGGTATATTGCTACTATGGGATTGCCAGGTCTATACTTAGCTTTCTGAGGAACTGCCAAACGATTTCCACAGCAGCTGCACCATTTTACATTGCCACAAGCAATGAATGAGTGTTCCTATTTCTCTGCATCCTCTCCATCACTTGTTATTTTCCATTTCTTAATAGCATCCATTCTAACGGATGGGAAATAGTATTTCATTGTGGTTTTGATTTGCATTTCTCTGATGATGAATGATGTTGAGCATTTTTTCATGTAATTTCTGGCCATTTGTGTATCTTCTTTGGTGAGATGTCTATTCAAGTCTTTTGCCTATTTTTAAAACTGGGTTGTTTGTCTTTTTGTCATTGAGTTGAAGGATTTCTGTATATTTTCTGGATATTAAACCCTTAATGGATAGGTAGTTTCCAAATATTTTCTCCCATTGTGTAGGTTGTCATTTTACTTTCATGATAAAATCCTCTGAGGTACAAGATTTTTAATTTCATTGAGGTCCCATATATCTGTTTTTCTTTTGGTTGCTTGTGTTTTGGGTGTAAAGTCCAGGGAACCTCTGCCTAACATGAGTTCCTGAAGATGTTTCCCATGTTTTCTTCCAGGAGTTTGATTGTCCTTCCTCTTAAATTTAAGTCTTTCATCCATTTTGATTTGATTTTTGTATATGGTATGAAGTAGACATCCTCCTCCTTCTTTTATTTTTTTACAGATGGAAATCCAGTTTTCCCAGCACCATTTGTTGAAAAGGTCATTTTTTCTCAATTGAGTGAACTGGATCCCGTTTCCAAAAATCAGTTGGCCATAAATGTGAGGATTAATATCTGTACTCTCAGTTTGATTCCCTTGAGTCAGTCTGTCTATCCTTGTGCCAATACTATGTTCTTGGATTTAATTATGGAGTTTTGATTACTGCGACTTTGTAATAAGTTTTAAGTTTGTGAAGTGTGAGTCCTCCAACTTCATTCTCCTTTTTCAGGAAAGCTTTAGCTATTTGGGGCTCCTTACTCTTCTATATAAATTTGATGATTGGCTTTTCCATTTGTGCAAAGATGGTTGGAATTTTGATTAAGGTTGCATCGAACCTATAAATCAGGTAGGATTGACATCTTAATGATACTTAGTCTTTGAATCCATGAACATGGAATATTCTCCCATTTAAAATTTCTGTGACTTCTTTTAGCCATGTTTTGTAGTTTCTGTGTACAAGTCTTTTACAAACTTGGTTATATTTATTCCTCAATATTTGATTATTTTCGTTGCTATTGTGAATGGATTTCTCTTCTTGATTTCTTCTTCCAATTGTTCATTGCTTTTGTATAGAAACACTACTGATTTTTTGCGTGCTGATCTTGTACTTAGCCATTTTGCTGAATTCCTTTTTTAACTGTAGGAACTTTGTTGTGAATTTTTCAGAATTTTCTGTATGTAGGATCATATCATATGCAAACAGGGAAAATTTTACTTCTTCCTTTGCATTGGGGTGCCTTTTTCCTGTCTAAGTGCTCTGACTAGAACTGCCAGTACAATGTTGAATAGTACTGGTGAGAGTGAGCATCCTTGTCTTGTTCCTGATCTCAGAGGGAAAGCTTTCAGCCTTTCACCGTTAAATAGAATGTTAGCTGTGGGCTTTTCACATATGCCCTTTATCATTTTGAGAAAGTTTCCTTCTGTTCCTAGTTTTCTAAGTGTATCATCAAGGAGGGGTGATGGGTTTTGTTAAATGCCTTTTCTCTATCAATTTAGATGATCATGAGTTTTTTCTTTCATTCTGTTAATATGATTTATTAAATTAATTGATTTCCATATTTGAACCAGCCTTGCATACCAGGGATCAATCCCCCTCAATCACAGTGTATAATTCTTTTAATGTGCTGTCGGATTTGGTTTTCTAGTATTTTGTTGAGGATTTTTCCTCTACAGTCATATGAGAAATTGGTCTATAGTTTTCTTTTTTTAATGGTATCTTTATCTGGATTTGCCATGAGAGTGATGGTGGTCTTGTAGAATGAGTTAGGGAGTGGTCCCTAACAGCCTTCAATGTTTTTGAAGAGTTTGAGCAGATTGGGAGTTAATTCTTGGGATGACTGGTAGAATTCCTCTGTGAAGCTATTAGGTCCTGCGCTTTTCTTTGTTGGGAAGTTTTTGATTACTGATTCAATATCTTTACTAGTAATTTGTTTGTTGAGATCTTCTATTTCTTCTTGAGTCAATGTAGGTGGTTTGTTTGTTTCTATGAATTCGTCCATTTCATGTATGTTATCTAATTTATTGGTGTACAATTGTTCATAGTATCTTCTTATAATCCTTTTTATTTCAGCACAGTCAGTAGTAATTTCCCACTTTTCATTTATGAGTTTAGTTATTTGTATCCTCTCTTTTTTCTTTGTCAGTGTAGCTAATGGTTTTTCAAATTTATTGATCTCTTAAAAGAACAAACTTTCTGTTTTGTTGATTCTATTGCTTTTTGTTTTCTATTTCATTTATCTCCACTCCAATCTTTGTTATTTCCTTCTTTCTACTTGCTTTGGATTTGCTTTGCTCTTCTTTTTCTAATTCTTCCAATTTTGAGGTCAGTTCTCTTGATTTGAAGATTTTTTTTTTGTATCCTGCATGGTGGGTTCACATTTCATTATTTTTCCATATAAGTATCCTGTTATTGCAGCAGCATTTGTTGAATTTTTGTTTATTTGTTTTTTGTTCGTTTTGCGTGTTTTTGGGGGAGTGCATAGCCCAGGAATTGAACCCAGGTCTCCCTCATGGCAGGCAAGAATTCTACCACTGAACTACCCTTGTGCCCCCCTCTTCTTCTTTTTTTTAAATGTAGGCATTTGGATCTATATATTTCTGTATCAGCATTGCATTTGCTGCGTCCCACAAGTTTGGCATGTTGTATTTTCATTGTCATTAACCACAAGATATTTCCTAATTTCACTTCTGATTTCCTCTTTAACTATTGGTTGTTTAAGAATATATCATTTAACTTCCACGCATTTGTGAATTTTCCATTTCTCCCTCTATCGTTTATTTCTAGCGTCATTCCATTTTGGCCAGAGAAAATACATTGTATGATTTCAGTATTTTGAATTAATTGAGACTTGTTTTGTATTCTGTTTTTGTTAGGTGAAGTGTCCTATCCATGCCTGCTCACTCAGTTGGTTTAGAATATCATTCAAGTCTTGTACTTCCTTATTGATCTTCTTACAAATGTTCTATTTATCACTGAGAGTGGGGTAGTAATGTCTGCTACTATTAAAGTAGAACAATCTATTTCTCCCTTCATATCTGTTAATATTGCTTCATATGTTTGGGGGCTCTGCTCTTAGGTGCATATACATTTATAATTGTTACATCTTCCTTATAAAGATGTAACCCTTTTTTGGTATATAATGGCCATCTATGTCCCTCATAACTTTTTTGACCTAAATTCATTTTTATTGCTGATTAACATAACCACCTGAGCTCTCTTTTGGTTATTACTTGCATGACATACTTTTTCCATTTGTTCACCCTCATTCTACTTGTAGCTTTGAGTTTTAAGGTGAGTCTCTTATAGACAGCATATGATAGTATCGTGGTTTTTTAAATCCATTCTGCAAGCTCTGCCTTTTGACTGGAGCATTTAGTTTAAAGTTACTGTTAATACAATACATTCTTCTGCGATTTTGCCTTTGTGAACTTTATACCTATTTTGTCCCTAACTTTCATTAATACCTACCTTTATATTTATTTGCTTTTTGGTCTTATACCATATTTAGTGCCTTCTCTTTCTATCTGGATATATTTTTCATCTCTTTTCCTTGTAGTTACCATAGGATTAAAATTTGAATCCTAAATACATAACAATCATATTCAGTTTGATACCAACTTAACTTCAATGGCATGTACATAATAATTTCCTATACCCTTCTGTCCCTCCACCTCTTCTGTACTTGTTACCACTTATATCTTTGTACTTTATATGTCCAAAAACCTAGATTTATCATTGCTTTTTATGCTTTGGGTTTAGCACCTGTAGGAAGTAAGAAGAAGAATTCCATATCAAACAGTACACTACAAAATAATGGCATTTATAATGACCTATATGGCTACCTTTACTATCTTTACTGCAAGAATTTATTTCTTTATACCACTTTGGGCCACTGTCTAGCGTCCTTTCCTTTCAGCCTGCAAGAGCTTCCTTTAACACTGCTTCTAGGGCAGCTCTAGGGGTAATGCACTCTCTTAGCTTTGTTTATCTGAGAATGTCTTAATCTCTCTCATTTCTGAAAGAAACTTGCTTAGAAAGAAACTTCTTGCTGACAGTTGTTTTCTTTCAGCATTTTTACATACCTCAACCCATTGCCTTCTTGCCTCCATGATTTTTGATGAGAGATTGGAACTCAGTCTAATTGGGACCCCCTCATATGTAACACATAGCTTTCCAGAACGCTCTCCTTGTCCTTTGCATTGGATGGTGTGATCAATATGTGATGGGCTTTATTTTTCTTCATTTTTATCCTGTCTTGTGTTTTCTGTGCTTTGTGAATGTGAATATTCATGTATTTTGCTAAGTTTGGGATGTTCTCTGTCATTACTTCTTTGAATATTCCTTCTGTCCTTTTCTCTCTTTTTTTCTCCTTCTGGGACCCCCATAATGCATATATTCATGTGCTTGATGGTGTCTCAGAGGTACCTTAGACATTTTTCACTTTCAATAATTCTTTTTTTCTTTCTGCTTTTCAGCCAAACTCATTTCAAGTGTCTTGTCCTCAAGTTTACTGTTTCTTTCCTCTGTTAGCTCTAGTATGCTCTTGAAACCCTCCTGGGAATTTTTCATTTCAGCTATTGTGTCTTCAATTCCTGCAGTTCTGTTCCTTTTTAAAATTTCTATCACAGTATGATTCATATTGCTCATTCATTGATTTCCTGATAGCCTCTAGTTCTCCCTCTGTATTTTCCTTCATCCCCGTGAGAATTTTAAAGATACTTTATTTAAAGGCTTTATTTGGTTTGTCTAAATCCTCATCTTCTTTGATGGTGTTTTTTGAAGTTTTTTCTCCTTTCTTTGTATGGGCCTTTATTTACTGTTTTATTGTTTGTCTTGCATTCTTTTGTTGCACACTTTACATTGTAATATTTTAAAATGTTAACTCTGGGATTTATTCCCTGAGATTTCTGTTACTTGATTGTGCAAGCAGCTAATGGTACGAGAATTTCCTGAGCATCAGCCCTCCTATCAGGACAGCTTGTCATAGTGAATGCAGTGTACAGGTCGCTGGTTTGAAAAGATGCATGTACCCTAGAAAAGCCATGTTTTAATCCTTATCCCATTTTGTAAAGGCAGCCATTTCTTCTAATCCCTATTCAGTGCTGTCTATTTGAAACTGTGAAAAGATCATCTCCCTGGAGATGTGACTCAATCAAGAGTGGTTATTAACTGGAGTAGGTGGAGACGTGTCTCCACCCATTCAGGTGGGTCTTGATTAGTTTACTAGAATCCTATAAAAGAGAATGACAAGAGAGAAAGCCAGGAGATTCTGAGAAAGCAGAATTATGTAGCCATGAGAAGCAGAGAGTCCACCAGCCAGTAACCTTTGGATATGAAGAAGGAAAATGCCTCCCAGAGAGCTTCATGAAACAGGAAGCCAGGAGACAAAGCTATCAGATGATGCTGTGTTTGCCATGTGCTTTTCCAGATGAATGAGAAACTGACCATGATCACCATTTGCTTTCTTCTCACTTGAGAGAGAAACCTTGAACTTCATTGACCTTCTTGAACCAAGGTATCTTTCCCTGGATGCCTTAGATTGGACATTTCTATAGACTTGTTTTAATTGGGACATTTTCTCGGCCTTAGAACTGTAGACTAGCAATTTATTAAATTCCCCTTTTTAAAGGCCATTCTGCCTCTGGTATACTGCATTTTGGCAGCTAGCAGACTAGAACAGCAGGGTTTTCCCTGTCTTTCAGGACCTCTGCCTTGTCCTGGACTTTTGCTTATTAGTTATTTTTGAGATCCACTATTTACAGGTATTTGGTTGTCCCCTCTGTTTCCCAGGGGACACACCTCCCTTTCCTTGGTGTTTGCCCCAGGCTCTCTGCCTCCATAGATTTTAACACTGCCTTTGCTGTCTCAAGCTGCTTTTTCCTGGAGGGCAAATTATGAGAGGAAGGGCACATTAGGAGGACTTCCCCAAGTCAGTTCTTCCCAGCAAGAATGGGATCAGGGGCTCACAAAGGGGGCACAGACCTTTCCCACAGTACTCCTGGGAGGGTCCCAGGAAGGGCACCAAGAGCTTCTCTGACAGCACCCCAGAGCTGAGCTTTCCTGCCCTGCCTAGCAGATGCAGCCCTTCATCCGACTGTCCTGTGTAGCCCTGAGGAGACGCAGTGTCTGTAAGTCTCTATGCCCATTGCATTGCCCCTGTCTGGGGAGGGTTGAAGCAATGGCTGCTGCCACCTTTGTGGCACAGGTTGAAATAATAGGTGCCCTTAGAGTTGGACCCCCAGTGATCTGAATTCGCTAATCAAAGCCATGCTCAGTCATCCTCACCCATGGTCTTAGGGAAGAAGGTTTTTATGTCCCTTTCTGTCACCGGCAAGCTAGCCAGGGGCTGGTCCCTGGGTGTCCTGCCATGGAAGTGGGGCATGCATGCCAGTGGGTGCCAGTAGCCACAGTGTGGAGAAATCAATGTACTGTTCTCTACCATCATTTATCAGCCTTTTCCTCTTGCTCAGCCCTGGATGCTGTACAGTGGTCTTCTGGCCTCTGAAGCTTAGGAATAGTTGTTTCGGGCAGTTCCTGCCTGCTTAATAGTTGTTTTGCTGGAAGGACTGAGTCCTAGCACCCCTTACTGTTTTATGTTCCCATAATCCTCTTAGACCAGCATTTGAACAGCTGACAAAAGGTTGCCCTTTCTTCCGATCATAGGCAACCAGAGATCAGCACATTTGAGAAGCCACACCATGCTTTGTCCCCTCTTGGGATTTGGAAGTCTATGTCTATGGTGGCAGCTTGTGCCTCGAAACCTCTGCCTGTTCAGAAGGGGTATACCTGCAACAGAAAGCCATTACTTCTTATATCAGTTTTTCTGACTCCTATTTTCCTCCTTCTGAGGGGTTTATGTCATTTATGTTACAAATTCTTTGCAACATAAATGACATAAACATAAAATGTGTGCATGATGCTAAGGCATTGTACAGCTTCAACAGTTCTTTGCACAAATCTGTGAAAGTGGCTGGGGCTTATTTATTCCTTGTACTCTTATGGTTAAATGCTTGGACTCTGGAGTCCACCTGGACCTTGAGTGGCTACTTTGTGCTGTTAAGAAGAAGGTTCTCCAGTCAGAATGGTTGGGTTCAAATCCTGACTCCCTTTCTTATTAGCTTTGTGACTTTGAGGGTCACTTAACTTCTCTGTGCCTGTTTTCTTATCTATGAAATGTGGATAATAGCACCTATCTCATAGGGCTTTTGTGAAGTTCAAATGACAATTTATGTGAAGCACTTCTTCAACTCCCTGGCATATAGTACATCCTAATTAGTATGGTGGCTGGCATCGGTGAGGACAATTAAATTCTAGGAACTGCTGTATTATAGGTGAGGAAAGTGAGTCCTGGGAAGGGGAAGTAATGTGCCCCAATGTTCATAGAACTAGTGAGTGACAACAGGGAGACCCTAGTTCACAAACACGGTTGTGTAAATTCTCAGAGTAGAAAATCTTTCAGACAAAATGCTGAGTGCATGTGATTTTGATGGAATATATTGTCTAGCTCCCCAGGGTCTTCCAGAAAAGTTGGCATCCCAAGTCTGCCTTTAGATTTCTTTCTTCAGCTCCTTCTAACCTCCCCTCCTCTCCATCAAATTGAACCTAATAGTTTCCTTTTTCTAGGGACAACTGCTTCCTCGAAGGGCAACTGTTTACTCTGGGACTCACCAGGGCTGATGACTATATGGGTATTAATGTGTTAATATTTGTCCTTCTGGATAAAATGTTTGCATGTTGACAAGAGTGTTTGGTGTATTATGTCTGAGCATTGTTGGGATTTTGGTGGAATGAATTAACATTACCCCTTACTTTTGTTCCTGAACTTGGATCTGAGCATGTCAGACAAACTACCACCTTTATTCCTGACAAGCTGTACTAGAACACGTGGTTTTAGACTTGCAGGCACATGGTTCCTAACCCTGTCTTCAGAATACAACAGACATAGCCACACGATCATTGGCATTCCAGGACAGTTTTGCAGGGACAATTTTTTTTTTTGCCTCATGGCAGAGAACAGACTAGAAAGCATGTTCTTGTCAAGTAGGCTGATCCCCCAAAGGGAACACAGAAAGGGCTGAGCCTTGCTTCTTTAACTGGAAATTAAGAAAGTGGAACTGGACAGCTCGTAAATGTCTCTTCCCTCTTTCTTAATAATCAACACCATTCCGTCATGAAGACATTACATCTAACTTGCCCACACCTGTGCTGAGTTATGGCAGCGTTGAGACTACAGTCCAGGATTCTTAACGTCCCCAGTACAGCTTCTTCTTAGTCCACATGGCCCTGACCTTCATACTTGTACTCATTATAATGGGAGAAGGAAATATTCAAAGACGTCATATAATATTTATGGTACTTATTGGAAAGGCACAATGTTTTGTCCAGAGATAGACTTCTGATCATTAGACTGATGTAAACAACTGTCCACTTGGGAGAGGTTTAATTACCAACTCCAGATGTCAGGGAAAGCTGGTTCCAGAGTTTCAGCAACTTGCTCGCTCTCTGCTGGCAGGTATTCTCCACCCCCTAATCAAACCTACACACTGGACATCTCACATCTTGGCAGTAGGAGCAATGCTCTGACTCTTTGAAATGAAGAGGAGATGGTTGGCGATCAAATGTGCAGGGGTTTCTGGGACCAACCACGCTTGCCAGATCTTCTCTCCCATTTCTTCGGTTCTTTGAAATGTTCTCAGAAGAAACTATAGTTTTTGCCCCAGAGACCCCTATTTTGGTAACATACCTGTTTTTCCATAGTTTTTTTTTTTCCATAAGAAGTAATTATGATAAAGCCTACTGAATCTTGCATTCAACTACTAGACTTTGTGTTCTATTGCAACAGAGTTTAGGTGCTCATTCTTTCATAAGGTGTATGGTTGCCAGAATCAAAAGCTATGATTCAGACTATGAATGCAAGGCAGGTGTCACTATGATGCAAAATATGTTTATATGCACATTTGCTACCACAGAAATATAAACCATCTTCCTCTTCTCATTCTTTAAGTAATTACAGTTCCATGGCTTTAATCTCCATCTGCATGTTGACACCTTTCCAATTTATATCTCTATCTCCAACCTCTTTCTTGAATGTCAGTCTCAATATTCAATTGTATGCGCTATTCTTTCTAAGGAATTCTCTGCTTCAGCCCCTAACACACTCCCCACAGAGACCTGCATGCCTCATTCACTTAATTTCTTCAGGTCTGCAAAAACGTCATTCTTGATAAACTATTTACAGTTTTTATCATAAAGGATTAATACTTTTAATATAAAAAGTTTCTAAAGATAAAGAAGTAAAAAGGCCAACAACCCTATTCAAAGATGGGATAAGGTTATGAATACAAAGTTCATGGGAAAAAGACACACATGCCCAATCAGAGAAATGCAAATTAAAACTATACAGAGATACCATTTTTGACTCTTTTGGGAAGGCTGTGGGGAAATGGGCTCTTTCATTCATTCCTGCCAGGAATTCGAAATAGTATAAGTACAACAGAGAAGAATTTGGTAACAGCTAAAATTGCAAATTCCTCTTCTGAGAACTACCAAGACCTGTTGAGCTGGTACTGAGGGTGAAGGGATTTGGAATGGAGAGTGGAGGAGAGGGAAGCTAACTATTAATTTTGGTACTGAGATCAACTGCAGCAATGAGTCAATAGTTAGTCCCATTTACCTCCTTCTGTTCAACTCTCCTCCAGAAGAGAGGTCCGTGGGAGCCCTGGTGGGGCTGCACCCACAACCTGCGTGGAGAAATAGATCTGTTTCACACAAGGGATGGACTCGTGGTATGCTTATTTTGATTTTCTTATTTGTCATCACCTATCCCATGTTGTAATTATTTGCTTGTATCTGCCCCCTCTGCCCCCCCAACTACAATATAGACTCCATGAGAACAGGGGCTCCCCTCCCCCCATTCCTGTGTCATCAGTGCTGAGACAGTGCCTGGCTCAGGATACATATCAGCATAACTTTACTGAATGAATTTTGAATAGTGATTGAATGAATGAGACTGAGCCAGAGACCCTATTTTTTTCATCAGTGTGTCTACAGATTATATGATACTTATAAGACTCAATACTATTTGCCGAATAATTACAGTGGCTATGCTTTTTGACCAACTAGAAAATTTAAAGTAATTATAATTTTGTAAATAAGGCAAAAAAACCTTTCCATTATAAGAAAGTTTCCCTTATAAGAAAATTTATAGATAAGGCAAGAATTGTCCTTTTCTAATGACTTCAATTCTTCCTTATGTCCTTCTGTTTTGGCATGTACCATTCTAGCTCTCTCTATCTAGCTATATCTACATTCAAACCTTGTCTCTAGTTTATATCTGCATCATTGCAATCTATAAGAACCAGTATTCTTACCAAATAGAAAGCTATTGTGATGCATATGTGTGCATGTAATGGGTGGCAGTACGAACACATTTTATGACTTGTGTTTTTCATTTGAAATGTATCTCAGTGCTGGTTGTGTGTTGCTGCATGTGAATATTCCTTATTTTTTAAAACTACTGTGTAACGGGTGGTGGTGATGGTAGCACAGCATTGTGAACACAATTAACCACACTGAATTATATATTTGAATTGGTTAAAAGGGGAAATTTAGGTGGCATGTAAGTTAAAGAATAAAAATATAACAGTAGCAACATAGAATTATGCAACACAAATAGTGTGCTGTAATGGAAAATATGGGCTACAGTTAATAGTACGATTATAATAATATTCATCAATTGTAACAAATGTACCACATGTGTACAAGATGTTAATCATGGGGGTTTTATTGGTAACTATATTTTCTGCATGATACTTTTGTAAACCTATACTCTATAAAGAAAAAACTTATTTGTACAATTCTATGTTGGATATTGCATAGCTTATTTAACCATTTTCATACTCATGGATAATTAGATTGTTTCTATTATTTTGTATTATTGCAATGCTATAGTCAGTGCTTTTATACATCCTTCCTTTTTGTCATGGATCTGAACATTTAAAATTCTATTCAATTCTACTAAATTGCTCTATAAAGTGGCTGAGCAGATTTTCACTTCCACCCACAACGTATAACTGTACCCATTTCTCCACACTCTCACTAACTCTTGATGTTATCACACTAATATATTTTGCCAATACTAGGTAAAAGAAAATGTATTTCATCCTTTTTTCAGTTTGTGTTTCCCCTATTATAAGGAAACTTTAAAAATATTATTACTAACCATTTACAGTTTTACTTCTTTGATTTATCTGTTTATAGTTTTGCAAGATTTACTATTGTGTTGTCTTTGTGTTATTGATATATAGGAGACATTTCTTTAGCATAGATATTAACCTCTTGTGTGTAATATATACTGTAAATATTTTTTCCCAGTTTATTGCATGTCTTTAAAGTTTGTTTATTGTGTTTTGTCATACAGAGGTTTTAAATTTTGATCTAGTTATATAATCAATCTTTTTTTTCCAAAAAGCTTTTGCTCTTCTTGTCTTAATTAAGAAAGTTTTCATACCTCAAGGGTATAATATATTTGCCTATAATTTGTTTTATTACTATGCATTTGTTTTTTGCATTTAGGTCTTTAATCCACCATTTCCACAACTCATTCATCTAATGACTTCATGAAGCCATCCCCTCCCTTTTGTAACTGCACACAATTGGTAGGCTTCTGAACAGATAGGTTCAAATGACTTCTTGTCAATCAAATAACTTTAGGGTGGGCCACGGTGGCTCAGCAGGCAAGAATGCTCGCCTGCCATGCCAGAGGACCTGGGTTCGAATCCTGGTGCCTGCCCATGTTTAAAAAAAAATGATAATAACTTTAAATGATGCATAAGAAATTCAGGTAATTCATTTCTATTACATGAAGAGTATTCTGTAAAGTGAGCATCCCAGCTTCTTATTTCTCTTATGTAAATCCCTGTCTGGTCGTTTTCCTTTGAGTGAGGTCCGGCTGCAAATCTGAATGTCTTTAATAAATTCTTACCAGTTGATTTGAATGTGTTCCATTCTAGGGAGCATTTAAATCATTGACTCTTCTCTGTTTGTTTTTTCCTCTCTCTTCTACCCAACTCAAACATCCCATTAATCAAAAAAGAAAAAAGAAATTCAGGCTCTGCAAAGTGATAAAAGCTTGCCTCTGAGGGAGGCAAAATCATACCCTATAGGAACTCAGAGATGGATTCGTCTCACCATTCCCACTTTCTCCATGCTGGGTCTGCTGATGCTGGAGAGTCCTTTAACAAAGGACATTGTCCAACTCGTGGGGCAGTAGAAGTGCTCTGTGTCCTGAAAGAGGCAGTTCGTGAGTCCTTCCTCACATGTTACTGTTCCTTGGCTGAAAACAGATATGACCTGGATATGCAAGAGGGCAAGGGCCACCTGAAAGAAAAGGAAACTTCCCCTTTGGGGAAGGGGCCAAGGCCTTGGTTTTCTCATCTTTAAAATGGGAATAATTATAGAAGCTCTCCATAGGGTGATTACGAGGGCTAAATAAGATAATATTTGCCCAGCACTTAGCACAGTGCCTGGCACATGATTAACTATTAAGTAAAAGCTTAATTGCAATCCTCTTTAAGAACTGGAGCAGATATCCTTTGTGTCTAACTATGTGTGTTCCTCCTTCTTCTGCTAAACCAATCACGCGCCTCTCGGTCTGTGGAGCTCTGATGAGGCTGGTCCACGTGAGGCGCTGGTGACTAAGGCCAAGCCAATCGGTGTTCTCCATTCTCTTGGACATTTTCTTGGGCAAAAGGGATGAGTCATGATCCAATGAGTGTAATAAGTGCCAGTCCTCGGATTTTAGCTGGAACCATTGGGAAGAGGCATTCCTTGGCATTGCTGACCGGGTTGACAGCAAAACCCACGTGAGGAAGCTGAGCTGAAGGACAGATCCCTGCCGGACCCAGGCATGTCTGAAACAAGAGAGAGCCCTGGATTTCTTTGTAGTAAGAGATAAAAAAAAAAATCTTCTCTTTTGTTTAAACTAATCTGAGTGGAGCTCTTGTCATAGTACATATTGAAGTTCTTATTCTTTGTTCACATGACAGTCCAGGTAAATTGATTTGAGCCAGGTATGGAATTGCTTTAACCACATCCTTGTGCAAACTCTGACAAATACAAGTCTTGTGCCAGCCATTTCAGCGAGGGTGACTGCTGTGCATTTGGGGGGTCAGTTAGAAAAGAGGGCATTAAATGAAACTGGACTCTTGTGGATCTGTAATATCTGCTTTTAAAATTAGAACATAAGAATCCTGTTTGGCAGAGAAATCACAAAAGGAGAAACAGCAGGGATATTCTTAAAGCACAGTGCTGTGTGGTTTCCAATTAATTCACTGCCTACCCACCCACTGTCCATTTGGAAATGCTTTAATTAACATATGACACTCCAGGAGTTCTTGAAGGTGTTAGGGGCTTTAAAGTAATTCATGAGAAAAGGAAAAACCCTCCACACCAAAAAAAAAAAAAAAAAAAGAAAAAGAAAAAGCTTAATTTAAACGTACCCACACAGCGGGTTGGTTAGTTGGGGACACCCGGGTTGCGTTAATATACTTCAGAAAGCAGCGTCTTTAAACTAAGGTTCAGAAGTTGGAGCCTTCTCAGATTCCTATGGTACACTACAGGAAGCTCAAACATTTGAAAAACAGAAATTGAGGCCTTGATGAAACTCCCAAGAATAAATTTTGGGTTTGGGCTGCTGGTTCTAGCGGCAAGGGCTTTTGTGGTAACAAATTCCAAATAATCTGAAACTGCAGTTAATTCTCCCACCTTCATCCTTGTCCTTTTACATGGTGATTTTTATGTGTTGGTTGCACAGTGGTTTTGCAGTTGTGTATGCGTGTTAATGATTGAGAAGGAAATTTCTCTGTTCTTCCCTTGCCTGCCTGCTTAGATGGATGAACATCACCTCTTTTCTGTCCCCTTAAATGCTTTGCATATATCACATCATATATAATTATCCCTGATATTCAGAAGGATAAGTGTTCAGCTGCTTCTGAGAAAAATTGTACCTCATCTGTGTGCTCCGTGAAGGTAAGGGCTGTATCTGTTTTGTTTAACCCAAGGTCTCCGGATCTTGACGTGGTGGCTGAACCAGAATAAGAGTTCGGTAGGTGTGAGGGATGTCGTTTGTTGATGTACTCAACAAGTTCTCCTCTATAATAGGGATGTAAGCCTGGAAACTGCATTCCCTTCTCTGCAGGGTTCTAATTAGCTTCCATCAATGAGAGGCCCTCATGTGAGATTTGGAAGGTGGAAGAGAAGAAGATGCTTTTGTTTCTTTGGGGGCATCCTGTGCAGATGTGAGGGCACTGGAGATGGCAGATGTGAGGCTTTGCCTGGGACTTCTGAGCAGCCTTTAGAGCATCTTCTACCTTGGGGCTGTAGGTGGCTGAGACAATTGGCAGCCTGGGCACGTCTGAATTTCCTGAAAGCAGCCGTCTGTCCCTTTATTCCTGGAGCCCATCGACAGTTATGCAAGCCTATTTTTCTACAGTAAATCTCTTCATACTCTAAGTACCTATAATGGTGACTGTTTGTCTCATTAAGCTCTGATTGATTAAAAAAAAAGTTATCTGTTGATTGCCTGGCCAGAAGGTTTGTGGCATGTGATAATTTTTAATTTTCTGATTTGAATTATTCATATTGGAAAGCATATATATTACTAACTAGTGAGCATGCCCAGTGGACAAGCCAGTATCCACACCTTAGACTGGCTTTGCTGTAAACTGGTGGCCATCTCATATACAAAAGTTCTTACTTGGCTTCTTGGTGAGGAATGGTCCAAATTGAAAAGTACTAGCTCCTGCCTAAGGATGAAAGTGAAAGGAATGTAAAGGGTTCTAAGAAAATGAGAGTTCTGTGTTTGTTCTGTTTGGCTGCATAACATCCTCCAAATCTTGGTGGCTAACTACAACAATCATTTATTTCCTTCTTTGCAGGTCTGCAGGTCCACTATAAGTATGCTGAGCTCAGCTGGGAATCGGCTGGGCTTGTCTCTAGGTGGAGCATTGAGTTCAGGACGTATCCACCAGTTCCTCCTTTCTTCTTGGACTAGCAGCTCTCTGAGTGGTTCTTCTTATGGCAGATCATAAGAACACTCCAGGGAAAAGCAAAACAGGCAAGGCACTTAAAGCTGCTGCTCATGTCCTGTCTGCTAATGTTTCATTGGCTAAACCAAGTCCCCTGACCAACTACGCTATCGATAAAACAGAGAAGTGTATTGCACCCATAGTAGGTGGCATTACAAAGTTACCTGGTGTTGGGGATTGAATCATGTTACCCACAAAAGACGTGTTCAAGTCCTAACCCCTGGTCCTGTTGGTGGGAACCCATTTTGTAGGTAGAATCTTTGTATTTGTTATTATTAAGGTGAGGTCAAACTGAAAGAGGGTGGGTCTTAGTGCTATGACTGGGGTCCTTATAAGGAGGTGACTAAGCAGGAGTTAGGAGAGGCCAAAGGAAAGCGAGATTACCATGTGGTGAAGGTAGAGGTGCATTTACAAGACAAGAAAGGCCAAGGATGACTGGCAAGCCATCATCAGAGAAAGCCTGGCCCGGTAATATCTCAATGTTGGATTCCTATTGTTGAAGCCATAAAACAATATGGTATTTGTCATAGCAGCATTGACAAACTCAGACACATGGTATAATGGTGTGGACTTATAATTTCAATACAGACCAAGAATGAAGAATCAGAAAAAAAATCTGAGCTACTACATGTTAGCAGCCAAAACAAAGAAAGCTTTTTGGATCAATTAGAGTGGAATGCCCCATCACGTCATGGCTTTGATTTGTAATGTGAACCCAGGCATCTAAAACTCTATAGAGAAAAAAGAACAAACAAACGAGTAAGCTATGTCTGGGTGAAAGATACTTGTCAAAGATACTGGGAATTAATGCTGTAGTTTGGAAAGGGGATTTGGGGAGAATCATAGAATCCATTATCCTATTCACCTCTGTATTCCATATGCCTAGACCACAACAGGTACTAAATGAATGTTTGTTGGAAAATGAATTAATGAACTAATTGTAGTGGTTTTACAGTAGGCTGTATTGAGAAGAGTTCTGATGCCCAGTATAGGCTTATGACTGTTTAGTGACGTCTGCTTTGGAGAGGTATATAGGGGTAGCAGGTATTTGACATTTCTATATAACTGTGCTTTTTCTTAGAGCAGTTGAATTTCTTTAAGCTTTAACAGTCTATAACTCTATGTCTGAGATTCCCCAAGGGAAGATCACAAATTCATCTGTGAATACCCTGCAGTACTTAATATAATAAGAGGAACCTAGAGTTTCTCAACACTGGCAGTGGTAAAGCACATACTTTTTGAAGTTATATTGGCCAGGATTCAGCAACCAGCAGACACTTCAGGGTCCTACCCATATCACTTCAACAGTTTCCATCTCTTGCACCTTATCGAATACACTTTTAAATGTGATAATGCATGCAAAGCTCTTAGCAGAATGCTTGCTATGATTATTCATAACTGCTTTATTAATTTAATTGGAGCCATTTATTTGCTGGAATGTTGAAACAGATTTAAAGGTCTACAGAAGAGTAAAAAGAGTAGAGAAGACTGCTGAAAAGTAGGATTGCAGATCTCAAAGAGCTGGTATCAGTCCTCAGCCTTTTCCGTAGTGTCTCTGATAATACTTACTCACAGTGCTAAAGTAAAAAATAAAGCAAAACAGAAATCAAAGCCAAACTAAAGCAGAACACCATATTCTTTTGAATTCTTGGTTTAGCCTCGGGTTTAGAATAGACTCTGTCAATCGCTATGGTAACATTTTCCATCCTCCTCTTTGTTTCTTGTTCCTTTTCACCCTCTCCTCCCACTTGAAGTTGGCTGAAGAAAATCGAAGAGGAGAAATTCTTCTCCAAGTAATCAAACCTGCCAATTAGAAAGGAAAGACTGCCAGGTCCCAGGAGCTGGGCAGCAGTTTGTAAGAACCAATTGTGTCAAGGTGCATGCAATGCCACTGGAAGGCTGGCATCCTTAGGGAAGGCCAGTTGGATGTGTTATCCAGTTTTGATTATTACATGGATGCCTGGTCTGCTTCCTCTGTAGCCATTCAAGGAGAGCAAAGTACAGGAAGCTAAGTGCCTACCGTGCTGATTTTAGCCAGATGTTTGCAGAGCGTTGTTTCCATTAATAGGAAGCAAGTTGTAGCAGAAAAGGAAGGAGTCAGGAATTCTTTTGGAATAAAGTATGATACGTAGTGGGGTAGAGGACAGGAGCCTGATAGTTTTAGGCTAGAATTTTGGCCGCACCAGTCAATAGCTACGTGACATTGGCTCATTTCCTGACCACTCATAGCCTCCATTAGTTTCCTGGTGAAATGTATACAACACTGCCTTTCTTATAAAGTTATTGTAAGGATCCTGTCACTTTCCTGCTCATAACTCTCTAGTGGTTTCTCACTAACTTTACAATAATTCCTCAACCCCTTGTCCTGGATAATGAATTTTTCTGTGATCTGGCCCTTGCCTAGGTCTCAGACATCATTTCCTACCACTCTCCTCCTTGTGAGCTGAGCATCCTAGTGTATTTTTCTCTTCTTCCAACATCCCAAGCTTAGTCCAATTTTTCAGGGACTTCACGCATTCTCCTCCTCTGCCTAGAGGCTCTTTCTCCACATTTCTGCATACCGCCTTCTTGCCAAATGTTCTTAGCTTCAGTTGCCACCACCACCGCCATCATTGTCCTTACTAACATTTATTAAGTACTTCTCGTGAGCCTGGCACTGTTCTTAAGCACTGTCTGGGAATCTTCACATCAACCCCAAGGTGGATATAATTATTACCCCCATTTTACAGATGATGAAAATGAGGCACTGGAAGGTCCGGTAACTTCCCCAAGGCCACACAATTAAGAAGTGGCAGAGCTGGAATAGGAGTTTCAGCAGTCTGACACAGGGGCTGGCATTTAATCATTGTGCTTCTCTAACCTAGTGATTATCTGATTTTTTTTTGTTTAATTAATTTGCTGGTCTGGTAGTGTTTTTGTTTTTTAACCTAGCTTTCTACTTCCACTAGAACATAAGCCATGAAGACAGGAACCAGGCTGTTTTAAACACTTTCTGTATCCTCGGTGACTTGAACGAAGCTTGGCCTTTAATGCATGTTATTAATTAGTTGAATGAATGAATGAATGGATATTGCATATCTGATGTTGTATATCTAGTCAGATGTGGTATATTTAATATCTAATATCTATTGTATAATGTAGGAGTATGGCAGATGACTGGCTTTTTATATATACTAATTTCACTTCTCTGGCCTCCACCATGGTTGAAATAACTCTCTTTTGACTATAATGGGGCTCCCAATTTTTCAGTACCCCTCCTTCTCCCATTCTCTTCCATGGCTTTTTAGGATTCTCCCTGAGGAGAAGCCATGACCGTCCCAGATAAGCAACACCCTCTTGGGTCCCCTTTTCTCCCATTGAAATCAGTAGCCTGAATGCTTAGTGTATGTTTAGTTTTAGACTCTGGAGAAATCTAAAGTAGCTCTTAATCGGGAAAAATTCAGAGTACCTATTTAGACAATTCAAACTCCTCTGCTTGTGTTTTAGTGCCTAGTATAAGCTCACCTGACTCCGGAGGTAAAATTCCCTTCTGCCTTTGTACTCCAAGTGCAGAGGTTTGCATGAGTCATTTCATGGAACATGATCATCATCGATGATGTGGGCTTTCTCAGATTTATCTAATTTATTCACTTCCTTTCTCCATTTTTCCCTCTCCCATTTCCTTCCCTCCCTACAATCAGCCATTGTAATAGTTTTAGTGTATGTACTTTGTATGTGGACTCGCAAAAAGTGTATTCTTGCTTTATATTTTTGAATTATAAATTGAGACAAATGATGTTGTACATCATTCTGTTCTTGGTTTTTTTCAGTCTGCCTTGTGTTCACGGTCCATCCATGTGGCTGTCTTTATAGCTAGTCTAGTGCTAATAACTGTTGCATATAGTTCTGCAGTGTGCATCCATCAGATTCTAAGGAGGCAGCTGGGGACAAACTTTCCATCATAAAGGTACAGTGCACTGGTTGATCTGAGATCCTTTATTCTGTTTGTGCAAGAGATTTATTTCTCCTTATGTTCCTCTGCATCCTTTTTCCCTGCTCATGTCATCTCATACCAACTTGGGTTTGTCAGTGCCATGTTCTCAATGTGTCCACCAATCTTCTGGCACCTGGACTGTGAGCTGCAACTAATTATTGATAGTGTATTCACACATATATTCATTCAACAAGTATTTATTAATTGCATCCTCTGTGCCAGACACTGTTCTACGAAATGAATATTGAGAAGTGAGGAAGATAGGCAAGGTTCTAGTTCTTGTGGAGCTTAGATTATAGCAGGGAAAGACAAACACTGAAAAAAATGTACAAATAACTAAGCAATATGTGTTCTGGGAATGCCCTCTTTCAGAGATTAATTTGATTTTAGCTATGAATGATGAATCATCAGTTGTGCAAAGATCTGTGGCCTGAGGTGTTCTGGGACAGTAAGCACAAATGTCATATGGTGAGGACAGGACTGATCCATTCAAGAAACAGGAAAAAATCAGTATGGCTAGAAAAGAGAAGGAGAGTGGGAAGAGATGAGGCTGGAAAGGCTGGGCCAGGGAAGGCAAGAGAATGAGTTTTATTTTAAGTGCAATGGTTTGCAATGTGTGGGGGCCATTCCCTGTCCCTCTTACTTGAGTAAATCTTGTAGCTGGAGAGGAGTCTGGTTTGGTTTCCTTTATGGGTACAGAGGGGGATTTTGTACTGTAAGTCACCCTCTAATACAATTGTCCTTGGTATAGGTACTGAGCTAAACACTGGGTTTGGGAAGACAACATCATGCTGTGTGGCATTCACATCCAATGGGTGGACTAAGTTGTCTCACACACTCTAATTGGAATGGACCCAAAGCTACCCAGAGTATACTGCAGACAAGGCTGATGCTCTAGATTCTGAAGCTTCTCCAGTCTTGGGATGTCCTACCAGCCCATTATCAGAAGATGATGGATTCTGCAAGGGTAGGGCCAAGCTGCAAAAGACTCGGGAGGAGATGTGTAGAGATTTGATTCTTCGTAGGATTGTTTTCTCATGTCTTGGTTTTTATTGCTTAGTCAGTGAAGCTAAAGTGTCAAATCACTAGAGCACATCCTAAATGTTCCCTTCTGGGGAACATCCTATTTCTCCCATTTAAGCCTTAGCATTCACACTGAATTGGACCCCAACCACCTTTAGGATTATGTTGCAAGTTGTGCATAGGTAGTGGATTTTTCCCTCACTGGTGTCTGGACTCTGGTCCATTTTCCTGCTGTCTGCTGCCCAGATCAGCAATGTTGGCCCCACACTTCCCTGTGTTCAGCCTTGGAATAGCTAATCCTCTAGTTTGTTTCTCTGCACCATAACCTCTCAAGTGCTTAATGACTCGTAAACAAGTAATGAGCTCTCAGTGTACATTTAAAGGAGGCCTTGGTGAGTAATCCTTTGTGTTGTGAATAATCACCCAATAATTTATCTCCTTACAAGTATAGATTTGGGTTTTTTTATTAAAGGATGTCCTTGTAGCAGTATTAAGGGGAATTAAAACAATGTTTCTGAGAAATATTTAGCTAAGGGAGAGAAATAAAAAGGACATTCAAAATGGACAAAATTGAGATCACAAGATGTATAAACCTGTTTCTAGGGGGAAGTTTTTATTTACCCAAAGGAGTGAATGCCTTGAGATGGTATTTAAGGGGCAAAGTATTGGGGGGAGGGTTTGATATTTAGGAAGAGAAACTCATACCATGCACCCACCCTGCATGCATATGCAGCAAGTACTACATTTGCGTAAAAGGAACCTGGTTATATGAAAGGGTAAGTGCACCTGCCACAAAGCTTCTATGGCCATAGACTGGACCATCTATATAATGTGTGGGGCCCAGGGCAAAATGAAAATTTGGGGCTTCATGTTCAAAAATGATTAAGAATTTCAGAACAGCAATAGCAGAGCTTTATAAGGCATGCAGGTCGTTCTAAGAGCAGGGCTTTGTACAGGTCATGTGCCCATGAAGCCAACCGCGACCACGGATTTGTTTTTCTGGCAACCTGTGATGGATGCAGCCAGTGTGAAACGGCAAAAATAACATGGGCTTTGCAATAAGGCAAACCTGGGTAGCAGGAGTATCTACAATTTAATAATTCTGTGGCCTTTGACAGGTCACATAACCTCTTTGAGCTCTACTCTCTTCATCTATAAAATAGAGATGCTACTATTTTAATGTTGCAGTATTCCCAAAAGGATTGGTAATATTTCACTTACATACCTTGTAAGGAGAAAACGTTCAACAAATGGGAGTTATGTTGATGGTCGAACAAGTAATTAGAAAAGCTGGAACTCTGTAATGGCTAGCATCTTTGTTTGATGGTGCTTGGTTCTTCAACAGATCTTACAACTCACAGACTTCAGACTTCTTTGAGACCACTTCTAGGAATGCTACAGGGCCACTCCTACATAAATGGAGTGGGGGTAAAGGACTAAAAAGTTGAATACGAGTGCTTCCTCTTCCTGAGGTGCTTATGACTTAGTTAATGGGATAAGGTAAGGAAGTGGTATAGGAGAGGCCTTGACTAAATACTGAAGAAACAGAAAGAAAAAAGAGGCCAAATATGGTTAGAGAATACCTACTGCAATGAAGTGGCCCTTTTATTGCTGCAGAAGGAAATTATTAGAGTTGCAGAAAGGAACAAGGGCTGCTACAAATTACAGTGGGCTCCCCTGTCTTTGTCAGCACTGTTAGTATGTGGGCTAAACTGTCAGTCGGGTGAGCCCAATGAAACATGACTTGCAGTATTCATGCATTTGTGTACACCCCTCCCCTTGAATCTGGTTGACTCAGTGGCATACTTTACCCAATAAAATATGGTGGAAGTGACTCTGCCAGTTCTGAGCCCAAGCCTTAAGAAGTTGTACTGCGTTGAAATTGTTATGTACCCCTGAAAAGCTACATTCTTTTAATCCAATCTTGTGGGTATGGACTTATTATGGGTGGGATCTTTTGATTAGATTATTTCCACGGAGATGTGACCTGCCTATTCAAGGTAGATCTTAATTACTTATTGGTATTCTTAGCAGACCTCACAGATATATATACAGATATATATATATGTATATATATATATATACATATATATACACATATATATACACACACATATATATGTACACATATATATATACACATATATATACATACACATATATATACGTATATATATATACGTATATATATATACAGAGAGAGAGAGAGAGAGAGAGAGAGAGATAGAATCTCAGAGCTGACACAGACCCAAATGTTTGGAGATGCAGAAAAAGACTTCCCAGAGAAAGCCAGAAGGACCCTCATGCCCTAGAGAGCCATTTGAAACCAGAAGCTGGGAGGGAAAAAAGGACACCAGACATCACCATGTGCCTTCCCATGTGACAGTGGAACGTCCACTGGAAATGGAGACTGAGAGCGATGGAGCCCAAGAACAAGGGACACCAGCTATATGCCTTCCCAGCTGACAGAGGTGTCCCAAATACCAGCAAGAGTCCATCTTCTTGTTGATACCTTAATCTGGACATTTTCATGGCCTTGCAGCTGCAAATATGTAATCTATTGAATCTCCTTTTTAAAAGCCTGTCCATTTCTGGTATTTTACATTCTGGCAGCTTTATCAAACTGAAACAGAAGTCCAAGAAGTTTTAACTTTTACCCTCTTGGGAGCCTTTTTTACTCTTCTGGAGATATCACTTAGAGACACCAAAAAAAGTTCTGAGATTACATGGCAGAGAACTATGGAAACCAGCTGACCACATGAACTAGTCAAGCAGTTCCGGGCATCCTTTAACCATTTGAGCCACCCTAACTGAGGCTCTAGACATGTGAGTGAAGAGGCCATCTGGAATATTCAAATCCTGGGAGGTCTCATGATGAGTCAGCCTGCTGTGCCTTGTCTGAGTTCCTGACCTTCAGAATTAGTGAAAACCAAGAAAATGGTTATTGTTTTAAGTCACTACATTTTAGGATAAATTGTTTGATAGCAACAGATAAGTGATGGGAATTGGTACCTAAAAGTTGGATGCTGCTGTGAGAAAAAGATGAACTCATCTAGCACTGACTTTGGAAATGGGTGATGGCAGAAGACAGAAGGGTCTTACCTAGACTGTAGTGGAGACCGGCAGAGCACAGGGACATCTCCTGGAGAGAGGAGAAAAGGTGACGGGCCAGACCATTGCCAGGGTCAAGGGAAACAGAAAGAAAAGCTAGTGAACATGTGGATTTGGTAAGGGGATTTTCAGGTATAATGAGGAAAGTGCCAACTGCTTCTTTTAGCTGCCATAATAAAGTAAAGGGAAAGTTGAGATGAGTTAAAGGAGGAAATGCTCAGTTTTCAAACATTTGGGGAAAGTATACTGAAGCTAGGACTTGCTGGGATTGAAAATAAGAGTTTCTCATTCCCAGCTTCTGCAGCCAGCAAAAGATTATTGAAGATAGGTCAAGTCTACTTAAAATTTAGGCCTAAGAGTCACCCCAAGAGAGCCTCTTTTGTTACTCAGATGTGGCCTCTCTCTCCAGTCAACACAGCAAGCAGACTCACCACCCTTCCCCTGTCTACATTGACATGACTCCCAGTGAAGTGGACCTTCCTGGCAATGTGGGACAGAGATGCTGAGGCTCAGCATCAAGGTATTGAGAAAAACCCTAGAATGAGCTAAGACTTAGCATCAAGGAATTCAGAAAACCTTCTCAACCAAAAGGGGGAAGAATGAAATGAGACAAAATGTCAATGGCTGAGAGATTTCAAACAGAGTCGAGAGGTTATCCTGGAGGTTATTCTTATGCATTAAGTAGATATCATCTTGTTATTCAAGATATAATGGGGAGGCTGGAGGGAACTGCCTGAAAATGTAGAGCTGTGTTCCAGTAGCCATGTTTCTTGAGGATGATTGAATAATGATATAGCTTTCACAATGTGACTATGTGATTGTGAAAACCTTGTGTCTGATGCTCCTTTTATCTACCTTGTCAACAAACGAGAAGAACATATGGAATAAAAATAAATAATAGGGGAAACAAATGCTAAAATAAATTTAGTTTGAAATGCTAGTGATCAATGAAAGTGAGGGGTAAGGGGTATAGTAGGTATAACCTTTTTTTTTTTTCTTTTCTGTGTTTTATTTCTTTTTCTGAATTAATGCAAATGTTCTAAGAAATGATGAATATGCAACTAAGTGATGATATTGTGAATTACTGATTATATATGTTGATGTTTTATTTGGTTTGTTAATTTTTTAAATTAATAAATAAATTTAAAAAAAGATTATTGAAGAAATAATCAGCCTCAGAGCAAAGATAACTTCTAGGCCACTGCCTGCAAAACACCCACCCTCCTCCCTGCATCGCCAAGCCTTTCCACTGGGCCCTCTGGAACGTCCTGTCTGTTATCAGCAAATTCTTCTCTATTCTCAGGCATTTCTCTTAATGTTTGCCTTATAGTCTTGCTCTAAGAGAACCTGGTTGTTCCCCTGAAAATATCTTTCTCCTATCCTGTTTCAAGCAGCTGCTATTTTATTTTTTCTCCCATGCCTCATATAACACTGAAACTGGAGGCACATTCGGCCATTTCCTAATCCCCTATTACTGTTCCCAAACCATCTCTCTGTCCTCCATCAAAAACCACTTGAAGAAGGATATCAAATTTTATCACCCATTACCCCTCCAACTCCCTGTCATTTACTAACCTTCCTGTCCTTCCCTGTCATTTATGAATGATGTCAACACTTTTTTTTTTCATTTTTTCAGTCATCATTCTTGACACTTCAGCGTTCTTAAGGATGATCCATCCCACTGGCCATTAAGCCACTCAACCTCCCCAAAACTATGTTCTTTTCCTCCTCCTCATTTCCACCACGTACTCTCATGGCCACTCCTATACCTGGACGTCACCAGCCACTGAACTGCCGAAGTGAAATCTTAAGCTCTGACCACCACCTCATTCCCTTTCAGCTCACATTCTCTAATACGCTTGTTAAGACTCCAATCCACTGATGCTACCATTTTTTCACTATCACCACTACCACACCTTCCTTTGCTTTCTTATCTGGCTTAGATTCCATGATCAATCACTCTACGAGTTCCCTTGCATACACTGTGCCTCCTTTGCTCTTTTGCTTCTTTATCATAATTGCCTTGTAAAATACCAACTTTTGTGGAGCCAATTAGCCTTTTGTTCTGTACCTATAGTCCAGCAGTTAAATGATAAAAGTGAAAATTGCATAGAATACTGAATGTATTCACTTTAAATGTTTGATCACAGATTGCACCCAATCTAATAGCTAATCCCAACACACTTTCCTAAAAACAAGTTATTTTCTCCAGTCAGGAAGAAGATTTTTTACCTTCTCTTCTATCATCAATCTTCATAACACGCTCCTCCCACAGTTCTTCCTTCACCTCATACTTAAGAGAGAAAAAATGAGGCAATCTAATACAACTAATTCATCTCCCTAACACCAACTCCATTAATTTTCCTGCATTTGCATCTCAAATTTTGCTTTTCCTCCCCAAGAAAAGAAGTGTCCCTGCTCTTGTCAAGACCAATCCCTCCAGTTTTTTTGGTTCACCTCCTTTCATATATTTAAGGATTTTGTACCCGCAATTATCCCCATTCTCTTGAGCATCACAAATTTCTCCCACTCTACTGAATTATTTCCCCTGGGATTCAAGCATGTCTTTTTAAAAAAAACTAAAATTAAAAAGAACACCCAAAGCATCCCTTATCCCCTATCCCCCCCCCCCCCCATTATTTATTTCTGTCTTTATTTTCTTAGCGATCTGACCACACACTTGATAAAGGGAGTATCAGACACAAAGTTTTCACAATCATGCTGTCACACTGTAAAAGCTATATAGTTATACAATTATCTTCAAGAATCAAGGCTACTGGATTACAGTTCAACCGTTTCAAGTATTTCCTGCTAGCTATTCTAATATACTAAAAACTAAAGAGGATATCTATCTAACGCATAAGAATAACCTCCAGAATGACCTCTTAGTGACTAAAATTTTATTTTGTTTTCTTTCTTTTCCCCCTTTTGGTCAAAAGGCTTTCTCAATCCCATGGCCAGGCTCATCCATGGGAGTCATGTCCCACATTTCCAGGGAGATTTACACCCCTGGGAGTCATCTCCCATACATGGGAAAGGATAGTGAGTTTATCTGCAGAGTTGATTTAGAGAGAGAGGCCACCACTGAGCAACAAAAGAGGTTCTCTGGGGGTAACTCAGGCATAATTATAAATAGGCTTAGTTTCTCTTTTGCATAAACAAGTTTCATAAGGGTGAGCTCCAAGATTGAAGGTTTCACTTATTAAATTGGTAGACCCTACTGCTTGTGAGAATATCAGGAATTCCCCAGGTGGGGAATTTAGTATTTCCACATTTTTCCCTAATCCCTCAAGAGAAAGACTTTTTTTATTTTCTGCCCAAATTACTCTTGGATATATTGGGGTATTAGACATCAACCTGTAAACAATATCAAGATCTCATTTCCTATTCAAGTTTCTATGTAACTATGTTATTTGAATAAACTGACCATACCAGTTAAATTAGAAGTGTGCAACAGAAAATATAAATTTTGTACTGAATTAACATCTCTTCCTTTGGGCACGCACAGAAATTGAAGTTTTAAAACATAGTGAATATCATCTTTTCCCCTGTATTCTGATTTACCTTATTCCTAACCAGATCAGTCAAGCATGTTTAAAATGGCTTTAAGACATTCATCCTTAATTTCTCACAATTTTCACAAGTACTACCCCATTTATATGTACTCGCTCACAGAAAAACCTCTTGAATGAATTGTTAAAAGTCCCCTGCTCTTCTCTATTTTCCATTCTCTTAATTCTTGCCCAAGCAAATGATGACCCCTGTCCTTATCTTACTGGATCTCTCAGCAGCCTTTGACACATGGCCACTTTCTTCTATGATATGACACTCTCTTCCCAGAATATTGTAATGTAAGTTTTATCTGATTCTCCTCTTACTTCATGATCACTCCTTCTCAAGCTGTTTTTGATGATTGTCCTTCAAACAGACCTTCCTTGAACTGTGGGAGACTCTTTCCTTTATTGGCATCTTTTCCCTGGCTCATGACTCTAAATGCTATACATATACTGGTGATCCTCAAAGGAAAATTTTTTTTTTTAGTTTCAGATTTATATATCTAACAATTACCTTGAAATATCCACTTGTATGTCTAATAAGTACCTCAAAAATATGACTATCGACTCTTACTTTCTCCATCCACTCTTTCCCATTTCAGGAAATGCACTGTCTTTCCAGGAACTCAGACACTTGTTGATACAAATAGACATGGTAATGTACTCACTCAGACATTTCTACTCTTCTGTCCCTAAAATAATTCTAACCTATCTCTTCTCCTTTTTTTTTTTCTGTCATCTAGTCTATGCTCTATATCAGTGAACCATAAACTCCTATCATTCATCTGGTGATCCTTTTGACTTTCATAGCTGTCGGTTCTGGATAGTCTGGAATGAAAACACAAGAGTTATGTACATCATTGAAATGACATGAATAATCTCTGGGGAAGACAGAATGACAGTACCCTTCTGAAATCAGGTCACTAAGTAACCCTCTTAGCTGATTACCATTACCAAGAGCTCATTAGTGACCATCCTGAGATCAGGACCTTGTTTTTATCTCTTCGAGAACTGCACGCAGCTGGGTTCAATCATTTCACCACCAGTAAGATCTCAACTGCAAAGAGAAGTCATGATGATACTGCTGTCAGTGTTCAAAGGAGAGCAGTTTAATTGTGTCTTTTCCCATCTTCATATTCTGAGGACTGACAGGACTTCAGTAGGATGACTACGTGCCCTGTTTTTAAATGGGAGTGTTTGACAGTTAACCTGTAGTTGTGAGCACCTAGCATCAGATACTATTCCCTGCCAGGGAAAAATGGCATATGTAGGCCAACCAACATGATGGATTCCTTCCTGTTATTAATTGTCAATCATGCTGCAGTTTGGGAAGTAGTTTGTATAAAAGATGTCCTTTGGCCAGACCAGTTTATGTTGATCTATAAGTCAGAATAGAAAGTATGGATGTTTCCCTTATTCCCAAGGTTTTTTGTAATCCCACATCCTTCCTTCCTGTACCCCTCCTAATCTCACTTGTAGCTTTGTGGAATAGATTATAGTAAACAGAGTGCTCTGGAGAGAAGAAATGAGTAAAATATCTAAGTTTAGGGATTTAGAGATTATGACACTATTCATTGTGCATCAAAAATAGGGTTTCCTTCTGCCTGGAGTTATCTGGCAACTTCAGTAAATTCTATGCCATTCTCACGTTATCAGAGGAGTCCTGGAGGATGTGTGGCTTTCAGACACAGAAGCTTCCGGTAATATTTGCCCTGGGTTTTCTGCATGGATGCCTTATGATGTTGATTTCTTCCTGTCACCAGTCTCATCTCTTGGGAATTTTTTATAAAAATATTTTTATTGAACAATCTTCACACACATACAATACATCCAAAGAGGCTCATGAGATCATCACATAATTATGTATTCATTACCATGATCATTTTGAGAACATTTTCATCACTCCAGAAATAGAAATAAAAAGAAAAAACTCATACATCCCATACCCCTTACCCCTCCTTCAATTTAACCATTAGTATTTCAATCTGTCCAATTTTTTTTCTATATCCCCTTTCTATTATTTATTTTTCCTTAATTTTGTACTCATCTGTCCATTCCCTGGATAAAACAAGCATCAGACACTAGATTTTCATAATCACATGGTTACATTGTAAAAGTTATATCGTTGCACAATCATCTTCAGGAGTCAAAGCTATTGGAACACAGCTCAACAGTTTCAGGTACTTCTCTTAGGGACTTTTTATCTATTATCCATCCAGTTTCATTAGATGGTGAGTGAGCTAGCTGCTCCAAGGCATTCTTTTTTGCTATATTCTTAGTGTCTGGCATAGAGTAGTCACCTATGAAGTTTGACTGAACGAATGAGAAAAAAAAGAATCAACAGCAGCTAACTTATAAATGGAATAAATGCAAAGGCATTTTTTACCCTTTTGAGGGAGGGATGCTCTGGTACAAGTGTCTTGGTGATGTCCTAGTCTTTTTTTTTTCCATGGGCAGGCACTGGGAATCGAACCCGGGTCTCCCGCATAGCAAGTGAGAATTCTGCCTACTGAGCCACTGTCACACTGCCCTTCTATTCTTTTTTAAAATTACTACTTTTTAGCTTTCACACGTTTTATTATTCATTATGCCCTAACAAGATCACAGAGAGTCCTAGTTCAGTGGTATCCTGGCATGCTAATCTAACTATCTCATCTTTCTTTCTTTTTCAGTGTATATATAATTTTTATTGTGGTAACATAAAATTACATTCACAGCATTGTGCTGCCATCATCACTATTCATTCAACACCCCAAGCAGAAACTCTGTTACCCATTAAGAAATAACTCCCATCCCCCTATCCTTCCACCCCTGGTAAGCTGTAATCTACCTTCTGTCTCTATGAATTTACATATTATAGTAATTCATATAAGTAGAATCATTCAATATTTGCCCTGTTGTGTCTGGCTTATTGCACTCAACATGATATCTTCACATTTCATCCATGTTTTAGTAAGCATCAGAACTTCATTCCTTTTTATGGCTGAATAATATTCCATTGTATGGATATACTAAAATTGTTTATCCATTCATCTGTTAACTCATTCCGGAGCTGCTTCCATCTTTTGGTTATTATGGGTAATGCTGCTATGAACAATGGCATGCAAACATCTGTTGAAGTCCCTGCTTTCAATTCTTTTGGATATATATCTAGAAGTGGGAAAATTTTTTCACTGGTTGTGCTTTTCCATTTTGGAGTCTACATTAATTAGAGTTTGCTTTTGGCTGCTTGTCATAGCAACCCTGGACAGTTATTTCATCGCATAGGTGTTTGTTTCTTCTTTTTATCAAAAGTACCTGAGTCAGAGGGTGGAGTGGTTTGGTGGATTGTTGGAGGTGTGTCTTTGCTTTGCTTGGCAACTGCAGTTTTTCCCTGGGCAGCGGAAACAGCACATCAGTCAGAGAAATGGCCTAAGACTTGAGTATTGGGTAAAAGAACATGGCTCTGACCAAGCCAGCTGCTCATACATCTGCTGGTAGAAATACCCCTCAAGATTCTGGTCACTAAGACTGCCCAGAAAAGTGCCCTCCTTACCGGTGGGATGAAAATACCTCATTGCTACTGGTCCCAGACCTTTGCACTTGGAGAGGTTTTCCCCATTACCAGAAATCCACTGATCTTCTAATCCTAAAGCTGTTTTTCTAGAGGTTGGTGAGGGAAATCACCCAGGATTTCAAAATTGACTTGAGGTTTCAGAGTGCAGCCATTGGTGCACTCTGGCAGGAGGCTAGTGCATCACCCTTTGTGGGTTTATTTGAAAAACACTGATCTGTATACTGTCCACGTAAGAGAGTCATCATCATGCCCAAAGCCATCCAGTTGGCTCTCCAGATACCAGGAGAGAGAGCTTAAGTGAAGGCAGTTTTTATGGAGTTTTGTAGTAAATTCTGTAAAATATTTTGGTTAAATTTGTGACTTTTTTGAGTAAGAAATTATCTATAATATGTCACATTTGTATTTAAGTCAGTCCTTCTTTCTCTCAGAATGAATTGAGAGGTCACTGCGGACCTCAGTAACGTAAGCACTGTTGCTTGAAGTGACAAGTTGCTAATGGACAGAAGGGCTGGGTGATATGTTTTGCTTCTCATGACACATGTTTCTGTATGTTAATGACTTATTGGAGACCCCATAAATAAATGTGTGCAGGGTCCTTTTGCAATAAAACTGTTTATGGCTTGATCCAAATGTTTACCAATTGAGGCTGTTAAGTCTGATCACTTGTCACTGTGATAGAATGTGGGCTTTTTCAAGAGTAGAGACAAGTCTTAACCACAGTGTAACTTTCAGTTTCCTAGGAGAAAAAAAGTAAACCTGGTAGCTATAAAATACACTATGTGCATTTATAAAAGCTATTTTATATATTGTAGTGTCAGTGTTTTTAAATGAAATGTTTTACATTTACATGTGGTGCAGAGTCTTGTCATTAAGATGTATGCAGTTTAGCTTCCAGTTGATTTTCTTCTAACTGGAGTGTACTTGAGTCCATAGTTTTAAAATACTATGCTGCATTATACTTTGAATAAGTTCTCATTCTACCATGTGTTAACTAACCCTCTAACTGATAATGTGGACACTAATGGGAGATTTTATTTATACGGGCTCTAGAATATACAAGCTATTCATACCAGTGTCATGTTGCTAATAATAATCTTAACTAGTTAATAACAATCTGAACCAGTTATGATTGGTCTCTTAACTAGGTTACCTTTTCTCTTCTGTCAAGATACAATAATGCTGAAATTCTTTTCCTGGTGGAGTCTGTATTATAATAACCCTTAGAGAATTAATTGCTGTGGGAGAAGGGCTCACAGCTCTGGCTTATTGAACCTCTGCTGATTAAAATGATGTCAGATTAGGTTACATCTGTATACTATCCTGGGAAACTAACTTTTTTAGGGATGGCCTTCTAAGTGGTTTTAAAATACATCCTTCTGTTGAAGTTTTTAGGTCAACTATGTATGTTGATTAAATTTACACATAAACTTATTTATAAGAAAAACAACTGGAACCAATCAAGTCATTCCAGGAAGTTGACAACGATTCAGACTACTTTTTTTTTTTCCTTCTGCTGGCATGGTTTTTTTTTTTTGGCATGGGCAGGTACTGGGACTCGAACCCAGGTCTCCAGCATGGCAGGCAAGAACTTTGCCTGCTGATCCACTGTGGCCTGCCCTATGGTGTGGTTTTCATTCTGAGGGTCACAGGATGGTTGCTGTATCTTTCAAGTGCTACATTTACATTCTAGACAGGAAAGAAGAGGCAGGGAATAAAGGAAAAACGTAACAGGAACAATCAAAATGATCCTATCCTCTTTTAAATAACTTACTACTTCAATGGGCAGGAGGGTGATATAAGGCCACCTCAGTGTTCAGTGGATCCTGGGAATTGCATGTTTTAACTAGGCACATTGTCACTTTGCACAAAATAGAGTTCTTTAGTTGAGAAACAGGAGAGTGGATGCAAAGTAGCAATTGGAGTTTGCCACAGGCTATTTTGGGTAGACAGCTATATATGGCTTTCTTTTTAGGGATAAGTCAACACAGCCAAAGTCTCCCCCAATTAAAGCATTCAGCTCAAAGCCCCAATGTATTTGTCAGTTTCTTAAGTTCTCATAATGTATAAACCTGATGACAATTTTTGCCTAACTTCTACACATCTGTATTCAGTGATGGAGAAGGAAAAGGACAAACAAAAAACAGTAAAAATGAAGTTCAGGTAAGAGGAGAATTGGAGATGCTCTAGTCCAGAGTAATCATTGGATCTGGGCTGTCAGTGACCCCTTCTGGCCCTAGCAGTAGTGGACTGAGTTCCTGGGAAGCCAGTTAGGCATCCAAGGCTCTGTTCTCCGGGTCCTTGTCGACTATCCTCCACGGCGACATTTGGGGAGGGCACGGAAAGGATGCCATTCCATGGGGCTGCACGACTTCCACAGCCCACTTCTGTAGGTGGAGGTTAAGGACCTGGGGATTACTTTAGGGGTTGAATAGCTACAGACCATTGGTGGCCAAACATGGGGTTTCTTTGGCAAAATTTCCCCCCGTATTTCAGACAGGCATCCTACCTGTTCATCAACCTTGAGAGTAATAAGAGCACAGATCTTGTTTAGATGTTGTGTTCATGATTCTTCTCTTTTACCTATTGCTCTTTGTGTCCTGACCACGCTCCTAGGTCTTAGCTTGATGAATTTTCAGTGGCAGGACAACCTGTTCACCCTTTCTTTGCCAGCAGGTGAACCTGCTCTCCTTGACAGAAGACTAATATTGGAAGGCATTTATTTAGGAAAGTCTCACAGTTTTGTGGCTGCCTCTGTTTTCTAGGGATGTTGAGATAAGACCCAACATTCTGATTTTTTCAAGTGTTTCCCGTAAACTACAGACAGACAGCCCATAACCTGAGGTGCAGCAGTCAGAAGTTGACCAAATGTTTTGCCACTGCATAGCCAGGATCATCAGCTTTCCAGTCAACAAAATCTGGGTCCCCACTCCCTGGTGACCCATTAAACTGTTCATCAGCCACTGGGCCAGCGATTTAATTTTCAGGGCTCCTTGTTCAAAAAGTGGAACAAAAGTGCTTCTAAAACTACCAAAATCTAAAACTTTTCCCTTTTTTCTCTGCAGTCTCCCTCACTGGACATGTCAAAGTGTTTTAAATTTACTATTTAAGGTAATTCTAAGTAAAGAAAAATTGAAAT
This sequence comes from Tamandua tetradactyla, assembly GCF_023851605.1. NCBI lineage: Eukaryota > Metazoa > Chordata > Mammalia > Pilosa > Myrmecophagidae > Tamandua > Tamandua tetradactyla. Next base: position 119,423,040 of record NC_135334.1, on the reverse strand, counting down.
TATTAGCATGACTTTTATCATTCATCTTTATATTGTACAATACCAGTTTTAAGTGCAAATATAAGAGCATTTAACTTGTATATGGAATCACTGAATTTGTGCAGTTTGTATTATATTGCTCATACATGCTCATAAAACTAACTCAACTGTTTTTATTTCACTTCTGAATACATGCCCATTCTATTAACATTTTCCAGTCTTGGCATACTCTGAGTAAGGAATGATTGATAGCAAAAGGAATGATAGATTTGTCTGTATTTCCCTTTCATTCTATGTCATTTTCAGTGTAAGTGATTAGCTAATACAGGGAAATAACATGCAAAAGAAAGGTTATGATAGGGTTCCTTGGTCGTTTGTGTTCCCTAGAATGCCACTGCTTTCTTTCTGGCCTGGAAAAAAGTTCTGTTTCAAGTGGAGAGAGTGGCCTTTCAGGGATATCAGTGCACCCCACTTCCCCTCCTTCCTCAGTCACAGATTTTACACATTTACCTTGTGCTCACTTTGAGTCTTTCTGAACTCCCACGCATTGTGGGTGTGCTGGAATTCTATGCTCATGGAGCAGGGTGACCAGCTGTAAAGGAATGGGACAACAAGGAACTTCAAGCTCTCATACTGTGCATTTCTCTCGGCTCGTGTGCATTCTCCATTGTCTCCTTGGACTTCACTTACAAACCCCAAGTTCAGATAAAAACCAGATGAGGACAGCAGAGCATTGAATCAAGCAGGGCCCTTCTGAGATCTCTGCTTAGCCAACTTCGACATTTTAAGTTCTGTTATTTGTTGCCCAACTTTGTGCTACCAAACTTGCTAACTGGGATTGTGTTTAGTGGAAGTAGTAGAACAGTCTATTTAAAAGTTGCTTACACACAGAGAATTCTGTTTTTCTTATATAATAAGAAGTGGACACTTCAGGCTGGTGTAATGGCTCCATAAAGTCAATGTATTTGTATCATTTTATGACATTATTTCAATTAATTGAATTTTTGTAGCTTTCAACCTCCTGGTAGCAAGATGACTTTTGCCCTTTTAGGCATCAACTCTTCAGTCTTGGCAAGAAGAATGAGGAAAGAAAGGAAAAAAAGCAGAAGGGCCAAAGAAAGCTGCCAGCTCATTCTATCTCCTTAAAGAGGTTTATTTTATTATTTTTTTGTTTTTGGAAGGCACAGTCAGCAACTTCTGCTGATTTCTCATTGGCCATGTTTTTATTACTTGGCCATGCTTGGCTGCAGGGGGTGCCAAAAGATTTAGTATTTTTAACAGTGTTCTTCAGACAAGATCAAGGTCCCATTGGTAAGGAAGAAGGAAAGAATGGATAATGGATAGGGGACAAGTAATGTCTGCATATCAAACCACCCCTACATTTTGTGGCATACCGCAAGAGCAATTTTATGCCACTAATGACATCTGTGGGTCAGAAATTTGGTCAGGCAGCAATTCTTACGTCTCCCTTCTGCACTGCAATGTGCGGGGTCTCAGCTGGGAAGACTCAAACAACTGCAGCTGGAATTTTCTGGAAATGTCTTCCCGCCCAGGTTTGGTGTTGGGCTTGGATGACTCAAAGCTCTGCACATCTGGGACTATCAACTGGAGAACTTCTGTGTGGCTCCCTGTATGGCATGGGTTTCTCTCAGCATAGCTTATGGGGCCTGAAAGGAAGTATTCCAAGAGAACCGGGTGGAGTCTGTATGACTTTTTCTGACGGCCTCCAAGTTCATGTGTGTTATCAGATACAAGAGAGTCATTAAGGCCGGATCAGATTCAGGGAGAGGATGGGAGTGTGGCAAGGGCACACTGCAGTAAAGCATGTGGGGTAGGAGATATTGCTGCTCCAATCATCTGTCATGGTCTGGTGTAGGGTTCGGGAATAAATGAAGCGGCTGTAAAGGTGCATCCAGTGCAAAGGATGGAAATGCAGACTTTTACAGGATCTTTTATCTGGATGATGAATAAATGCCCAGTGTTTAATCACTCTGGATCCTTCTATTTTGGTTTTCTTAAGCTTAAAAAAATTTGCATGTGGTGCTATTCACTGCTTTCACATACACAGTTCCATGGGTTTTAACACTTGTGTGGATTCTTATGACTGCTACCACAAACAGGATGTAGAAAAATTTCAACACCTCAAAGAATTCCTTTGTGCTTTCCCTTTGTAATTAGACTTGCTGCCACGCTAACCCCTAGCAACTTCTTATTTCTATGTAAAAATAGCCTTGTTTAGTGGTCTTTAAATGAACTTGATATATTCTAGGGGATGCACAAGATTATCCAAGGGGGAAGAAAGAAAATAACAGATTTTATTTGCATTTATTGTTATTTCATCTGTTTGCATTTCAATTTTTGTTTAGATTTTAAAATGCATATTTTAAATGGTATACGTATATAATTTATAAATAAATAAACACACATTGAGAAGGTTGTTCAAAGATTTATTTCTGATAAGGATAAGCTATCAAAAAAGTTTTTAAATGACTAACTTGGCACCAAAACCTATTTCCTGTGGGGTGGAAGTGGCATGGTAGTTTACGCTTGGACTTTTCCTTACCTTAGTGGAATAGTAAATGAAGGAAAAGGAGGCCACAGGAAAAGTATAGCTTTCTGAATTGGAGCTTGGATTCCCCCAATAAGGCTGTAAAACATTCAACAATTACTTATTCAATTTCTGCCTTCATAGGTCGAGTATGTGCTTCATGGAAATAGGGACGTTTCTGCCATTTATTCAAGTGTATGCTGGGCATAATACTAGGATCTGTGGGCATAAGAAAATGAGAGTTAAAGGTTTTGCTCTTGTGAATTATACTCTCTAGAGCAGGAAAGAGAGAGTAAACATGCAAACAAATTATCAAGAAAACTTTAGATAATGATAAATTTTATGAAAAAATAAAGAGGGTCATGTGATTGAGGGGGCACAATATCAGATGGGACAGCCATGAAAAACTTCTCTGAGAAGGTGACACGAGTTGAAACCTGAATGAAAATGAGAAGTCAGTCACATGAACATCAGACAGGTTTTAGAATTGACAAGAAGATGGGAATTATACCAGGGATCTTTGTTTGTTTTACTGATTTATTTTTTTAAAAGTATAAAGCCTGGAGCAGTGGTGAACCTCATGGATAGCATCTGTGCTCAGATAATGGGGGTCAGTGGCCGGGGGCATCTAGCTAGAAGGGGATAGTCTAGTCCAGGGGTATCCAGGTAGATGGGGCATGAGACCACTGCACTAGCTCTTTTATGGCCCCAGAGTACAAGAGCATCCAAAATTTTTCTTACTCTTCTAAAGGAATCTGGAAGCAACCAGTGATCTAAGGAGGCTTTAGGGTCATTCATTCATTCATGATGACTGGGTGACCTCAGTGGCTTGATCACTGGTGGCCAGATGGGATCTAATTTCTCAACAGATGCCGGAGTGGATATATGCTGATGATGGCATCATTTCCCTGCAGTACTTTGATGTATTACCCCAGACCCCCAAGAACTTAGAAACCATCTTGGGGAGAAAAATGGGTGAAAATGACTAGAGATAAATGACTGAAAGTTTAAGAGAACAAACAAGATCACATTACTTCACAATTGAGTTTGTGACCCATGAATGTCATATTCACTCCACTGAACACTGAGAATACAACAGTCAATGAGCCAATCTCCTTTGAGGTTTTCTACATCTCTATTTACCTCTCTACTTACTTAAAAGGGCCACTGTCTCCTTGTGGTAGTTTGAAGCTGTATGAACTCCAGAAAAGATCATGTTCTTAAAGCTAATCCATTTCTGTGGGACCTTTTGATTAGGTTGTTTCAGTTGAGATATGCTCCAGATAGGTCTTAATCCTCTTACTGGTGTCCTTTATAAGAGATGAAATTCGGAGAAGTGCAGAGAGAAGCTAAAAGAAACAGAAGCTCAGAAAGAAAGCCACAGATGGAGTGGTCAGAAACTGAAAGCAATGAAACCCAGGTAAGAAGGACCAGCATTTGCTGCCCTGTGTGTTCCCATGTAACAAGGGAGTCCCAGATCACCAGAAGCATTTCCTTCAGAAGAAGGTATTGTCCTGTTGATGCTTTGTTTTGGACATTTTCATGGCCTCAGAACTGTAAACTTGTAATAAATCCTCATTGTAAAAGCCAACCAATTTCTGGTATATGGCATTTCATCAGCTTTAGCAAACTAAAACACTCCTTGTGTGCCTAGTTGAGACCTGCAAAAGCAGATTCAAAGACAGAATTAGAAATGCAAAACAGTTTTTGGAGATCAGGCCTGTAAAAGATGAAAGAGGAAAGGGAACAGGAGAAGCCAGCAGGGAAGGTCTTCAGGCCATGATGCAAGTCTGACACCTTTGAGTGGAGAGGGTAAAGGAAGGAGAACTAGTTGGCCGATCCTCAGACTGCAGTACAACTCTAAGACAGTCTCATCTAATCCCAGGGGGAGCTACAGAGCAGTAATTGCCTGTTAGAGGAGTGTGTTCTGGGCAGAAATTGCCAGATCCCACTGTGCTCAGGGGAAAGCATAGTCTTGGCTCAAACATTGCAGCAGATTGCAAAGGTGCTGTAGCTGGAGGCTACCAGCTAACTGCACTTCTTGCAGTAGCAGTAGATTCTTTCTGAATGGAATCTGAGTGGTACATCCCTATGAGTACCATGTCTTGGGATGATAGTTGAAAAAAAAAAGGCTCTTGGTGTGGGTAGACTTTGAGCTGGTGAGCGTCATTAACTTGCCAACTTCTGCTAGTATTTTTATATTGAGAAAGCCAAGAAATGGTCGGCAGCCAAGATCCTCTTTCTTGTTAATCCCAGGACTCTTGCTTCTTTCTCCAAATTAATTTAATGAGCTCTTTAGAACCATGTAGCAGTTATGTTCTCATTGAATCTCATCTGAAGTAATGTCACTAATTACAAAGGCAGAATCCATCATAATTAACTTCTACTAATTAGTTAACTTGTGCAAGTGTGTATTGGTAGTTCTGGCCAGGAAGTCAAATCAGCAAATGCAGCCTGTGACTGATCTGTGTGGATTGGAGATTTGTGTGATGGGAGCTTAGAGGCGAAGATGGTCAAGGGATACAGGCATATGCTGTGGGGAATAGGGAGTTAAGTCTCCTGAGATCACCTGGAAGGATTGCATCAGCACTTATAGAATGTTTAAGTTCTGAAAAGTAAAGCAAATGAGAAGAGAGTTAGGGTTGAGGTTAGTGGGAGAATCTTGAAGCTGGACTGAACCTGCACAAGGACACAAACAATTCTGGGAATGCACCATTCTGGGAATGATGTAATCAGGAATCATTACATGTCTTTTACCTCTACCTACCGTGGTCCATCTTGGAGCATGGTGGAAGTGTCTCTTCTGCCTCTCTAGGCAAACCCTCTGCATTAGTTTGCTAAATGCTGCCAGAATGCAGTAAACTAGAAATGAAACAGCTTTTAAAAAGGGAATTTATTAAGTTACAAGTTTACAGTTCTAAGGCTGCAAAAATGTCCAAACTAAGGCATCTATAAAAAGATACCTTGACTCAAGAAAGGGTGATGTCTGTCACATGGGAAGGCATGTGGCTGGTGTCTGCTGGTCCTTGTTCCCGGTTCCATTGCTTCCAGCTTCTGATGCCAGTGGTTTCCTCTTTAAGCATCTGTGGGCCTTCACGTAGCTCCTCAGGGACACAACTTTGGGTTCTGGCTTGCTGAGCATCTCATGGAAAGGCACACGGCAATGTCTGCTGGGCTCTGCATCTCCAAATGTCTGTGTCTAGGCATCTGCTCTCTCTGTTGGTACTCCAATTATCTTCAAATCCAAGTATCTTCAAATGTCTGAATTTCTTTTGACTCTGAAGCCACTGTGTTTTCTCCAAAGTGTTTTCCCTTTTAGAGGACTCCAGTAAACTAATCAAGACCCACCTTGAATGGGTGAGTCACATCTCCATCGAATCAAAAGACCACACCTACAATTGGGTTCAAGTGTCAACTTAGCCAGGTGACGGTGTCCAGTTGTCTGGTCAGGCAAGCACTATCCTAAACATTACTACAGGAATATTTTGTGGCTGATTGGTAAACCAGAAGGCTGGCTATTAAATCATCAGTCAATTAATTGAATCTGTGACTAATTACATCTATGATCAAGTAAGGGTGTTTCTTCTACAAAGGAGAGAATCCAATCAGTTTAAGACTTTTAAGGGAAAAGAGAATTTTCATTGCATCTTCAACCAGCCAGCCTCCTGTGGAGTTTGTTGAGAACTTTCTTTGGAGTTGCCAGCCTTACAATTGGCTGCATGGATTTTAGACTCTTGCATCCCCACAGTTGCATGAGACACTTTTATATATCTCATGTTTACAGATATCTTCTGCTGGTTCTGTTTCTCTAGAAAACCGAGACTAACACACCCTCCTTGTGCAGATGTTCCTGAGAGTTGCTGCCTACTCCAGATGTACTTTAGTTTCTGATAACTGTAGTTTAATTTTCTTCTTTTCTTTTTTGCCCCCTGAAATCGATGGCCCATTATTTACTTATTCTTTTCTCTTTTTCCAGATGCCATTAGTGATTCTCTGAAGCAACATATGCTTGACCCAGTGGTGACCAAGAGTCTCCAAACAGCTTTCTGACCTCACTTGAGAAATATATGGATTTTTCAAGTAGTCTGTGTTAAGTCACCAGGGTGATACTGGAAAAGGAATGAGAAGAATGGAAAATAAATTGAGTTTGAACGGTAGCAAAACAAATGCCATGTTAACTCAGACATTCAATATGTAGAAGAGGTTGTCTGATTCCTTAGTAATTAAACTTTAAAGAGAGGCTTGTCTGGCTCTAAGCAAACAAATGTGTTGATCTTTTGTCCACAGTAGGACTTGCACATGTGATTTCTCACTGACATTTTCAGTTTTAACTTGTCACTAAGTCACAAACAAAATTTGGTTCCCCTTTAATCCATCTTCTTGGGCTGGTAGAGTGAGAGTGATCTGAAAGAAAGGAAAGTTAGGGCTTGCATTAATAAGAAAGGGATCTGAGCTAGGCTGGATTGCTACAAAAAGAAAAAGGAATCCTAGAATTTGAGTTGTTAGAGGCCTTAAGATCTACTTCAATCTCTTATGTAGCAGATATGGAAAGCAAGACCCAGAGAAACTAAGGAGAAACATGTAGCAGAAAGAAAATTGGAGCCAGAAGAACTAGATTCAAGTACCAGCTGTAAAAGTAATTGGATTCGTAATTTAGTCAAATAGCTGTAATATTAGCACTGCTCTCCTGTGCTCTGTTCTCCCTAGGCTTCTGGAGGCAATGTGGAAAACTCAGTGGTCAAATCTGACTTTCAGAATCTTAGGCAAAATTCCTGATACTTGCTGGCATTTTGAAGTAAAGGTAGCTGTAAATTAAATTTCCTTTGCGTATTTCTGCATTCCTTGTAGTTTAGCCTCTCTCATCTAATGAGATCCAGACAGAACACACTTGCAAGTTTAATCTTTATTTCTGTTCTAAAGTGTTTGCCTTGATGTTCTCATTTGGTGTTTCTTGGATGTTGATGTGCATATGTCAGTTAACATTTGCAAGGTTCCATCTGGATTCTTGGCTTTAAAATCTGAAGTACTTCCCCTATACCTAAAATAACAAATATAGGGATGGTATAAAAATTAGATCAGACTATCTAACTCAAACATAAAAAATGGAGCTTAATATGATAGAATTGAAACATGTTAGAGTGTTAACAGCTATATGGGGAGTTAAGAGAGAGGGATACCCGGCCAGTGCAGGTGACACAAGTCCTGCCCTATAAACTGGACAACGACTGTGGCTCAAACCAATTCCACCACAGTCCTAAGAGTCTTAGCTTCTGCCACATCCATAACCTCTGGCAGTTTAATGTTTCTTCATCTCCTGGATGATAAAAATCTGTCCAGGCTCTCAGGACTGCTGGGAAGAAGAAATTAAAAAGTAGCTTTGGGAAGCTTGAAATAATAAATTGTTCACTCACTAGTAAGTAGTACTGTTTGGACCAGAATTGAGAATATATGACAACTAATTTAGGACTTTTTATTGTAGGTCTGGGAAGAAAGTTGTGAATAAGGGTAGATAGTAGAGGAGACAACTCATGTTTGGAGATTAAGGGAAATCGGAACTAGCACTATAGCATCCTTCTTGGAACAACAATTGAAAATTTTAATATTTAATGCTACATCATACTTTATGCTTCAGAAGTCAAACTAAAAGGAGAAGTACAGTGATTGAACTATGCTGTCTCATTTGAGAAGAAACATTCACAAGGTCCTGCAATGGAGCTCATTTGCTTCTTTTTCTCCAAAGTAAGGGTGAGTCTGGAGGTGACCAGGGAGTAATGTGAAGACTGGAAACATTTATTCTCACAAACAAGATTCAAAGCTTTTCCGAGACCAGGGAGCAGGATCAGCCTGCAGGAGAAAAACAGGAGTCCAGGAAATTGGTCTCTTTACTAATGCTTTCGTCCTAAGTGGTATTTCTCCAACCATCATTCAGATAGCATCATATTTCATTTTTCAGCTTTAATGTATAATTCTTTAGAGAAGACCCTGGAAATCCATTTGCCACTCTGTGAAATGGAATCCAGGACATGCTCATCATCATCATCATTATTGTTATCACTGAAGGTAAAGAAATCTATCAATTTCACCATTTCCTGCTGCCTGCATAATAATTCAAGCTCTGTCCTGGCCATCCACTTTAAGGGACAGCATAATGACTTCTGAGAATTACACCCCAATGCTGGCAGCTCGTGGTTTTTTTTTTCTTTCAGCTTTAATAGCTCAACTTTTATTCAAAAAAGTGATGAGAACAATGACTCTATTTCTTTGTGGAGCTAGAGATTCTTATCTCTTAAAAGTGGGTCTAAAAATTTCACTGCATATCGAGTGCCAGTCTGATGCTGGGGAATGGCACATGCCGATGATCAAGGTGTCCCGTGTTTGCTTATTTGGGTAGACTGTGAGAACATATTTCCTATACATCGTGACCCTTAACTTCAGAAGTTCATTGAGTCCACACTCATTGAGTGTGCAATACGAAACACCAGTCTGGCTCTGAGTGTAGAATACGAACATGAAGAACTGGTCTCTGTATTTACTTGAGCGTGTCTATCTGGGGAAATAGCCAGGTAAGCACGTGTCAATTCTCTCCTCTTTAGGGAGTGCACAGAATTTCTATGAATGAGCCTACATTTTCTAGAAAGCTCATATTGAGATGTGGCTGCTTTCTCAATGCCTCCCTTTTTCTATGTGGTTTTTAAGCTGGATATCTAGATAGAATTATCTGTCTTGATTGTGCCTGTTTGTGGGTTGTCTGGCTATAGTGATTAAATTCAAAGCCTGCGAAGAATAATGACATCTGCATAATGTTATGCTATGAATTCTAGAAGACACGTGTATATAAAGGGCAGTGAAAGCACAGGAGAGAGAATTTGGTAATAGAGGAAGTGATACTTGAACCTGGCATTGAGAGATGTGAGATTTTTGCCAGGTAAAAATGTGAATGAAAGTGTGTGAAGGTGCAGAGGTGTGAAAGAGTATGCCAGTTTGAGTCTTTCAAGAGTTTGATGTAACCACAGCACAGGATAGCAGTGGGAGCTGAAAGCAGACGAGTAGGCTGAGGCAGTTATGAAGGTAGTGTTGCGTCTGTATTATGTTCTCTCTGTCTTATTCATTCTGTGCATACCTTCTTGATTGTTGATCTTGTTCAAGGTCCACTTCCGATACTGTACATTAAGACAAATGTGGTGACAGGTGCCTTGTGTTTGAAATTCCAGCAGGAACCCAGCGACCCTACCCTCCTGTCCCTTCCCACCCTATCCGGATACATATAGAAACTCCTACCTCCTTGCAAGGCATCTGCCCTTCACGGTTGTTTTCATTTGCTCATAACGTTGCTTTTGTCAAGTGTCACATTTCTGCTTAAAAATTTAACCTATGAATTGAAGTATCAAAGCAGAAGAATAAAATTAGTTAATAAATTTATGAAGCTTTAACTAATTAATGATTATATGTTCCAATGAAAGTTATTAAAATATCGGTAAAAATAAATTAGGAAAAGCAGGTTAAAAGCAAGGCTATTAATACAAGTAGAGAGGTTCTTCTAGGGATTGCTTTTCCCTGACCAAACTTGGTATAGCCCTAGTCAAAGCTTGCTTGCCCTAATGCTAGAAAATTGCTCCTGATACAGCTATAGAGTTTTCAGTTAGATGTATATTTGCTTTTTATGTGTATCTGTTTAATCTTTCCCCCAAACTTCAGCCATTTGAGAAGTTGATAAGCAAATTTGATTGTGTTTATTATATCTCTTACATTGTGTAAATTAATCACATTCAAGTCATATATAATATGTGTACACTCACATGGATTCATTGTACTTATGTGACATTTTTTGTTGTACAGTAGTTGTGGAAAAGATGAAAGTTTGACTTCCAACTCCATATGATCTGCTTTTGCTGAGGACCTGAAACTGCCATCTGCGCTGCTTGCATATAAGTGCTTGGTTGGGCTTATATAATACATAGTGTATGATATATGGTATGTGATATGTAATATATAGTTATATCTTACATATCACTTAAATTTTATGTTGTATTATATAATACTGTTTTATACTCTATATATTATTTCTGTTTCCCTTTTTCCAACTCAGCAGCTCTCTTCTGACCCTGGTGTTTGGCAGGGTATGGGGTGCTGGACACCCCTGGTCCAGTTTTGGCTTTGATTTCCTAACTGCCGAAAATAAGAGACTTGCTTCCCCCTTCCTACACCATGCCCCTTTTTACAACAGTTTGGGAGTCAGTAAAGGAAGTGGTGATAGCTGCTTTGGCTCAGAGTCCCTACAGACAGCACTCTTGGTTTATGCTCTGCCACTCACGTGTTGAAAATATGTTGAGCAAGTTGTACAAACCCCATTTTCTTATCTGGAAAATGAGGAATAATAACTGATTTAGGGTGAATTACTTACTTCCTGTTAAATAGAGATAATCTTAGCAGCTATCTTATAGGGTTGTTGTGAAGACAACTGAAACAATTTATGTCAAGTACTTGCCCAGGGCCAGGCACATGGTAATGGATCAGTAAATATTAGCTGTTATTATTATTAGCATTGATTATGAAGTTTAATGTATTGCTGTTGTCTCATTTCATCATGCAGTATAAAACACCAAGAAATGAAAGAGACTGAATGTAATGCTGATAATCCCTGAGCATAGTTCATCTCCTGGCACTAACTACTCTTACTATTTGACCATCTCTAAAACAGTGAACCTATTATTTTTAAAGCCATTTGTTCAATTCCTTGTAGAATCTGTCTTATCTTATTGCTGGCTTGGGTTTGTGAAGCCAACGCTCCTATTCCTCCTAAGAAATTAGCTTAGGATTTGGGTAGATGCTAACAAGCTGGTGGTTCAGCCTAGCTGTACACTCAGCCCTGAACCTAAGGTAGGTGTTCATGAACAGAGTTAGTAAAGAAGAGAGATTAGCAAACTTCATAGCTCCATATGCCATTTGCTTCCTCTCCAGTCTTTTTAGGGAATATCCAAACTATCTATGAATAATGTTAAATTCCCAGAAGTCTCACGTTAGGTTCTAGCTACCTTCTCAATGCTTTTCTCCATATGCTTCCTAACAGAGCCTCAGACAGAATTGTCCTTGACGGGGTTTGTGTGGCTGTGTGGATGCATGCCAGAGAGGGGGAGGGGAGGGGGGGTAGGGAGGATGGGAGGACGGGAGGATGGGAGGACGAGGGAAGGAGATCACAACTTTGAAAGTGAAAGAAGGATATAGGGTGTAAATACCTGGTGACATGGATTGTATCAAAGCACAGCAAAGCACTGGATTCGTTTTTCTGGATTGTGACCTCACAGTCATATCATAACGGTGATATATTTGGGAATAGACCAAGTGCACCTTAGAAAGGCCAAGAATAATGTGAGAATTTGTAATATTTAATGGGTTAAGAAGAGGGGATAGATGAATACTCAGCAAATTGATACCATCGAGTATATCTGAAGTAGAGAAACAATAATGATGATATCTTACATGTGTATAGAGTTTATAGTTTTAAGTGTTTTTACAGGCTCTCATGGAATCATAACAATTCTCTGAAGTTTTCAGAAGTAGTGTTCAGATCTACATTTTTCAGATGAGAAATATGAGTCTCAGAGAAATTCAGTAGCTTGTCTTAGGTCACACAGCTATTAAGAAACAGATGAGACTAGAATCCAGATTTCCTGATTTTAATTCTGTTACTTCTATCATTGTTGAATATAGTAGTACGTTTTGGATAGTAATTTTTCCTCCAAGTTTGTGACTTGCTTATAATTTGACAGTGTTCTTTTAGGGCATCCTTATATAAAATTTTATATATTATTCTTTGCGGTTTCTTTCAACATGTTTGACATTAGAATGTCTTTCCCCATATGTAACAAATTCCTGACTTATCTTATTGAGGAATGGATCTCAAGAAATGTAAAGAAAACAATGAATAAAAATTGCTAATTTTAGATTTATTTCTGACCAACAGAATATTTCAAGTAGAAGTGAAGGGCACCTTGAAAGAAAATAAACAATGCAGTATTCATAATAGCCATGAAAACAAATAGCAATCTCAGACATTTGTCTTAGATTCCAGAAGGTATATTGCAAATAGTCCAGATAAACAGTAGTTCAAGACCAATGGGAGAGTCTAGAAAAGAGAAAAGGCTGATGTTGAGGCCAAACGTTATGCCTGTGAAAATAAAAGAAGTGGTGGTGGCAACCAAATAAATGACTGTGACTTCATAGCCATCTCAGTGCTTGGATTCTTTTATTATAAAAGGATAATATATTTATTTTTATAAACTATTCCTTAGTCTTCCCTCTCCAACACACATTTTACTCAACTACTGAGGTGTAATGGACTTAACATTTTGGTATGTGTCCTTCCAGATCTTTTCCCTATACACTCATGTACATACTTATACTCCAAGGCGACCAATCATTCCGGCTTGCCAGAGATCAAGGGGTATTTCAGAACATGAGGCTCCCAGTGCTAAAACTGGGACTCTCCGTAGCAAACTGGGATGGTTGGTCACCCATACACATGGATGACAGTGGGGTGTCTGCCCTCACCCTCCTCCTGCACATTCTTTCTATGGTGGCACCTGTGTATTCAGGAAGAGCAAAGTGGCTCACTTGACCTCACAGGCAGGGAATGGCTAAAGCCATTGGGTCTCAGGTCTCTGAATTAATGTCCATTGTCCATTGTTCTTGCTAAAGTTGGTAGCTTATGTAACTCATAAGCTCTGTCTGTTCAGGGCCCAGAAGTGCCTCTGGTACATGTGGTTGACACTTCCAAATCTGCTACATCCTCCATCTAGACTCCAGACCTGGCCTTTGCTATACAGTTACCTCATTCTGCATCACGGTGGGCCCTGTGGCATTCTCTAGGAGCTACCTGCTTCTTGGGGTCCCGTGCTCATGATGACTAGGGGACACTCAGGAGTTTAAAGTAGTCCCTCCGTCCCCTCTCAAACCATGCTGTCCTACCTTCAATACTGCTGATCTCTCTATGTCTCTTCTGTAGTGAATCTCCTATAAGAATAAAAATTAGGGAACATAGTAAGAGCCCCATAACTTGGTGTTCCCTTCAACTTTTGGAAGCCAACTTTTCTCCAGGGTCATGCCTAGAATGAAAACAGAAACCCAAATGTCTGAATAGCTCTTCCTCCTTTCACTTCAGTTGGCTTCTGTTTTTTATCTTCCCACAATTCCTAAATCTAGAAAGGTTGGAATTGTTCCCTCACTCATTCTGTCTGGACCTTTCTTTTATGAAGCATCTAGTGATTAGTACACCAAGTTTAGTGCCCAATCCTACTTTTTTTGATAAAGATATTATGTGCTCAGCTTCTCTTGTGCTGGTGGAGGGAAACTTATGGCTTGTTTTTGAATGTTGAAGGCTGCAAGGAATCAATGCTTTAGGAAGGAAAGATAAATTTTTTTGGTGTAATGGTTACAAAATACTCTCCCATTTAGATATACGATTCAAAAAACTCAAATAAAACTGAACTGTACATCCTGTCTTTCTTGCTTTCCACATATGACACTATATCATGGGTGTTTTCCCATGTCAAAAATGGAAAGATACTTTTTTTAATGGCTGAAAAATAATTTTTATAATGCATGCACCATAGTTAATGTATCAATTTCCTTTAGCAATAGACATTTAAGAAGTAAACTTGGATTTTAAAGAACACATGTGGAAGACAGAAATATTGGTAACATTAAGGGCGGACACCAAGGAGTAGGAAGCATATCATTAGCAAAATTATGATAGAGATCAGGGCAGCTCAATGAAATATGGTATAGAAAACAAGGGTTTAAGCTAGCTCTTTCTGGAGTAATAAGAGCAAGGAAAGGGTGGGTTCATTTCTTAGGCATAGGGCATAAAGTTGACTGATGGAAGAGGAATGATTTACCATCTATTTTGCATCCATCTTCATCAAGGAAATGACCTTCAAGTTGAAAGGGCATAAAGGCCTGGTTACCAGGAAGAGTCTAAAAGATGTAACACACTTAGACAATGACTGGCACATAGTAAGAATTCAATAGATGCGTTAACATTTTCCATTATATTTTTTCATGAAATTGTCAGGAATGAAAAGGTGCTGGAAGATTCAAAAGGGAAAATCACCAATTTTCAAAAAGGGAAATGAGATGAATTCTAAAACAATACATCAATGAATGGTATATCAAACCCTGATGAATTCAGAAGTAAAATATTTAGAGATAAATTGTGAGCTCTCTGGAAAGAAGATGAAATTATTGAAAACAATGAGTTCACAAGGATGAATTCTGGCTAGACTAATCTGATTTCCTTTGAATTTTTTATTGAATGATTTGATTAAAGATATGTACTAGATGGAAAATATCTGGATTTTATTAAGAAATTGGGCTAATTGCTTAAAGCTATACTTTCCCATGCATTTTGCACATGCCGTGCTCTTTGTCTGGCATCCTCTTCCTCTCCTTGTCTGCTGCTGATTGCCCACTTATCTGAGGCAAGATACTTTTGAAATATTAACTAGCATCTAATTTTTTCCTTTATAAACTTGGCCCTTCTTAAGTCAGCTAGGCTGTCTGAAAACATTGTTTTAGGTATGCAATGACACATTAAAAATAGTTTGTTGGTGGCTTTGGACTTCAAAAGCCTGTCTTCAGGGGAATGAAAATGACTCTTGGCTAGAAAAAAGATTTGAAAAAAAAATACTTTCATGTATAAAAATAAAATTTCCCTTCATGGAAACTATATAACAAAGAGCAAATGCCTGGGATGAGGGGATTCGAGTTAGTGAGAATCATACAGCAGCTGCAGCTCTGAGTTGCTCTTCAACCTTCTCATTTTCTTTCATGACTTCTCTTCAACAGCAATGCTATTCATCGATAGCCCACTATGAATGATGCCATGTTTGACTCTCACTGTGTAGAAAACTCCCCTTTTAATAACGACCCTTATAAACCTCAGAGCTTGAGGATGAGGAAGGAACCTAGAACCCAGAGGGAAGGTAATGGTATTCAGGACTCTATGCTTGGCTGAACCTATGCAGAATCAGTCTGTTTCCTTTCTCACCATCCTTGCTATCAGGGATACAGGAAAAGTCCTTACTTTTTCATACTCTTGAGATTTAACTAAAAAAAGGGTGAAGTGTAAAGTAAGGGAAAACAGACCATGACATACTCTTCTTTGAGGTTTTTCTTTACAACCCCAGACTGACCCATGTACTCTCTCCTAAACTCCTGTTGAAATCCAAGACTATATCACAGTACTTATCCGAGGAAACTGTCATTTATTGTCTGCATGATTATTTCCCTATTAGACTGTGAGCCTCTTGAGGGCAGATATAGGTTCCACTATGTTTGATTTCCCTGGCACACAGTAGAGACAAAGCAAGTATTTAATGGATTGAATTGAAGATGGTGAAATGTGTGAGATTATCTGGATTCATAAGTAAATATCTACTCGAAGGATTCTGGCTAATGTATTAGTATTGGCTTTGAACTTTCCATCTGTAAGGTATTTCTAAATTCTAATCTCTACTTACTATTAATGATTGGAATGAGGACATATTCATTGATTACATTTTGGAATGATAGAGAACCAGAAGGGAAAGACAATATACTGTAGGAGAAAGGAAAAAAGAGAGAGAGGAACAAGTTGAAATGGTGGATCAAATATAATTCAGTTGGGGAATTGTGGGAAGATAATGGAATAGGAAGTTCCAGGAGTCAGTCCCGCCACCAGAATAACTATTAAGCAGGCAGTAACTATATGACTCAACTATTTTGAAATTCCAGAGTCAGGTAGGGCACAGTAGAGCATCAAGGAAAGAGCATGAGGAAAAGGCTTGTAAATTATAGTAAATACCAATAAATTGCTCTCTCCATGTGGTGGTTGCAAGCAACAAAAGAAAAAAATAGATAAATGAAATTCTTATGCATCAAAGAACTTTATAATGAAAGTAATAACGGCAACCTACACAGTGGGAGAAAATATTTAGAAACTACATATCCAATAAGGTTCTATTATCCAAAATATATAAAGAAATCCTTCAACACAATAAAAACACAAACAATCCAATTAAAAAATGGTTAAAAAATGTGAATGGACGTTTCTTTAAAGAAAATACGCAAATGACCAAAAAGCATATGAGAAATGCTCACATCATTAGCTATTAGGGAATTGTCAATCCCAAACTTCAATGAGATTACATTTCACACCCACTAGGTCGGCTTAACTATTAAAATAACTGAAATTTACAAATGTTGGAGAGGATGTAGAGAAATAGAAACTCATTCATTGCTGGGAGTATAAAATGGTACAGCCACTATGGAAGATAGTTTGGCAGTTCCTCAGAAAGTTAAGTGTATAATTAACATATGATAGAGCCATCTCACTTCTAGGTATATTCCCCAGAGAACTGAAACAGGGATTCAAAAGATATATGCACATTAAATAATAATAGCCAAAAGATGGAAGCAACCCAGGTGTCCATCAACAGATGAATGGATAAACAAAAGGTGGTATTATATACACACAATAGAATATCATTCATTTCTAAAAAGGAATGTAGTTCTGCTACATGCGACGACATGGATGAACTTTGAAAACATCATGTTGAGTGAAATAATCTGGACACCAAAGGCCACATATTGTATGACCTCACTGATATGAAATAATTAGAAGAAGCAAACTTATAGAATCAGAATCTAGAATAGAGTTTACCAGTTTACAGGGGATGGGAGGGTAGGGAATAAGGAGTTAAGCTTAACATATATGAGTTTCTATTTGGGATGATGAATAAGTTTTGGTAATAGATAGTGGTGATGGTAGCATGATATTGTGAATTTAATTAACAGTGCTGAATTATATATTTGAATGTGGTTAAAAGGGGGAAATTTAGGTTATATATATGGTACTAGAATAAAAATTTAAAAAATCCATGGAACGGCACTATACAAAGAGTGAACTCAAGTTAAAACATGAACTATAATTAAGCATACAATTATAAAAATGCACGTTCATCAAATATGCATTTTCACAAATGTACCACACCAATTCAAGATGTTAATAATAGGATCGTATATGGGAACCTTGTATTTCATGCATGAATTTTCTGTAAACCCACAACTTCTCCATAAAAAATAATTTAATTGGGAGTGAATATAAAATGGTACTTTTAGGTAAACAGAAAACACCACCATTACAGAATAGAGAGAGATATAGTGTAAGATATTTATTAAAGGTCAATATGAGCTAATTTGATGCTTCTTTTAGTATCTTACATATTTAATGAGATTTTGTGGATTACTTATAGAAACAAGAGGAAGAGAATCATGAAGGCAGTGGTTCCACTGTATGTATCATTGATGAGATCATAGCTGAAATATTGGGTACAAGTCCATACCTACTATTTAAAAAAAAGGATAGTGCTGTAGAAACTGGAGGAGTGAGATGGAGATGAAAATGTTTCTGGAACCCACATTTTATGGGAATTGAGAAAGGATTTGGATTAGATTACAAGACAAATGTCCTGATGAGGGAGACTATATTGGATTCCCTAAAATCTGAATTCCTGTCATTAAAGGATAATTCACAATATTCTGTGGCCGAATGGGTAAAAATCATATGGAAGCAGATTCTGGGTCAGTATTCATAGGAAATGTAGAGCAACTAGGTATCTCCATCAATGAAATGACAGCTTTAAGTTGGTCTCTACTTCACTGGGAAAGTGAGAATAGAGAATAGATAGCTATCATTGCACAAGAGTCCTGATTTGCATAGGTGATTGGATTCAGATAAGTGCTAAGGTACTGTTCAACTCAAAGACAAGAAGCATTCCCTGTTAGACTCCATGAATTAGTTGGGGAGTACTCTGTGGATTTGAGTGAACATGAAGGACCTTTAACCAAATGGCAAAAATGATGGAAAAAACCTGCTTAACTCAGAATAGAGCTGCCCACACCCCTCACTATATATTCAGGACACATAGAAGGGAAAGATATGCACTGTTGAATGGTAATTCATGAGAAAGGGAAGGAAATAACTCCTTGGTGGATGTGAGCTGTGAGGAAGAATGATGATGTTACTCTATGTTCCATGACTCTGTACCTGGAGAAATAATGGGACTTGATCAACAGAATAGTGGGGGAGGGGGGAAGGTTACAGATGATAAAGAGCTAAATGTAGGTCTCATCTGGAAGAATGATAATGCCTTAGCCTCCTAGTCCATGGCTCCCAGCCCAGTAGGTGAGTCTGGGACAATTGATGACTTCTGACACCCAGGCAGTTGCAGTAATTCTGAGCTATGTGCCACGGCCAAGCAGCCCTCAATGCTGCAGACAGCTTCATTACTGTGAACCCATCCTTCACCAAGCAGCAGACTTTCCATCAGCCAAACGTGAATGAGCAAATCACCCAGGCTCTACATGTTTTCAATAGCACCCTCTCTCTTCTGCCCAGACCTGCTTTGGTTTGTATACTCTGCTGCCTCCCCTCTTGAGCTCTGGTGCAGAAGGTCTGTGACATCACCCAGCCCTTGGATTACATAGGAAACATGGACACGGGGATCTCCTCAATGGACTTGACAGATTGGGGATCTTTGCAGCAATCAGAAAACAACAGTGTGCCCTGGCTTGTCCAGAAATAGGCAAAGTTTCACTGATACATTAATTGATCAACCATCTCCATTCCCATTTCTGAGCAAGGAATGAATGGAAACTTTTCCTAAAATCAGAATGGCCAATGGCAATCTTTAATTGCTTGTCATTGGGCCAGTCACTTCCCTGAACTTTTCTGAGAGTTAGAAGAAATGGACCATCTTCGACTGTTGACCACATATGCATACCCTCACTTGGGTCTAAGCAAGAAGGAACTGGAATGAGGACTGGAGTCATTACAGTGGTTGGTCTTGTGCTAAGGGTACAATTCTTGGAAAGATTCCTACCCACAGCCCTGGATGTGGGGGAGCCAAAAGAAGTATCTCCAAGAGAATCACCCATAAGAGTCTGTAGTGCTTAAAAAAAGAGTCATCTGAATCCTTGGCTAAAAAATCTGCTGGCCTACACAAAGGGTGTTCCCCCAAGACACAAAGGGTGAATTGTTTTGGTTCTATGAACATGGTCCTATTTAGAAATAGGATTTTGAAGATGTTATTTGTTAAAGTTATGCCAAACTGTATTAGGTAAACCAATATGACTGGTGTCCTAATGAGAGGAGATTTGAGCAGAGAAGCCATGTGGTATGATGGAGATTAAGTGATGCTGACACAAACCAGGGACTTCATGGATTACTGGCTACCCACCAGAAGCCAAGGCAGAGGCATAGAACTGAATCTACCCTTTAAAAAGAAGCATGGCCCTGCTGATACTTTGATCTTGGGCTTTTAACCTTTAGAACTGTGAAATAATAGATTTCTGTTGTCTAAGCTAACTAGTCTGTGGTATTGCTATAGTAGCCCTAGCAAACTAAGAGAGCAGGAATGGATGTTAACTAACATAACAGCTGGTAACTGATAGAGATTACTGGAGGTGGAGAGCCACTAGTGCAGCCCTTACCCATAAGCTTGAAAAGATTATGATAAGGTGCATCTGAAAAGAATACGGGGATAGTCGCTCTTTTTTGTCCTCAGGGATTTCAGTTGGGGACCTAACAGATCCTGGGAATTCCCATAGGACCAAAGGAGTGCCAGGGGGCTTGTAAAGAAGGCAAGGCTTGTGAGAGAAATAGTTGGCTGATTGAATGGTTTGGCAGCACTGGAGAGTACCAGGGAGAAGATGGGCATCATTCCTAAGAAAATTATATGCTGATGTGAAGACCACCACATCAAAAGAGGCATGAATAGCAGACAAAACCTGACTGAATAAGAGTGAAGCTGGAGACCCATCCTTAAACATGGCATATAGACAGTCACTGAAGGAGACCCTGCATCCACAACTCTTCTCCCTGATCCTAACATCAGAGACTCTACTTAGAGGAGTAAGTGGGTACAGCCATTCCTATGCTCTTTTTCCCCTTCAGAAAGCCAGAAGCATAGCGCTAGCTTATGCTGGGAAATAAGGTGGTGGAAATTTGAATACTGAATACAAACTGGATGGGATTAGATTTTAATAGTTGAAAATAACCAGAAAGCTATAGCATCTGCAAAAAATATTCGCAAGGGATGGAAAAAGATGATTCACCATAGCAAGGTGGGACAATGAGTCACTGAAATTTGCAAAACCATTGCATGATTAAACTCCCATAAAATGGATCTTTTCAAAGCATTGGTTAGCCAGACCATCTAATAACTTGTGGAGCCCAGTGCAAAATAAAATGATGATACCCGTGTTCAAAATTATTAAAAATGTCAAAGCAGTGTCAGCAGCGCATTGATTCAAGCATGGGGCCTTCTGAGTGTGGGGACCAGTGTGATTGCACAGGTCACATGCCATACAGCTGGCCCTTCTGGTTACATACGAGTCCGCAGAATTTTCCAGATAAGTAATTACCTGATGACATGGTAGATGGTCAGATTGCAGGAACGTGCTGAGGATGTGGTGCTGATTTCATAGTGGTAGAGAGTGTCTGTAACCATGCTTTCTAGATAGTGGGGACCACTATCTAGAGTAGGGAAAGTGTTATGCTATTTAGCAAGGGAGTACACAGATAAAGTTCCAGAGATCGAGGTATGGGTAATTCACCTGGAGCCCTCTTAATGGTTGAGAGTGCCGACTCTGGAGTCAGGTTCAAATGTAGGCTCCTATTTACTATGTGAGATTTTTAATTCAGTTTCCTCATCTGTAAGATAAGAAGAATAATGGTGTGGAACTCAAGGGTATTTGTGAAACTTAAATGATTTACTTTATATAAAGCATTTTGGAAGTGTCTGATACATATTAAGTGCCCAACAAAATAATTTTAGCTCTTATGAGCTAGTAGCATGATGCTATTGGTTGTCAACAACCTTTGGGAATGGGAAAATGGAATGAGAAGCAATGGGATGGAAGTCAGAATAGGAAAGGCTATTCATTAACAAATGAATCCTAAATTTCAGTGGCCTAATATAATACAGGTTTTTTGCTTAGGTCACAGTGTGATAAGGCTAATGCAGGTTGGGTAGTTCTTTGTGGCAGTTCTCCTTCAAGTGGTGACTCAAATATTCTGGCTCCTTCTAATTTATGGGTCTGGCATGCTAAAAATGGCCTCCAACTTCATCACAGATGGTGAAGAGCAGGTGTAAATGATTCTGTAAGGGGCTTTAAGCGCAGGCCTGAAAGTGGCATAACCCTTTCTGCCTGTATCTCACTGGCCAGGATCAAGTCACATGACCTCAACCTAATTGCACATGAAGCTTGGAAATTTCCTCCTGTGTGCCAGGAACAAGAATGACATGAAGACATACCGATGTCTCTGCCACTGGAGCTATTTGAAATCCAGTCCATTGCCCAACTTAGATATAAGATAGGACCTAATGAGATCTAGTGATTTATAATATTAATATTGAAAACCTGTGTGACAGATGCTATTCAGTGCTGCTCACAAGTGTTTTCTCAAACCAATGCTTTTACAGATTGGGCCCCTGGTGGAGTGTGCCCTGACTTGCCAAGGATTAGAGTCTATATTTAGCCCTGCCAACCCTGTGGTATGGATTCCATGGCTCTCATCTTTTAGAGGCAGCAAAAGAGCTACCAATTTAATACCTCCCTTGACAGGTGGTGGATTTATGGTTGGTACCCAGTTTTGTCCCACTTTGTTCTTGCTGTCTCCATTACACCCATATTATCAGGCCAACTTGACTTTTTAAAATCTAGGACCTTTCTTTTTCTCTTTGTTCAGTATGACTTTTCTGATCCTTGTTTTGATGAATCTATGATGACCCCCTATTGACTTTCCATATGACATCTACTCACTGTGCCAGGGTCATGCTGCCCAACATTGGCCTTTCTTGTTCCATATGGCGATATTATTCCATGTGTACAAGACCCTGGTGTGTATGGATCTTTTTCAGTTTAAGGTTCCTGTTTAATGGCCTGGTGATGTGCTGAGCTGCATTTGGTGTGTTGGATAATTTCCTTAATTTGAGCCTGATGTTTGAGAAGATTGGATATTCACCAGTTCATGTAATTTTGGTTTTTGACTCATAAAACTGGAGCAGATGGGCCTGGGGCACAATGATTCAGTGACTGCTGATCTTTTTCATGTACTTTTTAATTTATGAGGAGGACAGTTGCTAGAGAGTCTTTTCTACAATTTTTTTCTAGTCACCTCACACAATTGTTTGATATTACTGTTCTATCGTGATAAGAATTCTCAGATTATCCTTTTTCGTAATTCAGTAAAAACACTTTCTATAAAATATTTATTTATTTCTGTTATATAAACATACCGATCTTATAATTAGGTATCGAGGACTTTGGCTCACAAAACGTGATCTGCCTTTATGTAAGTGTGAAAGACGATGCACCAAATGTCTCCCTGGTATGTTCTCTTTTGCTGCTTGGGCAGAGCTGTTAGAAGTTGCTTAAATGGGGGCAGACACATAGGCAACATTTAGGCATGATTCCAGTGACTGGATTGAAATTGGGAAATTAGGTAAAACAATTTGGCCTTCTTCCTAGTTGTCCTTAAAGAGTAATCGTTGGCAAGACCCCTGATAAGCTCATACATTCAACAAATATGCATCGAGGACCTGCCATTTTTGTGCCAGTTGCTACGATCAAACAATGAAATCCTGGACCGTTGGAATACTCCTTTTCAAGTGCTCTCACCTTATCAGAGTAGAGAATGTATATATATGTATATATATATAAACACACACACAATGTATATATATATGTATTTACATATATGTCTGTAATTTCAAAAGAGAGTGATAAGTGCAATAATATAATATGTATGATATAAAGCAATAGCGTAAAGGAAGAAAGATTAATTGAACCAGAAATCAAGTTTTCATATAAGCTGTGTTGATATTTAATTTCTCAGAGAGCTAGTTATATAATCATTCCCTCTTCGGAATATGTTCCCATGTTGTCCTCCTCTAATATGTAACTTGCATATGAGACACATACAATAATGTATTTAAAAATGCTAAGAACAGGAACACGGAAGCTGTGACTTGCTCACTGTCACAAACCCCGTAGGAAAGGAGCTTGGAGAACACTCACGCCTCAGAGAACTTCAGCAGAGCTCCATGTTGTTTTTATGTGTGTCTCTATGGAAAGTCAACTAAGAGAATAAATTCTCCAAGAGTTGGCAGAAAGTCTAATTGTCCCCTACTCTGGCTTCCTAGAAGGTGGGAAGGAAAGGTATTTGAAAGTCAATGCTACACTAGTTTGGGGTAAAGAACACTGAGTGGGGAGATGGGAAAACTGGATTCCAGGTTATCTCCTCTACTAGTTCACTTTGCGATGTTACGCAATTCATTCACTATCTCAGGGACTTCATCAACTCATAATGGTTTTTAGATTTCCAAGTCTAAACTTATCTGCAATTCACTTGACAAACATTTATTGAATATCTATTATGTTTCAGGCAGTGGATTCTCTTAATAGTGCTTGTTAAATATTGCATCTGGGCAGTCAATCATTTGTTTTCTCCCTTCGCTCCCTACATTTTTCTTTATGATGCTAGAGGGCTATAGCTTGGGGCTTAATCTGGAGACACCAGCAGTTTCTGAGAAGCTGGACTTGCTTTGTGCTTTCCCTACTGGGCTCCCCCACCCCCCAAATCTGCTCTTGGGTGCTAATGGTAGGTATAGAATAACTGCTCTCCAATATAGGGAATGGAGTCTTTTCCTGAGAATTGCTGCTTGTAGATCTCTGAATGCCCAGGAAGTGGGAAATATAGTTTCCTTCAGGGTAATTGGCTACTTCACAAATTTGCCACAATTGGCAAGTGGATCAGCTCTTGCAAAGACTAGAGAGTGTTGATTTTTAACTTCGTTGGGTGTATGTGAGTGTGTGTAGTTGAGATATATTTTTTATTAATATAGTTTCTATATTTTTATTAGGAACTAACATTTTTTCCACCCATAAATTTGGCATCATGTGACAGTGAGAATTACAATAGTAGGAAGAGAAGGGACTGTGCAAACAAAGCAAAGACATAAAATGCAACTAGGGAAAAGCAACCAGCTGCTGCAACTGTAAAGAAAAAGAAAACTTCAGGGAGGTCTGATTTATAGGGAATAATTATTATCAGTTGATTTAGAAAATTGGGGCAGAGAGAGGAACCCGCCGAAGTGCCTGTTTTTGTTCACTGATTTGAAAAATCCCTCAGTCTGTGCTATTATAAAAATGATAATTCCTGGTGAATATGTCCCTTTTCACTTAAAGATTTGCAAGGATTTGAAAAATACTGCTTGAATAAAATTATGAAGCTCATTTAGACCACGATTCAAAATGTAAAAGCAAAGACCAGAAACAGGTCAAGGATTTGTCAAAGCTGCCTGAGGAATCAGAGTGAAAATATAAACCCAATTCCAATTTCTGATTTACAGAATCCAGAAAGAGAGGTTCCCATAACTAAACATTAAATCCTAGTTAGTCTTCACAATAGCATTCAATCTAAGGGTGAGCACTCACCCATTAATTTATTCCATCACTCATTCATCATTTATTGAGCACCAACTGGGTACTGTGTACAGGTTTATGAGCTAAGAGTACGAGGAGAGGTAAGACTTCTCTTCCTTCGAAGAGTCCATGTATTTAAGAGAGTGAAGTGAAATGAACGTGACAAACTAAGATGCATCTTCCAAGCTGTGAAATATTTAGCAATTAAATGTTTAAAATCAGAAAACCAACTGACATCTTCCTGGTCTTGGTGGCCCTTCTCCATGCCCCCCACTCCCAAAATGCAGGATGATTTGCCTGGTTATTCATAAAAATTTTAAAATTGCCATTTTACTAGGATGCATTTCAGCTGGCCTTAAGATAAGAAGACATGGAAATCACAACATCAGAGATAACCTGGTATAGCTGAAAAGAGCCTTGAACTGGGAGTCAGGAAACCTGGGTTGTAAACACACTAACCCATTGTGTGAATTAAGGCAAAGCGTTACCTTTTTAGGACTTAGATGCTTCACATTCAGACACTGATTGGAGGGCTCTCTAAGGTTCTTAAAAAATTTAATTGAACAAAGATGTATAGAGTACCTCATATAAGGCTAGCATTGTTCAGGAAATTGTAAATACAGAGTATTTACAAAATAGACTGTAAAGTAGGAGGAAAATCAAAAAGTATGGTGTTCTGGAAGCCCTGTGAACAGAGTGTTTCCGAGAAGAGAGAGGGATCGACGGTCAAATGTTGTTGATAGAGCAGAAAAAATGAGGGTGAGAATTGACCATCAGGTTTAGCCAATCAATCATTGGTGAAATGGACATGAGTAGTTTCTGGGGAATTATGGGGATGAAGGCATAACTGGAGTGGTTTCTGGAGAAAATGTGGGGAGAGGAACTGGAAATAGAGAATCTACAGTTTTTTTGTTTTGTTTTGAAGAGTTTTGCTAACTGAAGTAGAATATATTTCTTTTTTTTTATTTTTAATTTTCTGGCTGGAACATCAAGTACAATGTTTAATAGAAGCAGTGATTTTGTGGCTTTCCTTGCTGCCTGCTCATGCTAATAATAAATCTTCTAATGTTTTGCCATTATGATATTTGCTGTGTATTTTCTTGCAAGGAATCCCTTATTAGGTGGAGGAAATTCCCTTCTATTCCTAACTTGAGAAGAGGCTTTTGATTTTTTAAAAATCATGAATAGGTGTTGGTTTGGTGACAAATGCCCTTGCTGCATCTATTACAACTGTTATTTGGGTTTTGATATTTAATAAAAATATGAAATACAATTTTTCATATTCTGAAGTAGAGTGAATTCTATTTGATTTTCTATTGCTCAGCATTCCTGCATTTCTGGGCTAAATTCAGCATGAACATGATTTAAAAAATTTTTTCCTAATAGTTCACTTACATTTATGTGATAAGTGAATTTTCTTTTCTCATACTAAGCTTATCAGGTTTCAGTATCAATATTTTATATGCTAAGTTCATAAAATGAGTTGCGGAATGCTCCTTTGTTTACTAAGATTATTTGTAGAAGCTTGAGTTTATCTATTCCTTGAATTTTGTTGGAATTTACCTCTAAATACACACAAGCTAGGTATGTGTGTTTGTTGTGTGTGTTTATGTAGATGTTAATTTCATCTCTTTAATTCAACAATGAAATACATGTCTTTAAAAATTCTTCTCAAGTCAGTTTTAGGCTATTTCTCCACATTTCATATTTGCTGGCAAAAATTTTTTTTCATAGTAGTTTGTTTTTCTTTATTTCAGCCATGTCATATTTATAATATTATTCTTTGTTTTCCTTATTATATTTCACTTCTGCCTTCTCATTTTTCCTTGATCTTTATTTGTTTTGTCTTTGTTTTTATTTAATTAGTTTATATGCATCTCTATTTCCTTTTTTTAATTTTCTTTTCCATAAGTTCTAGTCCCTTTTAGAACATCTGAAGCTCATTAACTTTTAGTTCTTTTTCTAATACAATAATTTGAAGCTATGAATTTCTCTCTAAATGCTACTCTAATGGTATTCTTCAGGCTCCAAGGCAAAGTATTTTCATTATCATTCAGTTCTAAGTATATTCTAACTTTTATTTTTGACCTGAGTGATTTTAAAATGTGCAATTTAACATATATATTAATTTTATTTTATTACCTTATCATTTTGACATTAACTTTTGACTTTGTTAAAATGAATTCAGGAAACGCAGTCTGTATTATATTCATTCTTTGATACTTACTTTCATGACCTAATACATAGTCGTATAAAATAATTTTTGGATGTTCTTTATAAAAATGTGTATTTTTATATTGTTGAATACATTACTCTCTCTCCTATCTGTCCTATCTTTCTATCTGTTTATCTATCTATCATATCCTTTGTATGTCACTGAGAAAAATAAATTGGTATTTTCTCATATGGATGGTGAATTTATAAATTTCTCTTTGTAATTCATGCAATTTTTATTTTTGGAATTTTGAGATTAGAATATTCTATTAGTATAGCTCTCATATCTTTCTGGTGAATCAAGCCTTCAACTATTATATTATAATTAATCACTTCATTTCTCAAAATGTTTTTTTGACCTAGAATATTATTTGTATGATGCTAATACAATCACACCAGTTTTCTTTTAGCTTATATTTCATTGATGTGATTTTTCCATTCTTTCTTTGTGCTTTTATTTTAGCTGAGTCTTTGTTGGTTATCTTTGTAGTTTAAGTGGTGAGTTTAGGCCTTTTATATTTGTGTGATGACATATATGTAGATTCATTTCTACTACCTTATATTGCTTTTTCTATGTGTCTACCCTTTTCTCATCCTTTTCCTGTCTTTCATGGGGTTGATTGGTCTTCATTATTCTATTTTTCATTTTTGACTGATTTGGAAATTATATACCTTATTTCTATGCATTCAGTAGTCATTGTTAAAATGCACCCTTAAAATTTTAAGTTAAGTAATTATGTATTCCTCTAAAAGCTTATTTTCTCTCCCATTGAAGAGAAAGTCAAGAGCATCTCCATGTGACACGGGCAGGGACACAAGAACCCCCAGGAATGTTGGCAGCCAGTGTGAGAGCATTACAGACTTTGGGGAGAATGCATCTTTTGCTGATGCCATGATTTTGGACTTCTCCTAGCCTCAAATGCATGAGCCAATAAATTTCTGCTGTTTAAGCCAACCCTGGTATTTGTTATAGCAACCTGACCAACTAAGACAAGAGTGAATTGGCTCAGTCTTAAGGCAGGTGTATGTTTAAAGTTTTAAGAAACTGCCACAGTGATTTTTAAAATGGTATTGTCAACTTTGTCCAAAAAGGTGAAGAGGCAGCCAATTCAATGGGAGAAAATATTTGTAAATCACACAGTGGATAAAGGTTTGATATCCTGTATACATAAAGAAATCATATGCCTCACAACAAAAGAACAAACGACCCAATTATAAAATTGGCTAAAGACAGGAATAGGCATTTTTCTGAAGAGCAAATACAGATAGCTGAAAAGTATATGAACAGGCAGAGTTCGTGCCTGCCATGCCAGAGACCCGGGTTTGATTCCCAGTGCCTGCCCATGCAAAAATGCATATGAAGAGATGCTCATTTTCATTAGCTATAAGGGAAATGAGCATCAGGACTATAATGACCTCACACCTATAAGAATGGCTGTCATTAAACAAACAGGAAACTGTAAATGCTGGAGAGGATGTGGAGAAATCGGGACACTTATGCACTGCTGGTGGGAATGTATATGGTACAGCTACTATGGAAGGCAGTCTGCAGATTCCTCTGAAAACTAAATACCGAGTTGCCTTATGACCCAGCAATGGCACTACTTGGTATGTACCCAGAAGAGCTGAAAGCAGTGACACAAACAGAGATTTGCACACTGATGTTCACAGCAGCATTATTCACAACCACCTAAAGATGGAAACAATCCAAGTGCCCATCAACAGATGAGTGGATTAACAAAATGTGGTATACACATATGATGGACTATTATGCAGCCGTAAGACGAAATGATGCCCTGAACCACATGACAAGATGGATGAGCCTTGAGGACATAATGCTGAGTGAAATAGGCCAGACACAAAGGGATAGATACTGTATGATTCCACTTTTATGACCATAGTAAGGGTAAAATCAGAGGCTTATATTATAGAATATAAGGGACTTGGAGATACATAGAAGCTAGAGATCGGTAAACAGTTAGCTAATCAGGTTGAACAGTTCACTAGTGGGTCTATGAGTAATATTACCAACCTGAAGGTGAACAGGATTGAAAGGAATTGTGTCTCACTGATTAACACACAAATATAAATAAGTTCTTGCATGAATTACTGCAAAGGCATGACTCTTGTACAAAGAGTGTATAATTTTGGGGTGTAGAGAGAAAATGCCACTGCATGCTATGGGCTATGTTTAACAGGAAAACATCAACAATAACCCAGCAACACCAGGGATACATAATGGGGGGAGGGACAAGGGTTAGGGGAGAGGTTTGGATTTTGGATTTGGTGAGGGTGTGTTTATTGGCTATATTTCTCTTGGGAACAATGAAATTATCTAAAATTGAGAGTGTTGATGGACTGTTGACATTGGACTTTATACATGATGCCCAATGAATGGAGGTGGCTGAAGGATGTACTGAGAAGTAGATTGGTGAATGACGGTATATACATATGATTAAATATTGTGCTGCTACAAAAATGTGAAGCATGCAACAGTGTGAATGAAACTGTGGGACATTTGGTGAGACAAACCAGAAACAAAAGAGCAAATATTGTATGATTTCATTTATAAAATACTTATAAGAAAACTGTGGCCTAAATTGTAGGCTCTTATAGTAGTCACATTTAGTCCAGAGTGGTAATTGTTATTTCTGGATTTTGAGGGGCTGTTTTATATATACATAACCTGATATTTAGAGATAAGAATGAGGCCAACCAGGTCGGGATTAAGGTAATTCAGAATTCAAGGGCAAGGAAGACATAGTCTGTAGGTTAGAACTTCACTCTTTGAGATAAAAGGCAGAAAGTTTTATTTTGTCTAGAATCTAAATTTTCTGTAGCACATAATCTAACTTAACCTGACTGGATAGATTATTTAAACAGTCCAAACACAGGGAGCTCAGAATAAGAATGAGGGTCTTTAATCCTGTATAGCATAATGTAATGCCTGGATATACCCCAGAATATATTAAGCAGGTAATCAAAAACTATTGGCAAAGTCCCTTGAGGAATAGGAGAAAAAATATGAAACTATTAATCTTTACCACTAGGGAAACCCCTGATACTGTGTCAAGCATTAGGGTCACCCAAATCAATAGGCCAAGCCCCTGATCTTGAGGTTTGCTCTTGTGAAGCTTATGGATGTAGCAGAGAAGCTTAACCCCTACCTATAGGTATGCGTAAGAGTTACTTCTGTTAGGACTTCTTTGTTTCTCAGATGTGGCCTCACTCTCTCTAAACCCAACTCTGTAAGTGAAATCATTGCCCTCCCCGCTAGGTAGAACATGACATCCAGGGGTGAAAGTCTCCCTGGTGGCATGGGAAATGACTCCCAGGGATGAGCCTGGCCCTGGCACTGTGGGATCAACAATGCCATCCTGACCAAAAGGGGAAAAAGAAGTGTAATGAATAAGATATTAATGACTGAGAGAGTTCAAATAGAGTCAAGAGGCTACTCTGAAGGTTACTCTTACGCAAGCTTCAGTTAAACATTGCTACCTATCATAACTTGCCAAATTCCAACGAAAACCATTCCTGCCAATACTAAAGAATACCTGGGGCAATATATAAGATTCCACAAAGGTTCCATGCAGTAGTGTAACTGCCCAGAAACCTACAACCTCCAGATGGCTCCCTGTACCAGATAAATCCTGAAATGTAGAGGGGCCAGCCTTTCTAGAGCATCAAGTAGTTCCATCCCCCTATTCCATATTATCAACAGCCCCTTCCAACATGAAAAAGTTAGAATGGGCATAGCCCAAATACACCTAAAGAGTGGTAGAAAGATCAAAGGTGATGGTGGAATTATATAGAAAAGATAGGGTTTAACAAATGAGTATGATTGCCGAATCATTACATTGATATTTCCTTTAGTCTCCAGTACCTTAGGGCAGCTGGAAGTAAAAACCTGAAATTGTGGAATTATAATCCATACCAAACTCTGAAATCTGCTCTACAACTAATTGTTGTGATGTGCTTTGAAATTTATTGTTTTCATGTATATATGCTATTTAAAGAGAAGTAGTAGTATAACAGAGAAGATAGGATTTAACAAATGAGTATGACTGCTGAATCCTTATATTGATATTTCTTTTTTTATAGTTTTTTTATTAATTAAAAAAAGAATTAACAAAACAATTAGAAATCATTCCATTCTACATGTACAATCAGTAATTCTTAATAACATCACATAGTTGCATATTCATCATTTCTTAGTACATTTGCATCGATTTAGAAAAAGAAATAAAAAGACAACAGAATAAGGATTAAAACATTAATAGAAAGAAAAAAAAAAAACCCTATACCTCACATGCAGCTTCATTCAGTGTTTTAACATAATTGCATTACAATTGGGTAGTATTGTGCTGTCCATTTCTGAGTTTTTATATCCAGTCCCGTTGTACAGTCTGTATCCCTTCAGCTCCAATTACCCCTTCTCTCTCTTTTTTTTTTTAATTAACGGAAAAAAAGAAATTAACCCAACATTTAGGAATCATACCATTCTACATATGCAATCAGTAATTCTTAACATCATCACATAGATGCATGATCATCAATTCTTAGTACATTTGCATCGGTTTAGAACTAGCAACATAACCGAAAAAGATATAGAATGTTGATATAGTGACAAAAATAAAAGTAATAATAGTAAAGTCAAAACAAAACAAAACATAAACCAATAGCTCAGATGCAGCTTCATTCAGTGTTTTAACAAGATTACTTTACAATTAGGTATTATTGTGCTGTCCATTTTTGAGTTTTTGTATCTAGTCCTGTTGCACAGTCTGTATCCCATCAGCTCCAATTGCCCTTTATCTTACCCTGTTTCTACCTCCTGCTGAACTCTGTTACCAATGACATATTTCAAGTTTATTCTCGAATGTCCGTTCACATCAGTGGGACCATACAGTATTTGTCCTTTAGTTTTTGGCTAGACTCACTCAGCATAATGTTCTCTAGGTCCATCCATGTTATTACATGGTTCATAAGTTTATCCTGTCTTAAAGCTGCATAGTATTCCATCGTATGTATATACCACAGTTTGTTTAGCCACTCTTCTGTTGATGGAGATTTCGGCTGTTTCCATCTCTTTGCAATTGTAAATAACGCTGCTATAAACATTGGTGTGCAAATGTCCGTTTGTGTCTTTGCCCTTAAGTCCTTTGAGTAGATTCCCAGCAATGGTATTGCTGGATCGTATGGCAATTCTATATTCAGCTTTTTGAGGAACCGCCAAACTGCCTTCCACAGTGGTTGCACCATTTGACATTCCCACCAACAGTGGATAAGTGTGCCTCTTTCTCTGCATCCTCTCCAGCACTTGTCATTTTCTGTTTTGTTGATAATGGCCATTCTGGTGGGTGTGAGATGATATCTCATTGTGGTTTTGATTTGCATTTCTCTAATGGCCAGGGACATTGAGCATCTCTTCATGTGCCTTTTGGCCATTTGTATTTCCTCTTCTGATAGGTGTCTGTTCAAGTCTTTTTCCCATTTTGTAATTGGGTTGGCTGTCTTTTTGTTGTTGAGATGAACAATCTCTTTATAAATTCTGGATACTAGACCTTTATCTGATATATCATTTCCAAATATTGTCTCCCATTGTGTAGGCTGTCTTTCTACTTTCTTGATGAAGTTCTTTGATGCACAAAAGTGTTTAATTTTGAGGAGCTCCCATTTATTTATTTCCTTCTTCAGTGTTCTTGCTTTAGGTTTAAGGTCCGTAAAACCTCCTCCAGTTGTAAGATCCATAAGATATCTCCCAACATTTTCCGCTAACTGTTTTATGGTCTTAGACCTAATGTTTAGATCTTTGATCCATTTTGAGTTAACTTTTGTATAGGGTGTGAGAGATGGGTCTTCTTTCATTCTTTTGCATATGGATATCCAGTTCTCTAGGCACCATTTATTGAAGAGACTGTTCTGTCCCAGGTGAGTTGGCTTGACTGCCTTATCAAAGATCAAATGTCCATAGATGAGAGGGTCTATATCTGAGCACTCTATTCTATTCCATTGGTCGATATACCTATCTTTATGCCAATACCATGCTGTTTTGACCACTGTGGCTTCATAATATGCCTTAAAGTCCGGCATCGCTAGACCTCCAGCTTCGTTTTTTTTCCTCAAGATGTTTTTAGCAATTCGGGGCACCCTGCCCTTCCAGATAAATTTGCTTATTGGTTTTTCTATTTCTGAAAAATAAGTTGTTGGGATTTTGATTGGTATTGCATTGAATCTGTAAATCAATTTAGGTAGGATTGACATCTTAACTATATTTAGTCTTCCAATCCATGAACACGGTATGCCCTTCCATCTGTTTAGGTCTTCTGTGATTTCTTTTAACAGTTTTTTGTAGTTTTCTTTATATAGGTTTTTTGTCTCTTTAGTTAAATTTATTCCTAGGTATTTTATTCTTTTAGTTGCAATTGTAAATGGGATTCGTTTCTTGAATTCCCACTCAGCTTGTTCATTACTAGTGTATAGAAATGCTACAGATTTTTGAATGTTGATCTTGTAACCTGCTACTTTGCTGTACTCCTTTATTAGCTCTAGTAGTTTCGTTGTGGATTTTTCCGGGTTTTCGATGTATAGTATCATATCGTCTGCAAACAGTGATAGTTTTACTTCTTCCTTTCCAATTTTGATGCCTTGTATTTCTTTTTCTTGTCTAATTGCTCTGGCTAGAACCTCCAACACAATGTTGAATAATAGTGGTGATAGTGGACATCCTTGTCTTGTTCCTGATCTTAGGGGGAAAGTTTTCAATTTTTCCCCATTGAGGATGATATTAGCTGTGGGTTTTTCATATATTCCCTCTATCATTTTAAGGAGGTTCCCTTGTATTCCTATCTTTTGAAGTGTTTTCAGCAGGAAAGGATGTTGAATCTTGTCAAATGTCTTCTCTGCATCAATTGAGATGATCATGTGATTTTTCTGCTTTGATTTGTTGATATGGTGTATTACATTAATTGATTTTCTTATGTTGAACCATCCTTGCATACCTGGGATGAATCCTACTTGGTCATGATGTATAATTCTTTTAATGTGTTGTTGGATACGATTTGCTAGAATTTTATTGAGGATTTTTGCATCTATATTCATTAGAGAGATTGGTCTGTAGTTTTATTTTTTGTAATATCTTTGCCTGGTTTTGGTATGAGGGTGATGTTGGCTTCATAGAATGAATTAGGTAGTTTTCCCTCTGCTTCGATTTTTTTGAAGAGTTTGAGGAGAATTGGTACTAATTCTTTCTGGAACGTTTGGTAGAATTCACATGTGAAGCCATCTGGTCCTGGACTTTTCTTTTTAGGAAGCTTTTGAATGACTAATTCAATTTCTTTCCTTGTGATTTGTTTGTTGAGGTCATCTATGTCTTCTTGAGTCAAAGTTGGTTGTTCATGTCTTTCCAGGAACCCGTCCATTTCATCTAAATTGTTGTATTTATTAGCGTAAAGTTGTTCATAGTATCCTGTTATTACCTCCTTTATTTCTGTGAGGTCAGTAGTTATGTCTCCTCTTCCATTTCTCATCTTATTTATTTGCATCCTCTCTCTTCTTCTTTTTGTCAATCTTGATAAGGGCCCATCAATCTTATTGATTTTCTCATAGAACCAACTTCTGGTCTTATTGATTTTCTCTATTGTTTTCATGTTTTCAATTTCATTTATTTCTGCTCTAATCTTTGTTATTTCTTTCCTTTTGCTTGCTTTGGGATTAATTTGCTGTTCTTTCTCCAGTTCTTCCAAGTGAACAGTTAATTCCTGCATTTTTGCCTTTTCTTCTTTTCTGATATAGGCATTTAGGGCAATAAATTTCCCTCTTAGCACTGCCTTTGCTGCATCCCATAAGTTTTGATATGTTGTGTTTTCATTTTCATTTGCCTCGAGGTATTTACTAATTTCTCTTGCAATTTCTTCTTTGACCCACTCGTTGTTTAAGAGTGTGTTGTTGAGCCTCCACGTATTTGTGAATTTTCTGGCATTCCGCCTCTTATAGATTTCCAACTTCATTCCTTTATGATCCGAGAAAGTGTTGTGTATGATTTCAATCTTTTTAAATTTGTTAAGACTTGCTTTGTGACCCAGCATATGGTCTATCTTTGAGAATGATCCATGAGCACTTGAGAAAAAGGTGTATCCTGCTGTTGTGGGATTTAATGTCCTATAAATGTCTGTTAAGTCTAGCTCCTTTATAGTAATATTCAGATTCTCTATTTCTTTATTGATCCTCTGTCTAGATGTTCTGTCCATTGATGAGAGTGGGGAATTGAAGTCTCCAACTATTATGGTATTTGTGTCTATTTCCTTTTTCAGTGTTTGCAGTGTATTCCTCACGTATTTTGGGGCATTCTGGTTCGGTGCATAAATATTTATGATTGTTATGTCTTCTTGTTTAATTGTTCCTTTTATTAGTATATAGTGTCCTTCTTTGTCTCTTTTAACTGTTTTACATTTGAAGTCTAACTTGTTGGATATTAGTATAGCCACTCCTGCTCTTTTCTGGTTGTTATTTGCATGAAATATCTTTTCCCAACCTTTCACTTTCAACCTATGTTTATCTTTGGGTCTAAGATGTGTTTCCTGTAGACAGCATATAGAAGGATCCTGTTTTTTAATCCATTCTGCCATTCTATGTCTTTTGATTGGGGAATTCAGTCCATTAACATTTAGTGTTATTATTGTTTGAATAATATTTTCCTCTACCATTTTGCCTTTTGTATTATATATATCATATCTGACTTTCCTTCTTTCTACACTCTTCTCCATACCTCTCTCTTCTGTCTTTTCGGTTCTGACTCTAGTGCTCCCTTTAGTATTTCTTGCAGAGCTGGTCTCTTCGTCACAAATTCTCTCAGTGACTTTTTGTCTGAGAATGTTTTAATTTCTCCCTCATTTTTGAAGGACAATTTTGCTGGATATAGGAGTCTTGGTTGGCAGTTTTTCTCTTTTAGTAATTTAAATATATCATCCCACTGTCTTCTCGCCTCCATGGTTTCTGCTGAGAAATCTACACATAGTCTTATTGGGTTTCCCTTGTATGTGATGGATTGTTTTTCTCTTGCTGCTTTCAAGATCCTCTCTTTCTCTTTGACCTCTGACATTCTAACTAGTAAGTGTCTTGGAGAACGCCTATTTGGGTCTAATCTCTTTGGGGTGCACTTCACTTCTTGGATCTGTAATTTTAGGTCTTTCATAAGAGTTGGGAAATTTTCAGTGAAAATTTCTTCCATTAGTTTTTCTCCTCCTTTTCCCTTCTCTTCTCCTTCTGGGACACCCATAACACGTATATTTGTGCGGTTCATATTGTCCTTGAGTTCCCTGATACCCTGTTCAAATTTTTCCATTCTTTTCCCGATAGTTTCTGTTTGTTTTTGGAATTCAGATGTTCCATCCTCCAAATCACTAATTCTATCTTCTGTCTCTTTGAATCTATCATTGTAGGTATCCATTGTTTTTTCTATCTTTTCTACTTTGTCCTTCACTTCCATAAGTTCTGTGATTTGTTTTTTCAGTTTTTCTATTTCCTCTTTATGTTCAGCCCATGTCTTCTTCATGTCCTCCCTCAATTTATCGATTTCGTTTTTGAAGAGGTTTTCCATTTCTGTTCGTATATTCAGCATTAGTTGTCTCAGCTCCTGTATCTCATTTGAACTATTGGTTTGTTCCTTTGACTGGGCCATTTTTTCAATTATTTGAGCGTGATCCGTTATCTTCTGTTGGTGTCTGCGCATTTAGACAGATTTCCCTGGGTATTGGATCCAAAAGTTAGGAAGATTTTTCTGTGAAATCTCTGGGTTCTGTTTTTCTTATCCTGCCCAGTAGGTGGCGCTCACGGCACACGTTTGTCTGCGGGTCCCACCAGTAAAATGTGCTGTGGGACCTTTAACTTTGGAAAACTCTCGCTGTCCGGGAGGTTCGCTAGCCGAAGCGGCTTGGAAGAGTTCTAGCCGGCCCGGGGACCGAACGCAGGGAGGGTTGCTGGCCGCCGCAGCCCGGGAAAGCGCCCGTCCGAATTTCCTAGTTGGCCGGGGCGACAAGCGTGGCGGAAGTGCACCAGCGGCAGCGGCCCGCCCGGGAGAGTGCACGTTCCCGGGGGGTCACGGGTTTGGAAGGGGCCTCCCCCGCCCGTCACCGTTCTCCGCGGCCTGGGGATTTCCGATCCAATTCTCTCAGTTGGTCTGGGGGGCCGCGCGTGGTGTGGCCACCAGCTGCTGCGGTTTCAGGGGACCGCCTCTCCAATTCTCCCAGCCGGCCCAGGAAGGGGGAAGGGAGTTACTCCAGCCCGGGAAGGGGGAAGGGAGCGCCACCCGCGTGCCTCGGCGATCTCACTCAAGCGGCTTCTCTCAGTCAGCCAGCTGTTCCAGGATGGGGTACGCTGTCTTTTTTATCTCTGTTGTGGCTTTGGGCGCTGTTCTGTATCGTTTCTACTCCCCTAGTAGCTGTCCTGGAGAAGAAACTAAGATTCACGCGTCTTACTAAGCCGCCATCTTCTCCGGAAGTATATATTGATATTTCTGTTGGTCTCTGAAATATCGTGGAACTGTAACCCATATCGAACTCTAAAATCTATTCTATAGCTACTTGTTAAAATGTACTTGGAAAAAATGCATTTCTGTATACAAGTTATTAGCATTTCACTTCCCTTATAACCTCATCACAACTTGGTTTGGTACATATTTTAAATTTTAATCACCGTAATATATGTGCATGTTATTACATTGTGGCTTTAATTTGCATTTACCTAATACTCATGATGTTGAGTATAATTTCATCTTTTATTTGCCTTCTGAGTTCTTTCTTTAGTGAAGAATGTGTCCAAATCTTTTGCCCATTAAAAAAATTATTTCGTGTTATTGAGTTTTGAGTGTGTCTTTATATATTCTGGATAGAAGTCCTCTATCAGGTAAATAATTTGCAAATATTTTTCCTAGTCTATGGTATATCTGTCATTTTCTTAACAGTGTCTCTTAAAGAGAAGTTTTGAATTTTGATGACGTTTATCATTTTTTATAGATTTGGTTAACTTAAGGATTCTCTCCTATGTTTTCTTCTAGAAGTTTTATAGTTTTAGGTTTTATATTTAGATCTAAGATCCAATCTCAGTTGAATTTTGTATATCATATTAAGTATGGATTGCCATTTTTTTTTTTTGCATATTGGTGTCCAATTATTCCAGCACTATCCTTTGAAAAGAGTATCCTTTCTTTACTGAATAGCCTTTGCAGCATTAAAAAATCAGTTGTACATATATGTGTGTGGTTCTATTTCTGAAATTTCTTTCTGGTTATACTGATATAGTCCTGTGTCTTTTTGCCAATTACACACTCTCTGGATTACTGTGGCCTATTAATAAGCCTTGAAATCAGGGAGTATTAAAACCTTTTCAAGGTTGTTTAGGATATTCTCAGTCCTTTACATTTCTAAGCGAAAATTTAAAGTCAGCTTGTCAAATTCTACAAGGAAACATGCTGGGAGTTTGGAGTTTCATTGACTACAAATCAATTTGGGGAGAATTAATACTTTAACAATATGGCATCTTCCATGCCATGAACACAGTCTATCTCTCCATTTAGCTTAGGTCTTCTTTGATTTTTTCAGCAAAGTTCCCAGGCAGGTAACCCTATGGGTAAAATGGCTGATGTGCAAAAGTAGATCTGTTCTTCATGCATATTGTACCAAGAGCAGGTTTTATAACCCTCTCTCAGCAAACTTTTCTAAGGTTTCATTGCTCTGTCTTACCTTCTTGTTTATCCCTCTTTTTCCTCCCAAATTCCCACCCATCATAGCCTGGAGAAAGGGGTACATTTAACTAATATTGATATCAATATAAATATTGATAACCTGTCCTATTCCTCCTTGGTTTAAAAAAATATTTATTGAGATATCTTCACACACATACAGTCCATCAAAATATACAATCAATGGCTCACAGTATTATCACACAGTTGTGCATTCATCACCATGATCATTTTTTCCTTGGTATTTAACTTGTCTCATACATTCTCTGTCTTAGGTTCCTTAAACCAAAATCTTACTCTTTGTGGTTAAGTCTCATTCCAAGACACTGGGAGGGATGATTTTTTGTATTGACTTAGTTAAATCTTGAGCTTTAGAGAAATCAGAGTGATGTTTGTAAGGATAAGGCTTAGCATATTTCCCTATGCTGTTTTTGATGACAGCTGTGATATTTGCTACTTCCTTTGGTTCATGAGGCTATTTTGTTCAACTTTCTTATTTCTATCTAAACCTCTAGGTTTTCCTTTTGGGAATCTATTTGGATATCTTTTTGAATAGAAAAATGTTACTGGATCACATTTCTGTATCTTAGCCGTAGTTCCCAAATGTTGGTCTGTAGACCAGGAGCAATCTTACTGAATCAGAATCTTCTGGGAAACTTATTAAAAAGTATATAATTCAAGGATACTTCCTTGAAGTTTTTGATTAATTGTATCTGGGATAAGGCCAGAGAGTCTCTGTTTCTAAGGGGTTCTTTAGGATATTCTCACATGAAGTAGGGCTGAGAAATACTGTTCTAAATGTTGGGCATCCCAATTAGGTTTGAAGGGTTTTGGGGTTTTAACACATAATAATAATAACTAGTATGACAATACTTATTGAACACATTATATGCCAGATATTATGATAAGTGCCTTTATGTGGAGCAAATATGTCACTTTTAAGAAGATGACTTTAACCTTATGAAGTAAATACAATTATTTCCCTTATATGGGTAAACTGAGGCCCCATTTAATATCAGATAGCTAATAATTCTTGGAGGATTCAAACATTAGAGATCTAAGCCAATAGATAAAACCATTTAATGTTAAATATTGCACTACCTAAACTAAGAGGCAAGCACTGATTCCAGCCCTATCTTTAGCAATGTGACCTTGGATATGACATTCAAAAATGCAGGGATCCATTTTTTTTTTTCAGTTGTAAAATATGAGGGCTAGGCTTGGTAATTTTTGAGTTCTTTTTTAGCTTTAAAATTATGCTTTTTCTATGAAAATGTAATTATGTTTAAATAAGCATAACAATGAACTAATCTCTAACATATGAAACATTTATACACAATTTAGAGCAATATTCATGGACATATAGAAGTTTAAGTACAATTTGGCACCTTTCACACTAATCTTTCATTTTATCAACACTTAATATATACATTTTCTGCTCTAAATATTGAATTGTGATTTTTTTCTTTCACTAGAATGTAAGTCTCTAGCCCTTGGGCTTATCTGCAGCTCAGCTGTTCCTGGAATTAAAAGTAACCTTTGGCTTTTCTTTTGCCATTTCTAATTGTCCATGTAAAGAAACTGTTTAGAATTATTATTTTTTAAAATTTGAATCTCAGAAGAGGTCCAAGCTGGTTTGCATTCTGCTGCACTCTATTCTGTGAGTTATAAACAAAATACAAGAGTTATGCACTTATGCACTACACTTCCCAGTGTGGCTGTACTTTTCTAATCAGCAGAATCTTTTTTTTTATATATACTTGAACTAGTGTCTCTGCCAAGCTTCCTTCCCATGGAAGGCAAGGCTGAACCAAGGGTATTTGAGATAGTGGGACAGCATGAGCAAGGACACAGAGACTGGAAGGCACAGGGAGCTGTCAACAGAGAGAAGTTGATTTTGTTGGATCTGTTGGTATATGGGAAATGAGAAACAAATTTGGAAATAGCACTTGAAATCAGATGGTGGAAAGCCCTGCCTGTTAGGCTTAAAATGCTGACTCTTATCTGGAATTAGAGAAAGTATTATGAGCAATTAGGGCTAAAAAAAATTGGAAATAGAGTGTAAGATGTGGAGACTTAGAGACAAATCTCATGGATAGAACTATAACCTAAGAAAGCTACACTGTGGAGCTGACCTGCAGAGTGGGTATAGGAAGGGGCTAGTGGCAATGGGAATGGAGCTGGCCAGGATGTGGAATGAACAGCTGAGGTACAAAGATAAGGCACGTGACCTACTGAAAAATGAATAGACACAGTTTCTTTAGGGAGAGAAGCAGGTTTGTGATGAAGCATCAGAATTTGAACACACTGATTGGAACCTACAGGTGGACATTCCCAAGATGCATTTGGATGATTTTTTTGTTGATCATCAACCAACCATCCTTCCAATAGGAGAGGAATAGTGTACCATGCATTAGGGATGAATGAAAATAAAGGGGAAATAGAATCAACTATTTCTTTCTTAAGGACAAACACTACTCTAGATATTTTACTTCAACAATCCTATAAAACGAATAGTATTGGCTATATTTTAAAGAGTTTAAATGTAAGGAAGTGGCTTCAAAGAAGTTATATGATTTTCCCAAAGTTAAACTCTTTAAAAAGTAGTAGAACCAAGATTTACACTTAGGTTTAATTCACTGTGGGCCCTGAAATCACTAATCTTCGAAATGATCATTTATGCATTTAGTATTTATTTATTGAGTATCTAGCATCTATTTTGTAGAGCATGGTTCAGTCTCCACAAGAGCTTACTGTGTGAAAAAAAGCAACAGAAAAGTATTTATATATATTTTTAAAAGAAAAACTCACAAAATGATGTTATGATTTTTCTATACATAATTATAAAAAATAGTCTGGAAAGACACACATTAAATTGGTAGCAGTGAGTACATCTCCAGAAGGAATCAAGATGGACAGAAAAAGTTAAAGAATATTTAGTTCTAATGTTTTGAATTATTTATACAGAGAATATATTCATGTATTATTTGTGTAGTTAAAAATTAATTTTGTAATGAATATTTTTTTCACAAAATGGCTTCCAGTAGTGACATGATTATGATACAAGGCATTTGAATTAAGTAAATGAGGAAAGAGGATGGGTTTATAGATAATTATTTGGAACAACTTTTGTGTTAAGTGAGACAGTTTTTTTGTCTTTTTTTCATGACTCAATGCTGGTCTTTTGACATAGTTTTTTTTCTTTTTTTTTCATGACTCAATGCTGGTCTTTTCTGAAAAGAGTCAGGCAAACTTCTGTTAACTAAGTCCATGAGATACAGCCAGTTGGGCCAACCTCATTTTGCTGAGAACTTTGTTAGGCTGAAGGGAAGTTACCTTTTGTGTGTATGTGTGGGGGGGATGTTCCCCAGCAGGTGACTGGGTATCATTTGTTCCTTTTTGTGTTCAAAATCACTAAAAGCTAAGTGAGTTCTATAAGAGCCGAGATATAACAGCGAATCCGAATCAACAGGTCATACGTGCGGACATGTATTTATATAATATATATTAATGTACTTATATTTATATATTCAGAACTTTCAGAAAGTGGCTCACATGATGTGGGCACTGGCAAGCCTGAATTCCATAGGGCAGATGAGGGGCTGGAAATGCTGGTAAGAGAAATGTTGAAGTCTTGAGTTTGAATTCCTCAGGTTGGAAACTCAGAAAGAAGTGAAGAGTGTATTCTTGAGGCAGAATTCCTTATTCTCCCTGCAACCCTCAATTCTTTGCATCTAAACTGGTTGGATGAGGCCCCGCCGCATTATGGAGGGTCTCTCCTTTACTTAAAGACAAGGGATAGTAGATGCTAATTCTGTCTATAAAATATCTCCATAGCTCTATCCAGGCCAGCATTTGAT
This sequence comes from Tamandua tetradactyla, assembly GCF_023851605.1. Taxonomy (NCBI): domain Eukaryota; kingdom Metazoa; phylum Chordata; class Mammalia; order Pilosa; family Myrmecophagidae; genus Tamandua; species Tamandua tetradactyla. The sequence goes on along the minus strand of NC_135334.1, from coordinate 119,380,175 downwards.
CAAACAACTGGACACTATAGGCACACATTTACCCATCACACAGCCCAAAACTGAAATGGGACCCAAGCACGAGTTGGGGCTCTAGTCTATTGGACTTTCTCTTTCATATGCCCACTATCAGCCTGTCTTATGTTCCACAGTGAACTAAAGCTCAAGACTTAATTACTTCTGCTGGGTACTCTTATTTAGGCTCTTTGGACTTTCAAAAATGCCATTTCCTTTTCTGAAATTCCCCTAAGCATAATCAGCCCTCTGCATACTAAGGGCTCATCTTAGAGTTCTTTTCCACCAAAAAGCCAGTCACCTCTCACTCCTCCCAAAGTAGACTGGGTGGTCCTCCACGTGCTGCCATGGCTCCCTGTTTCCCAGACACTGCACTCATCTCTGTGATATAAGGCAGTTATCCACGCTGGCTGGACATCAAAATCACAGTGGGACTGAAAGTTATATAAAGTATCTGGGCTCTACTTAAGATGTATTGCGTGTGAAATCTTCAGGGACACACCGAGGTACTTATTGTTCTATGTAGCATCTATTATATAATTGCAGTTAATATTTCTTTTCCAAATGAATTAGAAGGAAGGAAAACACTGATGATCTGCCACCATTTGTCTTACTGATACCGAGGGCCCTCCCTCACCCTTATCAGTTGTTCTGGCCTTACCCTAGTCACCAGGATAATGTAGCAAAGACAGAAATTGATTTGGCTTGCTTAATCTAAGGGAACTTTATTGACATCAGAAATGATATTTACTGAATCCTGCAAGTGGATGATGGAACATCTCCAATGAGGCTCAAAAAGTAAACATTCTTATTAGCTTATACAAGGTAATGTCTCATTGCAACATCCTTCACTGTCTGTTCTAGTCCAGTCCCTTCCCGTCACATGCCAACTCATGTCCGATAGTAGCAATGAGATGAGGCATTATCAGACAGGAGAAGGAGTGAAAGATGAAGGTGTTTTCTCGGGATACTTGTCCTGGATCTCACGTGGGCTTGATGCGCAGCACCAGCCAGGCAGAGCTTCAGCAGGCATTCCTCCACCTAGACACTCCGGATAGCTTGGGGCAGGGGATATTGCTGAAAGTCACGCGTGCCCACCCAACAGGCAGCATCCATAAATCCAAGAGAAGCAGAACATGCAGTGTTTAAGAACCAAGGTTCTATAGCCGGGCTGCCTGGATTTGTGAGCAGCCTCCACCACTTTGACTAGCTGTGTGCTTCTCTCTACTCGGTCTTTCCAGCTATGAAATGTGGAAAGCACAGTATAGTGTCCACTTCCCCTACAGTTGTTGGCAGTGTTAATGGGTTAGTTTGTATAAAGACTTAGAAGATGCACAGCACATTGTAAATGCTTTTAAAATATTAGCTATTTAGTAGTTATTTATTTTATATAGGTATCATCATGGTTACAGAGAGGCTTACAGAAAGAAAAAAAAAAGCAGGGGGAAGGGGTGCACAGAAAGACCTGGGTTTGATTCTAGGCCCATGCACGACAAAAAAAAAAAAAAAAAAAAAAAAAAACAACAAAATCCAATAAGTTGTGCTGCGATAGTGGGATATTCACATGGAAAAAATGAATGTGGCCCTAGGGCACAGCATATCAAAAAAAAAAAAGTAGGGAGAAGATAAAGAATAAAGTAATCACAAAAAATATAAAATCCTAAAGATAAAATGGAGTGCAAAATGTCATTGTATACAGTGAACAAGATTAAAAATATGCATTTTGCTAAAGAAGGTATCAGTCAGAGTGGAGATGCCACTTCCACAAGGTCCTCGGAAGGTCATATTGTTTTTTTGCGTTTGTAGTTGTGTATTCTTTTACTTAATTAGTCTACCCTAAATTACATAAACTTAGGTTTCATAAAACCTGGAGCCGCTAAATCAAATGAAAAACATTATTTCGGAAAATAAAGAAGAGGAATTCAGGCCAACTTGGCAAGGTCCTGTAAAATGACCACTGACTGCTGATTTTTGCCTTGCAAGCCTGGCTCTCAGAATAACTTACTACAACTCCATTTCCATATGCCTTTTTCAAAGCTCCTCTAACAACTTCCTCAGGGATCAGTTTCCTCAAGCTTGGGAATGTTAACCCTTGCTTTCTTTTCCCTTAATCGCCTTAATCTTAATATATGAGGGATAACTGATTAACTGTCCTGTCCAGGAAGGAAAGCAAATAGCAGTTGTAATGAGTGATACCTTAGCAGGATTTGTAATAACCCTAAAAAGACACAAAGTCACTTCTTTCTCCATTTGACTCTCGTACCTTCTATGAATGGCCATAAGAGCTGATTACAGATGATTAATTGGCTACTGGAAGGCTTGTCTCCAGTCCTTCTTCTTATCCTCAAATCAACTGCAAACTGAAGAAAAAAGTAAGAATTCTAAATGCAAAAAAGATAAAATCACCTTTTCTACAATTTAAATTGCTTAAAAGACAGAAATTGATGAAGAACATTTGGCTGGAGCTTTAACCCAAGCACAGGGAAAGGGAAATGGGTTGTACTAGGCTGGCCTTGGAGATTTCATCTGAAATGAAATAGAATGTAGGAGCCATGCCATAAATGGGACATTTGTACCACAAACAAGGCAGCAGATTTCTTCTTAGAGGCACTTTTTAGACTTTAGTGCAGGCAGGGAGCGCCCAAATGGGCCCTAGTCACCCCACTGAACTGAATTTTCAGAGTTCAGAGTTTGGGGCTAATGCTGTAATTGTAATTTGGGGGGTGGGAAGGACACTGTGGAGATGAGAGTTATGCAGAGGAGGGCCAGGGTGACGTTTGATTCTTGGCCATACACTAATCTGTGCATGTGCAGAGGGAGGTTCCTGAGGCCCAGCGAAGAACAATTACTGGGGTCTGTGCACTAAGCAACTGCCTGCGCTTGGCCAGTGCAGGGTGCCTTTCAATTCCCAACCAACGAACATGGGAAGATCGTGTTGAGAACACTGCACATTTAGTAGAGATCCTGGAGAGGCCATGCCCCAGAAGTAGGACTGATTTAACTCTTAAGTAAATTGTAAACCAGAAACACTCTGGCATATCACAAAATAAAGATTTAAAAGTATCAAGCTCCCTACAAGTAAATGTACTGCCTGCTTGCCCAAAACTCAATACTCCATTAAGGAAGGAAATGAAATCCAGATGTACAACAATGTAGCATTTGAAATGCAATATAACATCTTGCAAAAGATGTGAAGAGGCAGAAAAATATGACCCATAGCCAGAAGAAAATTTATTTATTAGAAACTGACTCCTAGTGATAGATTTGATAGAATTATCAGGTAAGTACTTTGAATATTTACTATAAGTATGTTCAAGTATTTAAAGGAAAACATAAACATAATGAGGGAAAATAATCTCAATAGAAAAATGAAAGCTATAAAAAAGATACTAATGTGATTTCAGGAGACATAAAAGTTAATGTCTAAAATTTAAAAATATGAGGATTAACATCATGTTTTATACTACATGATAAAATATTAGCAAATTAGTACACAGGGCAAACTAACTATATACAATCAGAAAGAAGAAAGCTGAAAATAAATGAACAGACTTTCAGGGACAAATCAGACACATGAACGTATGTATTACATAGCAACTTCCCAAACACATGCGTTGTATCAATGGATATGTTTGTGCTACGCAAATAGCAAAGTTTAAAAATCTCCGATGGAATTGTGCTATTTAAGGAGAATAATTTTTATCAAAGAAATAGTTAGGCCAATAGTTTTGTAAAGTAAATAAAACAAACTAAGTCTTCTGATAAATTCCCAGTGCCCACTAACCAGAGGCAACTATTTTGTCTTGTAGTTTTTTCATTTGTTATTTGCCTCTGTATTTATAAATGTGTCAGCTACTATTTCCTGCTTTTCTCCTATGCTGGGTACTTTCCCCATGATTCCCTTTACACCTCATGAGGTACATATTATTCCTATGAAAATAGGAATATATTTCTATTTCAATATTCTATTTAAAATATTCTATTTTAAAATAGGAATACCTTTCATACATATTATGAGGTACATATTATTCCTACCTTTATTTTAAAAAGATAAATAAACTGAAGTTCAAAAACACAATTAGTAAGAGGAATATTAGAATCCAAGTTTGTCTAATTTCAAAACTACCGTCTTTCTACTAGACCAGGGGTGGACCACTTTTTTCTGTAAAGTCACAATAGTGAATATTTTAGGCTTTGTGGACCATGTGGACTCAGTTGCAACTATTCAATTCTACCACTGTAGCACAAAATCAGCCATAGACCAATATACAAAGGAATGGGTATAGCTGTGTTCCAGTAAAACTTCATTTCAAAAACAGGCAATGGCTGGATTTGGTTATGGTAGCAAGTTTGTCAACTCCAGTGGTAAGCTAGATGGTGTCTCTTTAAAAATGTGGTTTTCAAATGAAGACATTTCAAAATGAATCTACCCATTCAAGAAAAATAGTGTTCTCTATGTGCAGATGTGGTTTCATGTGAAAATAAATTTGTGACTAAAGGTTGATGAAGCTGGTCTATGTAGCACTAGTTTTTCCCAGGAGTTATTTCTTTGTACTTTGGGTTTAGACTTGGACTGAAGGTGCTAGAACAGAAAGGGCCTGATGTCAGAGCTCCCTCCTGATATGCAAATCCCTGGCAGCTGATCACCGAGACTTTGCCTGAAGACTTCCAGTTCTATTCCCCAGTTTTAGTCATTAACAGTTTTATAGATCCTTCAAGAAATTGCTCACACTTTCCCAATGAGACAAAGCAATCATGCTATTCATACTGTTTTGCTACCCTCTGCTCTTCCTTCCTTCCCTCATTCCTTTTTCTTCCTTCCTTCCTTTTCTTCTTTCTCTGCCCCTCTTCTGTCTTTTTCTTTGTTTTCTCTCAGAATTCCTATATTCAATATTGGCACAAATGAATTTGTTTTAGAAGAAAGTTAATGAAATTTCATGAAGACCATGTTATTTAACCAAAAGAATATAACATCCTAAGCATAATTTAGGTCTGAAAAAAATTTTAGGTTGCCTATTTCAATTTATATGAGATCTGTTCACTAGAAAATTAAATACATTTTCTGTTAAACATAATAATGAATTTTGTTGTCTGTGTCACTCAAGCATAACTAAAGTATAATTGTATTTAATAGGGTTAAAATATTGTCCAATATCTGAAAACTTATCTCATGTTTTTTTCTATTATTTTGTTCAGCTGTGTAAGGTAAGAAGATAAATCTATTCTCTGTTATTCCATTATGACTTGAATCAGAAGTCTCTTTCAATTAGTTTTTGTTGAGCAAATGTAAATTCTTTGTAGTAAAAACTAATGTTTGATTATGATATACAAAAGCTTGATGTTAATTATGAAGAGACCTAACAAGTCAGAAACTTTCATATCTGCCATCTTCTTCTCAATCTCTTCCTCAACTCTTATTGATGTGAATGGCATGAGGATTTTTCTTACTGTGCAATTAAATTAAAATAATTAGTTTGAGCAAAAATTCATTTTTCTTTATATTTGATATACAAATTGAAGATTCTTGGGGATTCTTGGGACATCAAGGGATCTTGTATGACCTATTGGGAAACTTAGGTGATGATATAAAACTTTCCAATTCAAAGAGTAAAGATTTCTATCTTTCCTAATAAGGTTTTAAGAAATGTAGCACTCCAACCTACCCCCACACCCTGACCCCCAAACCCCCAAGGTGAATGTAGGTGTGTTAACACTCTTCAATTGGGAGGAGGGTAAAAATTAATGGTCAGAGGTATTGAAAGTTTTATCATTCATAGAATCTTTTTAAAAGTCATTTTCTCTGGGCTGAGGTGGCTCAGCAGGCAGAGGTCTTCCCTGCCATGCTCAAGACCCGGGTTCGAGTTCCAGTGCCTGCCCATGTCATTTTCTGTCTGAATCACTCTTGGCTCAGAATATTGCTTAACTTCCAGGGCATGGAGGATTCCACAGAGTCAATAATCTCTTAATATTATGACAAATAGATTCATTTGTAATTTTCTTTTTTCTCATGTATCCTAGAGACCACAGCCATCATATCAGGAGGTAAGTCCTGGTTAGCTGTAATCTCAATAATAAAATTGTACATTTCCCAAGTCGAACAACAATGACTGTAGCGTTTTCGACAGTAAAATTATCCTTACCTTTTTTCTCTTCCCTGACAATGGAAAAGCAGATATTCCGTTTGCAGAGTCTTTCTCAAGCAAAGGTTCACCAGCCAAAAATAAGCACAGGCCTTCTGGGCCAGACTGCAGAAAAGACAGAAGTAAAAAAATAAGAAGGTATTTCCTGAAATTGCATTTTTCTTTTTTCACCCAGAGAGAAGACATCTTTTAGACATTTTAGACATTACTTTAGACCTTTGTGAATGATTGTGTATTAGGTCTTCAAATGTGTTTTTTAGACCCCTGAAGGGTTTTGGGTGAGAGTAAGCAATCTGATAGAATTCTCCTGCGTTCGCATCCCAGACTCTGCCTAGCTTTAGAAGGAGGCTGTCTTTCTGACACCTCTCACAGCCCTTAAACAACTTATGATCAGAGAAATGATGAAAAGAAGCAACTGTGCAGACAAAGCCCTGGGCTCTGGGCATTGACCAGCTGCTTTCAGAGTCCCCTTTCAACCTTGCCATCTTTCAGGGTTTTGTTTGGTGTTTGATTCAGCTTTTCAGAGACTTAATAGCCTTTTAGTAACCAGTGTAAGAAAAGGACCCTGGCCAGCATTGACTGTGTGTGTGCTGGCCAGGCTCAAAGGCAGGGCAAATCCTTCGAGCTTTAACCCTTTGTAGTAAAAATACCACACTCTTCTGTTGGAAATCAAACTAACAACATAAGTAACCAGTTCCACACCCTGTGGAAAACAAAGGTGACTTTTCTTTCTTTATTTTTTCTGTAGCTCATTGTGACCATTGTCAGTTTTCTCTGTGAACTTTGATATTTGAAGAAAGCCAAGAGAATCCAGAATTGGAAATCAGAGTGTAGCAAATCCAGAAGGAGCTACCATTTCAGTGCTTTAATTTCATCCCTCTCTGAGCTCCAGGGCTCTTGACCTAGGCTTCATTTAACCACCTTGATACTTTGCTCTGCCCTCCTCTCCTCATGGATATGACAGCTTTGCTTTCTAACAGCTCTGCCAATATATTTTTTCTATCATATTCACCTCTAATACCAACTGGTAAATTGAAAGAGGCTTGCTAATTTTTTCTCTTCCTCTTTGGGAAATTAAATATCACCTATCTATGACAAGATTTTGGTAACCATCCTACATATGCATTTATCAATTATAGATGTTGAGATTTGATGGGTTTTTGTAATATTCATGATTGTAAAAATCCATGTAGCTATAATGTATTTTAAGCTACATTCCTTTGTGATAATTCCACTTGGTATTTCAGTAGTTAAAATCCCATATACAAAAAACAGGGATCTATAATTTCTGATTTCTGCAGAAAGCCTTAAGAATATCTTAAAATAAAGAAATAACTGCATTGAGGTTTGGAAAGAGGCGCAAACAGCACGGTAGAGAAGAAGATGTGTGGAAAGAGGCGACAAGTTTTCTGTTAGTAATTGAGTTGCCGCAATTCTCGTTTCATATAAAATGGATTCTTGGGTTCAATGAGTACAACAATATAAGGGTAATCAACTTCAAGAATGCAAATTAATAACAATACAGAGTATGGAGAAAACTTATTAATACTCAAGAACATGAAAGGAGATTAAAATACAACATTAAAACAGGCTAATAATCCTGTTTGAGGAAACAATCATCATAGAGAACAAAAATAAACAACATGAGCTTATGTGAGAGCCTCTCAATGTTCCTGCTAAAATAGAGCCTGGCTTTCTTTTTCTCCTCAAGAGTTTTCTAGATGAATTATTAACTTATTGGCATCACATGTGTGAATATATGCTCATGAATTTGTATTGGGATCAAGAATTTATACGAAATGCTGCTTAGATATATGGGAGGAATTTTCCTTATTTTCTACAATGAGTTGATCTTTCTTATGAGCCCTGTCTCTGCGGGTATCTGTATGCGTGGGTTCATGTGTATGGAAGGGGCTGAAAGTTTATACCTACAAGCCAGCTGGAGTGGGGAAAAATCTGAAACGTATCAGTTAGCGATGGTATCTCTGTCTCTTCCATTTTAAACAATGCCTTTTGGATTTCTCATTACATCAGCTACGTGGTGATCCCTTCAGATTTCCTTCCAGTTCCCTGATTCTTGTTATGTGGTGATTGAAGGGAGATTTGTGTTACTTTGTGGTATTCGAGGAAAAGGTGGTCTGAGATCTAAATTAGGTGTCCCGTAGACTGATTTGGGCTGTGTCGTGCTTGTTCTGGTCTCCCGCTGGGACAGCCTGGCCTTGGGCCTGGTCCTGGCACCTGCCAGTGGAGTTCATGGTACCGTGTCCTCCTTGTTCCAGCCACAGCACTTTGATACTTTACTTGTCTGTTCAGCACTTCTGCAGCACTTCTGTGTTCCCTTGTGAGGACACTTGGAAATTTCTGGATCACCTGCAATGTAATTCACAGGCTGGGAAATCCAAGGGTTATGCCTCAAATTCATATCCCCAGCATTATATATTGGCCTCTGCTGTGTTACATTTTGAATCATGTAGAAAATGGTTAGGACGTCTCCTAGGCTCCCCCACGCTACTCTGGTGAGCCCTGCCATCATCCCTGCAGACAGGATCCCCCACAAGCATCAGAAGACCTTGACTTCCCTCCCTGTGCACCTGTGCATCTGACCTCTCCACATCCCTTCTTTGTCTCTTCCCATATTCCCTAGAGCCAGCATGGATTATCCTTCCCCTTCCTCTTTCTGGTTGGCAAGGACTTATCCCATATTATATCATACTTTCTACTTCTGCTTCTTTGCCTGGGACCTCAATGGCAGAGGGATTCTAGAAAAATTCTGGCTTACTGATAACGGAAAGCCTAAAAATAATATCTCCATTCTTCACGGAATATATGGTTAGGAGGGAGGAAAAATCCATGTGGGGAATCATTTCTGAAACAAAGCAAGGAATGAATAATGAATTTACTACCCAATGTTGGAATCTCTCTTACAAAATCCTTGTAAGGTGGTCATTCAGCTTTTACCTGTATCTCCCTACTGACCGATTGTTCATTGCTTCATGGTTCAGTCCATCCTAGTTATTTGTGGTGTTGTTCATTATGTGACCATAATAGTTTGCAAAGGACTGAGGCCAGGGATCTTCACTAATTTTTCTTTTCATCCTCCATAGGTCTAACATAGTGCTTTGAAACTAAGAGGATCTCAATAACTATTTGCTGAAATAATGAAGGAATTCTGTTGAGATACAAATGACACAATAAATCTTATTTCTTGTTCCTGGTTCTGCTCCTCAGTGCTGCAGTTTGACGACCTTTTGGATACCTGCAGGCAGATATTGTGTTTTGACTTAAGCATCTTTTGGGCAGGCCAGAATATCCATTTCCTTCATCACTTTCAGGATTGTTTCCACACCATTCTGGTCACATTCATTAAGACAGAAAAGCAGAGCATAGCTCTGTGGTCCTACCAAGTGGCCTGATCTGTTACCAGCAGAAGAAATAGTAGGAAGGGTAAAAGAGAAGAAACATTTTTACATATATATTAACGGAAAAGGCTTGAAAAAAAATAAATTCGTTAGTAAATAAAGAAGGGCGTGAAATTAATGGATGCCTCTAGAATGAAGGTTTTATATCTTTGAACGTTCATAAAGTATTTGATATGGCCTCTCATGAAATTTTACTTGCAAATGTGAGCAGAATTGGCTTAGCTAAAAACAGAATCCTATTGTCTCAAGAAATCACTTGAAAGGCTGTTAACAAAGGATAATGAGAAATAGCAGGCTTTTGGATTAGGGCAGTACCCAGAAACTGCTGGGTAGGGTCTGAGTCAAGGAAGAGTGAGTCCTGTTAGCAGTTTTGTGGATGTTTGGAAGGTGGAGGTAAAGACATGTGTATAATACAAGGACTGTTCTTTAAAGGTTCTTAGCAGCAAACAGGAGCAAAGATTGAGATGAAAGAGAAAAGATGCTAATAAGGCATAATAAAAGAGATAGCCATAAATTTGAGTGCACAAAACAACCATCCAAAATCAGCCCCAGGATTTTTACCACCTGCCAGACCTCAACACTTCCTTCTCTGGTTTGCACACAATTTAATCGAGTATCTGCTCAATGAGAAGTATGAGTGTTAGATTCTGGTCCAGGCAGATCAGTACCTGAACAATGGTTAAAGCCAGACACAAATTTATTTCAACTCATTTATAGTATTTGATCTGGTGCCTCTAATAATCTGAAGATTCCTTCTAAAAAATTAAAATCGATAGTAATAATTTTTAAAATACTACATTTTTCTTCCCTAGACCCTGATGTGCTCTTTAGAGTCTCATAACAACCTTTGCAGACTTGATTTACTTTGGCAATGGGGACCTAAAGCTCTGAACACTTCTCTCTTCTCTTACTTATAGTGCTTCCCAGTCTCTGTGTCACAAGGCAGCTGGCTTCTTTACATTTTTTGTTCCTGGATGCAGTATTATACTTGAAATTTTTGTATTTCTTTTCCAGAGATGCTGACTTCCATTAACCAATGTTTTGGAGGACTGTTCCTTTGCAACAAGATCTATGCCATCTTAAAGCTTGCTAAAATGTTGGGAACATTTTCAGGCACTTAGCTGCTTGGAAGATTAGTGAGGTGCTTTAGCTGAGGTCACCAAATAATTTATTGTCCAACACCTTTGAGAGTAAAAGGGGATGCTATCACTGGGACATGGAGGTAGGCAGACAACAGGCATAAGCTGGCATTGTCCTGGGAAAATCACATGCATGGTAACCCTAACTTTGGCTAATGGAGTGCATCCCTAAAGGTGCTTTGGGGGGTTATACAGTTGTACTTTCCCTCCCCAACCCCTCCTGTGTTTTATGAAGTCAATGGGCTTGGCATATTTGTGAGTAATATTTTTCTTTGGTGAAGTTCTCTTTGTTCCTCTCTGACTCTACCATCCTTTCTTGGACATCATCTCTCTGAACCTCTTGCTATTTTGATTCTTCTTCTTGAGATCCTGAAATGACTAATAAAATAGCTCTGATTCAGAGCCAGCAAACTTTTCTGTTTCAAGGACTCTTGGCTCATTACTGAGGTGGCAACATCATCTTATGTTCTGAAGGAAGATAAGAAATTTTCTTCAGTCATTTGTCTCTGGCTTTCAACCAAAATATATACAGTGAAATGTTGTCTATGTTTTGGAAAATACTTTCCCAGTTTTGAACCCTCAAGTATTCCTTGCTTGCAACAGAGCTTAAATCAGCATATGTAACCAGTTGTATCATGACCTGCTGGAGTTCTGATGATCCACGGGTGGGTTACCCAAATGAACGCCATGATGATATCTGGATGTTGGAACATTGAGATGAAGAAATGCAGATTAGGGTACATTTTGGCATGTAGGATATAAGAAGTATAGCTTAATGTCAAGCCAAAGCTTAACAGCTGTGCACCAGAAAATGTGAGGATCTCATCGTAGGAATATATGTAAACCATTTAATTCAAATCATAATGCAAAGCCTAAGGGCAACCAACTAAATAGAGAAGTAACAATACATTTTTTCTTTCATTTTTGAATATATTCTTTTAAAACTGGCATATGCATTTTGATCCTTATGAGATTAAAATCCTAGTGTTTGAAAGGCATGAACAAAATAAGGCCTAGAACTACTGAATTCAATGGTTTAACTCCTTGGAGAGAAAATTAGTCAACAAAACGAGAGTTTGAGGGCCAAAAGGACATTTGGAGATAATGTTTACCACAATTTTTGGCGAAGTTAAGAGTACGTGACTTGTGCCTTTTGATTGTAAGAAAAACAAGCAGGATCTTGAAGGAGAAACAAGTCTACCAGATGTCCTAGAGTTCCATAGGGAACACAGTGATATTTGCTAATGTTTGATGTGTGCTGAGCATTAATTAAAGGAGCTGCTATATATACACTTAGGCTTATGCAGATATCCACACACTGCAGTAGGGAATATATATGCTATACAGGGACCATGGGGAAGAGTCTGGGCAAACAATTTCTGAAGATCCAAAAGGATATTCAACCTGCTTAGGCTGCCGCTTCAGCCACAGTGGGTGTAGGCATGGTTCATGCTGTTCTTTGGGTTTGGAGATGTCTAGGAATTGATGAGAGAACAATAGAATCTCAAGTCTGAAAGGTTCCTCACCTCCATTTTATGCTTGGAATCACTCCAGAACATTGAGTTTGTACCTCCTCTATCTTTTGCCATCCTTCTTACACCATAGCTAAGTTTGTCAAAAGACTTTACTTCCACAGACTTCATTTTCTCCTGCACTTTTAAATCTAGTCTGTCCTCATTGATTCTCTGAAAGGTCTATTAATGGAGTTGTTCAATTACTTGTTTATATCTAAATTCTTTCCTAGATAGAAAGCTCCATGGAGGTAGAGTATGGGATGTCTTTGTCATCACAATATTCCTCAATCCCACCCCAGCATGATGCCTAGCTCACAGTCAGTACAATATATGTATTGGTTAAATGAACATGAATGATCTAATCACAATATTTAATGAATACTGAGTAGTCTTTAATCCTCATTGAAATGTCTTCTTCCCTTGGCTTTCCTCCTATCTCATAGGCTTCTTCTCATCTCTCTCATTCATGGTTTCCCACTGCCCCTACCCAGCCCTTAAACATCGGCATTTATAATGTTTGATCCTCTGCCTTCCTATCTTACTCTATATACTTTTTTGGAGTGACCCATCCTTGATAGATGACTTCAGTATACTATGCCCAGCTAGGAACTAAGACCTTTCTCTGAGCATTGGATAAGACTATCCAACTATCCACTGAACATTTCCACCTGAATATGTGGTCCTCCGCTTGTATTTGGAAACATCCTGTGATGGAGAGCTCCTCTGGATTCCTCAGGCTTCTCCAAAATTTAGATACATCTTCCTGCACCATCTATTCTTCATCTTGGTTTTCTTTGGGGCTAATCTGGATAAACTTAAACCTTTTTTACTTTTTCCCAGCCCAGTTTTCAGATATTTAGTTATTAAATAAATATTTAAGATTTGGACTTATGAAAGGTTGCAGAATGAGTGCTGCAAGCCCAGTGTTTTGACTAAAGAATATCTCCAGTTAAGCTCCTACTATGCTAAGCACTTTACACAAATAGACTTTAATCCTCACAAGAACTCTGGGAGATAATTATTATCACTATTTTATAAATGAAGAAAATGAAGTTTAGAATAACCAAACATCTTGCCCCATGTACACAACTAGAATTCTGTCCTTGGTCAGAAAGGCTCCAGCCAAAGGTCTTAATCCACTCAACACATTTATGCATCCCACTCCCCTCACCGTGTTTATGAAGTCTATGGGCTTGGTACATTCACTAATGATGTTTTTCTTGGTGAAGACTCTCTGTTCTCTCTTACTCCACCATCTCTACTTATGCTTGATCTCTTTGGATCTTTCTTGCTTTTCAGATTCTTCCTCTTGATATTCTGAAGTGGCTAATAGAACTTGTATTATTTTATTTATGTGCTTTCTCTGTGTTGGGCGTAGTACCCCTACTTCATTGATCCTTACAAAAATCCTAGGCAGAAGGCATACTATCCCATATTTTACAGTTGAGGAAATGGGGGATTAGAGGGATTAATACCCTGGGCAAAGTTAAGCAAGAAAGAAGCAGAGCTGTAGAGACTCTCAATTGCATTGTATTTCCTTGGTACTTCCCTTGGATTAGTTCCCGACTTGGCATCTCAGATGCTTCCTGAGAACTGAGGGATCACTGCGGTGTTCTCCACCTCTCCTGGGTTGCTTGCTCAGCGGCACTGAAGGCTGCAGAGTGTGTGCCCACATTCTCATGCAGGTGCTGCCTTGGTCTTCTCAGATGATTAATAGTGAGGATATATTATCAGAGCTAATAGGACTCAAATGAAGAAAACCGGTCAAGTGAAACTCCATAAATTGGTTTGTGTGCTTCCTCTGTCTCTTTCAATACCTGATGCTGGGGATTTTCATCCTCGTCCAGCCAGGCTACAAGCAAAAGGATTAGCGTAAATAACTCCGTGGCAGTGATAAGAGTGCAGCCAGCTACTTCACCGGCCCATTTATTAGCATGACAGAAATTCAAACCTAGGACAGAAGGATCTTTTCTTTTCTCTGAAAACACAGCTTTGCTTCAGAAAGATGACCAAAAACACATCCCCTTTTCCCTCCCTCTCTTCCTCTCTCTCCGTTTTGTTCTTTCTCTTATGCTTTTTTTCCCTCCTGTCACTGTGAGTTTGCCTTCCTGTTCCAATTCTCATGCTGACAGACTTTTTTTGCCATGCAATTGGTGAAGTGCAAGAGGTAACATCTCTGGAGTAATTCTCTTCTCCAGCAGGAGCAGGTTAGAGTATTGGGAGCCAAAAGGCCTGGTGTTTGGGTTTGCTAAAGCTGACAAAATGCCATATACAGAAATGGACTGGCTTTCAACAATGAGGGTTTATTAGCTTATACATAATTGGCCATGAAAATGTCCAAATTAAGGCAGTAAAAGGAGAATACCTTTTTCCTGAAGACAGGCTACTGGCCAATCTGGAAATCCTGTCATGTGGAAAGGCACATGTTGGCATCTGCCGGTCCATCTTTCCCAGTTTTGTTGCTTTCCGCTTCTGGCTGCTCACCTCCCAGCTTCTTTTGGTGCTTCTCTGAATTTCATGTCTTAGATTCTGTATGTGTTTTATCCTCTTAAAAAGGACTTCAGTAAAGGGATCAAGACCCATCTTGAAGTGAGATGGGTCATATTTTAGTTTGTAAGCTGCCAGAATGCAATATACCAGAACAATTTTTAAAAGGGGAATTTATTAAGATGCAAGTTTACAGTTCTAAGGTTGTGAAAATGTCCAAACTAAGGCATCCAGGGAAAGCTACCTTGGTTCAAGAAGGCTGATGACATTCGAGGTTTCTATCTCAGCTAGAAAGGTACATGGTGACTGCTACCTTTCTCTCCTCATTTCAAAAGGCTTCCTTAGGGGTATTTTCCTTCTGCATTTCCACAGGTCTCTGGCTATGTGGGCTCTGTTGATTCTAAAGCTTTTTTCAAAATGGTTTCCTCTTAAAGGGCTCCAGTAAGCAACCCCACCTTGAATGGGTAGAGACGCATCTCCATGAAAATACCTAATCAAATGTTACCACTCACAATTGGGTGGGTCACATCTCCATGGAAACAATCAAAAGGCTCCCACCCAGTAATATTGAATGAGGATTAAAGAACATGGTTTTTCTGGAGTACACAACATATTCAAACTAGCACAGTCCACATCTCAATTGAAATAACATAACTGAAATCCCACCTACAATATGTCTCCACCTACAATAGGGCTGTACCTGCAGGAATGAATTAAAAGGACATGACCTTTTCTAGGGTACATAACAGCTTCAACCTGGCTCTCAACCGGGCTTCTCCACCTGGCTCGTCCACTTAAAACTTGTGTGTTCTCGGGTCTGTAACCTAACATTTCTGCACTGACTCCCTTTCCCCCCTTGGAAAAATGAGGCTAATAAAAACATGTCTTGTAGATTTTCAGTGGAAATTATAAATAAAGAGTTGAGAACAATGCTTGGCAAAGAGTAAGTGGATAATTTATGTTAACAAGTATTAATAATGAGAGAGGGTACAATACATCAGAAGAAAAGTTTGAATAGGTGACCCCTCCATAGCTGCTCATCTATTGTGTCTTGTTTTCGCTTGGGTGCTGCAAAGCTTGCATTCTGGCAGCAGGATCTGATTTTGTAATTAAGCTTACCCAAAGGTAGGGTCATTGAGTGACCCAGCAATTGTCCTCTCTTCAGGCTGCTGCTATGTTTGGAAGATACCACAGTAGAGCCCAGGATTCTTTGTGTCTGCGTTACAATAGGGCACTAGAGCACAAGGATGGTTTTATTAAATATCTTAGCATACCTTGGGGAGGTCCCCCAAAGGGGACGACGTTGGATAAATGTATATTTTTATGGTCATCTTTGAAGCTTTTGCTCCATCTTCAATGTGGTCTTCTGATATTGAATCATAAGGAGGTCTCCTTTGTCTCAACTAGAGGTAGGCTTTTCCTGGGCACTCACTCGCTACCCCTTCATAGAGGGGAGGCAATACTGGAGAAAGCTCATTAGATGACTTTTCAATGAAGGAAGAATTTTATTCTGAGCCCAGAGCAGAAGTGAGATGGACCATCCACCCAAGATCTTTTTAATGGGTAGTGGTGAACTAGGGAACAATAGGGAGCAGTATATGTCCTCACTAACTACTTAATATTGTAAACGAAAAGACAATAATATCTTTTAAAACACAGACACACATACACAGAACCAAAACAGAGACAGAGATATTTTAGCCTTGCTCAGGGGTCTATTGAATGTCCTTACGGTTATCATCAATGCTTCTTGGGGATAAGTAAGTAGGGGAGGCCTTGGATGAAGGATAAGTGAGCAGGACTGTGCAGGAGAAGAAAGATATTATCTGCAGAACAAAAAAGGGATGTTGAGGTAGATGCTGGCCTTAAACTAATATTTTTTCAGCTAAGGCATAGAGCTGCTTTTTACAGAGGTCCATAATTCTTTTTACAAGTTACTTAATTTATGTCTTCTTTTATTTGATAATCCAAAAAGAGCAAATAAGCATATTCTAGATCATCTATAGAACTCTTTTGGGATCCCCATTTGATTTGTAAGGACATGTGATAGTATTTTTTTAATTGTCAAAGTTATAATGACAAAGATCAGAGTGGACATTGTATTGTGATACATTTGCTGCAAAGGAAAGCCAAATGATGTTATGGCTGTCTCTGCAATGATTTAGTACAGAAATGAAGTGGGAGGAATCAACCATTGCGTGACATTTCATGTTAAAAACAATACAAAAACAAAATCAAACAGATCTGCCAGATTCAAAAGAACCAGCTCTGGAGTATTTAGAGCTGTTGTTGTGAACACTGGTTTCATTTCTTAAAAAACATCTACCACGTTAAATTGATGTGAATAATTTGAATTTGGTGGTTTTGCAGTTTGAGTATAAATGCAAATTTATTTCAATTTTTAAAGATTTATAAAAGAGATAAGCATAAATACATTTTTACCTAGTATTATGTTTGCATATATTAAAATAACATTGTTTAATTTAGCTGACATATACTGAGCCAGATACTGTTCCAATGGTTTTATATATTTTAACTCATTTGAATCTCATAAGTTACCCCATGAGGTTAGTAATGGTATTATTTTCAGATGAGGAAACTGAGGTATAGAGAGATTAATTCACTTGCCCAGGAACACATGATCAGTAGGATTTGAACTGGGATTTGAACGCAGATTTTCAGGCTCTAAAGTTTATGCTTCTAATCACTATTCTATATTGTCCTTCAATTATCTGTTTGCTTTTCACTAGTAAATGTGGGGTGTTCCCTGCTTAAGTTTAGGAAACATTAACAAGGTGCTGCTCAGATCACCCAAAGTATTCATTATTGTCCCTGAAATTCCCCACCATTTGCCTCCTTCTCTTACCATCTATTCACTTTCCTTGGACTATTTTTTTCTGTGACTCTATTTTCCTCCTTTTTTTTTTTGTTTTTACCATATTAAGCCTCATGCTGGAAAGTCCTAGCAGTGACTCAGGGCTGGGTAGAATTTTGAATATCACCCCTTCCATCTGAATTTGTAACATCGATATAGTTTTGAAAGACTAGCCCTATGTTTGCTTTCAGAAGTGAGACCTGATTGTTTTAATCCAATCGGGGTGATTCCATACCTCTTTCTACAGTGACTATTTCAGCTAACCAGTTCTAAACTAATTGGCACATTGTATTCCTTTGCTGGAAAGGACTGGTTTTGGAATGTGCCCAAAGCTCAGAAACAGTCAATAAAATGTGAGGACAGGTTTGAGGGATCTACCAGAAGCCAGGGGGTTCTCATTCTGGGTATTGTGCTGTGAAGATGTGAAATCTTCAAGTGCCAAGGCCGTTTTGCTACCATGGGGGAAGCCTACCTTGGAAAGAAACTGTCATTGCATAAGGCAGAGCAGAAAACTGAAAACAGACCCATTGATGACATTGATTAAATACTCAATCAACAATTCTGAAGCCCTTCCTTTCTTTGAACACTGGATTATGTGAGCCAACAAATTTTTTCTTAGTTTAAACCAGCTGGATAAAAATAAAGAGTTCTGAGACATATTTCATAGTTAGAGGAAATTGTAGTAGATGCTAACTATTTTACCTAGTTCTATTCCAAACCATTTTCATTTACCTGTACTTGACAGTGGGTTATGGTTTGATGGCACTATTTCTTCTCCATTATCTATGTCTTAAACCTGTATTAAAGTGAATTAATTTATGATGTGTATTAGTTTTCAATCACTGGCAAAACAAATTACCACAAACAGTGGCTTGAAACAACATGCATTTATTATCTTAATGCAATTCTGAAGTACAGTATAGGTTTCACTGGGCTAAAATTAAGGTATTGGCATTCATTTCTGGAGGCTCTAGTGGAGAATCTGTTTCCTTGCTTTTCTGGCTTCTGGAGACTGTATTCTTTGGTTTGTGACTCCCTTCCTCCATCTTCAAAGCCTGCATCCTTCTCATAAAACATTTATCTGATCCTTCTTCTGTTGTCCCATCTGTCTCTGGCCATACTCAAGAAGGGTTCTCTACTTTTAAGGATTCATGTGATTAGCTTGAATCTAATCCACTAATCCAGGGTACTCTCCTCAATGCAGAGTCTGTTTTACAATTTAAGGTAACTTAGCCACAAAGTCTGAGGATTAGGGCATGGACATTGTTGGGGGTTATTTATCTGCCTAACACAAGGGATGATAGCAATAAACCTTCCTGCCTGCTCTGTGCTGGTTTGGAAGTATTGTGTACCCAAGAACAGCCATGTTTTAATCCTGATTTAATCTTGCTGGTGCAACTGTTTCTTTTAATCCTAATTTAATACTGCAAAAACTTTAGATTGAATTATCTCCATGGAGGTGTGGTGTGCCTAATTGTGGTGTGACCTTTGATTAAATGGAGATGTGACTCCACCCATTTCAGGTGGGTCTTGATTAGTTTACTGGAGTCCTTTAAAAGAGGAGACATTTTGGAGAGAGCAGAGCCGACATGGATGCCAACACTTAGAGAGCAGAGACATGGATGTTTGGAGATGCTTGGAGCCCAGTAGACATTTCTATGAGATGTTAAGCAAGCCAGAAGCTGGAGAGAGCCAGGGGAGGCCAAGAGATGAAAGCCAGCCCCAGGGAAGCAAAGTGAGGAATCCCCACAGGAACAGAGGCTGAAAGCAATGGTCCATGAACAAGGGACCAGCAGATGCCAGCCATGTGACTTCCCAGCTGACGGAGATGTTTCTGACCCATAGGCCTTCCTTGAATTAAGGTATGTTTCCTTGGATGCCTTGGTTTGGGCATTTTTGTATACTTAGAACTATAAACTTATAACTTATTAAATTCCCATTTTAAAATCTGTTCCATTTCTGGTATATTGCATCCCAGCAGCTTATAAACTAAAACACCCTCCAACACATTCAGTCCTATAGCTGCAGAACAACAAATACAGATGATTCTATACTTTTAACAAAATTGGTCCTTCTCTGTAAATCATTATGATCATCTAGCATTAACTGAATAGTTACTAGGACCCAAGCATTGTTCTAAATACCTTAATTTGTCAACACTGTTTAATCCTTGCAGCACCTCATGATACAGATGTGCAATTATTACTCTAATAATTGGAAACAAAGACTCAGAGAGTTGAGAATGACTTGCTGACTATTAAGTGGTGGATCTAGGATTCCAAGCCAGGCAGCTTGGTTCCATGTCATTAATTGCTGTGCCATACTCTCAAAGTATCTGCCAATGAAAGTTGTATTAAAATTGTGGTTTATCAGCATGAATAATTTCTTTTAGCTGCAATGTCTTGCCAACTTGCACTCCTATTATGTACCTTGAGGAAGAATTTAAGGCAACTTTTTCCTTGAAACCAACAACGAATTATGCTCCCACAGGATTATCTAAGAAGTCATGTTGTTTGGAGGCGATGCCCCCCTTCCTCCACAGCCACAAGGGTGGACTCATGACCTATTCCAAATTTCTGGCTATCAATACTTCTCTCCCTTTAGCATGGCCAGATTTTCCCAGAAAAGTCTCCCTAACTTCTAATATGGAACTCATGGTGTTCAGGGCATCTATTTGATAAACTTTGGGCCAGAATCTGTGGCTGCATCTATGTGTCTCTAAACAACTTCTTATTTTGGTCAATTGGATTGATTGCCAAGCCAATTCAATAAAAAGTCGAGGAGAGCCAATTATTTGACATCATGTAGATATTCTATAGAGGCTGTAAGAATAATGAAACATGGAGGAATTTTTATATGAGTAATTGCCATATTCTGATGGCACACAGAGTTGGTTTAGAATCTGAACCTCTATTTTAACTTCTGAGTGTGAATACATTTTAAAAAATTAATTGCTAAAATTCCTTTTGCTTGCTGTGCTCCAGCTGTGTTAGTTTCTTTGCTTTTCTAGGACTTGCACTAGAAATGTCTTGCCTGAGATCTTTGTAGTAGCTTTTCTCCTTTGCCTAAAATTCTCCCCGGGGATCCACATGGCTTACCCTCTTACCTCCTTCAGGGCTTTCCAAAGTCATCACCTTCTCAATGAGGCTTCATCATCACGTACTCTATTTATAATTATAGCACTCCTGCCCCACTCGCTACTTCCCTTTCCTGATTTATTCATTTTTAATATCACTTATCTCTAACTAACACACTGTATTTTTCTTTCTTATGGTGTTTATTATCTCTTGTCCCTCATTAGACAATACACACGATGAAGGTGGAAATTTTTGTCTATTTTTTTCACTGTTACAGTCTTGGTACCTGGAACAGGCCCCAACGCTACTCAGTACTTCTTGGATGAAGCAATGTGTTGAGTTCAAGGTTCGTTGTGTTTTTGAACATAGGTTGTCTCATGGAAATCCCATAATAACTCTTCAGAATAGATTTATTATTATTATACCAGTTTTACCAATTAGGGAACTGAGGCTTAGAGAAATTAAGTAGCTTATCTACAATCTTACTTGCAAGACATAAAGCCAGCTTTCAAACCCAGACATCTATTTCCAGAATCCACACTTCTATTTACTCTTTATAATCTTCCCAATCTTTATTTTGTTTTCTTATTTGCTAATAATTAACTGATTTATTATTTGTATTTTTTAATAATTATTAACTGGTTTATTATTTGTATTGTGTTTTACTGGCTGCATAACTGAAATTCAGCCCTAGCTGCTTATCCAAGTAGCAGTTTCTTTTCATCATTTTTTTGAAGTCTTGAGGGAGCACAGCTGGTCAATGAAGGCATAAAGAATCCAGGCTCTTTGTACTTATTGGCTCTGCTGCTCTTAGCATGACAGCTTCTTTACCTTTGGGCAGTTAATTTATATATCAGTCAGGAAGAAGGAGAGCAAGTTAAAGGTAAGAGGTACTGATAACTATCTTTCCTCTTTTTAAAAAAATTAACAGAAAAGATGGTTCTCTAAAGTCCCCAAAGTAGACATCCATATACATTTAATTGTCTAGAAATGACAATGAAAATGAGTATTTGTACTTGGGTTATCTTAACCAAAATGGAAGGAAATGTTAGTAAGGTAGAAAGGGAGAATAGACATTGGGTTGTCTACAGCAGTTTTGTTATTTTCTTTAAGATCTACTGTTGTGTCAGGATGCTTTGTTTTGCAGTAATCAGGAAATTCAACTCAAACCAAATAAACAATTAGGAAATATATGATCTCAATTAACATGTTCAGAAGTAGGACAGCTTTCAGGGCAGATTGATTCTGTGGTTCAAGAGTGTCTTCAAGGAATTAGACTCTTTTCATCTTTCTCCTTTGCAATCCTTGGTGATATCTTCATTCTCATGCTGGGAGTAGGATGGATGCAGCAACTCTCGGTGCTTGATCTACACATGGCGGCATCTATAGGAAAGAGAGGGGCCAACCCTTCCTTTCTTCTTTCAAGAGTGAAATAACCTCTTCCAAAACCCCTTAATGGACTTAACCATGTCCAGCCAGAATTGTGTCACATGCTCATTCCTATACCAGTTACCATTAAGTAAGTTTGACTTAGGTCCAAGAAGACCCAGCACTGCCAGCTAAGGATGGGGTCAGTCACCCTTCAAGCTCATGCCCACAAGGAGGTGGCACAGACTAGAATACAATTTTATATTCTTATAGGAAGAGGGAGAGAGACGGAAATGGAAGTTGCACAAACAACCAGTTTTCTGCTCAAATGATAGTCATTAAAAAACACTACAATTTGGTTCATTCTTTTTCAGCTGATATTCCAGTTATGACTTCCTTGAAGATGAATTTATGACAGATACATTTCTAAAAATACCAAAACTGTTAGATCAGTAAGCATCTGAGGCTTGAATTAACTTTAATTTATATCTTTGATCACATTTCAGCAGCACTTGCCTTGCAGATGAGTTCTTGGGGTGGTGACCTGTGGAGGAGTGAAAGAAATTTGAAAGCCCTTCCCAAGAGGAAGAAGCCAGTTTTTCAATGTCTTCCTGTCTGCCTTATAACTCAGAAATGCTTCTGGGTTAAAGTCCCTCTGTAATGCTTTCTTTATGTAAGTGAAGTCATAACAGCAATTCATCATCACAGCCATCAGATTCTCCCAGACAAGTCCATATAACCTGAAATATTTTACAGGGAAATTGATTTCCCAATTTGAACTTCATGGTTGACTGGTTGTGCTGTTTATAAACAAGTAGCATGAATAATTTAGTTGAAGATTTATTGTGAGTTAAAGATATTACTCTTTTTATTCTTTTGAAATCACCAAAATATCTTTTTATCAGGAAACAGCATCTTGACTATCAGGGAAGACACTATTTGTAGAGTTTTGTGCAAGAGAACTAGTTTTGCCATATTTTAATTGCCATACTGCAATTAGAGTATAGGTACTGGGTAAGCTCACTTTGCTTTGTTTGGGCTCATGGATACTGCTGCTGCTTTTATAGGCTTCTCTTTATATGGTTCTCTGTGTAGATATTCTGGTGATTCGGCTGACTATGAAAGTGCAAGCATGGCCCCCCTGCCTTTCCGGCCATTTCAAATCAGTCATCAGTACTTATGATGTTCCTAGTATATGCAAGTTCTGGATCAATCACAGCAGCTAACACGTTTGTGGTGGGCAGTATTGCCCCTCAGTAAATACTTCCATCTTTCCATTTTCTGGAAATATTGGAAGATTGTACTTCCTGGCTCCCTTGTGGTTGAGTGAGGTGTGGTTAATCCCAGACACTGAGTAGTGAGCTGAAAGTGTTGTGTGTCACCTCCAGGTCAGGTATCTAATTGCTGATGTGAGACCTTCCAGACAGCTCTTTCTCTTTGGCCTGACGGCTGGAAACATTGGTGTTTCCTCTATATCATCCTGGGTCTCTAAGTGACAGTGGTGAACAGAACTCCCCTTCCCACCTTCTATAGACACATACCATGAGAAAGACAGAAATCACACAGTTTTGAGCCACTGAGTTTCGGGGTTGATTATTATGGCAGTAGAATATAGCTAGTCCTGACTGATATTGAGTATTTATTATGTATCAGGCTGAGTAAGTAAAGCTTTATGTTCATTATTTTCACAACAAATACCTGAAATAGCATTACAATCCCCATTTTACACATTAGGAAACTGGGACTTAGAGAGTTTAAGTAACATGCACAAGGTCATCCAGATTATCCAAACCTGGCTCTACGTGAGTCCAGCTCCTGGACTTGAACTTAATATGCTATCCTGGGTTTAGATACTCTTTCTTATTAGTTCACCCTCTTTCAATTCATCAAAGGCACTTTCTTCCTCTAACCTTCCTCTAACCGTCATCAGTATCTATACTAGTATACTCTTCTAGATGAGCCTTCCATTAATAAAGGGAAACAGAAACACTGTACTTGGTGCAGAATAACCATTGTTTGCTAAACTAGGTAGAAGTTTCTTTCATGCCAAGGTCAATTCAAAAGGAAATGAAACTACCCTTAACTGGTGTATTCTTTGACCTGGGTGTTGTCCTCGAGTGATATGCATTATCTCATAAGTCATAGCATCTCATTTTATATAGAAGAAGAAAACTGAGGTTCAGAGACATTTAAGTAAAAATCTATGCTATTTCTACTTAGCAGGCTTCAGTTGCAATAAAACCAGCCATTTCCTTCTCACCATAGATTGAAGGATTCAAATGTGTCTAGGCCTTCAAGATTCTCTGTGAATTGAAGGATTCCATGGTGAAATTAATTTGGGAACTACAGCATACTCAGTCATTTCTTTTGGAGTTTCAGGATGCACATTAGCATAATATAATCTCTGAGAAGTTCTTCAGTTATGAAACCAATTTAATTTTAACTCATAATTGACAATTCAAGCTCTTTCCTCCTAAATACTAAATTTATAGATACTAAATTCTACCTTTTTTTTTTTTTAGTATCCTGTGAAATAAGCACATTAAAAAAAGACTCTGAGAAAGTAAATGTAGAACTTGATACTATGTTGGAATTAAATGTATGATGAACAACTGTATTTCCTTCTTATTGACTTACCATAATGAGGATTTTTACTTAAACGACTGGCTCCTGGCCTAGACCCATTTCCTACGGCTGGTCAGCAAGGCTGCACCATGCTTCTTTTGATAACTATTGCTTTACTCCTAACATAGGCGGCAGCTATTCTTTTTGCCTTTCTCCCCATGTCAATTGAATACCTCTTTTTTTTTTTTTATGGGGAAACAATTCCATATTCATCCCTATGCCCTTGATTATTGATTCATGGATGGTGGGTGACCAAAATGGACTAATGAGAATTCTCCCTGGACTTTTTGACCAGTGTAATTGGAGAAAACATTCTCATTTCCCCTGATGTTGCTAAATTCGAGGATTGTATCTTGTACTACAAAGAATTGCACTGTTTATGTACGTGGACAGTGCCTAAGAGATGAACCCTGATGACAATGCTCAAGTTTATGTATCCTACTTGAAGTTACAAATTCTATCCTCAATCTTTATTTTCAAGTAAGATTTCTGCTACTAAGAACTGAAAGAGTCTTTATTAATATGTCTACCTTCAATAAATACAGGTAAACCAGTATTTTTTCCAATGCTGTAGATGCTATGAACTTCTAAATAATAAAGGCTACATAAGGGCTATATAGGCTAAGAAAGCTCTCTCAGTTCTAATAGAACTGGGGAATTTCAGAATGTATCATAATATTTTACTGCTGTAGTCCTAGCAGCTAACACAGTTCCTGGCCATGATGAGAGGTATTCAAAGAATATTTTTTGACTGATTTAATGAACACAAATAACTTTGTCTTTCGGGGAAGAAATACTGATCATCTATTATGCACTAGGCACTTGAGATTAAGAAAGGATTCTGTTTTCATGGAGTTTATATTCCAATAGGGAAACATTTAGAAACAAATATAAAAATGAATCTATAGAAGAAATATGTTGTCTGGGAGGACAAAGAAATTCTGACTTTTAGCAGGCAAGCTCAGAGTACATGCACCAGTGTTAAGAAACTTGAAACCTACAAGCTGAAAAGATGCTTGAAAATTTGGAAAAATGTATATACAATTACATATTTATATAATTTCCTTAAACATCTGCAAATGTGCATGATAGATTATGTTCTCTTTGATTCTCGATATTCCTTTCAAGATCCCATCATTTTATTTATTTATTTATTCACCTTTGATCTTAATCTTAGTCCCATTTACATTGGGTGTGAACCCATTGTAAGTAGGACCTTTTGAAGATGTTAGTTTGTAGTTAAGGTGTGGCCAACTGAATCAGGATACGCCTTAATCCTATGAATGGTGCCTTGTAAAGAGAAGGTCAAGGGGAGGAGCTAGAAGCAGGAAGTCAACAGAACCCAGAAGAGAAAGGAGAGGACATTGCCATGTGGTGGGAAAACCAAGGAACCCAAGGATTGCCAACCAGCCAGAATGATACCTATCCTGGGAAGAAGCAAGCCTGTTAGCCTCAGAAAATGTGAACCAGTCATTTTCTGTTGTACAAGCCAACCCATTGTGTGGTATTTGCCTTAATAGCCTGAGCAACCGAGACAATGTGGCAGCAGGGGCTGCATTTCCCCATGGGAACCCTGGTCAAGAGCTGAGTATCAGTCTTCCCCTGTTTTTTTAATATAAAATGTGCACACATACCTCAATTGGCACAGTTTCATCACAACTTCTTGTCTTTCACCCAGCCACTTGTTTGTGTTACCCACTTGTCTCATAAAGGCACTTGTGTTTGTGACCCTGTGTCTGCTGTCATTTTAGGGGCTAGTAAGGAAGCAGTACCAAGTTTCAGGGATCTCATGATTCATGTGTGGATCAAGCTGTGCTTTTAAAGGGTATTAAGTATAGAAATAGAAACTGGAGATGTGAGTTCTCTAGGATTAAAGGTACAGACCTGACTATCTATTCAGAGCAGCATTTTAACCCTGACTTTGCTTTCATTAGCTTCATTTGGGGCTATGGAAGTGTGCTAGTTGAATTCTATGCAAAGCCTGTGCTTTGGTATGACTATGTTACTGCAGATGGAAACTTGAGTTGAGTATCTGTTCTAATTGTGTGGGCTGCATAAGCCCATTTAATGTGCTTCCTTTGGAATAGTCTTGACATGGACTGGAACCCAATACTGCAAAAGGAAAAGTCTTATCCAGAAGTAGTTGAGTGAGTGTGTATCACTTTACATTCATGGGTCTATTTTCTCTTTTATAAAATTAGTAATATGGATTAGATAAGATCTAACTTCCTTCCAGTTTGACAAAAGTTGCATATTATGCTCCTTATAGCAAAAGAAGGATATGTGGGATAGTAGTCCATCCTAGCCTCTGTAGTCAAGATCTTAAATTCCAGTTTTACCATTTATTCCCTTTATGTCTTTGAGCATACTACCAAACTCTCTAAGTCTCAGTCTGCCCTCCTTTCTCAGAAGTGGGGATCATGCCATAGGGCTGAAGGAAATATTCAGTATAAGGTACTCAGCCTGGTGCCTGGCATCTAGTAAGTATACAACAGATGGTAGTTTTTTTAGAGTTATAAATTCTTGCTTTCTAGAAACAGTTATGTGCCTGCATTCACTTATTTTTAATTGTTCTCTGCTTCTCTAATTATCAAGCAGTGCTTTACTCACAAGGAAATTGATATTGTGGAATCTGGTACAGTAAACAAATACCTTCCTTTTGTGTGCATTAAATTATTATTACTGGTGAGAATTTAGGATTTTATAGAGTTGGTCAGTTTTAGCAGCAGTAATTCAAACAGCTGAGCAATTTGAAGGGAAAAACTGTGGCTTGCCTAGCTGTGCATCTTCAGGGTTTAGCACTGTGCTTGTTGTGTAGTGAACGTTCAATAGATACTTCTTGACTAAGTCCTTTAGACCCTACTGGCAGACTAATTTTAGTAATTGCTAACACTAATTAGGTAATATGGATTATGTTCAACAATCTGTGTTAAATGTTAATATAGATTATCTCATTTTATTCTGATATGGGGTACCATTATTTCTCCCATTTTACCCATGAAAAAATTAAGGCTCAGAGAAGATAAGTAACTCACTCAAGATCACACAGCTGATAAAATGCCAAGGTACATTTCAGCTTCAGACAGGTCTTCCCCTAGAATTGGCACTCTTTAGCACTGCAACACACCATACTGACACACTACTCTTTACTTTACCTTGGAGTCATGGACAAATGAAGATAACAGCACTGGGAATGGAACCTC
Organism: Tamandua tetradactyla; assembly: GCF_023851605.1. NCBI lineage: Eukaryota > Metazoa > Chordata > Mammalia > Pilosa > Myrmecophagidae > Tamandua > Tamandua tetradactyla. The sequence continues at coordinate 119,352,325 of NC_135334.1, read as the reverse complement.
GCCCCAATTCCTGGGCTAGTAGACATTACAGCCATTGGGATCTCAGTTCCTTGAAATCCAGAGTCATTCTTATAATTGTCAACGTTAGCATCCATTTGGAATTCTCATTCTCATTCGTATGTTGGTATACTTTTTGTGAATTTGAGCTGTCCCTATGAAACTGTCATTGTAATATTGATGTTCTTGTTAGTCAAGGTATAAGTGGTGACAGTAATTGCACATGCTCTACTTGGAGGGTAGGCTGTCAGGCCTCCAGGTGAAAACAGATGAATGCTCTCCAAACTTTGAAGTCTCCTAAGTGGTCTACAGAGAGTTCAAATACTCTTTCTTTCTCTCTCATTCTTCTTTTATTCAGTAGCCTTTGGCTCTTAAGACACTTAGTGACTCATCTAGAGATGATGAAACATATGATGTTTGGAGAATTGGAAGGAAGTAAGGGCTCCTCTTATACCATGATCTAACCTTTTTTTCACATCTGGCTGGGACATGACACAATTTTCCCCCATTTGCATCAGCTAGTGCCACAAAGATTCTCAATAAGTCTGGCCTGATTAAGGATACCCATTAGCTTCAGAGATCACTACCCTTTCCCTCTCTCCTACTATATTTAATGAACAAGTATATCTTGTTTGTGTGACATTTAATTTTATACACTGTTAATTTAAGAAATGAATTAGTACAGTGGTTGTATTAATGGCCATGTCTCTTCAATCTATTACTGAGCTGTTGGTTTATTCCTGAAAAAATATTGCTGGGCCAAGACCATTGCTCAATAAGAATAAATTTACATTGGGATGACTGTGCCTTTGTTTTGTCAAGGCTGCGTTGCAGACATTCTTTATTTTCTACAAGTCCTGGTTGTATAGTTTTGGGGATGCAACTGATTCAGACTGCATCAACCCTCACCCTTCCTGTGCAGGTCTTTTTATTGTGATCTTTTTCATTGTTTGGCTATCATATGGATGGAGGGTCTTCTTTTTCTTCTATCATCTTTCTTGGACCTCAAGTTCAGTACCTTGAGTAACCACACTCCTTAGGTCAAGGTGCATGACCCTCATTACTCCTTTTAAGACCCCAACTATTTTATTTATTGATTCACTTGTGTCCCTATTTCCTTCACCCATTTCCCTCTCTTCACTATGGCAACCATTCTAATTATTTAATTCATATTTGTTGTGAGCATGTCTCGCATTGCTGTTTTATGTGCATGTATTTCAAAATTATACAAATGGTATTATGTAAAATATTTTAATTTATTTTTTACCTCTTTTTGATCAACAGTGTGTTTTTTGAAGATCCACTGATGTTGCTCTGTGTAATCTAATCCTTTGCTTCTGACTACTTTCTTTTTGGTTCCTTAGGGGTTGAATGGGAATGTCAGCATCTGGCACGTGGACTCACTCTGGTCACTGAGTGTCCTCGTACCAGGTTGACATCAGAGTCTGGTGATGATGTGATGGTCCCTGAGGAGCACCAGTGCAGTTCATATAAGGCCCTGAGCTCATAATTGTAAGCATGGAAATTTTAAAAAATATTTGTCAATTCCTGAGAGTACGCTGATTTTCTTTGTTAGGAAGTGCCAGCAGAACGCCGCGCTGTGATGAAGGCAATAGAATAAAACCTATTCTGAGGGTAAGCCTCAGTTTTTTTCCTTCATAATATGGCAATAATAATAGAACTTGCATCATGAAGTTGCTGAGGTTAATATGAGATAATTTATGCAATATGTTTAGTGCTATGCCTGACACACTGATAAATGATTTGTAATTAATATTCTAACTCTAAGCACAGTATTCCACACACATTACAATGTGCTGCCTTAAAGTAATAAGATTTGCTCTTTTATTAATGTGAATATTATTTGGATTATTGGAAAAATGTAAAAGAAAACTAGGAATGGGGACTGATGTATCATGATATTTAATTGTGAGGAGACACACTCATGCTTCATGTGCAACAAACTGTGAAAGCTAAGAGCATGAGCACAGCTTATTGTTGTAATCAAATTCAACTAACAACAAAGTTTTTATCCCCCCAATCAATATTCATAATTGCTACTGTGTTGCACGGTCATTATGCGTAAATGGTAACCAGGATATACACGTTTCTACTAACTATTATAACTCTTATCAGCAGACTGTGTTTTTAATTTTCCGGTTGTTCTTTCTGTCTTGTATAGTGCATTTCTAGTGTTGCTAATCTCCGTTCATGTGAGGGTGGTACATGGAGGAGAAGGAGAGGCTGACTTGGGTTCGTATGGTAAAGGGAATGGAAGGCATTCTAGAAGGTAGGCAATGAATGGATGTGCATGGGGTGCTGTGTGCACAGGTAGCCAACAGTGAGTAATTAGAGAGCCTGAATTCTCTCTTCTTTTCTCAGTAATAGCAGCTCAAGAATTTCACTGGGCCCACCTCAGTCACGCCCTACTCAGCAAAGCAGGAGCTTGGGCTTAGCAAGGTATAGGCTGCAGAAAAGATGCAGAAACCCCAAATTGTCCCACAGAACCCCCAAATAACTGAAGTTCATATCTATGCTGCGCCTGTTAGCATTATCTGTTTGGCCAGACATTCCTCTAACTCAGGGGTTTGCCAACTAAGACCTGCGGCTAAATCCAGCCCATTGTTTGTGTTTGTAAATAAACTTTTATTGGAACATGGCAGCCCTCATTTGCTTACTTGCTTCCTGTGGTTGCTTTCATGCTAAGACAGCATAGCTATGTAGTCATAACTGAGATTTCATGGCCTACAAAGAGTAAAATGTTTATCTGGATCTTTACAGGAAAAATTTGTAGACTTCTGCTCTCACTCAATGCAACATGCTCCTCTCCACAGATAACTATTAGGAGGTAGTAAGGCAAAGTAGAAAAGCATGTGCTCTGAAGACACACAGAGAAAAGGCTGAATTTTAGCTCTGCCATGTTCTTGCTCTGTCACTTTAAGCCACCATTTTCTCCTCTATAAAGCAGGAAAACATGCAATCTACCTATATGTTTCTGTGAGAAATTAATACAATAATGCTGCCCTAACAGAGCCTGGAATTTATTAAGCATTTGACACATAATAGCTATTTGTAAAAGTCAGAGGTTGATATGTAAGTGAATATGAAAGGTAGAACACTGTGGGCAAGGTATAAAATAACTGTGTTTGCCTGCATGTTGGGAAAGAAGTGTATCACAGTTAATTATAAGGGAATAATTAAAGGGAGGTCTGGGTTGTTAGAATGAATTATGCCCAAATATTTCCAAGGGTCTGGCCTTTCTATTAATAAATCTTGTATTAATCAGGATTCCTTAGAGAGAAACAGAACCAACAGGAGAGATCTGTAGATGTGAGATGTATAAATGGAAGAGTCCAGAATCTATAGGGCAGGTTGTGAAGCTGGTGGCTCCAATGAAGGGTCTGGACAAACTCCACAGAAGAGGCTCACTGGCTGAAGAAGCAATGAAAGAGTCTCTCTTCTTCTTTAAAAGCCTTCAACTGATTGGATTATCTCACTGTGGGAGATGCCTTATTTGATCGCAGGTGTAATCAGCTGCAGATGCAATCCACTGACTGATTTAATACACCAGCCTTCCCATTTATCAACCAGCCACAAAATATCCTTGCAGCAATGGCCAGGCTAGTGCTTGCCTGATCAGACAACTGGACATCATCACTTGGCCAAATTGACCCCAAAGTCTGACCATCACAGGCCTCTACTTGGAGAATGTGTGAAGATGCTAATAGAAGTTTATGCCGTATACCCCGGTGTCTTCTCACACATGCAGGGGACCATGCAAGGGCATGAGCAATATAAGGGCTTTTTATAAGTTACTGTGGGGTGCTTTCCCACCTTGCTCAATCCATTAGGTCAGATCAGACACTCAGGAAAGACAGCACATCACCAAGTCCAACAACTACTAGGAACCAGGAAGGGTATGAGTTGCTGCTGTGGTTCATGCTAGGAAGTTAATGGGTGCCCAGGGTATTCCCCACAGGGGCAGGGAGTCTGGCCTGGGAAGAATTTCACAAGATAGGAAATGAGAGATGAAAACTCCAAATTAGAAAAGGTCCCTATCTTGAGTGGAGATTTTCCCAGGGGTAACATAATCATTTTCTGTGAGTTTTGGTCCCAGGGCCAAGCTCCCGCTCCAACTATTATCCAGCAGCCTGAGACTGTGGTAGTCTAGCTCCAAAGTAAAGATTTAATTTCTTCATTCCTGTCATGCTTTCTATTCCTTTGATGTAATAGGTTGTTGCTCTTTGTATATGAAGTATTGTTTTTAACTTATTGTGCCCTTTGTGACAGGCCAATGCACCCAACAGTTCCAGTGGGTTCTCAAAAGCAAGCCACTAGTTTATCTGGTGATGATGGTGATGACCAAAATATCTGAACTTTAATTATTTAAAATACAGAATTAAGCCCTCTTATCCTCATGGAGACCTGGTATAGAGACTGACACATATTAAGCTCTTGATCATTATTTGTTGATCAAACGTTGGGTAGGTCTTGATTAGTTTCTGGAGTCCTATAAAAGAGGGAACATTTTGGAGAATGAGAGAGATTTGGAGAGAGCAGAGAATGCTGCAGCACCACGAAGCAGAGAGTCCACCAGCCAGTGACCTTTGGAGATGAAGAAGGAAAACACCTCCCCGGGAGCTTCATGAAACCAGAAGCCAGGAGAGAAAGCTAGCAGATGACGCCGTGTTTGCCATGTGCCCTCCCAGCTGAGAAAGAAGCCCTGACTGTGTTCGCCATGTGCCTTCCCACTTGAGAGAGAAACCCTGAACTTCATCGGCCTTCTTGAGCCAAGGTATCTTTCCCTGGAAGGAGGCCTTTGGTTGGACGTTTCTATAGATTTGTTTTAATTGGGACATTTTCTTGGCCTTAGAACTGTAAACTAGCAATCAATTAAATTCCCCTTTTAAGAGCCATTCTGTTTCTGGTATATTGCATTCTGGCAGCTAGCAAACTAGAACACTGATGTTTCTGAGGAAGAAGAAATTCTTCCTGAAGACTGCAACATTAACTCCTTCCTGAGTCTCCAGTTGGCCAGCCTACCTTACAGGATTTTGGTCTTGCCAGCCTCCACAATGATAAGAGAAATCTTCTAATCCATATCTCCTATTGGTCCTGTTTCTCTGGGGAACCCTGACTGATACAGAGTTTAAGTGGAAAAGGTAGACATTAACCCTACTTGTGTACAAGGATCAACTTTATGCGGTCGACACTTACAGAGAAGCAAGCTGAAGCTCAGGTAAAGTGATGTGCTACATGTCATAAGCCAGTGACTAGCCAGCCAGGATGTGATCCCAGGTGCATCCCTGCACTCTTCATCTTTGAACTCTAGTGTACCTTATAGATAAGCAATTATTCAGAGATTTGTTTTCTGTGAGTGAGCAATTTGGAAAAAAAATGACAAGCACACTTCCAAAGAGGAATAAACTTTGTTTTGGCCACCAGGTCACAAAGGTTACTTTTCACCTGGGATGATTGACTTGGGCATTGAAATCTTCTCTGCCAAGAGTAGGGGGTTCAGAGGGCTTGGGGGCCTCACCTCCATGTTAAAGCAGCATTTCTCAGCTGGACCCAGGCCATCTGCATCAATAGTCATCTGAAATGCTTGAAAAAAATGTAGCTTTCTGGGCTGATTTCAGAACTGCTGAGTCTTACTTAGTAACCAGCTCATCAAGTTATAAAAATAACTCTAAAGCTTGAGAACCACTATTCGAAAGGGTGTGCCACAGGCTCCAGTCAGGAAAAAGAAAACCATGTTGGGTTTTTTGAATTGGAATAAAGAGGATTAGAAGTTTATACTACCATTGAAAGGCTGGGGGAGCAAAGGTCAGCATGGCCACTCCAGACTTTCAGGAATCCTGAAGTGCAAAAATTGTGGGTAAGCTGCTATCAGTTTTCAGAGCTGCCTGGAGCACCTGAATGGGCCAGATTTAAAAGGGCTTCTGGAACCTCTGACAAAACCCTATGGGCAGGACCCCACTTGACTGCCTACATCTACTGTCAGAGAGTAGCAATTTCACATGAGAATCTCCTATTAGCAGAATCTTACTGGAACTCAGCTGGCAAGGGATTCTGTGTAAGGAAGTTTCTAGGCTGTCAGCCCTGCAGTCCTGGGGAAGAGTTTAGAGGTGTGGAGTGGTGTGGAGCACCAACAAGTAATATCTGGCATAGTGTGTATTTAAATGAAGGACTCTATTAAATAAAACCAAAGAATTCTTTGAGAACAAAGATAACCTTTAAAAAATCTGTAGGTTTTCTGTTAAAAGATGATTTGCAAAAAGAGCTATCTAGCAATTTACCTTATGTATGCCAGTCAAAGAGAAGTCTGGTTTTGGGGTAACCTTTCCATCACTTAGGGGCATAGTGGTGTAGCCCATTTGATTCTGGACCAGATCTCTTCTTTTCTCTTCTTTGGGTATCCTGTCCACATTTTGGCTTTTGTCCTCTTCCTTAGATTTTCCTCTTCTAAACTATACTGCATTTGGTTGGTCTGGTCAACTTCTAGCATCAGAACAAATTAACTACTTGCCAGGAGGTCTCAGTCTCTTTGTTCAATGGCTCAAAGTTTGGTTTCTGCCCTGCCAGGATAAATTATACTCCTACTTTCATGTTTTAGATCATGGCTAATAACCAGAAGAGCATGTCAGAAATATCCAGGGAGTTTTAAAAATACAGTTTTTTTCTGGTCCCACCTCCAGAAATTAATTCAGGAGGGGAAATCGGTTGTCTGCATCTCATTTTAACAAGCTCCACAGGAGATTTTAATTCATTCCCAGTAGCTGAGACCCCAGATAGCTGTTGTTTAAGTGCATACAAAGGAAATTCTTAATAAGTTTTTTCCACAAATGTTGAGATTTATTCTCTGGCTGTGGTAGCCATGATTCTACAAACTTCCCTGCCTTTAGTTATGAAAATAATGTATTTTAAACTAGGAGCTGCCTTCTCTACTCCTCAAAAGCCCCCATTTATTAGTGCATGTACTCTTTTACTTTTTAATGCCAGTGTACTCCTCATCAAGCTGCCATTATTTATTTCAATAAAAGTCATTCAATAAGTACTGCTGAGTCCTATGTTGAATTCCTCTGTGGAAATGGGCAACAAAAAGAGGTATAGTCTAAATTATGTGGAATAGTCACCCACATACCATGTTGCTTGCCCCTCCCCATTTCTATAGCCGATTCAGTAGGAGTGGACATCTAGGACAAACAAAGCTGGGACAAGCATGCTTTCTCATGGGAACTTAAAAGCAAGGCAGTGATTGACCTGATTAGATAGAATTGGGTATAAATTCAATATCACTTAGAGTTGTAACTTGAGCCCTGGCAACCTAAAGCCTTCTGAACCTGGAGTCTTAGGGAAGCAGCAAGTAAGATACTTTATTAAAAAAAAGGCATGATCAATTATAAATAAGTTTATCACTCAGAAAGATAAAATCTGCCACTCATACTATGGCATAATGGTTTATCATTTAGAATTTTTATTTTTGTTACTTTTAGAGTAATTTAATCACATTTTTCATATTTCATGATTTTTCTAATTCATTATGCTTTTGATTTTGCTAATTTTCTTAAATAGGGAAATACAAGCAAAGAGAAACTGGTTAAGGTGTTCTTAAAACTTCATGCTGAGCTAAACTCATCATCATCTGTGCTGTTAGAAGCTTTGGTGATGGAACATTTCTTTAAAAAATAATGCTCCACTTTGGCTTCCAAAATTTTCCTCTAATGTGTTAACACACCCATTCTCAAGTCTGGGTGCTGTGCCATCCTCAAGTCTGACTGAATTGCATGTCATTGGAAGTCAAGCAATTCCAGATATAGAGAGCTGTTTAATTTGGGGAAATGTGAGTTCTGGAATCCACAAAATATGGTTTGTCTTGGAGAGGAAGCTGAACTTCAGAGGGGAGGAAGGAGCAAAGGTGCAGAGCTTAGCATTTATGCACAAACAGAAGGCTCCAGGAAAGGAGACTGAAGATTTTACACTTCTGGTGAGGGCTGGCTATATTTTCCCCAGTTGTGGTCTATTGGATTCTACTGCATCCCTAAAATAAGCTTCTCTTAAGCTAAATTGAGTGAGCTCTTTTTCCTTACAGCTAAATAATCCATGGCGGAGATACCCTGGAGAAGTTCATGTCCAGTGGGGAGTATGAACGTGTAGAGAGAGAAAATTACAGCAGTGCGTGATTTGTGCTATGAAAAAAAATATGTACAGAGTCCTGTGGGAGACTACAGGGTGAGTGTGTTTGCACTCAGCTTCCTGTGTATTTCTGAGCTGGGGCCAGCTGCTTTCAAGTATTTTACAAGTACTCCTCATTAAGACATGGGGTATTGCAACAGCAAGTGCATGATTTTCCACTGCAGAATTCTGAACAGGCTGTCAACTAAGATGTACGCTGGCTGGTTGGGTTTTGGGAGCTCTGTCCAGGCTCCTTCAGCATAATTGTATCGCTGACTTTCAAGGTCCTACGTTATTGGGGACACAGCCTCTGTACAGTGTTTCCCAGCCCGGTCTGAGCTCACCCTCCACGTCAAGATCGTTCTTCACTGTGTTGGACAGAGCCATGTGCTCTCTTCTCCCTGTCTTTATTGCTCCCTTCAACTTATACTTGCTCTACCCAGAGGAAAACTACACTTTATGGCTCAATTCATTTCTCACTCTTCAAGCAGACTTCTCCAATTATACAAATCCAGCCCACAGGGTCCTTCTCTGAACAATGCTCTTGGAAACTTAACTAATTGTTTAATGGCTGGTGCTACTTCTCCTGACCAAGAGAGTATTCTTGCACATTCTTGGAAGGTGCGGACCTTATCTTCATACTCTTTGCAACAGATAAATACTCAATTTTATGTTCCAGTGCCATACTCTGAGCTCAGTGAGGTGGGTGGGTAAAGGCAGCCTACTGATGAGAAAAGATCCTTTATATAAATACAATTATGTTAAAAATCGAGGACATTAAAGAGGGTATTAAGAAAGATAGGGATCAAGATCTGTGGGGTTTAGAAGAGGAAGAACTGACTTCTGGTTGGGAGTATAATGGGAAACTTCCCTGACACAGTGGTCCTTGATTGGGCCTTGAAAGATCGTTAGGATTTAGATACCCAGAGAATGGGGTGGAGCTGGTATTCCCACTGCACCTCACAGAGGGTGTATTCAGTGTCCATTTGTCTAGGCAGGGGTTGGAAAACTTTTTCTGTAAAGGACTAGATGGTAATATGTTAGGATTTGTATATTGTTCAGCCTCTGTGTCACCCACTCAGCTCTACCACTGTCGTGTGAACTCAACCATAGACAGTCAGTGAAAGAATGGGCATGGCTATGGTTTAAGAAAATTTTATTTACGAAATAGGCAGTGGTCCAGATTTAGTCTGCAGGATATGGTTTGCCAGCCTCCGCTCTAGAGCATTATATGATTGAGTACATGAGAATCTTTAAGGCATTATATAATCACAGCTTCACCAATGCTTACAAAATAAAATGCAGAAGGAATTCACTGAAATATTGACAATAGCTGTCTTTGATTCCTGAGACAGTGAGCAAAATTTTTTCTTGTTCACATTTGATTTTTCTAGGCATTTTATAAGGACCATGAATTAATTTTATAACAAGGGAAAAAACTGATTTGTAGAATTAAAATATAGAAAGCAGGTAAAACGCATAACCCAAACCTTGGCACATAGATGCTCAGGGTCTCTCTGTGCTTGGTTGGTAAGTACCATTTCTGTGATGGTTGCCCCTAGTGCTCAGGACACTGATGCCCTTGGGATGCCAGTTTAGCTGCAATGGACAAGCTGGCCTCAAAACTGGTCCCTTTTTTCTGTTGCCCTCTGTCATCAGCTCTACAAGGCCATTATGTCATTCAAGAAACATTATAGCAAAAAGGCTGCCTAGATAGAAACAAAATTGATTTTCTGGTGCCACCCTTAACCCTCTCTTTTTGTGGTCTCTAAAGGGAGCTCCGGGTTTCAAAGCACTCAGTGTGACACACTGCCAAGTCACACAGAAGATGCAATAATTGTGGGTTTAGCCTTCACCCCAGATCACGGCAATGTCAATGAAATATGGTCAAATAACAACAGATGCCTAACTATAAGTGAGCTCAGGAAACAGATGTTAGGCTTTGCATTCTAAGCTTGAAATGCTGTTAATGATAAGAGTTATTTTCTGACTGTATTGTGCCTTTGCTTTGCATGCTTCCTTGAACTGCAAAATCATGCTTTGGGTAGGCATGATGCCTTAGATGGCCAGGTCTTCTATGAGAAATACCACACAATTGGTGGCCTTAAATAATGGAAATGTGTTGTCTCATGGTTCTGAGGACAGAAGTCTAAAATAGAGGTCTTGGCAGGCCATGCTTTCTCCTGGAGTCTGTACATTCAAGAGTTAGCTTGCCACGACCCTTGGGGCTCCTTGGCTTTCATCTCTTCTCCATTACGTGGCTTCCCCCTCTGGCTTCTACTTCTGCTCAGTTGTCTGTGTCTCTGACTGGACTTCCTCTCCTTCTAAGGACTTCTAAATCATGTGGATTAAGGCCCACCCTAAATGAATTTGACCCCATAAAATAGGATCTTCAAAGATTTTTTTACACAAGTTGGTTCACATCTTCACTGTATTAACATCTTCAGAGGTCCTGTTTACAAATGGGTTCACACTCACAGGAGAGAGGATTAAGACTTGAACATGTCTTTTGTGGGGGGAATGACTCAATCTCCAACATACAATTATCCCTATTTTGCAGATAGGAAAAGTGAGGCCTAGAAACTCAAGCTGGAAAGTTTGTCTGTGGTAAAGTCAGGGTGAACCCACAGCTACCCGATTTCAGACTGCTGTTCCATTTTGCTATGTGATTCCCTATTATCCCTGCTCCCTCTCTTACCATGAGAATTGCCTACTTGGGCATCTCAAAGTGGCTTTGAAATGCTAGTGCAGGCTTCCTTATAGTTTCCCTACTTAAGGAAAAGGGAACACAAAAATAATAGCTACAGATTAAACAATTTATCACTGAGTTATGATAAACTGGGTTGGGTCTTGGGGGCAGAATCCAAAGATATTTGATTAGACTTCATTAAACTCAGACTGTGGGCAAGAGAAACAATGAATACATTCCTTACAAGAAAATGGCATAATGCCTCTCTGGTTGGTTTTGTTTTTCAGACCAATGGTACCACAAGATTACAGAGACACTGGAGTTATGGCCCGTAAAGATTGGAGATGGTTAAAGAAAATTTGATGAGCTGAGAAAAGCTTGGGATGGGCTCTGGAATCAGATTGACTTGGTTCAAATCCAAATATTTCTAATTATTATGTGAACATCCACAAGTTATTTAACTGCTCAAACCTCGTTTTCTTATCTGTTAAATAGGAATAATAGTGTACCTGCATTATTAGGTTGTTATGAGGCTTAAATGAGCTGATGCATACACTTCACAGAGCTGGCACATGATAAGAATTCTATATATTTTAGCTAATTTTATTGCAGTGAGATAAAACACTTCCATTACATTTGTCTAGTTACTATCTTCTAAGAAACATGGAAAATTTTATGCCTTGTTTCATTTGCTTTAAAAATGCTCTCTTCTTCTTGTGAGTGAACATTGAAAATTATCATTTATTAAATCAGAAATAAACAGAGCCCAGTGAGGTCAAAGGTGGAGTTGAATGACCTGAGGTCAAACCACAAGCTGAGAAGAAATATTTCAAGGTTTTCAGCCTCTGTGTGAGGCAGTTCCCATTAGTGTCATCATTTATCGTGTTTCACTTACTGACAGATGGAGCTGTTTTTCTGGGGTATTTTACAAGAAATTCGTATATAAATCCTGGCAGTGAAGTGGGGGTTCCTTTCAGGAAGATCTAAATGTCAAAGCAGTTGGAATGTTCAGAAGGTTGACATCCTCAACATACCCCCAGTTGAAAGTAGTGTCAGTCTTTGTGCTTTAGTTTGACGCTATGTGGTTAGTAGTCCAGTTGGCTGGCTCATCATCATAAAGAAGAAAGCTATGGTGGTTGTGCTGGTTTGAAAGGATATATGGACCATAGAAAAGCCATGTTTTAATCAAAATCCCATTTCATAAAAGCAGAATAATCCCTATTCAATACTGTATGTTTGAAACTGTAATCAGATCATCTCCCTGGAGATGTGATTTAATCGAGTGGTTGTTAAGCTAGATTAGGTGATGACATGTCTCTATCCATTTGGGTGGGTCTCGATAAGTTTCTGAAGTCCTATAAAAGAGGAAGCATTTTGGAGAATGAGAGATTTGGAGAGATCAGAGAATGATGTAGCACCATGAGGCACAGTCCACCAGCCAGTGACCTTTGTTGATGAAGAAGGAAAACTCCTCCCGAGGAGCTTCATGAAATAGGAAGCCAGGAGAGGAAACTAGCTGATTATGCCGTGTTGACCATGTGCCCTTCCAGCCAAGAGAGAAACCTTGACCGTGTTCACCATGTGCCTTTTCACTTGAGAGAGAAACCCTGAACTTCATCAGCCTTCTTGAATCTAGGTATCTTTCCATGGATACCTTTGATTGGACATTTCTATGGACTTGCTTTAATTGGTACAGTATCTCGGCCTTAGAATTGTAAATTAGCAACTTATTAAATTCTGCTTTTTAAAAGTCATTCTATTTCTGGTATATTGCATTTGTCAGCTAGAAAATGAGAACAGTGGTCTAAGGTGTAGGCTCTGGGTCAGACTGGCTGGATCCAAATGCCTGCTGTGCAACTTTTCAGCAATGCAATCTTGGACAAGTTACTGCACCGCTATGTGCCTTCAGTTCCTCAATTGTAAAAGTGAAGAATTTATTATAGTACCTGCATCATGGCTGCTATGATGTACTAAAACAATCCTGGGATGTTGTAAATGTCCAATAATGGATGGCAATGATTATCACCATCTTCATCATGGCCACCACCATCACTGCCACCCAGGTGTATATTCTATATATAATGCCTCTCAAGCCTACCTTTTCACCCTCCTAAAGTTTAATTTAAGATAGAATCTCTATTAGTAAAAGTCTCTTGTTTGGAAGTAGCAGAAATCCAACTCAATTCAACTCAAAATTAGTTTCAGGCAAAAGGGGAATTCATAGGAGTGCCTAGAATCAGATCTTCAAATTTCTTCAGGATTCTCTCGCTCTTTTTCTCTTCCTTAATCTCCATGTCTCTGTGTTTCAGCTTTATTATCTTGTCTCGGCCTTTCCTTACAGTGGAGGACATGACCCCTAGATGCTTTGCTCTCCTATTCTTACAGTTTCATGACCAAAGTGGAAAAGGCAATTTAATACTAGCTTCACTTTGAAAATCCTAGGGAAGCATTCTAATTGTCTAGATCTCCCTGTCCCTGGATCAGGGGAATGGAGTAATATAATTGGCCCCACCTCAGTCATGTGCCCATTCCTGTAGATGGGTACAGGTACTGTTTCCACTAAAGAATTATAGAAATTATCAATTGGAAAAAGGCTTTAGGAGTGGGGTCTCTCCAGAGCTTTCCAAATCTCAGATTTGATATAGCTGTTCAGTTTGTTTAGATGTGTATGAGGATCTTGCTTTTCACTATTTTCTGATTTACCCTCTTAGCGTGCCTAGTATATCCTTATAAGGGCATGCAGTGATTCTCCACTATGAATTGGTTGCACAATCCATCAATGTTCTTGGAGTCAGGGCTACCTATGATTTATTTTAAAATATCTATTTGAGTTCCTGATCAATAACTTGTTTGGGTGCTGGGGAAAGGGTTGGAGTGGATCTGGGTGCTCACTCCCCTACCATCCCCAGTTTGAGAGTCACTAAAGTAGACTTTCCTAATATAATTATTTTAACTGAAACCAAGTGGGAGAAGACAGATGAGATTTTAGGGAAAGTGGGAATTTTATGGAGTGTCTTCTAAGGAAGGCTATTTTGTGGCTGTGGTGATTTGAAGTTGTAGGCACCCCAGAAAAACATGTTCTTAAATTTAATTCATTCCTGTGGGTGTGAACCATTGAAAGTAGGACTTTTTGATGAGGCTACCTCAGTTAAGGTGTGACCAAATTCAGGATGGGTTTGAATCGTATTACTGGAGTCCTTTATAAATAGAGTGAACTCAGGCATGAAAGAGAAAGCCACAGAAGCAAGAAGCTGAAAGCAACGAAACTCAGAAGAGAAGGGAGAGATGCCACCACGTGCCAGCCATGCGACAAAAGAGCCAAGGGTCATAGGCAGCTTGTTTTTAGGAAGAAAGCACGCATTGTTGATGGCTTGGTTTAGACATTTTCCTGGCCTCAAAACCATGAACAAATAAATTCCCATTGTTTCAGCCAAGCCATGTCTTGGTTTTTGTTTTGACCTGCCTAAAAACTAAAACAGCAGCTTAAATATATAATTAAAAAAATATATATCAAGTAAAATGTTGCCAGATAGACCTTCTAAAGAGTCAGCCTTAACAAAACTCAAACCTTTAAAAAGATCATAAAGTTGTTTGTAAAGAGGGCTGATGAGAGATGAAAATATGTTTTCTTCTGGAGGTTTAATATTCTCTCTATCTTGTTTAGATTCAAAATTTGATGAGAAAAATAATTTTTGAAGAAACTAAAAGGGGACCCCAGCCAGCCCCGTCCAAATAATCAGAAATAAAAATGTATCAAGTTTTGAATTCTTGATGGTTTATTTTAATTTTAATTAGGATGACTGTTTACTGATTCTTACTTCATTCTTGACCTCATAGTTCAGGAAGATGAGTATCTATTTTTTTTTTCATTCTCAAAGAAAAGAAAATTGAGAAACAGAAAAAGATAAAAAATAAATTCTACTAATTAGAGCTAAATTTTCCTTTATTCTCTTCTAATTATGTATATATTTTTGTTTCTGTGCGCATACTTCCAAAGACGTTTTTAAAATACATGACTAAGATCATTACCTATTTGGTGTAGTTCTATTTAATTTTTCTGTCTTCAAAGATAACCATAGGCAGATTGAAAGATCAAGAAGCTGAACTAAGTCTCATCTCTCACTTTCTCTGCTATACATTCCCCAAAGACAACCGTTTCCAACTTATTTGGATGTTTTTTCTAGAATTTGTTTCCTGTTGTCAAATAATATATCTTTATTTATACTTATTTTTTCCCAATATTATCTGTTGATTTCCTACCATTGAAAATGAAGAGTCCTTTCTCTATCCTCCATATACTTTCTTTGCTTCCATCTTGTTTTTTTTTTTTGTATGCTGTATGGTGGGAGTCACATTTCATTCTTTTTCCATGTAAGTATCCCATTATTGCAGCACCATATGTTGAATTTCCTCAAAAAAAAATTCTTCTTTGTTTTTCCCTTGTTTGCTTGTTTGTTTGTTTTTTGGGACATGCATGGGTCGGAAATTGAACCCGTGTCTCACGCATGGCAGGCAAGAATTCTACCACTGAACTACCCTTGTACCCCCCTCCATCTCTTTTATATAAATTATGGTTAGATGAAAATTCAGTGTTTACCTTGTTATAACTATGTAAATATTATTGTGCTAAGTCATGTATTATATGTGACCCTGAGTCTTTCTTTTTTTGTACAAACCTTTGTTTTTCCAGGAGTTAATTATTGTCTTTTTTAAAATATGTTTAATTCACCGAATGTCTATATTTAATTCCTGTTCAAATTCACACTAGAAGGGTAAATCTCTCTCAGTAGTTTCTAAACACATAAGACAATTTATCAGATCCTCCTTTCTCTTACAGATGTCCCTCCTGGAGTCTTCTCTCTTTCTTCTCCTAATTGGATTGTCTGATGAATTGGACTTATTACATAATTGTGGCCCTGTGATCTTCCTTTATAAACATCAGGAGGAATCCTTCCAATTTATACTGGATCCTCTGTGTCCTAGATACCATGTATTCCCTTTCTTGCTTATTATTCCTCACTTTGGTGAAGTGGCAATACATTTTTGAAATCGTTCCTGTTTTGAATATTTCTTTCTTTTATTCTCACACTTACTAGATAAGTTGGCAATCCAATTCACTCTAAATTTTGAAGATTCTGCCCCATTGTCTTCTAGCATCCAGTTTTTGTTGAAAGTTTTGCATCAGTCTGACTCCCAAACCTTTGTATGTGACACTTGGCAATGGTGTATAATTCTTTTTTGTTACTGGATTCAGTTTGCTAGTATTTTTTTGAGGATTTTTGTGTCCATATTCATAAGAGCTACTGTTCTATAGTTTTCTTTTCTTATCATATCTTTGTTTTGTTCCAGTTCTTATATTAATTAAAGATTTTTAAAATTAATAGTAAAATTTTCTTCTACTTCTTATAGTGTCTTTCTTCCAAATCTGCATTTTTCTTTTTTATTTTATCTCTTTGTCTTTCATGTTAGATGTTCTTTTGAAATGCCCAATGATCCTCGGTGAGCTATTTGAGAAAACAGTTGGAAAATCTGTGTGCTTAGAACAAGGCTTAATTAAGGACCACCATCTCCACAGAGTGGCCTGGCGGGTCTGTTTCCTTGGCAATCTCTACTTGTTAGTCTCTGCTGTTTATTCTCTTGTTCTGGTCCGTTTCCCAGTGGAGGGATGCTCTAGTCTTGTAGTTGGGAGATATAAACCTCTCCCGCTTCCAGCTAAGTGGGACGAGGGGACAGGAGTCTAATGATTCAGTGTTCAGACTTTCACTTACTCCATTTGTTTCGCTGTGACAGAAACCTCATTTCTGTCACCTGACCCCAAGTCCGGAGTCTTTTTGAACCAGCCTCTGTAAGAGAGTAAATCCTTACCTTGCTGGGCAAGAAGAATATTACCTTGCCAGTGGGCTGTGACAGGGATCTTGCATTAAATGCATTTTTGTAAGAATATTCAGTCTTTCTTTTCAAAATATATGCACCTTCTTTTTCAGAGTTATATGATGTTTCTAATTCTTGGGCCCTTTTACAGTGTGCACCATCTACTACTGGGGCTTCCCCAGGGCCAGCTTCAATTTTACTTTTATTTTGGTTCCAGGAGAGTTACCACATGTTTACTTGCTTTCCATCTTCCACAATTCTCTATTCTCTCCCATTCTCTTTGCCTCTATAGGCATATCTCAATTTACTGTCTTTGTCATGGCAATGAACAAGAATTTGTACTCAGCTTTTTCCATTTAACAATATAGTTAAATAATTTAATATATTTTTAGATAATCTAATTTAACGTATTAATTTTAATAATTTCTAATATTTTAGATAATACAGTTTTTAAAGGATACACAGAGATTTATAGTGGAGATAAACTCGAATTTATTTAGCTATTATTTTTTGTCCCCATTTAGATGTTCTCCATTTTTACCTATTAAAAAAACTAATGTGATAAGTATCCTTGTGACTGCATCTTTATGCATATATTACTTCCTTGGGATAGCATATGACAGTGATGCTTCCAAGTCAGTTGGGACATGAGTGTGGGAGGGGTTATTTTCATCTATGCTCCAGGATCTCCCAGGGATATACAATCATTTTTTTCCTGTCATTTGAAGAAATTCAATAAAAGCTTGAGAAGCATGGATGTATTAGATCATCATGAAATTGTTTTAGAAATATTTATACTTGTATTTGAATAATACACCTTCTTTGGTGTAAGAATTCACACTTTCTCAGAAAAATCATGCTGATGAAGTTTAGAGAGGTACCCACAAAGAGGTTCTTGCACTTGAGAAAATGGAAAAGCTTGAGGAGGCAGAACTGGTGGCCAAGTTAATGAAGAAGGTAGAATCAATGATCAGCTGTTCTGCATCTTATTCGTACTTTATTGGCACAGAGTTAAAGATGCGCTCATTTATGTTTGCATGTATGCATCCATCCAAAATTTAATCAATTTTAATTGTGTATTTACTATATTCCAGGTACTATTTTGGGAGCCAGACCTACACAATTGCATAAGACAGGCCTGATCCATATTCATACAGAGTGTGCAATCTAATCAAAGAGAGACTGGGAAGTGGAACGAATTCTGGAAGAGACGTAAGAACTCATTGCACATGGGTAAGTGTTCAGTGTATTACATTATCACGATACAGCATTCATTTGTTGAATGCTCCTGTGAGCCAGGGACTCTGCTAAATGCTCCAAATCTTGTGTAATTCTTAAAAGAATATCTATGAGCCAGGTATTATTGCATCAACCCTTTCAGAAGGGAAAACAGGCTTCGCAATTTTTAAAAAATTTTCCATCACCCATAATTAATAAATGGTGCAGGCAACCAGCTTCAGCATGGCAGATGACAAGGCCATGCTTGTATCACTGTGCTTCACTGCCCACAGCCCCACTCCCAGGTGTAAGAAATCAGATAGGGCCCAAATGTTTGAATATACTGGTAAAGATAGTCATACTTTACCTAAAATGGTTATGCAGGTACCTGAAGTTACCACTTGACTGCAGCGAGATTTTATAACCTGCACACAATCTTTCAAATGAGACAAAAAAGGAAGAAGAGGATCTCTTTACTGAATTTATAGAAAGGTTTGGTGCTAGTCCTTGAAACAATGCTAAGCGCTAAGAAGAATTATCCCTATTTTATGGATAAGGATATGGAGTCTCAGAAAAAAACTGTAAACCTTTTTGTTTTTATCCAAATCCTACAGAGTAGCGGAAGTAGGATTTAGTCCCGGGTGTGTTTGAGCTCAAACCCATACTGCTCCCAACATGTTAATATTTGTGACTCATGAAGTTTCTAGAGATTCAAGGACCTGAGAAATAATAGGAAAGACTTAAAAGATTAGGTAGGTTACCATGTTACCTGATTCTTTATTTTGGCAGATAAGGGCAAATGGATGTGTTTCAAGTCTTGATGCCTCCAGATGCTTTTAAAATTCAGTTCCATATGTCATATTCATAAAGAAACTGAGAAAATAGGGTTTAGCTCATTTTTCTGTTAAGTACACAGTTGGCTCAAATCAAGAGTATTTGTCATTGTTACTTGAAGGTAGGAAGAGAGGATGCTTTAAGAGAAGTTCTACTGTGGTACTGCAAATTTTCATTAATGGCTTGGATAGTGGAATGCATATCCCACAAACAGCGAGTAGTTTGTGTTGGCCAATGCCTTGGAAACAGGATTGAAACTGAAAATGAACTTGACAATTGAGATAAATGGGAAAGCAGAAAAAGGGTGAAATTCAATAGTTAGGAAAACTGATGATGGGAAAGAAGTATCAATATGCCTCACTGTTTCATTAAATTTATCAAATGAAAGAATATGAGGACTGTTGGCCCATGGTGGTGTAGCCGATGGTGATAATGATGATTAAAAATTATTTCCCAAGTTTTCTAGGGGTTAACAATAGAAATCAATCAGGGAATAATTGATTTTCATGCTTGCATGAGACCAGGTAATTTAAATGCTGGTATAAATTTAAACATGGGACCGCATCATGGCTAACCAAATCTTTCCAGCTATGATACTTAAATTGAATTCTTTCTTCCTTCTTCAGCAGGGAGAGCCATATTTCTGAAAACCTAATAGTGGATGTAGCAGTTTGGAGGCTGTATCATGACAATACAGAGCTACATGTGTTATTACTGATTTTAGAGATGCTGTGACATCATGATGGTGTGAAAAAAAAAAAGCCCCTATATTATTAGTATTATTATTTTTTGGCATGGGCAGGCTTTGGGAATCAAACCCAGGTCTCCCCCACAGCAGGCGAGAGTTCTGCCACTGAGCTACCGGTGTACCGCCTTGTTATTTTAATTCACTATACATTGTTCCCCCAGAAGACCGTGGCATACTATTATAAGACCCCAAAACCACACAAACAAATATACAAAATAAACAGAGAACCACCAAAGGAGCTGTCTTTGGAAGCATATGGGCCACCCCCCTCAGCACATACATGAGAATTCATATGATGGATTTGGGCTCCAGGGCATCAAAGCTCCCCAAATGGCTCCGCAGCAGGCAGCATGGACTAAAAGGAAGCAGAGAAGGAAGAGATGCTGGGGTAAGTGTATCTCACAGGCTGGGGTGTGACTAATTTATGTTTCATGCCTCTTGAAGGTCTCCAGAAAAGAAGGTGACACTTTAAGGGGAGATAAGTTTTCAGCAATCAGTCCAAAGGGGCTGGAACTGCAAGAAGATGGGAATTAAAAGAAAGCACAGCCTGTGTTTGAAGTTATACACTGATAGAATTGCATGGAATTTGGATTGCAAGATATTTCTTTTTGTGGGGTTTAGTGTGAAAGAAGTTGATCAGAGATGTCGTAACCTCTTGAAGGAGAGTAGAAATAAGAGCCAGGAAGTGATTCTTTCAAGAACTGTTGGTGAGACTATTTGATGGCAGTTTGCTAATTTCAACATTATGACCTGGAAAGACTTGACAGTTTCCTGAAATGTGATCTGAGATTGTTCTAATCGTGATAGCTCAAAGTTTATTGTGGTGTGCTAGACTTTATTCTAAGCACTTTCCATGTATTAGCTCAATCTAATTCTCAGGATAACTCTATTGTTACTACCATTTTATGATGTGGAAATGGGGTACAGACACGTTAAGTAACTTGGCTTAGACTCCATGGCTGTTAAGTAGCAGAGTCAAGATATAACCCTTAGCAGTCTACCTCACACTTGTGTGTTGTCTCCAAGAGAACAAAAGCCATTTGTGGACATAAGTCTAACAGACTAGAACTGTGGGCTCTCACTGTGTGTTTTCCTCTCATGTGTCATTTATTGGCCTGAAAAGCAGTCATGATCCCCTAACCACCTCCCATCCCCATCCTTCACACACACACCTTCATAAAATACATTTACTTGCTTGGATACTTCACATTTCAGTATTCTGGATGGAAAAATGGAGGCTCATTCCTATATAAAATTAGAGTGATGTATTAATGTAGCATGAAATGGGATCATCTTGCTCAACTCCTGCCTTTTGAACTCTTGATGTTTTTTGCTATTTTTCATTTGAGGAATTATGTGTTTTTCACTGTAACTTATTTTGGGGAGCATTTTAGGTTTGAAGACTAATGGGCAGTTGTAGCAGCCTGTCTGTGTGTGTTCTAAACACAGACGCCTTTGGGAAATTGCTCATAGAAAGAGGGGTCAGTGTACTTAAGGGCTTTAAAATATCACAGTCGGACAAGTTGAATGGAAACTTTTAACCTCCTCAAAGTTTCCTGTAAGGCATGAACTAAAGTCCTTTTACAATTGCGTGGTTATCTGATGTCCACAGTTATATCCCCTCCGTTTCAGAAGTACATAAAACTTGTATTGGGTTTGGGAGCAGAGGGGGGCTGTGAAAAGGACAAGAAGAGTGGATTAGGTTTTTCTGGATTTAAAAGCACAAATGGTATAGTAGTAAGAACAAAGCTTTGGGCCCAGAAAATTGGTAAAAATAGTACAGCTGTATGCTTTTAATCTAGATTCACCAATTGTTATTTGCCCCCCACCCCTTCCTCTTTTCCTCTCTCCCTCCCTACCTTAACTCTGTCCTTTCTTCATTTATTCCTTCTTTTCTCCCTCCTTCACCCCTTCCTTCTTCCCTCCCTCTTATCCTCCCTGCACCTGCCATATTTGTGTGTATCTTTGTATCTTGAACCATTTGGAGTAAACTATAGACATTATGACAATTTCTCCCTACATGCTTCAGCAACTATATCCTACCTAACCACAGTACAATGATCACACTCAGGAAATATAACAGTGATATAATCCTATAATCTAAAATGTCATCCATGTTCAAATATCTCCCATTGTCCCAATATTGTCCTTCATAGCTGTTGTTTCACCACCCAGTATCCAGTCAAGGGTCACACATGGCATTTGCTTGTCATATCTCTTTCTTTTCATTCACGAAGTACAGTTCCTTCATCTTTTAATGTCTTTCGTGATTATGACATTGTTTGACAAGTCAAGTTGGTCACTTAACAGGATGACTTTCAATTTGTATGTGTCTCATTGTTTCCCTATGAGCTGATTATGGTTAAACAGTTTTGACTGGGATGCTTCATTTTATTCCATGGGACACTGTCTCCTCGGTGTCTTGCATCGGAAGGCTCACAAGGTGAGATTAAGTTTGACAACTTGGTGACGTTGGTGTCTGTTGGATCTCTCCACTGAAAGCACAATTTCTTCGAGGAATTCAGGCTTTGAAGTCAAGGGATACTTGTTCACACAGCTTAGCTCTGCCACCCACTAGTCATAGAATTTGTCAAATTTTTCGTAACTCTGTTTTCTGTTTCTTTAACTGTAAAATGGGGATAATAATACCCCTTTGGTGGGTTAATATAATGATTAGGTTCTATGACACAGGTATGTCCTCAAAAAGGGCTGTTATTATTATTTGCTGGGGGAGAAGTGTGGATTTTGGGTTTCTGCAGATCTAAGTGCAAAAAATCTGGCTCTAGTGTCTAACTGGGTTCCCTTAAGAAAGTTACAAAAGGTTATTTATTTGTTTGTTTGTTTATTTATTTTTGTTATATAGGTTTTTAAAGCTTTCATTTCCTAATTAAAATCAGGGTTAAAACAATAGTATCTATTTCAGCAGGCTTTTTCTGCAAAGGGTCAGATTATCAATATCTTAGGTTTTCTGGACCATGTTGTTTCTGTTTTGATGACTCAGCTCTGTTATCGTACGGAAACAGCCATAGGTAACACATAAACAGAGGGACTGTGCTCCAATTAAACTTTATTTATGGACTCCAGAATTTGAATATTACATAATTTTCATGTGCCATAAAGTATTACTCTTCTTTTGATTTTTTTTAAACCATTTAAAAATGTAAAAACCATTCTTAGCTTGTAGGCTATACAAAATTAGGCAGCAGATGAGATTTGGTCCACAGGCCATAATTTGCCAACCCCATATCTACCTCTTTGAGTAAGAATTCAGTGAGATGCATTACATAAATTGTTTATTGCCTAATATCAGCACTTAATAAATTGTAGCAACTATTAGGTAGAATTTTTACTATTTTCATTGTGCTTAAGGTTGTAGAATAAAAATGTATAGAAAAAATAAAAATGTATAGATAGGAAAAAAAAATTGGCTATTCTTTGCAGCTGCTCACATTGAGAGGTAGAATCTATTTATTCCAGTCTTTCGATCTGAGCTGTCCTGGTGACTTCCTTTAATCACTAACTGTGGCAGAGGGAAGCTGTGCAGTTTCCAAGCCTAGGCCTTGGCATACCATCTCTCATGCAGAATATCCTCCTGCCATCATGTAAACAAGCTGGAGCTACCCTGAGGGATAATAAGACACTTTGTGGAGAAACGTCCCAGCTGTTAGAGGCATCCTAGCTTTACCAGTGAAGGACCTCAGATGTTTGAGGGAGCCCTGTTGATATCATATGGAGCAGAAATAGATTGTCCGAGCTGAGCCCAGCCCAAACTGCCAATGTACAGAATCACAGAAACAGTTAAGTGATTACAGTTTTATGCAACTCAGTTTTGGGGTGGTTTGTTATGCAACAAAAGTTAACTCATAGAAAAGGCTAATATGTATCAAAACGAAGGGGGTTGCAATAAAGTCAGACACTTAGTCTTTTCTTAGTCAGTCTAGTTCAGAGAAAGAATCATAAAAGAGTAGGAATAAGAGGGGCATGTGAAGTACAAGGAAATGGCGTGTACAATCCAAGTACAATCCAAGACGTGAGCACTGGATGGAAGTATGTAGTGAGCCAGAGAAATAGACTTGGTTCCAAGTGCTCACAAACTATACAGACTAATTGTATGAACAACTCATAAAACTAATTTGCATAAGTCAGATGAATAACGATAACTGAGTTAGCTTTGGCCATGTATTTCAAGCTGTGGAAAGCATTATAACCTGATTAACCATATTTAACTGGATTTTCTTAAATATTAACTATCTGTAACATATGGATCCTTTTCTCAGAAGCATATATATATTTAAAATTATTTAAATGAAATACTGTGGCTGATGTTGAGATCAGCATATGGTGAAAGTGACTGGGACTTGGGACATGCTTTTGGGAGACAGGACGTCTTTGCTGTTTCTGTTGGAGAGAAGCAGAGTCTAAAGAACTGAAGGTCCAGGGAGAGCGGTTAAGAAACATGCATTAACTTGTGTTTGCGTGAAACGGCTCTAGGATGAAAGTTGGAGCCCTTGGCTTTCCCCCTAAAGCTGAAGTAAGGCGAAATCCATATAGTCATCTCGCTCTCAGATATGTCTGCCACCATCTTGTTTTCCGCATTGCTGAATCTCAGTGCTTCTGTTTCTTCCTGTTTTAATGACTTATCAGTAGATTCAGATCAACTCGCTTATTTTTACCTTAAAATTTTTGCATGTGAAATGGTACTGATGCATTGAGTTTGTCACTTTTCAGGATTAAATACAGAGCTGCATTGGAGTCTGTATAGTACTGGTGTGTGGTGTATAATAAGTCACATTGTTATTTATCTCATCCATTCCTGAAATGGAATAATTACTGCATTCTTTCTATGTGTTAAGGATCCTTCTGGATACAAGAGCTAGAGTAGGAAGCATGGGCAAGGCCCCTGACCTCAGGGATTTTACAATTTAGTTGTTATTCACTTAACAGATATTTACTACATAACTATTAAGTGTCCCAGTTCTCTAATTGGAATTACAAAATAAGTTCTAGAGACTCCACGAAAGGCATAATATGTTACTCTTCACACAATAATTTTTCTGTCTGCATCAAGACAAGAAGGGATTTTATGACTAAAGCTGAATTCAGAATGAGCCACATTGGCAAAGCTGCAGAGATTTCTCTCAAAATCTTCCTTTTTTGTTATTTTTACCCAGTCCAGTCCTTTATAAGTACCTCTGAGCAGCTCCCCTCCTGCTGTGTCTGAAATGGAGAGTCATAGGCAGCCTCATTCTACATAGGAAGCCATTTCCCTGCATTCCCTTCAGATTTTATATGTGTAATATAAATCTCACATAATGTGTCCAGGTTAGCTGAGTTACTTAAAAGAACAGTCAGTGTAGCACATTTATTAACATCATCTATAACAGGACTTTAACTGTACAATGACTTCCTATTTAGTCGAAAAGGTGGGGAAAAGTGCTCTGAGGTTTATGTGGCTGGCTCTGGACGGGTGAGGTAAGTTACAAACCCAAACAGCCTGCTGTATCACGAGCTGGAAGCTAATAAACCAACTTTAAGTTGTATGCTGTCTCCCCATTAGAAGAAATGAATCTATTATTTCCTGTCTTTGGACGGCATAATAATGACTCTATCAAAATAAATCTGATCAGCTGCCTGGCTGCTCTCAACAAAAGGTTTTCTGCCCACATGTGACATAAAGCAGGCCATTTAGGGAAGAGAAAATGCATTGCAGACTGGCAGAGGCTGGTGGAAATTGGCACCAAGAAAGTTGCAGATCGTAAGTTGCCATTTCCATTCTACAACAGTAAGAGTCCTTGGCTGGATAACTTAGTTAATTGAAGCTGTGGATTTCAATGAGGTGGTAAAACACTTAGTACCACCCAGAGTGTTGTTTGGAAATCCTCTGTTTGTATGTCTGCCTCCTCCCCTGGACTGTGAACCCTTTGAGAACATGTGCCCACGTGCCGTGTCTTATCCATCTTAGTGTTTCTAGTGACTCTGAGACCTTCAAAGGGCTTTTAAAAAAACTTTGTAACTTATCTTAGGTGCTTTATGTTTCCTCTCCGCTTCCTGTGGTTACATAACCATTTGTATCTTATGCATGGCAGAATCCTAATTCCACTATGGAGTATCTGGCTTGTGGTAAGGGAAACATAAATGTGTATTGAGCCACATGGAATGTACAGAGGCACCTTGTTTTATTGCACTTCACAAATACTGCATTTTTTTACAGATAGAATGTTTGTGGCCACCCTGCCTTGAGCAAGACTATTGGTGCCATTTCCAACAGCCTGTGCTTACTTTGTGTCTCTGTGTCACATTTTAATTAAGGTACATACATTGTTTTGTTTTTTGTTTTTTTTTTTAGATATAATGCTATTGCATATGTAGTCTACAATATAGCATAAACCTAACTTTTATATGTACTAGGAAACCAAAACATTCTTGTGACTTACTTCATTGCAGTGATCTGGAACCAATTCCACAGTATCTCTGAAGCATGTATGTGTATTTACCCATAAAATCTTTACAAAGAGAAGGGCCAGTGTCCTTTTCTTTGAGGGTGCCAAGAAAGAGAGGAGCTGGTCTTTGCTTTTGCAAAAAAAAAAAAGCATTAGATACTAGTAAATAGAATGTTCCTAGCAAGATGACTTCTAAACACCATTAGTAAATGCCATTAATGGAGGAAAATCATGGGCCCTTTGGATTCTAAGCTCCCAGACATACAGGCCTGTTTCCCCACTTGTCCCCTTATCCCCCTGGTTGCAGGTTTTAAAGAAGTCTTTCCCTCACTGTACTCGGGAGTACCCATGGACATGGAAATTGAATTCTATTACATGCACACCAAAATACATCCTAGTTTAGGGAGGCCTTAATCCTATACATACTTCTAAGACATTCCTTTTAAATAATTCCCAAAGCATATTTTAAATATTGCTTAATTTAGCACATTTGCATGTACGCCCAATCACCCTCAACTTGTCAAGCAACTTTTGTAACATTTGCCATTGTTTGACCTTAGAAAAATTTATAACCATTTCCCAAAACAATGAAAATGTAAAACCTTAATTCAGAATGGACTCCACCAAGCCCCACTGATCCAGTCACATGTACCGGGTTCTCTGTTGGAAAAATCTACACAATATCGCTCAGTAAAAGCTTCCTTCTTCAGTTGTTCCTTGAGCTTGCACATATTTATAAAATAATATATGTGTGATTTTGTGCAGTCTTTAATGAACCCCCCAAAGTGGTAAATGTGACTGGTGCCTCTGTTGAGATATACTAAAGCAGAGGTACATCTTT
Source organism: Tamandua tetradactyla (assembly GCF_023851605.1). Classification (NCBI taxonomy): domain Eukaryota; kingdom Metazoa; phylum Chordata; class Mammalia; order Pilosa; family Myrmecophagidae; genus Tamandua; species Tamandua tetradactyla. Next base: position 119,325,512 of record NC_135334.1, on the reverse strand, counting down.
GGAAATGATTCTTAAAGCACTGGAAGAAACACAGATAGTGAGCCAGCAAGAGAGAGTAACAGCCAGAGACAGCATCTATTTTCATGGTCATCTTAGGGAGTTACAGAAAATGTGTTTTAAGATTAGGCTTCACTGGAGAAATCAACAACGCAGCAATGCAGTAATTTTACTCAGAATGTTTTTGTACTGAAATTGTCTTTTCGCTCAACATTTCTTGGCCTTAAGGCCTGTTTTCCTTTTCCTTTTCCTTTTGGTTGGTTAACAAATGCTGAGCAGCTGATAGGTAGGAGTATCACTTTCCAGGAACATAGCAAATGCAATGAGTGAGGTTCACATGTTCAAGAATTATAGCAGAGTTTTCTGCTTTCTGAATATAAAAAGGAGGCTCTCATGAGACTAACTGATTTATCAGGACTTATTTTGAAATGCCCTTATGGGAGATGCTGGGAATTATATTTTGGTAGGAACATTAAATAATGTAATCTAATGACTCTTCAGCAGATTAGTAGGACCTCTGTTTACTGTATCTCCAAAAGCATGGAGCTTGCTGGATCATATAACCCCAAGTGGCAGAACTGCTTGTGTGGCAGCCTAGATCTTCTACAGAATTCTTTCCGACTCTGGGCCTCACTCAAAGCTTGCAGCCTTCCATGCCATCCAGAATAAGGGCTGGAGCAGCTTTCCTAGGTATGGAATGTGTTGCCTTCAGAACCACAGAAGCGTAACAGGTGTTCCTTCGTGGTGGGGAATGCAAGATGCAGCAATTTTTCTTTCACATTGTGGAGAAGATATTCCAGCTTGTTCCTCCCTATGGAAACCCTAAACACTTCATTGAAATGGCAGGCCCTAAATCTTCATGGGGTTCATCACCCACCCCCTGGAGCATGTGGGTCTTCTGAAGGCATCTAGCATGCTGGCCATCTCCTTGTCCTCTTCAATTAGTGATGGACCAGTGTTATGTTCTGTGGCATGTCCAGACAGTCCAGGTGTCTTCAGACTACATTGCGACAGAGGGCAGGAAAACTAACATAAATCTGAGATAAACTGTTAATATTTTTGTCCATCCCACGTAATGTGAACTGTTTCTAATCATCTCTTCTAATGTGCATTGGAAAGAATGTATTCACCAAATCAATGGCCCTAGACCATGTACCTGAGGTTTTATTAATCTTCTCTGACAATGATATCGTGCTTGGCACAGATATCATTATCTATACTATAGTCATCCTCCAGGATTTGTCTGGTTTCTTCCAGACAGGTGAATTAAATGATAAAGACCACCACTATGGAATCCTTTAGGTCTTTAAAGGTGGCACTCATTCTCTACCAAATCCCTAGGACACAATATTGTTTTGCTTTATTAATGATCTAGGCTGAAAGGAAGTCTTAGAGGTTTCTACCTGGTCTTCCTTATTGTGATAGTTTTTATCTCAAAGGGCCAAATGGGGCTGCTCCAAATGTCAAGTATATCGATTCCGGTATATAATGACCATAGGTTTGGCAATGGACACAGTGAACCCATAGAACCCAGAGTTTAGCAGGACTCCATGTATTACCTTGTCCCTTAAGCTGCCTCTCCATCTAAGAGGACCATGACAAAGGTTCAATCTTCAGGTATTGATGCCAACTCAGACCTGTGCCCTGCCCTCTGAAATCTGAGGATATTCCCCTTCCCCCACTTACAGTCCCCAAGTAATGGCCATAGGTCTCTTTTGGGAAGAATTATAGGAATTGTCATAGTATATACCTGCCACAGTGTTACAGTTCCTTCCTCATAAGGAATGGGCCACTTCATCAGCCAAGGGTTCTATATGAAAATTCCCCTGGATCTTAGACTGAGCCAAGGATTGTAACTGCATTGGGACAACCACTCAGATTTCTGCTCTTCCAGTCTTACTTTTTTAGTTGTAGCTATTAAGCAGCATTATTGTTGGCTAGCCATCTTTTTTGCCCCTATGGAATCATGCCTTGTTAACAATGTCTACAATTCCCTATGGCCAAGCTCCCTATTGTCTTCCACCTGGCTGACCATTATGATAATTGTGATCTCCTGACTTCAGACAGTGTGCTGATTTGAAGTTGTTGCGCAGCCCATGAAAGACCATGTTCTCTTACTCCAACCCTGTGGGGGCAGATCTATAGTTGGGTGGAATCTTTTTTTTCAGACCCAGCCCATTTAAGGTGGGTTTAATCCCCTTGCTGGAGCCCCTTATGAGAGGATAAAAGACAGATGAAACTCAGTGAGCTCAGAGAAGCTAAGAGATGAAATCCAGAGAAAAGCCTCTGGAGGAGAGAGAGAGAGAGCCATTTTGAAACTAGAACCAGAAGAGAAGGACCAGGAGACATTGCTATGTGCCATCCTAGAGAAAGAATAACCCTGGAGGTCAGTAGCCTTCCCTCAGAGAACGTATTTTCCTCTTGATTTGGACATTGTCATGCCTTTAGAACTGTAAATGTGCCTCCAATAAATCCCCATTGAAAAAGTCAACTCATTTCTGGCATACTGCAGCCCAGCAGCTTTAGCAAACGGAACAGGCAGTTAAGCACCACCACCTGGCCCCTGTTATTTTGGTGCCCCATCATCTTCACTGGATAAATAACGAGCCTGGTTCTGTGACTGCCTCTCCTACGTCAGCCCTGTCCTGCATAGGTGAGCCACCCCTGAACCATGATGCTGGTGCCCCACTAGCATATTCCTGGTAATCTTGGTGAATGGTGGGTTCTCAAGGCCTTCCCATGGAACATGATCCTTTGCCAGGTCTTCTGGCCTCACAATATATATCCATTCCAGCATGACTCTTTCCCTCTGTCTCTTTACTCCTCCATCTGCCTTTTGGGGCAGGCAACTTAAGTATGTCCACCTCACTGAGCATTAGTTATCATTTTTTCCAGGCTTCTAGGTGGTACTCTAGCACTGAGTTTGCCCCATTCCCTGAGGTCCTTGCTGTGTGTGAAAGCCCATGTCCTGAGAGTGTTGTCCTTAAGTCAATCAACTCTTCCTTAACCAGTCTCATATTCCATCTTCCTTAACCAAGCACCCTCAGAGTCTGATCCCAGGAGCAATCTCCTGGCTCCTACCATCACATGCTAGCTAATTCTTACAGCTCTTTCAGTTTGTAGTTGTGCTGGTTTGAAAGGAAGTATGCCTCCTAGAAAAGCCATGTTTTAATCAAAATCCCATTTCATAAAGGTAGAATAATCCCTGTTCAATACTGTATGTTTGAAACTGTGAATGGATTGTCTCCCTGCATGATGTGATTTAGTCAAGAGTGGTTGTTAAACTGGATTAGGTGACGACATGTCTCCACCCATTTGGGTGAGTCTTGATTGGTTTACTGAAGTCCTATAAAAGAGGAAACATTTTGGAGAATGAAGGAGATTCAGAGAGAGCAGCACCACAAAGCAGAGAGTCCATGAGCCAGCAACCTTTGGAGATGAAGAAGGAAAAGCGTCCCAGGGAGCTTCATCAAACCAGAAGTCAGGAGAGAAAGCTAGAAGATGATGCCGTGTTTGCCATGTGCCCTTCCAGCCGAGAGAGAAGTCCTGACTGTGTTCACCATGTGCCTTCTCACTTGAGAGAGAAACCCTGAACTTCATCGGCCTTCTTGAACCAAGGTATCTTTCCCTGGATGGATGCCTCAGATTGGACATTTCTAAAGACTTGTTTTAATTGGGACATTTTCTCGGCCTTAGAACTGTAAACTAGCAACTCATTAAATTCCCGTTTTTAAAAGCCATTCCGTTTCTGGTATATTGCATTCTGGCAGCTAGCAAACTAGAACAGGAGTCTTCTCTCCTTTACAAGGCCCAGCATATTGCTTCCACATTACTCTAGGACTTATCTCTAGTTATTAGCCTGGCAACCAGATGAGTAGGTGGGGACATCTCCTATACCCACATACATAAATGACTCCTGTAACTCAATAGGAAGGAAGACAGATGCCCTAGTCTTTACAAAAATAGGCAAAAGACCTGAACAATAATCATTAATGATACTACGCAAATGATAATGATGCATGAAAAGATGTTTAACATCATTAATCATTAGGGAAATGCAAGTCAAAACCACAATGAGCCAGCATTTCATACCCACTCAATGGCTAAAATTGGAAAGACTGACAACACTGAATTGACTAGGATGTGGGGTAACTGGAATGCTTATGCATTGCTGGTGGAATGTATAGTTGTACAACCACATTGGAAAACAGTTCCAGCTTCTTATAAAGATAAATGCACAGCTGTCAATACCCAGCAATTCTGCTCCTAAGTATATTACAAAATACCCATGCAAAAATATTTATACCATCTGTGTTCATAATACCAAAAATAGCCTTCAAAAAGAGAATGGGTAAACAAATTGTCAGCTAGTTATACAGAATACTACTCAGCAATAAAAAATAATAAACTACTGTTATTCCCCACAATATGAATTAATCTAAAAAATACACTGAATGAAAATCAGAAACAAATGACTACATACATTATTATTTCTTTTTTAGAAATTCAAGAATAGGTAAAATTAAATTTTAATGAAAGAAATCAGAACAGTGCTTGCCCATGGGAGATAGAGATTAACTAGAAGAGATACAAGAAATTTTCTGAGTTGGAACTATTCTTTCTTGATAGGTGTGTGAGTTACTCATATGTACACATTTGTTATATACACACTTATTGACTTTGTATGTACAATTAAGAGAGTAATATTTTACTGGAAGCAAATTTTGTTTCAATAAAAATAAATACGGAAGACTTTTTTTTTCTTCTCTGTATCTCATTCTTTTGTTGTAGGAATAACAAAGCTATAGAAATGAAAGATTAACTTATTTGGAGTAAAATCAAATTTGTTCTATTTCTTCTTTGTCATTATCAAATATAACTAATTAGATTCAATTCTGTCTCGTCTATCTTATTCTGTGGGTCCATAAGCAATATTTTTGCGCTGCTATATATCAAGAAGTATATGGAAAAGGTAAATAGCTGGTACTGATATATAGAGCCCTATATGTGTTATATAGGCAGGATTCTAAATGTTTCACAGATATTAGCTCATTCAACCTTTACATTCACTTATGAGAAAATATCCCTATGCTAGACAGAAGAGAGAGTATGCAAATTATACAATTCCACACAGTCCCTAAGTGTCAGGATTCAAACCCAGAGGCTATACTCTAAACCACTGTGTTACAGTCTTCCCAAAGATATATGACAAATAGAGTTTTGGATATTAAAGTATTTAGATTCCAGGGCTCTTTTGGAAATCACAGAAGTGGCAGAATGACAAAACTGTCAATCATTTAAGAGAAGGTATTTATATCTTTTGCTTTTTTTTCTTATCTTTCCAGGAGTCAGTCTCAATTTTATTTCTTGTTCCTCTAGAGTTAGCATAAACAGATTTCCACAAGTAGCCAGAAACCACAATGGTACTAGCTAGCACCATCAACCAGCTCAGACGGAGTGGCTTGGAAGGAAGCACAGGGGGCTGGAAATCAAAGAGCAGAATCTATTTTTGTCTCTGCCGGGGCCTGGTTTTCTTAGTAGAGCCCAAATTGCAGGAATTGAATTTTCACAAAATTGCCTCTAAGATACACTAAATCTATCATTCTGTAGCTTGAATGCATTCTCCTTTAGATCGCCCACTATAACTAATTTCTCCTTGTTCCTGGTTTGTTACCACAAGGGGTTATAAGGGGAAATGCACTCATTTTAATATGTGCTGACAACAAAGCAGAAGAAAACATATACAGAGGGAGATACTTCAGCTTGAGTTCCCTAATGCTGAAAGATAACTACATTGATAAATAGTGTAAATAGGGTTGGGAAAATGGGTTATCTTTTGGGGAAACAAATACATTGCAAATAGAATATCCTAAAGATATATAGCAAAATGATAATGATAGTCACTTGGGGAAGAGGCTGAGATTTCAGATGGTGTTATCTGTATTGCTTTAATCTCTTTTTTTCCAGAATATATTTGTAAATTATCAATTTGCTTTTAAAAAAATTAAGGAATTAAAGATATTATCAATTCAGGTGGCTTATTTGAACAGATTGTAGGATTTCCCCTATACATCTTTTAAAATATTTTAACCCAAATTTAGATCTTAATATATGTTACTAGAATAAAAGCTCAAAACAAAACAGGCCTGTACAATACAGCGGTAGACCCTAATGTAAATCACAAACTGTGGTTAGTAGTACAATTTAATAATGTTCTTTCATCAGTCGTAACAAATGTACCACTTCAATGCAAGGTGGTAATAATGGGGGATATAAAACTATGTTTTAGGACTTTGTCCCTGAAAAAAAACTTAGATTTTAAAAATGCTTTACTCCACTGTGCCACATATAATTATAAAGTCTTTCCCAACCATTCTAAACAGCTCCTGCTTTCCATGCTGCAAAAATAAGGAACCAGTAGCATCAAGAGTCTGGGAATGTCACATCTCAGGCTATGGGTGTTTTCTGGAAGGAGTTAATGTCATATCCATTCATCTCCTTGGGAAGGTCTGAGCTCAGTTTGCTCTTGGCAGAAAGAAATAGCATCAGAGTGTTGCTGAAGCTCAGATGCTCTCACACTGGAAAGCTTGCCTTGGCAGGACACAAATCCTAGTGTGGTCACAGCCTACAGAACCAGAAGCCAAGAGTTTTGGATTAAAAGAAAAGACTTAGTGTAGTATTTTTGGACTATACTACTGTAATACTTGTAACATATTCACCCAAAAAATGAAGAAAAAGCAAAGTGCCAAGGCTATATTTCTCCACAAATAAAACAACAAACCCTAATTAAGAAAGTTAAGACAGCATGTTAAAAAAAATGCATCTGAATCATTGAGCTGGAAAAAAACAAAACAAAAAACCACTACACCTCCCAACATCACCTTGTTCATTATATTTTATACTGATTAATTTAATACACAAAATAAGCTGCTGGACAGTTTTCTATGGTGCACATGTATTAGCTCCTAAATTAAAAAAAACTAATAAAATAAATAGAAGTATGAGTAGTTCCAGTTTATTGAACATCTTTTATACGTCAGCATTTTATTAATCACTTTTATAGGCATCTCTAATCTTTGAATTCTTATAACAACCTTATAGAGTAGTATTTCATCTTCATTTTCCAAAGGAATTGAGCTCAATTTTATTAATGAAGATTAATAAACATAATCTATTGTTTACTCATGTATTAAGCACTTTACACGTATATTCATAATAGGCACGAATTTTACCCTACTGCACTAGGGTGAGAAATATATCATTTCTTCACTTCTCTTCATCAGTCAAATCTGCTTTCCCTGATAAAAATTATATTTCAGCCACATTCTGGGGAGGGGGCAGAGGGCAGGGTGGGAGCAGAATCCTTTACCTGCGTAGAGATGATAATACCGGGATCTTGAGGTTCCTATACTATGCAGACTCTATGGATAAGGGACCTTTGGCCTTCAATCCACAGCTGTCATGGCCACTTATTTATTTGTCCACGCCTGCTTGGTTCCTTAAAAGCGGATCGTGCCAGGGCTCGTTTCAAACTTGGACACAGGTGTCATTGCCAAAGCTACAACTCTCTGAACCCTTATGCCCACCCACCCTGGTTACACCACAGAACCCCCAAGATGAGTACAGCTGTCATCCCCGGGCACACAAGAATGCGGGTGTCATTTCACACTTCTGCCCTTCTCATAGAGCCTAAATTTTTTCCCCTTCCATGGGGCACGGTTTTAGTTTCCTAGACTGCTCAGACAAATGCCATGAAATGGGTTGATTTAAGCAATGGGAATTTACTTGCTCATGTTTTTGAGGGTGGGAAAATGTACAAATTAGTGCACCATCAAGGTGATGCTTTCTCCCTGGGATGGTGGTATCTGGGGCTGGCTGCCAGTGACCCTCAGTTCCTCCGTCACACGGTGGGACACATGGCAGCATCTCCTGATCTCTTCCTTTTCTTCCAGGTTTTGTTTCAGCTTCTTGCTTCCTGTAGCTTTCTCTCTCAGTCTAAATTTCATCCTCTTATAGAGGACTCTGGTAGTAGGATTAAGACTCATCCTGGTTGCAGTGGGCTACACCTTTACTGAAGTAACCTCACCCAAAGTTCCTACTTACAAGGGGTTCACACTCACGGGAATGGATTGACTTTAAGAACATGTTTTTCTGGGATACATACAGTTCCAAACCACCACAGGCACCAAGTGACCAAGTGTTTGAAACTGAACTTACTTTTGTTGGATATGCCATGTCATAATTCAAGACAGCAGGCTCTCAAGATGGAAATGGTGATTCCAATACTGAGCTTGAGTAAGACCAGAGGGTGTAAGTACATTGTGTGAACAGACCCACAGTCCATCCATCTCATTTACCCCAGTATAAAGGAGTGTCCATCTGCTCTTTATTTATACTTATGACAGTCTGAGTGTCTCGTAATCTGGCTGTAGGAGGAGGAAAAAGCCTGAATTTGCTGGATGGATGGATGGCTCAGTGGCTTAGTAGGTGGGTACAGACTGAAAACAGTTATCTGTGCATTACAGCCCCATGCACAGATAAAAGGTTGGTGGGAATCCCATGCTTCCCTTCTTTTCTACCTCCCTGCTATTGAGACCATTTTACCACAAGATACAGCTATTTGATCAGACCCAGACTATGATCTCTGTGTTCTCTGCTCACAAAAAACTGATGCTCTAGTTTGCTTTTATCCCCTTGTACCTTGTTCCTGCAAATGTCTACAAGCAAGGAGCTAGGGGGACACAGGGGTCACCTCCTGTATTTCCTTCCACTCGGAGATTCTTGTACTGCTCTGCCTGCTGTTCATTGCCTGTAAACAGTGCCTTAGATCGTTGTACCAATTTAATAGCTGTTATGGCAGAAAGGCAAGTCTGCTAGCATCATAGTTCAGAGTGGAAATCTGCCTTTCTTCAATTTGAAACTGAGCAAGTATACAGACAGAGGTGAATTGTCCAAAATAGTGGAAGTCAGGTCTTGAATTTAAGTCAAATTCACAATCCATAGTTGTGTTCAATAAACCCAAAATGGTGATTTGTCACATAAGCTGTAATAATCATGCCTGATTAGAAATATCTTTTAGGCTTGTATGCTAAGTCTGGGCTCAGTGGAAAGGTGTAACCCAGTGAGGTTTAATGGCTGCCAAGGTCAGGGGAGGGGAGTGTCTGGGTTCACTGACATATCTCAGAGATATTGTGGATTTAGTTCCAGACCATTGTAATAAGGCAAATATCTCAATAAAGTGAGTCACACAAATTTCTGTTTTCCCAGTGCATGTTAAAATTATGTTTACACAAACTGTAGTCTAAGTGTGCAATAGCACTATATCTTTTAAAAAATGTACATATCTCCATTAAAATGTGATGCAGAGACACAAAATGAGCACATACTGTTGGAAAAATGGTGCCAATAGATTTGCTCAATGGAGGTGTGCCACAAACCTTTAATTTGTATAAACAAACAAAAAAATGCAGTTTCTACGAAGCATTGTAAAGGCAAGTAAGGTATGCCTTACTTGGCTTACTTTCCTGACACTTTATTAAAACAATTGTGTTAGATTAAATTATGTGCCCCAATTTAGACATGTTTTTACTCTTAGCCTACATCCCTGTGGGTATAATTCCATTGTAGATAGGCTCTCTTGAAGATGCTCTTTTGAATTAAGGTGTGGCCCAACTGAATGGAGTTGGGTCTTAATCCAGATTACTGGAGGCCTATATAAGCAGAAGTTCAGACATAGACAGAGAAATCCCCAGAGAAGAGCAGAAACCAGATGTCAGCAGAAACTAGAGAGAGAGGAGAGGACATCACCTTTTGAGATGAGGCAGGAGCATAAGCCAAGTAGCCTCAAGGACAGCTGGCAGCCTACACCAGAGTATTACAGCCTTTGGGGAGGATGTACCACCTTGCTGATGCCTCAGGTTTGGACTTCTTCTAGCCTCAAAACCAGAAGCCCATGCATTCCATTGTTTGAAGTACCCATTGCGTGGTAGCAGCTCTCATTCCACTGTTTGAATGAACCCACTGTGTGGTAGTGGTCATAGTAGCTCAGAAAAATGAAGACTCCAATTTTCCTAAGTAACCAGTTGCTGTAACTATCAATGTGTGTGTGTGTGTGTGTGTGTGTGTGTGTGTGTGTGGTCCCAGCATCCATCTTATTTTGGCTAAGCCACTTGCCTCAACACTGACCTCTGGCTTAGGTCATGAGCAGCTTTCCTGCCTGGGGCATAAATTTCCCAGAGCCCAAACCTCCATCTGCGGCCACTACCCACTCCACTCACACACTTCACTGAGCACCCACAGCTTGTCCCAAATGATGAGCTAACCCTCCCCACTGCCCTTGGACTTCCAGTCTCTTTTCCTTTTCTTGTGTTTGCTTTAAACCACCAATCCTTGTCTCCTGCAGAAAATCAACTAATTCCCTTCTCTAGACTGCAATAAAAGCACAAGCACAAAGTCTCTCTCTGCCTGTGTGCTCCCACCTGCTGGTTGAGCCACCCAACTGCTGGTGTTTCCTGCCAACCCAGAGAACAACAGGTTCTCTGAGACCTGTGAGTAACAAACTCTTTTTTCATATATTATGGTCTCAGATCCCCGTTGTTGTACCTGACCTCCACGCAGCCCTAAATTTAAAATCCAACTTAACTATTAAGGAGCAAGTGGTGCAGCAAGCAGAGTGTATTGGTCACAATGATGGGAAATGAGACATACTGGCTTTTGGCTGCTCTTGCCTAACTCGCTGACTCTCCCAGACAGCTTATACTCCCTGGGATGGGTCCATGGCTTGCTGACATCTGTCATCGCTCTTTGCATGGCCACCCGTTGCCTCTGCCAGGTCCTACACCTTCCACCCCAAAACAGGGCTCACACAGCTCCAGGCCCTCCCCAGCTGGTGCAAATGGCAAGCCTGAGGACAGAAATGGGGAAACCCAAACAGTAATGACTGGCAGCAGGTGACCTTGACACTGAGAAACCACATAGGAAGCTCTTGCGCTGGTTTTCACAATAGGAGGCTGTTGGGCAGGAGATGGACATCCTCCACCCAAGCTGGGACTGTGAGGGAGGTGGCTGGGGTTAACCTAGGGCCAAACGCCTGTGGGCTGGAAGGGAGGGTGCCGGACCCATCCGCGTATGGACCGCAGCAGCCTGAGACACTGTGGGCGACTCCATGCCCTGTGCCCACGGCCATGCACCTGCAGCCTAGACCCGCCCCTGGCTCGAGGGCCACCTGCTCCATGGGAGGCATAAGGGCACCTACAAGCAGCCGAGCTGCTGCGGCCTGTGATCCTTCAGTTGTGCTTCTCCGCAGCTGTTGCTTTTAGTCTCCTGACCCCTGGGATATAAAACTTCCAACCCTTGGTGTGGGTGGCTAAGGAGCTATGGGTCAAAAAAAAAGAGGAGTGGGCTGAGCATATTGTGCCAGTACCACCCCCACCAAGACCCCAGAGGAGGTGACTAAATGGCTTAAGAAATGCAGCATACATGGGCCCCACGCAGCGCGGCTTATCAGTGCATCAAAGCTCTGGGCTGCTTGCCCATGGCCTGAGTTATGCCTGATGATCCCACCACGATAACCAGTGGTGATCACCAGTGAAAACAAACCTCAGCCCCCATGAGGCTGACAGGGACACCCCAGAGAGAGAAAAGCTTGCCTGTCAATCCAGCCAGCCGGAACTATAAGTTCTCCCCAACACCTCGTGTTAGGTCAAGTAGGGACTCAAAAGGGAGCCCAAATTGAAAATTAAAACTCCAAGTTTAACTTAACTGGAGATTCCAAACCATCCTTAAAGGTTTCCTTCATGGAACAAGGAGAAAGGGGCTGAGTGGTTGCTGAGAGTCTCTAGTATGGGGTCTGAGCTGCCATTCTCTGCACAGCGGGAGCACGGCCAAGGCAAAGGGCCACTGGCAAACAATGAAGGAGGCTGATTGTTACTTGAAAGGGATAGGATGAAGCAATGGGCATGGCATTTCTCTGAGCATTTAGACCAGAGGGACCCAGAGTTCGTCTCCAGCCCTGGGGAGGTCCCTCTTTGGCACCCCTTTTATACCCAGTCAAGGAGAATTTTCTTACCTGGGTAGAGCTATTGGAGCTATAAATGAGCGGGACCCACATAAGAGTCACAGATCCTGGCATATCAGTCCCAGGGGCCACCCTATAGCGGGCACGTGGCCCTTCCCCCAAAGGGTCCCCACCTCCTCCTCCTCTTGGATGTCAAAGTCTCAGTCCCCTGCCCCTTGGGAGTTGCGACTATTAGAATAATTTTCATTTAACAGGTACCCCTAGTTAAATCCTTGGCTTCCTTGCTGGGTCATGCCAAATCTTCGCTGTGGAAGGAAGTGCAGGGAGCCACGTGGAAGCCAAAAGTCTTTGCTAGGTGAATCCTAGAGTCATGGACTCTGTGACAACCATTTTACAAAAACCTAGAAAGATATCATGACTAGAGCTGCCCAGTGGTAGCTAAAAGCCCATGACCAAATTCCCCATGCTATATGGATTACTACTTGGCATACCCATTAGTGGGTTCACTCTTGGCCATCGCCAACTAGCCTAGGACAATATCACTCCAGCCCATGAGTTCAGCAACAGAGAGAACACTACCCAAGCTCTCCAACTGAAGGTCACCCACCACTGCTCCTGTCCCCCAGATGAACTAGAGCCACACTTCTGCTCCAGCCAGTGGATTAACCCAGATGCTGCACTGAGAGGAAAACAAAACAAAACAAAACACATCTGACTGCTAAACTGCCTAAGCCTGAACCCCATTTCCTTATGTGGTGCCATGAGTCATGACCCCACAGCCCTAAAGCCATCTTACACTCTGTCACCCCCAACTTGCTCTCCATACATTTTCTCTTTAGAATCAGACAGCAGGAACAACTAGAGGACCACAGGTTTGCCCTCAGTTCCTTTGCCTATGCTCCTGTCCCTCGATATGCTAATGAAGGCTAATACAAGAAATAAATTCCTGAGCCCAGATGTTCTTGGATAACCGTCCAGACTTAGACTACCTCTTGGTCAAAGTAGGCAGTGTCTGTACCATGATAAACACCTCTTGCTGCATATGTATCAATAATTTGGGGCAGGTCAAAACCAACTTTCACAGATGGCTTGAGAGATAAAGGTGTTTCACAATATAACCAAGGTTTTTGAACAAATACCTCAAACCCTAAAAAACCTCTGACTGTTCCTCCTAGCTATCCCCTGAAGGGTGGGGAATATGCCTATGCACATATCCTTATTAAGAGAAAGTATGCACATAATAATCAATGTCTTCAAATGCCTTATATACTTCCTCAATAACCCCTGGCAATAAATACAATCCTCCAAATAAATCAAGTCAAGGCATTAAGGGATGTATTGTTAGAACTATCAACATCTTTTGTATGCTGCCTCAGCATCCGCCTTACTTTGGCTAAACCACTTGCCTCAACACCTCTGGCCCTGGGAATAAACAGCTTTGCAGCCCTAGAGTATAAATACCCCCAGAGCCCAAACCCACATCTGCAGTCACTGCCCACCACTCACATACCTTGCTCTAAACCTGCAGCTAGTCCCAGATGATAAGCTAACCCTCCCCACTGCCCTTGGAACCCCAATTCCTTCCCCTTTTTTATAGTAATCCTTGCCTCCCATGGGAAATCTTATTAACCTCCACCTTTAGACCACAATGAAGACACAAGCCTACAGTTCTCTCTCACTCTGCCTGTGTGCTTCCACCTGCTAGTTGAGCCACCCAGCCGATTGTACTTCCTGCCGGCCCCTCTTGACACCCCTTTTTTTCTGAGACCTGTGAGCGACAAGCTCTCTTTTCTCACGCATTATGGCCTTGGTTTTCCATTGTGTTATACTTGACCTCCATCCAGACCCAAATTTAAAATCCAGTTGAACTAATTTGGAATACCAGTAGAGAAATGATTTAATAGAACTGATAAGTCCTAATGTGAGCAAATGATTTGGGATTCCTCTTGTGTGTTTACTTTTCTTGTTTTTCAGTTTTGAACAGACAAACTGACATCTCCAGGGTAGAGATGGCTTGACTTGAGAAGGTATGGGAGGAGTAGGCAGGCGTCAAGCTTCTATTCTTGGTAGGATCTGGGTTCTCCCCTTCTGTACACCCTGTACCCCTCATCCTTGTCCTTGTCATTTAATACTGGTTGTGAAGCAAGACAGCATGAGAGTACTTATGCTAGACCAGTGGGTAATAAATGCCTGTAGTTCCCTGTGGATCTATTTTACTGAAGGCTTCTGTCCCTGCAAAAGGGACTTGAAAATCTGAACAGCTCAATTAGCAATTGTTTTGAGCACTCATTTTTGGACTCAAGGATGTTTGGCTAATTTTACAGTCGACTTTAGCTGGAGTCATTACTGAATGTCTCCTGCATAAATTACGGCACATTCAAAATGTGAAAATTTTCATTTCGGCAGCAGCAACTCAAGTGGAAAACTGAAAATCCCCAAACAGAAAATTAGCAAACATTTGTTCTGTCACAGCTTAAGCGTGTGATGGTCTTTTCTCCCCTGCACAAAATTATCCTGGCTTCCTCGCCAATGCATGTAGCTATTTCACAACATTGCAGGGAAAGGGCACCCTGGGGCTACCAATGAGCTGATTATTTAATCATGAAAGACAAGGGTTTAAATAAGAGAGATGAAAATATCTTCAGGAGGAATCCCTGGAAACAGTAAGCCTTAGGGAGCTCAGTGCACATGGCAGCCCCACGCAGCGTTCTGAGCACCAGTGATGCTGGGATGGTCCCGTGGAGGGGCACAGGCGCACGGGGCTCAGTCTCGACCCCACGTCAGGGAGCTGCCTACCCATCTAAGCATCGTGGTTTGTTCAGTGAGTCTATGATGCAGATTTGGACCAAGGTATGACCAGAGGGAAGTTCTAAATATCAGACAACTTTCGTCTTCTTTCTTCCTGTCTCACACTGAGCTCCCCCAAGATTTAATCTATTCTTGCGGTGCTTATCACATCTCACTTTCCTCTGTGATTATTTATATACATTGTAAATACATGATTTATATTTTATATGCTGGAAAACTTATTCAGATATTAAGTGATTGATTGATGGTAAAGGTAAACTCTGCCCCCCGCCCCCCCCCCCCCCCAGCACTGTGCAGTCAGGGCTAGAAATGGCACTAGGTTCTCCTAAATTCAACTCTCTGTCCTCCTTGCTCCAGTGACTGACATGTAGCCTAAAACCTCCCCCCATCAGCATTTTCAATAAACCAGGGACAAGAGAGCCAACAAAGAATCCAACCAAAACCATTAGCGGTGTTGGGTCCCATTTTGACGGAGGAGTTCTGGGTAATTGATTTTCAACTCTGTTAATCCCCTCTTATTTGAGGTTGTTAAGGCAGGGTAAGAATGATGTTTTTGCATAATGAATGAAATAAGGCAGTAATTAAGGCTGCAAAGTCATAATGAGTGTCGCCTTGGGGGCCTCGAGGACGGGGGTTGCCTTCTGTGTGTGTTGACCCTGGTGGACCCCCCAGCGGACTCTACTGATCATAGCGGTAGCGACCACTGCAGGGGCTGTGTTTTCTGCTGGCTGCATTTCCAGTGAGTGTGTTGAGCACAATGTCGCTGCTAGGGGTCATCAGTGAGGCCCAAGGTTAGTGATGGGCTAGCTTGGTATCTCTCCATACTCCTGTTCGTGCCTGCAGCGTGTCCTTTTGTTCAAGTGTGAGTGTGTGGGGGGGCAGTGCCGGTGGAAGAGGGGGGATGCTGAGGCAGCAAAGGAAGGAGGGAGTGAAGGCAAACAAAGGTCAGCACCTAATGACAAGGAGCTTTTCCCCTCATGTCTGTAATACTGTGTATCCCTGCCCCCCACCCCCCACTTTCCCTGAACTCTGTGTCTTGGGTCGTCTGTTAGTGCTTTCACAGTCTTTGCATCCCGAAGCCTGGGTTTCGTCTTCTAGGGGCCTGGTCTGGGGCGCAGTTGCTGATTTCAGGTGCAGTCCTGGCAGCCCTACGGATTAACCTTGTGAAGGAGGGTAAATCTTTCCCACTTAGAAATCTTAGTTTCCTCTTTCATCAAATTGGGTTGAAAATACTGGCTTTCTGCCAGTTTTTACTCATGTGGCCTGGGTGCCTCCAGCTTCACCTTTTGGCAAAATGGCGATTGGGCAAAATCTCAGTTTCTTAATTGGGCTGAGACCCTGACTATCTGCTTGGGGGCACACGGTGTCAGATTCTTCCGTGAAGCGTTTCATTCTTAGTCATGTTAATCTAGATCTTTGCTTGTTGTACTGTCATGTTTCATGTGCTTTTGTACAAAAGCAGAGTTTTTATTTTGAAACCATTCATACTTTGTGCAAAAAAAGGATCTGCAATCCGGTGGGGGCGTCGTAACCATTGTGCTAATTTTGGCAAAAGAATTCTGCACTAATGTGCAACTGGCAGCAAAGTTTGTTTATTTTTTATTAGGGGGAAGCTGGATTTTCCAGAATTCACAGTGTGTAATTATGAACATATATTATTTATGCTACCAATCTGGTGCTGGATGTTATTTTTCCAGCCGTAGATATGCTATAGGATATATCTTATTTTAATGAAATTGTCTTGATTCTCGTCTACTGTCTTCAAGAAGAACTTTTGGAATCAATTATACTTAAAAACAGTATGACTTGAAAATGTGTAGGGTGGGAGGTAATGCATTTAAAGCATCTAGTTTACGGTTGGTATTTAGCAAACAGTAGGTATGACGATGATAAGTAAACATAAGCATTTACTTGGTGCTAACTCTCTTGCTTGGAGTTGGAAAGCATGGGTGGACATGGTTTCTGCCCTCAGAATGTTTGGAGCCTGACTTTCTTTATTAAATGGCTTTCGACCCCCTTTTTGTTATATACCTGTCTGTGGGGACAGTCTCTTTATTGCTCAGAGAAGAGTAGCATGCAGGCAATAGACCCTGTCTTAATTTTCTGTCCTCTAACCCATTCCCTATCTGCCTCAGGGTACATATAGCCCCAGGTTGGTTCAGTAACTTGACTCTTCCTATCTAGACTGCAAAGTTGCCTCTCTGGCTGTAGTCGGCCAAATTAAAATTAAACTTAAAATTCCTATACTTAAATCAGTAGCTTTAAGTAATGGGAAAAATAATCAGATTGGACAAATTCACTTTTATTTTTTTGCATGGGCAGGTGCCGGGAATCGAACCCAGGTCTCTGGCATGGCGGGCAAGAACTCTGCCTGCTGAACCACTGGGGCCCACTCCAAATTCACTTTTAAAATGTTACTAGAGGGATATGGGGGATGATTATTCAATTTCTACATTCTATCATTTTTTCATGAGATTGCTCAATGAGCACTTAATGATTGCAACAGAGAGATAGAAAATAAGGAAGACATAGTCCCTGGCTTTTAGGAATTTATGTTATCAAGAAATTGAAAAACTACTTGGGCCATCTCATTATGGTAGATAACAACAAAGTAAAAAAAAAATGCCCCATTTCATTACTTTCTCGCATCCTCAAGCCAAGTCATCTCTCATTCCAAACATGACAATTGTGTGAATAAACCAAGTTAGATATTTTTTGTGGGACTAATCTAGCATAGACTTTAAATCTGCAAAGAGTGTGAAAATGAGTTTTGTGTGACTGACTCAGTATGGCCACTTACCCCCAGCCATCAGCTAACCAGCCATCAGCTACCCAACAGAGTTTTACATATATTTAAATTTACCCAAAATATTCCTATAAAAGAAAACCTTTGCCATGCCTTCAAAATCTCTGGAAGTTTTACATCTTAAAACCTGACCTATTCAGCTACACTCGCAATTCGAAATAATCTATGCTAATCAAAAAGAACAAAATTTCAAGCAGAGTGGGGGAGGGATATTTGAGCCCTCAGATGAGACAGTGACAGAAGTAGAAGAAATTTTAGAGAAAACATTACCTTAAAGGGGACAGGGTTTGAAGTCATGGATGGGGGCTTAGATCCCAGGTCCATTCTGAGTAGTTGATTCATCTCAGAGAATTGACTCAACCTCTTTGAATGTCAAGTATAAATTGGGAACTGGTAATACCTAACTCAAAGATTGTGGTAAGTATTAAATGTGAGACTGTTTGTGAAACATTTAGTACAATGCTCAGCAGGTGGGAAGTGCCCACTAAATTTTCAGTCCCCCACTTATAGACGAGATATGCCTGAGATCACTTAGCAAGCCAAGGACAAAAAGTCCAAAGCGCCTTGGCTTTTCTGTTGACTCCAGCTGAGCAGTTTCACAGGATTTCTTAAATTAAGCACTGCCTCTGGGCTCAAGGCTACCAGCAGGATCCCTGAGACTTTTAAGCTTGCCCTGAACCTAGACCAAGTTCTTTTGGTGTGTGTGTGTATGGGAGTTTATGGGCGTGAGAGTCTTACTTTGCCAGGTGCCATCACGAAGTGCCACAAACTAGATGGCTTGAAACAAGAGCAATTTATTGTCTCATGGTTGTAGAGGCTAGGGGTTTGAAATGGAGATGTTGGTAGGGCCACATTCCTCTGAAACCTGCAGGGCTCTGGCAGTGGCTGGCTGGCAAGCTGTGGCATGCTTCAATTTCTGCCTCTGTCACATGGCCATCCTCTCTGATTCGTGCCCACTGTGTCCAAATTTCCTCTTCTTATAGATACAGCAGTCATATTGAATTGGGATCCACCTTCATCCAGTTT
Organism: Tamandua tetradactyla; assembly: GCF_023851605.1. NCBI lineage: Eukaryota > Metazoa > Chordata > Mammalia > Pilosa > Myrmecophagidae > Tamandua > Tamandua tetradactyla. Next base: position 119,306,859 of record NC_135334.1, on the reverse strand, counting down.
GGTATCGTTTGAACGATACCAAACATTTTCAAGGCTCCTATTTCCAAATAGGGTCATATTCATGGGAGCTGGGGTTAGACTTGAACATGTCTTTTAGGGGACACAGTTCAACCCATAATATATTGTGTGTCTGTGTTCCCAGATACTCATGAATCTGGACCCATCCCTTCCTCCCTCTTAGGGTAAACCAGGGATGTTTTGTTCTGCATGGGCCTTTTGATAGAATTAGAGTCCTTTTGCTTATGATAAAGAACAAAGCGTCAAATACATTTAAACCTGGTGCTTTCTTAGTCATTTGAATTCAGAAGCTTGATGAATGGGACCTAACAGAAGGTTGTCTCAGAAGTGAGCTTATTTTGGGAGTGAGAGGACACCCAAGCAGTTTCTTCCTGTAGTTGAATGGTTTCCAAACTCCAGCATGTTGACCTGAATTACGTGAAGGGCTTATTAAATCAGGGACACTGGGCTCCACCTCCAGAGTTTCTGATTCAGCAGGCCTGCAGTGAAACCTTAGAATTTGGATGTTTAATCAGTTCCCAGGTGATGCTGATGTTGCTTGGCTGGCGACGACCCTTTCAGAATAGCTGCCAAGCTCATCACCAAGGGTTACTTTCCAGTCTGAGGAATGGTGACACTGGGGAGTAGAGCTCTGAAGATTTAGTGTTTTCAGAATGAGTTCAAGTGTCCAGAAAGTGCCAGCAAAGAGGAGAAATGCTTCTTTATACATGGAAGTTCATGCACTAGGATAAATCGTATGATGATTTACTTTCTGCTGCCAGTGCCACCCTCATTGAGAGTAGGCGTTATTAATCAGATATAGGAAATTCAAATCCCATTATCAAAGGATGCATCTTCTTTAGACAGATTAGACAGATGGAAGAGCATGAACTTTAGCCTTCAGGGCTCAACTTGTGCTATACAATTTATTTGCTTCAAAACCTTGGGCGAATGTAGTTAATTTCTTGAAGCCTCATTTATAAAATGGAGACATTAATAGCTAATTTTAAGGGCCTGTGCTTGGCTGAAAGTAGATATTTATTTTAGAAATAAAAATAGGTATTTGTTTTATTACTCAGAGTGGTTGCTTCCTGTCATTTGACTTTAGGGTGTTGAATCAGAGAATATAAGTCTATAAATGACTTTAGGCTGTCCCCCCAAATATCTTTTCCCTTCACTCTACCATTGCAATTAATATTTATAGGTTTCAGTTTAAAAATCTTCAATGAGTACCAAATGACCAGCCTGGCACTTAGCTCTGTGGGCAATGAGTGATGGTTCAGAGGAATTATGGTAGTTAAGAGCTGCATATACTTAAAAACTTCTCGAAGAAGCAGCAGTTATGATAATAAGTAATTTGAGAATCATGCAAAGGCACCAAAGGACAAAACACTAAACTGAATTTATCTGTGTATTTAAATCTAAAAATTGCATGTAAGAATAAATTGCTATGTATAAGCTGACTGTCAGTCAGTCATTTTAAAAGAATGGCAAAATTCTTCTATTCTATTCTCTTCTGGATTCAACAAATACTTATTTGTTGCATCATGCTTAGCCTCTGGACACCATGCTCTAATACTATACTGTTGGTATTCCAAGCTATAGTGGGGAATGGAGGTGAGAAGGGGGAGGGGGAGAGGGACATTAAACAAATTCACAAGCAAATGTATGGCACGTTCAAATTTTTTTAAATATTTTTATTAATAAAACAACATAACAACATACAAACACACAAACATTCTTAACATACAAATTTCATACATGGTATACAATCAACGGCTCACACAGTTGTACATTCATCACCATGATCATTTTTTTGAACATTTGCATCACTCCAGAAAAAGAAATAAAAAAGAAAAAAAGAAAAAAATTCATACATACCATACCCCTCACTTCTCCCTCTCATTGACCACTAGTATTTTCATCTACCCAATTTATTTTAACCTTTGTTCCCCATATTATTTGTTTGTTTTTTTATCCATATTTTTTATTCATCTGTCCATACCCTAGATAAAAGGAGTATCAGGCACAAGGTTTTCATGATCACATAGTCACATTGTAAAAGTTATATCTTTATACAATCAATTTTCAAGAAACAAGGCTATTGGAACACAGGTTTACAGTTCAGATACTTCCTTCCAGCCACTCCAATATACTATAAATTAAAAAGGAATATCTATATAATGCATAAGAATAACCTCCAGGATAACTTCTCTACTCTTGAGATCTCTCAGCCACTGACACTTTATTTTGTCTCATTTCTCTTTTCCCCCTTGTGGTAGTTAGATTCAGTTGTCAACTTGGCCAGGTGAAGGTACCTAGATCTATTGCTGTGAACATGAGCCAATGGTGTGTGAACCTCATCAGTTGCTGATTACATTTGCATTCGGCTAGGAGGCGTGCCTGCTGCAATGAATGATGTTTGATTTAATTGGCTGGTGCTTAAATGAGAAAGCACAATGCAGTACAGCCCAGGCAGCTCAGTGTACATCATCTCAGCACTCGCAGCTCAGCCCAGGCCTTTGGAGATGCAGAAAGAAATCACCCTGGGGAAAGTTGTTGGAACACAGAGGCCTGGAGAGAAGGCCAGGAGAGATCACTTGTGCCTTCCCGCATAAAAAAGAATCTCAGTTGAAAGCTGCCTTTCCTCTGAAGAACTAATGAAATAAATCCCCTTTTATTAAAAACCAATCCATCTTTGGTGTGTTGCATTCTGGCAGCTAGCAAACTATCACACCCCTTTTGGTCAACGTTTTCTCAATCCCTTGATGCTGGGTCCCATCTTATCCAAGGATTTCTGTCCCATATTGCCAGGGATGTTTACACCCCTGGGAGTTATGTCCCACATGGAGGGGGAGGGCAGTGAGTTCACTTGCCAAAGGCACGTTTGAATTTGAGAAACTTATGAAGAAGAACAAAGCAGAGCAAAGGATTGCAGAGTGACATGGGTAAGGTGTGGCTATTTTACATGCACCGTTAAATCTGAGAGTCCTAAGCCAGGAATGTGCTTCCAGTTGTAGGGATGATAAGAAGGTCCGTGGGGCTGGAGAGGAAGGTGTGAGGAGATAAGATCAGAAAAATTACCAGGAGCCAGAGCACATAGGTTCTGAACTCCATGCTAAGAATGTTGGATCCTGTTCGAGTGAGATGGGAAGTGCTGGGTGGATTCTCGAGCAGAGAAGTGACAGGAGCTGATCTGTAGAACGATCCTTCTGTCTGCTGTGTGGAGGAGAGTCTAGGTAAAGATGAAGACAGGGAGACCAGCTCAAAGGCAGTGGGATCCCAATTTTTACACCAGGTATCTGGCGAGCACTGTAGAGGGACTTTGGTTCTCAAAGAGAAGTCAGGGGCTAATCTGGATGGAAGAAATTGAGAGAAAAGGAAACTAAATGGTTTCATAACCAAATGTTGAGAATGTTTGCGTTTAGGGCCATGAAACTGAGAGTAGAAAGAAGAGAACTCTGTGGAAAGTATGAGGGTGATTTTGCAACTTGGCAGTAGGTGAGGCCTGAGCAAAAATATTGCAGCGAGTTGTTTACAGGGGCTGGGGTGGTCTGAATACCTTTAGAATAATGAAGCCTAGTATCATTCTGTGATACTACATCTCTTCCCAATTTCAACTGGTATTGAGATAAACATATTCTAAAAAATGTATGTCCATTCTCCTTTGTTCTTAGTTCTCCTTGCAGTCTGAAGAGAAGGTTTTAAATCCTTTTTACTTGCTCTTCTAGTTTTCATTTAATTATAATTAATTTGAACAGAGCACTACAATCTTATTAAGAGAAGTTATTAAATTTGCCCTTTTCTATACTCTTAGTTTGTCTTTTCTTACTACCATAATTGATCTGAACTGAGCTAAGCCACATTTTGATATAGTTTGAGTTAGATATGCACTGCAGCTTATCACACAAATTAAGGCAGATTCCTAAGTATTCCAAAGAATAACAGCAAAACAATAATGGTGATAGTGATGGATGATGATGGCAAAGATGACTTTCATTGAATGATTACCAGGTACCTGATCATTTGCCAGCACGGTACTTGCATTGTCTCTTTTAATCTTCACGATTATTATGTTGCCTGTTAATTAGGTTAGGAAATATAGGCATATAGAGATCAAGTAACTTGTAACTAGTAGGTGGAAGAACTAAGAGCTTGAGCCCAAGGGTTTCTAATTTCAGATTACAGTATATCCTATACTTGATGGACAATTTAAGAGATTTTTCAAGGATACTTTTCCCCATGTGGAATCATTTAATGAGGTGATTTTAGTCCCTAATGTCATTGTAAGAGGCAACTGTCTTGTACTTCCTTCACTCCATAGTTTGCCATTGAAAACCTGTTTTCGTGAATCAATAGCAAGTGTGCGAAGGTAACATTCTTGGTTGAGTAAATGTTCACATGACTTAATTGGTCAGTCCTGTCTCTGATTTCTAAGACTTTATTATTCTTGGAGTAGAGTCAGGGTCAGTGCCCAAGTAATAGCATTGAACTTAGCTTCTTATTCGTAATTAGACAGCCCCTTGTGGATGATTATAACTCCATTAATTAATCGATCCTATTTGACAGTCAGAGAATGTGATTCTATTCTCAAAGAAGTTATCTGTGGACTGACTTGGGTTGAAACAGTAGTTGGAGCATCAGGATTGGGAAGGCTGAAAGGAATAATAATTTACCACCCTAATTAACCTCTACACAGAGGTCAACGATACCCCACAACCACCAGCAGCACCACCAGCACCTATTCCACCACCATCCCCACCACCACCAGCACCACAGCACCTCCACCACCACCATCCCCCCCACCAGCACCACCAGCACCTCCACCATCACCAACTCCACCACTATCAGCACCTCCACCACCACCAGCACCACCACCACCAGCACCACCAGCACCTCCACCATCACCAACACCACCACTATCAGCACCACAGCACCTCCACCACCACCATCCCCCCCACCAGCACCACCAGCACCTCCACCATCACCAACCCCACCACCACCAGCACCACCAGCACCTCCACCATCACAAACCCCACCACCATCAGCACCACAGCACCTCCTGTACCACCATCCCCACCACCACCAGCACCTCCACCATCACCATCCCCCCCACCAGCACCACCAGCACCTCCACCACCACCAACCCCACCACCACCCGCACCACCAGCACCTCCACTATCACCAACCCCACCACCACCAGCACCACTGGCACCACCAGCACCACCACCACCATCCCCACCACCATCAGCACCACCGGCACCACCAGCACCACCACCACCAACCCCACCACCACCAGCACCACCAGCTCCTCCACCATCACCAACCCCACCACCACCAGCACCACAGCACCTCCACCATCACCAACACCACCACTATCAGCACCTCCACCACCACCAGCACCTCCACCATCACCAACCCCATCACCACCAGCACCACCAGCACCTCCTGTACCACCATCCCCACCACCACCAGCACCACAGCACCTCCACCGTCACCAATACCACCACTATCAGCACCTCCACCACCACCAGTGCCTCCACCATCACCATCCCCACCACCACCAGCACCTCCACTATCACCAACCCCACCATCACCAGCACCACCAGCACCTCCTCCACCACCATCCCCACCACCACCATCCCCACCACCACCAGCACCACCACCACCATCCCCACCATCACCATCCCCACCACCATCAGTACCACCGGCATCACCAGCACCACCACCAGCAGCACTGCTGTGCTGGTTTGAAAGGATTTTATGTACATTAGAAAAGCCTTAATCCTGATCCAATTTTTGTGGTAGCAACAGTTTCCTTTAATCCCTATTCAACAATATAGTTTGGGATCTTTTGATTAGATTATCTCCATGGAGATGTGACATGCCCAATTATGTGTATTAACTTTTGATTTGATGGGGAGATGACTCCACTCATTCCAGGTGGGTCTTGATTAGTTTACTGGAATCCTTTAAAAAGGAAGCATTTTGGAGAAAGCTTCAAAATGGTGAGAGAGTGGTGAGAGCCATGAGAACCAGGAGAGCCCACAAAGCCAGAAACCTTTGGAGATGAAGAAGGTAAACGCCCCTGGAAAGCTTCATGAAACAAGAAGCCTGGAGAGAAAGCTAGCAGACATTGCCATGTTCGCCATGTGTCTTTCCAGTTGAGAGAGAAACCCCGGACTTCATCGGCCTTTCTTGAATGAAGGTAACCTTTTGTTAGTGCCTTAATTTGGACATTTTGATAGACTTGCTTTAATCGGGCCTTAGAACTTTGAACTTGCAACTTAATAAATTCCCCCTTTTAAAAGCCAATTTGTTTCTGGTATATTGCATTCTGGCGGCTTGCAAACTACAACAACCACCACCACCACCAGCACCAGTATCAGCACCAGCAGCAGAACCAGCAGTACACCCACTCAATGATGAGGGAGTTGGAATTGAGAAAATTAATGAAAAGATTAGGGGTACATGACTGAACATTAGGTTCAAGAGAAGAGTTTTAAGTGGAGAAATGAAAAAAATTTGTCTAAAGCATGAATATGGCTCTGTCTTCCATTTTGTAAATCTGCTGTGGTTGGGTAGGTAAGTCTTTTCTCCAGTGGGACAGGGAATGGCCCCTTGGACCCATCTTTATTCAGGTCTTAACTGACCCTCATATTTAGGTCTGCTTTGCATACTTCTCTTACTATCTGCATGCTGAGATTCAGTAAGGCCAACTTAGAGTGAGATTCTTGAAGAAAGGAGCCAAAGAGATGGCTACTTGACTTATCTATAATATACCACATGTGCTGCAACATTTGCTATTTCAAATAGAAGACCAGTATGGGGACAGGGCTTGACTCATAATAATAGGCATCCATTTGGATATATAGCACTTGAGAAGTTCCTGTAGAAGCTGGTAGCATGACAGGAATTCAGTAGCCTAATAATATGCTTTAATCACTCTGCTACTTCATTGTCACATGATGCATCTGATAAACTTAGAAAAATGCTTTATAATACATTTCAATGGCTCATAAAATATGTGAATTTATGTATAATTCTCATACTTGCATAGTACAATTTTGGAAGATTAATGAGAAGCTGTTGATATTTGTTGCTGATGATCCTTTTTTTGGTTCTGGTTACCTCTGGGCTCTGGAACAAAAGAAAGGCTTACTGTTTATTGTATCTCCTGTGTGTGTGTGTGTATATGTGTTCTTCTATTAGTTTTTAATAACTATTATGCAGTGAAATGGTCACAACAGTGTTTCTAAGTAGTAGGATTAGAAGTGATTTACTTCTTTCTCTTCTAATATCTTTCTGTATTTTCTGTTTTTTTTTTTTGCAATGATCATCTATTACTTTAAAACAAGCAAAAGCAATTATAAAAGTTTCATTGTTTATATCCAAAGATAACCCTATAATATAGTGATATTAATCTCTCTGTCTCTCAGTTTCTATCAGGATTTAAAATTTGTCTAAGATTTTATCTGGCAAAATTGGGACCCAAACTGTGGTTTTTGATGCAGTTCATCACACCAAACAGGTCTAACCATGACAAAGAAAAGGCATAACTCTTGTGAGTGTCCAGTCCCTTGGATGCCTATGAGTCTAATGAGAAGGGAACTGAGAGAAGGAGTTCAGGCACCATAGGAACTACCAAAAGAACCAATCGTCTCTGACCTATCTTAATCAAGGGATTACATGCTTTACGTTTTAAAGCATGATCTCTCTGGGTACATTCAGAAAAACCAGGAAGACTCATTGGAATTCAGTCCCTTCTGTCTGCAGAAAGATAATTTACTTGTGGCACCAGCTTGAACATGTTCCTTCTAATTCATTTGAAGGGCACTGAAGGAGAGCAGTGGAGTTTCATATTCTCTTACAGTCTCACTGGCGCTCATTGAGGTGGCTTTATGGTCTCACTTTGGCCTGGTTGCTCTCCAGAAGGACTTACCAGCATTCTTAGGGGAGGTCACTGTGAAGCTAAGGTGAAGGTCAGCCCAAGTCCCAGAACTGAATTTCTGCTGGTCAAGGAATATGGCTGACCAGACAGGAATGGTCATCACTCACTTGTAGCCATGACAGACATTGCTAATTGATATCTTTGTGTAGTTTGTGAGTTTGTGTAGTCTCATAATAACATCACTCCAGGAACTTACAACCAATTAACCGTACTTGCCATACGTTGAAACCTATTTGAAGACAGAGCTGGCATGAAATAGGAAGATACTTAGCTGAGACTCTGTGTATACATATTTAGACACACTTAGATTTTATTTCATGGTTTCAAGTTTATCTTCAATACTGGTCTGTTTTCTTTGATTGAGCCCCAGTTTCTCCGAATTCTCCTTTTTATGTTCAACATCACTCAACCTCAGAAGGGTCTATATCTATCGATGTTGCAATATTTATCATCTCCTAGAACATGTGTTTCTGTTGCTCTTTGTCTACCTCATTCTGTAGGAGAGTATGTATTTGTTGCTTTTTCCCAAACCATGTTTAAGGTTACACACTTATTCCTGTGAATTTTATTGTAAGTTTTGATCCGTTTGGTAATTATTTGGTTGAGTATTTTGTTGTAAACATATTTTCTCTTCCCCATGGCTTTTCTTGCCCTTAGGCTTGATGAGCAATGTCGTCTATCTTCATTAATGAACAATCCATTATAATTAGTACCATGGCATCTCCATATAAGAGGGAAGTGGAACATGCCCGTCTCCTTCTCTGATTAATTTGCATTTATTCTTCAGTTCTTGGTTACTGTCTTTTTCCTGGAAGATTTTCTTGACTCCCAGCTCTGTTACATGTCCCATATGTGCGACCTTGATAGGCCACTACATTTCTTGGCCTCAGGTGACTTACCTGTAAATGGAGGGGCTAAGTAGTAGATACTATCTAAAGTCTTAGAATACTGCCATGGCTATTTGCAAGCATCTCAGCCACACTTCTTTCCCTTTCCATTTAGTTCAAGGTGTTATTTGGCTTACCAAATAATTTTCCTTTCAAATTACTACAAAAAACAGAACTAGTTTGATAATTACAACAAAAAAATAGAACTCGTTTGATTTGAAAATAACAATAACAGCAAAAAACCCAAACACTATATAATAATTATCAGGATTATTTGCTATTTAAATCCAGAAAAGCTTGATAATTGAGATGAGAGAGTTGTTTGCATATGGAATTTGTTTGTCATTATGGTAAATTGGACCCCAATTTTTCTTTCCCACCCTCCTTCCTCCTTGCCTTTGTTGACTTTGGTGACTATATATTCAGCCCAGCTGCTAAATCAAGACAGAAAAGATCAGTACTTTCCTTCCCAGGGGATCTATCAACCATCATTAAAGATGCAGACAGCAAAACAGCAATTTGAGCCTTGGAGAGCAGGTTGGAAAAGAATAATTTACAGTTGTGTTTTTGCTACTGGCATTACACTAAATCACACCAAATCCTTTCATTTGTTAGGCATGCTTTCAGTTTGGGATCACAACAAGTCTATCAAGGTAGATGGTTTTTATTTCCTTTTTTTTTTTGCAAGTAACATTTTATTTTTCAGAAATCCAGAGCCAAGTAAAAGAACGGTTGTCTGCTGAGATGCAAATACCTTATTTGAACTTGGACTACAGACAAAGGAAAGCAGGGGAGGTCAGAACTGAAAGCGTGAGTCATGGCAGTTGGGTGGGAGAACAAAAGTCTCTTTTCCCCCCTTTCGTTTTCTGAAAGCCACAATCAATACGATACTTGTAACTGCACCGAGGGGCACAGGAACAAAGAATCCAATACAAATGCATTAAAACCTTTTAAATTTGTCACAGTGCAAAGGCAGATGCATTCTTGACATTGAATTTTTTGCTTCAGGATAATCATATCAAATCTCTTGGGAAAGTGCTTCTGGAATAGAAAGACTTGGTGTCAGTTTAGCTTTGCCCTTTGTCTTCTCAGAATTTTATACTTTTTTCTTCCCTTTGGTACCTTATGATTTAGTTGAAATTATCAACAATAATACTGTTGTTTTGGAAGTTCTATTGAATTTAGGTATAGATGCACAGAACTTGGGAATCAATTAGACTACTTTTACTCAATTTGAAGATGAAGACTTTGAGGCTTAGACAGCAGAATACCTTGCAAGTAATGGCAGAGCTGACCAGTAAAATTCTGCTAGGTCTTGGTCCATTTGAGCCACAGGGCAAATCCATTCCGGTCTGACTATGCTCATATGAGGTTATCAGTTATATGTCATTGGTGTCATGGATATTTCAAAATAGAGTAGTAGGAGCCCCAGAAAGCTGGGTAATTTGTTTTAAGAAGGAAATGGTTGTACTCATGCTGGGGTCCAAATCCATCTGAGTCTTTTCTGTATTTAAAATTGTTTTAGACAAAAAATCCCATGACTTAAGAAAGCTGAAAAAGGTAAAGGGGGTGGGAGGAAAGGCTTGGAGGAAAGAACAATGCATGGAAACCACAAGGAAGCTTTTTTTTGCTTTGATAATGTGAAGGGCACTTTTAAGCATTCGACAAAGTTCATTTATTATGAACAATAAGATGTTTTTTCTCTTGACATTTATGCTGGTCCCACCTCCTTCCTTTTGGTAATGTTGTTTACTAGGCTGTGATGCGGTGCAATACGATTGACTGAGATCATCTGCCACCCATAAGGTTAACATATAACTATTTTCAATGGTCAATTCCCTGTCATTCATTTCCCTCTCTCCCCACCATCCTCGCTCATGGCAGATTCTGTGATATACAATGTTGATTTTCCTATGTATTAAGACACTGTTTTGCTTTAGCCTAATTCAAAATCACATCCATAACTTTCATCCAGCAGCACTACCGACAAACCAATTAAACTGTCCTACTTGTCTGCCTTTTCCATGATCAGTTTTGACTGAACATTCCTTGGTCTATGGTTGCCGTCCTGGAACGATGACCGAAGTGTCAGGACAAACGGAACAAACCAGAATTCTGACCATAGTCACCTGATTTGTGAGTCCTCGTTTCTGAGATGAAAGTTGAAGTTGCTAAGAGCAGACTCAACTGCTTTGTTGACTGCTCCCTTCATGGACAGAGCGAATTGCAGATCAGTGAACCGCTCTCTTTTCGCTGCTCTCCTCATACTCCCTACCCCGCTCCCCTGTAGACTTCAGCGCTATGAAACAAAGTGTTTTCTAACACTGAGGAACTGCCTTACACCCTCTGAAGCTAGAATCCAAAGGAAGGAGAGGCTCAACGGTAGATCAGAACCTCTGTGCTGTCCTCTTTTGTTATTTGAAGTGAGATGTCACTTCTGGAGAAGCAAGTACAGTCTCTGAGAAGTTAGTTTCCACCTAACTCCCTAGCTGGGTTCGCTTGTGTCTCAGGTAGAGCATCTCAGTGGAGCTTTCTAAAAACACACCACCACCCCCTCCTGAGTTTGGCAAATCAAGACCAGTTCTTTCTAATTTTCCCATCAGCCATCCACACTTCTCTTATGCAATGGTGCTAACAGTTCGGTTATTGATGTGACAGGCAAAATGGAGAGCTCAGCCTTTTGGGAGTGGTTTTGGGAGCTCCAGATCGATAAGACAGAAAAAAAATGCAGTTTTGCTCTTGAAAATCAGAAGGAGTTTTTGTTTGTTTGTTTTTGGCGTGGGAAATTACTTTGTAAATTCTACTCTGGCAAATTCCATGACAAAAAAGAGTTACTTTATAGAAAAACGAGAAAAGTTGTTGTGAAAAGTTATCTTTTAAATGTTGAGTTTAAAAAAATTATCAAAGATAAGCAAGTAGTTTGAGGTGAGGGAAGGAGAAACTTGTGAAACTGACAAAGCGGTGTGGACTGTTGGAACAGTTTTATTGCAAGTTAAAATGTAGTGTTCCTTGATCTTGCTGTTGAGAGTCTGGTTTTGTATGTAAGGGACTCCTGTTATTGACAAACAGATTGGGATGTATGATGTTTACTGAAATTCGTTCTTTCTATGCCTTTAGGATCACGAACAGCAGGTCTTTTAGATTATACTTGGAAGCAGATCAACTATTTAATCTCTACTTATTCTCCATCTCCATATGGGAATGACACATGCACACACGCAACCTGTCCACCCAAGCAAACATTTAAAGGAAAAGATGACCTTGAAAATGAATAAAAAGAAAAAAATGCAAATTGCAAGTGTGACATTGAATCTAGACAAAAACAAGACCAGGCAATAGACAGTGTTCCTCAGAATATGTTACTGTCAGTTAATTTTCTTCTGTGATTATTCATTTCACAACCAAAAAGAAAAGCAGCAGCGTCATCTCAGCATTGAGCAAATCTAATGATATCTTTGCATAGAGAAGATCTATGATCCATAGTGGCAGCTGTTGTGCATATTTGGCAATTATGAACATATTATTTAGGTTGTATTAAGCACCAATAACAACAGGGTACTATAAAAACATATGCTTTTACCCAGTGCTTTTTCTTTGAAGTTGCTGTTAGACAAATAGGCAAAAAAAAAAAAAATTAGGAAGGGAGAGAGAGAAGAGAAGGCAACTACCTTTGGGAGAATGCTAACACAGTTTTGCAAAGTTCAACAATACATGAATAGTAGAGTTGATTCTGGCCATGTTGCAAGTGTCTTGAAGATAGAGTATCTTGATGGGAAGATATGTTTCTAGGAAATAATGAGACAAATCTGTATGATGAAGTAAAAACATGCCTCAGATTCAGACACATTAGGGGTTTGAATGTGTTGACTCATTACTCCTAGAGTTCTTTAGGTGCAGGAATAACCTGAATTCTTGATATTGCAGAAATTTGAGCAACTTCTTTTCACCACTTTGTTAGACATAGCTTCCAGGGAGTGTTTCTCTGCTGTTGCCTCAATGCACAGTATGATACTTCCTCAGCTCTGTCCATGAGTACTTCATGCACAATGTAAGATGAAATGATTTAGTACTATCCGACTCCCCAAACACATTTCAGATTCCTCTCTTTTTCCTAATGCAGAATCCCATTTCTAGTCTCAGTGGGGCTAGCCTTTTCTAAGACTGTATGGTGAAATACCTGGTCCTGAACTGCCATCTTCTTAACCTCTATCTACTCTTTCCAACACTTAAAGATCCTCCTTGTATAATAATTCCCCATAGAGTGCTGGCGCCACTGCTTCCTGGAGATATAATCTCAATGAACTTCTCTAAAACTCCGTCTTTTTCCTGGGAGGTGCACACAGCAATACCGACTTTATCAGACAGTTTTGAGGATTAAATGAATGTGGCCGAGTAGATGTTCAATAAATATTAGTCTTCTCTTCTCCCCATCCTCTGTCCCTGAGATATGTCCCAGGGAGACTGGAAGGATAGGTAGGAGAAGACGATCTGAGATACCTTCTGCTGGTATGTCCCAGGAAGACAGTTTCATAATAGTGCCCTAATTCAGGATTATTGGCATTCATTTTTAAAAGGTTCTGCTTTATTCATTAAAATTATTTGTATCCTTATGCACAAGAAAGCCGTTTGCTGTGAACTGTGAAAAAAGTGGTGGCTTCTGCCCTCAAATAACTTAGAGGAGGGTTTAGACAGACATATAAGCCCAACTATAATACAAGAGAAAAATAAATTGAAACTGTAGTATTAAAGGGATAAGCAAGGCCTTATGGGAACAAATAAGGAGATACTAATTTTGACTGAGGGTATCAGTCATGCTTGAGAGAAGAGACACTGTTTGGACAGAATTTTGAAAGATTGCTGGGATTTTGATTGGTATGATGGGAGTCCTGAGCTATCAAAGCTGAGTGTAATTGTACAATGGCTTGTTCAGTGCAAGGTGAGAGTAGGCTACATTCATTCCTGTATTCCACAAATATTTATTGTGTATCAGTTATTGTGTTAGGCATTGGAGATTAGCAGGGATGCACCAAATTGTCATCAGAATATACAACTTACATTCTATTGCATGGGGGCATTTAGTGGTTGTAAGCTTGGTAGAAGAGGTGGCAGGTGGGAGATGTCATTAAATGCAATCCTAAAGAATTCTAACCTCAGGAAATCATCAGGACCTCACCTATGGCTGAAACATAAAATAGGAGTCAGCCAAGGGAGTCAAGGTCAGAGGTAGACTAGTTAGAAAATGATTGAGTTATACCCAGTGAGAAGTAATAAAGCCTGGTCTAGGGAAATAGCAGCAGAGAATGGAGAGGAGGGTATTTGAAAGATGGAATTAACTAGGGATATGAAATGGATGTAGAGGGGAGAAGATGAAAATGAATCCAGGATGCCTGGGAAGAATCAAGAAACAATTTCCTAAGCATAACCTCCTCTTCAGAAGAAAACAACATCCTATACAGAAAGGTCAGTCATTTATCATAATTGGCAAAAAGAAAATGACATAAAATCCTTTTTGGAAAGTTCACTTTAGGCTGCAATGAAGATGCCCTCCAGAATTTTGTTTATGGGGCTCTATCATTTAACCACCAACTATTTATTGTTGTAAAAGTCTTTTCCTTTCACTCTCCCACGTCTTGTTGCCTCTCTCATTGGAGTGTTGAAAATATTGAGGCTAAATGAAAACTTTACTTAATGAAGATAATTTGGTTTCATTTGGAGTATTTGATGAATGACTGTGGTGAGATCATATTCTCCCCAAGATGACAGATCAATCAGAGAATTGTGTCTGGCTCTTGTATGATAATTAGGTAATTTTCTTAATCTAACTCTGGGAAAATGCTCTAGATAAGCTAATAGTGAATTCAAACCAACTCTGTTTATGATATCACATAGTGCGCTTGCTTAATGATTTAACAGCCATGCTGAACAATTGAGCCTTTTAAAGAAGCTGTGTAAGATGAATGTTAATATAGTCTTATAATTGCCTTTCAAATGTTAGGGAAAATGCTGATGAAAATTTGCATTATTGTTCTTGGTAGAGGTGGGTGGAAATTAAATATATATTTATAAATATTTTAGAATCATAAACCACATCCCGGCAATCCATTTGAGCTGCAGAGTAAATATGGCCTCCATTACTTTAAAATGTCCTTGGAATGTCACTTGTTCAAATCCATTTCTCCTGCTCTTTTACAGTGAGTTGCCATGGTTAGTGGCTCATAATGGTGCCACCTGCTCTGTGGCTGCTGGTAAATGGTAATTGCTGTGAGTTGTTACTTAATGCGAGTTCTGACTTCGTGATGATAGCACAGATGTGGAAGTCAAGGGATCTGATTGTAGTCTTAGATTTGTTTATATTTGTCCTTGGGGAGTCATAAAATCCTTTCAAGCCTCAATTTTCCTATCTGAAAAATGGGAGTGTAAGACTAGAGGAATCCTGTGCAGAGCACAAACTGTGAGTAGTGTGCCTACAGACAGACAAGGGGTGACAGGACAAGAGTGGCGGGTGCAACTAAAATCAACCCATCAGCGCCAAGTACACATCCATCAGACTTGGCCTTAGAGCTCTGTTTTCAAGCCATTAGACTACAACTTCCCTGATTTCTGAGACTGGGTTTCTTTGTCATCTTTGTGTCCTCAGCACTTGTCTCAGTATGTACTTGTCTGATGTTTATTTAATGCTTATTGAGAATTCTCTTTGTGCCCAATAGTGAGCCAGTGGTTAAGAGCCAGGTCTGAAAAAAGACTGGTTGCCTTATCAAAGGCTGGCTTGTTACCTCCTAGATGCTGACCTTGGGCAAGTTAACATCTCTGTGCCTCAGTTTCCTCATCTCTGAAAACACCTCCTATCATGAGGTAGTTGTCAGGATTAAATGGTATTATTTATGTAAAACTCTTGACACAGTAATAGCACAGGTAATTGCTTAATCAGTTTTTGCTGTGATGATGATGATGCTGATGATAAGGAAGAGGATGAGAAGTTGTGGACCCCCTGGGGACACAGGAAATGTCTGCTGAAAAAAATACAGTGTAACTATTCAGCTACATCTGTCCCCTAGTTCTGTGCTAGTGTTTTTTTTTTTTTTGGTAAGATAACGGTAACATAAAAATTAACATCTTGGCCATTTTTAAGTTTACAATTCCTTGGCATTAAGTACAGCCACAATATCGTGCATATTCTCAAACAGAAGTGCTGTATCCATTAAGCAATAACTTTCCATGCTCCCTTCCCCCAGGCCCTGGGTCCTGTAGTGGTTTTTTTGTTTGCTTGTTTATTTTATTTTTTTCTGTCCATTTGCTTTGGTCTCTGTCACTTATTTTAGAGGCATGCTCTTAAAAGCTGGTGATCATTGGCTGTGTGCTCAGATTTAAGTGTGACACTCAGAAGCTGTTTGGAAACTGTGTGGATAAATGCCAACTTTTTGTTTCAATACAGGACTATCTTGCCAGGGTATCTCCTTGTGGGGAGACTTCCTATGTTCCCATGTTTAGTTCGTTAGTTCTTTTCTTTCCAGCTGGTTAGATTCCCCAGTGAAGGGTGTTTCAGTCTTTAGCCTAGTAGCTATAAAGCCCTCTTCCAGCATTATAGAAGAGGCAGATGCCTCAATATTCAGTGTGGATGCTTTTACTCCCTCTTGCTGAAGACTTCACTGTGCTACTCCTTCCTTAATCAAGCCTGAGGGTTCTGAGCCCAGAGACCGGACGTTTTCGTCTTTCCAAAGGATAAACTTTATGTTGAGATGAGCCAGGACATCTTGGGATCTAATGGCTTTTTAACCATATACTCAACCAAATCTCCTGTTTTTCTTTTTTCTTTTTTTTTTTTTTAGCTTACCTTCACTCCCATTTCCAAAGATCCCTAATACTGCTGATTCCTGAACTTTTGGAGGATTCTGAAGTATAGAATGACTTGTTTCTTGACTTTTCCTTTTTTCTGACTTAGTATGGATTGGATCACGTTCCCCAAAAAGTTATGTTCAAGTCCTAACACCCTGTCCCATGATTTGATTCTATTTGGAAATACAGTCTTTGAAGGTTTTATTAGTTAAAATGAGGCCAAACTGGCTGAGGATGGGCTCTGACCCAGGATGACTGGTGTCTTTATAAGAACGGAAGAATTGGAGACAGACAGATAAAGAGAGAAGACAGTTTTGGGTCCATAAAATGTGGACCAAGCTGTGGAAGTGGCTTTGGAGTTGGGTAATGGGTAGAGGCTGGAAAACTTTTGAGGCACTTGATAGGAAAAGCTAACTTCCCACGGTTGTGTTCAATCAGTTACCTCCCATCTATCTGCTTTCCAGCCTCTAAAATTATGAACTTGTATTGTCATCACATCTTCTTTCATTTTATTTGTTCCTGTGAGTTTGTGTCTTTTTTTTTTTTCCCCCACATGGGCAGGCACCAGGAATCGAACCCAGGTGTCTTGTATGGCAGGCAGGAACTCTGGCTACTGAGCCACTGTGGCCCACCTGGTTTGTGTCTTTTAAATATCCCTTTACTATTGTCTTAATGGGTTTTTGGAGTGAGCAGAGGCTATTGCTTCAGTTCAGTTGTTTCTAATGGGGAACCCATGTATTTATTATTTTTCATTGTTGGAAACGTCACAGCAATCCCTTGATAGTTGCCTCTGCTTTCATAATTTCCTCCTAAGACTCAGACCCTTATATACCATGGTACTCAGAAGTCTCTTTCTGCTTTGTACATTATAATATTGTATTACTGTTAAGACTTCTTTCCCATCTAGTGCATGTCAGTGGCAGGGTCTGTATACCAAAACCGGCTAAAGGAAAAAACATGGTTGAATTGTGTTTTTTCATTTTCTTTTGAGAATATAAATTTTATTTCCTTACACTGTTCTATAATATCCTGCTTGACAGTGCAAAATTAGCACTTTTTTTATGAAAGCTTTTTCCTCACAAATATTTTTCTATTTGATGGAGAATAAGAATAAAAAGTTCTAGTGATAGACCATTACATCTGTTCTCTTCTCCTCTGACCTAAACCTGCATAATACTTTCTGTATGTTTAATTATCCATATTTTACATTGAAATAATTACCTTCATTTTATATAGACTGCATTGTCCAAAACAATAATGCTTATAAGAAAAATGAGGTGCAATTATTATCCCTAAATTCATGCCAGTCAATAAAACAACATTCACTCTTTTTGTTTTAAGAGAAATTGTGAGTTTACAAAACAATTGATATAAGATTATTAAAATAGTTCTATCTATCATTCTTTATTTACCTTAGGTATATTTTTCCCATATACCATTCTATTATAACCACCTTGTCATACATTTGTAATAATTCATGAAAGAACATTCTCATACTTGAAGTGTTACCTGTAGTCCATCTTCTACAGTGAGGTTCACTGAGTTGTATAGTCCTTATTTAATCTTTTAACTTGTGTTCTAGTAATATATATATATATCCTCAGGTTTCCTCTTTTAACCACATTCATCTGTATAGTTCAGCACTGTTGATTACACTCACAATAATGTGCTACCATCACTACCATCCATTTCCAAACCTTTACAAGATCCTCAATAAAAATTCTGTACATGTTAAGTATAAATTCCCTAATCTATAAGCCCACTATATTACCTGGCAACCTGTATTCTAGATTCTAACTCTAAGAGCTTGCTAATTGTAATTAAGCAATAAGAGTGAGATCATACAATATTTGCTGTTTTGTGTCTCGTGTATTTCACTAAACATAATGTCCTGAAGCTTCATTCATGTTTTTTTCATATTTCAAGACTATATTCCTTTTTGCAGCTGAATAATATTGTATCATATATATACACCACATTTGGGTTTCCTTTCATCAATTCATGAATGCAAGGATTACTTCCACGTTTTGGCAATTGTTGAATAATGCTGCCATGAACGTTGTACTGGTTTGAAAGTGTTTTGATTCCAACCTTGGTGAGAGGCAGACCTATTATGGGGTGGAACCTTTTGCTTAAGTTGTTTCCATGGAGTTGTGACTCACCCAGTTGTAGGTGGGACTTTTTTGATTAGGTTGTTTTCATGGAGATGTGACCATGTCCGTTTTAGTTGGGTCTTAATTCACTTACTGGTGTCTTCTTAAGAGAGGGGCATTTTGGAGAGGACACAGGCATTTGGAGATACAGAAGGAAATGCTCAGGAGATGCCAGAAGCTGAGAGAGCCATTTGAACCCAGAAGCTGGGAGAGAAGGACAGTAGATATGGCCATTGGCCTTCCCATGTGACAGAGAAACCATGGACATGATCATCCTTACTTGAGTGAAGGTATCCTATTGTTGATGCCTTAATTTGTACATTTTCATGGCTTTAGAATCACAATTTGTAGCTTACTAAATCCCCTTTATAAAAGCCAATCCATTTCTGGTATATTACATTCCAACAGCTTTAGCAAACTGAAACAGACCTTGGTACCAGAGAAGTGGGGTGCTGCGATTTGCAAATGTCAGAAATGTTGGATTGGCTTTATAAATGGATAAGGGGAAGGTTCCAGAGGAATTGTGATATACTGGATAGAAAAGTCCTGAATTGTTTTGAATAGACTATTGGTAGAAATGTAGTCTTTAAAGGTACTTTCGATAAGGACATAGACAGAAATGATGAATGCATTGTTGCAAACTGGAAGGAAGGTGACTCTTGTTTGATAGTGGCAGAGAACTGGGCAAAATTGAGTCCTAGTCATGCAGGGTTGTAAGTCTACTTGGGTATATGGGAATGACTCCCAGGGATGAGCCTGGCCCTGGCATTTTGAGATCTACAACCCCTGCCTAACCAAAAGGGGGGAAAGAAATGTAACAAAATAAGGTATCAGTGGTTAAGAGATTTCAAATAGTTTTCAGAGGCTGTGCTGGAGGCAACTCTTATGCAAGCTTCAGCTAGATTCTGCTAATTGCCATGGTATACCAAACTCCAACACAACTCTATTCCTGTAAACCCTAAAGAATACCCAGGGGTCTATCTGAGCCTCTATAAAGTTTCACTCATTAAGTTTATTTTTCAGAAACCTATAACCTCCAGAAGATTCCTAGGCCATAAAATCCAGAGTTACCAGTCTCTCTAGGAGCATCAACCTACCCCATAATGTTGACACCCCTTTTCAACACAAAAAAGTAAGAATGGCCATTGCCAGAATGTCCCTAATGATTGGGAGAAAGATCAAAGGAGAAGGTGAAGTTGTAACAGTGAAGATAGGACTTAACAAATGAGTATGACTATTGAATTATTATATGAGTTATTTCGTTTCAGTCTCCAATGTTTTACAACAGCTAGAAGGAAATACCTGAAATGGTGGAACTTAACCCATACTATCCTTTGAAATTTGTTCTAAAACTACTTGTTAAAGTCTACTTTAAAATTTTTCACTTTTTATTATATGTGTTTTATTTCACAATAAAAACGTTAAAAAAAATTGAGTCTTTGTGATGGATGGAAGGCAGATTTGAAAGCAAAAAGCTGGGATATCTAGCTGAGGAAATTTCCAAACTAAATGTGGAAAATGCAGCCTAGCTTCTCCTTGAATCCTATAGTAAAAAGTGTAAAATATAAGGTGAGAACTGAACTCTTGAGTATAAAGAAACCAGAAATTGGCAGTTTGGAAAATAGTTGCCATTCTAGTAGGTGTGAAAATTTCATTTTGGTTTTGATTTGCATTTCCCTAAAGCTAGTGATGTTGAGCATATTTCCATGTGCTTTTAAGTCATTTGTATTTTTTCCTCTGGAGAAATGTCTATCAATTATTTTGCCCATTTTAATTTTTTTGTCTTTTTTGTTGTTGTGTTGAAGGATTCAATATATATTCTGGATATTGAGCTCTTACCAGATATGTGGTTTATGAATATTTTCTCCCATTGAATAGATTGTCTTTTCATTTTCCTAACAAAGTCCTTTGGTGCACAAAAGTTTTTAATTTTGAAGAGGTCCCACTTACCTATTTTTTTCTTTCATTACTTTGCTTTGGGTGTGAAATCTAAGAAATCATTCCTTATCTTAAGATCTTGAAGATGCTTCCCTACATTTAATTCTGGGAGTTTTATGGCCCTGTTTCTTGGATTTGGGTCTTTGATCCGTTTGGTTAATTTTTGTATATTAACAAACGGGAGGTAGGGGTCCTCTTTTATTCTTTTGCATATGTGTATCCATTTTTCCCAGCACCATTTTTTTTTTTTTTTTTTTTTTTTTAAAGGAAAGACAGAGAGAAGGAAGGAAGGATAGAAGGAAGGAAGGAAGGAAGAAAGGGAAACATCTTTAAACATTTTCTTGTTTTATTGTATTCTGTTTCTCCGTTTTTGTTACATGGGCTGGGGCCGGGAATCGAACCGAGGTCCTCCGGCATAGCAGGCAAGCACTTTGCCCGCTGAGCCACCGCGGCCCGCCCCAGCACCATTTTTTGAAGAGGCTATTCTTTCTGAGTTGAATGGACTGGGCAGTCTTGACAAATATCAGTTGGCCATGAAATGAGGGTCTATTTCTGAACTCTCAATTTGATTCTATTTTTCAACCTATCTATCCTTGTGTCAGTACCATGCTATTTTGACCACTGTAGCTTTCTGATATACTTTAAAGTCAGAAAGTGTGAGTCCTCCAACGTTGTTTTTTTAACAGATCAGTTTATCCATTTACAGCCCCTTATCTTTCCAAATGACTTGATAATTGGATAGATAATAAATAATTGGATAAAAAATAAAATTTTCTATTTCTGAAAAGTAGGCTTTGAAGCATTGCTTGGGATTGAGTTGAACCTGTAAATCTACTTTGGTAGAAATGACATCTTACTAATATTTAGTCTTCCAATCCATGAGCATGAAATATCCTTCCATTTATTTAAATCTTCTTTGATTTCTTTTAAGAATGTTATATAGTTTTCTGTGTATTGGGCCTTTACTTCCTTGGTTAAATGTATTCCTAGATATTTAATTATTTGAGTTGCTAATTGTCATGGTTAGGGACAGGTGTCAACTTGGCCAAGTTGTGGTACCTGTTCATCTGATTGGACAAGCGCTGGCCTGTCTGTTGCAATGAGGACATTTCATAGGATTAGGTCATGATCACGTCAGCTACATCCACAGCTGATTCCATTTGTAATCAGCCAAAGGGGAGTGTCTTCTGCAATTAGTGATGCTAAATCCAATCATGGGAAGTCTTTTAAGGAGGACTCAGAGGAGACAGGTTGCATTCCTGCTTTGGCTGGTGAGCCTCTCCTGTGGAGTTCATCCAGGCCATCCATTGGAGTCATCAGCTTCGCAGCCTGCCCTGTGGATTTTGGACTCTGCATTCCTACGGTCACGTGAGACACTTTCATAAATTTTATATTTGCAAGTGTTCCCTGTTGATTCTGTTTCTCTAGAGAACCCTAACTAATACACTAATGTAAATGGAATTTTTAAAATTTCTTCCTCAGATTGTTCGTCACTATCACGTAGACACCTGTTGTTTTGTGCTTGTTGGCCTTCTAGCCACGCTTTGGTGAACTCCTTCATAATTGTCGTAGATTTCTCTACGACATTTTAAATAATCATGTCATCTGCAAATAGTCGAAGTTTTACTTCTTTTCCAATTTTGATGACTTTTATTACTTTTTCTTGCCTAAATACTCTAGCTAGAATTTCTAGCACAATTTGGGTAGAGCATCATGATGAAAAATACGACTGTCCTGTTTTCTTCAAAATGTATCTTTTCTACCATCTGAAATTGTGAAGTTATCCATTCAAGCCTATCTAAAACAGCAGGACAAGGGGAGTAGAATGAGGTCAATGGAACTTGGGCTTCAGAGTCAGAGATCTGAGTTCTAGTTCAAGGCATTCACAAACTGAGGGGTCTTTACAAAGTCTTATAGCCTCTCTGTGCCTCGGTTTTCTTATCTGTAAAATAAGAAGACATAGGCCAGGTGTGACTTCATGTTGTGCGACAGGATGTTGAGGGGAAATTTTCCTCATAGAATTGCTGTCTAGAGTCCACTTGGCTGGTCCCCAGGGGGGCCAACCACTCAGGTCAGGAATGATGCCTGGTAGCTCTTCATAACAGTCTTGACCATTGGAAATGAGGGACCAATTGTGGCTGGTCCCCCGCGGAGTTTAACTGCTTGGCAGCTCCACATGCTTCTCTTTGGAAATGAGGGACTGAATTGTGTTTTCTTTGAATCAATTTCCCACAACTGGAGAGTAACTGCTTATTTAACTGAATTCAGCTTTATCAAGTCAGACTCTTTCTGGACTTAGAGAACGAATACAAAATTTAACCTGCTCTAATAATCAGGCAGCATACTTCTTAGTTCACAAAACTGAGAGGTATAGAGTAGTTCTGGTTTAAATTGTGGTTTGATTTAGGGTTTCCAATGATATTAGAATTTGTTTTATTTCTGTTTTTCTTCAATTGTGTTCACTTCAGTTTTAGTTCCATGTTGTAACTTCCAGAAGCTCCAGGCTGATGTCTTCTGGTTATAGTACAGCCTAAGAGGGTTCACCTTTGTTCTGGAGGTTCCTGCCAGAGCACAGAGATAAACGTTGACTGGCTCAAATGGCGTTATGTACCTTCCTTAACCTGAGTCACCCTTGAAGCACTTATAGCCTCTGGTTAGAGTCCCTGCCCCTTCCCTGTCCTGGAATGGCAGGACGGTGTTCCATCTGGTATCACCCTTCTAGCCAGAGTTGATGGAACCAAGGAGTGGACACCTCCTCAAAGATTGGCCAAAGAGTCAATAATCTCTTCCTCTCAGGAATGTGACACAGAGCTATGGGATAACTAGCTATGGAAGGGGAACTGGTGAGAATATATAGATCCAAGGACCAAGGTAACATTCTTTGTTTATCTGTGCTAGCAATCAAGGTGAGAATCATGGGCCTGCAGAGAAAGATGAATAAAGCAGACATATACCAGAGAGGAGTAACCATAAGCCAAAAAGGAGAGGCAATAGAAGAGAAAAAGAAAAAAATGTTATGATCTTCAGATAGTGGGTCCTTGTGTGATATATATCATTCCTTTAGATTCTGGGAGATGTCCGTGTATCCTTATAATAAATTTCCCTTGATTTAAAATTTCTTGAATGGGTTTTATGGGTTTTTATAATGATTAACTCCCAAATCAGAAATCCACTTGAATAAATAATGATAATGTTCACAAATTTTTAAAAAGGTATTCTGTACTGACATTTATTTAAAAAGTAAGTTTAAGCTTTATATGAGTATATACTCAAGCAATCTTAGTTACCATTATTAGAGCTAGTTATCCTGTTAACTATATTTAATCTTCTCAACAACCCTATGCAGTATTACTCCTATTATCCCCATTTTGTAGAAAACCAAGTAACAGCATTGTTAATCAACTTTTTAGGGTCACAGAGAAGCAAGGTAACAGAGTTGAGGTTGGAACTGAGGCAACTTGTTTTCAGGGCTGAATGCTTAGCGTCAATCACTACTCAATTTAAGAATGGGTCATTCTTAAATTGAGTAGCCATTGATATTCACTACATCTTAGAAGCAGCCTCCCTCTACTCATTTGACTGTTCCAGTGTGTGCTGGGTGGTAGCCTTGTCTCTCTATTCAGATAAGAAGACTGAGCTTTATAGAGTTTTAGGTGACTTTCCCAAGCCATTCAGCTACACATTTTTTTTTCCTACCCTTTACTGTGCTACTTTTGTGCTGGGTTCATATTTTTATTTTCTAGATGATCGTCTAATTGGTATGGCATTTGAGCATTTTATCCTTATTAATAGGTAAATTCTAGGTGATGATATATTTGATTGTGATCTACTTGACCAAACTAAGCAAGTGGGAAACTAATGAGAGACTGGGGAGCAGGAATTGACCTTCCAGTGTGTTTGGGAAGCTGTTTGACCTGTTCCAAAGGACAATCAGGGGTAATGAGAGGCAGGGTTGATGGGGTTGGAGTGGTTGGTAAGAAAGTTTACCAGATTCCAGGGGCCTCGGGGTCAGGAACAGAAACATTGACCTTCCACGGGGTGCCGTGGTTACTCAAATTAGACTGCAGAGATGTAAAAAATGGAGAGGTTAAGTGACTGAGCTCACACATTATACAGGCTTGGGTATTAGCTGAGTCACTTTGAGTCTTTTCTTAACCAGCCTGAGCTTCACTTTTCTCTTTACAAACTATGGAGGTTAACAAAAAGAGTGTTGCACTCATAGCATTGTTGGGAGGCTTAAATGTAATAATGGAGTGACACACTCAAGACTCCCTAGCATTTAGCAAGGAGCCAATAACTGCTAGCTAGTATTAATAATAATATGGGGATAAAAATAGGGATGGTTGGACTTCTGAGTTTCATGCAACAGATCTTTTTTAGAAAACAGATTCCAGTTTCCGAATCGAAGAAGGGCCCATTTCTCTTCCCTAAACTGCACATTTCTTTCATGTTTCTCCTCCCTTCTTCCCCACCTGCAGCCATAGGGCATGCATATCTTAGTCCTGAGTTCTCTGCTTTGACCTTGCCTTAATAAGGTAATTTTATTCTTTGACATTAGCCTTGGGTGTATGCTGAGACTTTGTCTGAAATGAAAGTTTGATTGCAACCATTATCAATATCACCAGCCCTAAATCACCTCTGAGCAATTACAAACCTAGGAACCCAATTGATTTGTTTTTGGCTGTGCTGAGGTTTATCAAAAGGCTGATGCTGGGTGGAAACCACATTGTTTTATAGGTCCATAATGTCAGATGGAAGTGAATGAGTGGAATCTCAAATTGAAGAATCATTTATTATTATTATTATTATTATTATTATTATTATTATCACGCTCCAGGTAAAAATCTGTTTTTCCTGTATAAGGCAAGGGTATGTTTCTCTGAGTCTTCAGGATAGCACTCTGTCCTATGCTGGATGCCACAGATACATGCAATGCAAAGACTGGGATAAGGGACCTTTAGGATCATTGTACTTGGAATCTGAGTGCTCTGGGGAAATGCCATGGGGGCGGGGGCAGCTGAAGAATAGGTTCTCTCCCCCCTTCTCCACTTTTGTTGTTTTATGTATTGGGATTCAGCATAAGGATTTTAAAAAGGGGCTAACAGCTAAATAAAATTGTAGAAAACCCATAGCTACTCATAACAGTTTTCAATAAGAAAGCTGAGATCAGAAAGATAAAGTTAGCTGTGCTTTTACTTTAGGAAAATATTAATTGAGCTTCTTCTGAATGCCAGACATTGGATTAGTTCCTAGGGATAAGTGACCCACTCAGAGTAGATCAGCTTCTTTTTAAGGCACTGGCCCATCGAGCTATTGGTAACCTTGTCTACCCAGTCTGGGCAGCAGGATTTTGCCTGTCCATGTGAATCACATCTTTCTGGCCCAGTCTTCAGAGCACTCATTGAGCCTTGATAAGATCAAGGACCAGCCAGATTTCCTTGTTTCTGTTTGCTTCTATCCTATTTCTGTACTCTAGCTCCTCAGGGAAGGGATTGGTGAGTAGAGGTGGTTGTAAAGGTTTTGGCAGGTGTGGGGAATTTGAATGTAAATGTTGTCAGGAGGAAGTGACTTAGCTGACCTGGAAGTAGCCACACCCCATGAGGAAGAAGTTAAGGTTAGGGTTGAGCTCACCCTTGAACAGGGTTTTCATCTCACCCCAAACTGTTCTTAGCAATCTACATTATAGAGTTAAGTCTTCATAGAAAACTTAAGCACAAGTAGGAGCACCTCTATAATTACTCCCTGATCACAAATGTGATTTTGTATTGAACTGCTGGGTTTTGATGAAATCCTTGATCAGGTGTGGCTAAAGGGATTCTCCTTGTCCTACCTCCAATATACATGCTCTTCTTTCATCCAGGTCCTAGGAAACCTCCCCTTGGTCCCTTCTTGGTTTCTAGATTAGTGAAACTCCTCACTGGATCTGGTCCTTTCTTCAAAGGGTAGTTAATCCAATTGCAGAGGATTCTTAGTATCTTTTTGAAATTACTCAAAGTTCTGATTTTTAAAAAATTGTGTTTTTATTAATTGGGCCTACTTGTTTTCATTCCCAACAGCTGCTACAGAGAATTATGTGATGTCAGTCTCAGTCTCCTAAGGCACAGCTTTCTTGCAGCTCAGTGAGCCTTCTTGTTGTATCTGCTTTGGAAGACATGGGACTAGAAGAGGAAGAGGTGAGTAGAAAAAGGAGGAGAAGAGAACAGTAGACAAATAAAGAAATGGCTGTTTTAGACCATCTTGGCTTTTTGCCAGCAAAAAGGAACTTGAGGTTCAAGGACTATTGCAAAGGTTTTCCCTTTATTACTAAAATATCACACCAACACTGTGCTTATTTCCTGTGTCTCGCTCTGAGATGTCAGGCTGTGAGAAGTAGCCTGGGAATTTGTGGTTTGATCATTTTACACACACTAATGTATGGGCTACAGAAAGCCCCCAGATCATTTACACACACTAATGTATGGGCTACAGAAAGCCCCCAGATCATTTACACACACTAATGTATGGGCTACAGAAAGCCCCCAGATTTTTTTCAAATAGAGATGAGGGTCTAAATAGGGGTTGCTTCGTTCACAGACTGTAAACTCTCCTTTCCCTAATGTTAGATCTCCAATAAAAATCAGAGGAACTAGAAGGCTCATCACATAATATATGCAGTTTGAGGCCACATGCTATTATTATAAAGTCTTTTCTATTTCAGATGCATTTGACCTTCATTTGTACAAAGGAAATAAGTTGGTTTCAAAAGTCACAGTGATAGCTGAACATTAGAACAATTTCAAGGCATTGTGATGTGGAGAGTCAAAAGGAGAGATATGAAAGCAGGATTTGTGGGTGACTGAGAATAGCAGTGAGGTCCCAAGGACTGATTTTGCAAAGTAATTCTCTAGTAGCAGGGATTCTTAGTCAGGCAAAAGTCCATAAAATATTAATTGCTCAGATTCAGAGGAACAAGAGATTGGCGCCCAGACTTCCCTTTGCTGTGCCAGTAGGTATGTGCTTTGTCCACCATGCTTACTTTCCCTTACAGCTATTGGCAAATATTACACCGTTCCTGATTTTATGCGTCATATCAAAGATGGGTTACTAAATTCTATTCAGAAAGAACAGTACTGCCAAGAATTATGAAAGAGAGCTGAAATTCGATATTCCCTAATACATGGCATGGCCTTGGATATATATGCATATGTATCTACATCTGTATCTATATTTGTATATGAGTCCATATCTATTTTTGTAGCTATATCCAGCACACGGGGAACTAGTAGAGAAGGAAGGAGATAATCCAGATAGATTGATTCAGCTGAGATTTTCAAATCTGCTAGCTTAGTAGCTGGGCAGAAATGAATTTATATCTTGCTACAAAATGTTTTGATCTGGAAATTAAATACCTGCGATTGCCTAAAAATGTTAGATTTTTCTTTGTAATTTGGGAGGAAGTATGGTAAAGAACTGCATCTTTGGGGTTTTCTATATCTGGGTTCAAACCCTAGATTATCCCCCTTTACTGACTGTATGACCTTGGGAAAGATACTTTTCTGAACCTTAGACTTCTCATGTGTAAGATGGAGATTCTGCTGACACTGACAAGTTGTTTATGACATTAGAAGGAAGGCAGGGCGTTCAGAAAGGGAGCAAGGTAAGGTAACTGTAAGGACAGAGTTAAGCATCCCCTAGAGAACCAACGCACCAAGTCTGGTAGGTAAAAGGCTGCGGTGCTGCTTTCTCTTATATTATCCGGATTGTTTTTCATATTCCTTGTTACTGCTGGCCTTTCCAGCCACCCATCCAGCATCACCACTGCCTTGTGGTTTTGCATTTTAAGGACGTGGCATCTTTTCTCAGACAGTTGGGGTTCATTTAAGCAAAGTAGATTCAACAGCTCAGCAAATAACACACTCTTGAAAAAGGCAATGTAGTTAACCCAGAAAGACAAGGAAAGAGACCATTAGAAATCTTCAGCCTGAGTCCGAGCTTAGGCAGAAAGCACAGCTGTGAAGATACACTGGCTGAGATCAGAATGCAGAGATGCAGTCCTTGATGGTCAGACTATTTTAAGTATCTGTTTGGAAGTTTAATTAAATGGGAGGCGAGACTGTCTTTTGTGTCAACATTTGAAAAATTGAAATTTGCTTCCTTTGTCCCTTTTGGAACAGTGCCTTCCCGTTCTATGTTAAATTAATTCAACCTTTATTGAAATGCTGTCTCCTCTGGGACAAAATGATTGTTCTAATAGGCCCAGGGTGAGAATGTAACCAGGAATATGGTTTTCATTTGAAAGAGGGTAGTGATGTGTTCTTAGCTTTAGAGAGAAATGACCTCATGGCTGTAAACCTGTGAGAACCTGTGAATTTTCAGAAGGATCTCGTGAGTGCCCAACTTCTTTCATTCTATGCAATGCAAATGTACCAAAACTTTACCCTTAGACTGAGGATCTTTTACACTGGGCTCCATTGACATTTCCACCTATTTCCCCAAGATTTATTGGGAGTGGGGAGAGGGGCACTGTGATTGTTCACCTCCAAGAGTAGACCACTTCCTTTCCAAAACACTTGGGCTTTCTATCATTGCTTCAGTGAGAACTAAATAGCTCTGTAGCAACTTCTATTTTTGTCATCTCCTCTTAACCAAGAGTACATTAATTTGGTGCCAGTACCTATTTCCATTATAATCCTTGTCATGTGAACAGATTCATTATGGACATTTTCAGCTCCTTTTTTACTGTGTTTGTCAAAAATGAGATTGCATAATGAGGATAAGAACCAAACTTTCATTAGCAGTGATTGAAAACTTATTATCAGCTCCCATGATGACAGTGCTAATGACATATTATACCAATGGTACAGGGCTCAGACCCTGTGTAAAAGTTTGGTATGAATGGGTATGTGGATGAGTGCCTGGGAGGCTGGGAGTGGCATCGCTGGGGAGAAGGGAGTGTAGAGGGGTTGGCTCATCAATCATGTTCTGGTGCCTAGAACCTAACTAGGGAAAATGAACATTTATCATGTTTCTTTGAGAGACAGTATGTCATACAGGAAGGAGGATAAGGCTTTGGATGCAGGCAGACCTTGTTTGGAATTCCAGCTCTGACAATCTTTTTCTACTTCAGTTTCCTCATTTGGAGAAGGAAGATAATAATAGAACTTCCTTCCCGGGGTCATTGTGAGCATGAAATGAGTTCTGAGGGTAAAGCATTTAGGGATAATACCTCTTTTCAGGGTTAATGCAAGGATTTGATATATTGAATGTAGAAGATGTGGTCCTGTCTCACAATAGAGTCAATAAATGTAGGTATATCTTCTAGCCAGGTACAAAGTAGGCCTGGGAAGCATGAAGAATGAATAATGTTTAGGCATAGTCTCTGCCACCATCAGTCTCTGCCATTAGCTGGTTGACCATTCAATCCTCTAGAACCAGTGAGGCACTAGCGGAGCTCCATTGGTCATTTCTGAAAAGAAAGTTCTGTCTTTCTCTTCTTCACCTTCGTCGCAGCCCCAGACACTCCTCCTGACCACCCTGCTCCTGTCTCCATGAAGTTTCCCTTCAGCAAGCCCAGCTGTCAAGAAGACTCAGTCTTCACAGGTTTTACCTCCTTATTTCCCTAAAGATAATCACAAAACCTTTTAAAAAATACTTTACTGCTGATCTTTGGGAGGAGGCGAGAAAAAGCCACATTGGAAAGTAACATGGATTTAGGAATATTCCACAGTACAAAGAGTCCTGACCTCTGGTTGATATTCCCCAAATCCCTCTTGTATGGCTTGAAGGCCTTTGCTGGCCTCCTGTTCTTTCATTTTATTCCTGCTACTTGGATTTAGCAAACGAGGCCTCTTAGTACTCAGGCCTGGAAATGTAGTTCAGGCACCAGGATAAGTGAATCTGTATCCTTTCAGGGCTGCTTGTGCACAGCAGGCCCTTTGCATTTCTGAGACCAGGGTAATATTCAACAACATTCGGCTCTTTAAGTTCCTCCTTCAGAGCATGCAAATGATGTTCCTGCTGTGCTCCTAATTTGAGAACTTCCCTTTCCCTCTCCTCTTAGTCTACCTGGAGGCAAAGCATCTGTCTTAGTTTGCCAGGTCTGCTGCTTAAACAACAGAGATTTATTGTCTCAGAGTTTGGAAGGCTGGAAGTTTGAAATCAAGGTTTTGGCAGGTTCATATTTCTCTGAAGTCTGTGGCACTCTGGCTTGCTGGCAGTCCATAGCTGAGTCTGGGCCTCTGCCACATGGCCATCCCTCTCCCTGTTGTGTCTGAATTTCCTTTGCTTCTATGGGCTCCAGTCCTATTAAATAAAGGCCCACCTTGATTCAGCTTGGCATCCTTTTACTAGGATCCTCAAAGATCCTCTTCACAAACGAGCTCACAGCCACAGGGCCAGGGATTAGGACTTGAACATGTCTTTGTGGGGGACACGATTCAACCCACAACAGTATCCTTCATGATACAACCAAACTCACCTATGTCATAATGCTGCCCCCTGAACATTTCAACATTATCAGTCAATGTGGGGCTTGGTGTGTGCCAAATATTGTGTCCACACTGACTGCCCCTTTTACCAAATTCCAGCTCCAAAATCCTACAGGATTTAACATTTGTCCATAATGGTTAATATTTATAATTGTAGTGAATAATTATGTTATGTAGTTCTTTTATTTTTCTCAAAACTTTGTCTTATCGGTCAGTTCATTTTATCTTCTCAGTGGTCATATCAAATAGATGGGTAGTAATTTTTATTCCCTGTTTGACAAATAAATTAAACAAGGCCCAAGGAACGTGGCTGTGTATGTGTGCAGTGGGGAGATGGGGGTAAATGACTTGGGTAAGGTCACACAGCTAATCTATGGCCAAGTTAGGACTGAAGTGCAAGTCTTCTTTACTTCAGCCATCACTTTTCCCATATAATCATCCTACCTTTTCATATTTTTTTGTGCTCTTTATACTTTAATCTGTGAGCATGATCAGCTCCAAATTCCTCCCCCCACCACAGGCACAGAATAGAAGGTGAAAGTTCTTATCAATAATCTTTTAATTATCATTATAATTAATGTAAAACTGTTGTGTTTTATTAATGAAAAGTATGTTCAGTATTTAACTGGTAATGCCAATAATATGCATGCATAATTATACCCAGTAGATAAATGTAAGATTTATCCTTACTCTCAAAAAAATAGAAGCATTTCTGAAGTAGACAGAGATTATAGGAACTGCAATAGCAGCTCTTGTCATCTTGCTAATTGATCAGAGACTGCAAATTGGACCAACTGGCAAAAACAATGCTAGGGTGTAAAAGCAGCATCTGAACAATTTTTTTAGGTAAAATGCTGTATTTTTAGCTGAAATACAGTGTTTCCATGCAGAAAAAAATGAAGAATTAGAAATCAAGGACCACAAATGAACACTAAGAACAAAACCATAATGGAAAACTTGACATTCCCTCCCTTTTGTGAGCACTTACCCAGGTTCTCTCCCTGCTCAAGCTGCAATTCTGGATATATGCCCATACCTTGAATGAGCAAAAATTTGTCAGGAGAACACTTATATGGTAGGACTGAGGGTGTTATTTTGTACTGGATGGATCCAACCAGATGATTAGTTCTTTGAAGACAGTTTCTGGTTCTTCTGCCTATTTTTGTGGACCACAAAGCATTGGAAATGTCATGATGTGGGACCCATAGTTAAATTTTGTGTTGTTACTTCTGTGGAATGGCTATCAGACAGTTTATGGATAAGCATTTCAACTAATTTGTTATGTAGTCAGCTTGAGAATATTTATTACTCTATACCTTACTTCATCTTTCAAGTTCTTGTGGCACAACATTATGCGGCAAGGATATTGATTAATAGTGAACAGAACATAGTAGCACTGAGCTAGCTGCTGGCATTTAAAACTTGGCAAATTGCCAGACACTTAAGTTCTCTTCTCTGTGCTCATAAGGGCTGGACCTGGGGGAGACTTTATGTTCAAAGCCCACCACTTCAGCTCTTGTCAATATAACTTCAGAAGACTCCTTGGGTTCAGTAATCCTCAGTGTTTTGAGACCTGTTCTACATTTCTGAACTATGTCCAGTCATACTTTGATTTCTCTCAAGGGAAGAGGGAAAACAAACCAACCAATCTTTGTTTCCTTTTTTCTGTTATTGCTATCTTATCTTCTTGAATGCACGATGTCCTTGTTTCTTCCAGATATATTTTGCTGAGCAAAGAGGTATCTCTGGTCTTCCCTGGAGTCTTTTGCCCCTTAGTGGACCATCTCCCAGTACCTAACACCAGAAGGAGTGGCAGAGCAAGCTTAGGCTGTGCACCTTTTTGCATTGTTGGCCAATTGTCTAGTGGGTATCAGGAAAACATATTATACAAGGCTACAACCACATCCAGATCAAAGTCAGGACAAATGTCCCCAAAGTCTGGTATTGATGATATAAGACTTGCACGTCCTGGATTGGGAAGGTCAGGCCTCTGTAGGGTATTGTATCAGGTATGAAGGAAAGGAGTGAAAGGTTGCTGGCAGTGGTTGCTCTGACTAGCAGAAATAGTAAACTAGGGGCTTTGAAAGTGTCTTACACTTTCACTCTCTACTTTGTTCAGGCCATAAAATATGGGTTTAATTGAGTTTCATAACGAGGGAAAAATGAAATCAAACATAATGGAACACGTGCAGGTCAACACATTGCATTTAGGACAAGTAAATCAATAGGGGTCAAGTCTGTATGGAAAATGTAAAAATGAGATGATACTGGCGAAATTTAGGCACAATAAAGCCTTGATTAGGGAACATAGCTATTTAGCATCCAGGATCTTTCTGTGTCGGTTGCTGTTTTGAGCTTATTGTTGCCTTCCTAACGTCTGGATATCTCATCACAGAGCTCCTCAGTTTTGTTCAAAAGTAGCAAAAGGTCAAATCTAACATCTATACATTCTCAAATCATCAGCTCCCATCTGAGTTATCTTCTTAAAAGGCTTAAACAATCTCTCATCAGATTTCTTATTGCACTGATTTCTCTTCTGTCCTCTGCCTGTCTGTTCGGCTTTCTCAATGATACTGTGAACGCTGAAATGAGTTCATACCAGGGATAGCTCTTCCTATGTTTACTGTTCAAAAACACAGAGAAAGAAAGACATACTAGAAAGTCCACTGGGCTTAGAATTAGATAAACTCAGCTCCAAATCCCAGTTCCAACTCTTAGTAGTTATGTGAACTTGGGCAAAAGCTCAAGCTTCCCGTGCCAATGCATTAACAGAGATAATGTATTATGTTCTGGTCCAGAGAGTACTGCACAATGTTAGGAGCACTTGATTCTGAAAAGGGAGGAGAATGGGTATAATGGTACAAAGTTTTAGAGATGAGTTGGAATTCACACATTTCAAAGAGTGATCCCCAAGAGTGAAAATGCTCTCTGGGAATATTTGTAGTTCAAAGAAACATCTTTAAATTTCCTGTTATTTTAAACAAATTAAAACTCCAGGGACAAAAATTCCACAGCACTGTCTTAACTGTGGATACCCAGAATATAAAGAGAAAAAGGGGATTTCAAGAGAGGGGGAAGAAGGGAAAACTAGTCATAGAAAAATCAAGAGAAATAGGAAGTATAAAATATAATGACAATCAAAATGACTTAAAATGTTTAAAAATGGCAAGGTCCTGATGACTTTTACAGGTAAATTCCATCTAGCACTTTTTAAAAATAGGTCATTCCAACTATATATTCCAGGGAACAGAAATAGAGAGAATTCTTCCTAACTGATTTTATGGATCAAGTCTAACCTAGATAGTCAAGTAAGATAGGAGAAAAGAAAAAGAGACCACTTGTAGATGGGAAGTCTCAATATCATAAAGATTCTCATTCTCCAAATATTAATCCATAAATTCAGATCACTTCCATTGAAAGTCTCAGGATTTTCCATGGGATTTGATAAGCTGATTCTAAAATTTAACTGGCAAAATAAGACTAAGGATGGTCA
Source organism: Tamandua tetradactyla (assembly GCF_023851605.1). NCBI lineage: Eukaryota > Metazoa > Chordata > Mammalia > Pilosa > Myrmecophagidae > Tamandua > Tamandua tetradactyla. The sequence continues at coordinate 119,272,141 of NC_135334.1, read as the reverse complement.
GGGCAATTGGGAAGAAAAAGATCAGAATTGGGTATTGAGTTTATCAGAAATCAAGAATAATTGTGAAGTTTTTGCACCTATTTAAAAGTGTTGTGTACCCCAGAAAAGCCATGTCCTTTAATCCTGATTCAATATCACAGGGTGGAAACCCTTTGATTAGATCATCTCCAGGGAGATGTGACTTTGTCCATTCAGGGTGGGTCTTGATTAGTTTACTGGAATCCTTTAAAAGAGGAAACATTTTGGAGAAAGCTGGGAGCAGATGCAGGCACTTGGAGAGCAGGAGTGACAGAGAAGATAGAACCAATACGAGACCGGGACATTTGGAGATGCAGGGAGCAGCAGATGTCACCACGTGCCTTTCCTGAGATACTAAGTAAGCTAGAACCCAGAGTTGTGTCTTGAAGGAGCCGTGTGAAGGCACACAGATGCTTAGAGAGGAAACCACTGGCATCAGAAGCTAGAAGCAATGGAACCAGGAACAAGTACCAGCGGATGCCAGCCACGTGCCTTCCCAGCTGATAGAGGTGTTCTGGACAGCATCAGCCTTTCTTGAGTAACGGTAACCTCCTGTTGGTGCCTTAGCTTGGATATTTTCATGGCCTTAGAACTGTAAACTTATAACTTATTAAATTCCCTTTTTAAAAGCTGTGCCATTTCTGGTATATTATATTCCAGTAGCTTGACAAACTAATACAATTCTAGTAACTTAAACAACATATTATTGGCACAAAGGTAGAAAAATGGACAATGGAATACAGCAGGAATCTGCCCAAAGAAACACATATGCGAACTTGATATATGACAGAGCTCAGGTTGCAGATCGAGGGAGGCAAGAAGGACTATTTAAGAAGTGGTTCTGGGACAATTGGTCATTTTTCTGAAAAAGAGTGAAATTGAATCCCTTCCTTATAGCATATTCTAAAATCAATGCTGTTTGAATTAAAAAATCTACATATGGAGAACAAAGCCTAATAGTTTTTAGAAGGTAATACTAGAAAATATCTGTATAAACTTGATATAAAGAAAAACTTCTTTAAAAAATAAAGAAAAGGCCAAATCATAAAGGAAAAGATTTATAATATGAACTACATTAAACGTTTAAATCTATCTTCATCAAAAAATACCAAAAAGACAGTCAGAAGTATTTGTCACAGAATGAGATTTTAGAAACCAAAAAAACCTCAAACAGGGTTATCGTGCAGATCTTAGAGAACTCCTATAAGATAGTAGGATAAAGACAAACACTGCAATTTAATAATAGCAAAGAACATGATCAGAGATATCAGTGAATAGAAAACGCAAAAGGCCAGCAAATGTGAAAAATGCTCAATATCATCTGTATTCAGGAAAATGCAAATTAAAATCATAATAAGGTCTCATTCAGCACTGTTATAACTGACAATTAAAGTGATTAACAATTTCAAATGTGGCAAGGAAGTGGATCCTCAGTACGCTCATACACTACTAGGCGAAGTGTAAATTAGCACAGTGACTTGGGAGAGCAATTGACAATAGCTGGGGAAGGAGTATCTACCCTATGACCAATGTATTAGGATGTTCATTGAAGCATTGCTTGTAATGGTAAGAAATTGGAAACACCATAAATGTCCATTAAAAGGAGAAAGGATAAATCAATTCTAATATATTCACACAATAGGATGCTTTATAGTGGTCAAAATTAATGAACTAGAGATAAATGTAACTATATGCATAAATCACCAAAACATAAAGCTAAATGAGAAAAAGCAAGCTGCAGAATACTGTGCTAGTTCAAGTTCTCCAAAATGCTGCCCCCAAGACTAGAATGGCTGTGCAAGAAATTTATTGGGAGAAACATCTGTGAAGGAGAGGTGGGAGAAGCTGGATAAGGCAATGAGAGCCTTCAGACCAGGTTATAAGCCCAACCACAGTGGAGGAAAGAAGAAGGAGGGTTAGATAGGAAGATTAAGAAAGAGCATTGGAGAGGAAGAGTCTCAGACCACAGTAAGGCTCTAAGAAAGTTTCGGTCAGACTGATAGGAAGTCTCCAAACCAAAGATGCCCATTACAGAAGCCCTGCATTCTGCAGGAATGGGCTGCGTTAGCACTCCATTTGTCCTCAGTAATTGGCTGGGATTAGGAACACAAAACAGGGGCAAGGAGCCAAGGCACAGCAGCTGGGACAGGCAGGCAATTGTGCTCACTAGAGCAGATCCAAGTGGCACATTTTCACGGCTACCACGCAGACACACAGCATGATTCCGATTATAGAAAGTTAAAATGTGCAATACAATTCTATACATTGGTTGTAGGTGCAAAATATGCACGAACAATTTCAGAACATACCTTGGAAGAAACACGAACTTCAGGATAATGGCTTACTTTACCAGCTGGGGAAGGGGAGTATGGAAAAAGACAGTGGTACATGGGGACTTAATTTGTTCTGTATATTTTTATTTTCTTAAAGCTAGGATGTCATTACACTGGTATTTACTATATGGAACTCTATGTTTTGTCTTCTTGGTTTATTTCGCAATAATATTACGTTAAAGCTAGTTTTCAAAACATTGTAGGTATCATTATCAAAATGGGTGGGAAATCTTGTTTAATGGAAAAGAAGAAATCAGGGAGATACGTGCAAAACTAAGTTTTCACTTAAGACAACTGATGTGAATCAAGTTACATGAAACAAAAATAGTCACTGAATGAAGAAAGTTTTTACCTCAGAGCAGCCTCCTTTTCTTCCTTTTTGGGGTATGGCAGAGGAAGATTTTTTAAAAGAAGAATAGAAGTCACAGCACAGAATACTCTATATATCAACAATTGCACGTGTCCCAAAGCACAGAAAGGATTCTCTTTGTCTCAAGGGGAGGGCAAGGTGGGAAAAATGTCATTGCTCCTGTTTTTCTGTCGTTATTTCATTATTAATAGTTCATATTAGCATCGTTCAGAGGAAGCTGAGCTGAAATAGGTCCTGTGAAAATGGGTGGTTTTTTTTTTTTCTAAATCCTATTGTTTGAACATCTGAAGTTCAGCCCAAGACATCATAATGGGAATAGGATGTTGTGTATTGTCGTGGAACTAGAACAAACGCTTTACAGTTCCTGCTATGTGCCGTGGACTGTTGGCAGCTCACATTTCCTAACTCACTGAATTCTTCCAACAACCTTGAGTTAAAGAATTCTTGACTTTACATTTTAGAGGATCAAGACAAAAAAATTTGTAGTAGACTCCTGACAATGGCTCAAGATTCTGTAGAGTCTACCTTAGTCTCACCCTATGTTCTAGTTTGCTAGCTGCCGGAATCAACACACCAGAGACAGATTGGCTTTTAATAAAAGGGGATTTATTTTGTTTGTTCTTCAGAGGAAAGGCAGCTAACTTTCCACTGAGGTTCTTTCTCACGTGGAAGGCACAGGATGGTCTCTGCTGGTCTTCTCTCCAGGCCCCTGGGTTCCAACAACTTTCCCCAGGGTGACTTCTTGCTGTATCTCCAAAGGACTGGGCTGAGCTGCGAGTGCTGAGATGAGAAATGCTGAGCTGCTTGGCTGTGCTACATTGCGATCTCTCATTTAAGCACCAGCCAATGAAGTCAAACGTCACTCATTGCAGCAGACACGCCTCCTAGCCGACTGCAGATGTAATTAGCAACAGATGAGGTTCACGTACCATTAGCTTATGTCCGCAGCAGCAAGACTAGGTATGCTCACTTGGCCAAGTTGACAACTGAATCTAACTAACACACCCTACCTCCCACCTCCTGCCACCAACCTCCTGCACATTCTCCAGAAACACAGGTGTCCTTGCAGTTCTGTAGACACATCAAGAGCTTCTCACCTTGTGGTGTTCACACACATTGCCCTCTGCCTGGAATGTTCTATCTTCCACAATTCACTTCGGTGAAGTATTTGTTCAAAACTTTTGCCCAATTTTTATTTTTATTTTCTTTCTTTTTAAGTTGTAAGAGTTTTTATATATTCTAGCTGTGAGTACTTTTCATTTTCATTACAGTGTTTTATTTTTCTTTTTTTGCATGGGCAGGCACTGGGAATAGAGCCCGGTTTGCTGGCATGGTAGGTGGGAACTCTGTCTGCTGAGCCACTGTGGGCCACCCTTAACTTTTTAAATGGTATAATATATATACAAAGCAAAGAAAGAAAAAAAAAACAATAGTTTTTAAAGCACTCTTCAACAAGTAGGTAGTTAGAGGACAGATGCCAGAGTTTGTCATAGGCTGCCATACCGTCATCTCAGATTTTTCCTTCTGGCTTCTCCAGAATATAGGAGGATAGAAGGAATAAATATTCTTTTATCATCACAATCAACATATCTTTTTCTTTTTTGTGAAAAATAACATATATACAAAAAATGCAATAAATTTCAAAACACAACACCACAATTAGTTGTAGAACAGATTTCGGAGCTTGGCATGGGTTACAAGTCCACAGTTTTAGGTTTTTACATCCAGCTGCTCTAAGATACTGGAGACTAAAAGAGTTATCAATTTAATAATTCAGCAATTATATTCATTAATTAAGTCCTATCTTTATATAACTCCACCATCACCTTTGATCTTTCTATCCCTCTTATTAGGGGTATTTGGTTTATGGCCATTCTAACTTTTTCATGTTGGAAGAGGCTGTCAGTAATATGGGGTAGGGAGATGGAGCTATCTGATGTTCTGGAGAGTCTAGGCCCTCTAGGTTTTAGAACTTGTCTGGTCCACGGACCCATCTGGAGGTTGTACGTTTCTGGAAAGTTACTCTAGTGCATCGAACCTTTATAGACTCTTATATATTACTCTAGGTGTTCTTTAGGATTGGCTGGAATGGTTTTGGTTGGGGTTTGGCAAGTTATGATAGGTAGCAATGTCTAACTGAAGCTTGCATAAGAGTGACCTCCAGAGTAGCCTCTTAATTCTATTTGAACTCTCTCTTCCCCTGATTTTCCAAGTATAGTATCATGTCATTTGCAAATAATGAAAGTTTTACTTCTTCTTTTCCAATTCGCATGCCTTTTATTTCTTTGTCTTGCCTGATTGCTCTAGCTAGAACTTCTAACCCAATGTTGAATTAGAGTGGTGAAAGTGAGCATCCTTGTCTTATTCAGGATCTTAGGAGGAAAGCTTTAAGTCTCTCTCCATTGAGTACAATGCTGGCTACAGGGTTTTCATAAATGCCCTTTATCATATTAAGGAAGTTACCTTTGATTTCTATCTTTTGAGGTGTTTTTATCAGAAAAGAATGTTGAATTTTGCCAAATGCTTTTTCAGCATCAATCGAGATGACCATGTGATTCTTTCCTTTTATTTTGTTAATGTCCTGTATTACATTAATTGATTTTCTCATGTTGAACTATTCTTGCATCCCTGGTATAAACCACACTTGGTCATGGTGTATAATTCTTTTAATGTGTTGTTGGATTCAATTTGCTAATATTTTGTTGAGAATTTTTGTATCTATGCTCATTAGGAAGATTAGCCTTGGTTTTCCTTTCTTATAACATCTTTATCTGGTTTTGGTATTAAAATGATATCAGCTTCATGAAATGAGTTAGAGTTCATTTTTCCTCAATTTTTTGGAAAAGTTTGGTCAGGATTGGTGTTACTTCTTTTTGGAATCCTTGATAAAATTCCCCTGTGAAGCCATTTGGCACTGGGCTTTTCTTTGTAGGAAGATTTTTGATGACTGATTGAATCTCTTTACTTGTGATTGGTTTGTTGAGATCTTCTATTTCTTCCTGAGTCAGTGTAGCTTGTTTGTGTGTTTCCAGGAATTTGTCCATTTCATCTAAGTTGTCTAGTTTGTTGGTATATAGTTGTTCATAGTATTGTCTTAAAATTTCTTTAATTTCTTCAGGGTCTGTGATAATGCCCCCCTTCTCATTTCTGATTTTGTTTATTTGCATCCTCTTTCTTTTTTTCTTTGTCAATTTTGCTAGTGGCCATCAATTTTATTGGTTTTCTCAAAGAACCAACTTTCAGTTTTATCGATTCTTTCTATTGCTCTTTTGTCCTCCCATTTATTTAACTCGCTTTAATCTTTGTTATTTCTCTCCTTCTATTTGCTTTTGGGTTAGTTTGCTGTTATTTCTCTAGTTCCTCCAGGTGAGAAGTTAAGCCCTCAATTTTTGTTCTTTCTTCCTTTTTAATATGGGCATTTAGGGCAATAAATTTCCCTCTCAGCATAGCCTTTCCCACATTCCATAAGTTCTGTTATGTTGTATTCTCATTTTCAATCTTCTCCAGATAGCTACTGATTTCTCTAGCAATTTCTTCTTTGATCCACTGGTTGTTTAAGAGTGTGTTTTATTTAATCTCCACATATTTGTGAATTTTCTCATTCCTTGGTGGTTATTGAGATCCAGCTTCATTCCATTGTGATCAGAAAAAGTGCTTTGAATAATTTCAATATGTTTAAATTTACAAAAACCTGTTTTGTGCCCCAGCATAAGCTCTGTCTTGGAGAGTGATCCTTAAGCATAGAGCATAGAAAAGTATGTATATCCTGGTGTTATGGGGTGCAATGACCTATTTATGTCTTTTAGGTCTAATTCATTAATCAAGTTGTTTAATTTCTCTATTTCCTTGTTGATCTTCTCTCTGGTTGTGCTAGCTATAGTGTATTGAAGTCTCCTACATTATTACTGAAACATCTATCATTCCCTTCAGTTTTGCCAATGTCTGTCTCATGTACTTTGGTACTCCTTGACTGGGAGCATACATATTTATGATTGTTATTTCTTCTTGGTGAATTGTCCCTTTAATTAATATATAGTCTCTTTCTTTGTCTCTTACAATGTCTTTACATTTATTGTGGTTTTTTCTTTTTTTGCATGGGTAGGCACTGGGAATCAAACCCAGGTCTCTGGCATGGGAGGCAAGAACTCTGCCTATTGAGCCACTGTGCTCACCCAATGTCTTTACATTTATTTTATCTGATATTAGTATAGCTACTCCTGCTTTCTTTTGGTTATGACTTGCATGGAAAACTGTTTCCATCCTTTCACCTTCAATTTATTTGTATCCTTGTGTCTAAGTTGAGTCTCTTGTAAGCAGCATATAGCTGGATTATATTTCTTAATCCATTTTGCTAATCTATATGTTTAACTGGTAAATTTAGTCCATTAACATTCAAAAGCATTTTCTTGAATCCGTCATCTTATTTGGATTTTATTTGTTAGATCTATGCATTCTTTTCCCTCTTTCTCTTTTTATCCTTTAAATTACCTTTACTGGTACTCTCCAATTCTGTGCCCTCTCCCTCTCCTGTCTTTTTATTTTTCAACTGGAAGAACTCCCTTTAGTATCTCTTGTAGGGCCTGTCTCTTGTTGACAAATTCTCTCAGGATTTGTCTGTGAAATTTTAATCTCTCCCTCAGTTTTGAAGGGCAGTTTAGCTGGGTACAGAATTTTTGGCAGGAAGTCTTTCTCTTTCAGAATCTTAAAAATATCATACCACTGCCTTTGCACCTTTATGGTGCCAGTTGCGTAGTCTGAACTCAGTCTTATGTGGTTACCCTTGTATGCAGTAGATTGTTTTTCTCTTGCTGCTTTCAGAATTTTCTGCTTCTCTTCAACATTTGACAGACTGTTAGGTATGTGTCTTAGGGAAGGCCTATCTGTATTTATTCTATTTGGAGTTCATTGAGCTTCTTTGACTTATATATTTATATCCTTTATAAGGGTTGGGAAGTTTTCCCCCATTATATCTTCAACGACTCTTCCTAGCCCTTTACTCCTCTCTTCTCCTTCTGGGACACTGATGATTCTTTTATTTATGCACTTTGGTTTGTCTATCATTTCCCTGAGATTCATTCAAATTTTTCCAACTTTTTTGCCATTTGCTGTTTTGCGTATTTGACATCAGTTGTCCTGTCCTCTAGTTCACTTATTCTTTCTTCTGCTTCTTCAAATCTGCTGTTTTAACAAATAAAATCCAAATAAGATGATGGATTCAAGAAAATGCTTTTGAATGTTAATGGACTAAATTTACCAATTAAACATATAGATTAGTAAAATGGATTAAGAAATATAATCCAGCTATATGCTGCTTACAAGAGACTCAACTTAGACACAAGGATACGAATGGATTGAAAGTGAAAGGATGGAAACAGTTTTCCATGCAAGTCATAACCAAAAGAAAGCAGGAGTAGCTATACTAATATCAGATAAAATAAATGTAAAGACATTGGGTCTCTAGTATTTTTATTTGCTCTACAGAATCTTTAATCTCTGTGATATCTGCTATTTTTCTATTTATTCTTTCAAATTCCTCTTTATGCTCTTCTAGTGTCTTTTTGATCTCTTTTCCATCATTAGGCATTCCATTTATCTTATTTAATAGAGTTATATGAATATCTTTGATTAGTTGTTCCAATATCCGTGTGGTTTTTTAATTTGATTGTTAGGCTGGGCTATATCTGTCTGCTTTGTGATATGCTTAGTGATCTTCTGTTGTTATCAATGCATGTAAATATCTTGATTGATTTACTTTGGGAGTTGATTTCCTTCAGTAGTCTAAAGCCTTGTGTTTCCAGGATAGATATGTAGCAGGATTCAGGGCATGGGGCAGGTCACAACAGTGCGGTGATGCATTGCAGCGCAGGTATAGGCACAGGTTGTGAATGTGGGTGTGCAATGGTGGGGGAAGGTGTGGCTTTGCAGGTGCACACGTTTGGGGGGCGGGTCCCTGGTGTGCGCTGGTTTAGGGTATGAGACTCTTTGTGTGCATGCACAGAGCTATGGCTGCAGGCTGGTGTGTTTTGCCTGCATGGGCTGGGGGTGGGTGTGACCTGGCTGTGCAGGTCAGCACTTTCCCAGAGCTGGGGAGGGGGGCATGACTGGGTGCCATGTGCATGCATGGGTCTAGGGATGCCTTAAAGCGATGTACCTGTGCAGAGAACTCAGGGGGTTGGGATGAGGCTGCGTGTGCTGGTTTGAAAGGAAGTATGCCCCCTAAGAAAAGCCATGTTTTAATATAAATCTCATTTCATAAAGGTAGAATAATCTCTATTCAATACTGTATGTTTGAAACTGTAATAAGATCATCTCCCTGGCTGATGTAATTTAGTTAAGAACGGTTGTTAAACTGGATTAGGGGATGACATGTCTCCACCCATTTGAGTGGGTCTTGATTAGTTTCTGAAGTCCTATAAAAGAGGAAACATTTTGGAGAATGGGAGATTCAGAGAGACTCAGAGAGAGCAGAGAATACTGCAGCACCACAAAGCAGAGAGTCCATGAGCCAGCAACCTTTGGAGATGAGGAAGGGAAACGCCTCCTGGGGAGCTTCATGAAACCAGAAGCCAGGAGAGTAAGCTAGCAAATGACGCCGTGTCTGCCATGTGCCCTTCCAGCCAAGAGAGAAACTGTGACTGTGTTCGCCATGTGCCTTCTCACTTGAGAGAGAAACCCTGAACTTCATCGGCCTTCTTGAACCAAGGTATCTTTCCCTAGATGCCTTTGATTGGACATTTCTTTAGGCTTGTTTTAATTGGGACATTTTCTCGACCTTAGAACTATAAACTAGCAACTCATTAAATTCCCCTTTTTAAAAGCCATTCCGTTTCTGGTATATTGCATTCCAGCAGCTAGCAAACTAGAACACTGCGAGACACTATGGGTGGGGGACTGGTATAGCCTGGGTATAGAGGTTAGCACCCGCAGCCTTTATGCATCTGCGACAGCCTGCAGGGAACAGGGAGGGGGAGGTAGTCCTCGGGAGGGGCACAGGAGAGGTGGGTTGGGTTGTACTTGGGGTGGGGGTTGTGAGGTGGATATGTGTGCAAGGGGTTGGTGGGACAGGGGTACTTGAGCGTGGGGAGTGGGGGCAGGTGATGGGGTTCAGGTGCATGGGGTGTGAGGTGAGTCATGGGTGAGGGTAGCATGTTTAAGGAATGTGGCTTGGCTTATTTCCTAGTCCCACTCTCCCCATCTGTGCACTCCTGAGGGCTCCAGACTTCCATGTTTGGGTCTAGTTTTCTGTTCTCCATTCCTCAGCTTTTGCAACCAGGGCTGCCCTATATGGTGCAGAAGAATCTCCCAGGTCAGTTACACTCTGGAATTGACATCTCAGTCACCTTCCTATCCCTTCTCTAACTTTTCCCTGCAGCAGGGTGGAACTCAATCTACCCTATATTACCATCTTTCCAGAACTTCAGGGTTCATTTGAATAGCAAATTTTTTTTCTATCTATAAGTGTTTATCTAACAAAAGACATATCTAGAATTCACCAGAGATATTGGATGGCAAATAAGCACATGAATAGATGCTCAACTTCATTATTCATTAGGGAAATGCAAATGAAAACCACATTGAGATACTGCTTCACTTCCACTAGACTAGATGAATTAAAAAACAAATGAAAATGGTGCAATTGCTTTGGAAAACAATTTAGCAGTTTCTTAAATGTTAAACATAGACTTCCTGTATGACCCAGTCATTCCGCTCCTAGGTATTTATCCAATTGAAAGGAAAACTTATGCTAACAAAGACTATACCCAAATGTTTGTGGCAGCTTTATTTGTAATAGCCCCAATCTGGAAACAATGTCAATACTCATCAACACATAAATGATAATATCTATATTTATAAATAATAGAGTGGAATACTGTTCATTAATAAAAAGAAATAAACTATTGATACATGCAAGAAAATAGTTCAATCTCTAAAATGTGTTTTTTTATATTGACCATGTATCCTTCGACTTTGCTAAACTCACTTATTTGTTCTCATTACTTTCACATTTTCTAGATAGATGATCATGTCTACAAATAACGACAATTTGACATCTACCTTTCCAATCTGAATGCATTTTATTTTTTTTGGCTTGACTTACTGCATTGGCCAGAACCTCTAGTATAAAATCATATAGAACTGGTGAGATTAGACTTCCTTGCCTTGTCCCTGATATTAGAGGGAATGCATGCAGTCTTTTATCAGGTATGATGTTAGTAGTAGGCTTTTAAAATATATATATACCATTTGAAGAAGTCATTTCCATTTGTTGTTTGCTAATAATTTTTATTAGAAATGAATGCTAGATTTTGTTTTCCCACCCCAGCATATTTTGAGATTATCATGTCTTTTGCATTTTTAGCTATAATATTATGAAATACATTGATTAATTTTCAAATGTCAAAGCAACCTTGCATTCCCAGGACTCAATCCACATGTATTATTCTGTTTTTATATTGTTGGATTCAATGGGGGAAATTTTAGGTAAGACACTTTGCATCTATGTGTGTGAGAAATTTAGTCTGTAGTTTCCTTTTCTTTTAATGCCTTTGTCTGATTTTGGTGTTAGGGTAATGATGGCCTCATTAAATAAGTTGGGAAATATCCTCCATCTTCTATTTTCTAGAATATTTTGCAAGGAGTTGGCATTATTTCTTCCTTAAGTGTTTGGTTGAATTCACCAATGGAGTTATCTGCATATAAGGCTTTCTTTGTGGAGATTTTTAATTACAAATTCAATTTCTTTAAGAGATAGAGGATTGATCAGGTTATCAGTTTCCTTGGGAAGGAGCTTTGATAGTTTGTAGCTTTCAAGAAATCTGTTTATTTGATCTCTGTTATGCAGCTTATTGGCACAGAATTTGTTTATAATATCCCTGTTTCATTATTTTAGTCTCTCATTAGTCTGGCTATACATATGCCAATTTTATTTATCTTCCTAAGATAACAGCTTTTGTTTTCATTGACCTTCTCTCTCTCTTTTTTCTAATTAATTTTGTATTTGATTGATTTTATCTCTTCCTTTTATTATTTAGTTTGGGTATAATTTGCTATTCTTTTTCTAGTTTCTAAAACTGGGACTAAAGTCATCATCTTGAGCCATTTTTCTTTTTCAAATATATGTGGAACCATAGATTTTAAGCATTCATTTAGCTGCTTCTCACAGATTTTCATATTCTATGTTTTCATATTCATTCAGTTAAAAATATCTTCTTATTTCTCTTTTGATTTTTCCTTTGATTTTTGGGTTATTTAGCAATGTCCTCTTTTGTTTATAAATATTTGGAGATTTTCCATATATTGTTTTTAATTCCATTGTAGTTTAAGAACATACTTTATGATTTGAATCCTTTTAAATTTATCTTTATTTATTTTATGATATGAAACATGGTCTATCATGGTATGCCAGACTGAATCTGTGGTGGACCCCAGAAAAGCCACGCCCTTTAATCCTCATTCAGTATTGCTGGATAGGAGCATTTAGATTGTTTCCATGAAGCTGTGACCCACCCAATTGTGGGTGGTAACTTTTGATTCGATGATTTCCATGGAGGTGTGTCTCTACCCACTGAAGGTGGAGTTGCTTGCTGGAATCCTTTAAAAGAGGAAACATTTTGGAGAGAGTCCCTTTTGGTAGAGCCACATGAAAGCCAGCAGATGCCATCATGTTTGCCATGTGCCCTTCCAGCTGAGAGAGAAACGTTGATCATCGTTGGCCTTCTTGAACCAAGGTATCTTTCCACAGATGCCTTAAATTGGACATTTCTATACACTTGTTTTTATTGGGGCATTTTCTTGGCCTTAGAACTGTAAACTAATAACTTATTAAATTCCCCTTTTAAAAAGTCATTCTGTTTCTGGTATATCACATTCTGGTAGCTAGCAAACTAGAACACATGGTAAATATTCTAAGTGTATTTGAAAATTATGTTTATTTGATTGTTGTTAGCTGGAGTGTTTTCTAAAGGTCAATTAGATCAAATTGTTTGATAAGTATTATTTAAGCCTTTTATATCTGTACTGATTTTCTGTATACTTGTTCTATCAGTCATTGCGAGAAGGCTGTTCAAATCTCCTACTATAATTATAGATTTGTCTATTTCTCCTTACAGTTCTTTCAGTTTTTGGTTCATGTGTTTTAAGCTCTGTTATTAAGGGCATGATTATATAAGATTGATATTTCTACTTGATGAACTTATCCTTTCAATATATTGAAATAACACTCTTTATCCCTTGTCATATTCTTTGATTTGAAATCTGCTTTGTCTGAAGGAAATGTAGCCACTCACGCTTTCTTTTGACTAGTGCTAGCATGGTATATTTTTTCCCATGTGTGTTCCTTATACAAAGCATAGTTTGTTTTTTCTTTCTTTCTTTTTTTTAAATCCAATTTGACAATCTCTGTCTTTTGATTTTGATGTTTAGGCCAGTTGTATTTAATGTGATGAATGGCATGGTTGGGGTTAAATCACCATCTTGCTATTTGTTTCTATTTTTACCATCTGTCTTTTGTTTTATTTTTCCTTTTTTCTGCCTCCTTTTGGATTAATTGAATAGTTTCCCATCTCATTTCACCTCTTTTGTTGGTTTATTAGGTGTGTTTTAGAGTTTGTATTATACATCTTGACATTTTACAATCTCTCTCAAATAACATTATACTACTTGGTGCATAGTAGAAAACACTTACGACAGTATACTTCCATTTTCTTTCTCCCAGTCTCTTTGCTTTTTTTATCATTCATTTTACTTCTACATATGTTATAAACACCATTTTAAATTGTTAATGTTTTACTTTAATGACTTATTTTAAAAGACTTTTAAAATAAGAGAAAATATCTTTAATGTTTACTCACTTTTTTTTTTTTTTTTTACATTTTCCAGCACTCTTCATGCCTCTGTGTCAATGCATATTTGTACCCAGTACATTTTCCTTCTGCCTGAAGGATTTCTTTTGACATTTATCTTTTTATAGTATAGGTCTGCAAGTGATGAATTCTTTTGGCTTTCATATGTCTGAAACTTCTTTATTTCCTTTTATGAAATATTTTTATTTTGGGTATAGAATTCTCAGTTGCCTTTTTCTTTTTCTTTCAGTACTTTAAAGATGTTTTACTGTCTCATTACGGGTTGTATTTTCCTGCTTCTTTGTATGTTTAAGTTTTGATTGTATGATAGGCATTGTGAATTATACCTTAAGTGCTGAGTATTTTTGTATTCCTATAAATATTCTTGAGTTTTTTTCCCTGAGGTATGGTTAATTGAAATTAAAATAGTTTGCTACCTTTGAGGCTTTCTATTCAGCTTTGTGAGATGGGACCAGAATAGGTTTTAGTCTACAGCTAATTCAGTTTTAAAACTGATCCAATACTTCTGAATACTCTGAATACCCATGACTCATTAATAAAAGTTTTCTTTCTGACTCCTGGGCACAGAATGTATTTCTGGCCCTGAGTGTTCTCTTGGGATGGTTCTCTCTACCCCTTTTAGGTGATTCTTTCCCAGGCCTTCGGTGGTTTCCTCACCTGCATGCGCACCATTGCTCAGATGAAGATTTGACCAGGACCTTCATCATGTTTCTGAAGTTATCTCTGTACCTCTCTCCCCTCTCTTGTGCTCTCCCCAGTGAACTCCAGCTATTTGGCTTCTTCAGACTCCCAATTCTCTCTGCTTAACGCACTGTGTTCCATGTGAGGTTGGAAACTCTTTCCAGTCAGTAAACTGGGGCAGTCATAGGACCTACCTCATTTATAAACCCCCCTCAGGGATGACTTTCCTGTGCTACAGGTTCAATATCTGTCAGCCTTGTGTGGTTTATTAATTTATTTTAGGCTAGAGGGTGAAACTGGTCCCTATTACTCTATCTTGGCCAAAATTAGAAGTTGTCACTTGGCTATACTTAGTCATCATTTTTGCTTTTGGTTAACTCTCTCTCCCTTAGATATATATTTCCCGAACACCCTATATAATATAGGATGCCCCTATTCTCATGCCATTTTGTTACTTTCCTTCAGAGTCCTTACACAATTTTAAAGATTACATTCATTTGTGGGCTTTTTTGTCCAAGGTCAATCTCCTACATAATACGCTCTGAGCAGGGACTATGTCAGGTTCACCTTTATGTCCTTACCGCCTAGCACAATGGTTGGCATATAGCAGAGTTTGAAATAGTGAATGAATTCCTTGTAGGACAGGTAATATGTGCCTCTAGGTGTCACATCTGTGTCAAGTATATTCGTATTTTCATTTCTATTGAAAATTATTCAATAGAATAATTTGCTGGAATATTGCTGCGATGATAGTTATATTGGAAATGGCTGCTCAGTTACTTCAGAACAACATTTATTCATTTGGCAATTGTTGGCATAATCATTGCTCTTTCAATAAGCTGAATTCCAGCCTGTTTATGTTTTTAACTACCACAACAGTTGTGTGTGTGTGTGTGTGTGTGTTTGTGTGTGTTGTGGTGAGTGACTCATTTAGACTTACTTGACATTATCAAACCCAGACCCTTCATCTTCATCACAAATAGACCTAATCTAAATAGACCTAAATCTACTTTGTAGATTTCCATATTTTTATTTGATTTTATATATAAAATTTATCTTTATATATTTCAGAACTGTGTTGCTAAGAGAACACAAATCCATATGTCTTATAACTTGCATATTTGTTCTTTTATCAATATAGTGTATCCCTCTTCGTCCTTTTTAATACTTTGCTTGTTTGGTTTTTTTGCTTTAATTCTATCTTCACTTAGTATTGTTACAGGAATCTTTTATATGAGAGGTGAGTTTGCCTGATATTTTGTTTTTCAATCCTTTCATTTTTAACCTTCCTATGCCATTAGTTTTTCTTACCCATTTAATAGATACGTTTAACCCTTTTCATATTCATTGTGAATTCTTGTTTTTGCTATCTAATCAGTTTTTTTAATTTCTCTGTTTTATTAGTTATAGGTTGCTGTATATCTAATTATCCCCAAACTTTGTGGCTTAGAAAAACCACACATTTAAAAATCATTTTCATAGTTTCTGTGGGCTAGGAATTCAGATAAGGCACAAGAGAGATGGTTTTCTTGGCTCTATGATGTTTTGGCTCTTAACGGGAAGATCAAGGCGTGAAGACTTTAATAATTTGAAATTTTATTCACTCATATGTCTGGTAGTAGTGTCAGCTGGAAATCCAGCTTGGGCGATTTGCCCAAATATCTTCATGGTCAGGTTGAATGGAAAGAAATATAGACTTCATCTCTCCATGGAGCTGTGTCAACAACACATTTTAAGAAGAGTGTGTGGGATGGTATATTCAGTGGTGACTACCCTTGAAAATTACAATCTGCTGCATCTGGCATATTTTTACTTTTTTCCATTTTTTTCTGTACTTTGTCGAATTGATACAGTTTGCTTTATTCTGTTTTCCCCCACTACTGGCCTCAAAGTTATTCACTTATTTTTAGCCTACCAATGATCACTTTTAAAATTTTAATATGCACCTCTAAGCTTATACTTTACTAACAAGCTTTAGAGTTAATCCGTATCTAGTTCTATCAAGCAGGGTGAAAAAATGGCACACTTTAAATTCACTCTGCCCGCCTGCAGTCTGCTAAAAAATACATTGCAATTGGCTGAAATATTCACTTATGTTTATTATTAAAATCAATTTTTAAAATAGCCAGCACTTATTTGATTTTCTGAATTCCTTTGGCTTACTGAAAGGCAATAGAGTGAAGTGCTTATTCTCACTGAAATATCAGAAAGTGTGGGTTGATTAGAATTTTGGCTGCACCACTTACTGGCTGTGTGATCAGACAAATTTTTTAACTTGCCTGAACCTCAGTTATTTTACCTTTAGAATGGAAGCAGGGTAAAAAAAACTGTTTTCTACCTAATAGGCAGAAAAAATAAATAATAAATAAATAAAGCACTTAGCATAACACCTGGCATTTAGTAAGCTTACAGTATTGTTTAAAATATTACAGTGATTTCTAAATATTTAAATTTAAAAAAATTCCTGTATTTTTTTCTTTTATTGTTAATTTCTTCCACTGTGAAAGAAGCTATCTATACCTTCCTTTTTAATGTAGATCACTCTTGTCTTTCTCCCTAAGAAATGCATGGCAAGTTTATTAGGAATATGGCTTAGGGCAAGCCTAAATTTCAGTTTGAGGACATTAATATTCCTAAATATCAAATCACACTTTGATTATTCCTATATTCATTAATCAAGACCATTCTCAATGGAGATAGAAAGGAGTATTTTTCTTTAAACACATAAGGTTGTTTCTGATATTGATAACTTTAACCAGTAGCCATCTTATATCCTTGGCACAAGATTGGAATATCATGAATAACATCTAGTCATGTATCTTAAATGGAACGCTATATGTAGGGGAAGGGAATAGGCTATCAATTGGTGGTGGTTGATCCCTATCATTTGGCAATTTCTCAGGAAAGATAACAGTACCAAGATGGCCTGTCTGTAGAAGTTCTCCCTTTTGGTTGGCTGATAACATGGAGATGTCCCAGCCATTTAGGAATATGGTTTTTAAACCCACAGGTTAAGCCCAGAGGGGATATATTTAGTTTCAGTGAAAGCTGAATGTGGGGGAAGGGAAACAAAGAAGATATGCCCCCCTAACACCTAACCCTGTGTCTCTGGAGGAAGGAATTTTAGTTGTCCAACACATGTTAGAATTTTCAAACTACTTGTAAGATGTCATAATATATATATTATAAAACAGTAATATATTAAAATATTATATTGTAAAGAAATATTCACGGCCTTATTTGTTCTATACCAATGTGAAAGAAATCACAAAATTTTTATCAGGGTAGAAAATAGAAGCAAAGAAACCTAGAAGCACTTTGACATAACTAATGATGACATCCATCTCTTCCCTGTTGAAGTTTTACTCTCCTGCTGGAATAAATTCACATATTTATATAGACATTCATATTTGCATGTCATGGTGCATCAGTTATGAATTGCATTCAGCAGTGAGCAACAGACTTCTAAAAATAATGACTTGTAAAATTAGAGATTTTGCTTTTCCAGCATAAGATAGGTTTGAAAGCAGGCTCTTCTATGTCATCAGAATACAGGCTCTTTCATCTCTCCTCAGTCTCAAGACATGTGATTCGTTCCCGATTTCAGATTGAAATCCCAACAGAGAGGAGGTATAGGGCAGAGGGGAAAAGGCCCCTATGGGGGCTGTGGATCATTTTTTGAGGATCTTTCCCAAGAGTCTACAGAGCAACATATGCTTACATCTTATTGGCCAGAATTGTGTCACATAGCCATTGCCATTTGCAAGGACAACTGGGAAATGTAGTTTCCTTATTATCTAGGCAGATTATGGCTCTCAACGATATTTGGATTCAATTAGAAGAGAGAGAATGGGTATTTGGTAGACAACCAGCAGCCTCCATAACACTTGGGTCAATTAAAAAAAATATTCTTCAATATTTCTATATCACAGGCATGGTTAATTCTGGTTTCTTTTTGTAATTGTGACTTTCTAAAAATGATATTAATGAATGATATTAATAGAAAAGTTTCGTGTATTTTCTCCTTAGAATTGCTTAAATTTTATTTTTGTTTTTTTGCTCTCAATGATTTCTCAAACAACCTTGGTCCTTTTCTTTCTACTATAATCTCTTAATCTTCCCTTTTCTGGTGTCTCTAATGACCATCCCTTCAATCTTTCAGTGAATTAAGAACTCTTGGGTAAAATTGGTTAGCTATAGCCAGAGGTTTGATTTTAGAAGAATCAGAAATGCTCTAAGGGTCAGTAAAAATTCGGGATAGTAGATAATAGCACAAGTGCTTCTTAGTGGTAAAACTGGGAGGTAAAGTTTGGGGGACATGGCAATAATTGGACTCAGTGGTGCCAATTGTAGTCAAGACATGCTAATGCCAATGTATACCATGATTCACTCTCATATCTCTGGAAATAAATATGGGAGTTATGATATAGTTGACCTTTACACCTATGTAGAAAATCCTCCAAGATTTTCCCTTTCTGCAAAATAACTTTTGAAACAAGTCCAATTGTCCTCTCTAAACAGTGACTCCAGCCTGATTGGTTGTGATGGTGATATAAGTTTTCACACAGGGAAATGGGAACTCTATTAGGAATTCTGCTTGAATGTGAATTTGGAAGGGTTTAGAGGCATCCTATGAGACTGTACATAGAGTCCTTAGTCCTTTGACGCATGTGGGAATAGGTGAGAACACCACACAAGGCTCTGGTAACATATTAAGATACCTCTTTCTCAACACAGACCTTATTACTTGTGATACACCTATTTTGAATAACTTTTTGGATCAAAAAAACCATTAATATCATAGTGGTTAAACATATGAACCCTTAATTCAGCATCCTGGGTGTGAAATCTGACTCTGAAAACCTATTAGCCATGACTCTATGGGAAAATTGTTTAACTTTTCTCTGCCTCACTTTTCCATAAAACAGAATTAAAAATATTTGCTAACCTGTAGGGCTAGTGTGAACATTAAGTAAGGTAATATAGGAAGAACTTAGACCAGTGCTTGGCACATCCCAGGCACTCAATAAATATTAGCAATTAGTCTTAACACTTCAGAGACTGAGAGTAGGGACATGGGATAAGTTCAGAGCATTTGGAATAAATCCTCATACTTGTTAGTTTCTCAGTATGTCTTAAGGAGAGCTAGGTACACGAGGTTGTTAAAGGAGATGGCCTAATTAATTGAAAAAAAAAAAACCCACAATTCAAGGCTTCCACAGTTCTGAATATAGGCTTACGGAAGTCAGTTCAGATTTTTGAGCCTCAGTTTCCTTTTCTGCCTAATAAGAATATTGATGTTTGTTTTTCCAACAGTGCTCACTGGGTTGTCATAAGATGGAATACTTTATAAATTATAAAGTGTTATAGCTGTCTCACAACCTTTTTCGGGAGCAGCTGTGTATAAATAATAAATAAAAAGCACTATGCAAATATAAGGAATTATTACTGCTGCATATTCTACATGTGCCATTATGATATATGCATCCACTTAATGTTGCATGTGTTTGCTGGTGTAGGAAGGTGCCTAGTTCTAAACAACTCTGTGGTGTATGTGTGTGTGTGTGTGTGAGTGTGTGCACATGCCTTTGGGAGAATGAAATGCACCTATATTGAAAAATGTAATACCTTATGATAAACTAATTGTTCCCTGGAAGGAAAAGGAAAAGAAAACTCTTACTCTTATGTTGCCCTAAAAACCACATAATCCAAGTCATATTCCAGCAAAATGCCCACACGTAGCTGGCTGAAAGCAGAGCAGCCATTTATCAATCAGTTCTGAGAGACTGACCAAGTGACCAGCTGAAAATGTGGATTGCTTGGAAGAGCAGTTCTTTGAACACAGAATGGTCTTGAGAAGAATCTTTTTAGGTTTGTGTGTAATTATTGGTTAAATTATAATGCTGTTGTCACAACCTTGTCCCCAGACATCAATCTTGACTGTTTTGGAACTATGACCTAGTCTCTTTCCCTTCTGGCTTGGTTTTAAGAGGCAAAGAGGCATTTGCATATCTTATTTGATTTGCTTTGATGAGAGATCGTCCCTCGAGGTCTCCAATGTTTTGGGAATGAAGCCCATATTCTTAGACATGATTTATAATGCCTGTCCTGTTTTGGTTCTTGCTTACACCTCTGGGTTCATCTCTCCCTACTCACTATTAAAAATTTGGACTCTAGTCATTTTGAACAATTTTCGGCTCCCTAACTAATCAGGTTCTCACCCCCTTTGCACAGGCTGTTTTCTCCACCTGTAAACTACGCACCTTAACCCATCCAGTGCCTAATGTCCACTCATCTGTGAGGTCACAGACAAGATGTCATTCTTATCCTGCAGGTGTCCTCTGACCCAAGAATGGATCACGAGTCTCTCCTATGTGGTCTCTTGAGGGGCTGTTCCAGGGCAGGTGTCAACCCTTAGGTAATCGTCTCAGTCTACTTGACCCCTACTTTCTATTAGAGTGTAAGCAACTTGAAAGTAGGGTCTGGGCAAACTGAATTCCAGGTTTCGCTGTGCTTTGGTGTGTATAGCCTTGATCTTGATCAAGACTGACGCTTTACGCTTATTTTCTTCATTTATAATGTTATTAGACTAACTATAGTCCTTTAATCTTAAAGAAATGATAAAAATAGATCATAAATATAAAAACAAAGTAAAAGCAAAAATGTAATACATGTAAAAGATTTTTTTGTTACAAACTGCTTTGGAAATAGGACGTTTGCAATTATTTATGTCTTTTGCAATATAAAAATTATACATTGTCGTTCTACCTCGGCAGAAATCACACAAAGACATTGGGGAACTGGGGTTCTACTGATATAGAAGAAATTATAGATTTCTTAGTGGTCTGGATAGTAGGCACAGCTAATTGAAACTCAGCATTACTCCCGTGGTAAGCATAATAAGGTAAACATAATAAACAAACACATAGATAAACATCATAAATGCAGCAGGCACTCAGTTAATTTGACTATTTATGGGGAACACTGTAGACAGTGATTCAGAAATGGTTTTGTTGTAGTGAGTAGGTATAATGAAATCTGGTTTGTGAAAATGTATGGTTTAAGCATAAGTGGGACCAAAAATAACATTCTACAACTCCTAAATTCTGAATCAGTTGAACATTAAAAGTAAGTAGATGGGAGACAAAAATGTGGTGATCACAGAAAAAGCAGTAATGGAGAATGTAGTAGTTTGTAACTACAGGAATGTGGACCTCTTACTACTGAGCTCCAGAATTACAGCGCTGTTTCTACCTAGTTGTAGATGGTGCTGGAGATGGTGAGCTATCAAAAGCTCAGGGGAGCAGAGCTGTATACATACTCTCTGTGGGAAGGCTGATAGCGATGGAGCAGGAATGAGGCAGAAGATGGGTCACACATATCCAGGTACTTCTTCCAAAATCACCAATCAAATTAAGTGGTTTTGCCTCTTCTAGGGAAGATTGAGCTAGAGCTTGGGATGCAGCCAGGAGTTTTTTGCTGTTGGAGCTCCCTCCCTTTTTCCCCATAGGAAAGAAACATTACCCACTTAATATGAAGCAATCCAGTGCATTTTTTTTCCTCCCAGGGAGCAGATGATCTAACTTTTGCCATTCCCAAAGAAGTGTTTCTTCTCAAACCTTGACTGAGTGCTTGGTTTAACAGAGAGCTACTTTGTGATGCCATCACTGCTCTCAGAACTTAAGAACCTGTGGATGGAAAAGAAAACCTGGTATAACAAGTATGAGGAAGACTCTTGCCAATGCCCCTGGGCTGACCTTTCTGTGATAGAAAACTAAGCTCATAACAGAAGTTGACAATGCCATCTGATGATTTTACTATGCACTAACCTTGTGCCAGGAACTTCACATACCTCAAAACTAACCCAGCCTGGGAGCTGGACATTACTTCCATCTTTTTTGATATAGGAACCAAGATTCAGTGAGGCTAAGTAAGTTTTCTCAAAATCAAAAGGATGGTTAGTTGGATTCTGAGTAAGGATTGTCTACATCTGAAGCTCATTCCATTTCTTCTTTATTATGAAAATGAAACAAAATAAAGTCAGAAATAGGTTCTTTTTACAAATGTTCTCTGAACCTTGATAGTTGCAAGGATAGTGTGATTCCATATTAAAGCCAGGTAGCCTTAGGGGTTACTTCTCGATTCCTGCTTTGCTTCCCTGGAAGTATGTTGGTTTTTCTATCAGCCTATGTAATATGAATAACAGTTTGGGCATTTGGATGAGGAAAGGAGTAAGGTGGAGTGGAAAAGCATTGGCAGCCAAGAGAATGGTTGCACAACTAAGCTGCAATTATACTACATTGACTGCTCAAATTTTAGTAAATGAAATGTACCTTTTAGAAAGGACCAAAAAAAAGAATCCAACCCAGTATGAGATGACTTCAAAAAATTGTCTCTGTGTTCTGAGCTCTTAGCAAGATGGGTTTGAGCAAATGCAAAGTAGTATCTATGGTACATTTGTTTATTAAGGGATAAAAGTTTCCTTTGCCATTCACTTTAGGGTTCCCATCTATCCTGATCTAAATGGCATCTCCTTTTCCGTAATACTAGATATGCCCAGTTTAAAGAACAATCCTCCTCTGTCATTACTTAAATAGCCCATGCTTCAAATGTTTTTTAGGTTGTATGCTTGACTATTCCTTCGCAATAGAAGGATAAGAGTAACAGCTTAGTGAAATAGAAATTGGGGCTTTGAAGTCAGATCTGGATTTGAATCACTATTTTACTCCTTATTGGCAGAGTGATTTTGAAAGGCTCAGTTTCCTTATTTGTGCAGTAGGAATTCTAATATTTATTGTTGGCCAAGTCAGAATTTAAGCAGAGGACACAAATATTTATCGAGCACCATTTCTGTGAGTATTTTGGAGGAGAACATTTAATATTAACAACCGGTCAGCCGGAAGTTGATTTCATATATGCAAGTTAAACTGTAGTTCATATTCAGGATTTCTTGCCCCATGTTATTCCATCTGAGGGGTGAGAAAGAGTTCCAAAATGGGTCAAAGGTAAAATGGACTTTGAGGAGAGCCAGGATCCATAAATGTATAGTTTACTTCACCATCTATAATGGTTATTGTCAACCCTCAGTGCCACTGTCACCTTCCTGAAGGAGCCAAGCAAAAAAGGAATTTCGGGGAAATAAACCCTAATAATTCTTAGCTAGAAACTTGGCCCCAAACCTCTACAAAATCCTCACCCTTTTGAATGTGAATGTGAAGATGAGCAGATAGAAGACACAAGACTCCTTTTGTCTTTGTGATGTAAGACCCAAATCAAAGTAGCCTTAGCTATCTTGAATGTTTTTTATTTATCTGTGACCTAAGATGGTTACTGCTTGGGCATCTGAGAAGAGGAGTTGGGGTTTCTTTTCTGTATCGAATTACCCCAGGTACAAGGGAGAGACATTCTAAGAGGGAAAAGAATGCCACGGAAGAAAGGGGTTATGATAAGGAGACGTCTCAAAAAGAAGAGAGCAGCTCTCAAGTTCATGTCTAATTATCCCTTATTCCTTCCACCCCTACACAGTGACCTTATTGTGTTCCAGAATATAATTTATTCTTTGCCAAGAAAATATTGATGTTTCTTTTCTTTATGAGACGAGTAAAATGGAGAAGATGGAGATGGTAGTCCAGAATATAATTTATTCTTTGCCAAGAAAATATTGATGTTTCTTTTCTTTATGAGACGAGTAAAATGGAGAAGATGGAGATGGTAGATGAGCATCTCCTGCATTTAGAGTATATAGCTAGAACCAAAGCACACAGGACTATGAGGATTATTCAATGTAGCCAAAATGTGAAGGGATTAATGGAATCTCAGATCTTCTTTCTTTTACTGGTCTATGATGGTTTATAGTGATATAGATGCCATGAATCATTGACTCCCCTACCCATTATCCACTTACCTAGAAAAACTTTTCCCAAAGTATAGGCTATACCTGTGAAATGAGAAAATTTTAGGTGGTACATGGACAACCATTTTAATGAAGGTAGTTATTTTACTATGTTAAGAAAAAATTAACTGCAACATCTAGTCATAGATTTCATTGATGTTATTACTTAACATGAACCCAAAGTATTTAAAAACAAAAAAGAGTCCATTAAAATATTAAATAAATAATAATACTATTGATATGCAGAAAGACATCAGAAATCAGAAGATGGGATATTTCCAAATTTTGCCCAAGAATGATGCAATCAGTTTGTTATCAGTTGTGGTATTGTGGAAGGGAGTCTTATTTTTTTTTCTTTTTGTTTTATGTAGAAAGAAGGGAGTGGTATATGGAAGGTGGTAACTACTCAGTAATAGTAAGCAGTATTGGCAAATACAAGCTTACTGTTTAGTTTCCTTCAGCAGTTGATTATAGATGTGCACAAAGGCAGTGAACACGGATATCAGGAGACAGTGAGAAAAACCTGGAAGATATAAGTTGACATGATTTCACAACTGGAATTCTTCATAGGACATAGAGCATTGTCTTGACTAGGAAGAACACTTTGAAAAGTGCTTGATGTCAATGTTAAGTCACTTCTTACCCACCTTCCCCACCCTCCATCTTTAATGTTTTAGGTGCCTGCTGGAACCAAGGTTGAGTAGGGGAGAGGTCAGTTACTTCTCTGCATGAGATACAGGTCAGAAACCTTTTGTTTTGCTCTCAAAAGGGGGGTGGGCATAGCAAGGAGTCAACAAATGGATGACTTCTGGGGTAGGTTCAGAAGCTGGTAAAAACTCCTTGTTTTGCGATTCCCTCCGGTATCTGGTGTGCGAAGTTGTTATGTAAATCCCTTATTTGAGTTTCTTATTATACATTGAGCAAATTTTAACATGGTTCCATGTGTGTGAATGTGTGTGTATGGCTTTGTTGTGAAAACCAAAGAGTAGCTGATTTCATGTCAGAGCCAAAATGGTGGAGGACAGAAGTATCCTCGTATGCTCCTGAGGCAGATGTGAAGATAGAAGACCCTGTAAACATGTAGAAATATCAAGGAGGTTTGGATTCTTCCTGGATATGGAACTGTAGCTTAGAGACAATTCTATCTAGGTTTCAAGGGTTGTCATGTCCTTGACTAACATCTGGATTATACCAGAAGACATTTCTCAAACATTGAGGCTCTGTGCTGACCGCTGTGTGTGATGCAGTGATGAGAATGTCAGGGCTGCAGTCAGCCTTCCTTGGGTGTGGGGGGTCTGACACTTCCCCTCTGGTTCCATGGGTGCTTTACCCAGCACTGGACACCTAACATATTTCATCATCTTAGACAGAGAAATTGGTTCAAAGAAGTGACCCAGATCAGTTCAATGAGACTCAACTTTTGGACTTTTGTTGGAAAAAAGAAACTCTTTCTGCTTTTTTGTTTGGTTTTGTTTTTTACTCTAAATATAGTAATCCTATTAGAGCTACATAGATGCACCCTGTGAAGGGAACATATCCAAAAAGGAAGCATGCAGAAAAAAGCATACCTTGAGAAGGAAAATGACACAGAGAGGGGAAAAACAAAGACTTTTTCCTAATGAGATAATTCAACTCCTAAGTCCCATGAATGGATCCATAATTTTTCTGGATTTCTTCAGGTAATATGTCCTTAAGTTCCTTTTATTACTTAAATCAGTTGGAGATGGTCTCTGCCACTCAGAATCAAAAGATTCCTACCTATGGAATGGGAAGGGAAGGAGGAAATACTCAACTTCCCCATTTGGAGAATTTCTGATATCCTCTCAAGCAGTGGGGACAACAAAATCAATAGGCCAACTCCTCAATCTTGGGGTTTGCCCCTATGAAATTTATTCCTACAAAGGATGAGCTAAGCCTACTTAAAATTAGGCCTAAGAGTCACCCCCAAAGAACCTCTTTTGTTGTTCAGATGTGGCCTCTTTCTCTAAGCCAACTCAGCAGGTGAACTTCCTGCCCTCCCTTCTACATGGGACATGACTCCCAAGGATATAAATCTCCCTGGCAATGTGGGACAGAACTCCCCAGATGAGCTGGGACCCAGCATCAAGGGATTGAGAAAACCTTCTTGACCAAAAGGGGGAAGAGAGAAATGAAACAAAATAAAGTTTTAGTGGCTGAGAGAGTTCAAACAGAGCTGAGAAGCTATCCTGGAGGTTATTCTTATGCATTATATAGGTATCCTTTTTAAGTTTATGTTGTATTAAAGTGGATGGAGGGAAATATCTGAAACTGTTGATTCTTGAAGATGATTGTATGAAGATATAACATTTAAAATGTGACTGCGTGACTGTGGAAACCTTGTGTCTGATGCTCCTTTTATCCAGGATGTGGACAGATGCATTAAAAAAAAGGCTAAAAATAAATAAATAATGGGGGGGACAAAGGGTAAAATAAATTGGGTAGGTAGAAATACTAGTGGTCAATGAGAGGGAGGGGTAAGGTGTATGGTATGTATGGGTTTCTTCTTTTTCTTTTCTTTTTCTGGAGTGATGCAAATGTTAAAAAAAAAAAGTCATGGTGATGAATACACAACCATGTAATGATATTGTGAGTCATTAATTATACATTGTGCATGGAATGTATGTGTATGAAGTGTGTGAAAGTGTATGTGAATTCAATAAAAATATTTAAAAAGAAAGATTCCTACCTAATATAGGTATGGGTGAAAGCAATAGGCATTGATATTAGGAGATGGATGTGAGAAAAACTGGTAGAGAGAGCTGACATGATTTCATAGCTGAGTTTCAGTGGAGCTTTGGAGAAGAATAGATTTGGAGAGTGAGATAATTATAACAAAGATGGTTTCCCACCGTGTTGGTTTTCTTCTCTTGTCTCTCCAGACGTATTTTCTTTTTTCCACCTTACTGTTTGCCCCAGGAGCTTGCCCTGTGCAGTTGACGTATATGGGCTTCTCTGTCTCCTGGATGCTGGGAGGGCATGGTCGGTGGAGAGACCATGGTCCCCTGGCTGTGAGGTCATGTAGGAATGGCTGTGTCTGTTGAAAGAAGGTCACCGATCTTCTCAATTTAAAAAGAAAAAAAAAAGTTAATCTCATCTCCGTGATTGTGACATTCTTGGTTCTTAGATAATCGCTGCCACCTCGCATCCTTTTGGGCTTTGGGTCATTAACATGTCTTGCTGCTGCTAGCCTCAGGTCTCTGCAGTCTGCCTTGTGGATCCTCTACTCCACCCACACCTTTGTAATTAGTTTTGTGGTAAATCAACCCCTCCTGGGATTATCCTAATTTGAATGTACCATCTGTTTCTGCTTGGAATCTCAAACAGTTACACTTACCCTTGATAATTAATTCATAGAAGGACGTGTTCATGTTGAAGCAGCTTCCTAACCAGTACAGGGTGCTTTACAGTTTTCAAAATACTCTTATTTTCAGTATTCTCAAAACAATCCCATGAGGTAGGCAGGTCAGGTGATGTTATCCCCGCTTTATAAGGGAAACCCAGACTTGAACAACAAAAGAAATGTCCAAGGTCACATAACAGATAGGCTACCCTTGGATCTATGCCTTCTGATTGATGAAAGCTACTGTTTATTCTATCGCACCTTGATTTATCTGTAATGAATTAATTTGATTAAAGCTATCACATTTTACTCTTTTCCCTTTATCTTTAAACCAATACCTAGGCTTTATAGGAATAAACATAAGCAGATGTTGTTCTCCATTAGATGGATGCAACAGACCTGTGATAATACCTGGAGGGAGAAAGAGAAAAAATGTGGAAGTGGGCAAATAATGTAACTAGATTCTGTATAAGAAGAGCCACCTGAGATGGATTGCAAAAATGGGGGGTAAAAATGATTATAGATATGTTTGTATATCTTAAGTCAGCAAGCAGTTCAATATGATTTATGTAGTTGGGACAGGCTAAAATCTCACTAGTATAATAGCTGAATTATTTGTCTTAGCAAGTATCTTACCATTGGCAATCAATAACACAGCTAATATGACTGATGGCTTTGTTTTCTTGTGGTCCCTCAGCTGGTCTAAATGATTTATTTGACACATTGTCTCTTGGCAGATGTAAAGATGCCAGTAATAATATGTTTGTATTGGTTGGATGTCCATCTGAGCAGGGAAAATGTGTGTTTCTTTTTCCTGGCCCTGATCTTTGGGTACATTATATAGGTAAGGACATGTTTTGTACAATTGTCATTAGTTGCATATATTGGGATGAATGAGGTCATGAGATTTTGAAAGTGCTATTCCTAGTTACCCTAAATAGGATAAATTTCAATATTTCAGCACCATGATTCATTGATGGACATTTGACTTCTTCCCAGCTATAATGAATCTACACAGGCCCAGGGCCCAGGGCTGTATACACTACACTCTGTTGTGATTTATCTGGTAGGGGGTCTTTTTCTCCCAATAGACAAGGAGGTCCTTGAGGACAGGAACTGTGTCTTATTTATCTTTGTAATCCCAGTACATGGCATACAGTGTGACAGTCAATAAATGTTTGTTGGTGAATGAAAGACTGGAATGAATGAATCAGGCAAGAACTTACAGCTTTTGCCTTAGGCTTAGAAGTTATTAACCTTGCTCAATAAGGTGCTTCATTGCAAATAAGCTACGGAGAGAGGGGCTGCTTTGGAAAGTCAGATCTTTTTCTGAATCTAGTGATGATAGACAAGTCATTTAACCACTATGAGCTTCAGTTTTCTTTATAGGGAGAAACAACATTTTCTTCATAGTGTCGTTATAGGACTCAAATACGATAATCAACTTGAAAAAAATTGCAAATTTTAAACTACTTTATTAAATAACTAAGAAATTTAGGTGAGGGCAGAGATTTGTTGGTAAATTGACTTAAAAAAAAGACAAAAGAAAGAAAGATAGTTCTAATTTGTAGTGTTTGTTAATTTCTATAGTGTAAATATCCCCACCATGGCTGATTACAAGCTATCAAATGTCTGAACACCAGCTCACAAAATTCCTGAGTATTTACCTACTTACTTTTGTAAACCAGCTTCTGGAGACCACTGGGTTGGGTTAAGTAACATATATGATGCCTCTGGTATTTGTTTGCATGTGGAAGAGGATTCTATATTTTGACAGGGGTAATATAATAGGAAATTTCTGGCAGATTTATATTGAGACTTCAGATTTGTGTTAAATTGAGCAATAAGGGACTATTATAGTGATTATTTCAGTGATGGAGAGGTATCCATAAATTCTCTCAGCCGTCACTGAGAATGTTCTAGCACCAAATGATTCGTTCAACAAATATTTATTCATCTCGGGTGGGCAGAGGAAAGAGTATTAACATATTCATTCGGTGATTTGTGGTTTGAGTTGTAGATTCACATTGGCTGTTTGAGGAGGGTTATTGGAAGGGCTTCTTGAACTTGACCAGGAGATACTAGAATCTGGGATGGCTCTACAGATCTCTTTGTCTTGATTTTTTATGATCTTTTTCTCATGGTGTCTTTGTCCTCTCTACTGGTATCCTCCATATTTTTTCATACTTCTGACAAGCTGTGTATTATATGTCAGAATTCTTTCTAATGAGCTTAACTAATTACCATAATGCATAGGAATATATCAAAAGTATAGTGTGATTAAGTTAATGTGTGAATCAGGAAGTAGTTCTCAGTTTTCAAAGTGCATGCAGAGTTAAAATCAGATTCTGGTATCTCACCTAGAGACACCCTAATTCTGGGTGTGTTGAGAAGGAGTTCAGGAAAACAAGCAGCTTGATAACTTTGGTGAAGGTGTCTAGAATAAGGCATTTGGAGAAACCCTGTCAATTTTCCAGATATCTTACTTTTCATGTTTGATCTTTGTCTTCTAGGTCAGGGGTTCTCAACCTCTGCTGCACATTGAGAACACTTGGGAACTTTGAAAAAAAAATATTGATGCCTGATGCCTAAAACATCAAAACATCCTGATTTAATCGATCTGGAATGTAGTCTCAGCATTGGAACTTTTGAAAAAAACTTCTAAAGTGACTCTGTTCAACCCAATTGGAGAACCACAGTGTTATAGGAGCCTCCGTGGCAGGTGAGGTATTTAAGTGAGAGATGGTCAATTTTACATTTAAATTCCTCTAACAGTTGTGTTGAAAAGGGATTTGAGAGCAACAACACTGCCAGTCTCAATCAATAATGGAAGGGCAGGAGGTTGTGACCAGAAAGCAGGATATTTGAACTTAAGGTTTCAAAGATGGAGCAAGAACTAGAATTGAATTCAAGAACCAGAGTGTGGTCATGGGATTGGGTGGCTGAATTAGACAGCAGCTGGAGGTCACTGGAAGTTACGAAGGTCAATGAACAGAGAAGCTGGGGATAAATGAAAGTGACAAGGAGGGAGAGAGGGACAGCCTTATATGAGAACCTCAAAGAAAGAATTTCTTTAAATGCAAGGATGGAGAAATAGTGATCTGGAGGTGGGACAGCATGGAACAAGAAGTATTCTATTACTACTTACTGACTCTAAGTAGCAGAGCAGGTGAGTATGCATATGAGAGAGAGAGGAAAGGAAACATTTAGGGAGTGCTAAAAGGTTATGCAGGAGAGAGACAAATATTAGCAGAGACAGGAGATGGAGAGAATATTCTTGGATAGATACATTTCTAACTATGGAAAGAGAGTTTTAGAGAGGTCGTGAGCCAAGTCAGTAGGGGGAAGGAGTGGGATTGAGTGTGAAGGGGGTCACAGGGACTCTTCATGAATCCTCCAAATCCCGGTGTTACAGGGCACAGGGCAGGATCGCGCTTTATGCCCCCTCAATGCCCCACTTACCGCATTAGCTTGTCCTTGCCTTGGCAACCAGTGACATTTTAAGTACTGAAGCTTCCATCAGCTGGGGATCCTGGATCAGGGCTCCACTGCCGACCCCTGACACACATGAAGCAGGAACAGGGACTAAATAAACCTTTGCTTATTTTTCCACTACAGAAATTTTGGATTTGTTTGTTACCTTTGCCTAACCTAGAGTGTCCTGACTGGTAGAGAAGTTAGTACCTGGAAATGGTGCTGCCAAAACAAAAAATTAGGTGTTTTTAATTTGCTTAGGGGCCACATGGGAAAGAACAGGGATATTCTTTCTTTCAGAGGCTGAGAAAGTGCCAATCCATGTTATGCTATACTGAAACATTTGGTCAAGTGGTCAGATGAGATGAGTTAGGAGGCAGACCTATGTACCAATGAATGTGCAGCTCTAGGGAAACAGATAAGAAAACTAAGCTTTAGTATCATGTGTTGGTTTTAGATGGGTAAATATGGCTGGTTTGCAACAAGGAATGAAAGGAAATAAAATATTCAAAAAAAAAAAAAAAGAAATAAAGAAGAGAGGTTTCATGGTTGGAAGAGTCTACTTCCCACCTCCAAATAGGAAAAGATATAATTGAGAAAATTTTGGAATAGAAAAGAGCAAATAAAACTCAACATTGAGGCATCATCAAATCAAAGCCCCTGTAGGACCTTAAGACAGTTCAATTTAGCCCTTAAATTCACACACAAACTTTGGGTGCGCATCTCTTGCATGGTGTATGGTATTCTTTCTCTGTGATTTTTACTTTGTTTTCTGCATAGTATATGGGCAGTTAGGGGTTTCTGAGGTAGTTTGAACTGACCACAGAAAGACAGTTGTTGCATAGCTTTTCCCCCTTAGGAGGTAACCTTAGGCTTAGAATTATAGTGACAGAATGTGAATGAGATCTGGGTCTATTTTATTTTTATTTACTTTTCCTGTTCGAATGGAATGAATATGCATTATACTGGAAAAGCAGACAGGGCTATTACCAGTGCAGCTGAGAACAATTAGTTCTTATTTGCTTAACACCGTTTTTTAATGTGCAATTGTAAAACTTTTCACAGGGTGTTTTAAATGTAATCAATTTTTTCATTGCTGTTCCTAATAATTCAAAGAGTCTGACATTTGCAATCAAGCCGACTGTGGTCGATACTCATTTTCTCTTAGTTAAATAGGAATTTAACTTAGTGACACAAGCGGTGTCTTCTGGAAATGATTCTGTGTATTTATCCTTTTGTGAGGGCTGCCCATGGATTTATAGCTTTGCAGGAGACTGTCAAGTATCACTGGGCCATTTGAGCTTGCTGCAAAGCGGGGTCCACCCATCAAAGCTCCTGATGCAGTCCTGCTACTTTCTAGAGGGATGCACTTTAGCAGATTGCATTTCTGCATCTCAGAGTCCTTGCTTGTGAAACAAGGAAGTATTTTTTTCATAGAGTTGTATGAGGATTAAATAAAATAAAGCGTGTATTAATCAGGATGCAGCACTCACTATCAGCTGCAAGTGAAAAAATCCAGCCCAAACTAATAAATATTAAGGGAATTTAGGGGCTCATATAGGAAGCACATCATGGTTGTGCTGGCTTCAGGCAATGCTGGATCTGTTGGGCACAAGTGATGTCAGAGCCCTCTCTTCTGCTGCTTGTATCTTAGTGTGCTTGTCTCATTCCATCCTTTCCAGAGGTAGAGCTGGGTTCTAAAGCATTGGCAAAAGTGTTGGGGCGATGAGGAAGAAAAAGACCTTTCAGGATTAGGTTTATGGAGAACAAGTACAGAAAAAGATGCTAACTTTATGTTCGCACTCTCTCTCATGGTCTTGCCTTCATGCTGCTTCCTTTACCGTCCTTTCATTGTAGAATAAGTAAGAGATTGGCAAAATACAGCCACCCAGTGGTCCAAATTTGACTATTGTTTTACTAAATAAACTTTTATTGGAACGTAGCCACAACCAATTGTTTATGTGCTGTCTGTAGCTGCTTTCATGCTGCAGTGCCAGAGTTGAGTAGTGGCAACAGAGGCCAAAGAGCTTGCAAAACCTAAAATATTTCCTATTTGACCCTTTACAGAAAGATTTGCTGACCCTTCTTCAAAGTGGAGTGCAAGGACAACCCACTGGGAGTGTGGGAAAATATATTACAACTTGCAATTTTTCTCATGTTTTTCAAAAATATTTAAAGAGTAAGTTTTTCTAATATCTACTGTATATCTTGATGTAAATGTATGTAACCAAAATACTCAAAATTTTGTAGTGTTCTGTGTATATGTGAAAAAAAAATTAGAGACCACTGGACTGAACAACTGTCATGCTCACATATTACCCTATAGTTATGTAGAGGCATAACTTTTGGAGAGTGTGTCATATTCCACTCTCCTTCCAAACTCTGTCTGTTCCTGGTGTAGACCTGTGTTTTTCTCCCCTGAATGACAAGACCTGTGTGATCAATCTAAATGTTCATTTAGAAATAGATGTAAAATAAACAAAATGAATCCAGCAGAAGAAAGAGTAAGAAAGAGGCAGGCTGGGTCTCTGATTGTTGAAGTCAAGCACATGTAGAAGCGTCAAAAGAATAAGCAATCGGATCTGTCTTATTTCTGAATTTTGAAAGAGAATGGTATTTCCATTCATCATTTATTCTGCCTGGGATCTGAACAAATACAGGATTTCTGGCAGCAATTATTGATTTTTCAATATTTATAGAAAATGACACATGCTCTGCCAAATGTGATATTTAGGAAGTGAGGTGAGTTCTATAAATCTAGGAGATTGGTGATTGTGCTACCAGAATGATTTGTAAAATATGTTAAGGCTGATTAATAAGAAATAGGAATGTCAATGAGCAAAGTGAAACAATAAAGGGGCTGCTGGGAGAGAGTGGGAACCCATAGGCTTGATTCAGCATGGATAGGCCTAGCAAATGAAAGTTAGTGTCTGCCTTTTATCCTCCTGGGAAGGTTTGATCATGGAACAAGAAAGCCTTTACAAGATGGGCAGTGGGTGTGTGGAAGGAGGGGGCGTAGACATATGGCTTTCTTTCTGTCAATCTGGCCCACTCTTCCTGTGGGATTTGCTGCTTGGATCTGTTGGATTTCTCCTTCATTTAATCGGTGTTTTTTTTTTTTGGTGTGTGTGTGTGTGTGTGTGTGTGTGTGAGAGAGAGAGAGAGAGAGAAAGAGATGAGGGGTGAATTACTGCTATAGGATGAAGGCTGCTTTGGGAATGTGGATCTTTTTTGCATAAGGAGTTAGGAGGAAGGATGGAAATCCTAAATCTCATTCTAAGATGAGAAGTGACTGGAACCCCTTGGACTGGGCCACAATAGCACTGACCAAACCCTTAGGGCAGGTAATGGCCATAAGGCTTTTGTTTTAAAATCAAACCATGAGAAAGGAAAGAGACGGGGCAAACTGCCCCCCATCCCCCTGTACTGAATCTATTGAAAGGGAAAAGGGAAGAGTGAGTCTGTGTCTTTGAGGAAATGGATGCCCCCATCCTTTCCCTATTTCTGTCCACCTTCCTTAAGACGATTTGGGCCCCAAGAAAGTAGAGAGAGAAGTTTTTTCAAGAGTTGTGATAGTAGAAACTTGGGCCAGTTTTGGTGTGGATCAGACTTGACTGAGTATCACAAGTGAGAATAATTTATCCTCATCCCTTGAAGAACATTTGCATTCTTGGCAGGGAGTTTTGGAGTAGCAGGGAGTGGAGCAGGAGGTCTGGCCTCATTCTCATTGCTTCAATAGAGAAAGGCAGCCCAGGGAGCTAGCAGACACACCTCCCCGAGCAACCAAGTACCTGTAGTTGTTGTGGACCATTCTGCTCTCCAGGGGGAGTCACTGAGCCATGGCTTCTGCACGGAGGTAAAAGATAACCAAACTGGCTGCAGAGGAGAGGAATGCTGTATCCAGAGAGACCAGATTTCTCATTTGTATAAATAAGTGGGGATGTAAGTTAAAGTAATGTATAAAAGCTATTGTCCTCACCTCATTGGTAAAGTGGGGTGCTCCAATTGTACTTGTGTTAGGGCTTCGCTACATGCTGTGCGTGGTGTGCTGGACTTTGAGGACATGGAGGTGAATTAGACACATGACTTGTGCAATGGTAGACTTAAGTGTGCAATGAGAACAGATAAGATGAGCCTGGGACCTTGGGGGCATGGCCAAAAAGGGCTGCCTGGAACAGAAATGCTGGGACTGATTCTTAGCAGGAGGTGAGGGGACAAGGGTTGAATGTAGGCAGAAAGTCCACATGTGAGAAAGAGAAAGAGCAGAGGTGTAATAAGCTGCATCCTGGGGAAGCACAAACAGCTTGGTATGGCTGGGGAGAGGGACTCAGAACCTAACTGGAATGCTCACAAATTAGAAAAGGTGCAGCTCATCAGATGAAAGGCCTTGAACATCAAGAAGAGAAGTTTGAATGTTAGACAAAATACAACGAGGAAACATTAAAGTGTTTTATGAAAAGAAAATGTCATGGCATTTTTATTTCAGAAAGCGGATTTTGTTACATTAAGATGAATTGAAGGAGGGTAGATCTAGGGGCAAGATCAGCGTTGGGGTGAGAATTGTGGTGATTAGGACAGGTTACCAAGCCTTCAAACACGTACTCAGTGGAACTCCTCTTGTGGTGTGGGGTGTGGGTGAATCCTTGCTTGCCTTTGCAGATAGAGTCCTGTGCAGCAATCTCAGACTGCATAATTGAGGTCATTTAGATGTGAAATTCATTGGCCTGTTTTCTCAGATGCCTTAGCTTCTTGGCCTTGCCTTAACCAGTGTGCTCTTTTCTCACCCACTCATGTCTGCTTTTGTCCCTTCACAGTGTTATCCTAGGTACAGATCACTCTGTATGTGTTGGTTGGGTCCCAGGGGTCAAGATAGTCCTGTTTACACATCTGCAGTAAACACGGTTCTTCTCTTCAGTGGTACAGTATGTTTCCTTTTATGCTATGGATGAGACTGTATTTGGAAGTCTAATAGGTGTGTCCATTTCTTTCTGATCAGTTTGTAAAGAGCTGTTTGGTCTAGGGGAATTTCAGTGTCTATTAAAGCATGCTAAAGGCTCTGAGAAAACCATCAGAAGAAATCTGATTTGACTTTTTAACTCAAGGTTTCTGAATCTCATTGGTTCAAGAAAACTCTTGTATGAGTGTAATATTTATTAAAATTCTGAAGGACTAACATTTCTAAATAATTCAACATGGGCCCACCTGTATTACATGGTTTCATTTATAATTACTATATTAACAGAACATGCCTGATACCCAAGGGTTTAAGCAGGTCCTTCTTGTATTGAATTTCTTGCTTACTCAGTAACTATTCCAGCTCTTGGAAACAGAGAGATTCTCTTCTTACAGAAATGCAAGTGATAACACCAACCATTCACAAGAGAAGCCCAAGAAATATGACAAAGATGAATGCCGACATGTTGACAGCAATAGGAAGGAGGCACAGGCTGAGAGGCCTGGGCTTTGGTTGCTGACCTGAACGTTTTGGGCCAGGCTTATGCCTTTTCCTTATGCACCCCAGAACTGCCCCTTGTCTTTGGAAGCAGGGCTGTGAAAGGCTTCAGATCTAAGAAGGTTGAAGACACAACCTACAGACACTGGCTGACTTCAAAAGCAGAGCAACGGAAGGGAGAAACGCAGACTGGGGGCCAGACTGTGGGAGTCAGCAGTTCTTAGCTCTGTGACCCTGGGCAAGTTAACTAACTTTGTGCATCTCAACTCTCCGGTCTGTGAAATGGGGCAAATTAATTGTATGTAAGTCATAGGGTGGTTGAGAGGATTGAATATGTTCTTGAGAGTGAAGTTCTTGAACGAGTTCCTGGCACAGTGAAAGTGCTGCATAAGTGTTGGTGACTAGTCTATGCTTGGGATGGTGTAAGGTGGGGGGAGGCAAACCAGACAGCATTCTTACCCTCAAGCTCACAGCCTAGCATGAGCAAATTATAATAATTTTGGGAAATAAAAAGAATAATAAGTAGACACAAGTGTGTTACTTATTACCTACTAAAAGAGAAATTTCCAAGGTTAAACAGATGTAGGTTTGAATCTTGACTTTGCTGCTTACTACCTGCCAAAGTTCCAGCAAGTGACAAATGTGTGGGGGCCTTATTTAATTCATGTGGAAAGTAGGATAATGCTGCTGTGAATATTACAGATAATCGCTGTTATTATGACAGTGCTAACCCTGAGGAGGTGATAAGTGGGGTCCTGTGGAGGAGATGCTTTCTGATTTGGCTCACCTGCTTCTCTTCAGTATGGTCTGAATCCCTGCTAGCCTCTGTCCTCACACACTGAAGAGGATGTTGTGCCCTCCCCGGGTTGATTCCCACACTCTCCTCTGAGACAGGTGAGCACAGTAGGCTTCTCTGTGTTCCATGCCATTTCTACCAGGTTCTGCATGGAGATCCACCTGTGAATGGCCTGATGGCTTCCTCTCCATCTCTGAGTCCCATGGCCCTCTTTTTATCATGTGGACGGCAGAGGTGGTCATCAGCACTGAGTCAACTCTGACTGGCAGTTTTGAGTGAGGTTTCGGTGAGTCATCTTCCGGCCTTTGTGAATCTCACTGTTGCAGAGTCTGAGCAGCTGGACTATGAGCAGCTTGGAGTGTTGATGTCTTGCTAGGTGGGTGCCACCTGATGATGCCTGTTGAAGGACACATCTGAATGGCAGCCCCAGCCTCCAACTTAGATAGGGTCAGCAGATAGTGAGCAATTTCTCATCCTTCCTGGTATGGAGCCCAAATAAATAGAACTCTGGCTGAGTAGCTTCAACTCCTCCCTGTTCCGTAGTGGGAGAGGAACATGACTTTACTTTCAGAGCCACAGATTGGGCAGTGCCCCAGTGGAGGGGGCTTTTGAAGCCCAAGCAATATCCCAGGTTGTAGACCCAAATGGGAGATGCTCAGTGAAGTGCCCCTGAGACGAAGAGGTGTCCAGTGTGACAGTTCACACTTTCTGCTTGAGCATCTCAGCTCTCGGTCCTCCCTCCACCCCACACTGGGGGCTTCTGGAATCTTCTCCTCACAGATGGAGGCTGGAGAAAAGGCAGAAATCATTAATACTGGAAGGAAGGAAGGAAAGGGAAGGAATGATTTTTGTTTCTTTCTCCTTTGAGTTTACTTTTTGGGCACAGTCTCCCATTTCGCCCATTGGATGAATTAAACCCTTATCTAGCCAGAAAATCTTAAGCTGCATAAAGAGCCCTGTCTGGAGGAGTCCCAGTTGCTGCCTGAGCTACTGCATACCCGAGTCAGTTGTTCTCTGGAGGGGGATTTGGGATAAATGTGACTCAATAACTCAAGAAGTAAATCTTATGCAAGCCAATGATGATGGTTTCTGAAACTGAGATAAAATATGTGATGGATACTAATTAGTATTTGAAGCAACTCTCCTCTGGAGGAGTAGAAGCCCTGATGCATCCTGTTGGATGTGACAACTGGCGCAGATGTTCAGAGTGGAAATATGGGACCATTTAGTCAAGGTATAAATATGTGAGCCTTACGATCTACCAAGTCTTCTTCTGGGTAAATGTTCAACCAAACTCTTACATGGGCCTGAAAGGGGACAGATATGGGAATATTTATTGTGCCCTTGTTTGTAAGGATTTGTAAGCAATCTGGGTCTGGTTGTCCATCACTGGAGAAAGAAACAGATAAAATGGTAGGTGCCAACAAAGATCAATGCAGCTTTTGGAAGGAATAGTCTAGATGTACTACATAAACCTTTAAAATGCAGTACTAGGCAAAAAATTAAAATATATAAAAAGGAAGGCACAAACTGAGATTTATAGCCTAACACTATTTGTGTGAAAAATGTAGGCAGAGTAAATAAGCAAACATGTTTTTAAGAGCCCATACAAATAAAAGGGTGAACTTCATATACACTAAAATGGGTAGGATGGGGATTTGGGATAAATGTGACTCAATAACTCAAGAAGTAAATCTTATGCAAGCCAATGATGATGGTTTCTGAAACTGAGATGATTTATGTGATGGATACTAATTAGTCATGGTTAGGGACAGGTGTCAACTTGGCCAAGTTGTGGTACCTGTTCATCTGATTGGGCAAGCGCTGGCCTGTCTGTTGCAATGAGGACATTTCATAGGATTAGGTCATGATCACGTCAACTACATCCACAGCTGATTCCATT
Source organism: Tamandua tetradactyla (assembly GCF_023851605.1). Lineage (NCBI taxonomy): Eukaryota > Metazoa > Chordata > Mammalia > Pilosa > Myrmecophagidae > Tamandua > Tamandua tetradactyla. The sequence goes on along the minus strand of NC_135334.1, from coordinate 119,232,999 downwards.
TGTAATCAGCCAAAGGGGAGTGTCTTCTGCAATTAGTGATGCTAAATCCAATCATGGGAAGCCTTTTAAGGAGGACTCAGAGGAGACAGGTTGCATTCCTGCTTTGGCTGGTGAGCCTCTCCTGTGGAGTTCATCCAGGCCATCCATTGGAGTCATCAGCTTCGCAGCCTGCCCTGTGGATTTTGGACTCTGCATTCCTACGGTCACGTGAGACACTTTCATAAATTTTATATTTGCAAGTGTTCCCTGTTGATTCTGTTTCTCTAGAGAACCCTAACTAATACATCTTGGTACCAGGAGTGGTTCTTAAGGAACAGAATCTTAAAAATGGGTTTTTATGAATGGTTTTCTACTCTGACTGGGCTCAGAGACACTAAGGACTCTGATTCCCATAATCAGAATGACACTCCCAATCCATGGACTGAGTTGGCAAAGGAGATAGTCAAAATATCATCATTCGATTCTCCTAATGCTTCGCTTGTACGAAGCCAGACTCTGGGGGATAATGTTTTTGACACCTTTACAGAGTTTTGTAGAAATAAGAGTTATAGAGATGTTGGTTGGTTGTTGTTAGATACACTGTCTACATTAAAGGGTGAAAGGGGTGGGCTTAAGGCTTCAAACAAGAAGCTTAAGTGCCGTCTGAAAGATGTAGAGGTTTCTATGAGTATCCTGAAGGAAAATTTTATTTCCTGTAGCCGTAGACTTGAGATCTCTGAAAATCAGACTCAGAATCTTATTGTTAGAGTAGCAACTTTACAACGTAAACTGAAATCTCAGTCTTGCATGGTGTCTGCCGTTAAAGTGAGGGCATTGATTGGAAAGGAGTGGGACCCTGAAAAATGGGATGGTGACATATTGATTGATAATGATGTTGGGGGTGAGGTTGAAACCCTAGACCATGCTGAGCCTTCTTTAGATAACCCTGTAATAGTCTGCCCTGAGGACATAGCCGCCCCACCTCCAGCCTGCCTTGAGGAATTGGCCACCCAACCTCCTCCTGAAGGGATTAGCCCTAGAGTTATTAATCCTGTTTCACCAGATGAAACTGCAAATGAAAGCCCTGAAGCAAATGGCTTGGAAGATATTTCTAATTCTTTTCATGACCCACCCCCACCACCCCTCATTTCTTCTAGACCTATAACTAGACTAAAGTCCCAACAGGCCCCTAAAGGTGAGGTACAGAGTATCACACATGAGGAGGTACGTTATACTCCAAAAGAACTGTGTGAGTTTTCCAATTTATATAGACAGAAATCAGGGGAATATGTGTGGCAATGGATTTTAACAGTGTGGGATAATGGTGGGAGGAATATAAGGCTGGATCAGGCTGAATTTATTGATATGGGCCCACTAAGCAGAGATTCTGCATTCAATGTTCTAGCTCGAGCAGTTAGAAAAGGTGTTAACAGCTTGTTTGGGTGGTTGGTTGAAACATGGATCAAAAGGTGGCCAACATTACCTGAGGTTGAAATGCCAGAACTGCCCTGGTATAATGTAGATGAGGGGATCCAGAGGCTTAGAGAGATTGGGATGTTAGAGTGGATTTATCATGCAAAGCCTGCTCCTACACCCCAGGAATGTCCAGAGGATGCACCTTTTACCAGAACAGTGAGAAATAAATTTGTGAGACTAGCACCATCATCCCTCAAGAGCTCTGTGGTTGCACTTCTCTGTAGGTCAGATATTACTGTAGAAACTGCTGTCACTGAGCTGGAATCCTTAAACACAATGGGGATGACAGGATCCCGAGTTGGCAGAAGCCAGGTGGCAGCACTTAATCACCAAAGACAGGGTAGACGTGGGTATTATAATAGACAACAAACTCAAAGGAGGCATCAAAATTGTATGACATGCAGAGATTTGTGGCATTGGCTAGTAAATCATGGGGTGCCTAGAAATACAATAGAAGGGCAGTCTACTAAATTCTTGTTGGAGCTGTATAAACAAAAGAGTTCTAGGTCAAGGGAACAGAAGTCTAACCTGAATTACAAAAACACAGAGTCACGGCCCCTTAACCAATTTCCAGACTTGAAACAGTTTACAGACCCTGAGCCCCTTGAATGAAGGGGAGGCCAGGTCCCTATGGGGGAGAAACCTGTTACACTGCCACAAATTTATACTGTTAACCTTCCTCTAAGTCTTCCCCAAGGAGACCGACGGCCTTTTACCAGGGTAACTGTGCATTGGGGAAAAGGAAATGATCAGATATTTCGGGGATTATTAGACACTGGTTCAGAAGTGACATTAATTCTAGGGGACCCAAAACGTCACTCTGGACCACCAGTCAGAGTGGGGGCTTATGGAGGCCAGGTGATCAATGGAGTTTTGGCTCAGGTCCGTCTCACAGTGCGTCCAGTGGGCCCCCGGACCCATCCTGTAGTTATTTCCCCAGTTCCAGAATGTATAATTGGCATAGACATACTGAGCAACTGGCAGAATCCCCACGTTGGTTCTCTAACTCGTGCAGTGAGGGCTATTATGGTGGGAAAGGCCAAGTGGAAGCCACTAGAACTGCCCCTACCAAGCAAAATAGTAAATCAAAAGCAATACCGTATTCCTGGAGGGATTGCAGAGATTACTGCCACTCTTAAGGACTTGAAAGATGCAGGGGTGGTGATTCCCACCACATCCCCGTTCAACTCTCCTATTTGGCCTGTGCAGAAAACAGATGGGTCTTGGAGAATGACAGTGGATTATCGTAAACTCAACCAGGTGGTAACTCCAATTGCAGCTGCTGTTCCAGATGTAGTATCATTGCTTGAGCAAATCAATACATCCCCTGGTACCTGGTATGCAGCTATTGATCTGGCAAATGCTTTTTTCTCAATAGCTATTAGTAAGGACCACCAGAAACAGTTTGCTTTCAGCTGGCAAGGTCAGCAATATACTTTCACTGTCCTACCTCAGGGGTATATCAACTCTCCAGCCCTATGTCATAATCTTGTTCGCAGAGACCTTGATCGTTTCTCCCTCCCACAAGACATCACACTGGTCCATTATATTGATGATATCATGTTGATTGGACCTAGTGAGCAAGAAGTAGCAACTACTCTAGATTTACTGGTAAGGTATTTGCGTGTCAGAGGATGGGAGATGAATCCAACAAAAATACAGGGGCCTTCCACCTCAGTAAAATTTTTAGGTGTCCAGTGGTGTGGGGCATGTCGAGATATCCCTTCTAAGGTGAAGGATAAATTGCTGCATCTGGCCCCTCCCACATCCAAAAAAGAGGCACAACGCCTAGTTGGTCTTTTTGGATTTTGGTGACAACATATTCCTCATTTGGGTGTGCTACTCCGGCCCATTTATCGAGTGACCAGAAAAGCTGCTAATTTTGAGTGGGGACCTGAACAAGAGGAGGCTCTGCGACAGGTCCAGGCTGCTGTGCAAGCTGCTCTGCCACTTGGGCCATATGATCCAGCAGATCCAATGGTGCTGGAAGTGTCAGTGGCAAATAGAGATGCTGTCTGGAGCCTTTGGCAGGCCCCTGTAGGAGAATCACAACGCAGACCCTTAGGATTTTGGAGCAAAGCCTTACCATCTGCTGCAGATAACTACTCTCCTTTTGAGAAACAGCTTTTGGCCTGCTACTGGGCCTTAGTAGAGACTGAACGCTTAACCATGGGCCACCAAGTTACCATGAGACCTGAGTTGCCTATCATGAGTTGGGTGTTGTCTGACCCACCAAGCCATAAAGTTGGGTGTGCACAGCAGCACTCTATTGTAAAGTGGAAATGGTATATACGAGATAGAGCCAGAGCAGGTCCTGAAGGCACAAGTAAGTTACATGAAGAAGTGGCACAAATGCCCATGGTTTCCACTCCTGCTGCCACATTACCTTCTCTTTCCCAGACCAGAGCTATGGCCTCTTGGGGAGTTCCTTACAGTGAATTGACTGAGGAAGAGAAAACTCGGGCCTGGTTTACAGATGGTTCAGCACGATATGCAGGTACCACCCGAAAGTGGACAGCTGCAGCATTACAACCCCTTTCTGGGGTGTCCTTGAAGGACAGTGGTGAGGGGAAATCCTCCCAGTGGGCAGAACTTCGAGCAGTGCACCTGGTTGTTCATTTTGCTTGGAAGGAAAACTGGCCAGAGGTGCGTTTGTATACTGACTCATGGGCTATTGCTAATGGTTTGGCTGCATGGTCAGGGACTTGGAAAGACCATAATTGGAAAATTGGTGACAAAGAGGTCTGGGGAAGAAGTATGTGGATAGACCTTTCTGAGTGGGCTAAAAACATGAAGATATTTGTGTCCCATGTGAATGCACACCAGAGGGTGACTTCAGCAGAGGAAGATTTTAATAATCAAGTGGATAAGATGACCCGTTCTATGGATACCAGTCAGCCTCTGTCCCCCGCAACTCCTGTTATTGCCCAATGGGCTCATGAACAAAGTGGTCATGGTGGTAGGGATGGAGGTTATGCATGGGCTCAGCAACATGGACTTCCACTCACCAAGGCTGACCTGGCTACAGCCACTGCTGAGTGCCCAATCTGCCAGCAGCAGAGACCCACACTCAGCCCCCGATATGGCACCATTCCCCGAGGTGACCAGCCAGCTACATGGTGGCAGGTTGATTACATTGGACCACTCCCTTCATGGAAGGGGCAGTGATTTGTTCTAACTGGAATAGACACATACTCTGGATATGGGTTTGCTTTCCCTGCACGCAATGCTTCTGCCAAAACTACTATCCGTGGGCTTACAGAATGCCTTATCCATCGTCATAGTATTCCACATAGCATTGCTTCGGATCAAGGAACACACTTCACAGCAAATGAAGTGCGGGAATGGGCACATGCTCATGGAATTCTCTGGTCTTACCATGTTCCCCATCATCCAGAAGCTGCTGGATTGATAGAACGGTGGAATGGCCTTTTGAAAACTCAATTATGGTGCCAACTAGGTGGCAAAAACTTGAAAGGCTGGGGTAATGTTCTCCAGGAAGCTGTGTATGCTCTGAATCAGCGTCCGCTGTATGGTGCTGTTTCTCCCATAGCCAGGATCCATGGGTCCAGGAACCAAGGGGTGGAAATGGGTGTGGTACCACTCACTATTACTCCTAATGATCCACTACGAAAATTTTTGCTTCCTGTCCCTGCTACCCTGAGTTCTGCTGGTCTACAGGTTTTAGTTCCAAAATGGGGTGTGCTTTCTCCAGGAGAAACAACAGTGATACCACTGAACTGGAAGTTAAGATTGCCACCTGGCCACTTTGGGCTACTTATGCCTCTGGATCAACACATCAAGAAGGGGATTACATTATTGTCTGGGGTAATTGACCCTGACTATCAGAAGGAAGTAGGGCTGCAACTACATAATGGAGGTAAAGAAGAGTTTTCTTGGAATATAGGAGATCCCCTGGGGCGTCTATTAGTACTACCATGCCCTGTGATTAAAATCAATGGAAAACTGCAACAACACAATCCAGGCAGGACCACTAATGGCTCTGAGACTTCAGGAATGAAGGTTTGGGTCACCCCACCAGGCAAAGAACCACGGCCAGCTGAAGTGCTTGCTGAGGGGAAAGGGAACATGGAATGGGTAGTGGAAGAAGGTAGTGATAAATATGAACTTCGACCACGTGATCAGTTACAGAAGTGAGGACTGTAATACTGTTTTGTTTGTGTTATACTATTTAAGTTGTAAGATATCAAGTTTAAGAATGAATGTTGCCCAAGGATTTGCACGCTATTCTGGAGAGATTTAATGTGTTTCCAGTTATATGCAGGACAGTTGAGTATTGTCAGGTAAAAGAAAAAATGTGTGCTTATTTGTTTTCATTTGGAAATTAAGTATGGTCTAAGGTGATATGTATATACATATACATATATATGTATATGTATATATATGTATATATATATGTGCCAAGTTGACAAGGGGTGGACTGTCATGGTTAGGGACAGGTGTCAACTTGGCCAAGTTGTGGTACCTGTTCATCTGATTGGGCAAGCGCTGGCCTGTCTGTTGCAATGAGGACATTTCATAGGATTAGGTCATGATCACGTCAGCTACATCCACAGCTGATTCCATTTGTAATCAGCCAAAGGGGAGTGTCTTCTGCAATTAGTGATGCTAAATCCAATCATGGGAAGCCTTTTAAGGAGGACTCAGAGGAGACAGGTTGCATTCCTGCTTTGGCTGGTGAGCCTCTCCTGTGGAGTTCATCCAGGCCATCCATTGGAGTCATCAGCTTCGCAGCCTGCCCTGTGGATTTTGGACTCTGCATTCCTACGGTCATGTGAGACACTTTCATAAATTTTATATTTGCAAGTGTTCCCTGTTGATTCTGTTTCTCTAGAGAACCCTAACTAATACACCAATGATGATGGTTTCTGAAACTGAGATAAAATATGTGACGGATACTAATTAGTATTTGAAGCAACTTCACGTTAAATGAGTAAGAGAGAAGATTCTTGCCTTTCAATCGTTGATCCCCAGAACTGGTTGTTTGAATGCTCATTCACAGTGGAGCACTTTCATATCAAATCTCTTCTCCTGAATTCTGCTGGGGCAACTAGATTTGGCCTATGGCGTTTCTCCATTCTTTCTAGAGCATTCTGGACACATTCTAGCCCTATGTGGTAGTGAGTTTCTAGTCATTGCCATTTCTTCCTCCTCTTCATGCTTTTCAAGAAAAAGTATCATATTCCTGCACCACTGCTCATCCCACCAGCTCCTTTTAGGCTCCTCCTTGGGGCTGGTCAGACACTTGCTGGTATTTCCCATTCCTCCTCCATTCCTGTTTTTTTGCTTCAAATCTCCGTATTGCAGCATCTCTTCTTCATTGAATCGTTTTATTAAGTGAATATCTGTTTTGTGCAAACCATTGGTTTAAGTGCCAGATAAGTAAGATACACTTTGTATTACTTTCCTGTTGCTGCTGTTAACAAATAGCCATATGTTGTTTGTGGCTTAAAACATCACCAATTTATTATTTTGCAGTTTTGGAGGACAGCTGTCCAAACTCAGTTTGGGCTAAGTTTTTTTTTTTTAACTGGGCTAAAATGGAGGTCTCAGGGGGACCTGTTCCTTCTGAAGGCTCTAAAAGATAATCTGTTTTCTTGTCATTAACAGCTTCTAGAAGCATCCTGCATTCTTTGGCTCATTGCCTCTTTCTGCATCTTCAAAGCCAGCAGCCTAGCATTTTTTTCCCTCTCTAACCTCTGCTTCTCTTCTTATATCTTATTTTGTTGGCTCTGATCTTTCTGCTTTCCTATTATAAGGACCCAGGATAATATCTCCATCTCAACCTAATCATGACAGGAAGTCTTTTTGACACCCCCAGCTGGTACGATCACTCCCTCCAACAAAGTTCTATGTAGCCTTTTACCTGTGCGCCATTCATTTTTTGCTTCATCTCATGGGTTAGAGTCTCTGGAGGACATCTTAAAAATGTTTTCTGTAGATCTCTTCCCTGCCCTTCAAAACTTGAAACTGGAATCAGTAAGAGGCTTTGTCCTCCCACCAAACTGCTTACTGCAGAACAGGAGCATAATAGATCACCAGTAAATGCAGAATCAATGAATAAATGAACAGCACATGCAAACTCAATCGTACATCAGTTTCTCTGGCTCCAGCCAGGTGGGGCATACCCACATGGTATTTGGGGAGGTTTTTAATATGCTTTTAAAAGCTTAGTGAAGATATAGTAAAGACACAGTGAGTCAAAATATGTGTCTATTCATTGTAATGAATTTATAGGCAGAGACAAAACAGTAGCGTTCATTGTTAATGAGTACTGCATTCTACAGATGAATCGATATCAACCTCAGGGAGTGGGTGTGGCACGTGAGCACAGTCACTGTTGGAGTGTAGAGAGAAAGAGGTGATAGATAATGGAGAAGTGGATGGGTAGAAGAGAATATTTTTAAACTACTTTTTTCATGGATTCCTCATTTCCAGCAGGTATATGTAACATGCTCCCAGGAGTTTCTTGTGTCTTTGCTTATTATAGCCATTGAGAATAGATTTTAGACTGAGTTCTTTGTATCATCTTTTCCTCTGAGAACTTTCTACTGTCACGGCTGCACAAACCAGAAATCTGGGTTGCACCCTAAATCCCTCCCTTTCCTTGCTCTCCACATCCAATTCAGTACCACATCATCTGACTTGACTTCCTAAACATGTCTTTAATTCATCATCTTCTCTCCGTCTCAACCACTACCACTGTACGTGCCCTTCATCTCTAAGCCTTCCCACCTGCAAAAGGGATGATTATTTCCCTCTGCCCAGGTATTTCAATAATTTCCTAAAGTCTAACCTACCCCCTTTATTCTGCTCCTTCACTAATCCATTCATCACACCTCAGTCAGAGTGGTCTATAGAATGCATAAATCTGAGCATGCAAATATCCTCCCTAAAAATATCCAGTGACTTTCCGTTCCACCTAGAATTAAAAAAAAAAATGCTAACATGGCCTGTACTGACCTGCATGGTCTGGTCACTTCCTATTTCCCATTTTATAGCCTCTCGGCCACCTGGCTCTAGCAGCACATTTGTTTTTATTAGTTCTTCCTACTTCCCCTTTTCTCCTATTTGGCCCTCTGCCAAAAGATATTACAAGTGCTGTACTCGCTGTAAAACTGCTGTACTCTCTTAACTAGAGAGTTAATTGCTTCTTATCATCTGTTTTCTTCGCTCACTCAGGGAAATATTGGAAGTCCCTGCCTGGGTCAAATCTTCCCATACGGACAGGCAGAGCATAGTGAGTTCCTTCCTAGCACTTTTCAGTTGAAAGTTTACACTTTCTTTCCTATGTATTTAATGCATGTCAATTTTTTTCCTACTAAATTTTAAATCTTGTGAGTAGAGGATCATGTCTCATCACTGTTTACCCCAGAGTTTGGTACAGACGAAGTGCTTGATAAATATTTGTTGGCTCAGTGACTTAATGACTGTTGCCTAAAATAAAATAGGATTTACTCCTGAAAGTGACAAACAAAATCTCCTACATATTTCAAAAGAACCAAGTGACATATAACTTAGAAATGGAGCGAAAAAGAGAAGCTAAAGTGGCTTAATTAAATGTGTGCACCGTAAAACGGTCTGAAACAGAGCCAATGCAAAAACACAGAAATAAAGGTTGAATTCAGGGATTAGTACATATGAGAATGTGGGAGGAGCTGTGGAGTGAAAGCCACATTGGAGCATCTCCATAGAGCATTGGAGAAACAAGCTGCCACTAATCACTTCAGACTGAAGCTTTGGCATGGGTGGACTCACCAGAGCTTTTGAGGAAGTTTGGAAAACCTCTTGAGTCTGGATACCACGAATAGGGAGCACATGATGAATCCTGCAAAGCTGCTGAGTCTGCAAAGTCAAGAGCTTTTGGGGAGGTGGAGAATACTGCCAAGTCGGGAAGCTGCCCTGTGTGACCCTTATAACCTCTCTTTCATTGCTACTTTCCAAATCTCCTCTGAGTTCCTTTCACTGGCAAACTTTAACTTAGACTCGAACAGGAAAATGACTCTGGGAAACCCTGAAAGTGATGGCGGTGCTTACGGGTTGCCACACACAATGTAACACATGACCCAGGAAGGTTATAACTTATTCCAGAGCGTGGTCTGGGCGTGCCGTTTTAAACCAGGACTTCAAAGGAAAATTCATTCCTGCAGGTACACTCTAAATGTCGACACTTTCTGTTTTTGAGGTTTGATGTTTGTAGATAATAGAATATGTTTTAAAATATACTGATTAATCTTCAGGTGGAATCCAGGTTTTCTGCTGTTTGGGGTGGTTTTCAAATGAGTGAATAAATAAATGAATGATCTGAGTCTAAAGAGGCTCATGAGACAGTACATAGGCTGAATTGTTCTTGCAACTACATCCAACCATTTAGCTTTTTGAGTGGGGAGCTTTCCCATCTGTGAAAGAAATGAGAACCTTCTCTCCCATGGTACCGTAATAACTGTAGCATTTGTTTTTGGAATGCTTATTACGTGTCATGTTTAGTGATATATATGTGTTCCTTCTGATCCATTCAATCACCCAGGAAAAATGAGGATGCAGAAGCAATTATGCATTTTTGAGTTTTCATGGGATTTAAATGAGATCTCTGTGAAGCACTTAATACATTGCCTAAGACAAGTCCAGTTTACAAGTGACCTGCCTTAATGTCATGCAGTTAGCAAATGACAGCAATACTTTGTTCATCGTGAGGTTTTTTAAAGGTAAAATATCATTACAAAATCTTTATAAATTGAAAATGATTATTTATAAAGAAAACTTACCAATGCTTTATTTTGTCTTTGGGTTTTCATCTTCAGGATATCGTCTAACATTGACATCTCTATACACAGGCCAATAATTAATCATAATAATAATATATCGCCATAATCTTGTATGGTTAATTTTTACTTTGCAAAGTACCTTTACATATATGATTTTATCCTCTCTACAACCCTTTAAGGTAAGTTGGCCAATAATTATTATCTTCATTTTATAGATATGGAAAGTAAAACTCTTGGCTGGTTAATGAAGAAAGAATAAATTATAGTTATTGAGTTCTTACAATGTACAGACAGTTTTTAGATCCCACTACAGTCCTGTGAGTTCCCCCTTTTGCAGAAGCAAAATGGAAACTTGTAATTTAAATAACTAAAGTTACACAGCTGGTGAAGATTGGAATTGCAATTCAAACACAGGGCACTCTGGCTCCAAAGCTATTATACTTTCCATTACATCCTGATGCCTGAAGTTGCATAAACAGTCAAGAACACAGCCTGAACAAGTACCGTGCACTCTGGACTCTTTCCCAAACTAGTAATCTAATCAATAGCTGTTCTTATAACAAAGGTTATGAAATTAATCATTAGTAAAAGAGCTGGAACTGTATTTAATGGCATTTTATTCAAAACCATTTTATAAAAATATGACAATCAAATAATCAAGCATGTTTATTAATTTTTAATGAAATAAGAAATAATATAACTTTAGTCATTTCATATTGCTTTTATTTATTTACTTTTTACTTCTTTACAGAGTTCTGTTATGTGCTTTTGTATTTGTATAAGTGTATATTCATATATTTATGCACACCTAATTGTGCTCTATCTGAACAAAAGAATTTCTGTTTTGTGTACTGAGAGCTCTGGCTACAATAGATTACAAAGGATTTAGATGGTGATTATCTCTGCCTTACATCCTGAGAATTGAGACCATTTTAAAAATCTAAGTCTCTGGAATGGACTCTGCGATTTCTCCTCATCTAAAAGGTTGCTCATTCCTACCTTTAAACTTGCTGAGAAATTTACCTCAATAATAACCTTTGATTTAGAGTTCCATAGATTAATTTTATATTATGTAAAGATCATTTTCCTTTGATCTAAATGCTGTCATAGTCTTGTACTATGGGACAAGGTTAATCAGATTGCACCATTAGTGTTTTTTTAATGTCATTCTCATTATTTCATGTATCTTTATCATTTCCTTTTATTATTCCCCTTTTCAGAGTTTCTTAAATCATGTGCCACATACATAATGTATTTTAAAAGTTCTTTGAAACACTAAATTGCTCTGAGTTTAGAAATTGGCATAAACACTATTAATAACAGCTTCTCCTTGTTATAAAGAAGCCTGCTTTAAACATGAGCACACACACAACAGAAAGAGCTGAAAGTCACAGCTGTTTGTTTAAAAGTGATCTTAGAAGGATGTTTTCTATGGAAGTGGGTTCAAAGATGCTTTTGGATTTGTAAATTAGAGTGTCACTGGTATCCACTGAGGAATTGTGGTAGATTGATGGAGCTGAAGGCAGAGTCCCCCACATGATATGGACTGGGAGAAGTGGAAGTAGAGCTGGTGATGGGTAGAAGATGCTTTCCAAGCGTTTGATAGAGAAGATGGCAACCTGCGGGAGGATTAGGGTCAACTGAAGGATCATGAAGGAAAGAGGAAATGCACATGTGAACTCTTTGAACAGGCTGGCATGATTTCATGCATGAAATGTTTTGTGTATGACCATTTGGTCATTTTTTAATTCGCTTAAATGAATTACCAAAACTTCTTAATCCATATATGCCCTGTTTTCTTTCCTTCCTTCTTTCTGTCCCCCTTTCCCTCCCCCATTTTAACTATATTTTTTAAGCACCCACTGTATTCCCAAAGGTTATTAGTCTCTGATATTATACGGTAAGACATAACTTATGTCCTCAATGAGTATATAAACTGCAATGGCACTATGATCTGTTAGTCTAAATGCATCTGTCTAAACAGAAGAGAAAAGGGAAGCAGGGCTAGCATATAATTGGTTCAAGTGACTTTACATAATCATTGCAGTCATTTCTAAATGTCTCAGGCCATATCCTAAATAACCTGTTCAAAAACGTTGCTTGGAATAGGAATTAGGCTTCCTGTTTTGTACTTCCCAGACCCACAATGGGAGAAGGGGATTTCTCCATTTATAATCTTCTGGCATCTCTCAGATGTGTTATGAACTTCCAGAGATTTCATACAGTGACTTTGAGGATGTATCTGGGTTTCAGCATTGTGTTGTCTGCTTCATTTTGGCCTAGAGACTCTTATGATCTCTTCATCATTATCCTTACTGAAAAAAAGTGAAAGCAAAATAAAATTTCACTAATTCAGTTTTTTAAAAAAATTCAAACATTCGGAAAAGTTGCAAAGCAGTTCCAGGAAAGTTTTATTTTTCTTTCCTGAACCATTTGATAGAAAGTTGCTCTTGTAATGCCCACCCTTCTTGATTGCTTTAGTAGGTAATCTCTAAAACTCAGGGCATTCTTTTCTGTAACCTCAATACAACTATCAAAGCCAGGAAATAAACATAGATATGCTACTTTCATATCTATGCTAATTATCCCAGTAATGTTCTTTGTAGAAAAATGGCCCAATCCAGAATCCAACGTTGCATTTGTGTAATTATTCTTTAGTCTCTTAATTAATGAAACATTTTCAGATTTTCCTTGGTTTTTATAAACAATGCTTTTTCAATATTTAAGGCCAGTATTTTGTATAATGTTTCTTACTTTGGGTTAGTTTGATGTGTTATGATTAGTTCAGGGTTATGTAATGCTGGCATTGATATCATTGTAATCTCTTCATTACACACTATCAGGTACACACAATTTCATTTTGTCAGGTTACTAGTGATGCTAATTTTGATCATTTGATTAAGGTTGCATTCACCAGTTTCCTCTACTCTAAAATGACTCTTTTACCTTTTTTATTTTTTAATAAGTATTTTGGGGGAGGTAGTTTGAAACTATGAAAATATACCATTCTATATTCAAATTTCACCCACAGCTTATCACATCTATTAGTATTTCTTGGCAGAGTTAATTATCATTATGATGGTTGTCAAATGATGATTTTCTGTCATTCCTTCAACATTTACTAGTTAACATTTCACTGTGAAGAAAGAATTTATTTCCTCTCCATATTTAATTTACTTATTTATATCAGTTTGGACCCTGAATTCACATTTTATTTAATGGGTTTTCATCTGCTAATTTTGTTATTTATTTAGATGCAGATTTGTGCCAGATTTGGCCAGTGGTGTCTCCTTCATGTACTTTAGCTGTATGTTCATAGGTCTTTGGCATTTTTTACTTTACTGGCCCAGCAAGTTGTTTCAGGTTCATCTTTTCTTCCCCTGCCCCAGCCCTGGAGTAAGCCACCTTTTCAAGGAGCCCTGGCTCCACTTAGTGATGATTTTAGAAACCAGGATCTGAGAACTAGGTGTGCTCAGAGCTATTGAGCTGTAATTATTCCAGCCTTCTTAGTGGACAGAACTAAAGAAACTAAAGAATACATACACACACACGTACACATAAATGTATGTATATGTTTGTTTGCTTAGGCACATGTACATTTCTCTGCCTCTCTGTCTCTCTAGTCTATATTGAGACCATGAGTTCATATGGATTCTAACAATTCTAATCCAACAGCAAGAGTAAATTTTAGTTTTTTTCTTTCCTTCTTTAACAGTATTTCTCTAACAAATTCCTTCTCTGACTGTAAGAAAATTGACTCCCATTAATATCGGCATATCTACTTATGGGATCAATCACCCTCTATGTCATTATTCTCCCATCACTCTTCTCCCTCTGTTTCAGACACTCTCCCCTACACCCTACACTGTGGCATTATTTTTACATTCTAATTGGGCTTACCATCTTGCTTGGGCTCCAGCAGTGTGGGCCAGATTGCTATCCTCTGCTACGTCTGAATAAGTGGAAGGTCTCATCACCCCACTTGGCCTCTGATAGCCTGTGCTAGGTTACCACCATCTCCACCACTGCCATAGTACCAACCACACACATTTCCAACCCCTCTCTCTACCATGTGGATGCCTTGCAAGGAAGGAAAAAAAAAAGGAGGACTTCAGTTTGAGTGTCATTTTGAACTATCATTCTCATAGTTGCTATGTTTAATAACTTTTGTTAATAAGTTTATCCTTTCCCTCACCTCTTATAGTTAATCTGTTGTTGAGACCTGATGGTGGTACCTCTAAATCACATTCTGAACCAGTTGACATTTTTTGTTTCTCTTGCTTCCCAAGATGATGGAAGCCACCTTCATCTTTATCCTGGCTTATGTTAATGGCCTCTTAACTGATCTCCTTGCCCACCCTCCTTGCCCACCCTCCTTGCTCATCTATGATCAGCTTCTCACACAGAAACAGAGCGATCTTTCCAAAATGCAAATCATATCATGCCATTGTCTTTCTAAAACCCCTTAGTGACTTCCTTTTGCCCTTGGGATAAAACCCAAATTCCCTACCATGCCTAGTTCTTTGGGAGCTGGCCCTGGCTGCCATTCTGATTTTATATCATTCTTATCTCTATTTCTACTTATGATGCTCCAGCTTTTAAGATCTTAGACTATTATTTGTGAACAATATATATTTTATTACTTTCCTTAGGTCTTGGACTTGTGGATTGCTTGCCTGCATCTCTCTGACCACACTTCTGACCATGATGTGTCTGCTTCTCTCTAAGGCAGTAGTTTAATCAGAAATGTCTACCTTGACCACATAAATTAAAATAGCTCCTCTTGATAGATAGTGATACACTGCAATTGTTTCTATAGCTGCTATATACCGAGGATCTAGCAGAGTGTCTGGCACAAAAACAGATCCACAATGATCGTTTGTTGAATGCTTTTTGAAATTGTCACCATTTATCAACTTCCTCACATAGATGACTGGTTATTTTTTCTTACTTTAATATAATTATGAAGTAAATAAATATAAATAGCAAATACTTTCTGTTGTCTTTGGCATTTTTAGTTGGCTCAGATTTTTGAAATCTCTGTAAAAGATGGCAGGATAGTATGTCCTATTATCAATGATGTAAAAATGATTACTATAAAGCTATAAGAATATGAGAAAGATGACATCCATTGTGTGTTGCAGTAAGGAAAATGAAGTATTCAAGGGAAATTCTTAGTTTATAACTTGATCAAGTGATATGTGGTAGTTAGGTTTCAGGTATCACCTTGGCCAGATGATGGTGCCCAGCTGTTCTGTTACTTTGGACTTCAATCATCAACATGTGAAAATCATCTATGGCTATGGGGCCAACCCAGACATTTGGATATACAGAAAGGAAATACCCCAGGGAAAGTTGTCTGAACCCAGAAGCTAGGAGAGAAGGCCAGCAGACATCACCATGTGCCTTCCCATGTGATAGAGAAACCCAGAGGAAAGGTTGCTGCTTTACCTCCAAGGTACTGTAAATTTATAACTAAATAAATGCCCTTATAAAAGTCAATCCATCTCTGGTGTATTGTATTCAGGCAGCCATAGCAAACTCAAACCAATTTTGGTAGCAGAAGAGTGGGGTACTCTTGCATTCACAAAAACAAAACATGCTGAGATGACTTTTTAAATGGATAAGGGGAGGATTCTGGAAGAATTGGGAGGAACTTGGTAGAGAAAGTATAGATCGCTTTGGAGAGACTGTTAACTAGAAATATGAACTCTGAAGAACTTCCATGGAAGACTGAAAGGAGGATAACCCTTGTTTTGAAGTGGGATAAATTTTGGCAAAATTGAGTCCTGGTGCTGGATGGAAGGCAGAATTTGAATGTGATGATCTGGGATGCCTGGCTGGGGAGATTTTGAAGCTAAGTGGGGAGGATGCAGCCTGGTTTCTCCTTGAAGCTTATAATAAAATGTGACAGAAGAAGGTTAGGCTAAGAAATGAACTTCTGGGATAAAGAAAACAGAAATTGATTGTCTGGGTAATTATGAGCTTCCAGAAAGTGAGACCCCAGAGAATAGTGCCCCCAAGAGGATTTAACCAAACATGGAACCAGTCATTCATTACAGGATGAGACAGGATTGGAGATAGAGTTAGGATCTGTGGAAGGTCCTATGTCTGAAGGCTTTGATGTCCATTATGCTTCTTGCCAAGTGAACACAATTTTTGCAAGATATATATAAACAGAACCACTGCCAGTCTGGACAAAAAAGGACAGAAAATGGACAATTAGGAGGAAAAATAATCACAGAGGCATAACCTGGGAAGCTAAGATCTGAAGCCAGGAAACCTGAGGCCAGGAGACAGGAAGTTCCACCTGTGCATGTGAAGGGGGTGAGTTTTCCTCAGAGGCAGAGGGTGGGCCTTCTGCCTTAGGGTCATAAGACTTCTGGTGCTCCAGGTCTTGGAGAAGATGCAGCACATTCCCTAGATGCTTGAGGAGGGTGGGGCCAAGAAAATAGATGGTCTCCCCAGTGTTCTCCAATGTTGCAACCCTCACCCCAGTGTTTGGAGAGAACAGGCTCTTTCTCCTTTGGAAAGAATAGGATTGCCACTTTCTAAAAGCTTTGAGGATGAATGACTCACAGACTTTGAAATCTAATGGAGTTTCCCTGCAGGTTTTTGAAATTGTTTAGGTCTGGTGAACACTGTTTTCCTTCGAAATTCTCCTTTATGACAATGGGATCACTTATCCCATGACTGTTCCTTCTTTGTATATTGAAAGCATGGAACTTGCTTTAAGTTCACAGGTTCAATGCCAGAGAATTTTTACTTTAGGACAGACCATGCCTGTAACTGACTTTGATGAGATTTTGTACAATTTTTGAGTTGGTACTGTATTTGTATTGTTTCTGAAATGATTTAAGGCTTTTGTGATATTGTGATGAAATGAATGTATTTTGTATATGAAAGGTTTAGTGCATAATATGTGGGATGATGAGCATTATTAGGAAAAATAATGTCTGATTTGTTTTCTATTTAGAGATTAAGGATGATTTAAGGTAATGTGTAAAATTGCCAAGTTGACAAGGGATCTACACTGTAGTAGTTAGGTTCAGGTGTTAACTTGGTCAGGTGGTGCTGCCCAGTTGTTCTTTTGCTGTGGAATTTAATCATCAGCATGTGAAATTCATCTATGGTTGATTACATCTGCAGCTAAGGCGAGTGCCTTCTACAGTGAGTGATGTTGAGTTTGATTAACTGGATGCTTAAAAGGAGAGTCAGAAGAGAGAGAAGTAGTTCAGTGCAGGTCAGCCCAGCTCGGCTCAGAGCTCAGAGCCAACACAGACCCAGACGTTTGGAGATGAGGAAAGGAAATGCCCTGTGGAAAGCCAATTGAACCCAGCAGCTGGGAGAGAAGACCAGCAGATGTGCCCATGTGCCTTCCCATGTGACAGAGAAACCCAGAGGAAAGTTAGCTGTCTTTCCTTTGAATTATACATTTGTAACTAAGTAAATCCCCTTTATAAAAATCAGTACATCTCTGGTGTTTTGCACCCTGGCTACATTAGCAAACTAAAACATGATACTTTCTTGAGTTCTTCCTCATATTGGTCATTACTAATATGTAGGAACACTACTGATTTTTGTATGTTGATCTTATACCCTGCCACTTTGATGAACTCATTTATTAATGTTGGTATCTTTGTTGTTGATTTTTCAGAACTTTTTATATATAGATTCATGTCATCTGCAAATAGTGAAAGTTTTACTTCTTCCTTTCAAAACTGGATGTTTTCTATTTCTTTTTCTTCCTTAATTGCTCTAGCTAGAACTTCTAGCACAATGTTGAATAACAGTGGTGACAGTGGGCATCTTTGTCTTGCTCAGATCTTTGAGAGAAAGCTTTGTCTTTCACCATTGACTACAATGTTAGCTTGGGTTTTTCATTTTTACCCTTTATAATGTTGAGGGAATTTCCTTCTATTCAGTCTCTCTAAGTATTTTTATCAAGAAAGGATGCTGGATCTTGTTAAATGCCTTTTTTCTGCATCATTGGAGATGAAAATATATATTTTCTCCCTTCACTGTATTAATATGGTACATTACATTAATTTTCTTGTGTTTAATCCCCCTGCCTACCTGTAATAAAATCCACTTGATCATGGTATATAATGTTCTTAATATGTTGGATATGGCTTGCAAGTATATTGTTGAGTATTATTGCATCTATATTCATTATAAAGATTGAGCTGTAATTTTCTTTTCTTAAAGTATCTTTATCTGGCTTTGGTATTAGGGTGATGTTGGCCTCATAGCATTAGTTAGGTTGTGTTCGTTATTCTTCCATTTTTGGGAAGACTTTGAGCAGGATTTAATTAATTTGTTTAGGAATGATTGGTAGAATTTCCCTGGGAAACCATCTGGTTCTGGGCTTTCCTTTGTTGGTAGATTTTTGATGACTGATTCAGTCTCTTGTAACTGGTCTGTTGAAGGATTCTATTTATTCTGATGTCAGGGTAGGTTGCTTTGTGTTTCTAGGATTTTTTCCATTTCATCTAGATTGTCTAACAATATTATTGGCATAGATTTGTTTATGGTATCCTCCTATGATACTTTTTATTTCTGTAGGGTCAGTAGTAATGCCCCCCAACTCAATTCTGATTTTATTTGTATCTTCTCTGTTTTTCCTTTTTCAATCTAGCTAAGCATTTGCCAATTTCATTGCTCTTCTCAAAGAACCAACTTTTGGTTTTGTTAATATTCTCTATTGTTTATTATTCTTAATTTAATTTATTTCTGCTTTAATCTTTGTTATTTCTTTCCTTCTGCTTGCTTTGGGGTAAGTTTGCTCTTTGTTTTCTTGTTCCTCCAGCTGTGTATTTAGGTCTTTGATTTTAGCTTTTTGTCTTTTAATGTAAGCAGTTAGGGCTAAAAACTACCCTCTCAGCACTCCTTTGATGCAGCCCATAAGTTGCAACATGCTATGGTCTTCCTTAATTGGCCCACTGATTGTTTAAGTGTATTATTAACCTCCACATATTCGTATATTTTCCAGTTTTCCATTTGTTACTTATTTCCAGCTTCATTCCATTATCATCAGAGAAACTGCTTTGTATAATTTCAACCTTTTTACATTTATTGAGACTTGTTTTGTCATCCAACTTGTATTTTATCCTGGATAACGATCCATGAGCACTTGAGAAGACTATCCATTCTGTTTGGGGTGCAATGTTCTTTATATCGCTGTTAGGTCTAGTTCATTCATCATATTATTCAGGTTCTCTGTTTTCTTATTGATTCTCTGTCTAGATGTTCTATCTGTTCATTAGAGTCATGTCCTGAAGTCTTCAACTATTATTGTAGAGATGCATATTTCTCCTTTCAGTTTTGCCAGTGTTTGCCTTATTTCTTTTGGAGCACTATGGTTAAGTGCATAAATATTTATGATTGTTATTTCTTTATTATGGATTGCCCTATTGATTAGTATATAGTATCCTTCTTGGTGTCTTAAAACAGTTTTGCATCTAAAGTCTATTTTGTCCAATATTAGTATTGCTACCTCATATTTTCTTTGGTTACCATTTGTGCAAAATGCCTTTTTCCAACTTTTCACTTTCAAACTATTTGGATCCTTGTGTCTAAGTTGAGTCTTTTGTAGACAGCATGTAGATGGATTATAGTTTTTTAAATCCATTCTGCCAATTTGTGTCTTTTGTTGGGCTGTTTAATCCATTAACTTTCAATGTTATTATTGTAAAGGCAGTACTTACTTCAACAAGTTTACCCTTGTTTTTTATATGTCATATCTTATCTTTGTCTCTCTTTTTTACCCTTTCAGTTTTCCTTACCGGTAATCTTCATTTCTATACTTCCTCCAAGCCTCTCTGTCCTTTCTTTTCCTTTCAGCCTGTAGACTCCCTCTAGTATTTCTTAGGGAAGTATCTTGTTGATGAACTCTCAGTTTTTTTTTTTATTATCTGTGAACATTTAAATTATCCATCTTTTAAAAATTTAATTAATTAATTAATTAATTTTTGCATGGGCAGGCACCAGGAATTGAACCTAGGTCTCTGGCATGGTAGGTGAGAACTCTGCTTGCTGAGCCACCATGGCCCGCCCTCCATCATTTTTTTTTTAGGTGAGATTTTTTTCAATCAAGTTGATGAGGTATAATCTAGAGGCAGCAAAATTTGCCCTTTCAGGAGCATAATGGCATGAGTTTTGACAAATGTATATAGTCATGAAACGAAAACCATAATTAAGATATAGAACATTCCCATCACTCCAAAGAAGTACACATGTGTCCTTTTGCAGTCAGTCACCTAACCTCGGCCCTAGTACCTAGCAATCACTGATCTGGTATCTGATCTTTTTTGTCTTTTCAGAATGTTACAGTGCAGTCATAGAGTATGTAAATTTTGTGCTGTCTTTCCCCAGCAATGCTTTAAACATTCATCCATTTTGTTGCCTGTCTTGGTGCTTTATTGTTTTCCTATTTGCTGAGTTGTATTCCATTAGAAGAAGGTGCCACAAATTGGTTATTCATCCACTTGTGAATGGATATCTGAATTATTGCCAATGTTTGATTACTATAAATAAAGCTTTATAAGCATCCATATACAGGTCTTTTGTGGACATATGTTTTCATTTTTATTGGGTAAAATACCAGAAATTGGATTGCTGGGCATACAGTAATTAAATTATGGGATTTTATGAGAAATTGCCAAAACTTTATCATTTTGTATGTAATGTATACAATTACATTAATTCTCTCTAATTTTTGAAAGATAGTTTTGCCAGATAAAGAATTCTTT
Source organism: Tamandua tetradactyla (assembly GCF_023851605.1). Taxonomy (NCBI): domain Eukaryota; kingdom Metazoa; phylum Chordata; class Mammalia; order Pilosa; family Myrmecophagidae; genus Tamandua; species Tamandua tetradactyla. The sequence continues at coordinate 119,212,007 of NC_135334.1, read as the reverse complement.
GGTAGCAGTTTTTATTTTTCAGTACCTTAAATATATCATACCACTGCATTTTAGCCTCCACTGTTTCTAATGGTAAATAGGCACTTAATCTTTTTGCAGTTCTCTTGTATGTGACAAATTGCTTTTCTCTTGCTGCTTTAAGGATTCTCTTTATTTTTGGCATTTGAAATTCTAATTAGTATGTGTTTCAAGGTAGGTCTATTAGGATTTATTCTGTTTGGAGTACATTATGCTTTTTGGACATGTATATTTCTTTCTTTCATAGGATTTGGGAAATTTTTGGCCATTATTTCCTCAAATATTATTTCTCTTCTCCTCCTGGGATACCCACAGCACATATGTATTTGCATTTTGTACTGTTATTCAGTTCCCTGAGATCCTGCTTAATTTTTTCCATTCTTTTCTCTATCTAGTTCTTCTGTAAGATTTCAATTATTATGACTTCTATTTCACTGATTCTTTCTTCTGCCTATTCAAATCTGCAGTTGTATGCCTCTAGTGTATTTAATCTCTACTGTTGTGCCTTTTACTCCCATAAGTTCTGTTTTGCTGCTGTTGTTGTTATTATTATACTTCCATGTTCTTCTTTATGCTCACCTAGTGTCTGCATAATATCCATGATCTCTTTAGTGGTATTTTCCTTCATATCCTTGAATTGATTTAGGAAATTTGTTTGAACATCTCTGATTAGTTGTTCCAAATTCTGTGCCTCCTCTGAAGTTTTTAATTTGTTGCTTTGACTGGATCATATCTTCCTTTTCCTTAGTATGGCTTGTAATTTTTTGCCAATGGCTAGGCATCTAATTATCTTAATGGGTTTACTCTGAAAGTCAGCTTCTCCCTCTTGCATAGGGATTTGTTATTGATTGGCTTTGTGTTAAGGCTCTTTTTTGATGCTCATTTCTACTTATTCTAGACTTTTAGAATTGCCCATGTTTAATTGATTAGGTTTATTCATCTCTTCTTCATCTGAATTTTGCCCTGGGTATGTGGTACAATTTCTAAGATTGCAGTAGTTGTGTAATTGCTTCACCCCCAGGAGAAAGCTTCCTTTCATCTGTTCCTTCTTCAGGAAAATAGTTCTGTCTGTTTTTGTTTTGCCTTTATAAATTAGTCTTTCATTTCCTATACGTGTTTTGCTTGGGGAGCAAATTCTGTGAGGAGGGTCAACCTGGAGAGGAATTTTCCAAGTCAGTATTTCCCAGCTTGAACAAGAGCTAGGGACTCATGTAGGGGGTGCAGACCAGTCCCAAAGCACCCTGAGGAGAGGGTCAGGAAAGAGCCCAAATGCCTTTTTATTTTTAACATTTTTAATTATGAAATGTAATATATGCACAAAAAAGCAATACATTTAAATTTAAGAGTACATTTTAACAAGTGGTTTTAGAACAAATTTCAAAGTATTATATGGGTTACAGTTTGGCCATTTCAGATATATCCTTCTAGGTGCTCTAAAACATTGAAGACTAAAAAGAAATAGCAATATAATGATCATGAGTCAAACTCATTTGCTAAATCTTATCTTCTCTGATACAGCTCCTCCTCTTCCTTTTATCCTTTTCCCACTCTTTAGAGATATTTGGGCAATGGCCATTCTAACTTCTTCATGTTTAAAAGGGGTGTCAACATTGTGGGGTAGGGGGATGCAACTGGTTGAAGCTCCTGGAGAGACTGATACCTCTGGGTTTCAGGGCTTCTCTGGATTAGGAACCATCTGGAAGTTTTAGGTTTCTGAAAAATAAACTTAATGAGTGAAACTTTTATTAAGTCTCAGACAGATTCCTAGATATTCTTTAGGGTTTACAGGAATACTTTGGTTGGGGCTTGGCATACCATGGCAATTAGCAATATCTAGCTGAAGCTTGCATAAGAGTAACCTCTAGAATCGTCTCTTGACTTTATTTGAAATCTCTTAGCCTCTGATACCTTATTTTATTTTCCTCCTTTTGGTCAGGAAAGCATTACTGATCTCATGGTCAGGGCCAGGCTCATCTGTGGGAGTCATGCCCCATATAGTCAGGAAGACTTATATCCCTGGACATCATGCCCCATGTAGAGGGAGGGTAATGATTTCACTTGCAGAGTTGGGCTTAGAGAGAGAGAGAGAGAGAGGAAACATCTGAACAATAAAAAACATTCCCTAGATATAAATCTTAGGTGTTATTATAGGTAGGCTTAGCTTCTCTGTTAAAGACGTAAGTTTCATAAGATCAAGGCTCAAGATCAAGGGTTTGGCCTATTAATTTGGGAGTCCCTATTGTTTGAGAGAGTAGCAGAGATTTCCAAGATGGGAAAGTTGAATAGTTCCATATTTTTTTTCTTTTTCTCCAGTCCCTTGCTAATACTTTTTAATTATCTGCCTAACATACTATGAAATGTATTACATTAAGTGATACAGAATTGTGAAATCTCATGCCAATTCTAAATTCCATGTGCTCAAGTTGTTTAACTGAACTGGTCAGACAGGTTAAGTTAGATTGTGTGCTATAGAAAATGTAGGTCTTGGACAAAATAAACCTCTCTTCCTTAAGTCTCATACTGTAGTTGAAGTTCTAAAATACAGACAATATCATCCTTTACCCTGTATTCTGATTTACCTTAGTCCTAACCAGACTGGCATTGTTGTCATCTCTAACTGAAGCCTGATCTCTTTACCGTATATAGCAATGCTGACTTTCAGAGCTGCAGAACTCCCACTCTTAGTCTTATGTGTCACACAGGTACCCAAAGTTCCAGGAAAATACCAGATTATATACATATAAACACAGCATCTCAGAATTTAGAAATAACACTTAAAGCTCTGAAATAAATGTGTCTGCTTACAATCTAGGCCCCAATTTTTATAAGTATTTTCTAAAAGAGATGATACAATATTTGTCATTTTGTTTTTGTCTTATTTTGCTCAACATAATGTCCTCATGGTTGATGAACCTTGTTGCATGCCTCATGACTTCAGTCCTTTCTGCAGCCTCCTAATATTCCGTAATGCATATACACCACAGTTTGCCCTTCTGCTTCTCAGTGTTCTCTTCAGCAACCTCCATCCATTGGATGCCATGAATTACATTGTCAGAAGAAGTTCCTGCTTTCAGTTCTTTTGAGTATATTCCCAGTAACGGGATTGCTTCATCATGTGGTGACACTATATTTAGACTCCTGTGGATACAGTGCATTACATTCCAGAGGGCCTGCCCCATTCTGCTACCTGACCAGCAGTGCATAGGTTACCTCACTCCACATTTTCTCCAGCACTTGAGTCTTTCTGTTTACTTATTTTGAATCTGCAGATTCTGTTTGGATATATTCACGGGCATATATTCTATCCAAAGCAAACAATGTTTCACAGTATCCTCACTTAGTTGTACAATCATCATCACTCTCAATTTTAAACAACTGTCATTGCTCCAAAGAGAAAAATAACAGATAGATACACCCATACCAAAGAGAAAATCCCTAACGCCCCTTAACTCACGTCCCCCACTTGGGGACAGGCACAGACTAGTTCCAAGGCGCCCTGGGGAGAGGGTCAGGAAAGACTCAAAAATGCCTTTTTAATGGCTCCCCAAAGCTGCCCTTTTCCAGCCTGCCCAGCAGTTGGCACTCTTCAATCTGTGCCCCCCCAGCCCTAAGGAAGTGCTGCCTCTTTCACCTCTGCCGCCTCCCCCCTGGGGGCTGGGTTGAAACAACCGCCTCTGTGGTTTTGTGTCCCAGGTGGGCTAATACAATGGTTCAGACGACCCAGCAATCTAAATTTGACAATCAAACACCGTGACCAGTCCTTGGCCAGCCCCCCCACCCCCATTCTTGGGGAGCCTTTCTCGTCCCTCTCCATCTGCAGCAGCCAGCCAGGGCCGTGAGTGGGGATGTGCACTGGCACCATCACAGACCTCGTTTTCTACCAGCTTCTCAGTCTCTTCGTCCTCCTCAGCGGTGCTCTCCTGGCCCCTAGAGCCCCAGAGCAGTTGTTTCAGACCATTTCTGCCTGTCCACTAGCTGTTTTTGGAAGAGGAGTGAGTGCTGGGGACACTACTCCACCGTCTTCCCCACATGTTCCTAGCAAATGACACTTCATCATCACCAGAACCACTATTTTTCTACATTGGAGATTATCAGGAAGTTCCCTGTATGACCATAACCACTGCATTGCAGGATGTTCAGTTTATACTTCTCTCATCTCTTACGAACAGTTTCTTGTGGAAAGCTTCTGCATCTGGGTTCATATAGTTTTCCTTAGAATATTGAGAAATATGCCTTTCTAAATTCTAGGTTAGGATATAATAATACCATAATTTTCCTTAGGTGGTTGGTTGGCTTTAACTTCTAAAATCCCATGGTCACTGATTATCTCCCCAAATTCCTGTAGTTTACACACCAGTGGTTTCCACCACCATTCAGTCTAGAGAGCCATTCTCTCATTGCCTCCTCTAATAAAAAAAGATGGAATTAATAGCCTCAGATATGTGCCACATTTTTTAGGTTTGCGTTTGTCCAAATAACAATGCATTAGAGGCCCTATCCAAATTAATACTAAGTTCCAAATCTGTTTTACTAAATTATTCTGAATTTACCCTTGCTTTATAATGTTTTTTTTTGCACATGCATATAAGAGGATACTTAAACCATTTCCCTTATTATTCTGTACACTTATAGATCCTTTACTACTAAATACATCATTTATTTCAATATGACCTATGCTAGGCACGTGAATGAATAGAGGGTCATCCATTTTTAAGGCATTATGCCTTTTTCCCATTTTGCATGTTGGGAACAATATAACTTCATTTCTTAACTGAGTTATAAAGTGATTTCTTGACTGCCCTTTGAATTGGAATAAAAAATATTGCCAAGGGAAAGGTTTGCGAAGAAGTTTAGCTGTTGTGTGATGAATCAATTGCAGATGGGCATGAGAGGAGGCAAAGGGACCCTACAGTAGGCTAATTCCATCATCCCAATGAGAGATGATGGTGGCAAGTACTGGGGTCATAGCAGTGAAAGTGGTTAAAAATAGGCAGTTTCAAAACATGCTTTACTAGCGCTACTAATAAGACTTGCTGATGGATTCAATATGGGTGCTGAGGAAAAAAATAACACACTTAAATAGACTGTTAATAATCATTTGCAAAAAAACCCAGATACCCTAGGCATTCTTCTCTTCCCATTAATGTAAGTTGAAATATCAGTTTGCTCAGACAGCACTTTATTTAGATACATTATAAATCAAGTGTTCTTAATTATCAGATATCCAGGGGTAACTTAAGGGGCTAATGAATCATCTGAAACTGCATGAAAAATTTCATGTTTATGAATATGCTTTTACTAGGAAGAAAGTGCCATATATTTTTTTTATCATGCTATTAAAAACATCTTTGAACAACTACAGGTTAAACGCCTCTACTACTCCATTGTTCCACAAAATTGTGTAACAAACCACTGTAAAACCAAAGTGTTAGTTTGTTTGCAATATTCCAGAATGCAATATTCCAGAAACGGATCAGCTTTTATAAAGGGGATTTATTCAGTTGCAAGTTTAGAGTTCAAGGCTGAGAAAATGTCCAGACTAAAGCACCAACAGAAGGTTACCTTTACTCAAGGAAGGCTGATGCTGTATGGAAACCTTTGTCAGGTGGGAAGTCACCTGGCTGGCATCTGCTGGTCTCTTGCTCCTGGGCTCTGCTGCTCTCAGCCTCTGTTTCCTGTGGGGGTTCCTCACTTGGCATCTATGGGCCTTCACTTAGCAACTCTGGAACACAACTCTGGGTTCTGGCTTGTTCAGGATCTCATGGGAAGGCACATGGTGACGTCTGCTGGGCCCTAGGTCTCACGTTGGCTCTGGAGCAAATGCTCTCCGAGTGTCTGTATGTACTTTGTCATTTCTGAGGTTTCTCCAAAATGTTTCCCCTTTTAAAGACCAGTCATCTAATTAAAACCTACCTAGAATGGGTGGAGTCACATTTCCAGCTAATCAAAAGGCCACCCCCACAATTGGGGGCCTCACAGCTCTGTGGATATGATCTAATCAAAAGTTGCCACCCTACAATATTGAATCAAGATGAGAAGAAATGGCAGCCCCCACAAGATGAAAACACGGCTTTTCTGGGGTGCATGACACATTCAAGCCAGCACAACCAGTGAATTAAAGCAGCATCATGCATTCTCACTCACCAGCACACATGTCAAGCGCGGTGGTTCTGCTGGTCTCAGTTGGGCCTAGGTGGACTTGGCACCAGGTCTTCGGTTCAAGTGACAGAAGCTTCTGGTGTCACTTGTCCATCTGGGAGTGGTGAGCCACTGCGGCATGTTGTTTCCATGGTGTGGACAGAAGTCCAAGAGAGAAAGTCCAGCTGCACAAGCACATTTCAAGCCTCTGCTTGTGTAATGCTTGCTGACATCCCATTGGCTGAAACAAGTCACATGACAAGTTGCAAAGACAGAGGGTGGGAAAGGTCACTGCCTCTAGTGGGCGGAGCCGTAGTCACATGACAAAGGGTATTTATGACTTGCTTGTTTATTCCTGATTTTTTATTTTCCTTTCTAACCTTCTACTACCAAAATAAAGGTGGAGTTTTGAGGAAAAAGGGTATTTTTTTTCTCCTGCCCCATAGGACCCCTTGCCTGGACTTTGTAGTTGAGATCTTCTTCAGTGAAGTCTTGATTTTTGGCTGTGGTTTGATGGACTATTGTGAGGCTGTATACAAAGTTTATCTTTCCCAGTGAGTTTAACTCAATAGCCCATTCCGGAACTCACTAAAATGAAAGGACTTTGCCTTATTATGTCAGCTTGTAGTCAAGCTGCAAAGAAACAAAATAAAAAACAAAACAAAACTGACAAATAAGACACCTCTCCTTTCCCAAAATCTGTGAAGACCCATTTTCACTGCTTGGAATATCATTTTGCTTTTCTGGCACCTCAGTATCCCCTGGAGCTATTACTAAAGGGTCTCAAAACTTAGAATATCTCCTTTCTTTTCTCCCAATGTCAACTAATTCCAAGCAAGAAACAACTTATCCTGCATCGTTCCAGTCAAAGCACAAGCAGGGAGACGGTTTACATACAAAATCTGCCAGGAAATGTAGCTCCTGTCTCTCTCTGCCAACAGGATTAAAAATCATCTGTGAAATCAAGAACTCCCTGTAAACACTTCCAACCAGGTTTCACTCAGAACTCAGGTATCTGAAGGCCTCTTAGTTTCACATGTGTTTAAAAAACGTTTCTTTACATTCTCTGGCTCTTTATTGAAGAACAACTTTCCATTTTCTTGAAAGCATCTCCTCTCAAATGCATATGCAGTTTTGGTAGATGGATGATAGTAATGGGAGTACAATATTGTGAATATAATCAACAACGCTGAATTGTATACTTGAAAGTAATTTTAAAATGGGAAATTTTATATATGTTGCCAGAATATAAATTAAAAAAGAAACCTATAGAACTGAACAACACAAAGAGTGAGCCCTAAAGTAATGTGACTATAGTCAATAATATAATAATAAGAATATTGTTTCATCAATTGTAATAAAGTGACCACACTAATGCAAAATACTAACAATATTTTTGAATGTATTTTTGAAGAAAATACATTATCTTCACACAAAACACAGTTTTTGTGTGTGTGAGGGGAGTATATAGGAATTCTCTACATCCTGAATGATGCTTCTGTAAACCTAAATGGAAGGTTTATCATTTTGGAAAAGAAAAAAGAAAACAACACTGAGACTCTCAGAGTAGATGCAATGGCTGATTCTAGGACTAGGGCAGGAAATATACAAAATGATCCTGGAGTACCTTATAGTTTCAGAACTTCTCAATAAAAAAAACAAAAACAATCAACTGTCATAGCCAAGGGGTGCCTAAGGAGACATGATAACTACGAATGAGGTTTCAGACAGGATCCTGAAACATAAAAAAAAAATTAGGGAAAAACTGAAGAAATCTGAAGAAAGCATAAACTTTAGTTAATAAAAAGGTAATAAATAATTGTTTTTAAATTATGGAAAGTACTTAAAAAAAGAGGCACACAATTACCATACATACAAAACAAGCATTTTGGTATATTTCCATTTTTTAAAACAGTATAAATAGATACATAATTACCCAATACATAAGATGTATCCCTTCCCTGAAATAATGTCAACTGAATGTCAGATAAATTTGAGTTTGTATATGCATATATATAGCTATGCATTTATAAGTATATGTGTATACATATATACATCCATACATAAAGAATCATACTTTTTATAAGTTGTATGTGCTGCTTTTTTTCTTATTTATGATACTTTTCCCATGGCAATAGGCATTTATAAAGGAGATAATCGTGACTTCCCCATGATACTTGACTGACCTGCTCTATTTGGTCACTACTTCCTGCCTCTCCAGTTAGCCCTGCACTTGCCACGTGTGGGTTGTTTTGCCGGGCCCGGCTGGTCTTTTCACGCACTTGCACTTGCACTGGGGAGACCTGGTAGATCATGTTAAATGGGTTCTCAGCTTCACTGCTTAATTGTTGTGTGTTTTTAGGCAGCCCCTTACTTCTGAGTAGCGGTTATCTCCACGGGATTGCTGCAAGAGACAATGATCACGGGAGTTACTATAATATTTTGTACACAGGAAGGTGCTCAATGAATGAGCGAGTTCCTTTCCTCCCTTCTTAAAATGGACTGGCAGTCCTCTGCTGTGCCTCAGAAGGGTTCATCTGCAACCATTCCTGGTACCTGGTGACTTCGGTTTGGGTAGAAGGTCAGGGCTTATGCATTCTCAGCACAGTCCATTCTCTTGGACTGGCCCTGGAAAGGTACTTAGAGCACAGTGCATGCCACTGTGCTAAGCCCTCAATCCTCAGTCAACGTCAAATCCACCCAAGCTGTCCAAGGGATGTGTAGTTGTACCTTGGCTAAGCAAACACTGCTACTGTGCAGTAGATTTAGGATCCAAATGCAACTCCATGTTTGGTTTCAAAATCGTGCCTCCCAAATGGCAGTGCTTGTGATGGGACAGAAGACATGCTATCGGCCAGCATTGAAGGTTGTCATGGGCATCCTCACCACCTTTATTCAGGTCTGAAGATCTGCCATCTGCCTGGAGCCATCATCTTTCCTAAAGGGTCTGTCTTTCCTTTGGGCTGTAGTAAGATCTGTTTCCCAGATCACGTCAAATGAATGTCAGAAGGAACAAATGAATTGTGACAAGAGAATTGAAAGGGGCTGCCTTGCAGGGGAGGGTTGGGTCAGCTCCAGCTGTGCACATCTCTCCTAATACACCAAACCTTTGATTCTGGGGCCTCTAATCCAGTCCATTAGGGCCAATACATTCAATCTGGCCAATGGTTTTCATCATCTGGGGTGTTCTGAAGGCTGAGGTTGATTTCCCCTTATCCTGGAATGGCCTTTGATTGATCAAGGGCTGTTTGCTCTTCCCTTGGTTTTACATCACAGTTCCTCCCTGTATCTTTTAGTATCAGGTGCAATTTGTAGTCTTGTCTGAAGCCACCAGCTCACTTCACAGATGACGAATTGCGGTTGAGAGTAATGGGCCTATTCAGTTCAGCCCAGAGAGTATATTAGTGGATGATGGTCTGTAACTGCTGAGCATTAGACATCGTTCTCACTGCCCCAAGGTCATCTGCAGGGTCGCCTCTGCTCTCCCTTCCTCATCCCCATCCATCCCTCTCCTACCTCCAGCAGATCCAATTACATGGAAGTCATGAGGCCTTTAGTAGTGAATTTTGAGACTGTGGAGCAATGAGTCTTTTGTTACCCATCTAGGTCTGTTGCACTCCAAGTCACGAGCAGACAGACCTAGCACTTAAAGAGAATTCGCTGCAACTTAACTGATGAGCGTATTTGGGTTTTTCTATTTGAGGGAGTACCAGCCTCCTGCAAAAAGAGGCATTTTTTCAAGTGGGAAATCAGAAATCAAGCAGCTGGGGGAGTGTGTTAATTGAGCTTTTGAAATATTAGTTACTATATATATAACATAGTGCTGATAATTTTGATGCTACATTCTGGGCTTACTCCTAATTAAATGAAACAACGTGTGTGAATGTGATCAGTGTAATGATTGGCACATAATAGTGTAAATGTTTCCTTTCTTCCCTCACTCCCCTCCTTCTCTTCTTCCCCCTCCTTCTATGCCCCCTACTCATCCCTCCCTCCCTCCCCCCCCCCCCCCACCCCCGCCCCCGCCCAGGTCTTTCCTTCAACAATAGAGGCCTCAAGTTTTTCTAGCAGCAAACTGTAATTGTTAGAGACATTTAAATAACAGCAATGTCTGCAAAGAAACTGCCTCCTGACACTGCCTGTCAGCTCCCTAGGCCCCAGCAGGTAGCAGAGTGAAACTCCCTCCATCTGCAAAAAAGGGTAGTGTAGGAGTCGTTATCTTGCTCATTAGAGCTTTTGCCCGATCAGCTTCAATTAAATTGGAGCTGGAACAAGTTTATTTCATTTGTATGTGTAACTTTTGCTAGTACAGCAGAGAGTGGACAGGGGAGGCCAAGGTCCAATCACAGAGTTCTGACCTTGTTCAGGGCCAGCCCCACAGGGCTCTGTGTTAAGAAGGGCCCTGAGCTCGATTTAATGCACTGCTGTCGCTCTCTTGAAAATTCCTAATAACATTTGAACAAGGGACCTCCTGTTTTCAGTTGGCACTGGGCCCTGCAAATTATGTAGCCATTCCGGCTTTGAAGAATTAACCCTTCACCCCAGATTCAGAGGCTTTTTTTTACAGTTTCAAGTCCTAGGGACACCACTCTCTCCCTGAAAACAGCATGTTGATGCCCGGTTGCTGTGTGAGGAGTGGCAAAGAAAAGGGTGCTGGGATTTTTAACTGGAGTCTCTGTGGCGAAGCTCTGTATTAACACTGTAAAGGAAAATTGTGGGTTAGAAATGGCAGGCCCTAGTATTTTTTAGAGCCTCTACTCTGTATCTTATACTTTGTAACTGTTATCTCATTTAATCATCACAATAATTCTTCAAAACTGGTATTTGAAAGATGAGGCTCAGAGGGGTTATGTAACTCACCCAAGAGCACACAACCAGTAAATGACAGAGCAGGGATTGATCTAACATCACTCTGACCCTAAATGTGGACAAATAAATTACCGTCTGAACATAGCTGGCCACTTAATAAACTGATTTAGGATTTGGCTTAAGAGAGGTGAAGTGACTGGGTGGAAAATTTGCTATGGAGAACTGGGAGAGGGCATAATTTTAGAATCCCAGGTTTGTGAAATAGCCCAAGAGGTCAGGCCAGGAACTAAAAAGGTGAATATGACAACATGTAAAAGCATCACAGAAATGCTGAGATACAGTGGATACCACTTTCGGAGTGCGAGACATAGATATACTTTAAAAATATTTAGCAAATGCTAATTATCAAACTCTTGGACCCTTACCCATATTAGAAGTTATAAAATATGCCAGAAAGAGTGAAGATTGTAAGAAGTTTTGCAAAGAGCAGTTCTGGAGAAAGCTTTTGTGGTGCTGGGAATCCTGTCACTGATGGAGAGGTCCCCTCCCCTGAATCTCAAACCAAATGAGGGGCTTCAATTGGACTGATTGAAAGATAGTATCCTGTTTCTAAAAACTGCTTGAGGAATCTGTAGGGCAAGACCTTGATCAGCCACATGCTTGGGGTAGAAAAAAGGAGCTTGGGGGAACATCCTTCAGTCCTAGGAGTTATGGGAAAGAATGAGGGAGTTGGTGTAGGAGAGGGAGCTCGATTCATATTTTTACATTAGGTCCTCAAAAAAGGGCTGAGCATTCCTCAGCCAACAGGAGTCTGTGTTTCCACCACATTCCTAACTGACAAAGGAGTGAGTGACCAGCCAAAATGAGATATATTTGTCAAAGCCAAGAAAGCTGCATTGAAAACTCCTTTGGTGAAGGAGGATGTTTTGGAAACCCGAAGAGTCAGCTCTTACATGTGCTGGGCCCAGAGAGGAACAAAGAACTCCCCACAGCTCCAGCTCAGGAAGAACTTTCCTACCTTAACTCCTCACTCCCCCCATTCCTCCTTAGTACCAACCTGGAATAAGAAACAAACCAAGCTTCTGTTTCCCAAATTTAGGGACCCACTCCAAGGAAGGAGAGGGTCCTGAATTTTATATCAACTTGATGATTTTGATAGTTAGATTCTAGTTTGCCTAAGAAGGGTGAGAAAAATCATGAGGTCTATGCGGAATTCACACTTAGGAGCAACTGAAAAGCACTCCCCGCTGAGCATGTTTAAAAGGGAGAGGTGACAAAAGTGCCTTGCCATTACCTCCTGTGACTCATACTTGTGCACTGTGCTGGCTGAAGAGACATTTCTTTGGTGGTGACAGGAGCTGAAGATGGTTGATGGCCGTGGCACCTGACAGCGAGGACAGTGGGTGGTTTTTGGGAGTATGGTAAAGGTGGCATTTGACACTGCAGGCAGTTAGCCAGCAAGGTGTTTACTTACTTGAGAAGTGGTTGGAGTGCAGTGATGGATGCCTGAGAGCTCATGTTTCCTCCATGAGACACGCCTGGTGGCCAGAGCTCCTCTGCCATTTTGATGTACCTATCCCCAGCTGCTGAAAATGTTGCCTGGCTAAATTTCACATCTGTACCCATCTGCTAAGACTTTTCCTTCGATGACATGAGCCTCTTTACTCAGAAATGTCTCAGAGATTATGCCCTCTTTCTAGGTGTTCTACAGCCAGTGCCTGACAAATAGGGGATCCACAAACATGGACACCTTGCTTCAAAATGGGCCAGCTTTGCAGGGCCATCTGTGTTCCAGAGCTCTTCAAGAGATCTGGCTGATGTTAGATTTCTATAAAATGACATCCTTGCTTAGTTTTTACCCCTGCTCTATTCTGCTTTCCTTTCTTATAAATTTCTTTTGAAAACATTCCTTCAATAAATTACTTGCACAGAACTCCCCATCTCAGACTCTGCTTCTAGGGATTCTGACATAAGACTAGGAGTCATCTTTGAAAGCTGGCTTTAAAGAATGAGATTCTGGAGTTGGACCATTAGTGGCTGAATCACATAAAGGACCCCATCCTGGTGGCTGAATCACATAAAGGACCCCATCCTGGTGATGGGTGGAACACTGCTATGGCAGCAGTGTAATTATGAAGGCTTTCACCTGTGATGGACTGGGAGGGGACGCTAGTGGAAGGGGAGACACTAACTTTGAAATCTCACTGGAGTTTTAATGGAATAATAATAATAGGGATCATGGAATTGGGCAATAGTGAAAAGCACCACTGAGGCATTGAAAAGAAAACATTACAAGTTCGGATCTATTAATTATCAATTTGAAACAAAATGTGAAATCTAGAGAGTGTCCTTGGCAGCTATAAAGATATGTCATCTCCTGAAGCTGGAGCAGACAACAAGGCTTCTCTGGGTTTCAGAAGTGGCATATTCTGAAACCGTGAGTGCTGCTTTCACTCATTTATTGGGGGATGGATGAGCAGGAAATGCATCTATGGCAATCCAGGCTGCAGCCTTGACATTTGAGCTTGGCCGATTCCCTGTTACTAAGTATTGGTACTGAGCAAAGATACGTTGGTGTCTCTGGCAAGTCCCAGTAGGAAATTTGCAGCATAGACCCCCAAAGTTCAAACCAAGGCCACGCTATTTACAGCACAGAAGCATACACCATTCAAACAATAGCCACTGGCACGATATTGGGCCATGGTAGAAACTGGTCATGAGCCCATGGGGCACAGGTGAGCACCCTGCCAGCATTTCTCATCATGAATTAGGTGCTGTCAGATTCACCAGGTCATAAGGTTCAGTGGTCCCAGAAGCAGTCCATTACAAAATGGTCCCAGTACTTCTGAAATTAAGTCTGAGCAGGTCCAGAGGTCAAAAGTAAACTGCAAGAGTAGTTGGCTTTGACTCCCATGTTACTCACTGCCGTCCAGCTGATGACTCTCCTTCAGCTCACCCCTGTGACCTTATGGGGGTCCTTGTGATTGAAGGAAGAAGTAATGTAAAAAAAGACCGTGCTTAGTTGATGTGTGGATCAGCTTAGTGTATCAGACTGAGTCAAACATAGTGTGCGGCTGAACTACAGCCCTCCTGATGAGTGGCTTTCTCAAATGGTGGTGAGTAGAAATTCCCCCAGTGAAAGTGTGGAAGGGCTTTAGCTGGTGTGTTTGGCATCTATTTTGTGTGGACAAATAAGTGGCCTGAATTGCACAGAATCATGTATGGTGGTGAATTGTTCAGTCGATTGGTTAGGGTCCTCAAAATGGCACGATTGGAAGATCTTCTCTTGCTCTTGATGTTAGAGAGCAAACTTTCAGTTTTTCACCATTAGAGTATCATGTTAGCTGTGTTTTTTCATAGATGCCCTTTATCACAGTGAGGGCATTCCCTTCTATTCCTATTTTTCTGAGTGTTTCTATCATGAAAGCATATTGAATTTTGTCAAATGCCTTTTCTGCATCTACTGATCATGTGTTTTTTATCCTTCGTTATATTAATGTGGGACAGTACATCAATTGATTTTCTTACGTTGTACCACCCTTTCATTCCTGCAATAGATCCTGCTTTGATATGGTTGACAATTCTTTTAATATGCTGTTGGATTCTATTTTTTAGTATTTTGTTGAGGATTTCTGCATCTATATTCATAACGCAAATTAGTCTGTAGTTTTCTTTTCTTGTGATGTTTTATCTGGCTTTGGTATCAGAGCAATACTAGCCTCTTAGAATGAGTTGGGAAATGTTCCCTCCTATTTAATTTTTTGGAAGAGTTTGAGAAGGTTCTTGTTCATTCTTACTTGAATCCTTGTTGGAGCTCACCAGTGAAGCCATCTGGTCCTGGACTTTTCTTTTTGGGAAAGTTTTTTATTTTAATTCAACCTTTTGACTTTATGTTGGTCTATTGAGGCCTTCTATGTATTTTTTAGTCACTTTAGGTAAATTGTGTGTTTCTAAGAATTTTTACTTTAAATCTAGATCAGGTGATTTATTGATGTACACTTGTTCGTAGTTTTCCTCTTATAATCCTTTTATATTTCTTCAGCTCAAAAATGATGCACTTTAATTTCTGATTTTAGTTCCTTGTTTCTTTCATCACTAAAGTTTTGTGAATTTTATTGATCTTTTTAAAAAAATAACTTTTGGTTTCATTGATCCTCTCAATTGTTTTTATTCTCTATTTCATTTATCTTCATGCTAATATTTATTATTTCCTTCCATCTATGAAATTAAGGTTTAATTTGTTCTTCTTTTCCTAGTTATTCAAGATGTGATCTTAGGTTATGGATTTGAGATGTTTCTTCTTTTATTCTAGGTGATCACAGCTATAAATACAGCTCTGAACACAGTCATCGCTCCATTGCACACATTTTGTTATGTTGTATTTTCCTTTACATTTATCTCTAATAATTTTCTAATTTATCTTTGATTTTTTTTTCTTTGACCCAGTGGTTGTTTAATAGAATGTCCCATTTTAATTTTCACATATTTGAGAATTTTCCTTTTTTCTTCTCTTATTGGTTTCTAATTTCTTTCCCTGGTGGTTGGAGAAGATGCTTTGTATGATTTCAGTCTTTTAGAATTTCTTGAGATTTGTTCTGTAACCAAATGTAGGTCTACCTTGGAGAATGACTCGTGCACTTGGGAAGAATGGTCTCATTAAACAGAAGGGCCTATGTCTGCTAGGTCTGGTTGGCTAATAACATTAAGTTCTCTGTTTCCTTACTGATCTTCCGTCCAGATGTCCAACCACTATTATAAGTGGCATATTGAAGTCTCCAGCTATCATTGTAGAACTTCCTATTTCTCCCTTCATTTCTGTCTGCTTCATGTGTTTTGAGGGTCTGCTATTAGGTGCAAATATGTTTATAATCATTTTATCTTCTTTATGGATTGATTCTTTTATTAATATATAGTATCCTTGTTTGTCACTCAATACAGCTTTTTTCCCTTATTTGCTTTTTTATTAATTAAAAAAATTAACAAACAGAACATTTAGAAATCATTCCATTCTACATATATAATCAGTAATTCTTAATATCGTCACATAGTTGCATATTCATCATTTCTTAGTACATTTGCATTGATTTAGAAAAAAAATAAAAAGACAACAGAAAAAGAAATAAAATGATAATAGAGGAAAAAAAAAACTATACGTACCATACCCCTTACCCCTCGCTTTCATTTACCATTATTTCAAACTGAATTTATTTTAACATTTGTTCCCCCTATTATTTATTTTTATTCCATATGTTCTACTCTTCTTTGATATAGTAGCTAAAAGGAGCACCAGACATAAGGTTTTCACATTCACAGAGTCTCATTATGAAAGCTATATCATTGTTCAATCATCATCAAGAAACATGGCTACTGGAACACAGCACTACATTTTCAGGCAATTCCCTCCAGCCTCTCCACTATATCTTGAAAAACAAGGTGATATCTACTTAATGCATAAGAATAACCTCCAGGATAACCTCTCGACTCTGTTTGGAATCTCTCTGCCATTGACACTTTGCCTCATTTTACTCTTCCCCCATTGGTCGAGAAGGTTCTCTCAGTCTCTTGATGTTAATTCTCAGCTCATTCTAGGGTTTTTCTCAGTCCTTTAATGCTGAGTCTCAGCTCATTCCAGGATCTTTGTCCCATGTTGCCAGGAAGGTCCACACCCCTGGGAGTCATGTCCCACGCAGAGAGGGGGAGGGTGGTGAAACTGCTCATCATATTGGCTGGAGAGAGAGGCCACATCTGAGCAACAAAAGAGGCTCTCCTGGGGGTGACTCTTAGGCCTAAATTTTAAGTAGACTTGACCTATCTTTTGTGGGGTTAAGTTTCATGTGAACACACCCCAAGACTGGGGGCTCAGCCTATAGCTTTGGTTGTCCACACTGCTTGTGAGAATATCAAGAATTCAACTTGGGGAAGTTGAATTTCTCCCCACGCTCATCATTCCCCGAAGGGGGATTGCAAATACTTTTCCAGTCACTGATCAAATCATTCTGGGATTCATCGGGGGATCACTCTGGACAAACCAACAAAATCTCATGTGCTACCTGAGATTCCAAGCACTTATGACATTCAATCAAACTATCTACATGAGTTATATTAGGAAATGCTCTAGTCAAAATCTAAATTTTGTAACAAATAAAAATTTTTGCTTTAGTCTTACACATAATGTGACATTTTTAAGTATTAGTTTTCCTCTATTTTTAGCACCCTGCAATAATGACAATCCTTTGTTCTTCCTCATGCAAAAACATTTTTAAAATTTGTACATTGTACATTTCACTATTATTATACACTCCAGGCATTCCTAGATTATACCATCTTGATCTTTAACATCTATCTTTCTTTCTGATTTCATTTATGTCCCCAGCCCTCCTCCCACTATCATTCTAACATGCAGCTTCATTCAGTGTTTAAACATAATTACATTACAGTTAGGTAGTATTGTGCTTGTGCTGTCCATTTCTGAGTTTTTGTATTCAGTCCTATTGCACAGTCTGTATCCCTTCAGCTCCAATTACCCACTATCACACCCTATTTCTACTCCTGATGGTCTCTGTTAACAATGACATATTCCAAGTTTATTCACTAATGTCGGTTCATATCAGTGAGACCATACAGTATTTGTCCTTTAGTTTTTGGCTAGTCTCACTCACCATAATGTTCTCTAGGTCCATCCATGTTGTTACATGCTTATAAGTTTATTCTGTCTTAGAGCTGCATAATATTCCATCGTATGTATATACCACAGTTTGTTTAGCCACTCGTCTGTTGATGGACATTTTGGCTGTTTCCATCTCCTTGCAATTGTAAATAATGCTGCTATAAACATTGGTGTGCAAATGTCCGTTTGTGTCTTTGCCCTTAGGTCCTCTGAGTAGATACCTAGTAATGGTATTGCTGGGTCATATGGCAATTCTATATTCAGCTTTTTGAGGAACCGCCAAACTGCCTTCCACAGTGGTTGCACCATTTGACATTCCCACCAACAGTGGATAAGTGTGCCTCTTTCTCCACATCCTCTCCAGCACTTGTCATTTTCTGTTTTGTTGATAATGGTCATTCTGGTGAGTGTGAGATGATATCTCATTGTGGTTTTGATTTGCATTTTTCTAATGGCCAGGGACATTGAGCATCTCTTCATGTGCTTTTTGGCCATTTGTATTTCCTCTTCTGAGAAGTGTCTGTTCAAGTCTTTTTCCCATTTTGTAATTGGATTGGCTGTCTTTTTGTTGTTGAGTTGAACAATCTCTTTATAAATTTTGGATACTAGACCTTTATCTGATACGTTGTTTCCAAATATTGTCTCCCATTGTGTAGGCTGTCTTTTTACTTTCTTGATGAAGTTCTTTGATGCACAAAAGTGTTTAATTTTGAGGAGCTCCCATTTATTTATTTCTTTCTTCAGTGTTCTTGCTTTAGGTTTAAGGTCCATAAACCTGCCTCCAATTATAAGATTCATAAGATATCTCCCTACATTTTCCTCTAACTGTTTTATGGTCTTAGACCTAATGTTTAGATCTTTGATCCATTTTGAGTTAACTTTTGTATAGGGTGTGAGATACGGGTCCTATTTCATTCTTTTACATATGGATATCCAGTTCTCTAGGCACCATTTATTGAAGAGACTGTTCTGTCCCAGGTGAGTTGGCTTGACTGCCTTATCAAAGATCAAATGTCCATAGATGAGAGGGTCTATATCTGAGCACTCTATTCGATTCCATTGGTCAATATATCTATCTTTATGCCAGTACCATGCTGTTTTGACCACTGTGGCTTCATAATATGCCTTAAAGTCAGGCAGCGTGAGACCTCCAGCTTCGTTTTTTTTCCTCAAGATACTTTTAGCAACTTGGGGCACCCTGCCCTTCCAGATAAATTTGCTTATTGGTTTTTCTATTTCTGAAAAGTAAGTTGTTGGGATTTTGATTGGTATTGCGTTGAATCTGTAAATCAATTTAGGTAGAATTGACATCTTAACTATATTTAGTCTTCCAATCCATGAGCACGGTATGCCCTTCCTTCCATCTATTTAGGTCTTCTGTGATTTCTTTTAACAGTTTTTTGTAGTTTTCTTTGTATAGGTCTTTTGTCTCTTTAGTTAAATTTATTCCTAAGTATTTTATTCTTTTAGTTGCAATTGTAAATGGAATTTGTTTCTTGATTTCCCCCTCAGCTTGTTCATTGCTAGTGTATAGAAACACTACAGATTTTTTATGTTGATCTTGTAACCTACTACTTTGCTGTACTCGTTTATTAGCTCTAGTAGTTTTGCTGTGGGTTTTTCAGGGTTTTCGACGTATAGTATCATATCATCTGCAAACAGTGATAGTTTTACTTCTTCCTTTCCAATTTTGATGACTTGTATTTCTTTTTCTTGTCTAATTGCTCTGGCTAGAACCTCCAACACGATGTTGAATAATAGTGGTGATAGTGGACATCCTTGTCTGGTTCCTGATCTTAGGGGGAAAGTTTTCAATTTTTCCCCATTGAGGATGATATTAGCTGTGGGTTTTTCATATGTTCCCTTTATCATTTTAAGGAAGTTCCCTTGTATTCCTATCTTTTGAAGTGTTGTCAACAGGAAAGGATGTTGAATCTTGTCAAATGCCTTCTCTGCATCAATTGAGATGATCATGTGATTTTTCTGCTTTGATTTGTTGATATGGTCTATTACATTAATTGATTTTCTTATGTTGAACCATCCTTGCATACCTGGGATGAATCCTACTTGGTCATGATATATAATTCTTTTAATGTGTTGCTGGATTTGATTTGCTAGAATTTTGTTGAGGATTTTTGCATCTATATTCATTAGAGAGATTGGTCTGTAGTTTTCTTTTTTTGTAATATCTTTACCTGGTTTTGGTATGAGGGTGATGTTGGCTTCATAGAATGAATTAGGTAGTTTTCTCTCCACTTCAATTATTTTGAAGAGTTTGAGCAGGGTTGGTACTAATTCTTTCTGGAATGTTTGGTAGAATTCACACGTGAAGCCACTGGTCCTGGACGTTTCTTTTTGGGAAGCTTTTGAATGACTGATTCAATTTCTTTATTTGTGATTGGTTTGTTGAGGTCATCTATTTCTTCTTGAGTCAAAGTTGGTTGTTCATGTCTTTCCAGGAACTTGTCCATTTCATCTACATTATTGTATTTATTAGCATAAAGTTGTTCATAGTATCCTTTTATTACCTCTTTTATTTCTGTGAGGTCAGTGATTATGTCTCCTCTTCCATCTCTGATCTTATTTATTTGCGTCCTCTCTCTTCTTCTTTTTGTCAGTCTTGCTAAGGGCCCATCAATCTTGTTGATTTTCTCATAGAACCAACTTCTGGTCTTATTGATTTTCTCTATTGTTTTCATGTTCTCAATTTCATTTATTTCTGCTCTAATCTTTGTTATTTCTTTCCTTTTGCTTGCTTTGGGGTTAGTTTGCTGTTCTTTCTCCAGTTCTTCCAAGTGGACAGTTAATTCCCGAATTTTTGCCCTTTCTTCTTTTTTGATATAGGCATTTAGGGCAATAAATTTCCCTCTTAGCACTGCCTTTGCTGTGTCCCATAGGTTTTGATATGTTGTATTTTTGTTTTCATTCACCTGGAGATATTTACTAATTTCTCTTGTAATTTCTTCCTTGACCCACTGGTTGTTTAAGAGTGTGTTATTGAGCCTCCACGTATTTTTGAATTTTCTGGCACTCTGCCTGTTATTGATTTCCAACTTCATTCCTTTATGATCTGAGAAAGTGTTGTGTATGATTTCAATCTTTTTAAATTTGTTGAGACTTGCTTTGTGACCTAGCATATGGTCTATCTTTGAGAATGATCCATGAGCACTTGAGAAAAAGGTGTATCCTGCTGTTGTGGGGTGTAATGTCCTATAAATGTCTGTTAAGTCTAGATCATTTATTGTAATATTCAAATTCTCTGTTTCTTTTTGATCCTCTGTCTGGATGTTCTGTCCATTGGTGAGAGTGGGGGAATTGAAGTCTCCAACTATTATGGTAGATGTGTCTAGTTCCCTTTTTAGTATTTGCAGTGTATGCCTCACGTATTTTGGGGCATTCTGGTTCAGTGCATAAATATTTATGATTGTTATGTCTTCTTGTTTAACTGTTCCTTTTATTAGTAGATAGTATCCTTCTTTGTCACTTTTAATTGTTTTACATTTGAAGTCTAATTTGTTGGATATTAGTATAGCTACTCCTGCTCTTTTCTGGTTGTTATTTGCATGAAATATCTTTTCCCAACCTTTCATTTTCAACCTATGTTTATCTTTGGGTCTAAGATGTGTTTCCTGTAGACAGCATATAGAAGGATCCTGTTTTGTAATCCATTCTGCCAGTCTACGTCTTTTGATTGGGGAGTTCAGTCCATTAACATTTAGTGTTATTACTGTTTGGGTAGTACTTTCCTCTACCATTTTGCCTTTTGTATTTTATATATCATATCTAATTTTCCTTCTTTCTACACTCTTCTCCACACCTCTCTCTTCCGTCTTTTCGTATCTGTCTCTAGTGCTCCCTTTAGTATTTCTTGCAGAGCTGGTCTCTTGGTCACAAATTCTCTCAGTGACTTTTTCTCTGAAAATATTTTCATTTCTCCCTCATTTTTGAAGGACAATTTGCTGGATATAGGAGTCTTGGTTGGCAGTTTTTCTCTTTTAGTAATTTAAATATATCATCCCACTGTCTTCTCACCTCCATGGTTTCTGCTGAGAAATCTACACATAGTCTTATTGGGTTTCCCTGTATGTGATGGATTGCTTTTCTCTTGCTGCTTTCTAGATCCTCTCTTTCTCTTTGACCTCTGACATTCTAACTAGTAAGTGTCTTGGAGAACATCTATTTGGATCTATTCTCTTTGGGGTGCGCTGCACTTCTTGGATCTGTAATTTTAGGTCTTTCATAAGAGTTGGGAAATTTTCAGTGATAATTTCTTCCATTAGTTTTCCTCCTCCTTTCCCTTCTCTTCTCCTTCCGGGATACCCACCACACGTATATTTGTGCGCTTCATATTATCATTCAGTTCCCTGAGCCCCTGCTCATAGTTTTCCATTCTTTTCCCTATAGTTTCTGTTTCTTTTTGGATTTCAGATGTTCCATCCTCCAGTTCACTAATTCTAACCTCTGTCACTTGAAATCTACCATTGTAGGTTTCCATTGTTTTTTTCATCTCTTCTACCATATCTTTCATTCCCATAAGTTCTGTGATTTGTTTTTTCAGACTTTCCATTTCTTCTTTTTGTTCATTCCTTGCCTTCTTCATGTTCTCCCTCAATTGATTGATTTGGTTTTTGAAGAGGTTTTCCATTTCTGTTTGTATATTCAGAATTAGTTGTCTCAGCTCCTGTATCTCATTTGAACTATTGGTTTGTTCCTTTGACTGGGCCATATCTTCAATTTTCCTGGTGTGATTTGGTATTTTTTGCTGGCATCTGGACATTTAATTGCCTTAATTAGTTTATTCTGGAGATTGCTTTCACTTATTTTACCTAGGGTTTTCTTGCTAGATGAGTTTGTTGTCTATCTGTTCATTGACCTTCAGTTCAGCTTTTTCAGGGCCTCTAACCTAAGTTTTATTTAACAGAGGGTAATTTTTCAGTTCTTGTTTTCTTGTTTCTTGTCCTGCTTGTAATGTGCCTCTTCCCTCCCCACCCTTAGGAGGGTCTACATAGGTATTACAGACTCCAGCCGGGTTTTCCCGGACTAAGCTGGCCTCCTTTCAGGGGGAAGGAATCACCTGCATCAGTTTTCCCTGAGTGTGAGACCCAGCAGGTTGAAAGACTTTCCTGTGAAGTCTCTGGGCTCTGTTTTTCTTAATTTGCCCAGTATGTGGCGCTTGCTGTCTGCGGGTCCCACCAGCAAAAGATGTTGTGGCTCCTTTAACTTTGGAAGGCTCTCCCTGCTGGGGGCGTGGTGGAGACAGAGGAAAGGTTGTAGGCTGGTTTTAATGGTTTCAAATTGCGAAGCCCTGGGGTCTGAATTCCTTGAGAGAGGGATTCCACCTGAGTTGCGTTTCACCCCTCCAGTGGGGAAGGTTCAGGTGGGAGACAGCCCTGAAAGCAGCCTGTTTCTTCATTTGGGGCAGTTGCAGCATGTGTAATCCGCCCTCCGGGAAGCCGCCTGCGGGGGAGGGGTGCTGGGCGCCGGCCGCAGCAGCTTGGGGAACTCTGCGCGCGGCTTGGGGTAGTGTGCACAGCTTGGGGATATCACTGTTCCGGAGACTCGCAGCCAGTCCAGCTGGTCCAGACTGGGGCATACTGTGTGTCCAGTCACTGTCATGGCTCCGGGAGCTTTTTTGTACTGTTTCTGGTCATTTAGTAGTTGCTCTGGAGGACAAACTAAAAACGCGTACATTACTAAGCTGCCATCTTAATCTCCACTCATTACAGTTTTGACAAAGTCTTTTTCTTGTCTGATATTGGTATAAGCACCCCAAATCTCTTCTGGTTACTACTTTCACGGAATATTTTTTCAATTGCATACATAATTTCTGTTGCTATGTCCCTCCATCCCCCCTTTATGTTATTCTTGTCACAAATTACATTTTTATATATCATGTGACCATTAACCATAGAAGTGTCATTTTTTTACACATTTGTATTTTAGATGTGTAAGAAACAAAAAGCTAGAATTACATACCAAGAATACAATAATATTGCCATTTTTTTTAACACATGCTTTACCTTTATCATGTGTCTTCATATGGCTTCAAGTTACTGTCTATTGCCCTCTCCTTTCATCCTGAAGGACTCCTGTTAGCATTTCTTGTAGGGTAAGTCAAGAGGTAATAACCTTACTCAGCTTTTGTTCATCTTGAATTACCTGGATTTTGCCCTCATTTTTGAATGACAGTTTTGCTGGGAACAATGTTTTCTTTTAGCACTTTGAATATTTCATTCAATTTATTGCCTCCATGTTTTCTGATGAGTAATTGGCACTTAATTTTATTGAGGATAGCTTGTATGTGATGGGTCATTTCTCTCCTGTTGATTTTCATATTCTCACTTTGGCTTTGGCCTTCAAAAGGCCAAATGTGTCTTGGTGTAGATATTTTTTGAGTTTTTCCTGTTTAGAGTTTGTTAGGATTCTTGGGGTATGTATATTTATGTATTTCCTAAAATTTGGAAAGTTTTTGGGCATGATCTCTTCAAATACTCTTTCTGCCCCTTTCTCTTTCCCTCTTTCTTCCTCTGGGACCCTAAATGCATATGTTGGTGTGCTCCACCTTGTTCCTATAGGCCTCTTAGGTTCTTCCCACCCTTTTACATTATTTTTTCTTTCTGCTCCTCAGGCTGAATAATTTCAGTTATCCTCTCTTCAGCTTTGCTGATATCTTCTTTTGACTATTCACATCTGTTGATGAATTCTGTGTGTTTAAATTTCATTTATTGTACTTTCAGATTCATCTGCAGAATTTCTACTTGGTTCCTTTTAAAAATTTATGACCACTCCTTTTATTTCATGTTTCCTGATTTCATTTAGTCCTTTGCCATTGATTTTTTTAGGAAGTTAATAACTTCCTTAGGAGAGTTGACTTAGCATATTTGTTTAGTCATTTTCAGGAATAATTTCTATCACTTTATTTCATTCCTTTGAATGGGCTATTACTTCCTGTTTCTTAGTATAGTGTTCTGTGATATTTAGGTTCGGGTATCGACTTGGCCAGGTGGTGGTGCCTAGTTCTGTTTCTGTGGACTTGAATTATTAGCATATGAAACTCACCTATGGCTGATTACATCTGCAGGTGATTAAGGGAAATGCCTTCCACGATGAGTGATGTTTAATTAGATTAGCTGGAGGCTTAAAAGAGAGAGCTGAATGCAGCATAGCCCAAGTAGTTCATATTATTTCATCTCAGCACTCACAGCTCAGCCTAGACTTTTGGAGATGCAGAAAGGAATTGCCCTAGGGAAAGCTGTTGGAATCCACAAGCCTGGAGAGAAGGTCAGCCGACATCACCCTGTGCCTTCTCAACTAAGAGTGAACCTCAGATGAAAGTTGGTGGCCTTTCCTCTGAAGAACTGTAAGTTTTTATCTTAATAAATTCCTTTTTTATTAAGAGCCAATCCATCTCTGGTGTGTTGTATTCTGGCAGCTTTGGCAGCCTAAAACAAATGATTTGTGATTTGAATTGACATCTGGACATTTGAATATTTTTATGTGAAAATTCTGGAAGTCAGATTCTTCCTCTTCCCCAGGGTTTTAGTGTAGATTGTCTCTGTGTTGAGGGTCTCCTTTCAACATGTTTTGCAATTTACTCCAAACATATAGGCAAGCCACAATGAACAGCCATGTTCTTCTCAGGTCTCTCATAGCATTCATCTTTCTCTCAGCATGCCCATTTGCTTTAAAAAATCTCCCACTATGCATGAATGTTTGTGGATGTCCTAGTGTTCCCTCCCAAAAAAGGAATTTTCCTCTCCAGCTTCTCAACTCTTGGGCCCCAGGCACTGTGCTCTATGCCTCAACCCTAGTCTTTACCCTGTCAGCTACATTTACTCAGCTCTGTCCACTCCTCCACATTGCTTCTCTGTTCCAGGTAAATCCCAGGTTAGGCAATCCAAATGAGCACCTTGAGTTAGCCTCCCAGGGAGTAGGTTGAAGCAGACTTGAAAATACATCAAATTTGTACATTAAGTTTCCTAACAAGCAGACACCAGGATCCCACACTGGGCATGGGGACCCCACACAGGGAATGTGGGTTGCCAAGGCACTGTCAAACTCATGGATAGCCGTGCTGAGCCTGTGGAGGGCTGAGCCCAGAGCATTTCAAAGCTTTCCAACAATTTCTTTATCCTCACCTAGCATCCATTAAGTTTTGTCTTCATTGATTTTTCTCTAGAGTTCTGGGAAAGTTGGTTATGAGTGATTCAACATGCTTTTTTGCTGTTTCTGTGGAGTATTCTCCAGAAGGAACTTAATTCACCATTTTGTTGATGCACTCTCGTCCTTTTGTTCTTAATATCTGCTTTGTCTTATATTAGTGGGGTGACATCTGCTTTCTTTTGATTAGTACTTATGTGGTGTATAATTAATTTCCTTTCTGCCAACTTATTTTTAAGGTAGGTCTCCTGTGAACTGCATAGAGTTGTCTTTCTTTTTAAATCATATCTCATGGATGGGTTTTTTTGGTTGTTCTAAACCAGTTTTTTTATTTGGAGTATTAGTCCATTTATATGTAATGTAATTCTAACATAATGGTGTTTATAACTGCCATTTTACCTTTTGTGTTCTATTTGTCCCATCTTTTATGATATTTTCCTCTCCTTTTCCTTCTGTTAGATTCATACTTATTTTGTTATTTAATTTTTCCCTTTATTTTGTTAGTTAAACATTCTTTTATTTTTCTTTTATTAGTTGCCTTATAGACGTTATAACATGCATCCTTGATTCATTAGAATTTAAGATAAATTGGTACTTTTCATACTTGCCAGACCAATGGTTTGACCTGACATCCTTTCAACTATATTTACCCTCTCACGCTTTCTGTTTTATTTTTGTTATCTATTTGAACTCTACATAACAATTTAAACCCACGTGAAATTATCTTCTCATTATTTTTATTTTGTATTCTCATTGTTCACATATATTTATCCATATAAATACACTTTCTGCTGATTTTTGTTCCTTTCTTTATTTCCTGACTTCCATTTGAAGCCATTTTCCTTCTTTCTTAAAAATTCCTATTTTCTTAGTATTTCTGTTAGTGAGGGGTTGACAATGATAATAATTGTCTCAATGTTTATTTTTCTGAAAATGTCTTTATTTTGCTTTTAGATTTGAAGAAAATTTCAATGCAAATTAGATCCTAGATTGACACTGTCAGTATTTTAAAAATGTCAGTCCAATGTCTTCCACATATCCTTATTCCTGTCTAGAAGTTGGTTGCCAATCTTGTACTGTTCTGCTGTTTGTAATGTGTGTTTTATATGGAACTCCTATTTTTTGTATGCTGTATGGCGAGGTCACATTTCATTTTTTTTCCATGTAAATATCCCATTATTGCAGCACCATTTTTTGAATTTGTTTTTGTTTGTCTGTTGGGAAGTTCATGGACGGGGAATCAAACCCGGGTCTCCAGCATGGCAGGCAAGAATTCTACCACTGAACTACCCTGCACCCCCTTTATATATAACTACTTTCAAGGTTTTCTTATGATTTTTCTTTTGGTTTTCAATAATGTTACTATGATATATGCAGGCATGGTTTATGTTATATTTATCGTGTTTGAGTTTCATGATGGGACTGTAATCTGTGGGCATATTTCCTGGATTTTATGAGATTCTTAGCAACGTCTCTCCAAATATTGCTTCTTTCATTTTTTAACCCTGTATCCTCTCCTTATCAAAAGTATAAGTATGTTAGATTGTCTTCATGTGTACCGTATGTCTCTTCACTCTTGTATGTACATTTATTTCTGTTTCCATCTGAATACTTTCTACTAATCCTTCCCCTAGTTCATTTATCCACTTTTCTGCTGTTTCAAAACTATTTTGAGTTCTTAATTTTACTTGTGGCATGTCTCAATTCTGTTGGCTCCACTTGATACTTTCTAAAGTTCTTAAATATATTAATCAAAATTATTTTAAAATCAATTTTTGATTAACTTAAAATTTGATTCATTGCCTAGTGGGTTCCTTTCTATTGTGTGTTTTCTCTTGTTCCTCTTTTCTTGGTATATATGAATGCAGGCACACCATGAATAAATCTCAAAATACTATGCTGCGTGACAGAAACCAGACTCTAAGCAGTACTTACGGTTTGATTTCATTTATATGGAATTCTTGAAAATTAAAATATATCTATAGTGACAGAAAGCAAATCAGAGGTTGTTTTGGGGTGGGGGTTGAAGTCATTCTCCAGGCATTTGAAACATTATAACAACACAATCTAATGAGTGATATGTGAGAAGTAAAGTTAGGATACCATCTGGAAAGGGCTATTTTGGGAAACTGCATTTGCCTTGAAATCCAAAAATGAAAATGTTAATAATGGGAAAGAGGTGGTGGTAGTGGGGGAAATATAGTTGTGATCATGACAGGATAAGGGAGAATTAATAGGTAGACAGGGATGGATCACTGAAGGTGAAGGGGCAATGTAAGAGATGAGGTGGGGGGCCGTATCACAGGTTTGGAAATTTGGATGAATGCCATTGCAAATCCACTACAGGATTTTAAGTATTTGGTGGTGGGTGACATGATTAGATATGCTTCGTAGAAATTAAGCTGGTGTATAAGCATAATTTTGTGGAGAGGTGAAGCGGGAGGCATGGAAGCCAGTTGGCTTGTCTACTGGAGTGGATGTGATGTAGGTTATCGCTTTGTATCAGGCCCATGGTATTAGGAAGAAGTTGGAGCAATTTGGTACAGATTGAAAGTGAGAAGCGGAAGAGAGGAAACAGTCAGGAGTGACTCTGAGGTTTCCTTCTTTCTAGAATAACTGGTTGGTTATGGTGTCATTACTGAGGTTACAGGAATAGGAACAGGCTTTTGAAGGGAAATTATTGAAAATACTTTCAAACATTTAGCGAGGTGCTTATATTATATATCTAAGTAGATATTTGCATTACACCGTTGTCTTTATTGATCTGGAGCTCAGGAGAGAGAGCTTGAAGGTAATGGGAGGTAATGAAACCAGGCGAGTATATGTAAAGATCAAGGAGTAGAAGTCAGAGCCTCTCTAGGACACCAAGAGAACACTAACAAGGTAAATCAGAAGTGTAAGGAGGATATCCAAAAGGAATCATGCCATCAAGATCAAATATTACTAAGAGGAAAAACTCACAAGGGAGAGGGAGAAATATAAGAATGGGGAAAGCTATTTGTAGCCACTCAAGTATCCCATCACATTTATATGCTATTCCTTCTCCCTCCTATGCCCTTCCCTATTTTATCCATTGCTATCTCCTCTCCCTCCTTCAAATGAACTCAAGGTTTGCCTCTCTGGGAAGTTCTCCCTGAGTCCCACAGGCAGACTGTGGAGTGTACTTCTTTATACTTCTACCTTGTTTTGATTCTGCTCATTAACATTGAATTTTAATTATCTGTCTACAAGCTTATCTTTTAGCCAGGCTGTGATATTTGATTTTATATTCCCAGCATCACCACATTTCAACCTTGGCTGTATCCCTACTGCCTAGAGTAGTAAATTTATGGAAGGTACTCAAAAATTATTTGTTGAATGAGTAAAAAGCTATTGAAGAAAATGAGGAATCTGAATTGCTAATGATGAAAGAAGACAAATAATGTTTCAGGACGTAACTTCCTTAGGGATTGTACCACAAACTAGTTAGGCAAGTAACTACATTTCCTAGGGAATCAGCTTCCTCATTAGTAGAATTAAAATGTCGGCTAATGGTAATATTCTGTGTTCCATGGCAAGCTCTCTTTCAGCAGTTATATTCTTTCTGGATTAAATAAATGGTTTGATTTGGAAAAATAATCTCTTTCCATCTCTCCTGGTTTTCCTCTGGTTTTTAAATGGGTGTTTTCTGAGTCAAGACTATATTGGAACTCAGCCTCTTATGTCAGTCTTTGTTACTTTTATTTCCTATGAGGATTTCTGAGCAAGGTATGGCTAAGATTCACAGACCCAGCAATGTCCTAAATACATGTCAGCAGATGCTGAAAGACTGGGGATGAGAAAGTGCCATCACTTCCTGGGTAATTGGAACAAGGAAGAGGACACTGTGCACAGCAATTTGACAAAGGATTAACCTGTCTCCTCTACTGTAAAGCAGTAATGGGCTCATTTGTTACTTGTGGCACTGCCCTGTCACCACATGATAGGGGTAACACAACTTCTAGCACACTTTCCCAGGGTCCCTGACCAAATAGCTGAAAATGGAGAAGGAAGGAGAGGTATAGAAACTGGTGTGGTAATAACACAGAATTCCATGTTCCTGGGGGTGTTTTGCTATGGCCTTGGATAAAAGTACCAACCCACGTGACTAGTGACTGTTTAAATTCAAGATTGATAATGGAGTTTAGATGACTGGCTCAAAAGTCATGCTTCTCAATTTGTGTCCCTATTTTGTTTCACTTTCATGGTAATTCATGATTAGAGAAACCTGGAAGTTATTTGCTTGTGGGGTATTGGTGAATGAGACTATTCATATAAACAAATGGAGAATGCACAACAGTTTCTAGCTTAGTTCCTGAAAATAGCATACGACCTCCTGAAAATAAGTTATTAAAATATATAAATGCTGGTTGATTAAGTAAAAGACAGTATTTTTATATATTGATGATAAAATTAACATTTGTGGACTACATATTCACATTTGCATTGTAAGGAGTCGGAAATTGATAGCATACCAAGGATATAATTAAAAATATACTTAAGTCTAAGGGTGGGCCATGGTGGCTTAGCAGGCAGAGTTCTCACCTGCCATGCTAGAGACCTGGGTTCGATTTCTGGTGCCTGCCCTAGAAAAAAAAAAAAAAAATATATATATGTATATATATGGAGCGTCAAGATTCTCCCAGTTTCCCCAGATTTAAGTATAGATATACTTATGTATAGATATACTTAAGTATATCTATACTTAAGTATAGATATATTTAAATCTATACGTAACAAGATGTTCCTTACAGAATTATTTAAAATAATAAATAATTTTTAAGAAATAAAATAAAGTACAAGGTTGGATAAGTAACTGCTTGGATGCCAGTTGTCATAGTTTGAAGCTTTATGTTCCCCAGAAGAAACCTGTCCTTAAATCTAATCTATTCCTGTGGCTGTAAACTCATCATAAGTAGGAATTTTTGATGAGACTACTTCAGTCTAAGTGTGGCCTACCAATTGTCTTTACCAGAAACAAAAGTCGGCCTATTTATAGTTTTCCTTGTTCAAAAAAGGAAAAAAAAATCAAACTACTAGCTCAAATGAGACCCTATCATCCATGAACTTCATTCAGTATAGCCTGTTTCACTCAAAGCCTTATGACCAATCACAGTTATTTTTCCTTTAAGTTACATTGTTACATTTACCAGAGAAACCTGGTTATATAATTTTAAAAAGTCAAATAGTAATAATCATATTTAACATTTGTTGGGTACTTTGTGCATGTCAAATATTGTTCTGGGTGTTTTACATGTGTTATCTCATTTAATTCTCAAAACCTCCTTTATGAGCAGGTAATCTTACTGTTCCCATTATAACAATGAAAGAACAGAGGCTCAGAGTGACTAAACACCTCACCATGGTTTTGAAACTCCTAGGGCCCAGGCTGGTGCCTAATTCCAGAGTCTATAGTCTTTAGTGCAATATTGTATGTGTGCAAAGATTCCAAAACAGAAAAAATAGCAATCCCCTGCTCCGCTATCTCTCCTCCCTGGAAAAGCAATCTCTTTCAATTACTTCAGTTCTTCCTTCTGATACCTATTATTCTAAATAATATTCTTTATTTTTAAAACTTTAGATATATTTTATTATTATGTTACATATATTATATTAAAATGTTTATATATTATGTTTCAACTACGGAGATAATGATGACATTGCCACCACACCTTCCTCCCCGTGTTTTCCTCTTTATAGGTGTGTCAACTTTGGCAGCAATGAACAGTTCATTGTTTGCATCATTATTATTAAATAAGTATTGCTCACTTGCTATGTTTCCCTTTTCTTGGTGCAGCTATTCATGTTAGCTAGAGTTAATAACCCCCTCATTTGTTTCCGATCTTAATTTTCCGTTTCTATCATTAAGTCTGATTTTTTCCTGAATGGTATAAGATCTTCAAATATTCATCAAACACATCAATAATCTGTTGGATCCTTTCATTCTGTCCTCAGAGTGTCTCTCCTGGAGTCATCCAGCTTCCTGCTTCATCCTGAACCTGCTCTTTAGACCTGCGGCACAGTCGCTGTCCTGGGACTCTCGTCACTTCCAGCTGCATTAGAGCCCCTGTTTTCAAGATCCTCTTTCATGATTTGCTCCCTCATCTTGGTGAGACAAATGTCTAAGGGTTTTCCTGGGGAACAAAATGTTGCCTAAGTATATGATCCATACATATTGTGAGCCCACAGTATCAACTTAAAATTCTATTGTCAGTAGTAACAGATTGTGTGCTTCTTCCCAACTCTGCATTCAGTGACCCTGCATTCGTAACTTGAAATGGCAAATACCTATGGACAGCAACAAACTGTAAAACTCACTGCTTATGTTTGCTTGCTTTTCGAAGGAAGCTAGTTGCTAAAAAATTACAAGCACTCCTTGCTGCTACCTGTTACTCTTGAGCCTTTGGGACAGCACTGGAGTGGGGGTGGCGGTTGCTGTCCCCATTTTGCTGAATTGATTTGTTCCCATCAGTATTCTTCACAGGAACTGGCTAACTGGTTTTCTTTGATGCGCTCACTCTTTCAATGTTGTTCCATAGTCTAGAAATTGGTTATTTTTTATCCATACATTTTTATTCCTCAACTCTCAGTTATGAGGAATTTGGAGAGAGGGTAGCTATAAACACATATTTTTTTGGCTCTACCATGTATCTGTAAATCATTGCACACGTTTAAACAGAGAAAACTTCCTGAGTTCATTGTTGAGGACAATAGTGCAGGCATGAGACGATGTTGGCTTGGACCAGAAAGGTGAGAGTTGAGGTGAAGAGAAGTAGATTTACTTGTGAAATTTTTAAGAAAGAAGAAAGGACTTTCAAGAATATCTCCCGTGTTTCTTAATGGTTCATGAAGTGCCATTTAATGAGAAGGCAAAATCTGAAGGAAAAGCAGAACTAGCAGGCGTGAAAGATCAAGAATTTGTACTTTGCTACATTGAGTGAGATGCCTCTGGGTCATACGAGTAAAGATGTCAAGTTGACAGTTGGCTATGCGAGAATCCATACACTAGAGAGGCCTATTGCATTTCCAACGCCCCAAGTCTGCCTCAGTTTTCTTCTAGAAAAGCTTTTGGCGAGGAAAACAGACCATGGTGAGGTGAGGAAAACAGTCCGTTAAGCTGTCTTGCGGATTCTTTCTAACTGCACAGAGGTGTTCTTTGATCCTTCTGATTGCTGGACATCCTGTTGGCATCTGATGTTGAAGCCTGTTGCTAGTGAAGTCTTTTATCTCGGCAAGATCAGTGTCCACACCTCTACACCCATCCCCAGCTCTGATTGACACAGCATATATTCTAGACTTTGTCCTCATATACCACTCTGAGTCTGGCTAAAGCTGTCACCCTTTGGCTTTGGCTATAGGAATACTTTGTGACATCTTACAGCAGCCCCTTGGGAGACCCCCGGACTGTTAACCCGGTTGCCTTCTGACCGCCCACTGAGAATACGGAGAAACTTCTAGCACCATCCATTCCCATGGATACTGAGGGAAACTCTAGTGGCATTCCCTCTTTCTTCTAGAATTGTGCCTCAGTGATTTGTTAACCTACCACCCATACAGAATCTTATTGACATGACACTTCTTTAAAAGACCTTGAAATTTTTCCAGTCTACGTCAGAAAAGAAATTGCAACTATTGTTTTACTCTTAGCCCAAATATTATGGTTATTTTCATAGCACTGCCTTTCCATGGTTTAGACCCAGAATACTTAGAGCTAAGTCATACATGAGAGCTAAGCCATGTACATTTCACTGCTCCCCCATGCTTCCTCACTGCACTCTCTTTTCCACCCAGAACCTGCTCAACTGGCATTGGTTTTCCACCTCGTACTGGATGGGAAAGAAAAACTTGCACACTCTGTACCTCCTATCACTCTAATCCATGGCAATCCATGGGTTCTGGGGAAACACCACTTTCAGATCATGAGCTTCGCTTTATGTAAAAGTAGTTTCTGGAATCAGAAAATTCAGTTTCTGTCTTGACCAATTCTACCTTTCAAATCTAATGTATGTTTATTGACACTAAAAATTTCAGTTATGAGAATTGATATGAACAGTGAGCTCTTTCTTTCAAAATTCTTACTTTAACAATCTGATTCCTTCCTAAAGCAAGGTCCGACTCTGTAAAAAGGCTGGAAATGCTGTAATAAAAGAGAGAAATAGAAAAGTATGTTGAACTTTATCTATCTATATTCTCTCTCTCTCGTCTTTATCATTTATCACCTACCACTGTTTTATGTGAATGGAAAGTGGTGGGTACTATGCCTGTATGTTTGTGAGTGTGCCCAACTCTTGTAAGAAGCTTATCAGAAAGAAATGGCATTATCTGATAATGGCAATTGGGGCTAGTTTTTGAAAACCAAGGGACAGTTTTTGAAAAATAGAAAATAGTATGGCATATTTGATTGCTGATGGGAATGATCCACTAGGAGGATTTATGTGTCAAGAAACATAATAATTTGAGGACTGAGCTGAGGCCACTGAGGAACCAAAGGACTTAGGGCTCCTGATAAGAGGAAGTGTGAAGGTGCCGGCACATGGTAGAATTGGTGGTAGGACCTGCAGGAGTTCGTGGTTGATAGCTCCTATTTTTTTTTTATAAACTGTGAGATAAGAGCATCAATATGAAAATGAGGACAGAAGGAAGTGAAAGATTTGAAGAGAATAGAGAAAGTATGAAATCATAATTGTGGATACTGTATGATCACAGAAATACAAAATGCAAGATTTGGATTTGATGATCTTCCAGGGCCAGTTGAGTTCTAGACTCTTGTAGTTCTTTTACTGGTCCACAGCACTTGTAGGTGTCCTTCTGGTTACCAGGAGTAGAAGCCATTATCTTGAAAAGTACCCCGTAATGATATCTCATGGGCCTTCACAAATTTTGAAATCATGTCATCAGGAGCCATGAGGCAGTCTGGTCTTCCTGAATCGATGGAGAGCAGAAATGGACTGTTCTCTAATTCCCATCAGTGCACCTTTCACTTTCTATTCTTCTGTTCTGTCCCCGTGTCCTTCTAAGTTGCCCTCTTCTCCTAAGATGTGAAAATAAAGTCAGGAAAAATTAATCTAGTGATTTTTAACTTGTGTATTACCAGAGTCTTTGCCTGTTAAAAGAAATGTACACGGAACTCAGAATTTATAGCAGACACACTGTGGTTCCGTGGTGGGATGGGTTCCTGAAGCCATGATGAATGGGCCTCGACTTCATCCTCTGGATGTCTCCACGGCACTTCAGGATTTTCAACCCTTTCCGCACATGCTGTGGGTCACTTCTTCCACCTTTTCTGACTCTGGCATGGATATGAAATTTTGTTTTTTTACCCAAATAATTTTTAAAATGTGAAAATTCTAGCTTGTTAGAGAATTAAGGCCATCTGTTACCTAATCCCCTATGCACATGAGGAAACAGACCTAAAGAAGTACAGTGATTTGCTTTCAGTCATTTAGGTTGCATCAGAGCTGGAACTGGAACTCTGGTCTCTTAATTTCCAATTGGTGTCTATTCCACTGTGCTTACCTATCTGATGTTCAGGAGGGTATTTGCAGAGGATCTATTCTTTATAACCACCCAGAGGAAGTTGTGTTTAGACTCGAGCCAGCCCTTTTCTTCACCAGCCGCAACACATTGTTCGTTTAATTTGCTCCATCTCCTACTCCATTAGCCTTATCCTATGGCAGAGCTGGCCCATTTATCCCTGCTTAAAATTTAATCAGACATTTCACTGCTCATCAACACTTTAACGGGACCATTTAGAGCACTGAAACTCCACACATCTCTGCTTAATTACTGCTAGCCGACAGATGTCACTTTTCACTGCCCTCTCTTCTCTGTTCCTTCCAGCTGCACAGACCTGGAAGAGAAGGTTTTCTTTAAATAAACCTTAAAGAAGAAGCACAATCCAAGATTAATGGAGAAATGCCATCCACATGTTTATGCCTGATTGGAATCCACTTATCTTGGGGAAGTTAAAGGTTATATATGGTCCCTTATTAGGATTTGAAGCCCACTCTTGGTTTTTTGTCACACAAAGTGAAAGAGGCCCAGTTAGGAGGAGCAATGCAGAATAGATGACCAGGGTTCCTCATCTGCCACATTTGTCATCCCTTCCTTGGGCTACTCTTCACATTCTTGCTTCTTATTCAACTGTGAAATTGGAATCGCCAGAGGAATGTTTCATTTCCATTGCCAAGACTCTTCTCATGATGGAGTGCAGGGAAAGGAAATGGCTTTTGGAGCTGAAGAAAGAAACACTGCAGGTGACAAGCTCTCTTGGCATGTAATAATAGGTCCGATTTATTTATTAATGCCACATCTTGGTTTTCTTCTCTGGTTTCCTTCTTGGTTTCCTCCACTCCCCCCCATCTATCCCTCTCAATGCTGTTTTCAAAGACACTGTAAATATTCTTACAGGAAGCCTCTGAGCATATCCTTTAAATCAAAATGCGAGTGGCTCATGCCCTAACATTTGTAGAAAGAAAAGGGCCATTTTTGGTGTTGTGAGAGTTTGGAGGCATTTCAATGGACTGATTGGTATTCTTGGATTGAACAAGACGCGATTTTTACAGGCTGCTTCTAATCTACTGATCAGCTATCTAGTGCCACAATTATGCTGTATAACAAACAACCATAAAATTTCAGTGGGTAGAGCGATAAATGCATTTGTGAGGTTCAGCTGCTCTGACCTGGCTCAGATGGTGGCTGGGGTTGCTCATGGGCCTGAAGTCAACTGCAGGTTGCGTGGGTGGTTTTGCTGTTTTGGGCTGCCTTCTCATATGACGGGGGTCACTGCCTGGTGGGTTCATTTGAGATGGACTTGGCTACGATGATTGAGGCAGCTTGGCTCTTCTCCACATGTTGTTACTTTTTCAGCAGTCTAGTGCAGGCATGCTTTTATGGAAATGGCAAAGGCAAGAAAGCAGGTAAAAGGCATAAGCACTTTTTATCAGTTCTGCTTGTATCACACTTGCTTCAACCTCAATGACCAAAGTAAGTCACATCGTCAGGCACAAACGTCAGAGCGATAAGGCACCAAAGATTATATGGTAAATCTCTAGATAGACAGAAGAATGAAGAATTGGGACAAAGAATGCAGTAAATCTACCATACCTGAGGATGAAAGACTGAAGACATCATACAATATCAAGAGCAAAACAGGGATATTCACTCATACCACTTTTATTTAACAGTTTTCTGGAAAACCTTGCCAGTGTAATAAGGTAAGAAAAGGAAAACAATCATATATGTTAGAAAGGAAGAAATGAAGCCATGTTTCATCACAGAAGAGAGAGTTAAATATATAGAAAACCTTAAGAAATATGCTAAAAATATTAGAATAAATGGGTTTAGCAAGCTCACAGGGTACAAGATAAATATGCAAGATCAATTGCATTTTTATATGCTAGTGAATAAATTTTTTAAAATGAAATTAAAGATAATTAGGACACATTTTGATGTGCAAGATCTGTACACTTCACACTGTAAGATATTGCTGAAATAAAGAAGATTTAAATAAATTGAGAGATGTACCATATACTTGGATTGTAAAGCTCAATATTACTAAGATAGCAGTTTTCCCAAAATTGGTCTATAGATTCACACAACCCATGTCAAAATTCCAGAAGGAATGTTTGTAAAATTTAACAAACTGATCCTAAACTTTATATGGAATTGCAAAGAACCTAGAATACTCAAAAGACAAAGAGCAAAGTTGGAGGACTTACACTACCTAAGTACAAAGCTGGTTATATAGCTATAGTAATAAGACCATATGCTTTTGACAGTATAACAGAGACAAAGGTCAGTGCACAGAATTGAGAACCCAAAAGTAGACTCATATGATCAATTGATTTCTGATAAAGGTGTTTTATAGTCACCCTATTGAGATGAGGTGGACCCCTCCCAATTAATAGAGAGGCTGTCAAGAATAATGATGTTCCCATACACCAGGAGAATTTGTGAGAAAGTGAAATAGTAATACCAGGGACTCCTGGGGAGACCAAGTCAGGCATGACCAGGTTCTGACTGACATGAGTAAAGCAGAGAGAGTGGACCTGAGACTTCACAGTGGCTGGAGGGTGGAACTGGGGCAAAGCTCCTGCATTCTGGTTGGAGCTTTGCCAGATTTGAATTTCCCGTAGGCATTTGCCCAGATGTGGGACAGAAGGGGAGGTGGGATTTGAGAGGTGTCAGGGGTTAAACATAAGAAATGTAGTCACACTCTTCGTTACAAGTGCAAAGGTAACTCGTGAAGAGAAATATAATTTTAATTAATAGTGCTGGAGGGACTGGATATTCTTGAAGAAAAAAATGAACGTTAGCCCCTTTATCACACTTGACCGAAAAATATATTGAAAATTGATCATGGATTAAACACAAGATAAAACCAGAAAAATTCTAGAAGAAAACATAGGCTAAAATCTTTGTTACCTTGAGTTTGAATTAGGCAAAGTTTTCTTAGTTTGGACACACAAAAAAACCAGAATCTATAAAAGAAATGATCAACTAGATGTCATTACTAGAGGTTGCTCATAAAAGTAAGGTTAATAAAATGGAAAGCAAGCTACAAATTGGGAGAAAACATTTGCAAAGCAAATATTTGACAAAGACCTTGTATCCATAATTTATAAAGAAATCTTATAGCTCAATAATAAGTCATAACCATCTTTTTAAAATTGGGCAAAAATATAGAAACACACAAAGGAATACAAATGGCAAGTAGCACATGAAAAGGTATTCAACATCATTGGTAATTAGGGAAATGTGAAACAAAACTGCAGTGATATACCACCACATGCCCACTAGAAAAGCTAATATTAAGAAGATTAAAAATTCTGCATATTGGCAAGAATGTGGAATCAGTAAAAAATTTAGAAACACACAAAGGAATGCAAATGACAAGTAGCATATGAAAAAGATATCAACGTCATTGATAATTAGGGAAATGTGGAACAAAACTGCAGTAGTTTATATAACACTATGCACTCACTAGAAAAACTAAAATAAAGAAGACTGAAAATTCCACATGTTGGCGAGAATGTGGAACAACAGTTACCCTTATACACTGCTGGTAAGAATGAAAAAACCCTGTAGTCACTTTAGAAAACAGTTTGTTACAAAGTTAAACTCACACTAACCAATGACCCCAGCCACTCTTCTTTTTGACAGCTACCAATGAGAAATGAGCATGCCCACACAAAAAATATTACAAGATTACTTTTAGCAGCGTTATTCATAAATGCTCCAAATTGGAAAACCAAAATGTCTATCAACTGGCAAATACATAAACAAAGTTTGGTATAGCCAGGGACTGTGTGATTATAGTTAGTAATAAAAGGGATCTAAGTATTAATATTTGCAATAAGATGTGGATTAATCTCAAAAACATTGTGCTAAGTGAATGAAGCCTGACATTAAAGACTAAATACTGTACCATCCATTTATAAGAAATTCTGAAAAAGGCTTAACCACAATGACAGAAGGTGGATGATTAGTTCCTTGAGGTACAGGTGGAAATTATCTGAAAAATGGGCATTGGGAAACTTTTTGGGGTGGTGAAAGTTGGTGTAAAACTTGATTGTGGTGGTGGTTGTACCACAATATAAATTTCTCAATTCTCTTCTAAGTGTACACTTACAATTGATCAAGCTTATGGTTTGTAAATAATTAATAAAATTATTATTTTTTTTGTCATGGGGCAGAGGACCCAAAGTCCTTCATATGCCTCCTTACATATCTCAGCATGCAGGGAAATACTGTTGCTATGATATCCTTGTGCTGAAACTTGTGGAAAGAGGCCCTGTGAGGTTAATGGGCATTTCCACGGCCATATGGGTACACTAGCTGCCCATTTCCCCGAAGAGGTCCTCATTTATCAGGACACTCTGTCTCTTCCTTACGGCTTGCATTGGGCCACCACACATGCCTTAACGCAGGGACACCCAGTCAGAATGGACTGGGATCCCCCAGTGTTCACGTGATAAACCAAAGCATCTAGTGCCTGTGGATGAATCTCTCAGAAAACCAAAACAGCCAGAATTACATCAGCCAGAACAGTAGGAAAAAATGACATATTCCTTTTCTTATTCTGCTTTTCTTTGCCTTACCTTGCCATTCCTTGCCTGTTCTTTTCTTTCCGAATCAAGGATAGTTATATTTATCTTTTGATAGGATTGTCTCTCTTTGTTGAACTTTTGGCTTAAAGTCTACTTCATCCTTAACGCTGTTTCCCTGGGTTTTGGCGCTGCTGACTGTGCTTTGAACTGCAGAATAAGTAGCTAAATTTTATTTACTGTGGGTGTGAAGAGGGGAGAAATCTATTGGTTTGTGCCAAAGGTCTAGTTATTTATCCAGCCATTGGAGAATTGCCCATTGCAAATTGCTCATCTGCCTGAATTTAAATGGCTGTTTTAAAAATCACATTTTGTCACAGCTAAAACTTTATGTTCCTAAAAACAAGTTGTTCCATCAATATATGGTGCTTTGGAGAACACTCAGGAAAGGACATGCGCAGTTGATCCGTAAGATGGGTACTTTCTCGTCGGTGTGGTATTGAGAAGGTGGGCTGCTCCCTAGAGGTATGTGTGGGTTGGTAAATACAGAATCAAATAAAGTAGACCCTTAAAAAGGGATCTTGGAGTACATCTAGTATAAACCTCATTTTACACGTTGACATAATGGGGCCCAGAGGACTTAAATGACTTCACCAAGGTAATGAATTCTGCTACCTGGGGCTAGACTGAGGTTTTCTGACTCCTGTGATAATATCTTTACCACTACACCATGTGATAGACTTCAAAACTGGTAAAAACTCAAACATCACCTTCTGAAGAGGGGACTTCTCCTGAATGAACGTGGTGCTAGGGACCTGTATTCTAAAGTTACAAATTGAATCGAAGCCAGTACATAAGGTGTTCAAAGGAACCCACATTCACTGGCGCCCTGCCTAAGTTGAGTTGGTAAAAGGAAGAAAGTAACGGGGTGGGGAATTTAATAGCTCCTGGTAGTAAAACAGAGTGGCAATCTCATAGAATTTGATTCTGTTTTCAATATTTTATAACAAGTTCACTTTACTCCAAATGAATGGTAGTTCACGTGGTTCCAGGATGAATTTCTTTTATCAGCTTCTAAGAAATATGGACATGGCTATAAAAACAATTCAGTCTTTTAGCTCATTGCCTCCTTCTCAACTGGTAATAAATTGTTGGCTGAAGCTAGATAGGCATATTAGGTAGTGGGAAAACCCTCCATCAACGAGGAGATTTATCCGTGAATAGTCTGAGAAATAGTTCTTTATGCAATAAATACCAGAGGTGGGAGATATGGGCCAAAAAGGAATGAATTGACCATAAAAAGGCATTTATCAGTATGATGGTAAATATCAACCTTCAAAAAAGGAGAATTCTATAAACCACAGTCAGTACCTGAATTTTTTATAAACAATTTTTGACAGGATCTGCCTCATGCCTTAAACATACCTCCTTAAACAAACATATTGCCCTAAATATTTTGCCCACAATGCTTTTTCCGTGTCTTGTATAGAAACCTTATTGCTATGTTACAGTAGCTACAGCTTTTGGCAATTTGATTTAGTTTATTAGTTTAGCAGAGTTCACTTTATCCCTACCTGATACCAAATTTAGGTCATTATCAATCTGGACAGAGAATTTCCCAGGTTACTCTTAGATAACTCTGTGGCAAATGCTGAATGCATCAGAGATGCTCAATAATTAATTACTGGTTGCTTTTTGGAACTGGCTATTCTCTTTCCTCAAGACTTTTGGCTGATTTTTTCAAATGATTGTTTGTAAGATATTACCAATATTTTTGAGAACTTTTAGTTGTAGGTTTTTATGGCTCTCCTTTCTCATGGAACTGTTACTGTTTTTATATTTCCTTACATTGTGAACATGCTCTGTAGAGAGTTACGGAGGAGAGGCCTTGTGGACAAGAGCCCTGTGTGGATTTTAGCTAATTTCTTTGGAAGTTCAGGACTGAGGCAGGGCTTGAACAGTGGAAGATAAATTCTCTACATGGGCAGCTAGATTGTGATTGGTTATCTATACTATACTTTCTTTAACCAGAAATTAGATCTGTGGAATATCAGTGCATTTGCAGGCTCCTTGCTAATCCCCATCTTAACTTGATAGGAATAAAAATTATTTGAGATTGGTATAAATGAAATATTTGGACTGCAAAGCACTATATATTTACCCCCCACCCACTTACAAACTCCCTCTTAAATTTCCCAGTTTTAATTGGGATACTCTTTAAAAAGGCATCTGTTGCTATATTTACTTATTAAACTAGAGGTGGGAATATTTGAACTGGCTGAAATCAATAAACTTAATGGCCATCTTCTATGTTTCAGGCTAGTAGTTTCATGTAAATGAGGCAGGATAAGTATATATACACTGCTAATATTTATTGAGCATTTAACTATATGCCAGACACTGATTACAATTTGTGTGAAGTATTTCCTTTAGTCCTCACAAAAATCTTGAGGCTGGTATGTTATTATCAACATTTTATAGATAAGAGAATTAAAACTCAAATATGCTATGTAATTGCCTGAGGTCCCTCATCTAACAGCAAAACTGGGACTTGAACCCACACGTATGTGATTCCAGAGCCCCTAATCTTAACCTAAATGCTGTACAGCTTCCCAAGCCAAAGCTTTAATGGTCCAGTTTCCTTTTACAATTTCACCTAGCTTTAGCATTAGGAAGCCAAGATTTTCTTCTCTGGCTAGTCCCAGTAATTGGCCATCTACTTGGCATTTAGTTTGTGTCCAACAAATGTTTGCTGTATGAATGCATGCATAGGAAGAGATGCTCATCTCCAGGGATTTTGCATTGACTTTGGATGGTTTCTCATTTTGTTGGTTAAAACATGGATGATAATGCAAAGGTACTAAGAAAGGCAAAGAGGATCAAATAACCAAGTTAAAATGTTTTTTCCAAACACTAATACATTTGAATGAAAGTGCTGAACATAACAGGCGTTTTTTTCTCCTCCAAAGAGTACAGTTATTCATGGAGTGAAGGACAAAAGATACTTTATAGCATTTTTATAAAAGAGAAACGTGCATCAAGGGCATAATGAAATTTTGGATAATAGAGTTTTGCCTTTCTTCGCCAAGCCTGTCTTGCAACGTACATTCTTAATGAAGGAAAAGATCAACAAGCCACAAACAGATAATTTCTGCAAGAGATAAAGCAATTAGGAAATACAAAAGAAAGGAAAGAAAAAACCTTCAATGAACTGGAACAATCACAAGCATTATAAGCGAATCAATAAAATCAAACCTCCTCTTAAGGCAACAAGTCTGTTCAAGCATTGTTGCAGACGATCTTATCATTACAAAGAAATCTCAGTTTGGAAAATTACCATGAAATTAAAATCACAGACGTTAGAGGATTCAAGCAAAGCATGCAAGAGGCAGTAGCTTTGTAAATACGTGACCTTATGGAAAGTGTCCTTATGAAGAAGAGCTGCAGGATTCCCTAAATTGATTGAATCATGGTATAATAGACAAAAGTTGGGATTTGCTTCCCTTCAACTGAGTTACTGGTTAGTAATTTGTCTTATTCATTAGTCAATAATATTGAGATACAATGGAAGGCAAAGTGGCTGTGCTGGACAATGTGGGAAGAAACTGCTTTTCAAGTGCTCTGTCCTAGTCATTGGCTTCACAGACTCTTACTCATCCCTCAAGAATCACATCAATTCCTTTCTCTTCTGGGACACTGTCCCCGTGTCCTTTAGTCAGAGGGAATCACTCTTTTCTGGGCTCGCCAGCAGTATATTTGCTCCAAATGTCTCCCGTGTGTATCTCTGGCAGAACTTCGTTATTTCATTGTTATGACTTGCTTATAGCTGTATCCCTCACTTATTCACACATAAGGTACTGTTACGTGTGGTGACTTATAGGGAAGCAATTTAGTTACTATTTAGGCTTAGTAATGCCTAGAACTGTGGGTGTTTCTGATATCTTCCCTTTTGGTGGATTCCAACTCTTTATTCCTCCCTCTTATAGTAGGAATGGGAGTCTTTAGTGTCTCCAGACTCCCACTGGGTACAGAGCCTAGTTCCAGAGGCTGCTTTAATGTTTAGCTCACCCAGGCAGAAATACCCCTCATTAAGACAAAATAATGCCAGCAGAGATGCTTACCTGGCTTTTCCTACTGTGTGGTATGAGAATATCAGCTATGATGCTTCCATTGGGTTCGTGGAATCCTAACACCCTGACATCTCTGGGAGCAATTGTTTAAATTGGATCTTTATGAAAACATTGAAATAATTTGTTTAAGGTGCCAAAATTTGGAATGAGAACACTATCGATATAAGAACATACATATAGTACAAATAGATTGCATTTATTGAACTTCTATTATATGCCAGATATTGTGCTAAGTGTTTCATATTGAATTAACACATTAAATTCTCATCACCCTGTTAGATACATACTATTATCTTTCATTATATTGGTAAGGAAACTCAGGCCTTGAGTGGTTAAGTAATTTGCCCAAGTTTCAGCAGAACTGACAAGTGGCAGAGTTAAATATTCTTATCTCAGCACTCATGTTTTAACTATGAGATTTTGCTGCCCCAGAATGTGTGCAAAATCTGTAAATTAAATTCAATGAGATTCTGATTTTAAACATTAGTTGCTTCTCCAGAGAAACTGCCCTTATCATTTTTACCTTTACATGGTCTGCATTAGAATTACTGGTACTGTATTTTAGGGTACTTTGTAGTTTCCAGAAAACTTTTAGTGATGTACATACATTTGCTCTAGGGGATAACACATTTTCTTCCCTT
Organism: Tamandua tetradactyla; assembly: GCF_023851605.1. Lineage (NCBI taxonomy): Eukaryota > Metazoa > Chordata > Mammalia > Pilosa > Myrmecophagidae > Tamandua > Tamandua tetradactyla. The sequence goes on along the minus strand of NC_135334.1, from coordinate 119,167,378 downwards.
TTCCAGATTCTAGAGGCTGCCACATTTCTTGGCCTGTGACCCCCTTCCGTCTTCAAGCCAGTGATCGTCAACTGAGTCTTTCTCACACTGTGTTACTCTGATACTTTCTCTTCTGCTTCCCCATTGCATCTTTAAAGAAAGCTTAGAACTGCATTGGTCTTGCCCAGATAATCCAGGAAAAGCTCTATATTTTCAGGTCAGTTGATTAGCAGCCTCAATTCCACTGCAACCTTAATTACCCCTTGCCATACAACATAGCATATTCATAGCTTCCAAGGATTGGGGTATCTCATCTTTAGAGTGCTGTCATTCTTCCTAGCATGTGAGGAGAGTTTTATCTCCCTTTGTCTGGTGCTTCCATTTGCTTACCTCTGCACTCTGTTTCAATAGCTCTCTCCCTCTCTTCTTTCTCTGCTGTCCTCTGACATACTATGAGAGTTACATTCCATTTATTAGGAAAAAGAGATACTTTTGATTGAGAATGGGGTAAAATTGGAACCCATGTTGGAGAGAATTAAGAGTTTCCAAAACATTTCTTTTGTGAGCCTCATACATTCTTCCCTTTGCTGCAGCAACTAGGAGTTGTCCCTGTTTCACTATTACTAACTCAACTGATGTAAGTTGAGTCAATTTCAGGTTCTGGAAGGGCTTCACTGGATGGAGGCTAGGCACTGAGGCTATAGGGTTATTTAGGGAATTGAAAACTCTGATTTTCAACCATATAGGGTCATTCTTGCCATAACATTAGTTATAATTATCGACACTCTTAGATTTAGATCATCCCGAACCGTTTCTTTTATAGATGAAGGAACCAAATTCCAGGAAGATGAAATTACTTGCCCAAGGTTACCCAAGATGAAATTACTTACCCAAGGAAGTAATGTATTACTTCCAACACATTGCACTGTTAGAGGTGGAATTCGAATCACTACTTCTCCATTTTACCACATTTCCTGTGATTAAGTAGGGACCCCGTTACACAGGCCCACGTGTGTTCTGTGACGTGCCCACTCAGGCAGAAATGCCCTTTGCTCCAGGCCCCAAGCCTCTGAGCTAAGGCTGAAGACTACAATTCCCGTTTCTTACCTTCTCATTCAGGGTGTCTTCTTCTACACAAAGATGAATCCTGGGTTGCGTGCTCTTGGGGATGTGCTCCATCTCTGGGCGGGGTGTTATGAGTCTGTTAGGGGGATGATGAGACATGAGTCGCTCCAAAGGCAATGGGGTCTGTGCTGGTTTGAAAGGATGTATGCCCCCTAGAAAAGCCATGTTTTAATCAAAATTCCATTTCATAAAGGTAGAATAATCCCTATTCAATACTGTATGTTTGAAACTGTAATCAGATCATATCCCTGAATGATGTGATTTAGTCAAGAGTGGTTGTTAAACTGGATTAAGTGATGATATGTCTCCACCCATTTGGATGGGTCTTGATTGGTTTATTGGAGTCCTATAAAAGAGGAAATGTTTTGGAGAATGAGAGATTCAGAGAGAGCAGAGAATGCTGTAGCCCCACGAAGCAGAGAGACCACCAGCCAGTGACCTTTGGAGATGAAAAAGGAAAACACCTCCTGGGGAGCTTCATGAAACCGGAAGCCAGGAGAGAAAGCTAGCAGATGACACCATGTTCACCATGTGCCTTTCCAGATGAAAGAGAAACTCTGACTGTGTTTACCATGTGCCTTTCCACTTGAGAGGGAAACCCTGAACTTCATTGGCCTTCTTGAACCAAGGTATCTTTCCGTGGATGCCTTTGATTGGACATTTCTATAGACTTGTTTTAACTGGGACATTTTCTTGGCCTTAGAACTGTAAACTAGCAACTCATCAAATTCCCCCTTTTAAAGGCCATTCTGTTTTTGGTATATTGCATTCCGGCAGCTAGCAAACTAGAACAGGGTCCCATTGATGAGTGACGCCAGCTGCTGTGGAACCTCCCTTCATGCCCCGCTGGTCACTGCACTGCCAGCATTTAGTCATGTAGCCCACACACCAACCCTACTGCCTCTATGTGGTAGACGTTACTGAGGCTCGTCAATATCTTAGTTACCATGTTTTTCAGGCATAAAAAAGAGGATTATGTCACAGCTTGGAAGGAATATGCTTCTCTTCCAGGCTAAGGCTCTGTGAAGGCCTGCACAGTTCTCCAGGCTCAAAGCACGCCTGCGGCAGTGCCCTGGTCTTCCTGGCTACTGAAAGGGGACGGGACTGGGGACAGTGACACCTCCTGTCAATTGGTGAGAGGTACGCAGCTTGAGTGGGAAATACACATACAAAGTTATTAGAACAGTTGTGCGTTTACAGAAAAATCATGCAGAAAGTGGAGTTCCTATGCACTGTCCCCTTCGCCCCCCAGTTTTCCTTATTATTACCATTTTGCATTCGTGTGGTACCTTTGTTACATTTGGTTAAACAGTATTATTATGTTATTAACCCTAGTAAATCTTGTTTACATTAGGGTTCATTCTTGGTGTTGTACATTTATACCTTTTTTTTTTCTTACATTTATGCTGGTAACATCTATGCAACCTAAAATTTCCCACATTAACCGATTTCAAATATACAATTCAGTGGTGTTAATTATGTCCACACTGCTGGGCCACCATCTACTGAACTTGTAGGATTGCAGCCTTAGTTGAACCTAGTCATGCATTATTTTCCCACCTTTAGAGGATGAATTGCTGGTAAGCGACAGAGCAAAGATGTGAAGGAACCATGTTCACTGACTTGAGAGCCTGTGCTTTGGATCCCTACATTGCCACACTTACTGTGTCTCCTAAGAAAGGCCAGCCAGAGGGTGTACAGTGGAAGGACAGGCTGCTCTGGGGGAAAGGTCTGTCCATTTGTCTAGCCTAGATTGGTGTAGCATCCAGCCCTTGTCCACTTCCGTGTCTTTTTCATTCGAATTCTTCAGAGTCTTTTGCTTTTCTTTACACCCTGCTCCCTTCTTTATTCAGAGTGTGTGTCCTCAGGTAGCTTCAAAGTCTTTGAAAAATTATGCACGATTCTGGTTTTTCCTCCACAACTTCAGGGAGTCTTACACATGCCCTTGAAGGATTTTCAACTTTAAATGCAAAGTCCTTCACGATCCCCATCGTCCCTGAGAAGTGTGCCTGCTTCCATCCCTTTCATGGAAGAAAACACATTGTTCTAAACAAACAACAAACCACACGTGAGAGAGTGAGGGAGAAGCAGGAAAAAGCGAGCTGCTTAGCAGAGGCAGGAGCAGAGCTGGGTGGGCTGAGCACGAGGCAGAGGAAATAGGCAGAAACCCCAGGGCATGGGCGACCAGGTCAGCTCTGACTTCTCTTTCCCAGGGGGAGCACTGGAGCTGCTTTTCCCACACTGCAGGCTGGGGGAAGCTGGGGGGAGGACACCACTCTGCCTTTGACTTTATTCCAGAGAATGATGGTGATGGATGGAAGGTAACGGTTGGAAAAGAGGTTTCCTCTGTTCCTGTACGGGGGCCCTTCTGGTTGCAGAACCTGCCCTCGCTGCTGTGCATAAGCCTCAGCCAGCAGGAAGCTGTTCCAGCCGAATACTTTAAATATGTTTTAGAGAGGGAGGGGTTTTTGACCATCTGTGGGAGAAACCACAGAGTGAGGAGCTTGAGAACTGAACCCGAGGAATTCTCAGTCTCTATTCTCCCCTGAAAAGAGAAATCTTGGAAGAGTTATTGCAAGGAATTTGCCAAACCGCACAGTCAGAGGGAAGAGTCCCCACCAGGTTGCTACAAACTTGGGGGACCCCCTTAGGTTCCATAACTTGCCAGGAAGACTCACAGAACCCATTGGTACCTATTATACTTAGGCTCTCCTGGTTACAGGAATCCAATCAAAGGAAGAGACACATACAGCAATCTGGGGTGGGGATCCAAATGCAGAGCTCCTGGCCTTCTTCTCCCTGTGGGGTCTTGAACGGCATTCCCCCTCCCAGACCCTCGGTATGGCAGTGTATGCACAGCGCACCAACCAGGGAGGCTGGCCAGAGACTCTGGTGTCCAGAGTTTTAGTGGGGCTTGATCACACCCTGCCTACCTAGCTAACTTATACTTTAGTCTTTAGTTCCTCCCGGGGGCAAAACTGATGCTACTATCCCAAAGCCCCCATCGTAAATCATATTATTAGAGGATCCAGTGGCCCCAACCCCCAGGCAAACAAAACACTCCCATCAGGCAGGACATGCCAGGGGCCCAGAGAGTCCCTCCTCACAGAGTAAGGTTAATTGTTCAGGACACAAAAGGCTCAAAGGGTAACGTTGGGGATAAACCTTATTGTAGCTCAAAGAGGCATAATTAAACTCTGGGGGAGAGTTTTGGGAGGTGGGTTTCATGGCAAAAATAAAGTGGGCAATTCTAACACACCCATGATAAAGGGAAGGTCTATGTGTGTGTGTGTGTGTGTGTGTGTGTATAAATGAAAGTGAGAGCCTGCCATAAAATGGAATCAAACAAGTACTAGGCAGAATTTCCTAATTTGTGACCTGCAGTTGACTTTCCTTAGAATCAACAAAGGGGCTTGTTAAATATGCATGTTTCCGGGCTCCTTTTCAGGCATGCCTGCAAAATGGGAACTCAGAAAAGTGCACTTTTAATGAGTTCTCTCAGAAATCGTACATACACCAAGGACCACTACTCTGAGACTTGTGATTTAAGTTCTAAAACTGCTTTTTTGTTGTGACTAGATATGAAACTTTCAATAAATCGTCTAATCTCTCAATTTCCTCATCTCAGCATATTTGGGGACTTAAAAATTAACACACATTTTATACCCTACCCCTGAAGATTTCAATTCAATGGGTCTAGGATGTAGCCAAGCAATTTGTTTGGTCAGCCAGATTTGGAAGATCTAATGAATTAAATTATCTCTAAGGGCCTTAATAGCTTTAAGATTTCATGAGCCTACATGATTTAAAGTTATCAAAAATGCCTTAGACCCCATCTTATCCATATCCTCTCTCACCCCTTAACCAGAATGGCTTAGGGTTTCTTTCTTTTTCTGAATTAAATTTTTATTTTTTCCCCTGAAATCATGAAGTGGAAATTACACAGAATATGTTCGTTTTCTTTTTCTCTAGTTAATGTAACACCGAGAAATGTCCATATATCAACAACATTCTACCTACCCTTTGCCAGAAGGAGGAAGCTCTGGGGACAACATGAGGGACTGCAACGGTGTGGGGAGGTCTTCTCACCCTTTCCTATTTCCTTAACCAAAGCAGAAAGTATGGGTCTCTCGTGCATTCTAATTGCAACACTCTCTACCTTACTTGGCATATCAGCCTTGTACAGAAACATATATTCCAGGCATGTGTGTCTTCTAAACACAGGCAAACTTAAAGGAGAAAACTTTTTGATCACAGTGTTTTTCAACATGTTGCAGATATATAGCCTATGTTTTAAAAGGGGCTCAGAGAATAAAGTATATGTTGTATAAAAAAAATTTTTAAGTTTTCATGTATCTTTTCTTGGGAGAGGGAAAAATAACTAGTTGGTACTTCCAGTGGTTTGGAACCCTCACTCTTCTTAGCAATGACCATTGCCTGTTACTTGGAATGGGGCAGCTTTTTATTGCAGAATTTCCTGGAGACATTGCATTTGCCCACTGATGGCCTTGTTTTGTAAAGTAATGGACATATACTCTGTATAAGTAAAAACAGAAATCTCCATAAAAGAGATTTTTCCCAATGGGTCGCCATCACACAGAGTTAGAACGTTTCTGGCAGGGTAGACATGTCAGTTTCCAAGTGGGTAGCTAGATGTAATTTTACATGTTGGTGGCTTTGCCCTAAACAAAAAGGAGAGAGAATTGTCCAGAAATGACTCCTGTGTTCTGGGCCTGCAGTTGACACGAGATTTCCTCATTGCCCTGAAGATGTTTCTGGAAGGGATTACCAGACCTGATGTTGGAGTGCCAAAAGGCATCTGGCTTCATCAGCCCTAGTGTAGGATGTTTGTTCTTCGTAAGCCTTTGATTGCTCAGTCATTGTCATGGTCAGTTTCATGTGTCAACTTGGCCAGGTGGTGGTACCTGTTTGTCTGGTTGGGCAAGTGCTGGCCTGTCTTTTGCTATGAGGACATTTCATAGACTTAGATCATGACCATGTTGGCTACATCCACGACTGATTCCATTTGCAATCAGCCAAGGGGAGGGTCTTCTTTAACGAGTGATACTTAGTCTAATCACTGGAAGCCTTTTAAGGAGTATTCAGAAGAGACAGGTTCTTTTCCTGCTTCAGCCAGAGAGCCTCTCCTGTAGTTTGTCCAGACCCTCCATCAGAACCATCAGCTTCACAGCCTGCCCTACATATTTTGGTCTCTACGTTCCTGTGGTTACGTGAGATACTTCCATAAATTTTATATTTACAAATATTTCCTGTTGATTCTGTTTCTCTAGAGAACCCTAACTAATACAGTCATCTTCCTTGGTTTCAGGATTTTCCTTTTCTGGGAGGAGCTGTTACTTATTAGTTTTATCACTGCTACTATATTGAGCCCCTTGAAATTAGAATGATGCTTTGCTCCCTTCTGTCCCTCAAGTGAAAGAAATTCATGGAGATCCTCAGTCTTATCATGCACAAAATTCTCCTGAAGATGATTGAAGGGAAAAAAGAAACAGAAAATCTGACATCCACTGCTAGAGGTCTTATTTAATAGATGTAGAGCTCTAGAATGGCTATGGCAGCTGCATTTTAACAGCAGTTCTGCAAATGGTCACTTTGTGGGTGGAACCCTCACTCTTCTTAGCAATGACCATTGTCTGTTACTTGGAATGGGACAGCTTTTTATTGCAGAATTTCCTGGAGACATTGCATTTGCCCACTGATGTCCTTGTTTTTTAAAGTAATGGGCATATACTCTGTATAGGTAAAAAGAGAAAATGTTATCGGAGAAAGAAAAGTCATCTGAATCTTAAAAGATAAAAATGGGATCCAAGAAAAGGTATTAGAGAAGGTTGATTGAGTTTTGAACAGATTCACAGAAAAAGCAAATTTCTTATTTGAGTATCTCTTTTTTCAAAATTTTTATTGATAAAACCAATCAACATACTATATGAACATTTTTTTATCACATAGTTGTATATTCATCATCATGATTATTTCTTAGAATATTTGCATCAGTTCAGAAAAAGAAATAAAAAGAAAACAGAAAAAAAATTCATACACATCATACCCCTTCTCCCCTTCATTGATCACTAGCATTTCAACCTACTAAATTTATTTTAACATTTGTTCCCCCTATTATTTATTTATTTTTAATCCATATGTTTTACTCATCTGCCCATAAGGTAGATAAAAGAAGCATCAGACACAAGGTTTTCACAATCACACAGTTACCTTGCAAAAGCTTTATCATTATACAATCATCTTTAAGAAACGTGGCTACTGGAACACAACTCTACATTTTCAGGCAGTTCTCTCCAGTCTCTGTTACGACTTAACTAAAAAGGTAATACATATTTTTTTTTCACATTTTTTTTATTAATTAAAAAAAGAATTAACAAAACAATTAGAAATCATTCCAATCTACATGTACAATCAGTAATTCTTAATAACATCACATAGTTGCATATTCATCATTTCTTAGTACATTTGCATCGATTTAGAAAAAGAAATAAAAAGACAACAGAATAAGAATTAGAACAATAATAGAAAGAAAAAAAAAAAACAAAAAACCTATACCTCACATGCAGCTTCATTCAGTGTTTTAACATAATTGCATTACAATTGGGTAGTATTGTGCTGTCCATTTCTGAGTTTTTATATCCAGTCCCGTTGTACAATCTGTATCCCTTCAGCTCCAATTACCCCTTCTCTTTTTTTTTTTAATTAACGGAAAAAAAGAAATTAACCCAACATTTAGAAATCATACCATTCTACATATGCAATCAGTAATTCTTAACATCCTCACATAGATGCATGATTATCATTTCTTAGTACATTTGCATCGGTTTAGAAGAACTAGCAACATAACCGAAAAAGATATAGAATGTTAATATAGAGAAAAAAATAAAAGTAATAATAGTAAAATCAAAACAAAACAAAACAAAACAAAACAAAAACTAATAGCTCAGATGCAGCTTCATTCAGTGTTTTAACAAGATTACTTTACAATTAGGTATTATTGTGCTGTCCATTTTTGAGTTTTTGTATCTAGTCCTGTTACACCGTCTGTATCCCTTCAACTCCAATTGCCCATTATCTTACCCTGTTTCTACCTCCTGCTGGACTCTGTTACCAATGACATATTCCAAATTTATTCTCGAATGTCTGTTCACATCAGTGGGACCATACAGTATTTGTCCTTTAGTTTTTGGCTAAACTCACTCAGCATAATGTTCTCTAGGTCCATCCATGTTATTACACGCTTCATAAGTTTATCCTGTCTTAAAGCTGCATAGTATTCCATCGTATGTATATACCACAGTTTGTTTAGCCACTCTTCTGTTGATGGAGATTTCGGCTGTTTCCATCTCTTTGCAATTGTAAATAGCGCTGCTATAAACATTGGTGTGCAAATGTCCGTTTGTGTCTTTGCCCTTAAGTCCTTTGAGTAGATACCCAGCAATGGTATTGCTGGGTCGTATGGCAATTCTATATTCAGCTTTTTGAGGAACCGCCAAACTGCCTTCCACAGTGGTTGCACCATTTGACATTCCCACCAACAGTGGATAAGTGTGCCTCTTTCTCCGCATCCTCTCCAGCACTTGTCATTTTCTGTTTTGTTGATAATGGCCATTCTGGTGGGTGTGAGATGATATCTCATTGTGGTTTTGATTTGCATTTCTCTAATGGCCAGGGACACTGAGCATCTCTTCATGTGCCTTTTGGCCATTTGTATTTCCTCTTCTGATAGGTGTCTGTTCAAGTCTTTTCCCCATTTTGTAATTGAGTTGGCTGTCTTTTTGTTGTTGAGATGAACAATCTCTTTATAAATTCTGGATACTAGACCTTTATCTGATATATCATTTCCAAATATTGTCTCCCATTGTGTAGGCTGTCTTTCTACTTTCTTGATGAAGTTCTTTGATGCACAAAAGTGTTTAATTTTGAGGAGCTCCCATTTATTTAATTCCTTCTTCAGTGTTCTTGCTTTAGGTTTAAGGTCCATAAAACCGCCTCCAGTTGTAAGATCCATAAGATATCTCCCAACATTTTCCTCTAACTGTTTTATGGTCTTAGACCTAATGTTTAGATCTTTGATCCATTTTGAGTTAACTTTTGTATAGGGTGTGAGAGATGGGTCTTCTTTCATTCTTTTGCATATGGATATCCAGTTCTCTAGGCACCATTTATTGAAGAGACTGCTCTGTCCCAGGTGAGTTGGCTTGACTGCCTTATCAAAGATCAAATGTCCATAGATGAGAGGGTCTATATCTGAGCACTCTATTCGATTCCATTGGTCGATATATCTATCTTTATGCCAATACCATGCTGTATTGACCACTGTGGCTTCATAATATGCCTTAAAGTCAGGCAGCGCGAGACCTCCAGCTTCGTTTTTTTTCCTCAAGATGTTTTTAGCAATTCGGGGCACCCTGCCCTTCCAGATAAATTTGCTTATTGGTTTTTCTATTTCTGAAAAGTAAGTTGTTGGGATTTTGATTGGTATTGCATTGAATCTGTAAATCAATTTAGGTAGGATTGACATCTTAACTATATTTAGTCTTCCAATCCATGAACACGGTATGCCCTTCCATCTATTTAGGTCTTCTGTGATTTCTTTTAGCAGTTTTTTGTAGTTTTCTTTATATAGGTTTTTTGTCTCTTTAGTTAAATTTATTCCTAGGTATTTTATTCTTTTAGTTGCAATTGTAAATGGGATTCGTTTCTTGATTTCCCCCTCAGCTTGTTCATTACTAGTGTATAGAAATGCTACAGATTTTTGAATGTTGATCTTGTAACCTGCTACTTTGCTGTACTCATTTATTAGCTCTAGTAGTTTTGTTGTGGATTTTTCCGGGTTTTTGACATATAGTATCATATCGTCTGCAAACAGTGATAGTTTTACTTCTTCCTTTCCAATTTTGATGCCTTGTATTTCTTTTTCTTGTCTAATTGCTCTGGCTAGAACCTCCAACAAAATGTTGAATAATAGTGGTGATAGTGGACATCCTTGTCTTGTTCCTGATCTTAGAGGGAAAGTTTTCAATTTTTCCCCATTGAGGATGATATTAGCTGTGGGTTTTTCATATATTCCCTCTATCATTTTAAGGAAGTTCCCTTGTATTCCTATCTTTTGAAGTGTTTTCAACAGGAAAGGATGTTGAATCTTGTCAAATGCCTTCTCTGCATCAATTGAGATGATCATGTGATTTTTCTGCTTTGATTTGTTGATATGGTGTATTACATTAATTGATTTTCTTATGTTGAAACATCCTTGCATACCTGGGATGAATCCTACTTGGTCATGATGTATAATTCTTTTAATGTGTTGTTGGATACGATTTGCTAGAATTTTATTGAGGATTTTTGCATCTATATTCATTAGAGAGATTGGTCTGTAGTTTTCTTATTTTGTAATATTTTTGCCTGGTTTTGGTATGGGGGTGATGTTGGCTTCATAGAATGAATTAAGCAGTTTTCCCTCCACTTCGATTTTTTTGAAGAGTTTGAGGAGAATTGGTACTAATTCTTTCTGGAACGTTTGGTAGAATTCACATGTGAAGCCATCTGGTCCTGGACTTTTCTTTTTAGGAAGCTGTTGAATGACCAATTCAATTTCTTTACTTGTGATTGGTTTGTTGAGGTGATCTATGTCTTCTTGAGTCAAAGTTGGTTGTTCATGTCTTTCCAGGAACCCGTCCATTTCATCTAAATTGTTGTATTTATTAGCGTAAAGTTGTTCATAGTATCCTGTTATTACCTCCTTTATTTCTGTGAGGTCAGTAGTTATGTCTCCTCTTCCATTTCTGATCTTATTTATTTGCATCCTCTCTCTTCTTCTTTTTGTCAATCTTGATAAGGGCCCATCAATCTTATAGATTTTCTCATAGAACCAACTTCTGGTCTTATTGATTTTCTCTACTGTTTTCATATTTTCAATTTCATTTATTTCTGCTCTGATCTTTGTTATTTCTTTCCTTTTGCTTGCTTTGGGATTAGTTTGCTGTTCTTTCTCCAGTTCTTCCAAGTGAACAGTTAATTCCTGCATTTTTGCCTTTTCTTCTTTTCTGATATAGGCATTTAGGGCAATAAATTTCCCTCTTAGCACTGCCTTTGCTGCATCCTGTAAGTTTTGATATGTTGTGTTTTCATTTTCATTTGCCTCGAGGTATTTACTAATTTCTCTTGCAAGTTCTTATTTGACCCACTCGTTGTTTAAGAGTGTGTTGTTGAGCCTCCACGTATTTGTGAATTTTCTGGCATTCCGCCTACTATTGATTTCCAACTTCATTCCTTTATGATCCGAGAAAGTGTTGTGTATGATTTCAATCTTTTTAAATTTGTTAAGACTTGCTTTGTGACCCAGCATATGGTCTATCTTTGAGAATGATCCATGAGCACTTGAGAAAAAGGTGTATCCTGCTGTTGTGGGATTTAATGTCCTATAAATGTCTGTTAAGTCTAGCTCCTTTATAGTAATATTCAGATTCTCTATTTCTTTATTGATCCTCTGTCTAGATGTTCTGTCCATTGATGAGAGTGGGGAATTGAAGTCTCCAACTATTATGGTATTTGTGTCTATTTCCCTTTTCAGTGTTTGCAGTGTATTCCTCATGTATTTTGGGGCATTCTGGTTCAGTGCGTAAATATTTATGATTGTTATGTCTTCTTGTTTAATTGTTCCTTTTATTAGTATATAGTGTCCTTCTTTGTCTCTTTTAACTGTTTTACATTTGAAGTCTAACTTGTTGGATATTAGTATAGCCACTCCTGCTCTTTTCTGGTTGTTTTTTGCATGAAACATCTTTTCCCAACCTTTCACTTTCAACCTATGTTTATCTTTGGGTCTAAGATGTGTTTCCTGTAGACAGCATATAGAAGGATCCTGTTTTTTAATCCATTCTGCCATTCTATGTCTTTTGATTGGGGAATTCAGTCCATTAACATTTAGTGTTATTGGTGTTTGGATAATATTTTCCTCTACCATTTTGCGTTTTGTATTATATATATCATATCTGACTTTCCTTCTTTCTACACTCTTCTCTATACGTCTCTCTTCTGTCTTTTCGGTTCTGACTCTAGTGCTCCCTTTAGTATTTCTTGCAGAGCTGGTCTCTTGGTCACAAATTCTCTCAGTGACTTTTTGTCTGAGAATGTTTTAATTTCTCCCTCATTTTTGAAGGACAATTTTGCTGGATATAGAAGTCTTGGTTGGCAGTTTTTCTCTTTTAGTAATTTAAATATATCATCCCACTGTCTTCTAGCCTCCATGGTTTCTGCTGAGAAATCTACACATAGTCTTATTGGGTTTCCCTTGTATGTGATGGATTGTTTTTCTCTTGCTGCTTTCAAGATCCTTTCTTTCTCTTTGTCCTCTGACATTCTAACTAGTAAGTGTCTTGGAGAACGCCTATTTGGGTCTAATCTCTTTGGGGTGCGCTGCACTTCTTGGATCTGTAATTTTAGGTCTTTCATAAGAGTTGGGAAATTTTCAGTGAAAATTTCTTCCATTAGTTTTTTTCTCCTCCTTTTCCCTTCTCTTCTCCTTCTGGGACACCCACAACACGTATATTTGTGCGCTTCATATTGTCCTTGAGTTCCCTGATACCCTGTTCAAATTTTTCCATTCTTTTCCCGATAGTTTCTGTTTGTTTCTGGAATTCAGATGTTCCATCCTCCAAATCACTAATTCTATCTTCTGTCTCTTTGAATCTATCATTGTAGGTATCCATTGTTTTTTCTATCCTTTCTACTTTGTCCTTCACTTCCATAAGTTCTGTGATTTGTTTTTTCAGTTTTTCTATTTCTTCTTTATGTTCAGCCCATGTCTTCTTCATGTCCTCCCTCAATTTATCTATTTCGTTTTTGAAGAGTTTTTTCCATTTCTGTTCGTATATTCAGCATTAGTTGTCTCAGCTCTTGTATCTCATTTGAACTATTGGTTTGTTCCTTTGACTGGGCCATGTTTTCAATTATTTGAGTGTGATCCGTTATCTTCTGTTGGTGTCTGCGCATTTAGACAGATTTCCCTGGGTATTGGATCCAAAAGTTTGGAAGATTTTTCTGTGAAATCTCTGGGTTCTGTTTTTCTTATCCTGCCCAGTAGGTGGCACTCGTGGCACACGTTTGTCTGTGGTTCCCACTAGTAAAAGGTGCTGTGGGACCTTTAACTTTGGAAAACTCTCGCCGTCCGGGAGGTTCGCTACCTGAAGCGGCTTGGAAGAGTGCGAGCTGGCCCGGGGTCCGAACGTGGGGAGGGTTGCTGGCCGCCGCAGCCCGGGAGAGCGCCTGTCTGAATTTCCTAGTTGGTCCGGGGCGACAAGCGTGGCGGGAGGGCACCAGCGGCAGCGGCCCGCCTGGGAGAGTGCACGTTCCCCGGGAGTCATGGGTTTGGAAGGGCCCTCCCCCACCCGTCACCGTTCTCCGCGGCCTGGGGATTTCTGATCCAATTCTCTCAGTTGGTCCGGGGGGCCGCACGTGGTGTGGGCGCCAGCCGCCGTGGTTTCAGGGGACTGCCTCTCCAATTCTCCCAGCCGGCCCAGGAAGGGGGAAGGGAGTGACTCTGGCCACTTGCCGCCCCGCCTGGTGAAGTCCGCGCACCTTGGTGATCTCACCCAAGCGGCTTCTCTCAGCCAGCCAGCCGTTCCAGGATGGGGTACGCTGTCTTTTTTTTCTCTGTTGTGGCTTTGGGAGCTGTTCTGTATCATTTCTACTCCCCTAGTAGCTGTCCTGGAGAAGAAACTAAGATCCGCGCGTCTTACTAAGCTGCCATCTTCTCCCGTTAATACATATTTAATGTGTAAGAATAACCTCCAGGATAACCTCTCAACTCTCTTTGGAATCTCTCAGTCATTGACACTTTATTTTGTCTCATTTCTCTCCTCCCCCTTTTGGTTGAGAAGGTTTTCTCAATCCCTTGGTGCTGAGTCCCAGCTCATTCTAGTACTTCTGTCCCATGGTTGCCAGGAAGGTCCACACCCCTGGGAGTTATGTCCCATGTAGAGAGGGGGAGGGCAGTGAGTTTGCTTGTGTTGACTGAGAGAGAGGCCACATCTGAGCAACAAAAGAGATTTTCTTGGGGGTGGCTCTTAGAGCTAATTTTAAGTAGGCTTAGCCTATCCTTTGTGAGGTTAAGTTTCATATGAACAACCCCATGATTAGGGGCTCAGCCTATTGCTTTGGTTGTTGCCACTGCTTGTGAGAATATCAAGAATTCTCCACTTGGGGAAGTTGAATTTTTCCCCTTTCTCATGATTCCCTGAAGGGTACTTTGCAAATACTTTTTTATTCACTGTTCAGATCCTTCTGGGATTTATCAAGGTATCACTCTAGACAAACCGACAAAATCTTATGCCCTACTCAAGGTTCCATATACTTAAGGTGTTCGATTAAGCTGTCCACATAAGTTATATTAGGAAGTGCACTAGTCAAAATATAAATTTTGTACCAAATAAATATTTTTTTGCCTTAGTCTCACACATAAGTTAAAGTTTTCAAATATTAATTACCATCTGTTTTCAATCCCTCTATTATTGACATTCCTTTGTTCTTTCTCATGCAAAACGTTTTTAAATTTGTACATGTAGTCACTATCATTATACACTCTAGGCATTCCTAGATTATACCATCTCAGTCTTTATTGTATATCTTTCCTTCTGATTTCATTTGTGCCCCCAGGTCTCCTCCCTTTATCATTCTCACATTCAGCTTCATTCAATGTTCTAACATTATTGTATTACAGTTACATAGCATTGTGCTATCCATTTCTGAATTTTTACAATCAATCCCGTTACATAATCTATATCACTTCAGTTCCAATTACCCAATATCTACACTATTTCTATCTTCTGATGACTTCTGTTATTAACTGAAATTATCCAACTTCATTCATTAATGATAGTTCATATCAGTGAGACCATGCAGTATTTGTCCTTTTGTTTCTGGCTAATTTCACTCAGCATAATGTCCTTAAGGACCATCCATGTTGTTACATACTTCATAACTTTATTCTGTTTTACAGGTGCATAATATTCCATTTGTGTATATACCACAGCTTGTTTAGCCACTTGTCTGTTGATGGACATTTGGGCTGTTTCCATATCTTGACAATTGTAAATAATGCTGCTATAAACATTGGTGTGCAAATGTCCATTTGTGCATTTGCCCTCATGTCCTCTGAGTAGATACCTAGCAATGGTATTTCCAGGTCATATGGCAATTCTATACTTAGCTTCCTGAGGAACTGCCAAACTGCCTTCCACAGTGGTTGTACCATTCAACATTTCTACCAACAGAGGATAAGTGTGCCTCTTTCTCCACATCCTCTACAGCACTTGTTGTTTTCTGTTTTATTGATAATGACCATTCTGGTGGGTGTGAGATGATATCTCATTGTGATTTTGATTTGAATTTCCCTAATAGCCAGGGAAGTTGAACATCTTTTCATGTGCCTTTTGGCCATTTGTATTTCCTCTTCTGAGAAGTGTCTGTTCAAGTCTTTTGCCCATTTTGTAATTGGGTTGTCTGTCTTTTTGTTGTTGAGTTGAACTATTCTTTATATATTCTGGATACTAGACCTTTATCTGATACATTGGTTCCAAATATTGTCTCCCATTGTGTAGGCTGTCTTTTTACTTTCTTGACAAAGTTCTTTGATGCACAAAAGTGTTTAATTTTGAGGAGTTCCCATTTATTTATTTATTTTGTCAATGCTCGTGCTTTGGATGTAAGGTCTAGGAAACTGCCTCCTATTATAAGATTTATAAGATATTTCCCTATATTTTCTTCTAAAAGATCTATGGTCTTAGATCTAATGTTTAGGTCTTTGATCCACTTTGAGTTAATTTTTGTATAGCGTGTGAGATTTGGATCCTCTTTCATTCTTTTGCATATGGATATCCAGTTCTCTAGGCACCATTTGTTGAAGAGACTGTTCTGTCCCAGATGAGTTGACTTGACTGCCTTATCAACGATCAATTGTCCATTGATGAGAGGGTCTATATCTGAACACTCTATTCGATTCTATTGGTCAGTATATCTATCTTTATGCTAGTACCATGCTGTTTTGACCACTGTAGCTTCATAATACACCTTAAAGTCAGTAACGTGAGACTTCCAATTTCAGTTTTCTTTCTCAGGATACTTTTAGCTATTCAGCTGTTTATCTGCCCTTCCAGATAAATTTGGGTTTTGGATTTTTATTTCTGAAAAGTAAGCTTTTGGGATTTTAATTGGTATTGCGTTGAATCTGTAAATCAATTTAGGTAGAATTGACATCTTAACTATATTTAGTCTTCCAATCCATGATCACAGTATGCCCTTCCATTCATTTAGGTCTTCTGTGATTTCTTTTAACAATTTTTTATAGTTCTTTCTGTATATGTCCTTGTCTCTTTAGTTAAATTTATTCCTCAATATTTTATTCTTTTGGTTGCAACTGTATGGAATTTTTTTCATGCTTTCCCCCTCAGATTGTTCATTACTAGTTCATTACTATTCAATTTTCTAACATTATTGTATTACAGTTAGGTAATAACTGTATTTCTGAATTTTTACAATCAGTGTTGTTGTACAATCTACATCCCTTCAGTTCCATTTACCCAATATCTACACTATCTCTATCTTCTGATGATTTCTGTTCTTAACTGAAATTATCCAATTTAGTATAGAAATACTACAGATTTTTGAGTGTTGATCTTGTAACCTGCCACTGTGCTGTACTCATTTATTAGCTCTAGTAGTTTTGCTGTGGATTTTTTAGGGGTTTTCAACGTATAGTATCATATCATCTGCAAACCATAGTGAGAATTTTACTTCTTCCTTTCCAATTTTGATGCCTTGTATTTCTTTTTCTTGTCTAATTGCTCTGGCTAGAATTTCCAACACAATGTTGAATAACAATGGTGATTGTGGACATCCTTGTCTTGTTCCTGATCTCAGTGGAAAGTATTTTTTTCTTTTTCTCCATTGAGGATGATGTTACCTGTGGGTTTTTCATATATTCCTTTTATCATGTTGAGAAAGTTCCCTTCTATTTCTATCCTTTGAAATGCTTTCAACAGGAAAGGATGTTGAATTTTGACAAATGCCTTTTCTGCATCAATGAGATGATCATGTGGTTTTTCTGTTTTGATTCGTTGATATGCTGTATTACATTAATTGATTTTCTTATGTTGAACCATCCTTGCATACCTGGGATGAATCCTACTTTGTCATGGTGTATAGTTATTTTAATATGCTGCTGGATTTGATTTGCAAGGATTTTGTTAAGGATATTTGCATCTATATTCATAAGAGAGATTAGTCTCTAGCTTTCTTTTTTTGTAATATCTTTGTTTGGCTTCAGTATGATGGTGATGTTGGCTTTGTAGAATGAGTTAGGTAGCTTTCCCTCCTCTTCAGTTTTTTTGAAGAGTTTGAGCATGATTGGAACTAATTCTTTCTTGAATGTTTGGTAGAATTCACATGTGAAGCCATCTTGCCCTGGACTTTTCTTTTTGGGGAGCTTCTTAATGACTGATTCAGTTTCTTTACTTGTGATTGGTTTGTTGAGGTCATTCATTTCTTTTTGAGTCAATGTTGGTTGTTCATGCCTTTCTAGGAAGTTGTCCATTTCATCTATATTGTCAAGTTTATTAGCATAAAGTTGTTCATAGTATTCTCTCATTACTTCCTTTATTTCTGTGGGGTCAGTGGTTATGTCTCCTCTTCCATTTCTGGTTTTATTTATTTGCATCCTCTCTCTTCTTTTTGTCAACTTCACTAAGGGTCCATCAATCTTACTGATTTTCTCATAGAACCAGCTTCTGGTTTTGTTGATTTTTTTCAATTGCTTTCATGTTCTCAATTTCATTTATTTCTGCTGTAATCTTCCTTATTTCTTTCCTTTTGCTTGCTTTGGGGTTAATTTGCTGTTCTTTCTCTAGTTCTTCCAAGTGGACAGTTAATTCCTTGATTTTTGTTCTTTCTTCTTTTTTGATATAGGCATTTATGGCAATACATTTCCCTCTTACACTGTCTTTGCTGCATCTCATAAATTTTGATATGTCATGTTTTCATTTTCATTTGCTTCGAGATATTTACTGATTTCTCTTGTAATTTCTTCCTTGACCCACTGGTTGTTTAAGAGTGTGTTGTTGAGTCTCCATATATTTGTGAATTTTCTGGCACTCTGCCTATTATTGATTTCCAACTTTATTCCTTTATGATCTGAGAAAGTGTTTTGTATAATTTCAATCTTTCAAAATTTATTGAGACTTGCTTTGTGACCCAGCATATGGTCTATCCTTCAGAATGATCCATGAGCACTTGATAAACAGGTATATCATGCTGTTGTGAGGTGTAATGTTCTATAAGTGTCTATTAAGTCTTGATCACTTATTGTATTTTTCAAATTCTCTGTTTCTTTATTGATCCTCTTTCTAGGTATTCTGTCCATTGATGAAAGTGGGGAATTGAAGCCTCTAACTACTAAGGTAGATGTGTCTGTTTCTCTTTTCAGTGTCTGCCTCATGTATTTTGGAGCATTCCGGCTTGGTGCATAAATATTTATGATTGTTATGTCTTCTTGTTGAATTGTTCCTTTTATTAATACATACTGTCTTTCTTTGTCTCTTTTAACTGTTTTACATTTGAAGTCTAATTTGTTGGATATTAGTATAGCTACTCCTGCTCTTTTCTGATTGTCATTTGCATGAAATATCTCTTCCCAACCTTTCACTTTCAATCTATGTTTATCCCTGGGTCTAAGATGTGTTTCCTATAGACAGTGTATAGACGGGTCTATATATATATATATATTTTTTTTTAAATCCATTCTGCCAGTCTATGTCTTTTGATCGAGGAGTTTAATCCATTAACATTTAGTGTTATTATTGTACAGGCAGTACTTTCTTCTACCATTTTGCCTTTTGTATTTTATATGTCATATCTAATTTTCCTTCTTTTTACCCTTACTGATAGTCTTCATTTCTACACTCTTCTCCACACCTCTCTCTCCTGTCTTTTGATATCTGTCTTTAGTGCTCCCTTTAGTATTTCTTACAGAGCTGGTCTTTTGGTCACAAATTTTCTCAGTGATTTTTTTGTCTGAAAATATTTTAATTTCACCCTCATTTTTGAAGGACAATTTTGCTGGATATAGAGTTCTTGATTGACAGTTATTCTCTTTTAGTAATTTAAATATATCATATCACTATCTTTTTGCCTCCATAGTTTCTGCTGAGAAATCTATGTATAGTCTTATTGGGCTTCCCTTGTATGTGATGGATTGCTTTTCTCTTGCTGCTTTCAAGATTCTCTTTTTTTTTTGACATCTGATATTCTGATTAGTAAGTGTCTTGGAGTACGTCTATTTGGATCAATTCTATTTGGAGTATGCTGCACTTCTTGGATCTGTAATTTTAAGTCACAAGAGTTGGGAAATTTTAAGTGATAATTTCCTCCATTAGTTTTTCTCCTCCTTTTCCCTTTTCTTCTTCTTCTGGGATGCCCACAACATGTATATTCATGCACTTCATGTTATCATTCAATTCCCTGAATCCTTGTTCATATTTTTCCATTCTTTTCTGTATATTTTCTTTTGCTTGTCAGATTAGTCCTCCAGTTTACTAATCCTGTCTTCTGCCTCTTGAAATCTGACATTGTAGGTTTCTATTGGTTTTTTCATCTCTTCTACTGTGCCTTTCATTCCTGTAAGTTCTGTCATTTGTATTTTCAGATTCTCAATTTCCTCTTTTTGTTCATTCCTTGCCTCTTCTTTATATCCTCCCTCAATTCACTGATTTGATTTTTGATGAGGTTTTCCATGTCTGTGGGAACATTCTGAATTAATTGTTTCAACTCCTGTATCTCATTTGAGTTGTTGGTTTGTTCCTTTGACTGGGCCATATCTTCAATTTTCCTAGTATGAGTCGTTATTTTTTGCTGGTGTCTAGGCATTTAATTACCTTAATTAGTTTATTCTGGAGATTGTTTTCACTTTTTTTTTCTTTTTTTTTATTAATTAAAAAAAGAATTAACAAAACAATTAGAAATCATTCCAATCTACATGTACAATCAGTAATTCTTAATAACATCACATAGTTGCATATTCATCATTTCTTAGTACATTTGCATCGATTTAGAAAAAGAAATAAAAAGACAACAGAATAAGAATTAAAACAATAATAGAAAGAAAAAAAAACAAAAAAAACAATAACAAAAAACCTATACCTCACATGCAGCTTCATTCAGTGTTTTAACATAATTGCATTACAATTGGGTAGTATTGTGCTGTCCATTTCTGAGTTTTTATATCCAGTCCCGTTGTACAGTCTGTATCCCTTCAGCTCCAATTATCCCTTCTCTTTTTTTTTTTTTAATTAACGGAAAAAAAGAAATTAACCCACATTTAGAGATCATACCATTCTACATATGCAATCATTAATTCTTAACATCATCACATAGATGCATGATCATCATTTCTTAGTACATTTGCATTGGTTTAGAAGAACTAGCAACATAACCGAAAAAGATATAGAATGTTAATATAGAGAAAAAAATAAAAGTAATAATAGTAAAATCAAAACAAAACAAAACAAAAACCTATAGCTCAGATGCAGCTTCTTTCAGTGTTTTAACATGATTACTTTACAATTAGGTATTATTGTGCTGTCCATTTTTGAGTTTTTGTATCTAGTCCTGTTGCACAGTCTGTATCCCTTCAGCTTCAATTACCCATTGTCTTACCCTGTTTCTAACTCCTGCTGAACTCTGTTACCAATGACATATTTCAAGTTTATTCTCGAATGTCCGTTCACATCAGTGGGACCATACAGTATTTGTCCTTTAGTTTTTGGCTGGATTCACTCAGCATAATATTCTCTAGGTCCATCCATGTTATTACATGGTTCATAAGTTTATCTTGTCTTAAAACTGCATAATATTCCATCGTATGTATATACCACAGTTTGTTTAGCCACTCTTCTGTTGATGGAGATTTTGGCTGTTTCCATCTCTTTGCAATTGTAAATAATGCTGCTATAAACATTGGTGTGCAAATGTCCGTTTGTGTCTTTGCCCTTAAGTCCTTTGAGTAGATACCTAGCAATGGTATTGCTGGGTCGTATGGCAATTCTATATTCAGCTTTTTGAGGAACCGCCAAACTGCCTTCCACAGTGGTTGCACCATTTGACATTCCCACCAACAGTGGATAAGTGTGCCTCTTTCTCCGCATCCTCTCCAGCACTTGTCATTTTCTGTTTTGTTGATAATGGCCATTCTGGTGGGTGTGAGATGATATCTCATTGTGGTTTTGATTTGCATTTCTCTGATGGCCAGGGACATTGAGCATCTCTTCATGTGCCTCTTGGCCATCCGTATTTCCTCTTCTGAGAGGTGTCTGTTCAAGTCTTTTTCCCATTTTGTAATTGGGTTGGCTGTCTTTTTGTTGTTGAGATGAACAATCTCTTTATAAATTCTGGATACTAGACCTTTATCTGATATATCATTTCCAAATATTGTCTCCCATTGTGAAGGCTGTCTTTCTACTTTCTTGATGAAGTTCTTTGATGCACAAAAGTGTTCAATTTTGAGGAGTTCCCATTTATTTATTTCCTTCTTCAGTGCTCTTGCTTTAGGTTTAAGGTCCATAAAACCGCCTCCAGTTGTAAGATCCATAAGATATCTCCCAACATTTTCCTCTAACTGTTTTATGGTCTTAGACCTAATGTTTAGATCTTTGATCCATTTTGAGTTAACTTTTGTATAGGGTGTGAGAGATGGGTCTTCTTTCATTCTTTTGCATATGGATATCCAGTTCTCTAGGCACCATTTATTGAAGAGACTGCTCTGTCCCAGGTGAGTTGGCTTGACTGCCTTATCAAAGATCAAATGTCCATAGATGAGAGGGTCTATATCTGAGCACTCTATTCGATTCCATTGGTCGATATATCTATCTTTATGCCAATACCATGCTGTTTTGACCACTGTGGCTTCATAATATGCCTTAAAGTCAGGCAGCGCGAGACCTCCAGCTTCGTTTTTTTTCCTCAAGATGTTTTTAGCAATTCGGGGCACCCTGCCCTTCCAGATAAATTTGCTTATTGGCTTTTCTATTTCTGAAAAGTAAGTTGTTGGGATTTTGATTGGTATTGCATTGAATCTGTAAATCAATTTAGGTAGGATTGACATCTTAACTATATTTAGTCTTCCAATCCATGAACACGGTATGCCCTTCCATCTATTTAGGTCTTCTGTGATTTCTTTTAGCAGTTTTTTGTAGTTTTCTTTATATAGGTTTTTTGTCTCTTTAGTTAAATTTATTCCTAGGTATTTTATTCTTTTAGTTGCAATTGTAAATGGGATTTGTTTCTTGATTTCCCCCTCAGCTTGTTCATTACTAGTGTATAGAAATGCTACAGATTTTTGAATGTTGATCTTGTAACCTGCTACTTTGCTGTACTCATTTATTAGCTCTAGTAGTTTTGTTGTGGATTTTTCCGGGTTTTCGACGTATAGTATCATATCGTCTGCAAACAGTGATAGTTTTACTTCTTCCTTTCCAATTTTGATGCCTTGTATTTCTTTTTCTTGTCTAATTGCTCTGGCTAGAACCTCCAACACAATGTTGAATAATAGTGGTGATAGTGGACATCCTTGTCTTGTTCCTGATCTTAGGGGGAAAGTTTTCAATTTTTCCCCATTGAGGATGATATTAGCTGTGGGTTTTTCATATATTCCCTCTATCATTTTAAGGAAGTTCCCTTGTATTCCTATCTTTTGAAGTGTTTTCGACAGGAAAGGATGTTGAATCTTGTCAAATGCCTTCTCTGCATCAATTGAGATGATCATGTGATTTTTCTGCTTTGATTTGTTGATATGGTGTATTACATTAATTGATTTTCTTATGTTGAAACATCCTTGCATACCTGGGATGAATCCTACTTGGTCATGATGTATAATTCTTTTAATGTGTTGTTGGATACGATTTGCTAGAATTTTATAGAGGATTTTTGCATCTGTATTCATTAGAGAGATTGGTCTGTAGTTTTCTTTTTTTGTAATATCTTTACCTGCTTTTGGTATGAGGGTGATGTTGGCTTCATAGAATGAATTAGGTAGTTTTCCCAACCACTTCGATTTTTTTGAAGAGTTTGAAGAGAATTGGTACTAATTCTTTCTGGAACGTTTGGTAGAATTCACATGTGAAGCCATCTGGTCCTGGACTTTTCTTTTTAGGAAGCTTTTGAATGACTAATTCAATTTCTTTACTTGTGATTGGTTTGTTGAGGTCATCTGTGTCTTCTTGAGTCAAAGTTGGTTGTTCATGTCTTTCCAGGAACCCGTCCATTTCATCTAAATTGTTGTATTTATTAGCGTAAAGTTTTTCATAGTATCCTGTTATTACCTCCTTTATTTCTGTGAGGTCAGTGGTTATGTCTCCTCTTCCATTTCTGATCTTATTTATTTGCATCCTCTCCCTTCTTCTTTTTGTCAATCTTGATAGGGGCCCATCAATCTTATTGATTTTCTCATAGAACCAACTTCTGGTCTTATTGATTTTCTCTACTGTTTTCATATTTTCAATTTCATTTATTTCTGCTCTGATCTTTGTTATTTCTTTCCTTTTGCTTGCTTTGGGATTAGTTTGCTGTTCTTTCTCCAGTTCTTCCAATTGAACAGTTTATCCTGCATTTTTGCCTTTTCTTCTTTTCTGATATAGGCATTTAGGGCAATAAATTTCCCTCTTAGCACTGCCTTTGCTGCATCCTGTAAGTTTTGATATGTTGTGTTTTCATTTTCATTTGCCTCGAGGTATTTACTAATTTCTCTTGCAATTTCTTCTTTGACCCACTCGTTGTTTAAGAGTGTTGTTGAGCCTCCATGTATTTGTGAATTTTCTGGCATTCTGCCTATTATTGATTTCCAACTTCATTCCTTTATGATCCAAGAAAGTGTTGTGTATGATTTCAATCTTTTTAAATTTGTTAAGACTTGCTTTGTGACCCAGCATATGGTCTATCTTTGAGAATGATCCATGAGCACTTGAGAAAAAGGTGTATCCTGCTGTTGTGGGATGTAATGTCCTATAAATGTCTGTTAAGTCTAGCTCATTTATAGTAATATTCAGATTCTCTATTTCTTTATTGATCCTCTGTCTAGATGTTCTGTCCATTGATGAGAGTGGGGAATTTAAGTCTCCAACTATTATGGTATTTGTGTCTATTTCCCTTTTCAGTGTTTGCAGTGTATTCCTCACGTATTTTGGGACATTCTGGTTCGGTGCATAAATATTTATGATTGTTATGTCTTCTTGTTTAATTGTTCCTTTTATTAGTATATAGTGTCCTTCTTTGTCTCTTTTAACTGTTTTACATTTGAAGTCTAACTTGTTGGATATTAGTATAGCCACTCCTACTATTTTCTGGTTGTTATTTGCATGAAATATCTTTTCCCAACCTTTCACTTTCAACCTATGTTTATCTTTGGGTCTAAGATGTGTTTCCTGTAGACAGCATATAGAAGGATCCTGTTTTTTAATCCATTCTGCCATTCTATGTCTTTTGATTGGGGAATTCAGTCCATTAACATTTAGTGTTATTACTGTTTGGATAATATTTTCCTCTGCCATTTTGCCTTTTGTATTATATATATATCATATCTGACTTTCCTTCTTTCTACACTCTTCTCCATACCTCTCTCTTCTGTCTTTTTGGTTCTGACTCTAGTGCTCCCTTTAGTATTTCTTGCAGAGCTGGTCTCTTGGTCACAAATTCTCTCAGTGACTTTTTGTCTGAGAATGTTTTAATTTCTCCCTCATTTTTGAAGGACAATTTTGCTGGATAT
This sequence comes from Tamandua tetradactyla, assembly GCF_023851605.1. NCBI lineage: Eukaryota > Metazoa > Chordata > Mammalia > Pilosa > Myrmecophagidae > Tamandua > Tamandua tetradactyla. The sequence goes on along the minus strand of NC_135334.1, from coordinate 119,142,447 downwards.
AGAAGTCTTGGTTGGCAGTTTTTCTCTTTTAGTAATTTAAATATATCATCCCACTGTCTTCTAGCCTCCATGGTTTCTGCTGAGAAATCTACACATAGTCTTATTGGGTTTCCCTTGTATGTGATGGATTGTTTTTCTCTTGCTGCTTTCAAGATCCTCTCTTTCTCTTTGACCTCTGACATTCTAACTAGTAAGTGTCTTGGAGAACGCCTATTTGGGTCTAATCTCTTTGGGGTGCGCTGCACTTCTTGGATCTGTAATTTTAGGTCTTTCATAAGAGTTGGGAAATTTTCAGTGAAAATTTCTTCCATTAGTTTTTTTCTCCTCCTTTTCCCTTCTCTTCTCCTCCTGGGACACCCACAACACGTATATTTGTGCGCTTCATATTGTCCTTGAGTTCCCTGATACCCTGTTCAAATTTTTCCATTCTTTTCCCGATAGTTTCTGTTTCTTTTTGGAATTCAGATGTTCCATCCTCCAAATCACTAATTCTATCTTCTGTCTCTTTGAATCTATCATTGTAGGTATCCATTGTTTTTTCTATCTTTTCTACTTTGTCCTTCACTTCCATAAGTTCTGTGATTTGCTTTTTCAGTTTTTCTATTTCTTCTTTATGTTCAGCCCATGTCTTCTTCATGTCCTCCCTCAATTTATCGATTTCGTTTTTGAAGAGGTTTTCCATTTCTGTTCGTATATTTAGCATTAGTTGTCTCAGCTCCTGTATCTCATTTGAACTATTGGTTTGTTCCTTTGACTGGGCCATATTTTCAATTATTTGAGCGTGATCCGTTATCTTCTGTTGGCGTCTGCGCATTTAGACAGATTTCCCTGGATATTGGATCCAAAAGTTTGGAAGATTTTTCTGTGAAATCTCTGGGTTCTGTTTTTCTTATCCTGCCCAGTAGGTGGCGCTCGTGGCACACGTTTGTCTGCGGGTCCCACCAGTAAAAGGTGCTGTGGGACCTTAAACTTTGGAAAACTCTCGCCGTCCTGGGGGTTCGCTAGCCGAAGCGGCTTGAGCCGGCCCGGGGTCTGAACGCAGGGAGGGTTGCTGGTCGCCGCAGCCAGGGAAAGAGCCCATCCGAATTTCCTAGTCGGCCCTGGGCAACAAGCGTGGCGGGAGGGCGCCAGCGGCAGCGGCCCGCCTGAGAGAGTGCACGTTCCCTGGGAGTCACGGGTTTGGAAGGGGCCTCCCCCACCCGTCACCGTTCTCCGCGGCCTGGGGGTTTCCGATCCAATTCTCTCAGTTGGTCCGGGGGCTGCGCGTGGTGTGGGTGCCAGCCGCCTTGGTTTCAGGGGACCGCCTCTCCAATTCTCCCAGCCGGCCCGGGAAGGGGGAAGGGAGTAACTCCGGCCGCTTTCCACCCCGCCCGGTAAGGCCTGCGCGCCTCGGCGATCTCACTCGAGCTGCTTCTCTCAGCCAGCCAGCCGTTCCAGGATGGGGTACGCTGTCTTTTTTTATCTCTGTTGTGGCTTTGGGCGCTTTCTGTATCGTTTCTACTCCCCTAGTAGGTGTCCTGGAGAAGAAACTAAGATCCGCGCGTCTTACTAAACCGCCATCTTCCAGGAAGTCCTCTTCACTTTTTTTTAACCTAGGATTTTCTTGCTGGATGACTTTGTTGTCTATCTATACTTTGACATTCAGTTCAGCTTACTCTGGCTTAGGTTTTGTTTAACAGATCAGAATTTTTCAGTTCTTGTTTTCTTGTTTCTTGCCCTGCAATTGCTTCACTTTTCCAGACTCTAGGGTGCCCTGCTTGTATGGTGCCTTTTTTTCCCCCTTAGGCAGGTCTATGTCAGTGTTATAGACCCCAGATTTTCAGACCAAACTGGCCTCCTGTCAGGAAGAAAGGGTCACCTGCATCAATTTTTCCTGAGAGTGAGACCCAGTAGATTGAAAGACTTTCCTATGAAGCCTCTGGGCTCTCTGTTTTTCCTATCCTGCCCAATATGTGGCACTTGTCTGCCTGCAAGTCCCACCAGCATAAGGTGATGTGGTACCTTTCAGCAGACTCTCCTTGCTGGGGGCATACTGGAGACAGAGAAGAGTTTGTAGTCTTGTTTTAATTGCTTGACTTTTCCAGACTCTAGGGTCTGAACTCCTTGAGGGAGGGATTCCACCTGAGCTGGGCCCCACCCCTCTCCTGGAGAAGGCACAGGCTCTAGACAAACACTCAAACAAGTCTAATTCTGCCTATGCCTGGGGCAGCGGAGCCCAACAAGCCTTGCAGCTGTATCCAAAGAGCAATCAAGCCTAGAAACACAGTCACCAAAATGAAAGAGAAAAATCCTATCCAGAACGAGGCCCCCATTCTCAGGTTTGCCAATCAAGAGCTTAAGTTGGTACATTGCTCTGGATATCTCTAGATCCTATGTGCCCCCTCCTTTCCTTCAGGGCCCAGACCTTTTCAGATAAAAAAAAAAAACAAAAAAAACTCTGATTTTTTTTTTCTTTTTCTGTCAGCCCTGTCCCCTTTGTGCTGGTGCAAAAATCAGCAACCTCCGCTTTTACTCGAGGTTCAGCTGATCTGGGGGCCTAGTTTTAGTAATCAGAATTTGTTAATTAATTCCACAATTGGAGTTTTGTTGTGCTCCACCCCTGCTGCTGGTAAAGTTCCTTTCTGTTACACTCTGGGAAGTAGCCTGTGGGGAGGGGTGCTGACTGCCACGGATTGGGGGACTCACGGTTCTGGGTGGGCTCACAGCTGGTCCACCTGGTCTAGACTGGGGTATGTTGTGTGTCTGGTCACTGACATGGCCCCAGCAGTTGTTTCCGTACTGTTTCATGTACTGTTCCTGGCTATTTACTAGCTGCTCTGGAGGATGAACTAAATCCCACACCTCGCTAAGCCACCATCTTATTTGGGTATCTCTTTGGAGACATAAGAAGGTTACTTTAAATAAGAACAAGAAAGGGAAACACACAATCAAGCAAAAGATGATCAAGTGGATTTGATAAAGTATTATTTATACTATCACCTTACTTAAATAATAATTATATAGTATTTGTTCTTTCATTTGATTGTTTCATTCCTCCATTTAGTAAGTATTGATTGAGAAGCTACTATGTATGTAGTACTGTGCTAGGTAATTTCAGGAATTTTTAAAGCATGATCAGTATTTTCTTTAGGAGCTTAAAATGTGGTAGGAGGCTCAAGGTAAGTACATGTGAAAATCTACAGAAAGTCACAGGACATGATATAAGGAGTGTCACCAGAAAGTATATGATTGTCAAGTAAGTAGGTTGGATGTGTGGTAGGATGCACCTTTCTTCTTTCACCTGATGCCTCCTTCCAATCAATTAGAATTTGTTCTTCTGGGATTTCTGCCCTTTGGTATTAGGTCCAACCCCAACAAAACTGTTTTCAGAAGACTCCTTATTAGAAGTTGACGCAAGAGTCAAGGCTCCTTTTTCTGGTCCCTCTAGCCTATATACCTGTCCACTTTGCTTGAAAATTGTGATGCTTGTACAGTAATTGGGTGTTGACAACCTCATGGTATTTTTTTCTGCTGACTAGCTTTGAATATTAGTTAGGGATCATTTTGCTGCAAGACAGACACCTTATCTGCCTTATCTTAAGCAAAAAGAGAGTTTGCCAATAAGCATATTGAAAGATGGTCAATATTGTTAGCAATTATAAAAACGCAAGTCAAAGCTGCAATGAGATACCACTTCACCATCACTGGGATAGCCACGTGAATGGCTGTTATTAAAAAAAAGGAAAATAACAAGTGCTTGAGGGGATGCAGAAAAAAATGGAACTCTAGTGCACGGTGGTGAAATGGTACAGCCATTGTGGAAGGCAATATGCGATTCCTCAGGAAGTAAAATATGAAGCAGTATATAAATATACCCAAAGAAAGTAGAAACAGGGCTTCAAACAGCTATTTACACACCAAAGATTACGGCAGCATTATTTACAATAGCCGAAAGGTGGAAAACCAAGTATCCATAAACAACGGAATGGCTAAGCAAAATGTAGTATGTGATGCACAATAGAATATTATTGGGCCATAAGAAATAACGAAATACTGAGATGCGCTGCAACATGGAGGAGCCTTGAGAACATTAGGCTCAGTGAAATGAGCAAGACACACAAGGATGAGAGTGTATGATTTCGCTTATAAGATATGTCTAGAGGGTGGGCCCCAGTGGCTCAGAAGGAAGAAGAGGTCTTGCCTGCCATGCCGGAGACCCAGGTTTGATTCCTGGTGCTTGCCCATGCAAAAAAAAAAAGAGAGAGAGATGTCTAGAAAAAGAAAAATCTGCAGAAACAGAGAGTAGATTAGAGGTTACTGGGGAATGTGGGAAGAAGGTAAGGGGGGTATGTTTAGTGGATATGGAATGTAGATAAGTAAAAATTAATTTCAAAAAATATTTTTTAACAAAGAGGGACTTTATTTTTCAGGTATCTGAAAATTTTAGGTGTAAAGTGGTCTTTAACTATGGATAAATCTAGAGTTCAAATTATGTTAGCACTCATTGTCTCTCTCCACCTCTCAGTTCTGCTTTTCTTAATTGGCTTCAAAACCTGTAACATGGTAGAAGAGAGGGATCACAGAAACCCCATGTCTACATATCTGTAGCGCCATCATTTCAAAAAGGGAGTGTTTGTTTTCTTTATACTTCCAGTAAATTTCTGTCAGGGAGATAACAACCCATCCTCGACCCCTGACTGTGATTCACAGGATTGGTTTGATGTTCACTTCTGGGTCTGGTGAATATGATTAGCTGGTGAGTGTGGTTAATTGGTGAGTGTGGTTAGTTGGTGGATGTGGTTAGTTGGTGAGTGTGGTTAATTGGTGAGTGTGGTTAATTGGTAAGTGTGGCTAGCTGGTAAGTGTGAATAGTTGGTGAGGGTGGTTAGCTGGTGAGAGTGGTTAGCTGGTGAGTGTGGTTAGCTGGTGAGAGTGGTTAGCTGGTGAGTGTGGTTAGTTGGTAAGGGTGGTTAGTTGGTGAGTGTGGTTGGCTGGTGAGTGTGGTTAATTGGTAAGTGTGGTTAATTGGTAAGTGTGGCTAGCTGGTAAGTGTGAATAGTTGGTGAGGGTGGTTAGCTGGTGAGAGTGGTTAGCTGGTGAGTGTGGTTAGCTGGTGAGAGTGGTTAGCTGGTGAGTGTGGTTAGTTGGTAAGGGTGGTTAGTTGGTGAGTGTGGTTGGCTGGTGAGTGTGGTTAATTGGTAAGTGTGGTTAATTGGTAAGTGTGGCTAGCTGGTAAGTGTGAATAGTTGGTGAGGGTGGTTAGCTGGTGAGAGTGGTTAGCTGGTGAGTTAGCTGGTGAGTGTGGTTAGCTGGTGACTGTGGTTTGCTGGTGAGTGTGGTTAGTTGGTAAGGGTGGTTAGTTGGTGAGTGTGGTTGGCTGGTGAGTGTGGTTAATTGGTAAGTGTGGTTAATTGGTGAGGGTGGTTGGCTGGCGAGTGTGGCTCCTAAACACAGAGACTGAAAATGGGTAAAGAAATAGAAACCCAAAGAGATGCTGGGCAGGCTAAAGTCATCGCATATTAAAATTATGATGAAAGAGTATAATTTCATAAATATGCTTATTTTTCCTGCTGTTTGCTTTCTGCCTACTTGAAAAAACAAATATATCTAATACATACATGTCTGGCTGTGAATGCAATCCCCCAATAAAATTCACCAGTACTCTAAAATATAGCAAGAACAAAAGGAATGATAACTTACTTTGTCAAAGTAACAGAAAAGAACTTTTCTTATACACCCTGAACTCTTGTGATTGTTAGGACAAGTGTGTACCTTTCCTATAGCTCTCACAGGAAACCACTTTATCATAGAATGTAAAACTGACACGTGTTGTCTTTTTAAATTATTTACAGCTGGCATAATTATTTAGACTTGGGAAAGTAAAATTCTGTCAAGGGAATCCTGTTATAATTAGTTTCAAAGGTATATGTATAAATGAATGGGGAAGGAAGTAATTACAAGCAAACGCAAGGTTTTCATCCAATAAATTTGCCTTAGGGTAAATATATTTATTTTTAAAATTCCACCGAAAATAAATCAAAGCTATATTTTTCTTGTAATTGCGTTCACTAACACATGTAACACATGTCTGTAGCAATAATCATAGAATCTCCTTTTAATACCGTGACTTTTAGGCTATTGGGTCATTTGAAACTTAACTTGAGCAAAACTGAGAGACAACGAATAAATAGTGAAGAAAACTATGACAAATTAAGGAACTGAAGGGCAGTCAATGACCTAGGAGGAAGAGAATAACTGAAATTACTGTCTAACTATTTTCCTAGTTGCTAACGTGATATTCTCCAGATACATTTTGTAAATGGTTACAAGGAATAGGAGAAAGAACTCTTTTTTTTTTTTTTTAAATTTAGGCCAACATGGATTTAAATCCTGCTTCTACCACCAACTGGCCAAATGACTTTGGCAAAGTCTTGGACTTCTCATTCACATAATGGAATTCAAATACTAACTTCATAGTATCCATTAGAGCAAAAATGCTTACTGAGGTGCCAGGTAAAATGCAAACACTCAGCAAATGTCAATTCCCTTTGCTTAACTTCTGGAGACTTTGTGATGTGCGTTAGAGGGACTCTGAAGCACGGGCAGAGATCTCTTTTTCTGTAGCATATTGTTATGGGTTGAATGTTGCCTCCAAAAAGACAGGTTCAAATCCTAACCACTGAACCCGTGACGTGTCCTTATTTGGAAATAGGATCTCTGAAGCTGTGATTAATTAAGATGAGCCCAACTGGGTTCAGGTGGGTCCTAACCAGTGGGATTAGTCTCCATGTACATAGAGGACGTTGATTGAAGTTGGGGAAGATAGAGTTTGCAGTAACGCGTTTGCAAGCTGAGGAAATCCCCGGATTGCTGGCAAATACCAGAAGCTGATGGAGGTGAGGGAGGCTCCTTCCCTGTGAGTTTCAGATGAAGCGTGGCTCAGCTGACATTTGCTTTCAGACTTCAGAACTTTGAGACAACACGTTCTTTTATTTTGAGGCCTCCAGTTTGTGGTACTTTGTTATAGCAGCCCTAAGAAATGAAGCTGCACTTCATCTAGCTGCTTCTTTGAAACACCACCTTTCTTAACCATATGAAATACTTACTATTCATCAGGGAGCACAGCACCTTGGAAAAGAGGCGGGATTTCAAACTGATTTCTGCATTTTTCTTTTTTGGTGGTCTCGAAGTGGGGCAGGGGCTGGGGGGCATGGAGTTGGGGAAGACATAGAAACTCTGAGCAACCCCTATCCTGGAAGGAGGTTGTGCTCATAGGACTTCAATAATAATAAGATTCATTTTTTTTACTAAAGCATCAAGTGGGGAAAGGAAAGTATTTGCAGCAAATACTACTAGAGGCACTGGATGTCCATACAGAAAAGAAACAAGCAAACATTAATTCTTTCCTTATACTATTCATAAAAATTTCAATAAATAATATTTCTAAACATAAAACTAAAATTATAGAGCTTCTTGGTAAAACATAGGAGGATATCTTTGCAATCTTGGTAGAGACAAATTTTCTTAAGAACTAAAAAACAATAACTATAAAAGGAAAATATTGTACACTGGACCTCATTTTAAAAAAACTGCTTATCACAAGACACCATTAAAATGGGAACCTACGGACTGAGAGAAAATATTTGCTATACCTATTTCTGACAAATTGTTTTTAGAACTCTGAAAAAACAGCTGCAATTCCTCAATTAAAAGATTAAAACTAAAATATTTTTTCCAACAAAAATAGGAAAAAAATTGGAATGGACAATTCACAGAAGACAAGCACATGGCCAATAGGCAAAGAGCTCAGTACCATTAGATATCACTTTTCACTTAGAGAAATGGGTAACATTAAGGAGATTGAAAATACTAAGTGTTGGTGAGGATGAATAGTAAGTATTTCACGTAGTTAAGAAAGGAGTTGTTGGAATTGCTATATATTTCTGGTGGAAGTGCCAAATAGTGTAACCTCTTTGGCTAACAGTTTTGTCACTTCTCAAAAGTTAAATACACCCAATGACCTGGCAATTTCATTCTTAAATATTTACTGAAAAGAATGAATACATTTGTTCCTCCAAAATACTTGTATAAAAATATTCCTTGTAGTTTTTTTCCCCATAGTAACCCAAACTGGAAACAATCCCGCAGAGTCATCATCAAATGAACAGATTGTGATATGTGCATGGAATCAGCAATAAAAGACATTCATAAGTAGACTAAGATGACAGAAGTTAAATGCAGTGTTTTCTTAGGGCAGTGCTGGACTGCCTGAAAAGGGACACAAGGGAGCTTTCCAGGGTGGTAGAAGCACTCTATATCTTGATTGGGGCAATGCTTACACAGGTATATGCACTTGTCAAACTCATCAGACTGACAGCTTTCATAGGGGGATTTTATTGTTTGGAAATTATACTTTAATTTAAAACATAGAAAAGGAAATACAGAGTAATATCTGTGGTTCTACAATGAGACAAACCCCTTTTAAGAAAGCAATATCCAGTCTCTTCTGAATGGCCTGAAATAGTCTAAAGAGCTGCTCCAAATGCACAAAGTTTCCATCAACCAAGCTCCCGTATATTTGACAAGTAGATACAGAAGGAAGATATCTAGCTGGGACCAGGAGCCTTCTGCTCATGGTCTCTTGGTACCTTCTCTCACCTTCACCTCCTGCCCAGCTCTCCCACCTCACGCATCCTGCCCTCCTCTTTCCTCTGTCTCTTCTGTCTTCTTCTACTCTTCTTTCCTGTTCTCTCAGAAATAAATGCTCATTTTAACAATTTTGGGAAGCACACATACATGCATGAAATGCAGCAGGAAATAAATAATCATTTAAACCTCACTATATTTCTAGATCTTTCCATCAGTCAGTTAATTTCTCTCTCTTACTATGTAAATGAGCAATGCTGATTGCATAGTTTTGAAGCCCGCTGCTTGTTATTAACATATGTTAAGGATTTGTCCACTAAAACCATTTCTAAAGATAATTTTGTTGGTATATTCCATTATGTAGTATATAGTAATTTAGCTATTCATTTTGTGAAAATGGATATTTAGATTAAATTTAAAACCAAAAATTAATGGTTTTAATTTTTATCAAAAACCTTGTGATGAGCATCTTTGCCTACAGATCTTTTTACATTTATTTAAACATTTTTATCAAAGTTATACAAACATATATATTAAAGGGTCAAATACTTGTACAAGGCATATTAATTTGAAAAAGAAAAAACTCTCAAACATCAAATCCTCATTACCACAATTTTTCTCTCCCTGGATGCAACCTTTTCTATTTTTGTTGCTCCTCATTTTGATATGGAGTTCTATATTTCTAATTAACATGATTTTGGTGGCACTTGTTAATTTTTAAATTATGAGCAGTGTCTGCTGAATTCCCACTATGGAAAATAAGAATGAGTTCTTTGCCCCTCACCATGTACCACACATACTCCCCATCTGTGTGTCATCCCAAAATGATGTCAAACCCAGATTTGAAGGTCTCTAATCCATTAAACATGACTTGTCTTGCTTTGAAGAGGCAGTTATGGCTGAGTAAGATTTGAACCTTCCTGGTTCCTCTCATGAAACACTATCATGATATGACTACAATAACATCTCGATCTCATTATGACTTTCAATGTGCATGGATATATTTAGAGCTACAGCATTTTGACAGATAAATCAATTTTTATGGTCTTGGATGATCTCAGACTTTCTAATTGGCTGTCTGGAAAAAAAAAAGACCAAATAGAGCCCCCTAGGGGGTTTCTCATTAGATACACTTCATTGTTGATAATGATATGTATCATTCAGGCATCTATCAGACAAGTGGAATCACAGCCAGAACCATATATGCATATACTTGTCAGAGAACTTTGATCTTATGAAATTGTGGGCACCAGTTCAACAGTCTCTTTATGACTGTTATCTTTGTGTTTGATTCTGGATTTTGAAATTCATGGGATAGACTTTTGGGAAGGGAAGATGGAAGTAAAGTTGGGGAGATCAACAACAATCTGAAACTTACAAATATGAGCTGGAGTCCACAAAGACAGATAGATGGACACTCATGTCCATTCCTGTTGCCCCTTTTAGTGGCATGGGCATGCTGCAGAAGCAGAGGATTTCTCCATGGAGTTAGACATGCACACCTGGCCCAGGAGACAGAGATGCTGAAGGAAGATTCATGGAAGGTGAAGGAGTTGTCATATCAGCTGCTGTCTCATGCTGACAAGGTGTGTCAGCAGATCAGCAACAACCTATGGCTGCTACTTCTCTTTCAATATCCAAATCACCCACCGAATGAATTCTTCTATCTTTAAAACAAACGAAAAAATTATTAGGGAAATTGTGGGTTTATAGAATAATCACACATAACATACAGGATACCCATACACCTCCCCACCACCCATACCTTCTGTTGGTGTGGAATAATTGTTACAGTTCATGATAGTAATATTTTGTAATTGTACTTTTTTTAACAGTAGTTACCTTTGTTACAGTTGAAGAAATACTATTTAAATAATACTATTGGCAATCATCTATAATTTATATGAGGTGTATTTTCTTCATGTACCCCCATTATTAAAACCCAGTATTAGTGTCATATATTTTTAAAATTTATGAAAAAACATTTGTATAATTATACTATTAACTATAGTCCATCATGTACAATAGGGTTCATTGTGTTATATAGTTCTATGTTTTATCAGTTAATTTCTATTCTAGTAATATGCCAGACCTAAAGTTTCCGCTGTTAACCACATTCACCTATATAGTCCAGTGCTGTTAATGAAACTTACAGTAAGGTGCTTCCATCACCACCATCCCTTTCCAAACCTTTATCGTCAAACTTACTAGAAATTCTGTACAAATTAAGCATCTACTTCCCATTAAGCATCTACTTCCCATTTTCTAACCCTGATCCCTAGATAACTAACTCTAGATTCTAACTCTTTAAGTTTGCTTACTATAATTAGCTCATATCAGTGATTCTAAGTCTTTAAGTTTGCTTATTAAAATTAGCTCATGTCAGTGAGATCATACAATATTTGTCCTTTGGTGTCTGGTTCATTTCACTCAGTAAAATGTATTCAAGTTTCATGCAAGTTGTCACATTCATCAAACCTTCATTCCTTTTAGAGGTAAATAACATTCTGTTGTATCTAAATTCCATATATTGTTATCCTGTCATCAGTTGATGGATATTTGGGTTGTTTCCATCTTTGGCAATTGTTCAAATCCCTACTTTCAATTCTTCTGGGTTTTGACCAAGTAATGGAATTTCCAGGTCGTATGGTACTTCTTTATTTAACTCCCTGGGAGCTGCCAAACTATCTTCCACAGTGTCTACACTTACATTCCTCCTTACAATGGAGTGTTCCTCCACAGGAGTGTTCCTATTTCTCCACATCCTCTCCAACACTTGTAGTTTTCTTTTTTTGTTAATAGTGGCCATACTAGTGGGTGTGAAATAGCTCATTGTTGTTTTGATTTGCATTTCCCAAATGGCTAATGATATTGAGCATCTTTTCACATGCTTTTAGCCATTTGTATATCTTCTCGGAAAAATGTCTATTTCTTTTGCCCAATTTTTATTGTTGAATTGTAGGATTTCTTTATATGTTCTAGATATTAAAAAAAACATCAGATATGTGTTTTCCAAATATTTTCTCCCATTGAATAGGCTATCTTTTCATAGTCATGACAAAGTCTTTTGATGGATAAGAGTTTTTAATTTTGAGAAGGTACCATTTATTTATTTATTTTTTCTTTTGAGGCTTGTATTTTTCTGGTAAAGTCTAAAAACTATTGCCTAACACAAGATTATGAAGATGCTTCCCTACATTTACTTCTAGGAGTTTTATAGTCCTGGTTCTTATGTTTAGGTCTGATTCATTTTGAGTTAATTGTTGTATGTGTGTGATAGGAGTCTCTTTCATTCTTTTGCATATAGATATCTAGTTCTCCCGACACCATTTATTGAAGAGATTATTCTTCCCCAATTGAATGGATTTGGCAGCCTTATCAGAAATAAATTAGCCATAGTGTGAAGGTCTATTTCTGAACTCATAGTTCAATTTCCTCGGTTGATATGTCTTTGTGCCAATACTATTTTGACCACTGTAGTTTAAAAATATACTTTAAAGTCAGGAAGTGTGAGTCCTCCTACTTCATTCTTCTTCCTGAAGATGTTTTTGGTTGTTAAGGGCAATTTACCCTTCCAAATAAATTTGATAATTGGATTTCCATTTCTGGAAATTAGGCTATTGGAATTTTGATCATGATTCTGTGGAATCTGTAAATCATTTTCGTACAATTGACATTGTATTTGCTAGGGTTATCTAGAGAAATGGAATCAGTAGGAGATATCTGTAAATATAAAATTTATAAAAGTGTCTCATGTAACCATAGGGATGTAGAGACTAAGGTCTGTAGGGCAGGCTGTGAGCCAGCAACTCCAGTGATGGTCCTCAACAAACTCTCAGGAGATGTTGGCTGGCTGAAGCAGGAAGAGTGATTGTCTCTTCTGAATCCTCCTTAAAAGCCTTCTGGTGATTATATTAAGCATCATTCATTGTGGAAGACATTCCCCTTAACTGATTGCAAATGCAATCAGCTGTGGATGTAGCCAATGTGGTCATGATTTAAGTCCATGAAATGTTCTCATAGCTACAGACAGGCCAGCACTTGCCCTACCAGGTACCTGGGCACCACCACCTGGCCAAGTTGACATGGGAACCTGACCATGATGAAATTTTAACAATATTTCATCTTCCAATCAAATGAACATAGAATGTCTTTCCATTTATTTAAGTCTTCTTTGAGTTCTTTTAGCAACGTTTTATAGTTTTCTGTGTATAAGTCCCTTATATCTTTGGTTAAATTTATTCCCAGTTATTAGATTCTATTTAATTCTAGATACTTGATTTTTTTAGTTGCTATTGTAAATGCAACTTTTTCCTGATTGTCTCCCCAGAATGCTCATTAGTAATATAAAGAAAAACTACTGATTTTTCTATGTTGACCTTTAATCCTACTGCTTTGCTGAGTTTTTCTTATTAACTTTAGTAGCTTCCTGGTAGGTTTTTTGGGACATTCTATATATGGAATCATGTCATATGCAATCATGAAAGTTTCACTTTTACAGTTTGTATGCCTTTTATGTCTTCTTTTTGCCTCATGCTCTGGCCAGAACATCCAGTATTATGTTGAATAATAGTAGTGACAGTCAGTCACTACTATTGTTCCAGATTTTAGAGGAAAAGCTTTCAGTCTTTCATCGTTGACTACAATGTTAGCTGTGGGTTTTTAATCTTTGCTTTTATTGAGAAAGGATGCTGGATTTTGTCAAATGCCTTTTCTTCATCAATTGAGATGATCATGTGTTTTTTCCCCTTCATTTGGTTAATGTGGTGTATTGCATTAATTGTTTTTTTTTTTATGTTGAACCACCCTTACATACCTGGCATAAGACCCACTCGATCATGCTGTATAATTCTTTTAATGTGTTGTTGGACTTGATTTGCAAGTACATTTTTGCATCTATAGTCACAGGAGAAATTTGTAATTTTCTTTTCATATAATATCATTATCTGGATTTGGTATTAGGGTGATGTTGACCTCAAAGAATGAGTTAGGTAGTGTTCCCTCTCTTCAATTTTTTGGAAGAGTTTGAGCATATTTGGCATTAATTCTTGAAATGATTGGTAGAATTCCCCTGGGAAGCCACTGGATCTGAGCTTTTCTTCGTTAGGAGGTTATTGATGACTGATTTAATTTCTTTACTTGTAATTGGCCTGTTGAGGTCTTCTATTTCTTCCAGAGTCAGTGTAGGTTGTTTGTGTATTCATAGAAATTTGTCTATTTCATGTAGATTATCTAATTTGTTGGCACACAGTTGCTCATATTAACCTCTTATGATCCTTTTTATTTCTGTGGAATCAGTAGTAATGTCCCTTTTCTCAATTCTATTTATTTTTTTCTCTTGTTTTCTTTGTCAATCCAGCTAAGGATTTGTTGATTTTATTGCTCTTTTCAAGGAACCATTTTGGTTTTGTTAATTATCTCTATTGTTGTTTAATTCTCACTTTCATTTCCTTCTGCTGTAATCTTTGTTACCTGTTTTCTTCTGCTTGCTTTGGGATTAGTTTGCTGTTCTTTTTCTAGTTGCTCCAGATGTGCAGTTAGGTCCTTGACGTTAGGTCCTTGACATTAGGTCTTTCTTCTTTTCTAATGTAGGCATTTAGGGCAGTAAATTTCCCTGTCACCACTGCCTTCATTGCATTGCATGACTTTTGGTATGTTGTGTTCTCATTTTCATTTGTCTCAAAATATTTACCAATTTCTCTTTTAATTTCTTCTTTGACTCACTAATTGTTTAAAAATGTATTTGTTTAAGCTCCATATATTTGTGGATTTTACAGCTCTCCACCTATTATGATTTCCAACTTCATCTCATTAAAGCACTTTCTCTGACCATAATGAGATGAAGTTGGGAAAGTGCTCTGTATGACTTTAAAATGTTAAAATTTATTGAGCCTTGTTTAGTGACCCAATATGTAGTCTATCCTGTAGAATGATCCATGAGCACTTGAGAAGACTATATAACCTGCTGTTTTGCAGTATCATGTTCTGTATATGAAACATGACATGTCTGTTAGTTCTAGTTCTTCCATTATATTATTAAAATTCTCTGTTTCCTTATTGATACTCTGTGTAGATGTTTTATCTATTGATGATAGTGATGTATTGATAGTGGTGTATGGAAGTCTCCAACATTGTTGTAGAGATGTCTATTTCTTGCTTCAGTTTTACTAATGTTTGCCTAATGTATTTTTGGGTACTCTGGTTAGGTGCATAAATACTTATGATTGCTATTTCTTCTTGATTGGTTACCTCTTTTATTAAAATATATAGTGCCCTTCTTTGTCTCATAACAGTTTTGAATTTAAAGTCTATTTTGTCCACTATTACCATGGCCACTCCAGCTCTTTTTTGATGACTGTTTGCATGGATTATCTTTTTCCAACCTTTTCACTTTCAACCTATTTGTGTCCTCAGTTCTAAAGTGAGCCTCTTACCTTAGAGTAAGATAGATCATGCTTTTTTATCCATTTTGCCAATCTATGTCTTTTGACTGGGGAGTTCAATCAATCAACATCAGTGTTATTACTGTAAAGGTGATACTTACTTCAGCCATTTTGTCATTTTGTTTATATATGTATGTCCTATCTTTTTTCTCTTTCTTTTTTTTTTTTTTTTACCCTTTTAGTTATCCTTAGTGATAGTGTTCATTTCTACACTCTCCTCCAAACCTCTCTCTCCTTTCTTTTCCTTTGAGCCTCTCTTCAGTATTTCCTGTAGGATAGATATCTTGTTGATGACCTCTCTGTTTCTGTTTATCTGTGGATATTTAAAACTCTTCCTCATTTTTGAAGGGTAATTTTACCAGATAAAGAATTCTTGGCTGGAAATTTTTATTTTTCAGTACCTAAATTATATCATACCACTTTCCTTATGGCTCCATGGTTACTGATGGCAAATTGGCATTCCATCTTGCTGCAATTCCCTAATATATGACAAACTACTTTTTTTTTGATGCTTTCAGGAATCTGTATTTTTGGCATTTGAAATTCTGGTTAATGTATGTCTTGGAATACGTCTATTAGGATTTATTCTGTTTGGAGTATGTTGCTGTTCTTGGACATTTATATTTATGTCTTTCATAAGAGTTGGGAAATTTTGGCCATTATATCCTCAAATATTCTTTCTGCCCCTTTCCTTCTCTTCTTCTTCTAGGATATTCATAATATATATTTGTACACTTCATGCTGTTGTTCAATAATCTGAGACACAGTTCATTTTTCCCCATTTTTTCTCTCTCTGTTCTTCTGTCTATAAGACTTCAAATGTCCTATCTTCAAGTTTGTTGATTCTTTCTTCTACCTGTTCAAATCTTCTGTTGAATGCCTCTAATATATTTTTAAACTCTACTGTTGTGCCTTTCATTCCCATAATTTGTTATGTTCCTTTTTTTGGGCTTTCAGATTCTTCTTCAGGGTCACACATTGTCTTCTTAATATCCTTTAGCTCTTTATGCATATTTTCTTCCACCTCCTTGAACTGATTTAAGAGATTTGTTTGAACTTCTTTAATTAGTTGTTCCAAATTCTGTCCTTTCTGAAGTTTAATTTGTTCACTTAGTCAACATATACCAACAGCATACCATGTCTTGCTGTTTCTTAGTATGACTTGTAATATTTTGCTGATGTCTGGGTATCTAATTATCTTTTTTTTCTAAATCTGTTTTTTCTCATTTTTAAAATTAATTAAAAAATTTTTAAACATGACAACAAACAAACAAACATTCTTACAGTATGATCATTCCATTCTACATATATAATCAGTAATTTACAATATCATCACATAGTGGTATATTCATCATCATGATCATTTCTTAGAACATTTGTATCAATTCAGAAAAAGAAATAAAAAGAAAACAGAAAAAAATTCATGCATACCATACCCCTTCCCCTTCCCTTTCATTGATCACTAGCATTTCAATCTACTAAATTTATTTTAACATTTGTTAAAATATTATTTATTTTTAATCTATATGTTTTACTCATCTGTCAATAATGTAGATAGAAGGAGCATCAGAAACAAGGTTTTCACAACCACATAGTCACATTGCAAAAGCTATAAAATTATGCGATCATCTTCAAGAAACATGGCTACTGGACCACAGCTCTACGTTTTCAGGCAATTCCCTCCAGCCTCTCCATTATATCTTAACTAAAAAGGTGATATTTGTTTAATGCATAAGAATGACCTCCAGGATAACCTCTTGACTCTGTTTGGAATCTCTCAGCCATTGACACTTTATTTTGTCTCATTTCTCTCTTCCCCCTTTTGGTCGAGAAAGTTTTCTCAATCCCTTGATGTTGAGTCCCAGTTCATTCTAGGATTTCTGTCCCATGTTGCCAGGAAGGTTCACACCCTTGGGAGACGTTTCCCATGTAGAGAGGGGGAGGGCAGTGAGTTTGCTTGTTGTGTTGGCTGAGAAAGAGAGGCCACATCTGAGCAACAAAAGAGGTTCTCTTGGGGGTGACTCTTAGGCCTAATTTTAAGTAGGCTTAGCCTATCCTTTACAGGGTTCAGTTCATATGAACAAACCCCAAGATTTGGGGCTTAGTATATTGTTTTCATTGTTCCCACTGCCTGTGAGAATATCAAGAATTCTTCACTTGGGAGAATTAAATATAAATTTTGCACCAAATAAACATTTTTTGCTTTAGTCTCACATATAAGTTAAAGTTTTAAAATATTAATTACCATCTATTTTCAACACCCTGCAGTAATGACATTCCTTTGTTCTTCCTCAGGCAAAAACATTTTTTAAATTTGTACATTTAGTCACTATCATTATATATTCTAGGCACTCCTTGATTATACCATCTCAATATTTATCATATATCTTTCCTTCTGATTTCATTTGTGCCCCAGTCCTTCTCCCTCTATCATTCTCACATTCAGCTTCATTCAATGTTCTAACATTATTGCATTACAGTTAGGTAATATTGTGCTATCCATTTCTGAATTTTTATAATCAGTCCCATTGCACAATCTGTATCCCTTCAGTTTCAATTACCCAATATCTATACTATTTCTATCTCCTGTTTGTCTCTGTTCTTAACTGAAATTCTCCAAGATTATTCATTAATGTTGGTTCATATCAGTGATACTGTACAGTATTTGTCCTTTTGTTTCTGGCTAATCTCACTCAGCATAATGTCCTTAAGGTCCATCCATGTCGTTACATACTTCATAACTTTATTCTGTATTATATCTGCATAATATTTTATCATATGTATATATAATAACTTGTTTAGCCACTCGTCTGTTGATGGACATTTTGGCTGTTTCCTTCTCTTCGCAATTGTAAATACTAGTGCTATAAACATTGGTGTGCAAATGTCCATTTGTGTCCTTGTCCTCATGTCTTCTGAGTAGATACCTAGCAATGGTATTGCCGGGTCATATGGTCATTCTATACTTAGCTTCCTGAGGACCTGCCCAACTGCCTTCCACAGCGGTTGTACCATTTGACATCCCCACCAACAGTGGATAAGTGTGCCTCTTTCTCCACATCCTCTCTAGCACTTGTCATTTTTGGTTGTATTGATAATGGCCATTCTGGTGGGTATGAGATGATATCTCTCATTGTGATTTTGATTTGCATTTCCCTAATACGGGCATCTAATTATCTTGAAGAGTTAAACTTGAAAGTCCGTTTCTCTCTCTTTTCTAGGATTATATTGTTGATTAGTTTGTGTTAAGGCTCTTCTTTGATGCCTGGTCCAACTTAATCTAGATCTTTGGAATAACCCATGTTTAATTGTTCAGATTTTTACAGCTCTTCTTCATCTGACTCTTGTCTTTAATATGAAGTATAATTTCTGAGATTAAAATTTTTGTATAATTGGTTCACCTCCAGGAGAAAGCTTCCTTTTCTGTCTTCTCTGGTAATTTTTTATCGGTTCTGTTTGTTTTTGTGTAGAATTTTCTCCCCATCTTCTATGATTTGTTTGAATTCTCTCCCTCATTCACTGCCCTGTTTTTCCTATACTTTTCAATTCTGGAACCCTCTCATCTTACAGCAGCTCAGTTTAAACCCTTACCCTTTTAAAATTTCTTTGTGAGTCTTTTCTGACTCTGGTTCCTTCCCTGTTAGGGTGCCCCACTCTGGGTACCCAGACGGGATCAATCTAGAAATGTGGGTCAGTACAGAAAAGACCATTTTCCAGTATCTAGCCAACAGATACTGGACTGAATGGGTATTCCCTTTACCAGCCACAGTTCTATTGTGGTCTCACTCTCCTCCTGCTCCTGGGGGACCCTTTTGTATGCAGCACTCCCCAGAAGCTTGTGTTCTGCCTGGGGTCTCTGGACTTGGGTCCTTATGCCTGGATATGTGTAGGATTCAAATTCACTGCTGTGAGTGCCATTTTAGCCATGTCCCCATTGCAAGGTTGGAAGGATCTTGATCACCGCCCCTAAGCGACTTCCAAGGTGCACGGGACCAGGTGCAGGGGAAGGAAGAGGATCAGCACTTCAGGATGGAAGTATCCCATGTTATATTTTTCTTTTTCTTCAGTTCATTATTGGTGGAATCCTTCTCCAGTCTCTGCTGTCATCCAGAGGTCTAAGCACATGGGATTTGTCCTTTTACTCACTAATCTCTGGGAAAGGTTTTTCGGGGGATGTCTTATTTTGCCATATTGATGACATCTGAATCTCCCCTTTGCACCCCTTAACCAATCAGAAACATATAGGAAAAGAATTCTTGGGACATGTAATTCAGCATCGCCAAGTTGACGTTTTACAAAAAAAATTATATACATCATCTAATCAGATGTTTCCCGTTCTGAGTTCACTGTTCTCCATTATAAGACTCTTTGAATTCATAATTTGCATGGAGAATAATTTTTAGGTTCTGGTAATGATGTATAGGGGACATCACTACCCAGAACCACACTATCTTAATTCTAAGCTTTACACTTACAGAACCCCAAAAATCTACAAGAACCCATTTTAATAAGACTTGCTGTCTCTAAAGAGCAATGTTCATAAAATACTTTCAGGAATTCTCTTGAAACTTCTTTAATAAAGATGATAACATGTCGTTACAGTTTGCCAAATAGTATACTTATTCACAGACCCTAACTGCAAGCTAATCTTTACTGAGAACTTATCATGTGTCAGCTACTGTGAAAGGCACATTTTTATATAACGTTGTTCAGTCATCAAATCACATGAGAGAGAAGTGGTATTAACCCCATTTAAAAATGGATAAACAAAGGCTTGTCATGGCTAAAATTCACCCCCTCTTCCTTATATATAATAAGTGTTGGCAGCAGGATTTAAATCAAGTCTACTGGATTTTGTTTCATGGAGTGTGAGTCCAAGTTTTGCCCATTTGAATAAACTTACAAACAATTTCATGAAAGGAGCATTAAATTCATTAGCATTTTCTGTTTCTAAAAATTCCTTTATTGGCCAATTCCGGCATTCAAGAGCTTTTAAAGATCTATGTGTAGCTTTTTGTTTTGTTTTGCTTTGCTTTGCTTTTCTGTGAACCAGAGGAGACTATACATTCACATCTAGAGTTTCGGTGAATCCAAATTTTCCTTTTAATGTGTTGGCCAGTATTGAACCTGAAATAGAGGGAACTATTGAAAATTTTGTAACATTTCAATCTGTTGCAGTTTAAATACAGATATATAACTTTAAATGAGCAATTGCAGTCATTTTCATTCTTATCACTTAGAGATAAAAGCCTTGCCCTTATAACCCAAAACACCCCGAAATATTAAACATATAGTTTGCAATCAATAAATGTTGGCTTCTGACTCCTCATAGTGGTCACTTGGGGCCACCAAGGGAGGATCTATCTCAAAATGGGGTCAGCTGCGTTAGGAAGGCAGTGAGGGTAGGGTCTAATATCTTGAGTTTCTTAGTTAGGTAGACTTCAGATCATAACCAAATCCTTCTGCTAATTAGCTATAAGAACTCTTTCATATTGCTTAATCTTGCTAAGTCTTGTTTTAATCTATAAAATGGGATTAATGATAGTAGCTCCCTTATAGACTTATTATGAGCAGTAAGAATTAGATGAGGTTGAATATGAGAGAGCCTTAGTACAATGAGCAACAAATACTAAGCATTCGATGCATGCTAGTTGGTGCTATTAGCATCATCACTGTAGTCATCATTGGCACAAAATAGTAGGAAAACTATCCTGAAGAAAATGGATATTCCCCGCAGCTGGTTCTGTAGAGAGGGCATGTAGATACATTCATGGGAAGCACCGAGGGTGAGAGAAGGGAGGCCTGAATCTGCATTGTGTCTTAGCCTTCTCATCCGTAGAGGGAGAGGCAGGCCCTGGACTAGATGAGCTTGAAGACTACTGAGGACTGTGGTTGTTGGACCCTCAACTATTAAGTAAATATTTCAAACTACACAATATGAAGGGGAGATGTGTATAATGCATTAATTCAAAAATAATATATTTTTAGGTACCTAGACTGGATCTACCACACACTAGAAACTGGGGCACAGCCTTGAATGAAAAAGATAAAAATTATTGACTTTATGGAGCTTGTGTATGTGGAGGGAGACATATCAAAAGAGGTTAAATATATGATATGTCAGGTAATGATAAGTATCAATAAAAATGAGAAAATAGAGGCAGAAAGAGTGGAAAGATGAGGTTTGTGATTTGAAATAGGATGGTGAGGGAAGTCCTCACAGATAAGGGGACATTGTAACCAGACAATTGAAGGAGGTGAGGGATCCAGGGAAAGAACAGTTAGAGCAGAGGAAATAGCAAGCACAAAGCTCTGAAATGGAGCCTGACTGTCCATGAACAGCCAGGAGGGCCCAACATGCTGGAATGGGGTGAGAGAGACAGAGAACCACAGAGATTGATGTGAGAGAGTTACAAGTGGGATAGGCTGTGATGGATGGGGACATATCATTGAAGGCTTTCTAAACCACTGTAGGGACTTTCATTTCTTACTCTGTATGAAATAAAAGGCTATTTGCAGGTTTTGAATAGATGAGTGACCTAATCTGATGTACTATTAAAAAGTATTATTCTAGTTTCTTTTCTGAAAATAGGATGTAGGGGAGCAAAGACAGAAACAAAGATATATAGTTAGGCTGACCCAGGTACGTAGGTAGACCCAGTAGTCTAGAGTGGTAGTGGTGGGGTGATAAAATGCGACAGGTTTCTGGATATACTTTAAAGGGATAGCCATCAAGATTTGCTGCTGAGTTGAATTTGGAGTGTGAGAGAAAGAGATGAAGCAAGGATGACTTAGATGCCAGGGTTTGTGCCTTGAGCTACTGGAAGTTTGGGGTCTCCATTTACTGTAATGGAGATATACATGAGGAACATATTGGATAGATAGATGAGACATAGGTAGGTAGGTAGCGCTAGATATATAATATGCATATATATTAAATTTCAGATTCCTTTTGACCATCCAAGTGAAGACTTGATTAAGAGGTGGGGTATCTGACTTGGGAGCTCAGAAAAGAACAGATCAGGGATGGAGCAATTCATTTGTGAGTCATCAAACATATATATATATATGTGTGTCATTTCAAACCATGAGATTAAATGAGGTGACCAAGGGAGTGAATGCAGATAGAAAAGATTGGAAGCTCAAGAAATGATATCTAGAGTACTTAAAAGTTTCCAAGGCAGATTGATGAGGACGAATGAGCACAGAATTCTGAGAGCAAGAGAGACAGGAGGCAAACCAGAGGGGTGTGGCCTCCTGGAAATCAAATGAAATATGTTTCAAGGACTAGGGACCATTCACTGGAGTGAAAAGCATGTCATTGGTGATCTTGACCCCAAATGAATAGGAAGTGATCTGATTTGGAAATAGTAACCTTGAACTTCCCCCTGTTTAGTAGTAGAACTCCAGGAGGACATACTGAACTAAATGCTTGGACACAGACAGAAATAGGACATGACATCAGAAGTACCCCGTCATGTTGGGTAAAGTAATGAGAAATTTACCCAGGGGAGCTCGTTGACGAACAAGAGCTAATAGAACTGCAGTGCTCCTATTGCATTCCACATCATATCCTGAGGAGGCAATGGCAGCTAAAAATAAGCTTACTTCTCACTTGGCTGATACTGAGGGATTAAAAAAAATTAACTATTCATATTCTTTTATTTAAAGGTATTGCCTATCTGTGTAATCCTACATAAGATGCTTTTGAGTCTCGTTTAAGATTGTAAGATCACCCCCTTTTGTCTTCTGAAAGCAGTTCCTTTTAGTTAATTAGTTAACTAAAAGTTTAATAGTTAAATTAAACTATTATCTTTGATAATTATGCTTATTAAATGAATTAGTGAAGGGAGAAAGATATAGTCATTTATTTTTCCTCTGGGGCAATCTGAAACTTCAGTTTATTCTGCATGCTCAGCTTCACTCAGCCTTACAGCTTAGAATTTTTCAACAAAGCGGATTTGGTCTTATAACGCTTCCTGTGATACTGTCATGATTACTGCGAGGTGCCTGTAGAAAAGAAGGGCCAGCCCTCTTACTAACTGGATTATACCTGAGAAACAGCTTCTACACTTCCTATTATGGCAGATGTCTGTGCTTGGTAATTACCGAAGGCTATTATAATATCTTCTCCCAGTCTACCCCAGGGTCCTTGGCAATTTGCCGCTATGATGCATGGCTTTCATTATTAGTTAACTAGTGATAGAGCTTCACCTTGGGTGTTCTCTGGAATTAGGTTATCTGTAGGGGTATTACTCAGATTGGATCAAAGCAGAAGAATATAATCTTATTAATAGCAAGGGGGTAAGGATTCCAAAGTATTAGTGGGCTGCAAAAGGTTTCTGATTAAAACATTCATGCAGACTGATCAGAAATTCTCTGAACATTGCTGTGTCACTTGATCTTCCTTTGGTCAATTTGTCTTTGCACCCACTGTGAACAATATTATCTTGTTTTCTACAAAGGCATCACTTGCACTTTCTCATAGTGGTGTCTCTACTGCTGTTTTCACCCTTCAGAGGCAATGTATCAACCAGGTAAGAGCAATATCACACTGTGTTCTATGAGCCCAGTTTTATTATTCTGAAAATGATGTGACTCTTAGCCAGTATTTGCTTCTTCAAAACCACAGTTTACTTATTTATAAAATGGAAACACTTACTTGCATGAATGCCTTGCACTCAGTAGACAATTAATAAATGATAGGATTCCCCCAGAACGTCTTACTTATTCCTAATCAGACCTCAAGAACTAGATTTGGCTGTAAATTATAAGCAAGAAGTTCTACAAAGTAAAGGCATCTTTCAAAGGAATTGCCCTACAAGGAATCATCCCATTAAAAAGATTGTACCTTGAACACCTGATCTCTGTCATATTCTCTTATTCATGTAACAGTGGATCCACTTAGAGAATGAGATTGTTGGCTGTAGTATTTCCAAGAATGAGTGTTAAATTTTTATTCTTCATCCCAACCTTGTCCCCACAGCCCCTGTCCTGGAATATTTTTTTGTTGGAGTTTTCCTTGGAGCACTGTAGGGAAGCAGCCTTAAGGGGCATTGAGATAGAGGCAGAACTATCTGCTGATATAGTTGGGCACTGCTCTTGCTTGTGGTTGACTGCTGGTGAGGACTTGGTGTGGACAAAGGGACATTTTTGTGATATCTGGGCACAGGTACAGGCCCATCTGATTGCCTAGGAGGGCACTGAGTTCCTTCTCCAACACTCACAGTGAACCCTTTCTTGGCCACCAGCCAACACATAATTATAAGAGTTTCCCCTTAGATTAGTTTTCCAGCACTGTTCTCCTGGAAACTGTATTTTATGGCTGCCTCCCTCATCATCTCTGAGCTTCCTATCCACATTTCCATTTCCCTTCACACCAAATACTCTCCCCACTCCTTCTCCCAGTCTCTTACAAAAGCACCCTCTCACTCTCTCATTCTCACAGTAGTCCTTAATGGCTAACAAAGAAGTGTCTGAGCACTAACCATTATCGAGCTTAAATTATCAATCATAGAATAAATGGTTTCTGCATTAGTCAGTGTTCTCTAGAGAAACAGAACCAACAGGAGAGATCTGTAAATGTGAGCTTTATAAAGGTGTCTCATGTAACCAGGGGAATGGAAGAGTCCAAAATTTGCAGGGCAGGCTGTAAAGCTGGCAGCTCTGATGAAGGGTCTGGACAAACTCCACAGGAGACGCTCGTTGCCTGAAGAAGCAATAACCAAAGTCTCTCTTTCTCTTTAAAATTATCCAACTGATTAGATTATATCATTTGTGGGATATATCAATTTGTGGGATAAATCATCAACTGACTGATGATTTAATACAATAGGTTTCCTGTTTCTCAACCAGCCACAAAATGTCCTTGCAGCAATGGTCAGGCCAGTGCTTGCCTGACAAGACAACTGGACATCACACCTGGCCCAGTTCACACCAGAACCATCACAGTCCACCACTTGTCAACTTGGCAGCCATACAAATCACCTTGAAATATGCTTAATTTCCAAAAAGAACACAATAATAGACATATGTTTCATGTACTCAACTGTCCAGCATACAACCTGAAATGCACTACATTTCTCCAGAATAGGCTGAAAGTCCTTAGGTAAAATTCACTCTCAAACTTTATATCCTAAAACTTTTTTTTTTTTTTTTATTAACGGAAAGAAAAAAAACAAAGAAATTAACACAACATTTAGAAATCATACCATTCTACATATGCACTCAGTAATTCTTAACATCATCACATAGATGCATGATCATTGTTTCTTAGTACATTTGCTTCGGTTTAGAGGAACTAGCAACACAACAGAAAGAGATATAAAATGTTAATATAAAGAAAAGAAATAAAAGTAGTAGTAATAGTAAAAAACAACAACAACAAACAAACCAACAAGCAAACAAAAACAAAAAAAACCCTATAGCTCAGATGCAGCTTCATTCAGTATTTTAACATGATTACTTTACAATTAGGTATTATTGTGCTGTCCATTTTTGAGTTTTTGTATCTAGTCCTGTTGCACAGTCTGTATCCCTTCAGCTTCGATTACCCATTGTCTTACCCTGTTTCTAACTCCTGCTGAACTCTGTTACCAATGACATATTTCAAGTTTATTCTCGAATGTCCGTTCACATCAGTGGGACCATACAGTATTTGTCCTTTAGTTTTTGGCTGGATTCACTCAGCATAATATTCTCTAGGTCCATCCATGTTATTACATGGTTCATAAGTTTATCTTGTCTTAAAGCTGCATAATATTCCATCGTATGTATATACCACAGTTTGTTTAGCCACTCTTCTGTTGATGGAGATTTTGGCTGTTTCCATCTCTTTGCAATTGTAAATAACGCTGCTATAAACATTGGTGTGCAAATGTCCGTTTGTGTCTTTGCCCTTAAGTCCTTTGAGTAGATACCTAGCAATGGTATTGCTGGGTCGTATGGCAATTCTATATTCAGCTTTTTGAGGAACCGCCAAACTGCCTTCCACAGTGGTTGCACCCTTTGACATTCCCACCAACAGTGGATAAGTGTGCCTCTTTCTCCGCATCCTCTCCAGCACTTGTCATTTTCTGTTTTGTTGATATATATCCTAAAACTTTAATACTTGAACATAAGCAATACAACTTATGTCATATGATAAGAGGAAAAGAAGATATTTGCTTATGTACAAATACAAATATACTCATAAGAAAGCAGGGAGGAAATAGTCTTATAATCACAGTCCTTGCTTCTGTAACTGATCACATGGTTGTAGTTAATGTTTATCACTACCTTCTTCCACTACCCATTCCATGTTCCCTTTACCCTCAGCAAGCACTTCACCTGGCCGTGGTTCTTTGCCCCATGCGGGGACCCAAACCTTAATTCCTGAAGTTTCTGGGCCATTGGTAACCCTGCATGGGTTGAGCTGTTGCAGTTTTCCATTGACTTTAATCATAGGGAATGGCAGTACTAGGAGACACCCTAGGAGGTCTCCTGTATCCCAGGAAATTCTTCTTTACCTCTATTGTGTAGTTGCAGTCCTATTTGCCCTTAATAGTCAGGATCAATCACCTCTGACAGAACAGTGATCCCCCTTCCTTGCTTGTTGATTCAGCAGCGTGAGAAGCCCAAAGTGGCCAGGTAGTGGTCTTAGCTTCTAATTTAATTGAGTCGTTGTTGTGTCTCCTGGTAAGAGCACTCCTCCTTTTGGAGCTAAGACCTATAGACCAACAGAGCTTAAGGTTTCAGGAGCAGGAAGCAAAAATTCTTCTAAGATCACGAAGGGTGATAATGAGTGGTGCCACACCCATTTCTGTATCTTAATTACTGGACCCATAAATCCTGGCTATGGGAGAAACAGCACCATACAGTAGAAGCTAATTTAGAGCATATACAGCCTCCTGGAGAACACTGCATGAGCTCTGCAAGTTACTGCCACCTAGTTGGTGCAGTAATTGTGTCTTCAAGAGGCCATTCCACCATTCTATCAACCCAACTGCTTCTGATGATGGGGAACATGGTAAGACCAGAGAATTCCATGAGCATATGCCCATTCCCAACTTCATTTGCTGTGAAGTGGGTTCCTTGATCAGAAGCAATGCTGTGTGGAATACCATGACAGTGGATAAGGTATTCCGTAAGTCTATGGATGGTAGTTTTTACAGAAACATTGCATTAAGGGAAGCAAACCCATATCTGGAGTATGTGTCTATTCCAGTTAGAACAAATTGCTGCCCCTTCTATGATAGAACTGGTCCAATGTAATCAACCTGCTACTAGATAGTAGGCTTATTACCTTGGGTAATGGTTTCATATTGAGGAATGAGTATAGGTCTCTGCAGCTGGCAAATTGGGCACTCAGCAGTGGCCACAGCCAGGTTGTCCTTGGTGAATGGAAGTCCATGTGGCTGAGCCCATGCATAACCTCCATCCCTATCACCATGCAACACTTTGTTCATGAGCTACAAGAGTGGCTGGGGAAAGAGGATCGCTTGTATGCACACATGGATCATCTTATCCACTTGATTGTTAAAACCTTCCTCTGCTGAAGTCACCCTCTGGTGGGCATTGCATGGGACATAAAAATCTCCGTGTTTTTTGCCCACTCAGAAAGGTCTATTTTGTCATCAATTTTCCAATCATGCTCTTTCCAAGTCCCTGCCCATCCTGCAAACCATTAACAACAGCCCAAGAGTCAGTATACAAATGCACCTCTGGCCAGTTCTCCTTCCAAGCAAAATGAACAACCAGGTGCACTGCTCTAAGTTATGCCCACTGGGAATATTTTCCCTCACCACTGTCCTTTAAGGATATCCCAGAAAGGGGTTGCAATGCTGCAGCTTTCCACTTTTGGGTGGTACCTGAATATCATGCAGAAGTATCTGTAAAAATGGCCCGAGTTTTCTCTTTCTCTGTCAACCTTGACTCAGTCAAGGAACTTCCTAAGAGACCATAGCTGTGTTCTGGGAAACAGGATAATGTGGCAGTGGATGGTCATGGACATTTAGGCTTCTTCCTCATGTAATTTACTTGTGCCTTCAGGACCTTCTTGAGTCCTATCTCTTATATACCATTTCCATTTTATGATGTAGTACTGCTGTGCATGCCCAACTTTATGGCTTGATGGATCAGACAATACCCAGCTCATGATAGGGAACTCAGGTCTCGTGGTAACTTGGTGGCCAGTGGTTAAGTGTTCAGCCTCTATTAAAACCCAGTAGGAGGTAAAAAGCTGTTTCTCAAAAGGAGAGTAGTTATCTGGAACAAATGATAAGGCTTTATTCCAAAATCCTAAGGCTTTATATTGTGGTTCTCCTACAGGGACCTACCAAAGGCTCCAGACAGCATCCCTATTTGCCACTGACACTTCCAACAACTTTGGACCTCCTGGATTATATGAACCAAGTTTCAGAGCAGTTTGCACAGCAGCCTGGACTTGTCATAGAGCCTCCTCTTTTACTGGTCCCCACTCAAAGCTAGCAGCTTTTCTGGTCATTCAATAAATGGGCTGAAAAGCACACCCAAATGAGGACTATTGTCTCCAAAATCCAGAGGCCAACTAAGCATTGTAGCTCTTTTTTGGTCATAGAAGGGACCAGGTGCAACAGCTTATGCTTCACCTTAGACAAGATATCTTGACAGACCCAACACCACTGGACAGTTAGAAATTTCACTGAGGTAGAAGGTCCCTGTATTTTTGCTGGATTAATGTTCCATCCCCTGATATGCAAATACCTTACCATTAAGTCTAGAGTAGTTGCTACTTCTTGCTCTCTAGGTTTAATCAACATGATATCATCAATATAATAGACGAGTGTGATGTCTTGTGAGAGGACAATATGATCAAGGTCCCTGCAGACAAGATTGTGACATGGGAAGGTGTACTGCTAGCCTTGCCAGCTGAATGTAAACTGTTTCTGGTGGTCATGACTGACAGCTATTGAGAAAAAACATTTGCTGGATCAATAGCTTCATACCAAATACCAGGTGATGTGTTGATTTGCTCAAGCAATGATACCACATCCGGAACAGAAGCTGCAACTGGAGTCACCACCTGGTTAAGTTTACAGTAATCCACTATCATCCTCCAAGACCCATCTGTTTTCTGCACAAGCCAAATAGGAAAGTTAATTGGGGATGTGGTGAGAATCACCACACCTGAATCCTTCAAGTCCTCAAGAATGTCACTAATCTTTGAAATCCCTCCAGGAATCCAGCATGGCTTCTGATTCACTATTTTGCTAGGTCAGGGCAGTTCTGATGGTTTCAACTTGGCCTTTCCTACCATAATAGCCCTCACTCCATGAGTCAATGAACCAATGTAGGGATTCTGCTGGTTGCTGAGTATGTTGATTCCAGTTGGAAAATGACCACATATGGGTCCAGGGACTCACTGGACCCACTGTGAGACTGAGCTGAGCTCAAACTCCATCAATTACCTGATCTCCATAAGCCCCTACTCTGACTGGTGGACCAGAGTGACATTTTGGGTTTCCTGGCATTAGTGTCACTTCTGAGCCAGTGTCTAATACGCCCTGAAATATCTGATCGTTTCCTTTTCCCCAGTGCACAGTAACCCTGGTAAAAGGCTGTAGGTATCCTTGGGGAAGCCTGGGAAGAAGGTTAACAGTGTAAATTTGGGGCAGTGTAAAAAGGTCCTTCCCCAAGGGTACCAGGCCCTCCCCTCATTCAAGGGGCTCTGTTGTCTGTAAACTGTCTCAAGTCTGGGAATTGCTTAAGGGGTCATGACTCTTTGTTTTTTCTATTCAAGTTAGACTTCTGTTCACTTGACCTAGAATTCTTCTGCTTCTACAGCTCAGATAATGTCAGCTGTGTTTTGATCCATGTTTCAGCCAACCACCCAAACAAACTGTTAATGCTTTTTCTAACCCCTTGAGCTATATAACATCAAATGTAGAATCTCTGCTTAGTGGGCCCATATCAATGAATTCAGCTTGATCCAACTTTATATTACTTCCACCATTATCCCAAACCCTTAATATCCATTTCCACACATATACCTCATTTCTGTCTATATAGATTGGAAAACTCATGCAGTTCTTTTGGAGTATAGTGTACTTCCTTATGGTCACACTTTGTAACTCACCTATCTGGGCCTGTTGGGACTTTAGTCTAGCTATAGGTCTTGAAGAAAAGAGGGTGGTCAGAGTGGGTCATGAAAAGAAATAGAAGTGTCTTTCAAGCCAATTACCTCAGGGCATTCCATTGCAGTTTCATCTGGTGAAACAGGACAGAGAGGAGGAGGGCTGATTCCTCAGGGGAGGTGGTTACAGATTTAGCAGGCAGTGAAGAGTTAATCTCATTAGGTGGAGATTGAATGGCAGACTTCTCTGGAGAATCTGGAGTCCGGGAAGCTGTTGTAATCCATTACAGGTCTATCTAGAAATGGCTCGGCTTTCCACGGATCCCGTCTCCACATTGCCTTCATTATCAAGCCATATATCCCCATCCCATGTTTCAGGATCCCACTCTTTGCCAATCAAAGCCCTTAATTTAACAGTAGACACCCTCCAAAATTGAGATTTTATTTTATATTGTAAATCTGCTACTCGCACAATAAGGCTCTGTGTCTGGTTTTCAGAGATTTTAAGTCTGTGACCACAGGAAATAAGACACATGAACATTTTTATATGATTCATATGGTGTATACATTGCAAATTTGAAGTCTTCAGTTCATCCTTTTCCTTCATAAGTGTATCCAGCATATCTGCCAACAACCAGCCAACATCATTATACTTCATAATTCCACAAAACTCCATTAAGGTGTCGGAACACTCATCCAGAGCCCTGCCTTGTAAAAGTATACAACTGGCAGAATTAAATGGTGATATTTTGCATATCTCTCTTGCCAACTTACCCCATGGACTGTCAGTTCCATATTGATTATTGGAAATAGAGTCATTAGTGCCTTTGAGTCTAATCAGATTAAAAAACCAATTGTAAAAACCCATTTGTAAGATTCTGTTTCTCAAGAACCACTCCTGGTGCCAAGCTGTTAGTCAGGCTTCTCTACAGAAACAGCAATAACAAGAGAGATCTGTAAATATGAAATCTATAAAAGTTTCTCACGTACCTGTGGGAATGGAAGAGTCCAAAATCCCTAGGTCTGGCTATAAAGCTGGCAGCTCCAATGCACTTCACAGGAGAGACTCACTGGCTGAAGAAGCAATGAAAAAGTCTGTCTTCTTCCTTAAAATTCTTCAACTGCTTGTATTATCTCATTTGTGGAAGACATACCCTTAGTTAATTGCAGATGCAATCAGCCACAGATGCAACCTTCCAGCTTATCAACCAGCAATGAAACGTCCTTGCAGCAATGGTCAAACCAGTGCTTGCCTGACCAGACAACTGGGCATCATCACCTGGTCAATTGACACCAGAACCTGCTATCACAGTTCCTCTATCGTTGGGACACTTTTATCCTCTCCTTGGGAAAGTGACCTTCTTTAACCAGAATATCTAATAATTTCCAGTAATCCTATGCAAGCATAACCTTAGAGTTTTCCTGTCAGAAAATAGGTTAAACTTTCATTTCCCGCAGTATTTACTGTGATGTAGTGGCTACAACATAAAGAAACTTCCACGGAATAAAACAATTTTGGTGTAGTATAGCTGCCTCCTTCATCTTCTGCAAAACGCTAGATGCAGTATATTCTTTAGCCTTGATCCTGCCTGAAGATTAAGATAATCAGGGATGCTGTTTCTACATTGGATAAAAGAAATCTCTAAAAGGAACAGATTTCCACATGGGGAAATACACCTGTGTCTTCAGATGACTGAAAAAAAAAAAGAGTAAAATAGTGTAAAAGAGGAAATGGTCCATTGTCTTGTCCTGGAAATTCCAATCAAAGACTCCTGTCTGTAATTTTTTCTTTCCTTTTTTTTTTTTTAACAGTTTATAGAGATATGATTCACATACCATACAATTCACTCAAAGTGTGCAATTCAATGGTTTTTAGTATTTTCACATAACTATGCAACTATTACTTCGGTAAGCTTTAGAACATTTTCATCATTCCCTAAAGGAATTCATTACCCTTAGCATTCACTTCCTATTTCCTCCATCCTCCTAGACCTAGCAGCCACTGATCTTTCTGGCTGTATATTTGCTTATATATTTGCCTCTATAGATTTGGACACTTGATATACATCAAATTATACAATATGTGGTCTTTTGTGACTGGCTTCTTTCACTATGAATAGTTTTCAGGGTACATCCATGTTGCGGCATGTTTCAATACTTCATTCCTTTTTACTGCTGAATGCTGTACTTTTATATAGACACACCACATTTTATTTACCCATTTATCAGTTGATGGACATTTGTGTTGTTGCTATTTTTGGCCATTGTGAATAATTCTGCCATGCTTGAACATTTGTGTGCAAGTATTGGGATGAGTATCTGGTTTTATTTACCCATCATTGGAATTGCTGGGTCACATATTTTATCTTATGCAGAACTGCCAGACTGTTTTCCAAAGCAGCTGCACCATTTTAAATTCCCATCACTAGTATATGAGAGTTTCAATTTCCCTGCATTCTCACTAACGCTTGTTACTATGTATCTTTTTTATTATACCCATCCTGGTGGGTATGATGTTATATCACATTTTGGTTTTTATTTGCATTTCACGAATAGCTAATAATATCGTGCATATTTTCATGTGTTTATTGGTCATTTGTATATCTTCTTTGCAGAAATATCTGTTGAAGCCCTAAGACTTTTTAAATTAGGTTATTTCCTTTGTATTATTAAGTTCTAAGTGCTGTTTATGTATTCTATAAGCCATTATCAGAATATGATTTGCAAATATTTTTGCCAATTTTATGGGCTGTCTTTTCACTTTTTTGCATTTGTCAGTAGTGTCTTTTGAAACACAAAAACTTATTTTTTTTGGAATTCAAGTTGCCTATTTTTTTCTTTTGTCACTTGCGATTTTTGTGCCATAACCACGAAGGCTTTGCCTAAACCAGTGTCATAAGGATTTACTCTTGTATCTTCTTCTAAAAGTTTGTAGTTTTAGCTTTTAGGGTTATGTCTCTGATGCATTTTCAGTTAATTTTTATATGTGTTTAGTGAGGTTGGGTCCAACTTTTTTCTTTTTCCTGTGGATATACAGATGTCCGTGAACCATTTCTTCAAGAGATCTTCTCTTCCCATTGTTTTGCATTAATACCCTTGTAGAAATTCAGGTCACCATAATCGTAATGGTATATTTCCAGACTGTTTGGCCTGTCTCCTGATCTCTATGTACATCCTTATGCCAAAACCACACTGCCTTGACTACTGTAGGCTGTTAATAAATTTTGAAATCAGGAATCATGGGTCCCCAAATTTTGTACTTTCCCCCAAAAGATTATTTTGGCTATTCTGGGTCTTTTCCATTTACATATGAATTTTAGGACAAGCTTATCAATTTGTGAAAAAAGACAGCAGAGATTCTGATAGAAATTTTGTTGGATCTATGAATCTGTTTGGAGAATATTGCCATCTTGACAATATAAAATTCTCAGTTTTATAGAAGATTTCTTTCCATTTACTTAGGTCTTCTTTCTTTCCACAATGTTTTATAGTTTTGGGTTAAATTTTGCACTTCTTTTGTTAGATTTATTCTTATGTATTTTATTGTTTTTAGTGGATTTCTTTGGATTTTCTGTATACAAATTATTGCATCTGCAAATATAAATAGTTGTACTGCTTTCTTTCCAATCTAAATGCCTTTTATTTCATCTCCTTGCCTAATTGTTCTGGTTAGAACCTCCAGAATGATGTTGAATAGATATGGTGAGAGCAGATATCCTTGCCTAGTTCCTGATCTTAAGGGAAAGCAATGTTTTATCATTAATTTGATGCTAGCTGTGGGTTTTCATAGATGTCCTTTATCAATAGACATTCTCTTCTATTTCTAGTTTGTTAAGTGTTTACTGATAAAGGAGTATCAGATTTTGTCAAATATTTTTTCTACATTTACTGAGATGACCATGTAATGTACTTTTTCTAATTGATTTTTAAGATGTTGAACCAACCTTGCATTCTTAGTATAAATCCCACTTGGTCATTAACTTTTCAGTGTATTCCTAGGTTTAGTTTGCTAACATTTTGTTGATATCTGACAGATTTTTTTTTATATCTTACTGAAATTTAATAGGAAAAATAATAGGAAATGTACAGTTCACCCTTCAATATTTTTCTTTTCTTTTTCCCTGAAAAGTAAGACAGATACACACACACACACACACACACACACACAATACCCTGAAAAAGTACATTGCAAGACACATCCTTGTTTTTTTCTTCAATTTGATAACAATAATCTTTTTTCTTTCTTGCTTAATGACCTTGACTCCATTATCAGTAGAGTATGTTTGGGGTATGGTCACTTTCTTCTCCCAGAGCCTAATGATGTGTAGTAAGTGGAATTCATTCGAGGTAGAAAAGCTGAAAGGAGAAGAATGAAAATAATGAGCCAATTTTAAAAAAATTGTAAAAATATATAGGCAAATATTTTAAATGCTTCCAACTTCCATAGGAGTTGAAATTTTTTAAGCATAGTACCAATTTGATGAGATGATACAGGAACATGGGGTAGAGTGGAAGAGGGATGTTGGAGCATTAGAAAGCAGGAATAATGTTGAGGATATAAGGTCAATTATATTTTGGATCTCAGTTGTCTAATCTTTATGTCTTAGATTTTATGATGTTGCAACAAGGGATCTAGCAACTCCCTTCTGTGTCACAGAATCAAACATTAGTCACACTGGAACTTTTAGTAAAGGCTTGGTATAATAACTCATTCCTATTCTATAATAGGAATATGTGACCAGGCTATTCTCACCCATAAAACAAACAAACAAACAAAAAAGCAAGCACAATGGAAAAACAACTCTCCAAACCCAGCCTGAAGTCCTGAATATATTTTACTCTCTCCTTTTCATTAATAACTATAACTAAGATTATTTAATAATCAAAAATATTGTGAAATAGGAACTACTATAGATGATGAAATTGAAGCATATAGTACATACGTTGGCCAGGATAATCTAGCTAATAAGAAAAAACTGAGCCTGCATGACTCCAAAGGGAGTGGATCTTACCACTCTGGGGTCAGAGGTTAGATTGCCTTGTGCCTGGGGAACAGTTTGTGGAAAGGAAAAAAAAAATCAGTTGCCTGGATTACTCCAACAAGCCGATTTCACTGGGGACAGCTGTGAGGATTGTGATGATTGGTCTTCTCAAACCAAGCTTGAATTTCCATCTCGAATCCACCAATCAGAGAGCAGAAGGTGGTGCTTAAGCCTTGTCTTCTTATAATGGAAATATATAAAAATTTGGAAATACGTTTCTTATCTTCTTGAAGGGATGCTCTTTCATCCTATCAGCAATTATTCATCCTCTCTTATGCGTTGTGGGGGAAAAGAAATGATTCCCCTCTAGGCTTTCACAAAATTCTGCCTTGAAGACTTGAATTTCAGGTTGATGAATGGACTCTGGGGGTGTAGAGTAGAAAATGAAATTTACATTTATCATCCTCATTTAATTTGTTCTAGTGTGGACACAGACTGAGAACTCAGATTCAGATGCCTGTGCATTCAAGTTTAATATTATTGCTTGGCTCATCCTACAGTTCCTTCACTGTAAGAGACTGTTTATTCACTGTTTATTATAACAGAATCTAAAACCATATCCTGTATTAGTTACTATCTTTCTGGCACATATTCTGAATCTGATCTTGGCCCCTGTGTCTTTATTTGAAATTACTCTGTTTGCCCGACTCCTCACATTAAAAAAAGGAGGAAAAATGAAGCAGCAGAATGTGCTTCTAAGACCAGCTGGAAGTAGGTATTAGGAACTCTGGCATGGTTATGCTTTATTGCTTAAAAATTAAGTAGGGTCAAGAAAAGTTTTGAAGATGGTCACATAGTATGGGGGAAACAACACTGAACCTGAAGCCAAAAGCTGCAAGATACACTGTATCATATAAGAAATGATACGTTGTAGTAATTGGTCAGAGAAGGAAGGGATGTCCTCTGGAATATAAAACTAAGTTGATTGTAATATTGGCCCCCAAAGAGAGATGCAAAAGTCCAAATGATACTTTAAAATGAAACTCAGTGTGGGGGGGAATGAATCATGTTCCCCTCAAAACTCATGTTCATGTCCAAGCCCTGGTTCTGTGGGTGTGAACCCATATATAAATAGGACCTTTGAAGTTGTAGCTAGTTAAGATGTGTCCAAACTGAATGAGGGTGGGTCTTAATCCAATATGGCTGATGTCTTATAAGCAAAGGAAATTGAACATGGAGGAGAAGCCACAGGGAGCAGCCAGAAGCCAGAAGTCAACGGATCCCAAAACTAGAAAGGAGAAGGTGCTGCCATATGCATTACCATGTGACAGAAAAGCCAAGGGCTGAGGGTCACTAGCGGCCAATCCCAGAGCACTACAGTTTTCTGAATAATAGCATCATCTTGCCGATAACCTTGATTTTGGACTTATGTAGCCTCAAAAATGTGAGCCAATTGATTCTTTTTGTTAAGTCAACCCATTATGGTGTTTGTTTTAACATTAGGGAAATTAAAACCACTGGTAAACCCAAACTTCAATTTTAAAATGATAATATTTATTTCTAGTGCATATTCAAGGAAATAGACATAGTTATCATTGATTATTTTACTGGAGCATAATTTATCAATATTAATCGAGTTGTTTATTTTTCTCTATACTGTCATTGGCATATTCACATCTTATTTTGTTTGCTAAAATATTATATCTAATGGCTGCATTATATTCTGCTAAATAAATATACCAAAATATTTTCAAAAGATACCCTATTATTGTACTTTTAGGTCATTTCCACTACCATACATAAATCTGTTAATAAGAGATGGTAAAAAATATTTTTAAAAAATATTGTATAATATATAAATGTATATATTAAAATAATTTTAAAAAATAACAACTATGATTTATCCCTGAGAATTAAATTTAGGGATTATTTTAATTTTCATTTTCTATTTTTTTTAAGTTTCCCAGATTTTCAAAGAAATGAGCATGCCATATATGCAGAATAATTCCAAAAGATGATAAAATCTATCTTTTCACACAGAAAAAAAGAAAACCATCATGGATTTCTAGAGTTGCATCTGAAGTGCTCAGAAGCCTACCTGAAGAGGCTACTGCTTCCCAAATTTTGGACAATTTGAAGCATTAATAAGAATAACAGAAACAGACTGCTCAAATAAAATAAAGTAAAATCTGTCATAATTATACTATAAGTGAGAAGCTCATTAATCATTTTTGGAGGATTCTAGGAATCAAGACATTATTTTGAAAACTATTAAATAAGGGAAAAGACCCAGGCATGTATTCTCGGGTTCCTTTGGGAGCTATACCTAAAGGTAATCAAATAGCATTAAATAGTGATTTTTACTTATTGAAGCAATCTAGTTAATAAATGAGAAGAAATTGTAGAATAGTTGTAAATCTCAGATAAAATGATGGATATAGGTAATGATCATCAATGGCTCCTAAAATTACACCAAGGACAGCAACCTAAATTATGTGTCTCCTGATGGACGTGCACAGAATCTGTGAGACATTCTTGATGAAGGGTCAACTCTGAACCTGATCAAGACCCTCAGATAGATCCAGCTATCCCTTTGCAAAAAGTGCAAATGAGAAAGAGACATGTTAAATGACCCCACAGGGATGCATTCATGCAATGGAACAGTCTACAGCATCTACAACCTATTTTAAGCAAGATAAAGAAAAAAAAGGAGGAAAAATATAGGTTAAAAGTGACTTGAGGGGCAGTGCAAGGGTAGCTCAGTGGTAGAATTCTTGTCTGTCATGTGGAAGACCTGGGTTCATTTCCCGGACCCTGCACATGCCAAAAAAAAAAAAAGAAGTGACTTAAAGGACACGACAACTATTCAAACCTTATGTGAATACTTATTTTAATGAATATTTGTAGAATTATTCTACAGGATAGTCAGATAAATTTGAACATTTACTAGATATTTGATATTAGGGATACAATTTTAATAGATCTAATGGCATTGTAGTTAAGGTTTTTCTTTTGAGTTCTTATCTTTAATTACATTCTGAAATGTTTCTTTATGCATTGATAGGATGCCTGGGATTTGTTTCACAATAATCCAGTGGGAGAGGGAGAAAATGGTGGGGATGCTGATGGGATGGGTTGGTTAGAAATTGATGATTGTAAAACTTGGGTGTTAGGTATATAGAGATTTATTATATGAGTCTCCCTAATTGTGTAAATTTTTAGAATTTTTCATAATATTTAAATGATCAGGCCACATAAACTGGGGAGGGAGGGGCCAGCCCTGTGTGTGGGGCGTGACCTCAGTTTAACAACTGAAATCTGTGGCAACAGAAGGCTGCCAAGAGCTGGTAGAGGGTCATGGAAATTGGAGGAAAGGGTCCTATTTCCATCAAAAAGCTGTAATGGAAGACATTTAGAAGGACATTTAGTAACACAGCTTTGAAATCAGATAATTCTTATCTAGACTTCTTACCCCTCTACTTGCCCAGATCTTAATCTTTCTGAACCCCATTTTTCTCATTTGTAAAATGGTGATAATGATGGTTCTTTCCTCATAGATTTGTTGCAAGTTTGAAGATCATTCTTGTCAAGTGCTTGGCACACTGTCCAGTCCATACAAACTTTAATAAATGTTAGCTTTTACCATTATTAACTAAAGGCCATCTTGGCATCCAAATTCCATGAAATTAGCTAAAATTGCTCAAGTCGCCATTCCATGCCAGATGCAAAGCTCAATACCCTCATCCCACTTGTCTGCAAAATTTTTGGGAGGAAATAAAGGTCCTTGTGTGGCTAAGGTCCCCTCTCCTCCAGGCTGGTTCAGATTCCTTATGGCGTTATCATTTGCATGCACTTTCCCTCATCAACCCAGTCAGAGAATAGGGCCCCATCCCTCAATTCCCATGCACACAAAACAATGACCTAAGATACTTGCATGCAGGATGATTTATTAAGTGTTGAGGTGCATGGGTGGGTTACATCACGTAGCAATCCACACCCTCAGATGGAAAGTAATAATAGCCTACGTATTGAGAACTTACCAGATGTCAGGCATATTACATCTATTCTCTCTTGTTTTATTCTCATGTTGCAGATGAGAAAATTGAGGATTAGGGCATATAAGTAACTTTGTCAAGGATTAATGAAGAAGTAAATGACAGAGCATTTTTGTCCCTCTTCATATTTGTGAAAGCATGTAGATCTCTTCACTTCAACTGGCTTTGAGAATGAGCTCCTCCAGCATCCCAGAACCCAAAATGAACTGACTTGGGATGCATCCCTAGAAAGTATATTGACCCTGAGATAAAACGTGTCCTTGGCATAGAATGTCATACTCTTGGTAAAGTGTTGTATGCCAAGATGATATTAATGTTATTGAATCCTAAAACAACAACAAAAAAACCACAAAAAACACTGTAAATATGTTGACCACAATTAGTATGTAAGCAAATTGAGAAAAACATGTTTTTGTAATAAGTGATAACCACTTATTTATGTGAGAATGATGAAAGCGACTCCCTCCCCCCAGAAGGGCACTTCCTATAAAATCCAGGGCAGCTGCCACTTCAGCGAGCATGAGCATTAGGTAGAGGCAGGCTGACACCGGTGGCTGTAACTGCCAAATCCATGGCCCATGCTGTTCTGGTATCTGCCGCTGCTCTCACTGATGCACTGCCGCCAGACCTGCACCTCCCACCACTGGCTTTGGAAGCACCACTGAATACTGCATCAGACCCGGCTCTGAGACCCATGGTGAAAGGTGTAACCTGCTTGCATTCAGCTTTCAGGCAGATGGACGGTCAAGACTCTGGTTCCTCCACCTTTAAATGTGTTCATTATTGCACATCGGTCAACCAGCAAATAAGTTGTATTGAACATTCAAACTGGAGTTCTGTGGATGTGCTTTCAAGTGATGAATTTACTTTGCAGTTTTAACTGCTCTTTATTTGTTACAACAGTTTCATTTACATGACCGTTGGCAGAGAAACCCCAGGATCTCAATGCCAATGCAAAGTCCCTTGTTAGGGCACTACAACTGTAATATTTTCATTTAAATTCTAAATTCAGAGAACAAACTTATAGAAGGTGAGAATTAGTCAGTCCCCAGACCAAAGGGAGAAAACTGATCACAGGTCATAGACAGATGCCATAAAGGTGCTCACTAGTGCAAAGAAAAATTCTGTGGAAGGGTCCACTGGTCCCAATTCAGATATACGCTATTAGAGCATCCACCAATATAAGGAGTACGCTGTGAAAGCACACGTAAAAGAATAACATCTGAATCCATCCACGTTATCGAGAGTTGTTATCCAGACATTCTCACCATCTATTTTGGAATTTTGTATGTTCTTATTTTAATTAGCATTTGTGCTTGCATAAAAGAAAACTGAGAAAAAGATAAGAGAAAACTCAAAATGTGGAAAAGTCTTTTGAAACAACAAAAAAGAATACTATGGATTAAAAGGGAGGATCTTTTGGAGGCGATGGAGGCATCATAGAACTAAAACGTAGGATGAGAGACCCTCCAGATGTGGGCATGGTATGTGTCCAGAGGAGTTGACTCCTCTAATTAAAAGACCTGGAAAGGGTGAAACATCTTCTTTATTGCTGGGAGTAATGTGCAACACAGACAAGGATGGAATCAAAGGAGAATTCTGGCCTTGAGGATTGTGCCTGAACATCCGATCCCAAATCCCAAACCATTTGCTCAGATCATGACGGAATTGCCCCAGGGGTGGTGACTGCCCAGGTGACCCACACAGCCTGGGGGGACAGTAGCAAGACCTGTGACTCATTAAAACCACCAAAACAAGCAGTGATCATGATCCCATGGTAGTAACAGCAAAGGGCATTTGCCAGCCAAGATATCGTAAAATAGAGGCAGAAGTCTTGTAAAATGGAGAGACAACTGAAACACATGCTTTTAGATCTATGGTCCAAAGGAGGATATAATTTGCCACTAACAGGCAGCAAATTAATGCAATTAGGAAGCATAGCTAATGATGCTAGACTGAATCAAATACTTAGAAGTTCTGCAGAAGAATATCCAGAAATAGGAAGATCACTGTTTTGTTGGATATCTAGGGCCTGGAAATTAAGGTGGCCCTTATCGTTATTTAACAACAGCCAAAACAGGGACTTAGTCTTCTACAGGGGTTGCCACAAATATTTTGGTGAAACTGGGGCCATTGACTATGATTTGTGATGGCTGTACTAATAGTCTATTAGAAGCAGAAGCCAACAGACCAAATTAAGAAAATTATACTGAGATCAGTACCAAGTCATGAGAGAACAGCTCTATTTATAATTTTCACAGGTACTGATACAATTGTCAAATTAATTGGTGCAATTAGAAGTGCTAAAGAATTAAGTCAAGATAAAAATTGTGCATTCAGAACACTGTTCAGATTTGAAAAAAAACAATAAGACCACCCATATTCAATCCAGAATTTAAAAAAAAATTACCAATAGGGGAAATGCAGATATAAAATGGGATACCAAATTTGAGGAATCTCTTCAATGCGGGAACAGGGAATTTGGGAAGATAAGAGCACCATTTAGAGACAATGGCAGTGGCAGTCAGAGCTTTAGACCACCAAGGACCTTTGCATAACGGGGGCAGTAAGAAGTTAAATGCAAGGTAAACCAAGAGAAAGGATGGAGAAACAAAGAGACCTTATCACCCTAAAAGGACTGACAGTCTTTCTTCTGGTCAAAACTGGAGACAATCACCCATGAAGATGGCCATTTCAAAGTGTAATTATAAATATGAACAATATTTAATGTTAGTAGATACTGAATCTAAGATCACGATGATTAAAATCCTGACTAACAAAGATGAAGAAAATAATGAAAAAGGTTATACTGAAGATCTTGGAGGCAAAATCAGTGCAGGAACTTGGGTTAATAGATTTATTATAAGAGGAGAAATGGAACCCATGAAAGCCAAATACCTTACAGGTCTTAATTTAGAAAATGTATTGGGAATGGATGTTATGCCTCCACATGTAAATAGAAATAAGGAATATAAAACAGTTCCATTCGCAAAGGCTAAATGGACTTCTGTAGTGTCACCAGACTTAAATAGAGTAATTAATACCCCCACAATAAAATTTAAAAGGAGGATTCCAGGATATTACTAAAAAGATACAAGTATTACTGGAAGAAGGCATAAGAATTTCTGTCATCTCACTTATAATAATCCCATTTGTCCAGTTAAAAAACTGAATGGATCTTATAGAGTCACTGTAGATTTTAGAAATCTCAGTAATGCTACTCCTAAACTGGTAGAGAGCACTATCAGATATTGGCATGCTAATTAATAAAATTACAGTAAGAAAAGGAATATGGTATACCAGCTGTAGATCTTGAGTGATAGGTTTTTTGTGATAACTATGGCTAGTCACCATCAACATGTGACAGCATTCTCATGGGAAGCAGGAAAATGTTCACTGGATTTCCACATGGATATAGTAATAGCTCAGCCTGTTAACACAGGATTTACATGTATTTTCTAACACAAATCCACAGTAGGATACTGCTTTATTATACATTGATAGAATCATTATAACTGGTTCAGACAGACAAGAACAGAATACTAACAATTTTCTTTCTAACAAAAAAGAAGCTGGACTACAAGTTCTAATAAATTACAAGAAAATGTTCAGGTCTTCAGAAGGACAAATTATACCACATCCAATCATAAACAAATTACAAAAGTTATAACTACCCAAAACAAAGGAAGAGGCACAAAAACTGACAGTTTTATTCTGCTAATGGAAATTGCATATACCTCATAGAGGTATATTGTTGAAACCAATATTTGAAATAGTAAGGAAAAGAAAATCATATTCCTGGGGAGAAAAGCAGGAATTAGCATTATAACACCTAAAAGATGCAATTTACAATTTACCAGACATTAGCCCCAATAGTGCCAGACTCCACATTTAGACTAGGAGGTGTATTTACACAATACTAGGTTAACCTGGGTCTCGAAATTGTTGCTTTCACTAAGACTTCTGCTCTGCCATGGGTTCTTTGGACTGAGCCAGTTGACTCCCTGACTTCCAATTCTTTCATGCTCTACTCTCCCCAGTTTGACCACTGAGGTAGAAATGCCTGGAATCCCCTTCAGCAAAGTTCCATTAGTCCTCTCAAGGGCTGCACAGACACCCCAGAATTCAAACCATCTCAGGAATTAAGCTAACTGGAAACGATCCCCTGAAGTCTTGGAAAATTAGCAGCAGCTTCTTGGCCTGCACAAGCAGGCCTCCACAGGTGACCCCTCCAAAATTGTATGCTAATTGAGCTTATGGAAATCTAATGATATGTTCATTGTTCTTTGGAAGGAATTGAAATTTAATTTCCCCTAATGCATTTTTAATACAATGAATCACCCCATCTTCATTTTTACGTTTTGTAAATCCAGATGGGGAGTATGCTGGTTTGAAGCTATTATGTACTCCAGAAAAGCCAAGTTCTTTAATCCTCGTTAGGTGTTGATGGGTGGGAGCATTTTGATTATTTCCATGGAGATGTGACCCAGCCAATTGTGAGTGATAGTTTTTGATTAAATGGTTTCCACAGAGATGTGTCTCCACCCATTCAAGGTGGAGTTGCCTACTGGAGCCCTTTAAGAGAGAACCATTTTGGAAAAAGCTCAGAACCACGAGCACCACCAGAGCTGACAGAGCCGACAGATCAGACAGAGCCCTG
Organism: Tamandua tetradactyla; assembly: GCF_023851605.1. Taxonomy (NCBI): domain Eukaryota; kingdom Metazoa; phylum Chordata; class Mammalia; order Pilosa; family Myrmecophagidae; genus Tamandua; species Tamandua tetradactyla. The sequence goes on along the minus strand of NC_135334.1, from coordinate 119,098,591 downwards.
GAGAAGCCCTTGAAGAGAAGGCCAGCAGATCTCTCACCATGTGCCCTTCCAGCTGAGAGAGAAACCCTGAACATCATTGGCCTTCTTGAACCAAGGTATTTTTCCCTGGATGTCTTAGTTTGGACATTTTCACAGCCTTAGAACTGTAAACTTGCAACTTAATAAAAAATTCCCCTTTTTAAAAGCCATTCCATCTCTGGTATATCACATTCCAGCAGATTACAAACTAGAATAAGAGGTATGGCAAATCAGGGGTCTGTACATGGAGTTGGCATTTGTTAGCATCTCAACAGTATCGTCATCTCCCACTTAACTCTTCTAGGTATTATACAGAGTGAGTGAATTTTAGACATCAACATGGCTTCAGGTGAAGGTCTGGAGAGGCAGCTGATGTAGGAAATGGGAGGGAGGGAGTGCTTTTGAGCCAGAAAGACTTGGGCTTGAATTCCTTTTCTGTTATCAGTTGGGTACATTTATGTGAGGAAGTAAATCCTTTCTAATCTGAAAAATACTAGACTTGGTGTCCACATCTATTAAGGGGTCTGATAATACAGACCTTTGAAAATGATTAAGGACGATCTAAATAGTCAGTGCTTGGTAAATGATAGATTTCAGTGTTGTGAGGCATTTTGTGAATCCCTAACAAAGTAAATTGTTAATATAATTGTAATTGCAAATGTAATTGTTAATATAGTGATATATTATCTTTAATTGTTGGAACTGATGCATCCTGTAGGTCTGTTCTCTGAATTTACCTTGGAAGATGATTCCTAAAGTGACCAAGTTACTCAACAATGGTTTATAACTAGTTCAGCTACAGCTTCAACCAGAATTTATTGCACTAACCACTGTATATTCAAATAACAATTCCAAGAGTAATAAACATTTATGACTGTGAGCCAAGCACTAGGTTTTATACTTCACTGGCACTATTTTATTTAATTCATATAAGAATCTTTTGAGGTTTATTCTGTTATTATTTCCATTTTATATATTAGGTATTTGAGGACATGAGAATTAAGCATCTTATTCAAGACACTTATTCAAGATGCACTGAGAGATCAAAACCTAGGGCTGTCTACCTTCTAAGCTCATGTTCTTATAGGCTGCCTCTCTTTTTCAATGCTTCCAACCTTTCTTCCAAAGAGGTTCTCAAATTAACCAACTGGGCAGAAGTATGGAAATTATGCCATGGGTATATGTGCTTGAGTGGAAAAGATTCAGGCCCTGAAATCATACAACCTAATTTGTCAAGCACATTCAGTTCATCTTCTTAGTAGCTGTGTGATCTTTAGTAAGTTACCTAACCTCTCTGTGCCTAGGTTTGGGAATAATTCTATCACCCACCATGATTCTGAGAATTGAGTGAATTAACACAAGAAAGACTCCTTTAGCAGTTGACAGTGCTCAGTCAATGCACCAGCTATAAATTTTAACAGATGAGTAAGCCGAAGCCCAGAAAGGTGAGCAGCAGAGCTATTAGAGCTGTTAGAGCTCAGTCTCCTAGTTATAAGTCTGGTTTTCTCACCACCCTTCCTGCAGGTCCCGTTTTGCACATCTTTTCCGGATAGTGTTCTGAAATGGAAGTCTCTCCTCACCCAGTTCCACTTGGCTTTTTCTTAAAGCTCTATCTGGGAAGCTTCCTCCAGATTGTCCTCTTCTTTGTTTAAACAACTGTATACATTATTTACATACTATGAAATCCATACGTCATCTGTCTTGAGTATAAAATTCAATTAATTTTCAGATATTTACATTGCTTGTGGACTCTCTGCTTTGTGGCGCTGCTCTCTCTGAATCTCCTTCATTCTCCAAAATGTTTCCTCTTTTATAGGACTCCAGAAACTTATCAAGACCCACCCACATGGGTGGAGACATGTCATCACCTAATCCAGTTTAACAACCACTCTTGATTAAATCACATCTCCAGGGAGATGATCTGATTACAGTTTCAAACATACAGTATTGAATAGGGGTTATTCTGCCTTTATGAAATGGGATTTAGATTAAAACATGGCTTTTCTAGGGGATCTACATCTTTTCAAACTAGCACACAGACTTTAAAGATTTCTAGAATTCCTCCTGTTCTAGAGTTGGAAGGAACCTGATGACCTAATAATCAGCTGAGCAGACATTATATCTTCCATCATAGGAGCCCTTTTGAGAATGAGAACTTCTCAGCAATGGGAGGAAAGGAAATTTGAAAACAGGTAGTTGGGCATTGCTTACCTCTACCTCAGTTACCTAAATTTGATTATCTCTGTCATTGCTGTCTTCAACAGGAGAGAGGGAAGGGAAGGAGCATCTCATTCTAGGACCCCTTTGTTATGGGTTGCTTTTCTCTGTGACCGTACATTGTCCCTTCCATGAGTGGTTCAGCATACTTCCCAGTTACCCAATTATCCCTCATTACCCAGATACCGCTGACCCAGTCCCTACTTTATTTAAACCAAAGGGATTTTTTGTACTGGGACTATGACAGAGGACAATTACATCAATTAATCATAAAATCAATCAAACAACAAACATAAAAATTAACTATAAATTCCTGTAACTTGAATCCTTTCTGTGATTAAATACTTACAGAAATATTACCATTTGCTTTTTAAAAAAGGCTTAATGACCATTTTCAATTCAATTGGGCTTGAAAATAGGTAACAGAGGAATCCTGCAGTAAATTTAACGTTTTATGCTGTTGTTTTATTTTCAATATAGTTATTTAAAATACACTTTTTTCCTCTTGGAATATGTCATTGGTAACAGAGACTATCAGGAGTTAGAAACAGGGTAAGACAATGGGTAATTGGAGCTGAAGGGTTACAGACTGTGCAACAGAACTAGATACAAAAACTCAAAAATGGACAGCACAATACCATCTAATTGTAATGTAATTATGTTAAAACACTGAATGAAGCTGCAGCTGAGCTATAGTTTTTTTTGTTTGTTTGTGTTTTTTGTTTTTTTCCTTTTATATTTTTATATTTTTTATTTTTATTATTATTTTTATTTTTTTCTCTATATTATCATGCTATATCTTTTTCTGTTGTTTTGCTAGTTCTTTTCCTAAATCGATGCAAATGTACTAAGAAATGATGATCACACATCTATGTGATGATATTAAGAATTACTGATTGCATATGTAGAATGGAATGATTTCTAAATGTTGTGTTAGTTAATTTTTTTTTAATTAATAAAAAAATACACTTTTTTCCTCATTGACTTTATAAGTCAATGCATACATTAAAATTTCTACCTACAGAATTGTCATAAACCCAACATAAAATTTGAGACAGGCATTAATTAATTTCATAAAATAGATAAAATTTCATATTCCTTTAGATATTGGAAAGTCTGGGTTATATGTAAAAACTTAACTAAATTTGGAGATGAGGAAACTGAATCTTAGAGGGGAGAAATAACTTCTCCTAAGCTCACAAAACTAGAGACACAGTCTAGATTCAAAACAAAATCTGTCTGCTCCAAAATCCATTTTATCATAATATTTTGTCTGAATTTATTCCAATATTAAAATATCCTTATAGTCTAAAAATTTGGTCATGCATTTATGGGTATACAAATAAGAAAATTATAAATTAGCATTTCTGGATATTATGTTTGTAACATAATCCTGTAGAAAGCTCAGTGTTTATAATTCCCCTGCTTTTAGCTTTAACTTTATCTAAATTATTGTTCAAAATGAATCACAGTAAAGAAATATATCAAAAAATTAAAATTGGTTTTATATGACAGATAGGATTATGGAATTTAAAAATGTCTCTTTTTCTCTAGTCCCCGAATTTTGTCAATTCTGTTTAATAAAAAATTACCATGTTTTGGAGATGATTTTTATAAGCTATTTTACTGTGTGTCTTATTGCCATGTCACCAGTGCCTGGCTCAGTGTTATTGTTAAGTAAATAGACGTTGACAAATAAATGAAAACAATGAATGAACTTAACTTTCATATATAAATTGCTTCTTCTTTTAATCATCTTTTAACATAAAGAAACTTCACTATTATCATTATTTAACATGAAGAAACCAAAGCTCAGAATGGCTAAATAACCAATCTGAAATCAAATAGCTTGCAAGTGAAGAGATGACCTTTAAAACCATTTTGCTTGACCCCCAAATCTGTCCCATTATGATGATGGTGGAGGTACAAGTATTTGTTTTTAAATGAGAAATTCAGTATTTCTGTAAAGTTTAGCCTAAACTGTTCAGAAAGGCAGCAGATATGGATTGGAACCAGTTGTGAGTGTTTGGTGAGCAGTTTGGGACTTTGCTCTGGGGAATTTATACCTGGAAGAGTCCTAACTTCTCTGCCTACTTTCTTACCAAACAGGAGGTGTCCAGTTATTTTTGAAAATTAGTAAAAGGCGAAGGAAATAGCTGACGAGTTTCCATTCTCCAAACTTGCGTTTCTTTATAGCAGTGAAAGGCTGGTGGAAGCAGCGAGACTCGAGCCCCCGCCTTCCTCATCGACCCTGCTGTGTTGTGGGCTCTCCCTGACTTTTTCATGCAGGCATAAGAACGAGCCCCAGATGGTCCCTCTAAAACTAACCTTTGTGCTCCAAGCCTTGGCCAGTCCATCTGGCCTTTTGTGCCTATTAATAGATTTCTCATCTGAGCCTTGGTAGTCAGGAATGGAAATATGCTTGTTTCATTCCTGTGGTGCCAAGAAATAAATCATCAAAAAGCATTGGAGAGGTTTAAACCAAGCAGAGTCTTTCCCAAAGATAGCGATTCCTGGCTGCTTAGGACTGTGCTAACTCCTTTGTCTTGCAGTGCTTAGCAGGAGTCGGAGCCATTAGACCATATTTTATATTTTTTATTCCTCATTTGAAACTCTCTCAGACTGCCTTCTATCTCAGCCTTACTGGCACCATAATAATGCTGCAGCTTTTGATTCTTTGCTTTTTAGTGGACAGGTGCTCCATGAAATAATGCACATTATAATAGTTTCATTTATTGAATGCCACCAATCCTTAAGGTGATTATAAGGATACCTGTAAACTGTCCCCATTTTATAGATGGTTATATTGTGTCTAAGACAGAGTAAATGACTTGCCTACCTAATATTCTGGATCTGCTGCATGTAACTGCATATGAAATGTTAACCCTGTTCCATGATCAAAGCCATGCTTTTTAAAAAACGATGCCAAAGTCTCTATTGTTAAAATTCATAGTCACTGTTATTGCCATAGCCTTGGGTCTGATTCTTTGTATTTTATTAATCACTTTAACCTGAGTATTCCTTGCAGCCAGGAGATGCCCAGGTGTAATAGCATGAGCAGGATAGACAGGCATTGTGGGCATATGCGTCCTAAACCTCTCAGACACACATCAACATGCCAGTGGAATAAAACTGTAAGAAGAAAATGCTTATCAATATAGAGGCCACAGAAAGAGTATATTTTTAGCCAATAAACAAACAGCAAAAAACAACACAACCAACTAAATACTGAAAGACATCACCAGGAGCATAAGTGGGTGAACATAAGAGAGTTTCCACTGCCGTCCTTGGTTATTTGTGAGTGTTAAGACTATGATCTTTCTAACTTTCTTCATAGATTATATATTTTTCAGCATTTTTCCAAGAGAAAAGCAATTAACATTACAATAAATGTTATTAATTAATAAACACACATTGAAAAACCAAGCATAAATATCGATCTCTACTCTGAGCCTTGCAGCTTTTGTAATACAGGAAAAAAATGTGTAGTTCTGGAATAATCCTGAAAAAACAAGAAAGAAAGCCATCAGAGATCAAACGTGTTGATGAATTCTCAGAAGATAGAAAGCAGATGTGATTAGGTTAACCAAGAAACAAGATGGGGGCAAACAACAGCACTAAAAACTGGAGAAGAGAGCATGGCTGTAGATGGGAGGGTCACAGAGGTGCTCTAAATTCAGAGTAGTGGTACCGGGCCTTAAAAGGTCTGGGAAAAAATGTTAGTGTGACTACTGAACTGCCTTGAAAGCAGCTGGACCAGTCAGTTGTTCACCCACTTATGCCAAGCAGTGAACGATGTGGCATTTGTCTCGTAGAGAAAGGAGTGGGGATGGCCTGGCCTGAGTCCTAGGCAGATAAAAATTCCAGAAAGATGAAACCCAGAATACAGGGAGACAAGTTACTCCCCATCAGACCTATAGCATAACTCTCACGATGTATGTCCCTCCCTTCCCTCCTGTGATATGCAGAGAAGCTCTGATAATAATTTAAAAATATATAATCCACTAAATGAAAAGAGGGCTTTCTCAAATGAAAAATAAACATAGACATCCAAATATCATCATATATTTGAGGAGACTGAGAATTCTCATAGAGATTTAAAAATGTCTTGAGAACAAAATAATAATAGGTCATTATGAAAAGATAGGGACATTGAAAGTTTAAAATATGCCATAAAAGCCCTTAGTAAATGTGGATAGTAAAATGCATCTAATATAAGAGCAAATGAGTGAGCTTTTTTTAGTGATATTCAATTTAATACTCTAGTGGTCAGAGAACATATTCTGATTTCTATTCATTGAAATGTATTGATTTTTTTCGTGTCTCAGAATATGATCTATCTTGCTAAAGTGTTCCAAGGAAATCCAAGAAGATGGTGGGTCTAATTAGATGATGATATGTGCGAAAAATAAACTTTTGTATTGTTTATTTACAAAAAATTATTGTTTTGTAATAAATTGAGAGAGGGGGTTATTATCATTTCTATAGCGAATATAGGTAGAAACAATATGCAAAGGTGAAGGAGCTTGTGCTGGAAACTTTGCTGGAACCCAGTTAATGGTTAGTTCTCAGGTGATTCAGTTTCCCCCATTAGCATCAACATTAGCAAGGCTACCCTTGTGATTACAAGTTTCCAAGGTAAAAAAATAAAACAAATGGATAAAGAGGGTACCAGCTCTTTATCTTTTGTGATTGTGCTTTTTACAATCACAAAAGCACAAGATAAAGGCTTTTACAATCATCACCAGAGATCAAGGCCGATGGATTACAGTTCAGAGATTTCAGGTATTTCCTTCTGTATACTCTAATATACCAGAAAGTAAAAAGGGATATTTATACAATTATCCAGTAACCATACTCATCCCTTAAATCCTTCTCAGGCGCAGTATGAAGGCATAGAAAAAATTTAACAGGTAAGTGCTAAGTAAAAGGATTGTAGATGTAACAATATTAAATGGAATTTGAGGTAAATAATACTAGAAGAGATAAATATGGATATTTCAAATTGATAAAAACATGTTCTGAAAGAACACTTGACCCAAACCTAACAGTATTGTTTCAAGATGGATAAAAGAAAAATTAACGGAAGCAATGGGGAAGCTACAAAGCTGCTACCATAGGAAACTTCTATAGAACAGAATGGCTGTGATGGCGGCACAGCCTCTGGACGCCACCTCGGGGCGTGGCTACGTACAAATTCTGGGGCCTCATCTTTGTCTTCCTGAATCAGAGCATTTGTGCATGAGGACCCCGAATTTGTGTCTTAGCCAGCTCTCCAGATGACCTTTATGCATCCTAAAGTTTGAGAAGCATTATTTCAACACCCATCTCACAGAAACTAACTGATCAGCATTACAAAATTAATAAGGAAAAGAGGATTTAAATATCAGTATAAAATATTGTCAAGCTTTCACGGACGGTTCACCAAAATTCAGTATGTTGAAGGACACAGAAGAAATCTCAGTCGTTTTAATGACAGAACTATAAGGGTTGCACTTCCATGCATTAACCCACACCCAATGATATTAGGAATTGATAAAATAATAGCTGAAGAGTATTAATTCAATTGTAAATTTAAAATATTACATGCCAGTCGAGGAGAAACAAAAATTTAAATAAGTACATTTTCAAAATAAATAACAATAGACAGCAATTAAGCAACAATTTGTAAGTTTTGTCTAATGCAATACTCAGAAGCACATTTATAGTCTACATTTCATTATTGAAACACAATGAAGTTTGAAATGAAATGAGCCAAACATTCAGCTTGAATAAATAGGAGATGACAACAAATAATCCTAGAGAAAGAAGGAAGAGAAAGGAATTAATAAAGATAAAAGGAAATTAAAATAATGAGATAGGAAACTAAAGGCTGGTAATAATTCTCAAATGATTGTCATGCCTGAACGACAACATCAAAAATTAATCAGAAAAGATACACACAACACAGTTATGTGAGATATTAAATCAAATATAAGGGCATTTAATGTATGATGCTATTCTAGGAAATAGCAGAGTTAGAGTAAATGGATACCTTCATTTCAAAATACTAAAACATTCTAGAATGTAATTAAAGAAAGTTAAAAAAGAAAAGTTGAAAAATATGCATAGACAAATATGCCCAGGAAAAATTAACAAGTTAATTCCAGATCATTCTATAGAATAAGCACCAGGCTAAAATGGTTGTATGGATGAGTTCTATTAATCCTTAAAATAATGGATATTTACTGAGTTGTATGTTATATTTCAGAGCAGAGAAAATATATAAATAATGGCCATTTCATATTATTAGGCTAGTACAGCCTACAGACAAAACTAAACAAGAAGATATATGAGCACATATATACCACACTTAAACAGAAGCCAGTCTCATATACAGATTCTATATTTCAAAATCAAATATTATAAAACTAAATCAACATTATTTTAAATCCTAATATTTCATGACCAAATAGGTTTATTCCAGGAAAAATTATATTTCAAAAAGAAATATTTTGTGTATGTTACCTGATTGTATAAGACAAAAAACTGGCCATCAGAATGGAAATTGCAAACACTTGCTAAAATTCAGCACCATTTACTGAATTAAAAATTAAAAATATCTTAATGAACTAAAAACAGTTTGAGTTGTTCTTAATTTAATAAAGTGTATATACCAGGATGTATTAAATATATATTTTTATGCTCACTTGGGTCTTATATTGCACTTCCTGAGCTTTATTTTTCCCATAGCACTTATCATCTTTTGACATAGTCCATAATTCACTTTTTAATTGTATTTATTGTCTGACACTTGTGTTTGTCTTATTCATTGATGCATACATGAATGTGTCAATAAATCAATGAATATTCAATGGTGAAGCATTAGAAATTTGTTGTATTATAATTAAAAAAACACATTGTACTGTTTAATAAGGTGACTGTATATTAGAGCAGAATATTAAAAAATTATAATTTTCCCCTACAGCAAAATGAAGCAATTAGAAAATGCAGAAATACAAACACATTTAAAGTCACCGTAAAAATTTACAAAACATAGGACCTATAAAGCACTCATATCTCGTAGGGAACATAGGATACACACATAGGCAGCTATAATAAAAATTAAAGTACTTAAATTTTAACAGCTTGAGGAAGACAAAATTAAAGTTTCGGAGGAGAAAAAATGTGTAATCATCTTGGAATGAAGGGGTGTTTAGGGAAGCCTTCATGAAGGGTGGTGTTGGAATCCGGTTTTAAAGAATCACTAATACCTACACATGTGGAGGGTTTGGGGATGGGCTGGCAAAGGTTCCATGCACTCCAATATGAGCTTAAGGAGTAAGAGACAGTTATCAATTTATAAGACATATGAAAGAAAGCACTGGGAAATAAAGTTGAGAAGTTGTGGTTGGGAATACATGCTAGGTGGATTTAAACTGGAACTGATAACTAAGCGTTTTGAAAAAGGGAGTCACCTGCCTAGAGCAAGGATTCAGAAATTGACCTAGCAGCAATGTGCAAGAATAACTGGAAAGAGGGAGGGACACTGGATGTGGAGAGGTAGTTCATCTAATTCTCTCTCTCCTTGTCTCTGTCTCTCTGTCTCTGTCTGCCTCTCTGTGTGTGATAATGTGAGTGATAGACTGAGACCCTTAAAGACATTGTAGTTTCCTGATAAGTTAGAACAAGTTATGAACACCTTGCGTGCTCACAAAATTTAGTATAAACAGAGTGTTCCTTGAGAGCAAGCACTGTGCCTTTATCTGTTTATCCTTAGTGCCAAGTACAAAGCCTGCCCCATGCAGACACTCAATAAATGCAGGTATATGATAATTGCTCCCTCTCATTTAATTCCTGAAGCTTACATGGGAGAGACTGTTTGATCAGACTGTGATATTATTAGGTGAAATATTAAAATATTAGTCAGTTGCAAAATATTCTGAGACTCTAATACGGAATGACATAAATTATATGGAATGTTTTGGGGTTTCATTCATTCATGCATTTACTGGATTTCTGCTCTGTTCCCAGCACTGTTCCAGGCACTAGAAATTATAAAGGTGATGGCATGGTTCCTGCTTTCATGAGCTCAGTCTGTATCAGGATGAAATCCATCGGACACAGCATTGCAGTAATAGTTAATGTTGATAATGATAAAGATAAGCAAAGGGAGTTATGTAAGAGCAGAACAGTTGGAATTCAACTGAATCATGAAGGAATTTTTTCATTAGTCAGGGTGAAAGAAGAGTGAGGAAGGATGGCCTAGCTAGAAGAAGGAGTATGGGCCCAAAGTAGCAAGGTATATGGAAGTGTGATGCAATGCGGGTTTCAAGCATGCTCAGAGTATAGGTCCTTTTGAGGATAGTTGAGGAATGTAGGGGCTTAATGATGGAATGAGTGTGTTTATGTGTTTCTTTGCTCTCCTCTGGCTTTGGTATCATGTGGGACCAACCAGATAAAGGGCTTTGAAAATTTGCCGTATTTTCTCATGCCCTAAAACATCGTAATTATGTAAGAATAGTCTATTCCTTGAAAGTTTAGGCTTTTTCTTGTAGTGTTTGACAAAGAGTTTTATATCATTAATTCACCAATCTCCAAATCTTTTGATTGATTATTTACAGTAAGGAATTTTGGAGCCTTTACTCCAATATATAAGTATTCAATGTATGAATTTTGGATTGAGTCCTCATTGCATTGATCTGTTAGTGATGGAAGTAATCCACTCATCAAATATTTAATGTTAGGAAAGCATACTTTCTTCCCTATAATCTTAGATGCAAGTCATATAATAGTAGTTCTAATATTTCCTTCCCATAGCCCAATGATTTGCCTTGAACATCTTTGTATTTGCTTGTTTATTAATACTACCCTTGGGCTTACATAAGTAAGCTTATGACTTTTCTTTCTCTAATTATGTCCCTGCCTGATAATCAGTTGCTGCAAAACCTATGACAGGTGTGGTGGTTTGAAGCTGTGTGTACCCCAGAAAAACATGTTCTTAAATCTAACCCATTTCTACAGTAAGGAGGACCTTCTGATGATGTTACTTCAGTTAAGGTGTAGCCCAGATCAATCAGGATGGGTCTTTACCGTATTAATGGAGTAACTGGTTAAGTGGAATGAAATTCAGACAGAGTGAGAGAAAGCCACAGGAAGCAAGAAGTTGAAAATCAATGGAACGGGGAAAAGAAGGGAGAGACCAGGAGACATCTCCATGTGCCTTGCCATGTGACGCACTAAGGACCAAGGATTGCCAGCAGCCAGCCCCAGAAGGCCACTGCCTTTGGGAAGAAAGCATCACCTTGATGATGCCTTGCTTTGGACTTTTTCCAAGCTTCAAACCGTGAGCAGATAAATTCCTATTGTTTAACACAACCCACTCCTTGGTATTTGCTGGAGGAGCCTAGGAGATTAAACAACAGGTCAAGCATGCTTGAGAGCCATCCTCCAAGGGTCTGGAGGGTGTGACACAGGGAAACTTTTTGTGAAGTAACATTAACCTCTTTTTAATACAGAGGGCTTCCCTACTGCCTCCTAACGAGCAGTCCCTAAAAGTTCTTTCTTTCTTTCTGAGCTTTCTGGAGGCTAAATGGATATCACTGACTTGAAAACCAGTCATCTGGACCCCTAGTTTGTTTCAGGAATTACTTTGTTGTAAATGATGCAATGAATAAACACACGAAAGAAAAGCATGATGTTTTTTGTAGGTTCATGTAGCAGACCATAAAAAAATATATACTTGGCTGGCAGTAAAATCTATCAAAATTTCTCAACAGCCCCATATTTTTTACTTTCCTTGGCTGCCACCAGCAGCTGCCTTTACATATGTTCCTTGATTTTATTGTGCACTACAGCAGCATCAGAGCTGCCGTAACACTGCAGGCACGTTTTTATGGGGAGCGATTTCAGCACCGTGCCATTCGGCTGGCCCACCCGGCCTTCTGTTGCTGGAATGAAATGGCAAAGGTGTTTAATGAAGAGGATAAAGAGTTATATAGAGAGTAGGTGGTCCAACATGAATAGTGCCTTTCCTCCATGTCAGGAGAAAGGGTTTGGAGGTTATCTTCTTTTCCAACTCATCAGGGCCACCAGCCTCCCTAAAATGGTCCAAAGAGCAAGGTTTTAGAGGATCCTTATTTCTACGAGAATATAACCCATGAAGAAGCAATTTATAACCTCCATGAGGACAGCATGACAAGTGTATGCGGTTAGAGGAGATGCCTATGTTCCAGCAGGGTGATCTTAATGATTATATCATTATTGTCAATGCATGCAGCAATTGTGTAATCATGTCATTAATATTGGCTATTTAGACTATTTCTACAGAAGGGAAGTGTTTCCAAGAGTACCGCAATTGGGGGCCCCATTTTTCTTTTTTCTCTAGATCTAGACAGTGAATGATCAGATGGTGTGTGGGTGGCCTTGTCTTCGTGTCCAGAAGGCGCACAGACACCACCTCCTTCTTCCAGGCTTCATCTCTGCTTTCTGCATAAGTGTGGGCTTGAATGTGTCTAGCTTCAGCCCCATGAGAAAGATGTTTCAAGTGGTGAGAGTGGGGAGGAAGGATGCAAGGATACGTGTGAGAGAGGAGATGACAACTTCCCCCTTGGCATAGATGATAGAAGCTCATGCTACCACCTTTAAGGCTCTGAGCAAAGTCTCTGTTAAAAGAAGCGAGAGAAACTCTTGGTTACTGTTCTTGGGGAAATCACACTTCAGTGCAAGTGTAATGTTTCCAGAGTTGGGTTTTCAGACCACCAGACTGCACTGGCTCCAAGGTAATAACAGCCAAAGTCCTTAAAGTGACCTTATGTTTCAATAACTGGATGTAACTAATGACTTTGAGCATTCACTAGGCACCCACGGATTGATCTTAATTTTGAAGCAATGCACTTCCTAGGATATTGCTTTATTCAACTTCTGCTGTTCCAGGCTCTATGCTAGAGGCCAACTAGCAATTTACTGAGTTTTTGGTGTTAATATACCTTTGGCTGAAAAGAACAGCATTTATTGGGCTGGAAGGGGTTCAGAAATCAGTCAGTGCACCCACACTCTATTGTGCAGATGGAAAAGCTGAGGCATGGAGAGGGCAAAGTGGTTTGTTCAAGGGAAGATAAAGAGTGGAGAACAGGCTGGAAGCAAAATCTTCTGATGGTTTTCCCACTGCATATCTTCAGAGTTCCTTTTAACAGTAGACTCGGAAGTCACAGTCTCATACGTTGTCATTTCTGACTTGCCTTTCATGTACTTAGACAATACTTCTCAAAAGGGTGTGTGTTCTGTGCATAATTTTCTGGGGGCGGTGATGATTGGAACAGAGCCCAGCAGTCCTCTTCCAGCTGCATTTCATGAGCAGAGCTCACCGCTCCCAAGGCTGGTGCCCCAACATAGACTTCATGACATTCTTTCTGCCTTTCTTTTGTACCACCAAGAACATGTGGCATTTTTCCCAGTGGTCCAAACACTTATCTGGCTTGCTCTCTGTGAATTTCTGTGCTGACCTTTAAATTCAAAGAGCACAGCTCACTGATGACCTGTTTTATTGTAGTTATGACGCTCGTGATCTTGATCTCTTTGTGAACATTAGTTTATAAAGAAATCAGAATGCATATTGTCTTGGCTGTATTGTTTCAATTGTTTTTTGTAAATTCTTTACTTTGTAGGTGAATCTTCTGGATTTCTCTTTATGTTTCATTAATTTGCGGTAGGCATTTTCTTGTCATAACACCCATCCCTCCCTCCACCACCTCAATACATACCAGTTTGCATTTTCTGATGAGAATCAAGGGAAGTGAAGAGAAAAACAATGACAACCCAAGAAACAGGCCCTGGTCTAGGCAGATACTTTGCAAATGAAATGTGTAAATTTTACAACAAAATTTCAAATTAGGTGTTATTTTCCACTTGACAAATGAGGAAAACGAAGCTCAGCAAACTGGAGTTACTGTTCAAATTTTCAGAGAGAAGCAGAAGCATAGCCAGGATTCTAACTGCACAGTCCACCTTCCAAGATCCTGCCCTTTCTATTGCAGTGTGAGGCCAGACCCTGTGCTCTGCATATTTGTGTAATTTTCCTCCTTTATTCCTCATAATAACCCTCTGAGATGGGGTATACGAAGTCCATTTTACAGATAAGGAAACTGAGGTTCAGGGAGGTTAGTGATCTGTCTAAGGTGACTCAGAGAGTGGAAGAATCAAGGTTCACATTTAAGTTCTGACTCAAAGTCCATCTTCTTCCCATCTGACCATCTAACTTTTTTTTGTAGGCTGCATGACGGGGATCACAGGTCATTCTTTTTCCATGTGAGTATTCCGTTATTGCAGCACCATTTGTTGAATTTTTGTTTGTTTGGGTTTTCTGTTTGTTTTTGATCATTTGTTTGTTTGGGAAGTGCCTGGGCCTGGAATTAAACCCAGGTCTCCTGCATGGTCGGAGAGAATTCTACCACTGAACTACCCTTGCACCCCACCACGTACCATTTTATTGAAATGTAATTATCTGACTCATGATACTGTCAGATCCCAATCATTTGTTTAGGAGTTGGCAACGTTATTATTTTCTTTTTACTCCACAACCAATTAGATATGCAGATTGCTTTAATTTATGTCGCTGATCTCCCTGAGTGGAGAGAAATAAAGGAGGAACCAAAGAGGATATGAGTTTATCTAGTCAGAGAAGGGACAAAGAACAGAAGATGTGATTGAGGTTTCCAAATTCTTTCAAGGGTTGCCATATGGAGGAAGGATTAGCTTTTGTTCTAAGTGACTTAACGGATTCGAAACGAGCACAAAGAAGAGCTTTCTAACAGTCAGGGCTGGCTAGATATGGAATGGGCTGTCTTCAGTGACCACTTGTAAGGATTGGTCTGGGTAGGGGGATCTGATGAAATTTAAGGTCCTTGAGATGGGATGATTTTCTGACATGGTTTTGCATTCCTTTTCGTTCATCCTTGGGTGCTTGCCTAGTCACTCTGCAGAGTCTGGGATGAGCTCCCTAACAGGTGGCACCGGTGGCTTGGAAGAACACAGAGCCAGGAAGGCTGGGTCTGTACCTCAGTCTCCATGAACACTGCACGTGTCAGTCTACAGGACAAAGGGGAGGAAGAACACTGCTGCCACGTGTCATCAAAGTCCCAGAAAAGGGAGGTAGGATAGGTCATGACTGCCTCTCTTGATCCTTTGTCACCACAAACAGCAGAGAAGAAAAATTGCTCCCTGAGACCTGTTTTTAAGGGCAGAGAGTAGATAGAGTTTCAATTTTGAGGAACGTTACCATCTGTGGCACAGATACTTTTCTCTTTTGTTTGAATGGCAATTATAAAATTATTTTATATACCAATATAATAATGCTAAAGTAACAATAATGATAGCTCATTGGTAGGTTACTAATTTTTAGGTACCATTATTCTTGACACTTAATAGAGGAGCAAAGCAGGGTGTGGAAAGCTTATGCAACAAGGTCCCACAGCTACAAATGGCAGAGCTAGTGTTCAAATCTATATGCATTTAAAATCAGAGCACATGGTCTTATCTTCTTTTTGTTGCTGATAATTTCCACGTATGATACCTTTTGCCTTTGATATAAAAGGTTTTTAAAATATTTTCTATTGCTATATTGGATCTTTTTTGGTGAGACCCTAATAGGATACCACAGTGGGTCTATTCTAGGTGTATTTTGTGAGTATGCGGACCGTCAATCTATAAATAGGACAGTGGAAAGAATATTGCTTCAAACAATGCTTTGTGTAGGTATGCTGGTTTGAAAGGATGTATGACCCCTAGAAAAGTCATGTTTTAATCTAAATCCCATTTCATAAAGGTAGAATAATCCCTATTCAATACTGCATGTTTGAAACTGCAATCAGATCATCTCCCTGGAGATGTGATTTAATCACGAGTGGTTGTTAAGTTGGATTAGGTAATAACATGTCTCCACCCATTTGGGTAGGTCTTGATAAGTTTCTGGAGTCCCATAAAAGAGGAAACATTTTGGAGAATGAAGGAGATCCAGAGAGAGCAGAGCAGAATGACATAGCCAAGAGAAGCAGAGTCCACCAGTCACTGACCTTTGGAGATGAAGAAGGAAAACGTCTCCCAGGGAGCTTCATGAAACAGGAAGCCAGGAGAAGAAGCTAGCAGATGATGCCGTGTTTGCCATGTGCCCTTTCAGATGAGAGAAGAACCCTGATCGTGTTCACCATGCTCCTTTCCAGATGAGAGAGAAACTTTGACTGTGTTTACCATGTGCCCTTCCACTTGAGAAAGAAACCCTGAACTTCATCGGCCTTCTTGAATGAAGGTGTCTTTCCCTGGATGCCTTATATTGGACACTTCTATAGACTTGTTTTAATTGGGACATTTTCTTGGCCTTAGAACTATAAACTAGCAACTTCTTAAATTCCCCTTATTAAAAACCATTCTGTTTCTGGTATATTGCATTCTGACAGCTAGCAAACTAGAACAGTAGGATACATTGGTTTCTTCTCATTTTAACTTATTCATCTATAAAGGAAGATGAATAAGTGAGTTTGTGTTCACCTGACAGCAGAGTCCAAGACAAGTACTTGGATGGAGGGAGTTTTTTAGGATGACCCACGAAGCAGATATAAGGGAGCAAAGAAGGAAGAAAATCCAATCACATTATAGAGGTCCCTGCTGTAAGCAACCAAATTAAAATCTCTGGCACACAGAGAAGCATACCAAATGCCACAGAATCATCCCCTAAAATATGGGAAAATGGCACACTTTTCTACCCCCTTCTGCCCCCTATTGGTTGAGGATTACCCAGGGATTCCACTTGCTTGACACCTAGTGAACTGAGCAGAATGTGCAAAAGTAGTGTGCATGTTTGAAGTAGGAAATGGACAGGGTGAAGGAAGTATAACTTTCCCAGTACTGCCCACTGTATATTATATCTTAAATCAGAGGTGGATTTAGGGGATGTGATTTGATACTAGTGGTATGTGCCACATATTAGAATTAGAATTAGAATTAGAATTAGAATAAATGCTCTTTAAAATTTCTCTTAATATAAAATTTGTAAAGCCATCCAATTTTGAGCTGGGGTTGATATTGGTAACCATCTAATCTAACTTCCCTATTTGTCAGTTAAGGAAGCTGAGGTCCAGAAAGGGAAAGCTGACTCTGACACTGTACCATACTGGTCACTTCCTACTTGACTCTAAATAATACCTAATTAATGACTCCTTCCCTTTTTATAGTCTGGAAGTCCTGTGAGCTGGTTATCTCTACCAGCTTAGTTGAGCCTTTTCAAAAGCTGTCCTAATGGGGGTGCCTTGTCCAGATTGGTTAATTCCTCCTAAGACTGCAGACTAAGAAGGATAAGATGATAATTAAGGAGAAGAAGAAAGCTCCTTCCTCAGAGCTGTGCATCTCTCCCGTTGTTCATCTGTACCCATGTGATCCCCTCACACTGCCATTTCCAGTTGCATTTGCATACATCTACTGCTCCCAGCAAAGGCCAGGAGAGTGATGAGGAGGGATTACTAGAACATGAAATCCAATAAGGATACTGAGTTCCATCTTCTGAACTAAGACGTGCAGTAATTAGAGCAGTATTTACAATGCAATAAAGGCAGAGCTAATTACTGGCAAATGAGACTGAGATGATGCTCTTTCCCAGTGAAACCTGACTAGGTTCAGCCTCCTCTATAAATCCTCCAACTGTCTCCTTTCTTAATTATGATCTTTATAATCCCCTTCTTGGCAATATTTGCCTAATTTATTGCTACTCAATAAAGAAGAATGGGAACTGACATAGGAGTGATAGAGGGAAATTGGGATGTTTATTTGGACACCTGGATTATGAACATAGAAGTGAAGTCTGGTGGAGAAGGGGGCTACTGTAATAACTTTAAGCCAAAATAAAGCTATTCTTTTGAATAAGTAGCACGACTTGATCCCTTGCCAAAGTGTTGTTTGACAACTTCTTTCAGGCCACATAGAAGGTGCATCAGGAAGCTGTATATTCTCTGTCTTTATTATTAAAAATAGATTCCTGGTGCCCATGCAAAAAAAGAAAATATATTTGGGACCTCTTTGCACAGTGCTGTGATGCATCAGTGCTATCTAAGGAGACATTTAATCACTATCCCTACTCTCAAAATATCTAGAGTAAAAAATTATCAATATGGGAATGGACAAACTTTTAAAAGGCCAGAGAGTAAATGTTTTTAGCTTTGTGGGGCCATAAATGCTCTTAGTTGCAAATCTTTCTCCTCCTTCTCTTGCTTTTTACCAATTGTCTTAGTTTTCCATGCTGCTGTGACAAATGCCACACAATGGGTCAGCCTAAATAAACCATAGACATTTATTACACATGGCTCTGAGGCCAGAAGAAGTCCAAAATCGAGATACTGGCAAGACTTGCCTTCTCAGGAGTCTGTGCTGCTCTGGCGCTGGCCAGTAGCAATCCTTGGGGTTCCTTGGCTTGATCGCATCTCTTGTCCTTCTGTCCTGTCCGCTCGTCTGGTTTCTGCCGATTCGCTGCTCTTATCTGCAGCCTTCTCTAAATTCTGGCTTCCTGTTTCCTCTCTTTATAAGGCCTCCTGTAATCAGGATTAAGATCCGCCCTTACTCAGTTGGGTCTCATCTTAATTAAAAGTGACATCTTCAAGATGTCCTAATTACAATGGGGTCACACCTATAAGAATGTGGATTAAGATTAAAAGCCTGTCTAAATGGTGCACATAATTCACACAACAACCTCTAAAACTGTAAAAACCATTTTTAGCCTCTGGGTCACACAAAAACAGCCTATGGCTGTGGCCTGGTTTGGCCTGTGGACCATGGCCTGCTGACCCCAGCAATACATTGAATGCTTGTACAGTCAGACAAAATATAACCTGACTGGCGCCGAGCCAGATAATCGAGCACTTATATCCTATTTATCTATTCCTGTCAGGGGTTAAATTTAGGGTTGAAAGTAAGATGTAGAACTAGGAAGGGTGCAAAAGTAATTATTCTAGGACAATGGCGAACAGTATTAATTTTGTGTGATAAGCCTTTCTAGGTTGAAAGACTTCTAGGTTCTACAATTTTTAAAGTCGCATTTAAAATTAAGAAACGTGCTATCAGCAACTCTGATTAAGAATTATTATATTATTTTACCATTTACTCTCCTTCCCCCATTATTTGTTTTTTTAATGTCTAAATTTTAGAAAATAACTATTAATTCTAATATCTGGGACAAAGCTGTTTTTTAATAACATATCTTGTGAGAGGCATGGGATGGTTTGAGGGATTTGGGGACAAGGAGGTGGTTTAGCATCAGGGTTTAGCCACAAGCTAGGAGTAAAATGTCAGTTCTGGGGCAGAATTTCCAGAACAGGAGGCACTTCGATATTTTGTACAGAGCAATTCATTTTGCAGGATAGTCTCATGTACCTCCTTTGGATTCCTGGTCTCTTCCAATCCAGGAGAGACCAGCTCCCCAATCCATTTACAACAGCAGTACTTCTACACTCACACACATTTCCACCCCCTAGACTGTACCCGGGGTGGGGGTGGGGGGTGTTGCCTGGGGCTGAAAACCACGGCATTGGTTGATTCTTAGCTGTGGGGTGCCATATGGAGACATGTTTGCATAGGTAGGTCATTGAGACTGTGGCAGCAAGGAGAAAGCTTGGGAATGGTAGACGCGGAGTTCTGTGGAAATGATTTACTCCTTTCCTCAGTGAGAAGGAACATTCTTGTGGTAATCCCTTCCCTGGGAGAAGAGAAGGGGCAATTTTCTAATGTCTGTGTGCCATGTCATCCATGCTGTCATGTATTTAGCTAAGCAAGGTTTGAACAATCAGATTGCCAATGGCCTTTGCAGTGCTCAGTGCGGTGTGGCCCCAGTGATGTGGAGTTGGGGCGACTGGAGGGACCAGTTCCTGGACAGCTTTCTCAGCGTTGGTCCTGAAACGAATCTTCTATTCTCCTTCAATAATGCCTCAATGACAAAAGCTGTAAATATTGAGATGGACCTTAGGATGCAAGGCCAACAATAGCTCCATATTTGAAAATGTCACAGCATGGTATGTGGAAAAAGTATGAGTTTTCAAGTTATATAACTATAATTAAATCCCTTGCCTACCACTTGCTAGGGGAGGAACCCTAGGAGATTTCCTCAATTTTTCTGACTCTCAGGGATTATAAGGTCTGCCTTGAAGGGTGGGCAAGGAGATGATGAGTCACTGTGAGCGAAGTGCCCAGTACAAGGTCCAGGCTAAACTAGTTGTTCAATATTCCATCATTGTAATAACAATAACAATTAATTATTTTTTAAGAATAACAATAACGATTACGATGGGCCTATGCACAAAAGCATGACCAGAACTATTCTTTTGCATTATCAACTCCTGCCAATCTTAATTGGTAAGATGGGTGCTCTGTACCTATCTAGGAGCACAAAGCAAATGTCACTCTTTTTAGGCCAATATCCTTTGTGTGTGACTAAGCATGGAGCTGTCCAAGGCATAGTGTGTGGAACAAGCCCACCTTTGACTTAATTACAGGCCTGCCCCTTCTCAGTTCTCTGTCCTTGGGGAAGTTTTTCCATCTCAAAATGTCTTTATTCCTTCTCTGTATAATAAAGATACTGAATCTGTTCTTTCTGGGTAACCTGAGGATTAAATCAGACTCAGATGAGCCGCTGCTACGTCTAATGCAAACGACGTTCTCCAAGCAAGTAGACTTCCTTTATCTTCCTGTTCAGGGTTTGTCCTTGGCAAGGTTTTGCAACAGATGTTTCTCAAACATCCCTGTGACTTGATTTCCTTGCTTCTCTATACGCTTTCCTTTCAGTGTATTGAGTTTTCTGGTTCCTGAAGTACCTAAAAATAGTCCATTTGCATTAAGGTGAAGGTCATGCCTTACTTTGCTCGCTCTTTCCATTTGGCACTCACTCATTCACAGATAAACCTTCCCTCTGCTACTATTAAAGGAATGTTTGACAGTTTATGATCATTACAACAGTGACAGTTATCAGGGTCAAGTATGAGAGCTCCGGCATAGGTCAGTCCCAAGAGGGGTTGTCCTGGGGTCAAGCACATATGTGGGAGCAATGCTAATCTAGGGCCCTCCCTGGATTAGCATGGGTCAAGTGGCCCCCCCAGCCCACACTGAGACTGGCAGAAGACAAACCTGAGCAATAAGCCAGAAGAAGGTAAAGAAGCAAAGGGTGATAGGATCTGTGAATTTAATCAGGATTATTGCAATATTTTACAGAGCTACAATCCTTTAACTAAAACTCTTGGGGCAATGCGTTTTGGAACTCACATTTTTCAGGTTTTAGAAAGGTGCTTCTGTACATGTGGTACATATTATACGAAACCCCCAGTGGGGTCTGGGTCAGCACTCCCTTCAAACATACCGTTACTCTCTCAGCAAAATGGATAAATATTCACATTAATTGCAGGAAATTAAGATTTAAAAATAGTCTTATGTCAGTCCAGGTCAGGTTTCTCCATGAAATGAGAACACATTAGGGTAGTTTTGACACAAATTAGCCAAGGAAATACTTTTGATTCTCAAAAGCTCTATGTATTTTGTTATAGCTAATAACAGACTGTGAATTTGTAGCAGGAAACAGGCATATACAAAGCTATGGTAAAAGACAAGATAACCAAACTTCTCACATGCTGTTCTCTCTTGCACTTGGAGTTCATCATCTGTTCAATATTTGAGTGACAGCAATATGCTAGTAGGTTAAATAAAAGTGTACAAGAGGGGGCAGTATGATGGTGGCTCAGTGGCAGAATTTTTGCCTGCCATGCTGGAGACCTGGGTTCAATTCCCGATGCCTGCCTATGAAAAAAAAAGTGAACAAGAGGGACCAAGTCTCTACCTAATACAGAATCTAGAACAGGTACACCCCCTACTTCTTTCTCTTTTCTTTCTTTTGTGAGAAATGGACTGTTATCCTTCAACTGCTTTCACCTTCTCTGTGAGCTTTCCTGGGTTTGCCTAGGCAAAGAAGTAGTTTCTTCCTCTATGTGCTTGGAGCACTTGATATGTACCCTCTTGTAGCTTACAGCACAGTGTCTTATTTTCTTTTCTCACCCAACTCCCCAATTAGATGTGAGCTCTAGAGGAAAGGGAGTTTTCGAGTCTAGATGCGAAGTACAGGGCTCTACACATAGTAGGTGCTCAGAAAGGGCTTCGTGAATGAACACTTGTGTCTCTGGATGATCTAAGCATCTTCAAATTTCAATTTCATTAAATTATATAGAGAAAAGAAGTGAACTTAGACATTCTCCCTCTTCTGGATCTCCTGAGTGAATGGTTATTTCTGAATTGTTGTGTTTAAACAAAGGAATAAAGCATATTTTTAGCATCACACACCAGCAGTGAATCACCAGCAGTGATGACCCTTTTTCCTTTTCCTGTTGTCTTAGCTCTATAATAATATTACCATATTGCACCATCAGATAGTAAAATCATATTAATTATCAGGAACTGTATTAAACTGCCCAGAAGTTAGCTAATATAGTAGCACATTTGAAGGTTAGTAGCATCTGTTGGGTGTGATTCACCATGCACAAATGTAGCTCCTTGCTTCTCTGGCGATACAACAGTTTGTATTGTTTTCTAGAAGATTAATTATAATTATGAGATCTTGGAACATACAATAAAATCAATGTCATTAGGCTTTTTAAGTTACACAATAGAAGTTAAGATGATGGAATCACTCATCTGAGGCAGTTGGGTGTAAGAGTTGTTTACTTTAGAGAAAATCTTTCTTGCTTTCCACATTTCTTATTGTCTGATGTGGTTAGGAATAAGGGTTGGTCTTAGTTTGGCAAGGCTGCCATAACAAATACCACAAATTGGTTGGCTTAAATGACAGGAATTTATTGGCTCTCAGCTTGGAGGCTAGAAGTCTAAAACCAAGGTCTCAGCAGGCAGGTGATGCCTTCTCCAGTGTTCGTTGTATTTTATGGTGGCTTGCTGACAATCAATCTCTGTTCCTATCACATGGTGACCTGTCTCTTTCTGTCCCTTCTTGTGGCTCCCAGTTTCATGTCCAAATTTCTTTTGCTCATAAAGACTCTGGTCTTAATGCATTAAGACCCATCATGATTCATTTTGGCTTCATCTTAACAGGATCTTTAAAGATCCTATTTACAAATGAATTCACACCCCTGGGAACCCTGAGTTAGGACTTGAACATGTCTTTGTGGGGAACATTATTCAATCTACTACAGGGTAGAAAGTTCTGGGGTCTCATTTGCATCTGACTGGCTAGGCAACTTGGGGCACTTAAACTCTATGGGATTTGGTTTTTCTATCTATAGTGGAAGAAAAATATCTTGCCCTCTTTTCTTTCCCAATAATACTGTGAAGTGGATTGCGATATTTCCTGAGAATTTCTTTTCAACTCTTGAAAGGATAGTTATGGCCATTCATGTGCAGAGTGGAGAGGATTCAGGATCTGCTCTGCTACTCATGGGCTGTTCTAGCTTAGGGAACAACCTTCATTTACTGCCCCAATTTTTGTTACATTAAATAGGAATGACATTTTTTACCCTATCTACTTTGAAGGACTGTTTTCAAATATCTGCAAAAGCACTTTGTGAGATCTTAAAGCCGCACGGCCCCTAAGGGTTTTTGGATGCCCTTTAAGGTCCAGGGGCCCTCAGTCCTCAAGGACACCAGCCACGCATTTGAACAGCGCTCAGCACACCCTCGGGGCTGCTCCTTGCAACATGGAGACACTAGGAATTGAACAATCTAATTTTGCTTTTTGTGAGCTCAGGCAGGTTTTTCTCATCCCATTAAGAGGCAAAGGCAGGATTTGGTTTGTGAGTCTCAGAGAGAAATTTATCAAAGTCCTTAGAGTTTACAATTGGAAAAGAGATTAACCCAATTTTAAAAATCAAACATTTTTAGTATCACATACAGCAAAAATGAAAATAAACTACAGGAAAACAAGATTTGGTGGAGGGGATTGAAAGAAACAGTCTTTCTAGAGGTTTAATGCTATGGATACTTAAAATCACCTTGAATTTTTCTCCTAAAATTCTGATGTATTAGTTAGGGTTCTCTAGAGAAACATAGTCAACAAGGAACACTCGTAAATATAAAATTTATAGAAAGTGTCTCATGTAATCGTGGGAACATAGAGTCCAAAATCTGTAGGGCAGGCTGTGAAGCTGATGACTCCAACGGAGGGTCTGGACGAACTCCACAGGAGAGGCTCGCTGGCCAAAGCAGGAAGAAGAGAGACTGTCTCTTCTGAATCCTCCTTAAAAGCCTTCCATTGATGAGATTAAATACCACTCATTGCAGAAGACACTTTCCTTGGCTGATTACAAATGCAGTCAGCTGTGGATGAAGCAGACATGATCATGATTTAATTCTATGAAATGTCCTCATAGCAACAGACAGGCCAGCACTTGCCCAACCAGACAAACGGGTACCACCACCTGGCCAAGTTGACACATGAACCTGACCATGACACCTGATTATAGAATTTAATAAGTTACAGTGCAGCATGTCAGAAAGGGCATCATTGTCTATCAAGAGCAAGGTGGATTGACTTAAGTTTCCTGTGGCCTATGTTCTTGGACATGTTGGTGGGTGTCGGGTAAGGGACTCTCCTTCCATGATTTTCTATGCCTACTTTCTCTTTGTCATACGCTATTCTGTGCTGCTATCCTACATTGATCCAGATAGAAAATCAACACTTTTCTTGAATTCCTAAGAAATTTCACTTAAGAAACTACTTCTGGATATGGCCTTTATTGAAAAGTTGGGGTTCATTTCATCCATCTGATAGGCTTATAGCCTTACTGGATTGTTCTATGTCAGTTAGGGTAATTCTAGGATCCCTAAGTCTGACCCTGATTGATACAATGAAGGAAAAATCCCTCTTTTTGATATTAGGGAAAGCAGATAGAAATAAAATAAGAATTACCCAAAGAAAGAACTTGTGTGAGATTTGGAAGCTTGACGGGAAGCAAAAACCTTCTAGTTCTCAGAAGGTTGTTGTGGTCTGACAGTGACAAGCAGATGAAGAGTTTCCTTGAGGGTTTCAGCTTGTCCTTGCTTGGCTCTGCATCCAGCTTGTCTTCCTGACTGCTAGCAATTGCCTGTGGGCCTACTGAGGAGGTAACTCCACAGATGCAATGCTACCCCACTAGGTATTTGGACTCAAGCACTTTATCTGTGGGTCCATGTATTTGGACACATGGCAGTGTCCACAGACCTCCCCATGAATTCTACCTTTATAGTCCCATTTCAGGTGTGGTTGGCTTCCAGCTGTCCATCCACACTAGTAACTTCAGAAAAACTGGTTGATTAAGGTTTCCCTGATCTTCCCTCTCATCCCTTTTAGGCATCACTTCTTCAGCTCCTGCCACAATTGTATAGTCTAATTCTTACATTAAACCCTTATTTCCATAATACTTGTAGTTCCCTCACCAATATACAGCTTTGGTCTATTCTTGGCTCCTTTCCCCTTGTCTTACCCTCCTGTTAGCTCTTCTCTCTCCCCCTCCTTGTCTGTAGCAACAAATACATTGTTTCCTTTTTCTCATGCCTAGAGAATTTTTTCCTGCATTCAGCCCCTCAATCTACTTCAACCTCATATCACAGTATTTCCCAAAATTCAGTAATTTTCTTCTTTAGAGCAACTAAGTACTAAATATTTAAATTCAAGTACTTTATTTATGACTCCATGTGTTTAGAGGCATGTTGGACTTTAGATTTCCTCCATTTTCTTGGCCTGCTGATATTTCTGTGAGAAGAGCATACAAAGCATTTTATGATGAGGATCAGTGGCCATTTGTGGTAGGATGCAAAGACCCCCAAAGATGTGTCTATGGCCTAATCCCTGGAATCTGCAAATGTTACCTTATTTGGAAAAAGGTCTTTGCATTTGTAATTAAGTTAAGGATCTTGAGATAAGAAAATCATGCTGGATGCCCAAAAAGTATCCTTATGAGAAAGAGGCAGAAGACAGAGTAGAGGAGGCAATTAGACCACAGAGGCAGAGATAGAAGTGATAGGGTCAGAAGTCAAGGAATACCAGCAGCCCCCAGAAACTGGAAGAAGGAAGGAACAGAGTTACTTCTAAAACCTCCAGGAGGCTGCTGTAAGCTTTGATTTCAGCTCAGAGAAACTGATTTTGCATTTCTGTCATAAATTGCCATTGTTTTAAACCACCAAGCTTGTGGTAATTTGTTACAGCAGCCATAGGGAACTAATACACTACTCTAGGGTTGTTTTCTGTGAGTCAATTGCCTATAAATCTGAATCTCCTTCTGCTTGCCCTTGCCTCTGGGACCTCAATTATGCAGTTCCTCTTCTCCACATAATTGGAGGAGGCTTCCACCTCCAAACTTATATTTATGCAACTTCTGCTTTCTTTTAAAAATTCAGCTGAGACATTACTATCTTGGTATAGGTGCTCCTTATGTGCCTTCCACGACCATCTGTATTTCTCTGATAGAGCACTTGTCATACTGTTTTTTTTTCGTGCTATTTTGTAATTACTATAAAGTTAACTTTTTCTCTTTCCCCCAATGGAAAGTCCATTGAAGATAGGAACTGTGTTCTCTATAGTTCTAAAATCTAGCATTGAGTCAGACATTATTCAAAACACAGTAAATGTTTGTTGAATGAAATTAAATGGAGTGAGTGAAGTAAATAATTCATATTGGATATTTTACCATTTGTAAATTACTTTGGGAAAGAAAACTAGCTAGAAAGTTGTAAACTGCTAAAGTTGAGGAATTTTCTTGATGTTGAAATTATTTCTGCTAACCAATTCTTTCATTCACATGGATTATAAGAGATGAAAGAAGAGTGAGTGAGTTCAAACAGTCGATTCATATCTCAATATATTATTCTACTTATTGAATATGTGGTGTAAATCTAATGTTTAAAAAACACTTGCAAAAGAGATGGGCAAAAAAGTGATGCTTATCATCAAGAACTTTCTAAGGTGAGGGAAGACAGCCTGTTTTTAGATAACAATAAAATGCTATATTTTAAAGTCAATGCTGTGTTTCATTGTGAGGAAAGAGAATTTCTTGTAGTAAGAGCAGAGAAAGTTTTTGTGAGGGAGGTGGTTTTGTAACTGGGATGTGAAAAATGTACTAAAAAAGATAAAAGTCAACTAGTAGGCAGAACACATGGAAAAGCATGCAAATGGAATTGCAGGCATTTTCTGGAAATGGAAAGTAGCATAATCTTTCAAATTGCAATATTCCTATTAGGACGGTGATAGATAAATTTGGAAAAATGTGTCCAGTCAGGATTATGGAAGTCATTGAATGCTAAATCAATATGTCATTGGATCTTACTCTGTATGATTATGAGAATTATCAAAAGCCTTTGATAAAAGAAGTTACATTCTTGTAATCTTTTTTTAAGGACCTTTATCTATCGGGAGGAGAAAAGAACTATCAGAGTAGACAGGTACTGGAGGCAAGAAGGTCTTTAAAGAGATCTTCATGGAAATCCAGGTAAAAGAAAATAAATGATCGGAATGGGAAGGGAATGAAGGAAAGGAATAGAGAGACACAACTGGGCTTGGTGCCTTGACATTGAGTATGAGGGAGGATCTGAGGTAAAGATAACCCTGGGATTTTGGATCTAATTGTTGTAGATTCAGTCCTTCCAAAGGTTTCCTTCCAGTGATGGGCAGAAATAAGGGAAAAAAGCTTAGGTTCAAGGATGAAGAATTTGACTGCATACATAAATGATGAAGGGTCTCTCATCCCAATAAAAATATAGAGCTATAGATTAAGGGAATTGATACTTACAGCCACTGTTTAGCATTGTATATTGATCATACCATGCCTTACGGAGGGCCACTGATTGAACTTTAGAGGCAGCAGAAGGGCAGAACTACTCACTCATCTTGACCAGAACGCCCACAAAATGAGGCTTAGCATCTTCCTGGGCTGTGCTGTAAAGCCAGGGGTCACTGGGGTTTATGAAACATTAGTTGTGGCCACTCTACCAACCATAGAAGTGGTTCCTCAACTAGAAAGAAAGCCAAACACTTACCCTGGGTTTGTCATGGAACTTTTCTCTCATGTCAAACCAACCTTCTTTTGTCTATAACATTTTAAGTCTTCATTTTTGCTATTAATTGTAGCAACTCCCTAGCTTTCCTGGCTGTATTAGATTCCTAGGACTTGTTATATATATATATATATATATATATATATATATATATATATATGTTGTTGTAACAAATAACAAACAGGGTGACTTAAAACAACAGAAATGTATTCTCTCACAGTCCTGGAGGCCATAAGTCTGAAATCAAAGATGTCGGCAGGGTTGTTCCCTATAGAAGCTCTGAGAGAGGATCTGATCCATGTTTCTGGTGGTTGCTGACAGTCCTCGGTATTCCTTCATGTATAGATGCATCACTTCAATCTCCGCTGCTGTCTTCACATCGTCTTCTCCACTGTGTGCCATTTCCCCTTCTCTTTTCTTATAAGGACACTTGCCATTGGATTTAGGGCCCACCCAAATTAAGGATGATGTCACCTCAAAATCCTTAACTTAATTACATCTGCAAAGACCCTTTTTTCAAAACTAGCTGTGTTTGTGATTTTGAGTGGACATATCTTTGTTTTTTGGGGGCGGGGGGAAGAGGCACCATTGAACCCACCACACTGGCTTACACATGCTTTAACTGCCCTATGTATTATTTGTCTTATAATATCTTAGTGACTTGATTCTCTAGTCCTGCTATACCAGTGAAGGGTCTTAACAGTTCCATTGTTTACCTTTCTTGCATTCAGCTCTGACTCTAGCCTCTTTTTCAATGATTCTTATATATTTGATATCCAGCCCTCAGCTATGTTGTAACAATCAGAGAAATAAAAGCTAAAAGCACAAGATAACTAAGATGGCTTAGGAAGGGAACGTCAATATGTTTTCTTTTACCTGGTAAAATAAAAGTAGTGTTTGGAACACTGAGTTGCAGAATATTTTTGTGTTTAATAGGAAAGAATACCATGACTGATTAGCAATGTGTTCCTATGTGGTTGAAGATAGAGAGATGACATTCATGCAGTTATAATCACTCTTGTCCTAGAGAGATATTTTGGTTTGCTAAAGCTGCTGCAATGCAATATAATAGAATGATTGGCTTTTATAATGGGGATTTATTAGGTGACAACTTACAATTCTAAGACCATGGAAATGTCCAAATTAAGGCACCAACAAAAGTATGCCATCTCAGAGGAAAGGCAGCTGGCATTTGGGTTCCACTGTCACATGGGAAGTCACATGACAATGTCTGCTGTCCTTCTCTCCCAGCTTCTGGTTTCAAAGGGCCCTTTCAGCATCTGGCATCTTCCTTCTGCATCTTCAAATGTCTGCATCTGTGCTTCCTCCAAAATATTTCCCTCTTTAAGGACTCTAGTAAATGGATTAAGACCCACCTTGAATAGCTGGGGTCGTATCTCCATGGAAACAACCTAATTAAAAGGTCCCACCCACAATTGGTTGAGGTCACATCTCCATAGAAACAACCTATTCAAAAGGTTCCACCCAATAATAGGTCTGCCTCCAAGAGATTGGATTAGAAGAATATGGCTTTTCTGGGATACATAACAGCTTCAAACCAGGATAAGCACTAAGGGGAGAAATATGAAAACAGAACCTTGGGACATTATTTTGTCTCATCCTCAAAGAAGAAAGCAGTTTAGCATCAGACCAGATGAGGATGGGAATCTAATTCCTTCTAATGAAAGTTGTTCTTTCTACAAGTTCAACTAATGCAACAAAGAAAGCATTTACTAGCCAAGAAGGAGCATGAAAGTTCTCTTTCATATGCCTGGAAGACAAGTGATGCCATGTTATAGGGGAATAGAATTATCTGAGTTAGAGTGGATGATGATTCTGCAAGTACTTCCTTGAGCTGTGGTACAGCATCCTACACAGGTGACGTGAGTGATACAGCTCAGGGTGCTGACCAGTGTCCCACATAGGTGACAGTCATGATAAAGTTCACAGGTGCTGACCTGATGAAATCTGACAAATGTCAGACTTCTTTTTGCTGCACATAATACAGTCCAAAAGACTTAAATGCCGTCTGGCTTCCCCAGAAAAGTTTGCCATTTTCTGTTAATCATTTCTTTTCCATGTGACCTGCAACAGCTGTTTTTCAGCAATTACACAATTTCTTTCTGATAAGTTAAAAGCAATTCTATTTAAATGTTATAATGAAACCATCAATCTATGCTACTGAGGCAGAACTGTAATGTAATTAGCTATTGATACCACAAAGCAAGGCTTTATTGGATGAGAGTAGGATAGGTGACTGGCTCTAGAATGCATGCGAGGCACATGATCATCGTTGGAGACACTTGAGTAATTCCTCTGATTGTTTCCCCAAAGGACATGTTTTATGCTATTATGGTCCAAGGAAGCAGTGTAATAATATTGGCTTGAGATATAATGCAGCTATTCTCAATGCCAGCAGTGAGGTGTACAGGAATTAATAGGTTATTTTCTTTGGGTAGTCCTGTTAATCAATAATTTCCAAGGAAAGAACAATTTATTTGAGGAGTAAATAGGAATTCTGGAAGTATAATGAGGACTTTTCTAGTTTGTGTGCTGTTTGGATTACAAAGAAATGATGATAGTGAAGGCAACTTGAAAACTACGATGATCTCCTATTATTAATTTTGTATATTTCATCTCTGCTATCTGTTGTGGTGCTTTGTACACAGGAAGTACTGAGTAATGGCTCACAGAAACCATGCCCTAGTGTTCTGGATAATTGCACTGAACAGCACTGTTGGAATTTCCATATCACTTTACAAAATGAAAAACCAATTGTAAAAACTATACCTGCAAATACACCTCCTTCTCCTTTTAACAATTCAAAAATACATGTACCAAAGGTATAAGTATTTAAAAATAAGTGAAAAAAAAACTTTCATAACACCAAGATTGGGCCAACATGCCCCCTGGAATGTATAAACAAATGCTTAGTGTCCTAAATATTGGATTTTCCCCATAGAATGTCAGTACCGTTGCTAACTTATCAACATGAATAAGATTAGCCTTTTTTTCCTATTACACCCTTTGTATGGTGCATAAAAATGTAATCTGTGTGATTCATTATTTATTTTCTCAATAACTATAACTGCTGTGCATTGTCAACAATGACATCTGGTTTAACCAGGAAAGACGTTTATAAAATGTCATGTGTAACTTATAAGTCTCTGGAAGTATATGAAAGCCAGACTCTTAAGCCACCAATTCAGGGACAATTCCTAACCCCACTGAAGGGCTTTCTTCAGGTGAAATGCTGCACCAGCATTGCTTGGCCCTATGATGCTTAGTTCTGCAAGTCAGAAACTCTGCTGCTGCTACCTACAAGGGACCAGGTGCCACTGCAGCACAACTGCCAGAATGGCAATTACCGCACGCTCAGGGTGTCTGCCTCGCCCCTCAACCCAAACTGGTTCAGGTATATGTGAATGGCAGAGTCTAGATTGCTAATAAGCCATTAGTGGTGGGGAGTGTACAGATGTAGGCTCTCTGGCTCCTGCCTCAGAACAGCTGGATTCCCCAAAGTAGAAAGTGGCCAAAATAAGAGGGTGTGCAAGGTATGCTGTGGAATCATGAATGGTGCATGCGTGTCACCCAGAGGCATCCAGGTGGACAATTTTTACACAGCATTAGGGGCTTACAGGCTCTTGAAATGTTTGAACATTTTCAAATGAAAGTGAGCATTAATTCATCTACAAGTGACAGCTACTTCAAGCTATTCACAGTCTTCCCAGACTAGTGCACGCTTGGATTTTTATTGTAATGAACGTGGGACAGAATGGCTTAATCAACTAAAAAATTTTGGTCATGCATGATAGAAGAGACTCACACCGCCATTTTCTGACCCAGTGACTTTGTGGTACTTTCTTTGTGAAGGAATTCATAAACTCTAAAGGAAAATAGCACTGAATAGATCACGTTAATTTGGAATGGATTAGTTTTTCAGGGAATTTGAAAGCATTTTCTATGCCTGACTTAGCAAGATATCTAAGGGCAAAGTTCTAGGATGACCAGTTATTGATATTGAATATATTTCAAAGTGAAAAGTTCAGCTCCTAATAAGTGAGGTGTATTGAATAAAGATTTATCCCTAGAGAAATTTCAAGGTATACCCTGCAGTCTATGGAAGACTATAACATAGAAAAGAATGCCTTTGTCACAAGTTTCTCTATTTGAAAGAGATTCAAAATTCAGTTCTATGGGATTGCTTACAGGCAAAGAGATCAGCAAAATCAGTGTACTTTATTCTAATTTATGCTAATTTTGTCCACCTACCCTCAACATTATGTTAATTTTCTTCCATATAACCTCATAGATATTTTTCCTATTTCCTGGGAAGGTTTTGAAGTATTCAACCATGATTCATCCTCCTGAACTCTTCTTATTCAAACAGCTAGGGTATCCTGAGCCATTGCCTCAGGAGAGGGATGTGGCAAGCCAGAAAGAAAAAAGTTGCCTGCCAATCTCCTCCTGGCTTTGGTTAAAAGCCTAAAGCACTTAAGAGAATTGAGAAGGCTCCAATCAAGCACAGATAAAATGTTTAGAGAAACACAATGAGACAGAGAAAAAGAGTTCCACCTCCCCTCCTGCCCCTGCACAGCCTGTAGTCCCACCCCATCTATTACAACTGCCAACTTTTCTAGAACAGAATCACCTAAGCTGCACTTTAAGGAGGGATGCATCCAGAGACAGCTGTCCACTGGGTGCAGCCAAATGGGGTCCTTCAAAAGCCTCAGAATATGTCCCCAAGTATCCTAGAGGCTGCATGATTTGTCTAACACCAAGTACTATCCAAAGTAGCAGAGCCTCTGTGCCTGGAAGGTTGGTCAGGTAGCAGGGAATGAGGCTACTTATGCGGACCCATAACCAAAGGCCAAGCACCATGATGGACTGCCCAATAGATGTTTATTCTGCCTGCCTCCCCACCTCTGCTCCTGCAGCCCGTGTCATCCTATCTAGAACTTCCCCTGGAGAGGTGAGGAGAAACTCATCAAATTGATGGAAATTAAGTTTCTGCCTTCCAGGTTTTGTAAAATAAATTATGGTTATAGAAAAAAAATAAGTACCTTTTTCTATGCCTGAACTGTGGACTTGGATACCAACTACACAGAGAGATAAAAGAAAAGGTTTTGTTCTTCTTGGTTTTGCATTAGAATTAATTCAAATACAGTTCTTATTTTGTTGAGCACATATGTATTCATCTGCCATTTATAGCTTTAAGGATTCTACTTGGATAATATTAACCACATCTTTTACACTTATCCTTTACTGGGGGTATGCGATTTTGTCATATTTGTTTGTATGAATAGCAGCAAAGTCAGAAGAAAGCTTTCTTTATGACAGCAATAACTAGTTATGGCCTCATGTTTTAGCATCTTTTATTCATATATTATAATTGTTGGTCTTGTTTTCTTCTATTTTATCTTAATTCAATTAGTTGTGGATCTAATGGTTTCTTTTCCAATGCGAACTAGGTAAAAATAATGGATAAATACTACCACATTTTCAAGTGGAAAAGTGCAGACTTTGAAGATATCAATGCATTAAATTATGTTACAAATTTTAGAGCTAGGCTTAATGAGACCAATCCATAAGGTGCAGTTTGCTTCTCTTTTTTTTTTTTAATTTTTTTTATTAATCAAAAAAAAGAAAAGAAATTAACACAACATTTAGAAATCATTCCATTCTACACATGCACTCAGTAATTCTTAGTATCATCACATAGATGTATGATCATCATTTCTTAGTACATTTGCATCGATTTAGGAAAAGAACTAGCAAAACAGCAGAAAAAGATATCGAATGTTAATATAGAGAAGAGAATTAAAATAATAATACTAATAAAATATATATATATATATATATAAAGGAAAAGGAGAAAAAACAAACACAAAAGATACAAACAAACAAACAAAAAACTATATTTCAGGTGCAGCTTCATTCAGTGTTCCAACCTAGTTACATTACACTTAGGTATTATTGTGCTGTCCATTTTTGAGTTTTTGTATCTAGTCCTGTTGCACAGTCTGTATCCCTTCAGCTCCAATTACCCATTATCTTACCCTGTTTCTAACTCCTGCTGGTCTCTGTTACCAATGATATATTCCAAGCTGATTCTCGAATGTCAGTTCACATCAGTGGGACCATACAGTATTTGTCCTTTAGTTTTTGGCTAGACTCACTCAGCATAATGTTCTCTAGGTCCATTCATGTTATTACATGCTTCATAAGTTTAGTCTGTCTTAAAGCTGCACAATATTCCATCATAGGTATATGCCACAGTTTGTTTAGCCACTCGTCTGTTGATGGACATTTTGGCTGTTTCCATCTCTTTGG
The DNA here is from genome assembly GCF_023851605.1 of Tamandua tetradactyla. NCBI lineage: Eukaryota > Metazoa > Chordata > Mammalia > Pilosa > Myrmecophagidae > Tamandua > Tamandua tetradactyla. Next base: position 119,063,998 of record NC_135334.1, on the reverse strand, counting down.
AATTGTAGATAATGCTGCTATAAACACTGGTGTGCAAATGTCCGTCTGTGTCTTTGCCCTTAAGTCCTTTGAGTAGATACCTAGCAGTGGTATTGCTAGGTCGTAATCCATTCTGCCAGTCTATGTCTTTTGATTGGGAAATTCAGTCCATTAACTTTTAGTGTTATTACTGTTTGGATAATATTTTCCTCTACCATTTTGTCTTTTGTATTATATATATCATATCTGATTTTCCTTCTTTCTACACTTTACTCCATACCTCTCATCTCTCTTTTCGTATCTGACTCTAGTGCTCCCTTTAGTATTTCTTGCAGAGCTGGTCTCTTGGTCACAAATTCTCTCAGTGACTTTTTGTCTATAAATGTTTTAATTTCTCCTTCATTTTTGAAGGACAATTTTGCTGGATATAGAAGTCTTGGTTGGCAGTTTTTCTCTTTTAGTAATTTAAATATATCATCCCACTGTCTTCTAGCTTCCATGGTTTCTGCTGAGAAATCTACACATAGTCTTATTGGGTTTCCCTTGTATGTGACAGATTGTTTTTCTCTTGCTGCTTTCAAGATCCTCTCTTTCTCTTTGACCTCTGACATTCTAACTAGTAAGTGTCTTGGAGAACACCTATTTGGGTCTATTCTCTTTGGGGTGCGCTGCACTTCTTGGATCTGTAAATTTAGGTCTTTCATAAGAGTTGGGAAATTTTCAGTGATAATTTCTTCCATTAGTTTTTCTCCTCCTTTTCCCTTCTCTTCTCCTTCTGGGACACCCACAGCACGTATATTTGTGCGCTTCATATTGTCATTCAGTTCCCTGATCCCCTGCTCAAGTTTTTCCATTCTTTTCCCTATAGTTTCTGTTTCTTTTTGGAATTCAGATGTTCCATCCTCCAGTTCACTAATTGTAGCTTCTGTCTCTTTAGATCTACCATTGTAGGTATCCATTGTTTTTTCCATTTTTTCTTCTTTGTCCTTCACTCCCATAAGTTCTGTGATTTGTTTTTTCAGATTTTCTATTTCTTGTTTTTGTTCAGCCCATGTCTTCTTCATGTCCTCCCTCAATTTATTGATTTGGTTTTTGAAGAGTTTTTCCATTTCTGTTCATATATTCAGCATTAGTTGTCTCAGCTCCTGTATCTCATTTGAACTATTGGTTTGTTCCTTTGACTGGGCTATATCTTCAATTTTCCGAGCGTCATCCATTATTTTCTTTTGGTGTCTGGGCATTTGATCAGATTTCCCTGGGTGTGGGACCCAGCTGGTTGAAAGGTTTTCTGTGAAATCTCTGGGCTCTGTTTCTCTTTTCCTGCCCAGTAGGTGGCACTCGTGGTGCTCGTCTGTCTGCAGGTCCCACCAGTAAAAGATGCTGTGGCTCCTTTAACTTGCCAATCCGAATCTTGCAGTCGGCCCGGGAAACCGCGCGTGGAGGGGGGGGTCGCCGGCTGCCGCGGCTTAGGGAAGTGCCGGTCCAAATTGCCCAGCTGGCCCGAGATGCCAAGCGTGGCGGGAGGGCCCCGCTATCCAACGTTCCTAGTCAGACCGGGGAGCCACGTGCATGGAGGGGACTCCAGTCGCCAGCCGCCCCGGCCGGGAAAACGCGCGCCCCTCGGGTATCTCACTGCAGCGGATTCTCCGTGCCTGTTCAGCCGTTCCAGAATGGGGTGCACTGTCTTTTTGGTCTCTGTCGTGGCTCCGGGAGCTGTTTCGTATTGTTTCTGTTTCTTTAGTTGCTTTTCTGGAGGAGGAACTAAGACCCGCGCGTCTTACTAAGCCGCCATCTTCTCCGGAAGTCCAGTTTGCTTCTCTTATCTCACTCATCTTTTACAGTTTTTTTTATTTTTATTTTTTTTTGCAAGGGTGGGCTCCGGGAATTGAGCAGGGGTCTCTGGCATGGCAGGCGACAATTCTGCCACTGAGTCACCATTGCACCACCTTCTTTAATTGTTCTTAATCCAGATTTTCTTGTTTGGGAATGGCTACTAAGCTCGAATGGAATACTGTTTTTGAAAAATTGATTTTTTTATATCTCAGCTCATAACTTTTCCAGGACTCATATGTAAATGTCTGGTATTCTTTGGAACTTTAGAGAAGTTTTACATGAACGCATATACATGCATATACACCTCTTTCTGGCTTTACTCTCCTCTAGGTTTTTCTTTCCCTCCCTAAGAACAAATAAACAATACAACAAAAAAATCCCTCTAAAATCTTCTTGCTAGGGAAAAAGCCACTTTTCATTTGAAATTCCATACTCTTATCTTACATTTCTCTCACATTCTAGTTAAGTAAGAAAAGTGATAAAAAAAGAACAACGTTCCATGATGCCACTGGATGTATAAAATACTGAGATAGAGGGCAAGCCACAGTGGCTCAGCAGGCAAAGTTCTCACCTGCCATGCTGGAGACCCGGGTTCGATTTCCAGTGCCTGCCCTTGCAAAAAAAATACTGAGATGGGGAAAAGTAGAGTCAAGGGAAACAGTTTTCTGTCTCTCCATAGGACTAATTTAGTCTTTTAATTATTAATTTTACCAGTATATCATACATATATTATAAAAAATTAATTCTGTGACACGAGGGTTCCAAAGAGAGAAAGAAGTCTCTTACACAGGTGCCAGCAAGGAGAACTGGAGCTGAAGGATGAAGCACAAATCTGTCTTCCTGAATTGGAGAGACTCTGAGGTTCTTATGAGACTCAGGCAAAGGGAGATGGAAATAGTGGCATGGGACATTGGGAGATATTGATTGATTTGTTCAGTTGGAAGTGTGTGAGCATGGACCGGAGAAGCTGCTCTTGAGGACTGATAAAAGCCAGCTGGGGAAAGCATAGAGTTAGAGGTCACAACAGTGTTGTCAATCACCTAATTAATGTAAGATAACAAGTAGAGGAATTGAACTAACCAACCAAAGGGCCATTAAGAACTGTCAACATCTAGCTGGTCTGGCTGAGGCACTACTTATGCTTGCAGGTTGCTGTAAAGTCATAAATGGTTCAATGAACTTAAGATAGCATGTAAGGGTTTAGGTATTGTTTCATTTTCTTTGGGTATCGAATGTTGTATTAGTCCATTTATCCTGTTTTAGTGTTTTTCAGTAGAATGGCTGAATTTTGCCATTGCCAAATTTGCAAGAAAGGCTCATGGGTGTTATATGCTCTGTGTTCTTTTGTCTTTAAGAATGCTTTTGTACCATATACATTTAAATAACAACCTAGTTGATCATTTCATATTTTTAAACCTTATATGAAAAAAAGATGTTTACCTAATCAATGTTAGATTTCCAAAATAAAGAACAGGTAAAGTTTCTCATGCACAAATTCTAAGAAAATGGCATCCATAGGATGAATAAAATTTAGAAAACCAAGAAAAGAGAAGCCAGTATAAGAGAATTAGTAATCATTTTATCATCTACATATGTCTAGGACTAAAATAAAATAAAGTAAGAATTATGGTTAAAAAACACAATTTGATGCAAAAAATTTAAAATAAAAGTAACATAGGTTAGAAAAATTGATAGGTGGGAGGAGACATGGTGGAGGAAACATATGAGGGCAACTCACTTCCTATATTATTGTAGGGTATAGGTGAACAATAAAAGAGACAAAATTTTAAATATGATGATTGCAACCTCATAATATTTTTCATAATCTTTCTAAAATACATGAGTAACCTTTTCTTCCATTAAATTCAATTTATATTAAATGTTAAGTATTTATTAAAAACTAGCAAGCATAGAGAGATACCAGGAAATCATAGCTATCTATGGATGGTAAAATTTGGAATAATGGGTTCTATTTCTCTTCTTCGTAATTTGTTGGTTTAATTTTTAACAAGCATGTTTAATTTTATACGAAATAAAGGCCTTGTACTTAGAACTGTGAAAAAAAAAAAAGATAGCATGTGAGGGAACTAAGCTAAACAAAGAGTTTGTAGGATCTGACAAAAGCCAGTTACTGGTTACAGTAATGTTGTAAAATGTAAGATAATAGGTAAAGGAATGAAAGCAAACTAAAATACCTTTGCCATTAAAACCTTGTAGTCATCAGTTACGCTCCACAAGAAACAGGGCCTTACCCTTAGGGAAACAGGCTGCCTGGTGACATCAGAGGTTACATGCTTATACCATAGAGGATTCAGATTTATTCACTGAAGTTTAAACTCCAACTCTATCAATTTTTACAACTTTCTTCTAACGCAGTCTCCTTTAACAAATGACACAGTTTTCTATTTCCATCCAGGTTTACCTTGCTTTAAAAAAAACATGCAAGCATTCTTTTTCACTCTTCTACTATTTATAGAAGGGCCACCCTAAAGTGTCATGCCTGAGATATAAGGATAAGCAAGATCTCTCTCCTCAAGGAGCCCACATTCTTGTAGAAAAGATGAGACTTATATACAAATAATGATAATAAATAATAAAAAGTGATAAATTCCACAGACAGACAATTGCTATAGACATGAGAGGGTGTGGAAATGATTGTATATACCAAGGTTTAAAAAGAGATATAAAGTGTTCCCTTAAAAATATCAATGCTGTGAAATTGCATATTTGTTTACTATGCTTCTTGAATATTTCTGCTACATTATTATTCTCTTTGTTCTAGGTTTCAAAGATGGTCTCCAGATGCCTGTCTATGACACAGATTGTCATTTCATTAGGGAAGGGCTTTCAGTGTATTGGCCCTTGGCAGTGATGCCTGAAGAAATTGTTGGACTCTGCCTGGAGTCTACCATTTTGATGTGTTGTGGGAGTCTGATCTCTACCAGGACACAGAATACAGTAGTAAAAGACATTATTTTATGTATTAAGTATTCATTGAGCTTGATAAGAACAGGTGGAGAAAGAGCTGTCTGGTATATTGCACTGGAAAAGCCTCTCTTCCAAATGTAACCACCTCATGAGGGAACTTTTATAATCATATTGCAAGACTTTCTTTCCTGATTGATGCATCAAAGTTTTACAGTTTCTATTTGCCTATTGAGCTGTGAGGAATTAAAACAACTTTTGGCATTTTGAGACCCATGTCAGAGGGTATTTGAAACACACACGCACACAGAGAAAGACATTTCTAATAAGAGACAGATGGGATGATTAGTTCTAGTGGGCCATGAGTTGTTGTTGTTGTTGTTTGCATGGGCAGGCACCAGGAATCGAACTCAGGTCTCCAGCATGGCAGGCAAGAACTCTGCCTGCTGAGCCACCAGCCTGGGCCATGAGTTCTTGGCTGGCCTAAGTTCAAGTACGTTGACTCTCTTTGCCCTTTTGGGTTATATTGAAAAGGAATTTCTTTTCAAACAAAAGGCAAAGAGAGAAAGCATTGGGAATAAAACTCAAGTTCAGCATCTATGATTTGTGCTTGAAACAGTTAAATTATTTCTGTCGTACATAAATGAAAACTTTACTCAAATCAGCTAACTTAAATGGGAATTTATTTGATTATGTAATTGAGATGGCCAGGGCTCAAACTCACTCAGAGATACATTCATCTAGGGGCTCAAAAACTACCATTAATTCTAAGAATTTTCAGCATTTCTCAGCAAAACTGACACCTCTGATAGCTTCATTTGCAGGTGCTATATGGTAGTCCCCTATAGCTCCAGGCTCATGTTGCATTAGGGTCAGAAATAACTAAAAAGGAAGGAACCCCTGCATTAGTATTGATGCACTTTGACTGGGCCAGTGTGGATCAATGTGCCCAGCAATCCAGAACCAGTCAGAGAAGCAGAGGGATTCTTTTGCTGATTGGCTGGGCCTGGGCGATGTTTCTCCCCTGAAAACAAAGGATGCCCCGTCTGAAGTCCACAGACTGAGACTGGGAACGATTAGTGGATGGTCAGAAAAATGAACATCTACTGCAGTGTTCTAGAAGTTTTGCTATGCTTTATCCTGCATCAGAAGCTAGCCCAACAGTGTGAAGGTCTAAGGACCCAGCTACTTAACACATGCAATCCTAGAAATAGAATATGTGAATATTTGTATGTGTGCATGTGTGTGCATATAGAGGGGAGAATTATGCATATTTATATGAAAGGTTGTGGAGGGTCCATTCCCAGAGAGAAGAGAGTTCCTTGGAAGTATAATGGAAATCAGATGCCAAGAGTTGTGGGGAATGCACCTAATGCTCCTTAGAGATAGCAGGGACTCTGATGGGGGCATGCACATGTTTGGGCCCTGAAAATTAGTTCCATTGTGAAACTTAGTTTGACCCTAAGGGAAATGAGGAGGTGTTGGTAATTTCTTTTAAGATCAACTCTATGCAGTCTTTGAGCTAAAACTTTGATCTGAATTCTGTGCCTAATTGTGAAATTGATTTTCAGAGGGATAGTCAGAAAATTGTCTTTTCTCTTGTAACTATTATTTCTCTGCCCATACTTTTTAGATTATGGTACCTAGTTGATATTTAAGAGTGTGGACATTGTTATTTGAGAGACCCAAGTTCAAATGACAAATCTGATCATCATTATCCAGGTGAAGTAGCCTCTGTTATTCAAAGCTCAGTTTCCATGTTTAAAATTTTTTCTCAGCATAGCATTTTAAAGTTGGTTGTAGTAGAGGGAAGGAATAAAGGTTGATGGAAAATTGCACAGATTCAAGTCAGATTGTTGGTTTCAAACCCTGGATTGACTGCTCATGAGCTATGTGTTCTTGGACAATGTACTTATATGTTCTCTGCTCAGTTTCCTCATCTGCAAAATGAGGATAATTTTAACAGTTCTCACTTCATAGTTTGTTGTGAGGGTTCCTTGAGTCAATTACCTGTCAGACTGCCTTGATTAAAGCCCTCCTCCATCACTTACTTTCTTGCTATGTGACTTTGTATAGCATCCTGACCTGCTTCATGCCTCAGCTTCTCACTTGTAAAATGAAGGTAATATTGAAAGTACCTTCCCCATAAAGGTGCTCCAAGCATTATGAGTAATATATGTCAACACTTAAGATGGAATTTGGCACTTAATACATATCATATGTGACAATTCTCTTAACATGTTAAAAGAAACTGTCTCTTTTTGGCTTCAATAGGATCATCTGGAAGCCTTGACCATCCAGGGGAGAGTTCCCTCTATACAGCAATAAACATTAACTATGATAATCATTTATTGTGAAAAATAGAGTGCTAAGATTGCAATGGTATTACACTCTCTATATAATTATATATGTAATGCCATTCAGGTGGTAGTGTGAATGTAATTAGTATTCATGCTAATAATAATGATTGCAGTGAAGAAGAAGAAGGTAAAGAGAAAAGAAGATGATGATGGTAATGACGACGATGATGATGACGTCGACGTCAGAATTCTCAATCTAATGATCTCCTTTCAAAGTCCTTAGCATTCTGGACTCAAGTGAGCAGGCGGAATTCCAGGTCTCATGGAATCATCTTGGCGTCGGAGAACTGTACACACAGAGACGTGAACTACGAGTCAAAAGCTTTGCATTCCCACCTGCCATCACCTCCGCTGAGCTGTGCAGGTCTCTCCACTCCTTCCTCCCTCTCAGTTGTTACCTTCTTTGGCTATAACCCCTCTTTCTGCTCTGCCTCTTGGCAGGGGGTGAAAATCAATAGGAAATAATAGGTGGGAAATAACTGTGTTCCTTGGAGGATTTCTGAGATAAACAGGAGGCCCTGTAGTTATTAAATAACTAATGAATCCTTCTTCCCCTCGCTGTACTCAAATGTGGGCAGTATTATTGAACCCAGCCTTGGTCAACTGTGGTATTGATTTATTTTTGTGATTTCCAATTCTCTTCTCAAGTAACCTTAACTAAGACTTGAAATAGGAAAACTGATTCAAATTAGACAAAGTATGCACTAAACTTCAGACCTAGATTGTAATTAATGTTTTTTGATAAAAGCTTAGATTGACTTTTCTCATGTATTTATTCATTTATTTTTATTCTTGATACCTTTTGATTTTTATTTTACTGTGCAAGGTATTTTCTTGATGCTTCATTAATATATAGTAAATCATTTTTCATTTTTAAAGCAATTTTATTGAAATATAATTTACATACCATAAATTTCACCCTCCCTAAATAAACAGCTCAGTGTTATGGGGATCTTTAAAAAACCATGTGACCATCACTACAATCTAATTTTACAAAAACTTAATCACTTTGAAAAGACACTTGTGTCCATAACTAATGTCCATAATCAGTTTGACTTAAGCTAAGAGAGATTATCCTGGATAGATTGACTTAAGGGACCACAGAGTTGATAAGGGAGTTAAGGACATTTCTGACAGTGGAGGCGGCAAGTTCATGGGTATGGAATAATAAAAGTAAATGAAGTGTTCGTGAAAACAGAATGAACATTGGGCTTTTGTATAGGGTGAGAAAGGTCAATGAGGCAAGACTTTGAATGGTCTTTGATACAGTGCTAGAGAGTTTAGAGTTTGGTTTCAGGGATGTTTTTAACAAGGGAATGGTCAAATTTGACTTTTAGAAAGTAAAATCTAGGGGGCCATTTAGTTCACCCTAGCCGAAGTAAGACTATTTTTATCCAGCAGCACTGTCAGGGAAATAAATTAATACAACACATCATAGTTTATTGTTTCACTCCAAAAATACTTTTTAAATGTCTACCATGTGCCTAACACTATCCCTCGTAGAACATGTCTGGTTGGGGATTGATCAGAGAACAAGAAAGATAAAGTCATTACCCTCTTATGATTTACATTCTTAGGTGCAAAGCAGACAGACAAAGAAACAGACATCATAATGTTTGAATATGATAATTATTAAGTTGATGTGGTAAACTGGATTATGACACCCCAAAAGATATCCACATCCTTATCTCTGGAACCTCGAATAAGCACAGAAGGTCTTTGCAGATATGATTAAACTAGGGATCTAGAGATGGGAGAATTATTTTGGACATCTAGGTGGGCTCTAAATGCAGTGACAAGCATCCTTATAAGAGCGAGGCAGGGAGATTTGACACAGATAGAAGATGAGACGCTCATGTGATGGAAGCAAATGGAAGCAGAGTTAGGGATGGAAGAAGCTATGTGCTGGCCAAGAAGATGGAAGAAAGGGCCATGGGCTAGGAGATACAAGAAATACATCTCTGGATGCTGGAAAAAGCCATGGAAAGATTCTCTTCTAGAACCTGCAGAGGTAGTATCATCCTGTTGACACCATGATTTCATCTCAGTGATACTGATTTTGGACTTTTGGCCTTCAGAACTGTGAGGGCATAGGTTTCTCTTATTTTAAGGCAACAAAACAACATGTGGCGATTTGTTGCAGCAGTCATAGGAAGCTAATACAGCTGATTCTCCAAAAGTATGGGTTGCAAAAATTGTTTGCAAGTTCACTTTTGTACATTGTCATCTTTCAGGAGATACCATAGTTAAGAATTTTCACTCTGGGTTCAAAGACATATCTGTTATATGACCCCTGGGCTCAAAACAGGCATCCAAACCATGTTGGCTTAGGGAATTGGGCAAGTTATTTAATTTCTCTAAGCCATTTAAAAAATATTATCACAGAGAAACATCTATCTTATAGTTTGTATCTAGATGGCCATGGCTGATGAGGATCTCTCTATGCGAGTGGTATTAAGTGCCTGTGAGAATATGCTTACCCAGGTTAGAGTGATATTAATGATGGGACCCAAACACAGTAATTCTTTAGGGTTGGGGTGCCACTTACCCCTCCACTCCTGGCATTCTGACTGATGGAACATATATTCAAGGATGACAGGTCAAAGAGCTAAAGTAGCAAAAAAGTTCTAACTCCAAGGTGGGACTCTGCTCAAAGCTGGCTCAAACCAGACGACTTAGAACTAATACCTAAGCGGGACCCCTTATTTCCTATTTTGAATTTGTACTTAGGGATATGCAAATTAAGACATATTCAGAAAGATGGGAGAGAACTGAGGGAGAGTGAGAGACAGAGATAGAGAGGTGTGACTGTGAGCCCAAAGAGTAGCCTGAGTCCAGTTTCCCAGCCTATTGCATGAGGAATATTGCCTCATCAGCACCATAAGTAGGAAAAAATGACAGAAGAGGCCAACCCCTGGGTGCTTAGTGCATAGGAATGAGAAATAAAGGAGGGACAGCCCTATATGAGCCCAGAAAGTGAAAAGAGGCAGGGAGTGGTAGAACTAACATCCTTGCCCACAGGTAAACACTAGCCTTGACTGATTGATGCGGGTTACAAAGTCCTGGTCCCCTTGGCCCAGTTTGAACACCATTCAGGTTCCAAAGCTCCCATGGGATTTGCTGAAGCCTGTTTTGCATGGTGAGTCAACCTTATCCTCTGCCCGGTCCTGTCTCTTTTAGTCCCACACAGGTGTTGATCCTAAAAGCACACCTTAGCAAACCACCTGCATGCAACTCTCCATTTCAGAGTCTTTTTCCCAGGGAATGGAACCTAGGAAACCTCCCTCACAAAGTCCTCCTTCACTCCTTCTCAAATGAAAATGGGCTTTCCTTCATCTGAGATCCTCCAACCCTTTCAGAAATCCTTCTAATGGTGCTGATGTACTTCCTCATGGAAACGTCTAGTCATGTTTTGCCTTCCTTATTAGATTAGAGGCTTTCCAAGGACAGGATCTATCTCGGACCCCTTCTATGTGTTCTCCATGCCCCAGCTTGTTTTCTTACTTATATAACAAGTGTTAGCTGAAACACTTATGGAGGTTGCTCATGATTTCCAGAAGCTGGAAATTCAGACTTTATGTGAACTTTTCAAAAATGTACAGGCCCAGCAAAGAAGGTCTATGAATTGAATTCACCCTGGGAAGGCCTCATATCTGTCATCACAAGGTATCTCAATAACCCCATTTAAAGTATGATTAGGGAGCATCCAGAGAAAAGCAACTCATTTAAGAATCGCAGTTTGTCTGCACAGATTAAAACGAGGCTTTCAAGCTTGATTACCTCCAGGTGTCAAGTAGCTAAAGAAAATAGGAAAAGTGTGTGTTTCTCTCCGAAGTGGCAAATGTAGGACAATTTTCTCTCCAAAGTGGCAAATGTAGGACAATTGAGTAACTGGAACCCTTGCCTAAGAAAGAGGGAAGGGAGCTGCTACTTAGCTACAGCCAATCTGCCATGTGGGGATGAGGGTTTAGTGTTGCCAAATCCTCCAGTTCTTTGTTATTTTTTTCCAAGAGAAGCTGAAATCCAGACTTTATATGAAAATTTCTAATCTTTCCAACATGTGCAGGCCCAGCAAAGCCGGTCTATGAATTGGATTCATCCTGGAAGGCAGCATATCTGAAACTCCTGGGCAGGACATGCTAGATGTTATGTAGCTTTGGTTTTCTGAATTGTGTGTTTCTCTCCAAAGTAGATGCATTTCAGGAGAGGATGATGAACTGTATTTATTTGGAAGGTCCTTGTATCTGCACATGTGTACTTGTATTCTTCACTGAGAGGCCAGAAGAGTGGTTGTGCGCTAAGCACAGTATTTGGATCATAATTTCCAGAATGTTTTAGGCGTCTCAGAGGAGAGGGTCAATACAGCCATAAGATAATTGTTGAGGCTTTGTTTTTAATGCCTCTTTTTTCACCTTTAAGATAAGCTGGTGAAATGGACTGTTTATTGAGGAGAGGCAACCGGGTCGTTTTGTGCCAGCATTGTTGTGTTTGTATCTCCAGGATGTGAACCACATTTTTCATGTAGCATATAGACAAATATATCTCTTTTTTCTTTCATCTGATCACTCCTGACATCTGTGCAGTAAATATGGATTAGATAAGGACACAGACACTAAATTTCTTTTGTTGCTTCTAACTTGTAAAAGGAGATTACTAGTGTGGGTAAGAAAAGAGACTTTTCTATGAACACCCTATTAAGGTGATATTGTAAATGAAGAAGACACTTTGAGTTCGTAAATGTGTGTGTGTGTTATCTAAGCTCAGAACATGTCTGTGGGTGTAGCATGTGTGTATCTGTGTGTGTGTATGAAGCACTCTGGTGCAAGTATTTAGAAACTCAATAGCCTAAGGTGCACATGCTAGGAAATCCTAATATCTCTCTGGTAAGTATTACATTTTGATTACCTAAAGAGAGAATTATTAGGTTAGTATCTGATTTACTTAACATGGGGCATTTAGTGTAGGTCTAAGCAAAGAATCTAAAAGACAAAGAATATAAGAGACAAATACCAAGATTTAGGATTTGTTCTACTAACAGTGTCTATGAAAAGTGCACAGAGAAGTCCCAATTTAAGGTAGCTCTTATTTTGTACAAAGGGAGAGAGATCACATCTTGGGTAAGCCTGTGAGTCCATTATCATTTACACAGAGCCTGGCTTATAAATATGAGTTACAGGTAGAGAATAGAGGTTAGGGATAAAGAACAATTGTATCTCTTATTAAATCAGTTCTAACCATTTACCTATTTAGATTAAGGCATCTTATTTTCAATAGAGCAAAATTTAATGTATTATTATCCAAAGGTGTCCTTACACTCTCTGTCCTCCATTATAATATGGAGATTTGATTTTAGCCAATAGTCTTTTAAAAAATAATTCTTTATTAATAACATAAAGGCATTAATCCAACTAATAGTTGCTTTTTTCTGTTTAAAGTTTATTTCTGAGTTACAAAGAATATTTCCCTTTTCCCCATGTTTTTAGAATTTCCTATATTCCCCTATTTAATCTTGGCTACCACAATCAGAAAGCATGAGGATGTTTTTTTCTTGCATCTGTAGTGGAAACCTTTCTCGCATCTGCAGTAGACTTAACCACTCCAGGCCTGTCAGATGCATAACTAACCGATTTTTAACTTGACTCTATATAATGATCATGTTAACTATTCTTTCTTGTTTCATACACAATTTCATTGGTACTGAAGATAAGGTATATACATGTCTATGAAATAGATCTATGTGTTAGGGTTCTTTAGATAAACAGAACCAACAGAAGAGATCTGTAAATATGAGATGTATGAAGGTGTCTCACGCAACCGTGGCAATGGAAGAGTCCAAAATCCGTAGGGCAAACTGTGAAGCTGGCAGCTTTGATGAAGGGTCTGGATGAATGTCACAGGAGAGGCTCGCTGGCTGAAGAAGCAGTGAAAGAGTCTCTCTTCTTCCGTAAAAGCCTTCAACTGATTGAATTATCTCAGTGTGGGAGATGCACCTTAGTTGTATGCAGAAGTTATCAGCCACTGATACAATCAACTGACTGATGATTTAATGTTCAATATCCTTGCAGCAATGTTCAGGCCAGTGCTTGCCTGACCAGACAACTGGGCATAATCACTTGGCCAAGTTAACACCAGAACCCAACCATCATAATCTATACATTTTATTTTAAAATTCTCTTAAAAAGCACCCAGACTCTAGTAAATAGTCCTCAGAAGGTTATTTTCTCTCAGTAGGGTTTTGTTGGGTCATGTCTTCCTTTTTAACAAGTGGAGTAAATGCACAAAGCAGGAATGAAAAAATTCGTTCAGAGTTGAAGAGAGAAACCTTCAGATTTCACTGCCCTTACATTTACAGTGGTCAATGTCTACTTTTCCTAAATGATATTTCTTAACAATTGATAGTGAATAAAGAAAAATCGCATATCTCTCATGAATATTTCTCAGCGAACGATAGCTGAAGAGTCAGATTATATCTGACCAGAGACCTTGCAGAGTCCTCAGAGTTTTACAGTAGCTATAAAAGGAAAGTGAAGCATTTGGTTTTAATGCTGTTGTCCCTTGCATTTTGTTCCAGACTAGCTCATTGTCCTGAAGATGAGTGTCTGCCTGAAGATAGTGACAATAAGGTACACTGGTTAGAGACCAGCAGAAGCCTTACCAATGTGGAAGGGCTTGCCCATTTTTGCCTGGACTTTCCATATTGAAGACCAGTAGAAACACCCTGGTGGCAGCTACTACTGTTGACCTCTCCTGGAAGTTCCTGAATTCAGGGATCATTGGGTTATGACTGCTTCAATCTCATCCTCAAGGTTTCTATAAAGAACGGTACCATTGGTTCAGGCTTTCACACTAAGGACTATGGCTCTAAGCTCTCACCTTGCTAAGAACTCACTTGACTCTTCCCAAGTAGCCAGGCTTTTGCCCTGATCACAACACTGAAACACCTTCCCCAGGATCAGTGACTCCAACTTAATACTCTGACAGTTTCTCACCAAAGTACCCCTAAATAAAGAGACTGAACATATGCTTCTTAGTAGGATCGGGGAGTAAATGGAGGAATTTGGGAAGCTAGCACAAAAGGTTGTGGCAATGGTTTCGGGGGGTCTATCTCAAACCTCAAAGTTTTAAGTTGTTGCAAATTACCTTATAAAGTCACCCCACGTTTTATGTCTTATCCTGAGACATACAATGCCAAATTATAAATGTGATACTTAATGCTAATATTCAACAATAGTATCTAATATTAAAACTATTTAATTAGTTAATACTAATATGGATATAGAATAGATTAATATTTTAAAGAATGTGACTTTTATTGTTTCCAGATATAATACTTCCCTTAAACAAAGGAGTAAAAATGATTGTTCAGGATGATGTGTTAACTTCATCCAGTGGCTCCTCCTACTTTTACTGCAGATATCTCCCCAGCCTCATATTCGCCACTGCCCAGAGGGATAACAGACATGTGATGAGAAACATTGTCTTATCACGTATGTGGTCTACTTAGCTTAATATTTCCTTAAATATTTGCTGAGAGGCTTGGGATTTTACCTATTTTATGCAGCTTCTACCTTTAACATTGAGCCTACATTTTATTCCTTCCCTCTTTAAACATGTCTATAAGGAGCAGAAAAGTAAAGTTACGATTAGGGGTATTGTCAAATGTAATTTCCCCAGAATTGGTTGCCAGGAAAAAGGAAGAAGGACTTCCAGAAGGGATTTTTGGAAGCAAGCTACTTTATCTTTTTTATAAACTGTGTGGAGATTAGAATTTCACACAAAATAAGAAAGTAAATCTAAAAAATAATAGGGCATGGTTAAATCAATATTGATTATTTAGAGTGAAAATGCTTTATGGGAGGCAGTAAAACCTTTTAGGATCCTAGGGGAAAAATATGACTGTAAAAGTGGAATAAATTACTATAGTTTAATCACTTGGTAAATAACTAAAATACCGTTGCTGGATTTATGGTGTCAGAAGAGCAACCTCCTATTAAATATAGAGTACATTAGTGATTCAGTGTGGATGGATTTTAGAGAGATTGTGTAAGTAGTCACTGCTGTCTCTACAGCTTGCCTTTAGTATTTCTCTTCATTATTTTCCCCTGCATGGGGGTATGTTTTAAAATGCCCTGTGTTTGTAAAACAATAAATTTTATTTAAAGGGAGTTTGTCAGATTCTGAAACATCTGTTGAAAAGCTTTACCTACCTGCAGATAATTGCTATTGAAACTGTTTATGACTCCAATTCACTTTTCTCCTTTCTAGCCATTCACCCCACAACCATATTGAACTCCAGAGTGCCTTGAGGTTATGGTTATAGATTTGTGCAAGGTGACAAAACAATGTATCTTCAGATATTTAATATTTTCTAACTTCCACCAGCATTGTGGCAGTAAAGCTTTGATCTGAAGAAGGAGAGAGATTGGGCAAGTAATAGGGCCTCATGTTTAAGCTATGCATTTGGTAAAGCTAAATATCACCTCTGATGACAAGGAATGCAATCCATTCCCATTCTCCCTCTCATCAACCCACTCTGCTAGGATCTTCCTTTCCTGGGCAATTCTGACATTTTGAAAACTTTTTCTTATGCTTCTTATCAAAATTATATCTCTTCTGTATAAATGGACTAGAAATACTAGCATAGATTTTCTTAAAAGTTCTCAGTAATCAACAAAATAATAATGTTTTAATGCACAGTTTATATTTTTATGAAAGTTTTTATATATTTAGTTGCTTTAACATATGTCATATTTATTATATATATTCAGGTATTTATATCAAAATAGCAAATATAAGAAAGTGGAAAATGTTAAGATCTTAACATATAGTGAAGGAAATATACAATTACAAAGTAGGTCCCTATGGTAGCTTGGAGCTATGTCCTCCAGTAAAACATGTTCTCAAACCTAATCCATTCTTGTGATATGGGCAACTGACTGAGGGTGAGTTTTAATCCTATTACTGAAGAGGAAGTGACAGGGAACAGCTAAAGCTGGAAGTCAGAAGAATCTGGAAGAGAAAAGAGGAGCCAAGAGAGGCCACCATGTGCACTGTGAAGTGTCAGAAAAGCCAAGGACCAAGGGTCGCTCAGTCTTCTAAGAGAAAGCATCCCCTTGTTGACACCTTGATTTTGAACTTCTCCTAGCTTCAAAACCTTGAGCCAATAAATTCCTGTTGTTTAGGCTAACCCATTGAATAGCATTTGTTTTGGCACTTAGGACACTAAAATGGTCCCTTATCACATTAATTTTAAGTGGATTGTGGCTTAAATCTAATTGTTTTCTCATTTTAAGAAAAACTTTGCATTTTTCTTATATGTGATATTATGTTTGCCAAATGACACAAAAACTACATGAGATTTCCCATATCTGAGTATGTCTATCAGGGTTCAACCAGAGAAACATAACCCTTGGGAGGTATGTATTGAGGTTTATTGAAGGAAATTGGCTTACAGGATAGAGGAGCTGTCTCGACAAGCCTGAAATCTGTAAGGCAGGAGGAAAAAGCATTTTGGAACTCTTGGGCACAGGCTCTAACTGCTGTCCTTAGGGGAATATCTTTTTCAAGGAAGCCTCAGCTCTGCTCTTAAGGTTTTTCAACGGCCTGAATTAGGCCTGCCCAGATTATCTAGACTAATCTCCCTAGTTAATGCCAACTGAATACAGATTTGATCAAATCTATAAAATACCTTTACAACAAATATAGATTAGTGTTTGATTGAATACCTGGAGATTATAGCCTAGCCAAAGATGGACATCAAAAACACCATCACACAGACCTTTTCTGATGACTAGAAAAGGCAATTAAATGTTGTTCGACCTGGGATTTACCTATTTTAGGACCAGACAATCACTCAGTGAGCTGGCTTGAATCTGTTAGGTACCCCAGAAAAGACTGTGTTCTTTTAATCCATTTTGCGGGGGCAGACCTGTTGTGGGTGGCACCTTTTGATTGGGTTGTTTCCTTGGAGATGTGACCCAACTAACTCAATGTAGATCTTAATCCTTTAACCAGAGTCCATTAAGGGAGCTCATAGAGAGAGAGAGCTTAGACAGAAATGCCCTGGGAGAAACAAGCAAGGACCCACAGAAGCCCAGAGACATTTTGGAGTGAAGGAACAGCAGATATGGCCTTGTGCCTTCCCACGTGACTGAGGAACCTCAGAAGCCATCGGCCTTTCTTCAGTGAAGGTATCCTCTTGTTGATGCCTTAATTTGGACATTTCCATGGCCTTAGAGTTGTAACTTGTAACTTAATAAATCCCCATTGTTAGAAGCTAACCCATTTCTGCTGCATTACATTTTGGTAGCTTTAGCAAACTGAAATACTTGGCAAACACCTTTACTACCTGTTTCAACCTATCACTGGGAAGACATTTGATAGATTCTTCCTATGGCACTGAGATAAAATTAGTTTTTTTTAAAATTATTCTACATGACGGCCCTTCAATTATTTGAAGGCCCACCTTTAGCTATTCTGTTCTTCCAGAACTGATCAGCCTCCTTGGGGACATGACAGGTGACTGAATGAGCTGAGATAACATTTGCAAAGTGCTCAGCTAGGTGGCCAGCCTATGAGAAGGACTAAATAAATAATAGATATAAAAATATGATAGTTGTAATAAATGCCATAATTTTAAGATAATTCTTTGCTTTTATTTGTTTATTTATAAAAATCCTTCTTAAAATGCTGTTCAAACCTGAATCAAGGACTAGAGATGTTGTATGATCACTTCAAAGTAAAATAAGGTGAACACTTTATGTGACCATATATAGCAGCTATTAATTCAATCTATGATGCAAATTTTGATGCCATATTATTAGCTGTTACTTATTTTGTGGTTAAAAATATCCCTAATCAATTTTCAATATAAACATTTCATGAATCTATTCTATAACTGTATCAATTGTTGAACCACCATTTAGGATTTTAAGATTAGCTTCATGAAAATTCATATCATAAAATGGAAAAATGAATGGCCTTGAATTCTGCCTCATCTACTCAGCAGTTTTATGACCTTGGAAAAATAACTTATTCCTTCTAAGCTTTCATTTCTTAATCTTTAATAGGGGTGAATTTGTCTGCTTTCTTGAATTATTGAGAGGATGACATCATTTCATGTATAAAGCATATAATTAAATGTACACTAATTACTATCTGCAAATATAATTTAAAATTTGCTCCATTTCCTCTTTACATTTGTAGACATCATTAATTTCATCATCACTTATAATTTTGATTTGTCATATACTTTACAAGTCATTCCTTCCAGTTTTCTGTTATTCAAAATTTTGCAAAGTGAACTGTTTATGTTTTCATTAACTAGGTCAATTTTAATTCTAAGTTCCCTGGGTACTGTGATGATTTTCATCCAATTTGATGCCAATAGCTTGATTTGATTTCATGTTATGCCAAATGCTCTAATTTTTTCTCTCTTTTACAATAAATTCATAAAACAGTATTTATTAAATGTTTAGTGGAAAGACCAGTACATTTTAAGTACAGAATTTCCTTGCCCATCCGCCTAAGAACAGAGAAAGTAATAATTTCAGTTATCTTCTGTTTGAATCAACTTGATCTCAAACTCTATTCGCATGCACAGAAGGAACCAGTTGTTCTTGTTTGTTTGCTTTTTTTCTTTCTTTCTTAGAGAAGTTGTCGGTTTGCAGAACAATCATGCATAAAATGCAGGATTCCCATATACCACCTTACTATTAACACCTTGCACTGGTGTGGGACATTTTATGGTCGAAGGGGAAAATGTTAGGCTGTATATATGGTAATGATAAAAGTTCAAAAGTAAAAAATGTATATTTTACATCCATGTAACTGTACAACACAAGTAGTAAGCCCTAGATTAAGCCAGGGACTATAGTTACTATTACAATTATAAAAATATGCCTTCAACAATTGTTTATTTTTAAATAAACAGAATGCTGACTAGCAACACTCAAAAAGAAATTGAGAAGCACTTTCTTGACCTAAATTCCCAGAGTCCTCCTTCCACGACAGGGATGCAGATGCCGGCTGCTTCTTACAGGAGGGTGGGACGTAGATTGTTCTCTGCTCTTTGTGCTGTGCTTGGACACTTGGAGCACCTAGCTGTGCTGTTTGAATTAAACAAGTCAAGGTACCAACTTGGCTAAGGAGAGCTCGGTGGAAATGTCAGTGTGGTCAATGAAAAGGAGCAGCTTTAAACTTCAAAAGCTTAAAAGCGATGTTAAACCTGGTAGGCGATTGATTGCCAGGTTTGAGGAGTTTTGTGCATAGACTTGAGTCAGCATGTTGCCAGCATCATTGACCTTATAAAATGTGCAGAGAGAAATCTCCATTTTATGGTAAAGAACATGCCTGTGTTTGTTTGTTTTTTCCCTGCCATGAACTGGTTTAAATCAAATCCCTTTATACTCTTGAGTCAATAAAAGCCTTATTGGCTTTCAATCATCAATTTTCACTGTTGTAATTAGGGTTAAAAATGTACAACCCATGTGAGATAAAAGAGAGGCCACTTTTCCTCTGCTTTCTTTCATGCATAGTTTGGGGCATTTAAAGCCTGATGGCATGGGGGGAACAGCACGGACCTAGTTAGAGACTGATGAGGCATGGCAGTGAGTTGGCAGCTCTAAGTAGTGGGTGAGCAGAAGGGAAACTACTGGGGTCTGCAAATGCGGAGGCTCCCGTTAACTCCCTTCTGTTCCTGCAGTACCAGAGATGACCTGAGGGGGCAGTAGACAAAGATGATGGCTTGGCCATCCTCACTCAGATCCAGGATGGCATGGCACTATTTGCAACCTTATTGTGTCTGTGATGTTCCTTGGAAATAATATATGCCTGATCTCTCTTAAAAAGGAGCAGACATGAACTGTAGGCTAAAGGGAAACTATTTTCTTTAAGGAGCGAACCAAGAACCACGGATCAATATGTTCTAATAACGCAATAATATTTAGTCATATGTAATATTGAATTTATTTATTTATTTAGAATCAGCTCTGTTTCAGCAGCTTATAAGATGGGTACTATTTTCATCTGTATTCCACATAAAGAAACAGACTTATGGAGTTTCATTTGCCCAAAGTTACGAACTATTAAGAGGTGCATTGAGAATTTAAACCCAGACCTAAACTTAGTCCTATTCTCTGCACTCTGCTGCCTACAGCAAAGTGAAGTGACCTTTACAAATGACTCCGCCAGCTCAAAACTCTTTCCTTCAGCTATAAGAATTTTTATTCCCCTCAATGTCCCTCATTCTATCTTGTACATGCTGCCTTCTCTGCTTGTCTCCTGCCTTGTCCAAATGCCTAAATCTCACTCACTATAGAAGAGCCATTTAAAACCAGTTTCCTCTTAGAAGTCTTCCCTTTGCCCAAAATTTAGGTCTAATGCCCTCCCTGTTGGCACTCACCGAATCCCAGGCTTATATCTATTATAAAACTGATTTCTTGGTGTTTTTCATATGACTCTGAGCTTCTCAAAAGCAAAGGACTTCATCTTTTATATTAAATCTCCAGGGCTTGCAGAATTCCCATCACATAATGGATACCTAGGGAATGTTAGTCAAATGACTTGAATTAACAAAGCCATGACCAAATATTTAATCCCATATGGATTTTCTTCTCTTCTTTGGGAATATCATATATATTTGTCATCATATGTAGCATATACTTGGCCTCATTGTTGTATCTTCTCTATACATTTTGATGTTTTAATGACTTGCTAATGGGCATAGAAGGAAGTCAGGCCAACAGAAAACTGAAATCTGGATGAAATTATTTATTTAGTGAAGCTGGACCACAGAGGAAAGAATTTTACCAAAGATGTCTCTTTCCTTTTCTATTTCAGCTCCTTGCAGAGGCATTTATGTGCTCATCTTGTTCAGTATCATCTTCCCCCCCTTAATGTTCCCTGTTTTGAGGCTGCATTGCTAATCTAGCATGAGGAGATGATTCTGATGAACTGGTGTGTCAAATCCGTCATCAGTGCTCCTCATAACACAGCTTCCATTTATTAAGCAGTTAGTTACTCCAGCTTATGTTTCCTTCCTTGTTGTCACCACTGCTTATGTTGTGCTTATGTTTCCTTCCTTGTTGTCACCACTGCTGGGCAGCAAAGTCCTGGCCAGGGAACATTTGTTCATGATGGTCTTAGCTACAGACCCTCAGTGGATTGATGCTGTGCCATAAACTATCAGAGAGCAATAGTCATTATATTTTGCATTCCCACATATTACAGAAGTCCTTGCTTTACATTTTTATGGCCATTGATCTGATTGGGAACCTATCTTGAAGTTTCATCATATAATATACTATATATATATATATATTATACACACACATAGTTTATGCACACATATACTTACGAACAAATTCATAAGCTAGTTGACTCAAGTTATCTTGAAACCTGCATTGATTTAATGGTATTTATGAACTGCATTTAGGAGTTTTTTTCCCTATTGACTGACAGAATACTTTCATGCAATCTGGGGTTTTCATACATATATTTTTAAAGCATACAAGGAACCGATTGTGTGATTCAGATTTCAGAAGTGCAATTACCGTACTGAAGAGCAAAGGACATCTGGGATGAGGAAAGGGACAACAGCAAACCAAATTAGAAGCATATTTATTTCCAAGCTTGATGGTAAAAGGAATGTCTAACATTCATACCTTGCTGTGCAAATCAATATCAATTCCCTTCCATTCAAAATGCTGGTATAGGTGTGAATATAAAATGATAACTACTTTACTATAGACTTTTGATGTTATCATGACAGCTGTATGATGAAGCACCTACAATCTAGGGCAGGTGAAACTTGGGCACAGTGAGGCACTTTTAACAGGATTTTACTATATATGTTTTGAGTCAGGTAATAAAATACAATTTCATATCATCCCATCATCATTTGTGCTGCTGACAGAATAACTTCTGCTTTGGGAAATTCATTGCTAGAAACCATCACTGGCTTTGTGGTTAGGGCCAGTGATTGAATTGAGCTTGTAATACAGGTAACTATAATTTACAGGTAACTAGATAATAGTATATGTGATGGTATCCATTTGGGGCATGCATTGTTAAAGGCTGGGGACCTCTGACAGGAAAAGGAACTGCCAAACTGCTTGTCTGGTTTTATTAAAAACTAGTCAAATCCTGAAAGATGTCTTTCCTTCCCTTTGTCAAAATAAGGCTGGATTCTTTTACAATAAGTGCTCTACTTGTATGCCCAGAGCTAGTTGTTGTTTAATTATGTATTGCTTAAATATTATCTTGACAGTGTAAATAATATATAGGCAATTGGTCTGTAATATTTGTAGAGCCTGGAAATGTAACATTGAGCAGAGCTTCCTAGACATGACCAAGTCTACATGTCCAGGACAGGAATCACAGGAATCAGACCAAGGTTATTACTTGGTGAATTCCAGGATAGGAAATGACTTCACTCTCCTTACTTTCTAGCCAGAATATCTATCTATCTATCTATCTATATCTTTGCCTACCTATCCATCCATCCATCCTATGATGCTTAAGTTCTGGTGTCAACTTGGCCAAATGATGATTCCCAGTTGTCTGGTCAGTCAAGCACTGGCCTGACCATTTCTACAAGGATATTTCATGTGTTGGTTGATAAACCAGAAGGCTGGTGTATTAAATCATCAGTCAGTTGATTGCATCAGTGGCCGATTACATCTGTCATCAACTAAGGTGTGTACCCCATAGAGATAATCCAATCAGTCTGTATCTTTTAAGTGCGATAAGAGACTTTTTCACTGCTTCTCAGCCATGGAGCCTGTCCTGTGGAGTTTGTTGAGACCCTTGATCGGAGCTGGCAGCTTCACAGCCTGTCCTACAGATTTTGGACTCTTCCATTCCCCTGATTGTGTGAGACACCTTTGTAAGTCTCACATTTACAGAGATTTCCTGTTGGCTCTGTTTCTCTAGAGAGCGCTAACTAATACATATCCATCCATCTATCCATACATTCTCCATACTGTAAACAAATGTGTGCTTGTTGAGAATACTTGGAAAATACAGAAAATTACAATGAAGAAAATAAATCCACTAACCAAACACAAAAGTTTGTATCTATCATTCAACTCTCATTCATCCATTAAATATTTAATAGGCACCTACTGTATACAAGGCAGCACTCCAGGTCTGAGAACACGGTCATGGACAAAACAAAAGTCCATATCTTCTTGGAAATTATCTTTTTAGTGGGGATGATAAATAAGCAAATAAATAATTCTTAGTTGCTGGATATTCCACACTTGGGAATATCTGTTTCATGTTCCAGGAGAATGAACTTTAAGGACCACATCGACCAACTCTGAAGTCCCCTGCACTCTGGGTGGGTTCAGAAAATGGAAAAAACTGAAAGGAGTTCAGAAGGTGGAAGGAGAGAGGTGCAGGATATTTATTCCTGTTGGGCTGTGGGTTTGCAGTGGCTTTGTCCCCATGCGAAGACCACAGCTCCTGTCCGGCAGCTCTCTTCTATAATTACAACTTTTTCTTCAGGGTCTGGTAATGGTTCTCTCCCTTTGCCCTTCATTCCCAAGAATGATATTGGCTTCCCATTATTGCTAGTTCTGGGATACTTTGTCATCTCTTGTTGATTTCCCTAAACTCTGCTCACATCCTTATAAGTAGTTTCTGCTTTAAACTCTTTTCAATTACTGTACTCTGTGTGCCATCTGTTTGTTTCCAGGACCTTGACAGATACATTTAGTATGCTACAAAGTTATAAATGATGAAGAGGAAAAATAAACAAGGGAAGGAGGTTTGAAGCACTTGAGAAGGGTTTGGAATTTTAGATGGGGTGTCCAGGGAAGACTTCAATGAGAAAGTAAGTTTTGCATGATAACTGAAGGAAGTGAGTGGGCACATTCCATGCAGAGAGAGCAAGAGAGCGAGTGAGGAATATAAACATTGATATAGCGCCAGAATAAAATCAGGTTGCTGCACATTGTGTACTGTAACTTAACACTGTGGGAGCATTTCCCCATGCATTCAGATATGCTTTTATTGCTCAGTTGTAATGGCTTAATGGCACTTTGTTTTAAGGTGGATCATAATTCGTTTAATTGAGCCCCTGCTTTTAGACAATTAGGTTGGTTTAACAGCTCCATTATTATAAATGAATGCTGTTGACAGTCCTAACTTTCCAATAGTATTTCACTGATTTCCAGGACCTCCTGAGCAACCTTTCAAGAATCAGTACTTTGCTCTTCCATGAAGTGGCAGAATGGAGTTGGTTCTGGCAGCTAATAGGGTCAGTCTCTGGGACAGATCCATCATTGGTGTGCAGGGAGCTGATTTTTCAAATGGATGTGCGACGCACAATTACCATATCGAACAACATGAAGCAGCATCTGGAGTAAGGGAAAAGATTACCATTAAAGAGAGTAGTAGCTTTCATTTTTCTTTTTTTTCCTTCCCTAGGCTGGAAGCTTGTGCAGTGAAATGGAAATGCGATATTTCTAACTACAGCCCTCTTAATCTAATGAATATTTGTACCTCCCACAAGGTCCCTTCAGGCTGATCAGGAAATGAAGACCTCCTGGAAGTGCTAGCCATGCTGTTTTGTTGGCTAAGCCCCTTTCTTTAGACAACTTTAAGATGCATAAATTTGTGGCAGTGTACAAGCATGCTCACACCATTGAGTTGGAGGTCAGTAGGGTTTTATTGCTATCTACGTTTGCAGTCCTGAGTGAAACATGTGAGGGGTGGTTTGATTTGCTTCACCACTTTGGCCTTGGTGTGCTGTAATCTGAGTTTCAGCCAATCTCCGAGAACATATGTCATTGACAGACTCTGGCACTCATAGAAGCACGGCTTTTCCAAGACCTTGAATCTCCTGCTTCTAATTTTGCCCTAAGACAAATGTATCCTGCACTGATCTGTTTCCGATCAATAAGAAATTAAGTAATATTTTGAGAATGTAATCACTTACACATAGATATTTACAAAATATTGGTTGCGATTGTAGAAAATTGTGTCTGAATCTCCTTTACATCCTTTATATTCCTTTCTTCCCCTTCAGCATCTCCCCACCCTGCCATCATTTTAGCCAGTGAGCTTATGTAGAAAGAGTCATCAAAAAGTTATGGAGAAGTCAGCCCAAAGTGAAGAGACAAACTCTGGTACTTGTTCTGGCTTTTAAAAACTTCTGTTTTCTCTTGTCCTTTTTCACATCTCAGTTACACCTCCTGAGATGCCAAATGCCAGCGTAAATATAAATGCACGTCACTAAGTTTCTCAGGCACTGACACAAAAGGAATCAACGATGGCAGCCTGTGTCGGCTCAGGCCAAGGGAGACTTCATTGTTAAGCCAAGTTTGGATCAAGGGTTTTTTCTCTCTGAGGAGCTTTGCTATCTCTTCCCAACTTTGGAGTGGATAATAATGACAGCTCTGGGGTCTGGAACACAGAAAGTGTTTATGTAAGCAAAGAAATCCCATATTCTCCTAAGTGATATCTTTACAAATATTGCTATTGCCTAGTCACAAATGAAGAGGCTTAGGCTCAGAGAAACCTAAAACTCCACGGCTCGTAAGTGTTGGAGCTAAAACAAAAATCTTAACATACAGAGGATTCACAGTAATGACCACATATGTAGTGTCCCATGTCACATTGTGGCGACTCCAGAGAAAGTTGGAGTACCAAACCAATCTTAAAAGTTCACAGTAGACACAGTGAAGTCTTGTGCTTGAACTCCCCATAATGAGCGAAGAGGTTCCAGAAAGTTTCTAATTCATTCTCTCTAGGTTTGCCTTTTGTACAGAAGGAAACAAAATGCACACACACACACTTTCCTGAATATAAAATTTACTGACTCTAGTTATTATGTTTTCTGCACTTTACATGTTGCCTTAGAGTTGCTCTTCATAGACCGAAATAACAAACACGTTCTGTCATTATACAAAATTATTGAAGTGACTTTAGTTCACGGAATATTCCAATTCTTTGCTGCTGGGCCTTTTCACATGCCTTCCTTCTTTCTGGACCATCTACCAGACCCCTAATTTCTTTCCCATAGTTACCCTCAACCCTTGTATTTATGCTTATACGTCGCTCGACTGATTTCTATACATTCCGCGGTTCTCAAGTCAGTTACCACTTCCTCTATAAAACCTGGTTTGACATTTGCAGCTAAACAGCTCTTTCTCCTCAGTATTTCCATCACTCTCCAACTTCTACCCATTGTAGAACTTGATTTTAGTGATGTAATTGTCTGTTTACTTCTTTATATTTCCCTCTAAACTGAGAAAATATGTCGGTAAGGATATTGTCTTGCACGTGTACAGCTGTATCTCTAACATCTTTTGTTGATAGTTTTAGCCGTCAGTCAATAGTCAACAAGAAGTTGGGTCCCTGAGTTTCGCAGTCCACAAAGAAACAAATTCTCCCAACCTGAATGAGTTTAAAAATGGATTCTTCCCAGTCAAGCCTCCAGTAGAGAATATTACCTGCCCAACAACTTTGATTGCAGCCGTAGGACTTTGAGCAGCAGACTTGGCTGATATCTGCCCAAACTCTGACTCATAGAAACTTGGAGATGAGAAATGTGTATGTTACTCTAAGTCACTACATTTGTGGTGATGGGTTATGCAGCAATAGAAGCAAATATATATATGAACTGAATAATCTATTTGTCACACAGTTCTTCCACAATTGCTTTTCTGACTATGTCATTCATTTTGCCATAAGGAACCCTTTCTAGTTGGAAACTTTACAGAATCACTCCTTTATTCCATTGCTATGGTATCTCAGATGAATTTTCAGGCTTTTCCAAGTCTTCAAGGCTGAAAGCCAAACACAGGATCATACAGTAAGACAAATGGCTCCATGATAATGTGATAATGGTTTTACTTGTTGAGAGCCTTCTGTGGACAATACTGCCAGGAAACCTTTCATGAAATGCCCCAAACAAACTATGAACCAGGTAACATCATTTCCCCCATTGTACAGATAAGGCAGTAGAGGCTGTCAGATTTTAAGTAACTTGTGAGAAATAATGCAGTCAATCTTAGAGCTGGGATTCAAACCTAGATCTATTCTAATGACAGATGCTGTTCGCCCTCCTATGGGAGGGTTTTGATAACTGGTATCTCCTGCTGTCATCACAACTTTCCAACATGCCGTTTCTTTTTATCTTTTTTTTCCAGAACCTGTTATAAATTTAATAAATCTAGGCTGGCCACATTTAAGAGAATCTCCTGCCATGACTAAAGCACCAAAGATCAAAGACATGGACTTCTGTTCCCAGAAACCAGGGTCATATTCGCTTTCATTATGATAGACTGAAGTTTCTGAATGTTTGCCTTGGAAACAAATGGCATGTGTCTATCTGCTTACTTGTTATGCAATGACCTGTTCTTATTGTATCCTGTTCAAAGAAAAATGTTAAGCAGAAGCAGGCAGAAGTCTTTTTACAAAAAATATTAAAGGAGACTAGCTAGTACCAGAAAAATTGGGGGCAGATTAATTTTTTTCAAGTAATAACTAATGCTATCTAATGCCTGGGTAGGAGGTCCATTTGTCAAGCGGCGTTAGTGGAGGAAGGTGATCTAGCTCTCCTTTTGTGTCTTTGGGAAGCAATACATCTCTCTGTTTATCCCCTATATAACTAATTCAGGCCTTAATTGTCTTAGGTAAGGGGTGGAGAATTAAAAAAAATATAAGTTTAAATGACTCTGGGAACATGCATTTATTACTGTGACAAAAGCACCGTCTCTCTCCATCTCCAGTTGCTGCATTGTTACAGTGCATCTCATCTCCAATAAATCACAGAGCCTGGGATCCGGTCCCTTGGCTGAGAACAGTGCCAGAAATGGATGCTGGAGGTGGCCTAATAGAGCTTTCAGATTAGGACTTCCATTTTGACCGTGTTCTAAGCAAGATGTATATCTAACTGTGAAATGATGTCTTTTTTTCTGGACGTGGCCTTAATTCTCCCTTTCCTCGGGGAGAGTCTATGGGCTTTTCCCAATATTTCCAGAAATGAAGTGAAAGATGCCAGCTTCATCCTAACAAAATATAATAGTAAAAATAATAATGCCTGCAGCAGACACTGCTAGTGCTCCAGCCAGATCCCCTAGGATAACTTTTACTCCTTCTATGTCTCCATACCCCTGAGCCCTCTGGCCCTTCCTGCCCTCCCACCCCCATTTTCCTGTTGCTTTGCCCCTGGGATATTCTAGTCCCTCTGTCTGCTCTCTCTTTGTAGAGTGCCAGAAAGTCCTATGATTTTGCATTCACCCACCCACAGCCTTTCTTTTTAGGCTTTTAATTAATGTTGAGTGGTGCAGGACTACGAAATCTCATCTCCTTTTCTTGCCTCAAGGGGAGAGTGGTAAACTCTGAGGCTTAATTTATGCTTTAGTCTTTTCTTGAAGATCAAACTGGAGCTGAAACTTTTCTTGAAAATGCACCTTTGCTTTATTGCTTCTCTTTCCTTTACAGCTTTCACCATTTACTTCCATTTTTCTCTTGGGAACGTACATCTTTGTCTCCGGGTCTGCTTCTGAGAACCATACCTAAGACAACCCGGCAACCTTTTATTGAGTCATTACTGCTGGCCAGTAAAAAATCAAATTATTTAGTTCTCGCAAAAGCTCTTTGCAGTAAATGCTGCTTTCCTCACTCTTCAGAACAAATTAACCATTTTTCCCAAATAGCTAGTAAACGTTACAGCCCAGGTTTGAATATAGAGTCATTCAATTCTGACACCTTTTCCCTGAACCACATGAAATCAGCCTCTCAAAGGTAAAAGTCTGATTTTTGGAGTCAAGCGCTCCATCGTAAGATAGTAAGTTGCCAAGGTACTGATTTATAAGTTAGAATATCAGGATTTATATCACGGCTCATTTACTTGATGCAGGAATCTAGGCAAGTTGTTTAATTTTTCTCAGCATTCATTTTTTCCTTTGTAAAAACAGAGAAACTAATATCTGCCTCCTTATTCTCACTTGGTTAAAATTAGGATAGAATAATACAATGAAGGCGGGGATTGTTTTGTAATGTAAAATGTTAGAGGAAAGATCATAAGCTTTTTTTGTATACTTCAGTTTCTTGATGCTTTTTGGTTGGAAACTGGAAAAGTAAATAGCACATTTTTGAATAATAAATCTGAATAATGGCAAGGTATTAATAACAGAGTGGTACATGGGAACCCTGGATTTAGTGTAAAATAGATATTAATGTAACATAAAATATTAAAGGAAAGAACATAAGCGTTCCTGGATTTAAGGACTAACTTAAGAACTGATTGTGGTCATGGGATAAATAGCTCAACTCTGTGAGCAGTGTCTGCCTCTGTAAAATGGGCATAATTCTGCCTTATTTATAAAGGTGCTAAAACGAGATGAAATAGGTCGCTATGCAAATCCTGCTATGAAGGTCAGCTGTGCAGTGCCTGACAGAGGGTCAATAGTCACTACATCTTGACTATGGTCACCCGTTTCTTTATTTCCCTTCTCAAAGTAGGTGCCTGGACATTTCCACAAATAACCTGGAAATGTCATTTCTTCCCGCAGCCTCATGATCAGAGAGGGAATGGGTGTGTACAAATTTTTACTGTGATTTTCTTTGCTTTTCTCTGTTCACTGCACTTCCATTTTTACTCTTTTCATGTATATTTTATTCCCAATCAACGTCAAAAACCTTATGCAAATAACTTGTTTGTTTTTATCTTCTTCCTTTATCTACCCAGCTCAGTACTTTTATGACGCTTGATCTTTTTCTCACTGACTTCTGTTAATTCTCATTCGTTTTAAATCAGGCACCAAGAATAGAAAATATGTGGTGTGTGTGTGTGCGTGTGTGATTTGAGTGGCAAGGGGTCTGGACCAGGCTTGGGGTTGAATCCTTGCATTTGGGCATCTGTGCCCATGACCAGTACTTACTGCCTGGGAAGTATCATGACCATCCAGAGATAAGGCCTTGAACGACCATTCAAACTTATTTACAAATAGGGCACTTGAGAGAAGGAAAATGGCTTGTTCAACGCAAGAGTCTAGCACATTTTACCACGGATCCAAAGCTCTTTAGCCAGGCTTTCTTTGAGTGATGCGAGGGATATAAAGTAACTAACAGAAGACATCTTTTCAAAAAATATGACTGGTTTCTATTCAGGGTACATTTGAATAATTTGTTTCTTATGCCCTCTTGCAGCTGTTCAGGCTTTCTGACGATGCTCCTTATTTTATTTACATCTTGCACTTGGGCAATTCCTGACATGGTCATCCTTGCTAAAGATTGGACAGCTGCACAGAGGGCAGTCAGCCTGGCTTTGAATTTTACTCTGCCTTGTAGGAATTGCATGTACTTGGAAAGTTATTTCATCTCGCAGTATTTTTTTTTCCATCTGTAAATCCAGAATAAATATGCTAGAATACTTTTGGTTCTCTATGAAAGTAAGGATGGATATAAAGCATTCCAGAGTAAGGTGGGTTGTTTGGGGAAGTTTTAAAGAGTTTTGAAACCCTGGATAGTTGCAAAATTGCTATTTACTTCTTTCTTAAGTAAACAACGTTAAAAAAAATATCAGATCAAGCTGTTTTACTTGTGTAAGAGAAACAGTTTTATCAAGATAACGGGGGAACCCCTTCCTGTCTCCCAGCTTTCACAGGAGTACATCTCGCAGTGGAGAGTATGCATAATTTATTTCCTTTGTTCTTGTACTCCAGGAGCCCAGTGAGCAGTTTTTATATAGTGCATTTGGGGAAAGTAACCTTGTGAAGGGTGTTATTC
The DNA here is from genome assembly GCF_023851605.1 of Tamandua tetradactyla. Lineage (NCBI taxonomy): Eukaryota > Metazoa > Chordata > Mammalia > Pilosa > Myrmecophagidae > Tamandua > Tamandua tetradactyla. The sequence continues at coordinate 119,033,156 of NC_135334.1, read as the reverse complement.
TTGTTTATCTCACTTTGACTTTGTGCATCACTGAGCCTCTCCATTCTGTGGTAAATGGTAAATCATTCCCAAATTTACCCCTATAGTAAATAAATGGAGGAGAGGAATCTTTTACTTATAGATAATCTAGTTTGTGTTGTGAATTGCCCTACATGCATTATATATATTATTTCGTTTAATTCTCACCACAATTTTGTGCTCAACATTATTACCACCCGTTAGCAGATAAAAAAACTGAAGATTCACAACAATTTTCTGTAAAGGGCCAGGCAGTAAGTATTTATGATTTTGTGGGTCCCCTCAGGTTTCTGTCTCAACTATTCATTCCAACCTGCTGTTGTCATGTGCAAGCAGCGATGTGTGAATGAATGGGGATGGGCATATTCCGGTAAAACTGCATTTACAAAACCAAGCAGCATTTTGGGTTTGGTCCACAGCTTGCAGTGTGCCAAATCCTGCTCTTCAGTGATTACAGAGTAAAATCAGTATCTTCATCAATGTTGTCTGTATACAGAGCCCATACCCTTTGCACTGATCTCTACTGTCTCCCTAAAAAGTTTGAGGCCAAGAAAGGAACCCAAATGTAGTCTGGTAAATTGTAGGGTCTCTGTTTTCTGAGCATTAAGGATCAACCACAGCTTGTGACAGGCACCAAGTGCACTCTGGAGCCCTGCCTGGGATCGAAGGCCTTGTGTCTGGAAGGAAATGGCCCTGTTCTTCAGGTGGGCCTTGCCTGTGGCCCTATTTAGTGGTGACAAATGTGGCTCTGATGGGCCAGGTGCACTCTGATTGGGCCTTGGCACTCTCCGGATGGGACGCAGCGTAACATGCTGAGATGGGCATCATCAATGAAGTTTCCAGAGGGGCTTCTTTTAGAATCACCCTAAATTCACGGTCCATTAGGCAAGGAACCTGGCCTTGATCAAAGGTGAAGAAAGTCCTGTAGCCAGGGCTCAGAGCAAGTAAAGGAGATACTGGATGTAGCCAGTGCCTCTCAGTAAAGCCATACTCCATTGGCTTTGAAAAATAGCCCAATTATCCTCAATTTCAGCATGCAGAAACATGATGCAGCAATGTGACCTCATACCATAAATCCCACACACATAAACACTTCCTGTGCAATTAGTTGTTGCTCTAAATTACTCTCATCCAAAAGAAATGAATAGTCAGTTCTATCCGTCACCCAGGGGAGACATAAAGCAGTTGCAGAGTATGACCATTCTCTGCTGTCTCAGCTGTCAAAGACGAGGGAGTTGCTTTTCTAGTTCAGTGAACGTGCCAGCTACCAGAGGACCTGTAATAAAGCACTGTTACAGAAAAAATTTAGCCATTTGTAGTTCATCAACAGGATCTTGCCAGGTGGAAGGGTGGAAGAAAAGACCCTGGGATTCAACATTAGGACACCTGGTTTCTGTTTTCATATAGGACCTTGGGTAGTTGTAGAGGTGAGAGCTCCTGACTGGGACTCAGGTGACTTGCTGTAGCTCTCAGAGCTGTAAGCTTGATGGGCCTGGGAAGGGTCGCTTAATGTGGCCAAGATGGCTCTATTTCATGCAAACCCTGAGCACACAGCTAGTCTGCATTTCCCAGCCAACTGGGCAATTTGTCTGGTCATGTGGCAGAGCTCTGCCCAGTGGAAGGTGGGCAGAAGGGATGAACGAATGCCACTTCTGGGTGTAGACTATAGAAACTGCTCTTCATCTCTCTCCCTTTCCCCCTCTGCAGGTCAGGTGTGGGGCATCCTTTGGGGACTTTAAAAACCCTAGAGGCTGATGGAGGAGCCTGACTCCCTGCGTGGAGCAAGACCCATTTCCTTTAACTCACTTGTCCACCAACCTCTGTCTGTCAGCTGCACTTTATACATGTGCATTAAACCACTGAAATTCCTGGATATGTCTGCTAGAGTGGTCAGTGTTCAGTTAGCATCCTAATAACACCAGCGGTGATAATAACAAGAGATACTGTGGAGCCCTTGCAATAAGAAAGGCATTAGGCCACCATGAATTATTCTTAAAATCTTTATAACAGACACTTCGAGAGAAGTTCCATTATCGTTCCTAATTTGTAGTTGAAGCTGAGGTATACAAACATTAGGTATCTTGTCCAGTCTCACAGAGTGAATATGGTGGAGCTGTGGCTGGCTTGAAACCTCGGTTTCCTCATTTTCATAATTAGTATGTTAATATCAGTCCCACTTATCCAAAATGTTATCTCATGCATCACGTGGGGTTAAGGTATATAGAGGGTACTTTGTGGATGAAAAGTGGCAGGTATTATTGTTAATCTCTTGGTGCCTCGGTTTTTATAGCTATAATATTTGTTCTACTTAATCACTGTTTTTTTCAATGCAATAAGACAAATCATTTATATGTCTGTGTTGGAAGGCGCTGTGGCCATCAAACACTCTTTCTCATATGAATGACGTTTAGTGGTAATAATTGCAAGATAAAGCAGTGGGCATGAAAGGTGAGCAAAAAGAGATGCAGCAGGATGAAAGCACTTGCAAGGTTTTTCCCTTATTTCATCCACTTCTCCTGTGCTTCCTCAACTAAATTCTCCCAATGGAGAAATTCATCATCCTAGCACCAACAGTGAGATGACAACACTGAATGACCCCATCATTTGTCAAGTGACTGATGTGGTACTTAGTCCAAGCCAAGGACCAGGTTCTATGGCTTTTCTTTAGGCTAAAGACAGCAAATTGCTACACTACCTATAAGCTGGTTTTGAAGTTCAATTCAAATTTAGAAGGGAAGAATCCATGACAGATTATTGAAATACATTTTTATCTTATCTGCCATCTAAGTCTTAATCCAAAGGTAACAAGCTAAAGGGTCCTGGACGTCACTGACTTTCAGAAACGCTTTGTTGAACTCACAGTGTTTCATTCAGCAGTGTTAAATTGGTTTCAGGAGATTTCATACACACATAAAACCACACACACTCACACAGTGTGGTTCTTGGCAATAAGAAAGATAAAGAAACTTTGGGACAATGTTCCTATGTGATAAGCTGGAACTGAGGAATGCTGCACAACTAGATAAGGTCTTCTTTGCCACAATTTTCACCACTCTCTATTGCTTCTCAACATGGTGGCAAAATGTCAGATCCCCTCTATTCCCTTCTACTGTACCTCTTTCTCATTTACAATGGTTTTCTGGCCTCTAGACTGAATTTGCTATTCCCACTTTAGAATATGGCTTTTCTAAAAAGAGAATATTTAGTGCCATGAATAAAATTAAATCCCTCCCCTCTCTGTTGCTTGGTTATTGAATAAACCAAGTTTTCCAAGGCCTTTTCAGGTATTGTTCATTTGCATAGAACATCCTCCTTTACCACCCTTTCTCTGCTTCAGTATCTGCTGTTCATCATTTAAGCCTCACCTGTAATATTAACTCCTCCAAGAAGTCTTCCATAACCTCAACCCTCTCGCCAGGCTGGGTTGGTATCCCTTATCTGTTTTCACAGAGCACCATCTACTCATTTCTGTCAAGAGACTTATCATTGCAAGAGTTGATTTATTTGTCTACTTATCTCACTAAAGCATAAGCTTGGAACCTCTCCTGGATATCAACTGCATCATGCTCTATCCAGTATCCATGCTTTTGCATATGCTATTTTCCTCTTTCTAGAATTCTCTCTCTCCTACTTGCAGCTCTCTCCTTGGCCAGGTAAATGCTAGTTATCTTTCAGGGTATCTTAAGCACTGCCTTTTCAGTGGGACTTTCTATGAACCTTCAAGCTGGCCTTGGTTTGTCCCCCTTATCTATACTCCAGGGTGCATTTCTGGCCTATAATACCAATCACGATGTGCTCTGCCTCTTATACTGATCAATACCTACTTAACATCAGAAAAATTTTTGAGGGGAGGAAAGGGTCTTTATTCTCCATACTTTTAGCATTAAGCACTATGTCTGGGGCATAATAGGTTTACTATATGTTGACCGAAGGGTAAAAGGAAAGAGTAAATGGAGAAAAAAAAGAATTTACCTAAGATAGAACGGGCTCTCACCCAAGTTCCAAAGTGTTGTCTCCTACCGTCTTCTTTTCCATTCTGCACCACGTGAGCTGTGTGCTCACTAGTCATATTGATATGACCTGACCAGGCTCCCTTCTCTATCTTCTAAGCATCATGAGATCTTTACATGGAGCCTTATTTGGTAAAACAATCTCTCAGTGGTTCTCTTTATGGTTTCAGTCTCCATGTCCTGCCTTTGAAAAGGTTTCAGTTTCCATTATTCTAGGATAAATGTCTATTGTTCTGTTGTAGAATTTAGGACTTTTCATCCCTCCTTGTCCACCAGACTAGCACCACCTGTTTCTTTTATCAGTCCAGTCTCTATAATCATTAAGGCTTTTTTGGACTTGAGTGCAAAAATCCATCATGAGAAGTCTTAAGCAAAAGGGAAATGGATTAGGAGTTTATACCCAGATGTTACACAACACAAGTAAGTGATGGACGATTCACATGTGAGCCTGAACCTGAGGAACAATTGCAAAGACTTAGGGGTTATCAAAATGCTCTTTTTACCTTTATTTCTTTACCCAACAGCTCTAGCTAATCAACTTAATTCATTAGGTCCCAAGTCCAAAAATCTTAGGGAAGAGCTATGATTAGCAGTTTGATTATGGTTTGTCTTCTGTAGACCAGTCAACTCAGCTGAAAGTAAGTGCTGCTTTATAAAATATGGGGAGATGTGGGAAGTAGAGGAAGAGCCAGAAAAGGCAAAGCAGTTATATCTATTAACTTTCTCAGTTAGATATTTGGGGATTGGTTTCGTTTCATTGACAGCCATTTATTGCATATCTACCTTGTCTAGACACACAAAAAATGCAGCAATGAATAAAATAGATAAGATAATGACTTTCGTGAAACTTATAATTTTTCTATTCAACAAATATTTACTGGGGACCTGCAGTATAAAATAGAGTGTACTGGAAACTATGATAAGGCGAAAGTGAAAGATGCAAAGATTCATACATGATCTCAGCCCTCAAAAAGCTTATAAGCTAAATGGAAGAAAGGATATTTGAACAGGTAAATGTTCACTGGTCAGTCCATTTGTTTCATCAGACATGCACCGAGGATCCAGCCTACGTCATTGTTTTAGACATCGAGGATATCAAGATGAACGAGGAATAGATCTGGCTATTAAGATGTTCCTAGACTAGAATAGGAGTCTGACATATAAACAGTAAGTTCAACCTAGGATAATCCAATACTTTCTGACAAAGCAGTATGAGAGGAGATGCATATTTGAAGTGAAGTTTGTGCTTCAGATGAGTTCAGGAAATAGAGTATAGTTGCCAGAAAAGTCTACATAGAAAGAACAGATTTAACCCTGATGGAAGTAGCTGGAACAAAGATACAGAGGCAGGAGCACAGATGTTAGATTCAGAAAATGGTGCGGACAACCATTCAAGAATTAAAGTTGGAAATTCAGCGGGGACCAGTTTATACCATGTTTAAGAAGCTAGAGTTTTTTTTTTTTTTTTTTGCTTGACAGGAGAAGTCACTTTTCTTTCTTTTTGAGTAGGCAGCTGCACAATCAAAGCACATTTTTAAAATAAATAGCACCAAGATGGGCTACATCTTGATATTTCTATTGGTAGAGGGGATGGGGTGCTAGTTGGGAGATGGAAAGAGAATAAAGGGTGAATTTGGAAGTTGCCATAAAATTAATAATTTTCTTCTTTAATTTGTATTGCACTACATAGTTCCTGGTGGATTTAACTTACATTGTACCTTTCTGAATTGCCATCTTTCCAATTAAACTGCTAGCTCTTTGAAAATAAGGATTGTTTTGTTCACTTTTGTGTTTCCTGGAGCCTAGCACAGAGTCCAGTTTAAAGTAGTTTCTAAATAAACGAATAGATGCAAAACTTGATGGATGAATGAGTGAGTGATCAACTGAATTGCTCCAAGAGAGGACTCCAACATGCCCCGTACCTGACTGTCCCTAGGGAAGGTTGAAGTCTTGAGTATCCTAGGGTGATGACACATCTTGTGCAAATATTGATTCTACTGCTTTTTAAATGTTTGAACTTGTACGAGTTTCCCTATTTCCTTAGTCTCTAATTATTTTAATTTCTGCAGAAATGGGGCCAATATTCCTTACTGTTTTACCATTGTAGTGTAATGATGATAAGGAACACTGTACACAAAGCACTTAGCTTGTTACCAGCACAAGGTGTTCACTCTTTAAATGGTATGGCTTAATATATTTTCGATAGCCTGTTAGTGACAGAGCTAGAAATGATCTTTTGCCCTTTCTCATCCCTTTATTGATTCATTCATAACCTATTGTTCAGTCAAAAGTATTTATAAATGTCTGTTACTTGCTAGGCACAGATGATACAGGGTGAAAAAGATACAGCACATTTTTGTCAAAGAACTTATCATATTATGGAGAAAACGAGTAAACCTACAATGACAATTCAATGGGTGAATGTTACTCTGAGTGATGTACAGGGTCCCAATTTTTAACCAAATCTGTAGGGTGAGAGAGAGAAGAATAGTTCAAGGAACCAGGAGTTAATTGGTTTGCATGGAGCTTCACTCAGGTACAAGGGCCAGCAAGTCATGGGGGGTTGGTGAACTTGTCATTTTTCACGATGTTGAGAAGGATTCCTAATTTCCCCACTGTCCATCACCTCAACCTCCAGTGCCATTTACTTGGGCCTCACTCTTCAGGACCTTTTCTGACTGCAGAGCAACCTGTGTCTTAGGAAGTGCCAAGGATGCCCAGTAGGCTTTGCCTGCAACTCTAGAAGGCAGTTTGCTTTGCTAGAATCCAGGTGGCGTCATGGACTTGCCTTTTCAGCAGAAGAAAGCACCCAGCTGAGACTGCAAGTCTCATTCCTCATACGTGCATTCTCTAGGAGCAGAATAAGTAGTTCCTGGCTGGTGGCATTAAAAATCAATATTTGTCAGTCTGTTTGAATATGGGAGGTCTCATGCCAGCTCTGCTAGGAGAACCTGAATAGAGTCAAGAATCAGACGCATCAGTTGATTTCACTAAGCATTGAGGGTCTTTAAAAATTCAAGGTGGTTTTTCTCAAGGTTTTGCTTTAGCTCCCCTAATAAAATAATCTTTTCTGTTTTTAAAGATGGGGTTGTATTGTCATGTTTCACCATCCACTCTTCTACTACCTTCCATGATATCATAGTTTGGCCAGGTTTGGCACCAAAGAGCTGTTCCATTCTGCGTGCTTATATTTGGAGTGCGAACTGGGAAAGTTGATTTCTTCACCCTTTCCTAGAGTGAGTGAGGTAAGCAAAACATATATAAGTCAGAGTTAAAAAAGACATGATTTCACCAGCCTTGCCTTCCAACCTATGAGAAAGAGAAAACAAATAACTCCAAATTAGGCTATATTAGATCTGACACTGGCCTGAGAAGTAGATGTCACCCTCTGGTTTGTCCCACTGATTCGGCTCTGGCCTCTGTTAGTGGCCTTTGTCAAGTGACATTTCTTTTCAGAATGCATGCTGTCATTAGTCTGGGTCACCCAGCCTCAGTGTTTCTGTACATGCCTGGAATAGGGGCCAGTGACACATGCTCCTGTTTCCATCCTGGACAAGCTAAAAGACAACTTCCATTGGCAGCCCCTGATACGTCTGAGACCAGCCAAAAGCAAATTGCATTTTCTAAGGGGCTAGCAAATCTGATGAGGGCTACTGACACTTGTTTGGCACTTGATGTGTGCCAGAGGCTTTTACATGCAAAGATTATTGAATCCTCACTACCACCCAATGAAGCATGAGCTATTAGCTCTCTCTCTTTTTTTTATGAAATGATGAAAATGGCTCAGAAAGGTCAGTGATAAAGGGGACAGAGTTGAAACCTATTCTTTGATTAGACACATGTAATTTGGGACACAGATTTAGGCTTCACCGCTTAATAAGAGCCTTACTTGCTGTGTTTTCCTGGGTGACCTATTGCATGTCTCTGAGGCTCAGATTCCTCGCCTATAAAATGGTGATGTAAGATTTCTTTCCTCTAGAAATCTTGGCACATAATAATCTAGGTGCTTGACATACTAGGTTATTAGTATATTATTAGATTGAAATCAGAAAAGTTAGGGTCTGATTGTGGCTCTCTTATTAGCTTGCTCTTTAACCTTTGCTTAATTATTTAATATTATGGTCCTATATTTAATGCAAATTAAGGCAAAAGGAAAACTCAAAACTTCAATAAAACAAAAAACAAAAACAAATAAAAGCAACACAGTAAGATAAGGGGTTTAAATTACTTCACCAAATTTTCACTAGCTAATATTCAGTCCTTTTAATCTCCATCTACTATTTGAATGTGCTTACTAATGCTTGATTTGTTTTCCTGTTTTTAATCATATATATATCTATCTATCTGAGCATGTGGCACACAAAGTAAATATTAAGCCAACACTAGAAAAACTAACCAGAAACAAAACAGTAGTAAATCTTAATGACTCTATGCTTTCATTAGCAGTTGAGGCTTTATCTTAGGTAAATGTTCAATTTCCAATAACTATTTTTTGAGTATGTACAATAACTCATGGAGCACAACTGATGCCTTCTTGGATCCCTGGAGATCTGAGAACTCAATCTGGACACCAGAGGACGGATCTCGCCTAAGGTCGCAGTTGAGTGAAAAGGGTCTTTAAAACCCCAGGCCTGCAGTTAACTTTTGAGGTTGTTTTCCCCGAACTTACCATTTTTTTTCCTTCTAATTTCTGCTAAACTGGTTCACCACTGCTAGCATTCAAGCACTCTGATTTTCCCTCCCTTCTGGATGATATGCATTCTAGACCTTTGCTGCTCAAAGTGAGGTCCAAGACCCTCGGTATTTATCTGGCAGCTCCTTAGAAGTGCTGACTGTCAGGCCCGCCCCAGATCTGAACCAGAATCTATACTTTAACAAGATCCCCAAGTGATTTGTCTGTACACTAAATCCGAGAAGCACTGGATTAGAATCCATCTTACAACTCGACATGTAACAGTTCCCTAATAATTTTTTTTTTTTTTTTTACATGGGCAGGCACCGGGAATCGAACCCAGGTCCTCTGGCATGGCAGGCACGCATTCTTGCTTGCTGAGCTACCGTGGCCCGCCCCCTAATAAATTTGAATTGCTAAATCTGTTGCATTGGACAAGTCATTCAACTCCTGGAAACTGCAGTAAAACAGTGATAAAGGTGCCAGCTTGTCTCACCTGGAGAATTTGCTGTTAGTCTTAAGAATCATAATGTCATATTCCATAAACCTGTCAACTGATGTACAGCCACAGTGCATATTGTTTCATAATTATTACATGACATTTTCCCAAAGAATCAGAAGGAAAGGCCCACTTCAAAGAGCCTGTTAAACATCTTTGGAATCACATCATCACTCTCTTCCATCTCCCCTTCCTTCTCTGTGCGCCAACTCTACCTCCCAGTGCCTGGAACAAAGTGGCTCCTCCTACATGTTAGCTGGGTAAATAATGATGAGAAACAAGATGCAGTCAGTGCAATGGTCCCTGCACCACTTGTCTAATAGGGGAATTGAAAGAATCAAATGAGACTGGGCATGATGTGAGCCACAAAGCACTGGATGAAGACAAGAGAGCATTAGGAGGCATGTGTGATCCGGCTGAGGCTTCCAGATGGACTCACCTGTTGCTATGAAAACTGTCTTTAACAAAAGCTGACACAGTAGTGACTTATAGAGTATTTGATTCTAGGTCACAACGTCGAGTGGGCCTTGAGGAGTGGGTGTGCCCTCCCTGCTTCTGGGAGCCGAGAGGGGCCTTCTAGAGTCCATACTCAGTTGGCCAGGACACCTGTCCCCCCAAACTGTGCGCCTGCTGCGTCCACATGCTGTGTGTAGCTTCACTGGGGAAATGCGCTTAAATGCCTTCGCTAAAAAGCAATAAGGCTTGCACTAGGACAGAACAGAGTTGAATAGACGTTCATCTTTTACAGGGCCAATCAATGAGTAATTTTCTGGTTTGAATGCTAAATTTAACACTTTGTCTGGGGAAATGCTGTCAACTGTGTCCTGTTCCAAAGGTGGCTTTATTGAAGAGATTGTAATAAAAAAAAATCTTAAATTCCTGGAATATTCCATGTCTTTGTTTAAACATTTCCAGGGAGTAAATGCTCCCCTTGTCCTGATCCTGACGTGCAGTCCTCTAAGAAGTGGCTTTTGGGTTGACAACATGCATTTGTGCTGAGAATCCTTCTATGGATGTCAGTGAGGTAGGCAGGCAGATGGGCTCTTTAATACATTAAATTCAAAATCCAAACTCTCCCTTCTACCATATGCCAAAGGCAAGGATGCAAAGACATTCCTACCTGTGAATTATTGGCTTACTACCCACAGGAAAGGAGAGACATTGGGGAGATGGCATTCACGCATGACCCGTGTCTTGCCCTAAATAGAACCAAGGAGTTGCCTCGAATCCCATTCAGCAACTGAGTCACTTAGACTTTGTAAGCTAAAGAGGCTCGAAGCCTTGTGAGTTTGTTTTCAACTTTTATTCTAGCATCCCAAAGCTGGATCCTTTCATTCAACCTCATCAGTATATAGACCAAAAAAAAAAAGCTCAGAGAGAGGTCAAGTGATGATTTGAAGTGACACAGTTAGTACTAGAGCTGGAATGAGATCCTCTGGTGGTGAATCATTCCAACGGTCCTCATGGAAACCTGTGAGGGTTTAGATTACATAGATGAGAGGGCACAGCCATTCTCATTGATATAATACAAGGTCAGGCCTAGTTTGTAACTTTGGGACCTTTGGAGAGCTAGCTAGGATTTTTGAAGGCCTCTTATCTGAAGTATTCTTAGCTATAAAGTGAGAATACTAGTAGCAGCTACTAGTGTTTCTGTGTGTTTGTAAGATGTAAAGATTATATGAGATCAGGTTTAAACTCTTAGGACGCTGTGGGAACATCCTCGAGGGATCAGCTCTCATCAGTCCCTTCTATTTGTGGTGTGCTGAGGTTTACACTGCGCACATTTTGCGGCGTGGCCAATCATCACATATAAGAAAGCATCCAGGGAAGCTTGGAGAACGTGATCACATAACACTAAAACTGAGATCGCCTTACAGCGTATAGGGGCATGGAAAGACCACAGTAGTTTTAGAAAAACAGTCCTTCGAAATCCTTGAAGACTACTCTCAAAGAAAAGGCCAAGGCAATGCAGCAGCCCTCTCAAACCGGGTAAATTGCGAATGCCGGGGTTGGCTGTACATGACTTTCCCAGGACATAGATTGTTCAGGAGGTCTGCTTGGAACCCATCCGCTGTTGCCTATTCACACTGGCGCTAGCACATCGGCATTGCGCGGGACCACTCGTTGCCCTACCTCCTGGGCACAGTGCATGCACGGACTCGCAAGCCTGGGATAGTGGGACAGTGCATGCTCGGACTTGCAAGCCGTGATCGGATCTCCGGCATCTGGGAGTTTAGGGACGCCGTGGGAGCGCTTCTCCCCGTCAGCTGTAGATGGGGATGTTGCACCGAGAACCTCCGCGGCAGAGGCAGCGGCAGGGGAAGAGCAGCCAGCTGGCGCCCGCTGAGGCTCAACCCGGTGAATCCCGTTTAAGTTCTTCTGGTTGGTCGTAGCCCAGCAGCTTCCCCTTTGGGCCCCCGCTTCCCCATCCCTCTCCCCAGCTGCAGGATGGGAAGGAGAGCTCCGACTCCCCTGCTCCCTCCCCACTCGCCCTTTCGGAGCAGCGGCCTTTGATTAATGGCAGCGCCGGTGAGCACTGGAGAGGGAGAAGGTATTTGGGTAATGGAACAAGCAGATGGAGTCAATGCAGCCGGGTGCCGAATCTCTTTAGCAAAAGCATCCTTGCAAATGTGTTTTCCCTTCCCTCCTCCCGCGCCGACGCAAGCACAGCGACTTCATTAATCAAGGCGCTTCGCAGGGCCGATGCATTTTAACAGCAAATTGTCACTTACAATCCTCTGCTGTCTCCTGTATCCCTGAGCACTGGTTATTTCATCGTCACCAATTAATCAAGGCAGCCACGAAAGCCATCCTGGAGTTTATTAGCAGAAAACGGGTTGTCTCTTCCCCAGGGACAGGCTCTTTCTGTTACTTCAAATGTGAAGAGTTCCTTTGATTTAGGTTTTTTTTTTTTTGGTTGAGAGACGCACTCAAGTAGCTTCTTTTCCTCTTTTTCCAAGATGATTATTTTCCAGACTTTTCCCCAATCTTACTACAATTCCTTGCTGTAATGACGACTTGAGCACCTTGAACGGAAGGTTGACAGAAACAAATCTGAGACATGGAGACTGTTTTATCTACGGTGTTTCTAAAACCTGGCTGGGTAACAGAATTGTTTAGAGCTTTTTAAAAACACCACGCCCTTGCTCCGCATTAAAGGCAAATTATTGCAGAATCTTCCCTGCTGTGGCCCTGGCACTTGTATTTCAAAGTTTCCCCAGGTAATTTTCAGCCTAGGTTGACAACTGTGGCAAAATTCCCTTGCTCACCTGGAGTTCATATGTTCATTTATAAGATGAGGGACTTAGATCAGAGATTTTCATGATTATATCATAATATTCATTAATTTTCAAAATAAGTATTTTGAGGAGCTGCCAGCTGAAACTTTAACGGTGGGTTTTAGGGGTGCTTTAGTGTGACTGCATTACCTGTGCTGGTTTGAAAAGATTATGTGCCCCCGAAAAGCCATGTTTTAATCCTGATTGCATCTTGTGGAGGCAGCCCTTTCTTTTAATCTTGATTCAACGCTGTAGGTTGTGAACTTGATTAGATTATCTCCATGGAGATGTGACACGCCCAGTTGTGAGTGTGAACTTTTGATTATGTGGAGATGTGACTCCACCCATTCCAAATAGGTCTTGATTAATTTATTGGAATCTTTTAAAAGAGGAAACATTTTGGAGAAAGTCAGTAACGACAGGAATGACAAAGCCTAGAGAAACGACAGAAGCCTCAGAGCCGACAGAAACCTCACAGCAGAGCTGACACAGTTGCCAAGACTTGGAGAACACAGATACAGATGTTTGGAGATGCTTGGAGCCCAGCAGATGTCGCCATGAGATGTTAAGCAAGCCAGAGCCTGGAGACAGCCAAGGGAAGCCAAGAGATGAAAGCTCCGGAGAAGCAAGTGAGGAACCCCCAAAATAACAGAGGCTGAAAGCAATGGCTCCCAGGAACAAGGGACGAGCAGATGCCAGCCACGTGACTTCCCAGCTGAGAGAGGTGCTTCTGACCCATCGGCCTTTCTTAAGTGAAGGTAACCTCCTGTGGGTACATTGATTTGGACACTTTCAGTCCCTTAGAATTGTAAACTTGTAACTTATTCAATTCTCCTTTATAAAAGCCATTCCACTTCTGGTATATCACATTCCAGCAGCCTACTGACTAAAACACAACCCTCTCCCAAAGACAGAAAAGCTTTGGTGGCCAGATATTTATGTAATGCTTCTGTTCATTCATTCATTCATTTCAAAAAATCATTTATCTAGCATTTTCTTCTGAGGCAGATCTGCTATCATATATCTTAAAATTCAGCAAATACACAAATTACATATCATTATAGTTATAAGTGCTATGCAGGAAAAATGTGGGGTGCTATGACAGTATTTGATGGAGGGACTGAATGTAACCTGTGAGTCAGAGAAGTTTCCACCAGGAAGAGACATGTATTCAGACACCTGAGAGTCTTAGGATGGGGAGAAAGAGAACTTTATAGGCAGAGGAATAATCTGTGCAAAAAGGCCTGAGATGGGAGGGAAGGTGGCTTTTATACATGTTAAAAGGAGGTCTGGGGAGAGAATGCATATTGAATGGGACTTCATAGCTCATTTAAAGGATTTTTTCTGAAAATTAAAGGGAAAATATTGAAAAACTTTAAGAGGAGAAATTACATCCCTAGATTTGTAATTTAAAATAATATTACTTTAGGAGAAGCATTTCCAAAATTGAAAATTAAGGATTTCCAAAAATTCATTCTTTCAAAAAAAGACAGTGGCAAAAATCATTAAAATCAATTTTTTCAGCATTTTGGAAATTAATCAAAATATGAGGACTACTAATTTAGGAAAAATTGCTGAATCTCAGGAGGAAGAGTGAGTGTTGGAGTATTTTAACCAATCTCCCTTTCCATATCTCCCAATAGCCTTGAAAACAGGCAACTTCACAGCCATCGTAGCTATGAAAACCAGAAGCCTAACAGCCACTGGGAGGGGAACAATGGGTTTGGAGCTTCCCCCAAAGCCCCAATTTCCAGAGAATTGTCACTACTGGACCTATCTGGCCACTCAATGGAAAATCACCACAGAACTTGCCTTTATTTGATCAGACTCAGATCACTCAGTGGGAAAGCTCTTTCCCCAGAGCATTGTCAAAATCAATCAGTGACAATTGCTTAGCATCATAACTATGTAAGATAGAATGATGGTTGAGGCAAATAAGAGACTGGCCAAAGGACTTAAAGGAAACTCTGTAAAATGAGATGTCTATAGGGGCTTTGAAAAACTTGGATATATTCCTGAGGCTAGAGAAGGACATACACATTTGCAGGGCTATGCACCTGCTCAGGAACAATCTGTGAAGGCCTGACTTTTTCTCATCTGGCCTACCTCAAGGCTCTGCACAGGCAGAAGGTGGAAGCTAAGTCAGTGCTGTAAACCACTGGAGCATTGAAGATGTGCCCTATGGCCCACTCAGAACCGTGTAGAAAACAGTGGAAGACATCGGTTCAAGGCTTTTAAGGAAACCTTTATCTGGTCATTAGCTAACCATGGGACTAAGGACACAGAGATGATGGTCAGCGAATGAACATGACAAAGAGTAGAGAGTTTATAGAAATAAACGGGAAAGTTGCTCAAAAAACAGCAGCTGCAACAATATGCAATAAGAACAGAAACTCTAGGGTGGGCCATGTCTGATTTCAAAGTTGACAATTTATAATATTAAAATGTCCAGTTTCATAACGGAAAATGTAAAAAAAAAAATGCAGTAGGACAAGGAAATGTGGCTAATTGATAAGAGTAGAAGCATTCAATAGAAACTGTCCCTGAGAAAGTCCAGATGTTGGACATACAAGACAAAAGCTTTAAATCCGTTATTTTGAGTATGTTCAAAGAATCAAAGGAAACAATATCTAAAAATTAAAGGAACATGTATAAGCAATATCTCTCTAAATAGAGAATATTGATAAAGAGATAGACATAATAATGAAAGAACCAAATTGAAATATGGAATAAAAAGTACCATAAATGGTTTGAAAAAAAATTACTAGAGGGTCTCAAGAACATATTTGAACCAGTAGAAGAAGGAATCAGTGAATTTGAAGATAATTCAATTGAGACTATGCACTCTTCAGGTAAGAGAGAGAAAAAATGAAGAAAAATGAGTAGAGCAACAGAAACCTGTATGACACCATCAAACATTGCAACATTTGTATATTTCATAGTCCAGGAGGGGAGAGGGACAAAGGGGTGATCTGAAAGAATATTTGAAGAAATATTGTCTGAAAACTCCCTAAATTTGAGGAAAAACTTTACACATTGAAGAAGTTCAGTGATCCTCACTGAAAAAAATAATCCACACGTAGACCTGATAGTCAAAAAGCCAGAGACAGGCAGAAAATTTCAAAGCAGCAAGAGAAAAACCACTTAACCCATTTAAAAGTCCCTCAATAAGATTAGCAGATGACTTTCATAAGAAAACATGGAGGACAGAAATCCATAGGATAGTATACTTAATGCACTGAAAGAAAAAGAATGTAACAGAAAATTCAATATCCAGCAAAACTATCCTTCGAAAATGAAGGTGAAGGAAGATGGTGGAATAGGCAGCCCTAGCAATCAGTCCCTCCACCAGAGCAATTATTGAACTGGGAAGAACTGTCTTTCCAGGAAAAGGCAGGAGGAAGAGGCTTGCAGGTTACTGTAAACACTAGTGAATTTCACCCTTCATGCCATTCCTCATTCCCCAGACTCAAGGCAGGCAGCAGTGGGGTCTGCACCGTGGATGCTGGGGCAGCAGTGGGATATAAAGTCTATTTCTTAGGAAGTAGATGAGGCATTCAAATTCCTGTAAGTAGAATGATGCCTGTGGCTGCAAGCAAACACAAGTCCAGGACAAGACACAGGAAGAAAAGACAGGGAATACCCTGAACTTTACCTTCATGTTGGGTTGACCTTCTTGATAGGAGGGCTGAACTCTTAAAGGGAGAACTGGCCAGTGTGAAACCAGTTTTCAAAGGCTGTGAAAGGTGCTTCTGCATTGATTATTTTGGTTTCAATGGCTCCTGGCACTCAAGGAAATCTCTAAGAACTGGATACAAACTCGTAAAAACAGCCAGCTCAGGGACTAAATCCCAGAGTTGGCATTTTAAAATATTGAAAGGTACAGTGTATAGCAAGACACTATAAGACAAATATAGAAACAAGAAATTATGAAATTAAAGACCCTTAGAAGTGGATCAACATGTCATAAAAAATAAAGACCTCTACTAAGGTTAACCATACAAGTAAATTAAACACCAGCACTAAATTATTATTATTATCTTTTGGTATTTAACTCAACTTCTTACTTCTTACAGTTTGAAAAATGCAAAAGCAGACATAGTAATGATAATCTATGGTTTGAAAAATACAATGTATAAAGATACAATTTACAACAAGTACAAAAAGAGGTGGGGAGACAGGAACATAGGAATAAAGTAGATGTATTCTATTGAAGTTATGTTGGCATCAAATCAAACTTTGTTATAAATTAAGGATGTCAAATTTTAGCCACATGGTAACCACAAAGAAAATATATGAAGCATATGTACAAAAAGAAATGAGAAGGGACTCAAAATGGTGCAAGACAAAGATCAAATAAATAGGAAAGTAGGCATTAATAAAAGATTTGAAGAACAAAAAGATTTGCAAAGACCATGTAGCAAAATAGCAGAAGAAAGTCCTGCATTGTCAGTAATAGATTAAACACTATTATCAAAAGGCAGAGATTTGAAGAATGAATAAAAAAAACAATGCCCCAAATGCATGCTTTTTACAAGAGATTCATCTTAAATGCAAAGACATAGATAGGCTGAATGTGAAAGGCTGGAAAAATATATTATGCAAGGAAGCTGGGCTGGGTATACTATTATAAGATTAAAAACAAAGATATTAAGTCAAAAACAGTTATAAGGGTAAAAGAAGTTCACTATGTATAAAGGGATGAATTCAATAAGAAGATATAACAATTATAAATATATATGCACCCAATGGCAGAACCCCCAAATATATAAAACAAACATTGACAAATTTTAAGGGAGAAATGATGGTTCTATATGAATAGTAGGAGACTTCAGTAATGAATAGAACATTTAGACAGAAAGTCATAAGAATATGGAAGACATGAACAACACTATAAACCAACCAAAATAGCAGAAATATAGAACATTTCACTCAACATCAGAAGAATTCACATTCTTCTAAAGTACTCTTGAATCATTTTCTAGGGTACAAAAAGTCTCAGTAAATTTAAAAATATTGAAATTATACAATGTATCTCATCTGACCTCAATGACATGAGTCTAGGAATCAATGACAGAGAACTGGAAATTTACAAATATTTAGGCATTAAACAATCCACTCTGAAATAATCAGTAGATCAAAGAAGAAATCACAATTGGGATTAAGAAATAAAATTAAAGTATCTTGACTGAAAATGCAAGCAGCACAAACCAAAATTTAGGGATGCAGCACAGACAGTGATGAGAGAGGAATTTGTACATTAAAAAGAAAGATCACAAATCAGAGAACTATCTTTGCAACTGGAAGATCTATAAAAGAAAGCACAAACTAAACCCAAAACAAACAGAAGGAGAGAAATCATCAAGATCAAGTGAAGATAAATGAAGTACAAATAAAAAATAGAATCAACAAAACTGAAGCTTGTTTCTTTGGAAAGATCAATAAAATCCACAAATCTTTAGCTAGATTTTTCAAAGAAAAAGAGAGATGACACAAATAACTAAAATAAGAATTAAAGGGGGACATTAATACTGACTGCAAATAAATTAAAAGCATTATAAGAGGATACTATGAGAAATTATACAACCAATTAGATAACCTAAATTAAGTGGACAAATTCAAGAAACTCATGATCTCTCCACGCTGATTCAAGAAGAAACAGAAGATCTCAACAGACCGATTACAAATAAAGAGTTTGAATCAGTAATCAAAAACCTCCAGAAAGAAGAACCCATGATGAGATGGCATCACGGATAAATTCTACCAAATATTTCAGGCAGAATTAACCTCTATATGGCCCAAAGTCTTCCAAAAATTTGAAGAGAAGGAAACACTTTCTGACTCATTCTATAAGGTCAGCATCATCCTAATACCAAAGCCAGAGAACAATTTAGCAAGAAAAGAAAACAACAGACCATATCCCTTATGACTATAAAATAAATAATGCTCAACAAAATACTTCCAGAATGAATCCAAAAGCACATTAGAAGAATTATACACCATGATCAATTGGAATTTATCATAAACATGCAAGGATAGTTCAACAAAAGAAAATTAATAAATGTAATACACTACATTGATAGAGCAAAGCTTAAAAAAACCATACGATCATCTCAATTGACACATAAGAGGTATTTGAAAACAATCCAGCCCCTCTTCTTGACAAAATCACTTAAAAGGCATATATGAAGATCCAAAAGATAACATCATATTCAATGGTGAAAGTCTAAAAGCTTTAACCTCTAAGATAGGAGCAAGACAAGGTTGACAGTGTCGCTGTTGTTATTTGACATTACACTGGAAGTTCTAGCCAGGGTGAGTAGGCAAGGAAAATAAATAAAAAGCATCCAAATTGAAAGGAAAAAATAATACTTTACCTATTTACAGACAACACGGTGACATATATAAAAAAATCCCCCCAAATGTACAACAAAATGACTGGAACTAATAAATGAATTCAGCAAAGTGATGGGGTACAAGATCAGTGCACAAAAATTGGTAGTTTTAGTATTCACTAGCAATTAATAATCTGAAGAGTAAATTAAGAAAAATATTCCATTGTCAATAGCAATTAAAAAATCAAATATCTACAAATAAATTTAACCAAGGACATAAAGGAATTTTCACAGAAAACTACCAGAACATTGCTAAAAGAAATCAAAGAAGACCTAAATTAATGAAAGACATTTCTTGTTCAAGGATTGGAGGGCCAAATATTGTCAAGATATCAACTCTATCCAAAACGAAGTACAGATTCAACACAATCTCAGTGAAAATTCCAACAGCCTACTTTCAGTAAAGGAAAAGCCAATCATTAACCTTATATGGAAGATTAAGGGGGCCCTGAATAGAAAAACACAATTAAAAAAAAAGAATGTAATTGAATGACTCAAAATACCCAATTTTAAAACTTACTACAAAATTTTGGCATTCAAAACTGCATGGTACTATCTTACAGATCAATGGAATAAAACTGAGAGTTCAGAAATAGATCCTCACATCTATAGCCAGTTGATTTTCATAGGTGTCATGTCCACTCAATTGGTAAAGAATAGCTGTGATGGTTAGATTCTGGTATTAACTTGGTCAAATGATAATGCCCAGTTGCCTGGTGAGGCATTCACTGGCCTGACCATTGCTGCAAAGATATTTTGTGGCTGGTTGATAAACTGGAAGGCTGGTGTATTAAGTCATCAGTCAGTTGATTGCATCTGTGGCTGATTACGTCTGCAATCTACTAAATTGCATCTCCCACCAATAAGATAATCCAATTAATTGAGGGCTTTTAAGGAAGAAAAGAAACTTTTTCACTGCTTCTTCAGCCAGTGAGCCTCTCCTATGGATTTTGTGCAAATGCTTCATTGAAGCTGCCAGCTTCACAGCCTGCATTACGGATTTTGGACACTTCCATTTCCATGGTTGTATTAGATACCTTTATAAATATCATATTTACAGATGTCTCCTGTTGGTTCTGCTTCTCTAGAGAACCCTGACTAATGTGATAATCTCTTCAACAAATGGTACCAGGAAAATTGGATGTTCATGTGCAAAAGAATGAAAGTGGATCCCTAACTCACACCACACACAAACATTCCCTCAAAATTGACCAAAGGCTTAAATATAAGAAGCAGGATTGTAGACTTCTAGAAGAAAATGTAGGGAAGCATCTTCAAGAAAACGTATTAGTCAATACTTTTTTACACTTTACACCATAACATGAGCAACAAAAGAAAAATTAGATAAACGATACTTCATCAAAATTAAAAACTTTTGTGCACCAAAAGATTTGCTCATGAAAATAAGAGGACAATCTATAGTATAGAAAAAACTACTTGGAAATCATATATCTGTGATATATAATTTAATATCTGTGGTAGTTTGTAGATATGTGCCCTAGAAAACACATTCTTAAACTTAATCCATTTCTGTGGGTGTGAACTCCTTGTAAGTAGGACCTTTTGAAGAGGTTCTTTCAGTTAAGGTGTGGCCCGGGATAGGTTTTAGTCTTCTTACTGGAGTCCTTTATAAGCAAAAATCAAGAGAAAAACGCAGAAGGAGGAACCAGAAATTGAAAATCAAAGGGCTCTGGAATAAAAGAGAGGCACTAGAGGATGCTACTTTGTGTCTTCCTGTGTGACATGCTAAGGACTAAGGATTGTTGGCAGCCAACCCCAACATGCCAGTTTTCAGGAAAAAAGTAGCACCTTAATGACAGCTTGATTAGGATTTTCTTGTAGCTGCAAAGCAGTGAGCTAGTAAATCCCTATTGTTTAACCTGCCCTATTTCATAGTATTTGCCTGAGAAGCACAAAAATTAAAATGGATTTTCATACAAGGAGAGTGGGGCTCTGCAAATGCAAATACCAAGAATGTGGAAATGGTTTTAAATTGGGTAATGGGTAGAGGCTGGAATAATTGTGAGGTGCTTAAAAGAAAATGCCTAGATTGCTCTGAAGAGACTGTTGGTAGGAATATTGATGCTAAAGGTACTTCTGATGAGCTCTTAGAAGGAAGTGATAAGTGTGTTGGTGGAAACTGGAGGAAAGATAATCCTTGTTTTAAAGTGGCAGAGGACTTGGTGAAATTGAGTCCTGATGTCAAATGGAAGGCAGAGCATCAAAGTGATGAACTTGGACGTTTAGCTGAGATTTCCAAGGTAAGTGTGAGAGGGACAGCCTGTTTTCTCCTTACAGTCCATAGTAAAATGTTAGAAGAAAGGTATAAGTAGGGAACTGAACATTTGAGCACAAGGAAAACAGAAATTGATGGTTTGGACCCCTGTAAACTACAAGCAAAATGAACAAGTTTCAAATTTTTTGCAAGATGTGTATGAGCATAACCACTACCAGCATGGACTGAAAGGGACAAAAAAGCAACAAATTAATGGAGGAATGACTTCAAAGGAAACCATGGAGGCCAAGGTCTGGACTGAAGAGATGTCCTCAGGCCAAGGGAGCAGGCTGACCCTTGTGTGTGGAAAGGACAAGTCTGTCCCAGAGCTGAGAGAGGATGAGCCTTCTGCTCCATAAGGAGAGGGCTGCCATTCCAGTGTTTGATGATGATGGTACCTATGCCCCATCATTTTCAAAGAGCCTGGCTGCCACCCAAATGCTTGGAGAGGGTGAGGTCAATGTTCAGATTTTGCAGAGAGACTGACTACCTTACCAGTGCTCAGAGAAGGAGAAACCTTCACCCCAGTGTTTGGGAAAGCATGGACCCTGAGCAAGCACTTGGAGATAGTAGAGCTGCTGCTCCATCAGGCCCAGAGGACAAAACATTGATCTATAGATGACTCTTAGACCTTGAAATCTAATGGAGTTTACCCTGCTGGGTTTTGGAATTGTTTGGAAGCCATGATTCTTGTTTTCCTTCAAATTTCTTCCTGTTAGATTGGGAATATCTATTTTATGCCTGTCACTCCCTTGTATATTTGAAGCAGATAACTTCTTTTCTAGACTTCCCACATTTATAGAGTGGAATTGTGCCCCAGGGAAGACCATAACTATAATGAATTTTGGTGAGTCTTTATACTTAGAATTGCTAGTGAAATGACTTCAGACATTTGGGATGTTGTGATGGACTGAATGTATTTTGCATGTAGAAGGAACATATCTCTTTGGGGTCCGGAGGGTGGAGTGTGGTAGTTTAGAGATATGTACTCCAGAAAAAACATGTTCTTAAACTTATTCCATTCCTGTGGGTGTAAACCCATTGTAAGTAGGATCTTTTGATGAAGTTACTGCAGTTAGGATCTTAGTCCTGTTACTGGAGTCCTTTATAAGCAGAATGAAACTCAGACAGATAGAAAGATAGCCACAGAGGGAGCATCCAGGAGCTGAAACTCAACAGAACCCAGCAGAGAAGGAAGAGATCAGATGCCACTATGTGCCTTGGCATGTGACATGTTAAAGTCCAAGGGTCTCTGACAGCCAGCCCCAGAATGCCAGTCTTTGAGAAGAAAGTATCGCCTTGATAATTCCTTGATTTGGATTTTTTTTTTACGTGGGTGGACACTAGGAATCGAACCCATGTCTCCAGCATGGCAGGAGACCTCTGATTTGGACTTTCTTTTAACCTCAAAACCATGAGCTAATAAATTTTTATTGTTTAACCTGACCCATTTCATAATATCTGCTTCAGCAGCCCAGGAAACAAAAACAATATACAAAAATTAAAAAGAAATCCTGCAGCTCAACAACAAAAAGACAAACAACCCTGTTAAAAATGGGCAAATCCTTGAATATTTGTTCTTCCAAAGAAGATTTACAAATCCTTAATAGGCACAGGAAAATATGCTCAACTTCATTGGCTGTTACAGAAATCCAAAACAAAAGTAAAATGAAATACCATTTCATGCCCATTAGAATGGCTCCTATTAAAAAAACATAATTGAAAATGTGATGGTTAAGTTAATGTGTCAACTTGGCCAGGTGATGGTGCCCAGTTGTGTGGTCAAGCAAGCACTGGCCTAACTGTTATAGGGACATTTCATGGCTGATTACTAAGCTAGAAGTCTGGTTTATTAAATTATCAGTCAGTTGATTGCATCTGTGGTTAATTATATCTACAATCAACTAAAGTAGTGTTTTCTGCAATGAGAGTATCCAATCAGTTGGATTTCTATCCAATCTGCTGAAGACTTTTAAGGGAGAAGGGAGAGCTTTCACTCCTTCTTCAGCCAGCCAGCCTCTCCTGGAGAGTTCATCCATGGCCTTCATCGGAAATGTCAGCTTGTGGCCTGCCCTATGGAATTTGGACTGGTTCATCCCCACAGTTGCATGGGACTCTTTTATAAAGTTTCATAGTTGCAGATATTTCCTGTTGGTTCTGTTTCTCTAGAGAACCCTAGCTAATACAAAATTAACAAGTGTTAGAGTGGATGTGGAGAAATAGGAACACACAGTCTGGGTTAATGGAAATGTAATTGCTGTGGAAAACGGTTTGGTGGTTTTTCAGAAAGTATAGAATTACCATTTTTGACTTGGAAATCCCACTTCTAGGTATATATTGAAAAAAATTGAAAGCAAGAACTCAAATAGATATTTTCACACTAATGTTTATAGCAGGTTTATTCATAACTGACAAAAAATGGAAGCAACCAAAGTGTCCATCAACATATGAATGCATAAACAAACTATGCATATGAGTATGCCAGAATATTATTCAGTCATGAAAAGAAATGAAGCTCTGATACCTGTGACAACATAAATGAATGTTGAAGACATCATGATAAGTGAAATAAGCCATACACACAAGGTAAAATATTGTATTACCTTA
Source organism: Tamandua tetradactyla (assembly GCF_023851605.1). NCBI lineage: Eukaryota > Metazoa > Chordata > Mammalia > Pilosa > Myrmecophagidae > Tamandua > Tamandua tetradactyla. The sequence goes on along the minus strand of NC_135334.1, from coordinate 119,009,402 downwards.
ATGATATGAAATAATTAGAAGAAGCAAATTCATAGAGTCAGTAACTAGAATACAGGTTACCGGGGGCTGGGGTAGGGATTTGGAATTGGGAATTAATAATTCTTAATTGGTGAAGAGATGTCTGAAGTGATGGAAAATTTTGGAAATGTAGAGTGCTAATGGTAGCATGGTATTGTGAGAGTAATTAATTTGAATGTTATTAAGGGGATTTTAGGTGACACATATGTTGCTAGGAAAAAAATCAAAACAAAAAATAACCATAGGATTGTATGACACTAATATTAACTATGGGCTATCATTAATATTTTAGTTATAATAATAGTCTCATCAGTTGTAACAAAAATACCACATAAATGTAAAATGTTAGAAATGGAGGTGGGTGTAATGAAATTCTGTATTATATTTCTGCAAACTTACGAGTTTTCTAATAAGCAAAAATTAGAAATGAAGACATTCCCAGATAAAAATGTGAGAGAATTTGATACTAGCTAGTCCTGCCTACAAGAAATACTAAATTTAGTCCTTCAGACTGAAATGCAAACTCATTAGACAATAATTCAAATCTGCATGAAGAATAATAAGATAAGAAGAGTAGGTAATGAAGCTATGATGGAGAAAAGTTTCTAAATACTACTGAAACTAACTTGATATTAATATGAACTAAATTGTTTTAAGTCAAGTTGTTAATTTTACCCAAGGGCAATTCCTAAAAATAACTAAAATATATAGTAATAGAAGCAACCAGGGAATTAAAATGTCACACTCAAAAATATTCATTAAACCTAAAAGAAGAATGTGATGGAGGAAGAAAGGAACAACAAGACATAACATATAGAAAGCAAATAGCAGACATAAAACCTAAATTGTTGATAGTTATATTAAATGTGAATGTATTAAAGATATCAATCAAAAGGCAGAGATTGGAAGAATGAATTAAAGGGAAAATATGATCCAACTATATGGTTTCTACAAGAGACACAGTTTAAATTCAAAGGGAAAAATAGGTTGAAGGGAAAAAGATAGAAAAAAATATATCATCACACTAACCAAAAGAGAGTTAATGGGCAATACTAATAGACATATTATCAAAATAGACATTAAGACAACAATTTTTACTAGAGAAAAGGACATTTTTTAATGATAAAAGACAAACCCATCAGAAAAACATTAATGTTATAAACATACGTGTACTTATCACCAGAGTCCAAAATTTTCATTAAGCAGAAATTGACAGAATTGAAAGGATAAACCAAAAATAGTTTTTTGAGAAGGTGAACAAATTGACAAAATTTTAGCTAGACTAACTAAGGAAAGCAGAGAAAAATACCACACTTTCAATAATGAATAGGACAACAAGACAGAATATCAACAAGGAAATAGAGGACTCATAGATCAGTGTAACTCAGCTAGACTTCACACATATCTAGAGGATGCTCCACCCAATAATAGCAGAATATACTTTCTTCTCAAGTTCGCAAGTGAAATTCTCCAAGTAGATCATATGCTAGACCTTAATACAGTGCCTGTGCGTTGAGAAGGGCTAACATCATACAAAATGTTCTACAACCACAAAGGAATGAAATACAATACAGAAAGAAACTTGGGAAAATCATAAATACGTGGAAATTTAAAAACACATCCCAGAAAAGCCATATTTTATTCCTGATCCAAACTTGTGGGGGCAGCTATGTTTCTTTTCAATCCTGATTCAATATTGCAGGGTGAAAACTTTGAATTTTTTCCATGAAGATGTGACACATCCAGTTGTGGGTGTGACCTTTTGATTAGATGAAAATGTAACTCTGCCCATTCAAGATGGGTCTTGATTTGTTTACTGGAATCTTTTAAAAGAAGAAACATTTTGGAGGAAGATCATATGCTTAGAGAACAGTTGCTTGAGAGCCGACAGAGATGCAGACATTTGGAGATGCTTGGAGTGGTGACAGAGAGAGCAGATACCTAGACAGAGGTGTTTGGAGGTACAGAGCCCAGCAGACATTGCCTTAGGCCTTCCCATGGGGTGCTAAGCAAGCCAGAACCCAGAGCTGTGCACTGGAGGAGCTAAGTGAAGGCCCACAGCCAGGAAACCACTGGCATCAGAAACTGGAAGCAACAGAACTGGCAACAAAGACCAACAGATGCCAGCCAAGTGCCTACCCAGCTGACAGACATCAGCCTTCCTTGAGTCAAGGTATCCTTTTTTGGATATCTTGGTTTGGACATTTCTATGGCCTTAGAACTGTAAACTTGTAACTTAATAAATTCTCTTTTTAAAAGCTGTTCCGTTTCTGGTATGTTGCATTCCACCAGCATGTAGCAAACCAAAACAGCTGGAAAAAAGGGCATCTATAAAATATCCACAGCAAACATCATACTTATGGTGAAAGATTGAAAACTAGCATCATATTTGATGGTAAAAGACTGAATATTTTCCACCTAAGATAAAAAATAAGCAATACTGTACACTTTCACCACTTACATTGAACACTGTATTGGAGGTTCTAGTCAAGGAAATTAGGCAAGAAAATAGAATAATGTACCCAAAATGGAAATAAAAAAGTTGAATTATATGTATTTGTTGATGATGTGATGCTATATATGGAAAATCCTAAGGAAACTGCTAAACAGATTATGAAAACTAATCAGCAATTTCAGCAAGTTTTAAGATACAAGGCCATGATACAAAAATTTATTTTAATTCCATACACTAGCAATGAGCAATCTAAATGTGAAATTAAGAAAAACAATTCCATTTAAAATAGCACCAAAAAAGATAAAATACCTAGGTATAAATTTCAGAAAAAGGTGTAAAATTTATTCTTGGAAATGTACACAGATTCGTTAAAAGAAATAAAAAATGATCTAAATAAATGGAAAGATATCACATGTTCCTGGGTCAGAAGAATTAATATTATTATTATGGCAATAATCCCCAACTTGATTTACAAATTCAGTGCAATCATTATCAAAATCCCAGCTGGCTTTCATGCAGAAATTAACTAGCTCATTTTAAAATTCATGTGGAAATGCAAGGGATCCAGAATAATTCAAAAAGTCTAGAAAATAGCAAAATCAGAGGATATATGTTTCCACGTTTGAGAACTTACTACAAGAACTATAGTAATTTAATCAGTGTGATACTCAGATAAGGATAGGCATATGGATAAATGGAATAAATTTGAGAGTCCAGCTTACATTTATGGTCAGTTGATATTTCACAAAACAATTGTCAATACAATACAAAGGAGAAAGAAGAATCTTTTCGTCAGTGGTGCTGGGACAACTGGATATCCACATGCAAAACTATGAAGTTGATACCCTCACTTATATCACACACAGAAAATCAATGAATAATAAATCATAGGCCTAAACATAAGAGATAAAATTCTTAGAAGAAAACATAAGAGCAAATTGTGATAACAGTTTCTTTGGTATGACACCAAAAGCATAAGTAACAAAAGAACAAATATATGAATTGGAATTAATGAAAATGAAATTCAAGGAAAATATCAAGAAAGTGAAAACACAATCTAAAGAATGATAGAAATTATTTGCAAATCATGTATCTGACAAGAGACAATAATTCAGAATATATATAGAATACTTACACTTCAACAATAAACAGGCAATTAAAAATGGACAAAGAATTTAAATAGATATTTCTTTGAAGAGGTAATAGAGATGGTCAATAAGCTCATGAAAAGATGCTCAATATCATCATTAAGTAAATACAAATCAAATTCACTAAGAGATATTATATCACACCCACTAGCATGGCTAAAATATAAAAATCAGGCAATAATAAGTATTGATGAGAGCATAGAGAAATTGGAATCCTCATACATTGTTTATGGAATTGTAAAATGTTGCAGCCACTTTGAAAAACAGTTTGATAGTTACTTAAAATGTTAAATGTTAAATATGAATTATCATATCATCCTACAGTCCCACTTTTAGTAATATATGCAAGATAAATAAAGACATATGTGCATATAAAAATGTGTAGATGAAGTCCTAGCAGCATAACTTATAAAAGCCAAAAAGTGGAAACCACCCAAATGTCCACCAACTGATACATGGATAAAAAATGTGGTCTCTCCACTCAAGAAAATATTATTTAACGATAGAAATGAATAGAATACTAATACACATTACAACATGGATGAACCTTGAAAATAACATGCTAACTAAAAGAAGCCAGTCACAAAATACCACATATTGTATAATTCCATTTATAGAAATTGTCCAAAATAAACAAACTTGTAGAAACAGAAAGTAGGTTAGTGATTACACAACACTATGGATATATCAAAAACTAGTGAATTGGACAGCTTAGGGTGAATTTCACAGCATTTGAATTATCTCAGTAAAGTTATTATAAAAAAATATGTTACTGAGATGCTTCATAGAAATGTTTGGAGAAGCGAGAGTACATAATGTGTAGAACAAATTTGGAGAGAATTTCAGTAATTCGGTAAAAAGTGATGTTGGCCAGGAATAGAGTTGTGGCAGTAGAAGTAGACAGAATTGGAGAAGTAATAGATTTGAAAAATATTTTGGTAGTGTATGTAATATCAATAGCACTAATGTTTTTAATCTCTATTTTCTGGTCTTTTGTTTGGTTCTTTGTATATATCAATCCTAATCCTCCCAGTACATGCTATTTTAACCTATGTTTTACTGATGGGGAAACCGATATATAGAGATATGGAGTGACTCTATTAGCATCTTTGTGTAAGAAGCTTAGTAAAAATTTGATATTATTTTTTAATGGAGCTCAGTTTTAAGGAATATCAGATAAGCCTGATTCCATAGAAGATATGAAAGTATCAAGGAAAAGCAACATAATCGAGTCAATTAGGTAAGCAGCATCCAAATTGGAATCAGGGTTATCTGACAGATAGCTAGACAGAGAGATAAATATGTTTGCCAATTTGATGTTTCCACTTGGATGTCTAATAGACATCTCGAAACTGAACATGTGATCTCCCCTGCCCCCAGCCTCTTTATATCCAGGCTTTACTACCTCAGTTGACAGCAGTGCCATCCCTTCTGTCTTTCCCTCACACCCCTTATCCAATACGCTAGGAAATTGTTTGCTTTGCTCACAAATATATTGAGCATGTGGTTACTTCTCACAAACTCCTCTGCTTCTACCACGCTCTGAGCCATCACTCTCTCTGCCTTCCAAACTGGTTTCATTAAGTCTTTGCTATACCCCTGTAGTCCCTTCACACAACAGATGAAGAGGTATTTTAAAAGCGTAGGTCAAATCTTATCATTCTTCAGCTCAAACCCTGCAAAGACTCCTTATTTCATCCAGAGTCTGACTTCTGTCTGTGTAGCACCTTTTTTTACATCTTCCCCTAACTCATTCCTCAATCTATGAAAACTCCAGGTTGGGGGCCTATCTCAGGACACAGTCCTAGGATCAGTCTTCCCTTGTTATCTGCGTAGTCCATGCATTCACCTTTTTCAGGTCTTTCCTCAAATATCACTTTCACAGTGAGGTCTACTCTGACCACCTTATTTAAAATTTAACCTTTCTTGCCCCCTCCCATACACTTGACGCTCTCATTTGCCTTACTTTACTTTATTTTACCTCCTTTGCAAAGCTTCTTATAATCACGGACCATGTTATCTAGTTTCTTTATTCATGTTTACATTTTATTGTTGGTCTCTATCTCCTAGAAGATAAGTTCCCTTAGAGGAGAAATTTTCTGTTTGATTTGTTATCCAGTATGCCTCCAGTAACAACAAAACGATATCTGGTACACTGTAGGTACTCAGTCAATGTTTGTTAATGAATAGATGAAACGTTATGTCCATGTATTAGTATTTATTGAATAATACAATGACATGTTCTTGATCACTCTGAAAATATAACAACTAAATTTTAATCCCAACTCACTGCATATAAAGTTGGAGGAAAGAAAGCTGGACTATTTTTTAAATAGACAAGATATAAAAGCTATAAAATTAACCAGGTACACCAGGATAAGGACTGTGGCAGAGTAACTATAATTAACTCTCCAAAATCTTTGCTTTCTTTATGAATTTTATGAACTATTAAAATTAAGCCACTAATAAGGATTGAATCAGGTCTCTCATAAAAACGTATTGAAGTCTTAATCCATGTTCTTGTAGGTGTGAACCCAATGGTAAACAGAACCTTTGAAGATGCTATTACTAGTTAAGGTGTGGACTCATTTGTGACTATGATTTTTTTTTTACCCTCTTTTTTTCACATGGGCAGGCACTGGGAATTGAACCCGGGTCTCTGACATGGCAGGCATTCTGCCACTGCCCCACCATCGCACTGCCCTGAGAATAGGATTTTGAAGATCCTATTTAGATGAGGCCGAATTGAATCAAGGTTGGCTTTAATCTAACCTTATGAGTAGTCCCTATAAGCAAAGGAAATTCAGGCACACTTGGTCAGTAGAAGCTATGAGTCAGAAGAAGCAAGAAAACGAGGCAGATTGCCATGTGGCAGAGGAAAATAAAAAGATGGAAATCAAGGGCTATCAGGGCTGTGGCAAGCCAGTACTGAATGCTGCAGGGTCTTGGAAAAAGCTTGACCTGCCAAGCCCTTGACTTTGAATGTGTAGCCTCCCAAACCATGAGACAATAAATTCCTGTATTTAGGTTAACCATTGTGTGGTGTTTGTCATAGCAGTCATGGAAAACTGAGAAAGCAACCTTGCAGACAAGTTTAGTCTTATACAGTATCTTTCTATATTTTCTTCTTTTTGTATTTACATGGGCTTCCTTTCTCAATAGTGTTAGGTTTTCTGGACTCAGCCTTTCTCCCTGCCCATCTCAGATTAATCCATGTTAGTATGGTTCAGATAACTTCTGTGTTTCGAACTCTGTCTTTGGTTCCAGTGGTTATTCCAAAAAAAGTGGTGGGGGAAAGGTCATCTCTACTTGTTAGGGATTTTTCAACTGCAAGTGGTGGAAACCTACCTTGTAGTGGTCATCATTTCCAAGGGAAGGCAGAAGAGTTGATTATTCACAATAATACCTGGTAATCAAAGGAATTTTAACCAGCAACTCAAACACCATAATAAATCTTTCTCCATCTTTTATTTTTTGACTTTCTTGCATGAGGGCTTCATTTTACCTCATTATGATTCTGCTTTATTCACATAGTAGGAAATATAGTTTTGAAAATTCACAAATTTAATATTGTATGGTTTTCGTCACCTAAAGGAGACTACTCTGATAGCATCTCTGACCCAAATTCTGTACATCTGCAGGAAGGGTCTCATCATCCTGGCCTAGGTCTGCTGCACACCCTGGTGATAAATTTGATGGCGTACAAAAACTGCTGCTTCCATGGAAGCTAAGTGGATGGGTGGCTGCATGTCTCATAAAAGCAGGTGCTGTTTAAACCAATCAATATATCCTCTACCTGAAGCCTATAATCACAGAGTTTGTTTGCAGACAAAGACCAAATGAAAATTGAAAGTGAAGTAGGCATTTATAGGAGATTTTACAATCAATCAAACTGTATTGAAGGGTTGCTCGAAAAAAATGCAGCTAACTATGAGCTGATGGTATCAATTTAAAGCATTCTGAGAGGTTAATATTAAGCCAGTAATCATGCAAATGTTGAATTGTAGAAAGACAGATGAGCACAAGTATCATCTACTCTTGTAATTCCTATACTAGTATCTTTCAGCCCTGTGGGATCCTGGAAATGTGGAGGGAGGTTTCTGTGAACTGCTTTTTCGTGTGTTTTTAAAATATATTCTTATCCTATTTCATTTCTGTTCCATAGTACAAAGCAACAGGAACATCAACGATAAACCTCTACTTGCTGCGACTATATAGCATAAAGCTATAAATAAACAGAATGCATAATCTTCCCCACCCCATTTCATTGCCTCTCTTGATCACAGAAAGAAATGTGAATATGTAGAGACACTTGGGAGTTGTTTTACATATTCCTTTTGAACTTTATTTTCTTAGTTAATAATACATCATGGACATCTCTCCAAGCCCATGGCAATAACTCCAAAACATGATTTCAAATGGTTTGAAATAATTTTTCAGAAAAGAAAGTACCACGATTTATTTAACCACTCCTTCATTGATGTCATCCAGATTCCTTCCAGTCTTCACCTCTGAAAACAATGATGCAGAAAAACATCTCTTGATATTTAGGCTTAGCACTTTTATTTCAATAAGATAGAGTTCCAAAACTGTTATTTCTGAAAGAAAGCTTATGCCTGTTTTAAGTTTTAATAGATATTGCCAGATACTTAACAAAAAGTTTGTAGGAATTCATTTTCATACCAGCAATGTATGAGAGTACCAGTAAGGTTCTCCTTATCATCAAAACATGTGGCATTGTTACCTTTTACATGTGGGAATATAATTTCATTAATAAATTGCTTTGCTCTGATGTCTATTGCAATTAAATATATTTTTATATATTTACTGCTAATTCAAACTTTTTTCTTTTCTGAATTGCGAACTCATATTCTTTGTTCATGTTTCCATAGATTTGTTTTCTTTCTTTTTTTTTTTTTTAACATGGGCAGGCACCAGGAATTGAACCCGGGTCCTCTGGCATCGCAGGCAAGCATTCCTACCTGCTGAGCCACTGTGGCCCACCGTAGATTTGTTTTCTTGTCTGATTAATTTGGAATAGTTGTTTGTTTACTATGGAATGATCGTTACTTCACTATTATTTATATTGCAAATTTTTCTTGTCTAATATATGTGGATGTGATCTTTACTTATTTTGCTACACTCACACATCTATATTCACACACATATAGTGTATTTTTATTTATTTTTTATGTACATTATATATGTAGTACTTTTCTTGTAATTTTTGAGTTTTTTGTCTTTTGAAAATTTAGCATGAAGTCCCCATGTACCTTATCAGAAACTCTCATTTTGACAGTACATATAAAATTTGATGGATAAAAAATTACAGAATGAGACTATTGCTTAGTAAATAGAATTATAGTGAATTTAGCAAGTGCTGTCAAGATGTCCTTGCTTGTAAAGTGACTGCGAATTTCTGATCTAACCAAATGAGTCATTTTAGGGTAGGAGTGAAAAAGGCATAATAGTAAAATAATTTGACTCCATTGTTGAAAATGAGCAAATTTAATGGATCTGCAAAATAAGTTCAAATATTTTTTAAAAATACTTTTAATTGGACAAGATGAAGCTGGCTACATATACCTTCCCAGTGATTTTTGTTTTACAGGAAAGAGCTAGCCCAATAAAGTAGTAGTGGGGAGGGTTAAACCTTTATAGATCTGTAAGGGCAGAGATGTGTAAAATTGCACTAACTAAATTTAGCCTACCTTAACTGCAGATAAGGTTTCTGGTAATCTGTACCAAATCTCTGCTGTTATCTCCATAGCAACATGGCTCCATAATAAAACAATATGTTATAATAAAGAGAAGGACTGCATAAAATGGACTGATAAGCTAAATACAAAAACACAGACAAGTTTTCTGGCAACAGAGACATGAATATTATAGGAATGTCCCAGAGGGAGCAAAGATAACTATGGACAGTGGGTGTCAACAGGGGGGGATGAGCTGTAAAGTTACGTATTAGCAGTTACAACAACAATAATTAGTAGAAAAAGTTTGAGCCTTTATTGCTCCTTTCATCTTTGACAAGGCACATAATAGGACAAAATCAACAAAATCAACAGGACCAGTGCCCTTGCTGGAATTGGAATAATTGAATTAGACTCATAAGGGTTACTTATATACCAATTGCAAGCATAGGGATAGCTTTGCATATCCCAGTAGAACAGACTAGGATTTGACGTTAATAGGCAGCAGAATTTGAAATAGGATCTAAGCAATTCAGTTATCAGTTTGATGCTAATGATCTATCTCAGAAATATCTGGAGGTTAATCAAGATTCCACCTGCATTATGGAATACTTCCTTATAATCTATATCTTTCCTTGATATGTTCTACTTAAGGCACTCATGAAATCTGCAGAGTCTCCATTTTCAAAAGCGACCCATGGCATTCAATGGTTCACGAAAGGCCATTTCATCTCAGTTACTTGGAGTAGCCTGTGAACATTATTGAACTTGCAGTTGTTTTGTAAGAATGCTAATCAGTCAAGATATTGAGATAATGTGATCTGGTAATACACTTTTCTTACTACTAAGGATTAGAGACCTTTCAAATTTATCCCTATCTCACTACCCTTTCTCTTCATAGACTCCAAGAATCTCTATTTTTGGATTTCCATTATCTTTCAACTGTATCCCTCGAATAGCCCCCTAAATGTTCTCCTGATTTTCTGTCTTATCCCCCTGTTCTTTTCTCAAAAATTCAGCCAGATGAATCTTTCTAAAATGTAAGCCTCACTATGCTTAAAGTCCTTCAAGAATCTCTCATGTCCATCTTTTTGTATCGCTTGAGCAGTTTGGGGTGGCATAGTGTCAAAAGAAGTCTGACTCCATTTTGTGATATTTGACAGCTGACAACTTTAAGCCTCACTCTTCACTCCTCCTCTTCTGCCTCCTTTGGTGCCTGTTGGAGATTCAAACTATCATGCAGTAACTCTCACCCAAGCTTGGGAACCCTCCTCTGCTCTTCCTAAAAAGCTTTATATACAGGTAATTAATAAACTTTTTAATATTCTTTTGTTTTTGTGTAATATTATCAATCTTGATATCTGAATAATATTTTGGCTGGGGGGGCCCCTCTTATTTATACAGTGTGGTCCCAAAACTTACCAGGCATTTCTGTCTAGAGCTTCCCTACTCTATATCCTCACTCAGCAAGAAAATATTTATTGAGGACTAATCTATGCCATGTATTTATTAGGCATTAGGGACATGGCAGTGAACAGCTTAAGCAAGGTCCCTAATTCATGGTGCTTATATTAAAATGCAGTGGAATAAAAGTTAAGAAAGGTAACTAATTAGTTCATCAATATGGTGTTAATTCTTATAAAGAAAGAAAAACAGGATGATGTAGCACAACCATGTGACTTGAACACTAAGTGGCAAGAAGTTGGCACTCCTAAAAATATTTAGGATCAAGCAATCCAGACAAGGACAATAACAAGGGCAAAGTGTCTACAGTAGGAAATAAAGGAACTTGTGATGTTTGAGAAATAGAATAAGTACCATTGTTACTGAGCATGGTGAGTGTCATGGTTAGGGACAGGTATCAACTTGGCCAAGTTGTGATACCTGTTCATTTGATTGGGCAAGCGCTGTCCTGTCTGTTGCAATGAGGACATTTCATAGGATTAGGTCATGATCATGTCAGCTACATCCACAGCTGATTCCATTTGTAATCAGCCAAAGGGGAGTGTCTTCTGCAATTAGTGATGCTAAATGCAATCATGGGAAGCCTTTTAAGGAGGACTCAGAGGAGACAGGTTCCATTCCTGCTTTGGCTGGTGAGCCTCTCCTGTGGAGTTCATCCAGGCCATCCATTGGAGTCATCAGCTTCGCAGCCTGCCCTGTGGATTTTGGACTCTGCGTTCCTATGGTCATGTGAGACACTTTCATAAATTTTATATTTGCAAGTGTTCCCTGTTGATTCTGTTTCTCTAGAGAACCCTAACTAATATAGTGAGCAAGGGAGAGAACTGTTAAAGGTAAAGATTAGAGATGTAGGCAGGGGCTAGATCACAAGAATTGGTAGGTCATGGTAAGGAATATGGATTTTATACTAAGTTCAGAGGGAAGTCAGTGGAGGGTTCTAGTTTTAACAAATAATTTTGACTACTAGTAGGAGAAGAAATTGTACTGAGAAGCAATGGAAATGTCGATAACCATTAGAGGACAAAGGAAATAATTCAGATTGAGGTGATGCTGGGTTGGATAACAGTGGAAACAATGGAGAAGAGAAGTAGTTGGAGTCTGAATGCATTTTGAAGTAGAACACAGAAAATGTACTGTTGTTGACTGAGGTTGGCATGTCCCTTTTATCTAGGCACGTGGAACTTTATACAGTTCCTGAATATTTCTCTGTATTTTACACTTCAGATACTCTGAGAGTGAGAATCTTTTTCCTTGCCCTATAATGCTGAACTCACACAGAATGCTGAGAATACTTTTATGAGAGTGCTTATAAAATATATTGTAATTGTGTTTTCTGCCTCAAGTAAGAAGTTAACTCAGTTATGAGCACAGTGGTTGATGCAATGTTGGCAGTTAATATATCTCTGTCAAAAGAATAGGTAAGAGAGTGAGTTATGCGACAGAAGACCGTGTTTGTTAGTGTTAGTTTGTTAATGCTGCTGGAAATGCAAAATACTAGAAATGGGTTGGCTTCTTTTTTTTTGGAGGGGGTGCATGGTCTGGGAATCGAACCCGGGTCTCCTGCATGAAAGATGGGCATTCTAACCACTAAACTACCTGTGCACCCGGTTGGCTTTTATAAAGGAATTTTATTAAGTTACAAGTTTACAGTTCTAAGATCATAAAAAATGTCCAAACTAAGGCATCCAGAAAAAGATCCTTGAGCCAAGAAAGGCCAATGAGTCCAGAACACCTCTGTCAGCTAGGAAGGCATGTGTTTGGCATCTCCTGGTCTTTTAGCTTCTGGTTCAAACAGCTTCTCCAGGGGCCATTTTCTTTCTGCATCTCAAAATGTCTCTGTGTTACCTCTGAAGATCTTTCCAAAATGGTTCCCTCTTAAAGGACTCCAGTAAGGAACCCTCCTGGAATGGGTAGAGATATATCTCCATGGAAAACACCTAATCAGAAAGTCCCACCCACAATTGGGTGGGTCACATCTCCATGGAAACAACTTAATCAGAAAGATCCCACCTTACAATACTGAATTAGGATTAAAGAATCTGGCTTTTCTGAGGTGCACAACAGTTTCAAACCTGCACAGACCATAAATAGGGCCTTTGCGTCTGGAAACGGACCTAGCGTTTGGTGACTATTGCCAAAGGTCAGAGGCCTATCTGGGGAACTTCTTTTAATTTATTGTAGGAATTCTCAAAAGAATGATCAGAACATCTCAAATGGTAATGATCTGGAAAAAGGAAAGGAACTTACAAAATGGAAAATGAAAATAATCACCTTGGATGCTACATAATTAGCTTAAAAAGCAGACTAACTGGAGGGAAGAAAGCAACTCATCCCAAGAAAAAAAGATTAAATTCATCTTTGTACAGGTCAAGTCCTATTACCCAATACATTAATCTTGTAAGGGCTTTTTTCCCCTCTAAAACTTACTTTATAAGTAATAACTGCTAACTTCTTACTTCTAGGTGAATTTTATACTATAAAAGCCTCTTAGGAAAAACATATTTTTAAATAGCAGTGGTAGAATGCTACATAAAATTGGGATTCCTGATTTCAGACCTTTTCATTACTTTCCTCTGTTGAATAATTGACTTCCCTCTGGGTCTTAACATCCTCATACAAAAAATAAATATCATTGGAAAACTCAACATCTTTTCTAACTCCACTATTTCATAAGTTCTGTGATTCTCATTGTTATAGGATATGCCTTGTCTAGGACACAGTCTACATATTTAAGTTTACAATTGACTCACTGATGATGTGATAAGAAGATCATCATAATTTCACATAAAAGCAACATAAAATGTTGGTGTAAGCATAGTTGAGAGAAGTACAGGGATGTAATAATTGAAATTCTGGTGAGAACATAGACATTGACATATTTTCAGCTGAAAGGTCACTGTGCTTTGCATGAATAAATTCCTAGAATTAATGCCCACCACTTTTATAGTTTACAGGGTGCTTCCACTCCATTATTTAAATAAATAATCAAATCTATTGGCCACTCTATAATTTTGGTGCAGTCAGTTTCATTTTATAGATAAGAACCAGGAAGCTAAGAAATGTCATATTAGAAAACTAGATAACTTGCATGAAGGCCAGCCAAGGCTTGTACCCAGATCTTCAGACTTCTAGTTTCAACCTCTTCCCTAACTCTATGAAATCTTTCTCCATTGGTAGGATCTTACATATAAAGCACTATGAAATTCTTGAGCAGTCCTATGATTTATGTCTCAGTTGTTCTTATTATCAGATGAAAAATCTGAAAATCCAAGAAATTAAGTAACTTGGCCAAGGTCTCAGAGATAATGAAGTGCCTGAGATGATATTCCATCAAAGGCATAATTCCAAAGACTACTGTAAATATATTCCAAACCCTTTTAATGAATTATATAAAACTAAGTAGAATTGGCCAGGTAGGACAGTGGAGTGAAAAGTCATAAGGCAGATTGTAAACATACAATTTTCCATGGGACTATTTGGATGAGACCATTTCTAGGCATGCATTTGATTAGAATTCCATCTATTTATCTTTGCAGTTCTATGGAGTAGAGATAGCAAAACCTAATTTAGTGATACATAAAAGTAATGGCTGTGACAGACATAAGGATCCATAATATTTTATATTTAGAGAATGCATCATTCCTCCCAGGAAAAAAGATTTAGGTGTGTATGATTATGAAATATGATGATATTTCCCAGTCAAATGTTTTTTATATCCTGATGCTTCAATGCTAATGGCCTACCATATTCATATGAATAGTCCATAAGCCATATCCCATAACTATGTCAGTGTTTAACATTAGATTCCATTTCCCACTTTTGTCATGTATCAAATGCCTTATTAAAATTAATTGCTAGTGATATGTTAAATTCATTAATTAGGTCCTGCAAGACCCTGAATCATCTCTTCTAGACTTAGTGCCTTCTAAATCTTATTCAATTTAGTTCCGATATCCCCAGGCTTGTTCTCCTTCAGTACTAGCACTTTTGTTTCAAGATTTATTATAGCAAGCTGCCTGTACCATTATTACTTTCCTGCTAAGAATGTGCTTTTAAAGTAAACAGTTAAAAAACAAATTTCATATGCTGGTAATCCTTTTTTGGGAGTGGCATGTTTTAGTTCCTTCTTCATCCCTTTCAATTATGTTGTCTTTCTGCTGCTCTTTTAGAACTTTTGTTTTCCCTTTAGGCCCTAATGGATTTAAGTTATGAAGCCACTTTCCTTGCATAATTATTTAACCTCTCTCATCATATCTCAGAATGTCCTTGAATAAAAAAAAAGGTATCACAAAAAGGAAGAAAGAATTACCCACTTTTGCTTGTGGATAAGAGTCATGTGTTCATTTTATATGTGAAGAGATCATTTAATACATAAATGACAGTGACTAAGCAAATAGTTTTGCTAAACTTCAGATAGTCAGGAGAATACTTATAGAGGGTAACCTTTATCTGCTTCTGATGAATGAAAAATCTTGGGGTACATGAATAACATATATGAAATTTAGAAACCTGCCTGATCTTTTGGAATGGTGGAAAAACTATAGGCTTTGCGTTGGATATCTGGGTTCAAATCATGAATTTAACAAATGAGCTCTGTAATCTTGAATAAACTCCATCTTTGCAACTCATCTCCTGAGCATGTTGATCACAAAGGGCTGTTCTGAGGACAAAATGAAAAGTGTATGTGAAAATATCAACTAGCATATTCCTTATGAATGCCTTTTAATACTTTCTCTTTGTTTATTGTTTCATCCTTGGCCTATTAGCAACATGACGTCCCTTCATGGGGATATTTTCTTAAAGTGCTGTCTCTGTGGGAAAGGATATCCTAGTCTCTTTTTTTCCCGAGAAAATGGAAGGGAGTGTGATCTTTCTTCTACTTATCTTATCTATGGAATGGGCAAGGATGTAAGCTTGGCCAAAGGGACTCTTGCCCCTGAGACACTGAACACTGAATTAGGGAAAGGATTTGGAGTTGAGAATGATTATAAAGGTGGTGGAGCTCAACCAAACTCTTTGTAGCATGATAGCAGTGAATGTCTTATTCTACATTATGTCAGTCTCATGACAATTTCCCAATAGATGGAATTAAAAGTCCTAATTTTTAAGTGGCTCAAAGGAGCTGTAGTGCATGCAGTGACTTGGATACCTTGGCAAGTGACTTAACTTATATTTTTCCTTGAAAAGTGAATGTGAAATATCTTCCACATTGTTGTGGACTTCAAATGAGAAAAGAGAAGAATGTGTTCTGGATAGGATGACACAGAGTGGTCATTTTGGGATATGGAAATAAGGTCTAGTTGTTGAGAGAAAAGGAGCCACAGTGAGTGCCTTGTGCCATTAGAGGAGGCTTATGGAACATGGCAAGATTACAAATAAGAATATTATTATAAATAATGGAATAAAGTATTTGCTTTTCACTTGAGATATGAGAAATATATATAGAAAGAGTAAAATATAATAATATATTTTATATTATATATATAAGAGTAAATATAATAAAAAATAATATATTTACCAAGATAATTAAGTATGAATAACATATTCAACTAAAAGAAAAGGTAGCTTTTGGGCTTAGGCAACATCCATTAATACCATATGTTTAGCATGTTTTACTTGTATTCTCTTCCTCTGGATAAAAGTTCCATGATGCAGGAACATTATCTCATATCCTATTTCCAAAGCTTTTGCTCATTCCCCAAGCCTAACTCAGTCCTTTTTCACTTGTCAGGATTCCTCACTGGATTGTATTTTTGCATACTGGTTATTCCTATGATGAATGATAACCTGTAAATTTCCTTATCAGTGAATTATCACATACATGACAGACTAGCGAATACAAATCAAAAACAAAAAAATAAAAATGGCTTCATACCTGATCTTTTCCCAGGAATTAGAAAAGAAGCTGATGAAGTATTTTTGAAGGAGAACAATGGATAGAGAAGGTCCACTTTGTGTCTCTACTGGCACACACTTGCCACCTTACTTTGGAAGGATAGCGTCCGGTTTTATGTAGATGGTGGAGTCCGAAATCACCGCTGATAAAAATGTAGAGGAAATTACAAGCTTCTGAGCAGGTTTTATTTTGCAGTCCCCAATTGTAAGCTCAATGAGAAATTTGAATGAAATCCCTCAAGGTGGCAAAATTGTGCCAAGATCTATGGTAAGATGAGAATCTCATACCTGTGTAGGAAGTATAACTGACAGGTCACCTGAATAATTCCACTTAGGATGAATAGTATTCCTTCACTTTGAGCTTCACTGGCTGGTATGTCTGTATAATTCTACAGTAGACAGAGATGGCATTCATAAGTATAACCTACTCTTGTGGGTGTTTCTGAGGAGTTAGCAGCACATGAAAACACACACACTTACATACACAGATTATTTATGTGGATATGTGTTTTATTTGATGAAGAGATTCATAATTCTTATTAGATTCTCAAGATGTGTCATCCACATAAAGGGTTGCTTTTATGTTTCTCCCACTTAATAAAATATGCAAGAAATCAAGTAAATGATAGCTGATATAACAAATGATACAACCGTGAATAAATTCTGAATATTTTAAAAATCAGATGATGCATTAAGTATTACCAATAAAGGATATCAGAATTCATTGTAGCCATCAGTGCATAGCTAAAAACATTGAGAGTAGTTGTTCTAGTAAATGACACAGATTCAAAGAGGAGCAGACTTCCAGCATTAAGAGATCTCAGAGGGCATCTGTAATAGTGACTTCCAGATTTCTTTTCTGTGAAAAATCCAGTGCAACTTCTTTTCTCAAATAAGGTATCATGCAAACTCCACAAATACAAATCACACTAAAAAGGAGCTGCTTTGATTGAAATTGGATGTGACCTTGTTCACTGTTCAGCCTCTTCCTCACCTCTCCCAGAGCAGAAATATAAAGCCACCCAGACATTATCTCCTACAAAATCAGTTGGGTTTTTTTTGTTTTATTTCATGGGTTAATTTTCGGATTTAACTTGATTTCATTACCTATTGTGAGTATTTCAATGTTTGGTTAGTGACCTCTCAAGGCATATAGCGTGTCATGTAGGCTTATATGAAAGAATTAGAAACTGGAGGTCTTGATTGATTGTCTACTAAGCTTTGCTTGCATTGTTCTTATTGATCTCAGGATTGGCCTTGGAATTAGACTGATTCAGAATGGAATCAGGACTCCCATATATGGTTGTGTGATCTTATGCAAGTCCTGAAACAACTTTATACTTCAGTATCCTTCTCTGAAAGTTGGGATAAAAGTAAAATAATTATATTGATGATGACAAAAGTGATAATGCTACTACTGCTACTTCCAATAATAATACAAATCCACGGGGTGGCTACGAGCTTTAAATGAGATGGTGCTCATTAGAGGCCATTTACTTAATGATGTTAATTCATTCCTGAAAAAGCCTGTCTGTAACTGCAAAGCTATTCAATAAAAATATAGTTCTATTAATTTTAATGAGAAAATTATACTTTTGATCCCAATCTAAAGGAAGACAGTTTTCACATATAGAAAAATACAATTCCATAATAAAAGCAAGCTTAATAAGGAATAAACAACTATGTGAATATAAATTAACACAATATGTATATAAAATTTAATGTAACAAAAATTTCTGTACTCACAGATGAAGGAATGAATAGTTGTGAAAGAGGATATCAAGAGTAATTCTTTGGAAGTGCATTCTTTTTACACCATTTTCTTCAACTTTTCATTCCTTTGAGACATGGTTATCATGCCTTCAAACTACACAATAAATTTATAGCACAGAAAAACTCATTTAAAACAAGATAAAGTCTACAACGATAGCACTTTGAAACATGTGGAAACCACACAAATGCAAAGCAAGCTGAAGAGTCTTAGATAGTTCTACCTTCTCATCTCTCTTGCTTGGCGTAAGTATGCAAAGCAAAACCATTTAAGTTCACTCAAAATTTAACTAAATTCAAATTTATTCCTTATGATATTTTCTAACTGGAAACTGTGGTGTCAAGTTAATTGGTGACTACATCTTTGCCTGAAACCATAATGTTGAAATATCACCTCTTATACGGTATTTATTTAATGTGTTTTGGGAAGAAAAACAATCATCATACTGAAAACAAAACAGTCATTGTCCAAAAAGCAGTATGGCTTTTCAAGATGGTACTTGTTCTTTATCTCAACAGTCATTATGAGTGGTTATGTCTCTACTTAGTATAGTTCCAGACACCAAAGTTGGAACTCAGCAAAACTAATTGTCTTCCTTTTTTCAGCATCTTTTCCTCACTCCTCTTCTTCCTACATTCCTTCCATCTCTGGATAATACAGTTAAAACTTCAGATCACAATGTATCTCAAAAAGGGCATGCACTTTCTCCAGTTGCAAAACAATACCTCAAAACCATGTGAAACAATACTTCTTCAATAGTGCAAAAACTCAGACTGACTTCTAATTTGCATTTACGCTTTGCTTTTTACTAAGAAAATTGAAATGTTTTGCAGACATGTCAAGTTAAAAATTTCCAACATCTCTGTTGGTTATACTGTAATATGTACTATATTTCAGATGCAGAGACCTAGTGAGGTAAAATGAACTGTCCAAATTTACAAAAGCTGAATTTAAGCAATGCCACATTTTTCTGTATTACCTCGTTTACTCACTCATGCTTTTCTCGGAGCACATTGAGAAAACCACAGTGCTTCAAACAAATGTCTCCTGTCCCATTAGTACTTCCAGCTTCAAAAGATAAGTTTAACTTACTAGAAGCATCTTTTTGATGTTTTCTTATTAGAAACATAATTTTTTCTCATTCTGTATTCTAGTCATAGTGTTTTCACAATCTCATGGAAGCAAATATCCACATCTAATAGTCCTCCCCTTTTTTGCCATCCCCATACTTTTGAGAGCTTAGCTATCTCTACTAGTGGCTCATTGTCACTATTATATTGGAGGTGGTGGACTGGGAAGTCCCAAAGGACTAGGGTATTATAGTTTGAAACACATTGTAGGAGCATGAGTATGTGCTTGTTAAACCATGAAATTTAGAAAGCACAACTCACAAAGGGCCCCCAGCTATTACTCTGAAATCCATCAATGTGTTTAAGCCAAGAAAAAGCTTCCATAGGTTGCTCCCAGGCAGAAACTGAGCACAATGTGGGTACTAAAGCAGGCTTATTTTTGGGAGACATGGGCCTCCTATGGTGGTGAACTTTGGTTGATGATCTCAGTGAACATTCCTTTTACTGCAGAATAGTGCAGGATGCTACCACCCAATCTTCCTTCCACTCCCCTTCACTTTGGGTCAGATTGCATCCCACTGTGATGGTTCTCCCAGTATTACTTGTGCCAAGTAAAAAAATGAAACTGGGCTTAGGTAAGGAGAGACTTCATCTCAAAAGATTATTGCAATAAGGGGAGAAGAACTATTGAACTAAAGAGAAGAGTACCATTGAAGTAGGGAGACTTCTGTGATAATGAAATCTGCACAGTAGACCAAAAAAAAAAGGTTTTTCTCTAATAGGGAGGAGTAAATAAGGCTAGAAAGAACTGTATGTGGGAAAATGGGATGAATGAATAGTGTGTTTGGGCATATGGTCAGAGTATGTTTGACCATAACGTCAGCTGATTCTCAGGAAGTTTGTTCCACTTTCTAATGCTTGAGGATGGGCAAATTTCAGGGGCTGGGGGTAAAGAGAGAAGCCTGACTATAAAATTTGGTCAAGTTAGTGGTCATTTCATGCAGATTGGTCAGTGGGGAAAAATATTTCAGCTAATTTATATATTCATAAAGCAAAGAATGGAAATTTGGATGGTCTGTATCTGGCTTTGTCATATGTTAACAAGGGGTTCATTCATGAATTTTATCTAAGTCGTATGGGAAAGGCTGGTTCTTTGTAGTAAGTCATTTCCTGGAACACAAAATTGCAGGTGAGGGATTCTTGATCATCACTGCTTCCCAGGAGCATGGTTTCAAGTAAAGTTAGTGTTGTCTTTTGGCTCTTCTGGCAGATTGCGTTACATACCCCCTAAAAAACCACATCCTAATCTTCATCCGTTCTGTAAGTGTTAATGCATTGTAAATAGGACCTTCTGAAAAGCTATCTTTAGTTAAGGTGAGACCGACTGAGTCAGGGTGGGCCTTCCTAGAGGGCTTATAGAAAAGGCCAGAGAGGAGCCAGAAGCTGGAAGTCAGCAACACCCAGGAGAGAGAGGACAGGGCACCACCATGTGACAGGAAAGCCAAGGAACCCAAGGATTGTCAGCCAGTCAGAACACTGCTGACCCCAGGGGAAAGAAAGCGTTCTAGCCTCTGAAATTGGGGGCCAGTAAATTCCTATTTGCAAGTCAAACCATTGTGTGGTGCTTGTCATAGCAGCTCCGGAAGCTAAGACAGCTTCCTCTCCTTTTTCTCTCAGGCATTTACCCAGAGAAAAATGCTTGAACATTTAGGTCTTTCTCTGGGTGTCAGCTTTCTTTAAGAACCTGAGCTAACACACATGATTCTTATATGCCTTTCCTTGCCTTCCCCATAAGTATACCACATTATATTAGTGGTTACCAAATCTTATTATGCATCAAAATTATATATGTGGAGCTTGCTAAAATATAGACTTCTAAGGACCAGTATTAAAAAAATTCCATAGATCTGTGGTGGATTCCAGGAATTAAGCATTCTTGTGAGCCAGGCATGTGACATCTTCAGACTACATTTGAGTAACATTGCTGAAATCAATCTGTGCAAAGTAGGAAAGTTTTATATAATTGTATGAATGTACAGGCTAATAAGGATTTACACCATTTTTCACAACTCATAGGAATGTCTACTTCATATAAAACTTCTCTAACTTTTCCCTTTACTGTGGCTATTTTGGCCTTGCTACCACTAGCAATATACCATAATGTTTTGGAGTTTGCGTGTCTGGATTCGAATTCCAACTCTATCCTTCCTAACTAGATGACCTGGAACATACTCACTTCTCTGTAAAATACCTACCGCAAAAATTTCTTTGAGCATTATATTAATTAGTGTATGTAATCACTTACTATTATGCCTATTATTATAATTTGGTCTCAATAAGTTTAGCTCATTATATTTATTACAGCTACTATTAACCATGAATTTCACTAGCTACCATTTATTGAGTACTATCATTGAGGCATTGTGCTAAGTAATTTTTATAAATTGACTTGTTTTATTGTCTCAGTATATTGAGGGCTGTGGTTATGGAACATAGGAATTCTTCAACCAAAAATATTATCTTTTCTTCTTAACACTAGCCCAATAGTACTTGACACCATGTACTATATGCAATTGTATATGCATCTCTCCCTCACTAGAAGGGAGGTTTAGAGACAAGGAACCAGGAACCAGGCTTACTTTACTGGTGTATGCCCAGACAAGCTCATTCCATCTTTCCAAAGTCTTTCATTTCATAAATTGATGAAAGGAAAACTATAGTACACTAAGGATGTGGAAATCTTTAGATAAGTGTTTGATGGGAAGGTACCTTTGGTTCATTCTCCACCTCTCTGCTCTCTCTAGTGTTCTCAGTTCTTAGGCACTCTTTGGAAACCATCGTCTTTTTTCAGCCCTAAACTTATGTAGGCCTTATTTACCAGAACTAATATTAATAGTTAGTTACCCAAACAATATAAGATTCATTCAGTTCTCTTGTCATGATTATAGAAATTTTATCCTGGACATAAGAGAACTGAGAACTTAGAGTACTTCATCTTTTTTATTTTTAATTACTACTACTAGTGGCATATATTTTTTTTAGCCTTCATTAACAGAAACCTAGAAACAATAGCAACATAAATCCATTTTTTGTTATTGTTACTGTAGGAATTTTATTGAAAATGTGGGCCATGATTCAATTTATACATAGTGAGAATCCAAGGGAAAAATCTGACTCAGGAAAATTTGGGAAAAATAATAAGAGGAAACAATTTAGCAATGAACAATGCTTTGTTAAAGAATATATTTGTTTTAAGTTATGAATTTTGTAATTAACCATGTTTCTTATATTTTTTTCTGCTAGGATGCTTCAAATAAAAATTTCCATCCTTCTTTGACAAATATGCTTCTTCTTTTTGCCCTTCTTGTGTTTCAACAAGATCTTCTACTTCAGTTAGCTCTTACTTGCTCTTAAGAAGTGTTGTGCTGTATTTTGGTCTTGAGTTGCATTTCATTGAGAGTCTTACCTGGTGTAGGGCTACCATTTCCAAACATCACTGTATTCTTTCTTTAAACTCCAGAGTGGGTGTATTGCTTTAGGTTGTTCTCCTTTGAAATCTCAACCTGTCAGAGAAATGTGTGTGTATCTGTGGGCCCTCATGCAATGTTAAGAGGTGCCACCTGAGAATCTTTTGTTAACTATAGTGGTAATCTAACAGAGAGGGAAATGGAAAATTTCTACTCCCTGAATATCCTCATCTGTTGGAATACTCGCCACTGAATGGTAAATTCCTCTTAGAGATTACAGTAAAATCCAGAGTAATTATAAGATTTTAGCTTTGTCTCTGTTGACATTTTTATCCAGCATGGGTGTGCCCTTTATGGCATCTCTGCATTCTCCCATTTAAATTTTAGTAGAGAATGGTCAATGTAACACTCCAAGGATGTCCTCCTGATTTAGGTTGGTCATCTATGAGTTTGTTTCTCATTATGGGAGTGACCATCAACATCATAATCTTTAAAGGTCATTCTATTTTAAACTCATTAGAAAAGAAGATATAACCAGTTTGTCTGCTTGATTTCTTAAATTATTAAAGTATCTAAAGAGATTCAGAAAACAGAATAGACACCAATGAACACTGAATTAAGGTTCTGAAGGCAAAATGTATGAAAACATTTACAGGTCGCATTGAAGGGGGATGTAAAAACACAAACTCAAGGCACAAACTAGCCCAGAGCTCTTCTCTCATTCTAACCGTGAGGTTACTCTTGTCTTAGGAACGTTGCTTCTTACCGTGTTATTAATGTTCTGACCAGGTCCATTTTATCATCCCTGTAAGATTCAAGTACTTGAATTCCGATAGAGATGGGATTTAGGTTCCTCGTCCTACATTTCTACATATGCCCTAGACTCCAAATGTAAATATGACCATGCCTTCCTTTGCATGATTCTAGTGCTTCATCTTTAAATTTTTTCTTATATCCCTTACTTTGAACTTATATTATCATAATTTCCCAAAGACTATCAAAACTATGCAAAGCACCATAGCTATATTCTCTACAGTACCCCAGGAGGGAAACTGAAGAGAATACCAACTGCATTTTGGAGTTTTCAACTTTTCCACTTTTATCAGCTCATGTTATATAAAAGGAAATAAATGACACTTTAATTATGCTCTCAGATTATACTAAATTGGGAATGTTTCAAACTACAGGAAAGAAAGAATAATGACACTTAAAGGGACTGGAGAGGATTAGGTATGTGGGTGGGCAAAACCAAGAGAAAAAATCACCCCCCAAAAGTTCTAAGCAATTTAAAGCACCCTGTGCTTATGTGCATATGTGAGTTTCTCTGTGTGCTTGTTCCATTATACTATTTAAATTTAAACACACACTATTTCGTGGAGGAGAAAGAAAACTGGGCTTGGCCCTCACGAAACTACTGCTTTCTCTTTGCAGAGTTTTGGTATTGGGAAAGGCCTGTATCAAATAAGAATTTTTGCTTTCTTACTAATAAAATAAGGGACTTGTGTAAACTTTATAAGACCCAGCCAACCTTTAAAAGTACATAAATAGTTGAGTCATGGTTTTTATAGCGACTGGAGTACAGAGCATGTAGCCACTGGAAAACGAGTAGAAAATTAATTCTATTTTTGTTATTCATCAGGACTTGGCTTTGTCCAGGCTCAAGGCATACTGATGACTTTGGCCATGGAATAGAGAGAATTCTTGTTATTATTTAGGAAAAAAATGGGCATCAAAGCCACTAGACACGACTTTACCAAAGGATGACATACCCAATGTAGCTGATCTTTGGGAAAACTGAATCATTATAAATGTGAGAAGTAGAAAGTATCATGAAACACATTATTTGAAACTGTCAGAAGCCAAGTGTGTGAAAATAAACAGTTTCCAGGACAATAAATTCACTAATAGACCTCGCCTAGAGGGTACCGCTCACGGTGCACTCAGCATTTGTCTCTCTCTCTCTCTCTCAATCACCTCCTGATGATGTTAGGAGAGAGATTAGGCCAGAATCTCAGGAGATGTGAGTCCTGGTCCCAAACATGTACTTAGAAACAATAACATCATAGAAGTCACTCCCTCCCAAAACCCCTTTCCCTTGTAAGCTTCGTCTTCTGCACCTAGAAAGAAGGATCCATAACAGTAGTGATCTCTAGAATCCTGGAGCCTACGATGGTATAGGCTGAGACCCTTGAATCCGTACTTGAATAAAATGCTTGGGGTTTTGCAATTGTCTAAGTGGGAATATGGAGGTGCCTTTAACAAATATAGTGTATCTAAGAGAAGGAATGAGTTTCAGGGTTAAGAGTGTGTCATTTTATAGAGGAAAGGGTGCTGAATTGATAAAGAGTACATGAATTCTTATGCTTATTGAAAAATTAATACCATTTATTAGCGCTATGATTTATATGAACTGCTATTTTTCAGCTGTTATGTGAGGATTTTACTCCTACTTTTGTTTTAAGGATGAGGCTGAATATGAGCCGTGAACATCCAGGTGTTATGAGTCATGTAGTTGGAGAATAGGTTAGCATTGTCCGATAGTACATAAGTAAATGGAGAAGAGCAATAAAGAAAGGTCATGGAAGTGTAGAAGGTCAATGGTGGCTTTCAAGTTTATAGCTTTAAGTAGGCAAACAAATTCAGATCTTAAGAAAGTGAGTAGTGAGTGGGCATAAAGAAATATCATGGAAAGAAGAGACTGCTTTTTCTGGTGGTAAAATAAGTGGGAAAGAGAAAAACAAAGAGGAAGTACTCCCTAAATAGAATAATAAGCCCAGAAGAGGTTTTGTTATTGGTTGTTTTGGTGGCTTGAGTTATGTATTCCAAATTTAGACCTGGTCTTGCTCTCAATCTGCATTCCTGTGGGGTGAACCCATTGTAAATCGGAGCTCTGCTTGAGGATGGTTATTTTCAATTAGGGGATAGACAACTTAGTGAGATGAGATCTTAATCTGACCTCCTTAATTGCAGGAGTCCTTATAAGCAGAGGAAATTCAGACGTAAGAGAGAAAGTGATGGAAGGATCTGGAAGTGGGAGGTCAGTGGCGCATGGAAGAGAAAGGAAAAGGCATCCAGATGTGGTGGAAGAGCCAAGAAACTCAAAGCTTGCCAGCCAGGCAACCCCAGGAGGAAGATAGTCTTCTAGACTCGGAAAGAGTGAGGTAAATTCCGGTTAAGCCAACCTATTATATGGTATTTGTCATAGAAGCTTTAGAAAACAGAGACAGTTGTGGTTCTTCGTTTTAACTTTTTTCCCTTTGTTTATCCTGGCTGTGGGTTAGGAGGTTTGTTCCTTTGCAAGTTGAATAGTCAGGGGGAAAGGGGCCAGAGCAAAGGAGGAAGAAAAAAAAAGAACATGAGATTAAACACTGGAGAGGAGAGAACAGCTGTTCCTGAAGTATGAGAGAAGAATTTTCCCTGGAAATGAACATAAATACTTGGAATCCTTCACCCAAGATTGAGGAAAAGAGGAGAAATGGAGTGAAGTTAAGGAGATATACAAGTGGGGAAGAAGAGAGTTGAAGGTGTTTAACTCTGTTGGTGTTGATTTTTAGGAATAGTGCAACTGAGGAGTTGAGGCCAAGGAAGTGTGAATGTGGGAGAATCCTGGTGTCCTGATGACCTGATGAATGCATTAAAATCAAGCAGTGTGTTTGTCTTCTGAAAAGACTCTTTAATCCACATGAATGTTACTTGGCTTCTGGAGCTCAGATTTCTCTTACTGGCACCATGACATCGGAAGATCATTTGTTATGAAAGTTTCACACCAATTTCGTTTTGTTCTTTCTTCACTAGCTGCCGGGTTTCCTTTTCCATTTTCTTCCTCTGTTGTTCTGCTGCTCTCTCTTCTCGGTCTGCTATTTTCTGCTGCCTCAAAACTTCTCCTGCTTGCCAGGCCGCATCTTCTTTTTCTTCCCAAGCATCGGTATTTTCTTGCCATGTATCTAAGTCTCCTAATTTAGGAGATTGATGAATAAAAGGCGTATCTTGAGTAGCTGCTAATCTACTAGAGAAACCTGTGCTACCATCTGGGATGACAAAATTTAATTGTTCTCTCTTCTTAATAACAATTTGCTGAGTTTTCCTTATAGTTGGTGTCATGTCCTTAAAATACGTTCCAGTTGTTAAAAGCATTTTGTTGTGTTGCCGCATTCCCACTCCCTCCTTCCATATTTACACATGTGGATGTGTCTTCATCCCAGGATGTCCATTCTTCAACATCTGTTTGCTTAGGAACTGATGAATAATCAACTGGAGTTGGCAAAGTTATTTGGTCTCCACTTAATTTCCATCCTCTGCCAGATCTGCATATTAATCTCTTTAGGAATGAGAATACTGTTGCTAGACAAGTACAAACTTTAAATAATCAGAACTGTGTGATGGCCTTGGCGAGAATCCAAACTCACTGTACAGATAAGAAAAACGACATAAGCGTCTTCATGTTACACAATCCGACGCCATGTGAAACGCTCTAGTGGCTGGGGGAATGCTGGGTGGGCTGGGATTTGAATTGGGGAAAATTTTCTCTTGGGAGGTGCAGGGCCTGTAGAGTGAAGGCAGGAAGGAGCGGCAAATTTTCCTGCTGGAGGAGCAGTTGGGGGCCAGTTCCTCCGGCCAGTGCCCCTGCAGGCCTGTCTTCCCACAGTTCAGCCCGGCATGGCCAGAGCTGCATGCCCAGGCCCCATCCTGATTGTGCGTCCCTCACTCCAGAGGTCACTCACCATAACTTTTTAGGGCAAATATTAGTATCTCTATGAACCAGGTAAGGAAAACTACAGTGCATCAGGGTAAAGTGTGATTTGGCTAAGTCTGTCTACAGTGTTTCCCAGTGACCAAGTCAGGGATAAAAGTTCAGACTGTTTAACTTTGCTTTCTAATTCTTTTCACTTAGCCACAGGCATTATAAAATGAGCATCATCTGAATAGTTTTGAAAGTGGGTAGGAGATGTGCTCCATATTAATCAATTTTGCTATTTAACAACCAACCACAATACCCCAGTAGCTTACAATGCAAATATTTACTTTCATTATTCATTGTCTGCTGGCATCTGGGACAGTGTTGCTTCATCATGGGGATAGAGTTCAGGTCTGTTCCATGTGAAGTTGTCTTGGGCCCAGGTTAGAGGAGCAGAAGTTCTTTTAAGTGTGGATCACTGGGATGGCAAAAGGCAAGTCCAGCCATGCAAGCTCACTTCAAATCTCTGCTCACATCCCATTGCTAACCTTCCACTGGTTGAAGTAAGATATGTGACCAAGCCCTGCATCAGCAGGCTGGAGAAATGAGTTATACTCATAGTGGGGGAGGGGCGTGACTATTCCTCTGAATAATGAGAAACATCACAATGCGTGCTAAAGAACCTAGATTGAGGGCCCTCTTGCTTTTTGTTCTTGTTTTTCTAAATACAAAAATTATCTAGGAATAATTTTTATTATTATTATTAATAATAATAGAAAAAATTATCAACCAATTGGCTCAGAAACAGAGAGGTCACAAGTCAAATTTAAGAGATGTTGGTAATGGAATTGATACTATATAAATGGTAAATTTATGAAATACTGTTGTCTCCACCAATTTTTGGTTGAAACGTCTTTTCATATGATTATGTGGCATAGATACACATAATTTCTCTTCCTTTTGTGTACCATTTGGCAACAATATATTAAGCTTTGGGGCAATATATTAAATCAAAATTGAAGGAGGGATGCAACTCTAGAATGAAAATGGCTGTGACCATTTGAAAGCCAGATAGCCAAATGTAGCTGTTTGTTGAGGTGTGAAATAATATCTATCAAAGTCTTTTTATTCTGACATCAGTTCAGGACATTGAGACTTCATAGGTAAATTATGTTTTTCTGGTTTTACTTATGACTAATAGTTTGAATTTGTTCCATTCTAGAATTTTTTCAACTCATAAAGACCCAAATTTGATTTTCCCATCAGTAGTACTTCTCGACTCCACTCCAAAACCATGGTGAGCCAATAGGTATTTTTCTGGCATTATTGATGTTCAAGGAAAGGCAATATTGTTCTTATAGCTAACACCGTAGACACTGTTATTAAGAGATAGGGCGGGCCACGGCGGCTCAGCAGGCAAGAATGCACGCCTGCCATGCCAGAGGACCTGGGTTCGATTCCCGGTGCCTGCCCATGTAATAAAAAAGAAAAAAAAAAGAGATAAAGGGTCAGATTTCAGGTGGAATTGAAAATAGTGAGTAGATTTACTGATTGAGAGTGTGAGACCTTAAATATATTCACTCATCTGTTCAGTAAGAAGTATTTCAGTGTACCTGCTATGGTTATAGATATCAGGTAGTGTGGAGCAAATAGGCAAAATGGTTTCTACCCTCTCTGGACAGAGCATATAGTAAAAAGGCAAGCGACCTGGGCTAAGAATCAGAAATCATAAAGCTTTTACTATTAACCAGCTTTAGAATCTTGAAGGAATAATAAAACTTCCAAGTTGCAATTACCTTATCTAGAAAATAAGAAAGTTTCTCTAGATTTACTCCAGTGACAACCCTAATTGCAACAGTACAGAACGTCAAGAAGTTCGCTACTTTAATGGAAATGCACAAAACATGTGAACATGTCCTTGTTTAACAATTATGTGGAGTGCCTACTACTTTGGAATAGTCTTTTTTCTCAATGTTGAGCAGATAGTGGTGAAGGAGGAAAAGCCTTTGGCTCTAGCCTGCTTGTATTCTCATGGGGAGACAGTCAACAAACAGATAAACAGATAATTATGTGATTTAATTTCAGGTATTAATAAGTGCGATGGGAAAAAAAAAAAACATATACCAGGTCAAGGGAAGAAGGAGAATTTGTTATTTTAGATAAGATAGTGAGGAAAATTCTATTTGAGGAGAAAATATTAGAGAGTTGAATTTAATTATTGAGTTAGTTTTGCAATGATTTAGGGAAAAACATCCTTTTAGCAAATGCAATGAGGCGGAGGTAGGAACATGCTCTGCATGTTTAATAAATACCAAAAACAACAGCTTAATTATATAGCAACATCTACATATTGCAGAATAATATAGAATAAAATGTATTCTATGGAGTGACATAAAGATGTGTTGAATTAATCAGAAATTACCTGAATAATTCCTGTAATCAAGTCTTTGCTTCATTTCTCTTATCCCATTTACCACTGAGTTCTGGATGTTTTACCTTGGTTTCTTGTATCTGCCCCTTATTCCTACTTCAATATCCCCAAACTTGAACTCAGATGGACATTTGCCAAAGCCACTGGCTTTGAGCCATCCTCTACCAAAGATTAAAGCTGGTCACGTAATTATACTTCTAGAAAATATTTTTCAGTGCTTCCCTATTAGCCTCAGAAAAACAGTAAGTTCAAATTTCTTAGCATAGCAGGACTTGTTGTATTTACTGATTTCTTTAGCGTCCTCTACTTCCAAACCTTCCTTCTTACCCTAATTCTACAGAAAGAATTCTGTTTTCCAGAAAGCTGTACTTCTCCCCTATCTTCCTTTGCCCTTTTTTCTCCCTTCTGTCTAACCTCCTTCATGTGCTTTAGAAATCAATTAGCGTGCCATTTCTGCCAGGAACTTTTCCTCAATATCCCAGTCTGTTTCTTAGCACTTAACATGCTGCAGTGTAATCGTGTTTTTATTATCTTTTTGCCACTAGACTGTGATTTCTGTGAGGGTTTGGACTGTATTATTAAGGTGTACATTTCTGGCATCTAGCTCAATGCCTTGTACCAAGTTCAATACATTTTTCTAAAACTAATGAATGCAGTATATAATATATGGATTATTTGATTTTATGAGCCAGGCTATATCTTTATACCAGTGAATTAAGTTAATTATGTTACCTTGTTTCTCTTCCCTCCCTTTGCCTTCCATACCAAACCTCATGTTTACACACAGATTCGAGCGATCATTCAAACACCTGGTGTCATATGGTGAAGAAGCCCCTGCCTCACCAATCTAAAGTGTGGTCTTTGCTAAGGATATACTGTACATTGTATCATCCTTATGTATACCCTACTCACGGATAGCCCATTGGCTATCGTTATTATTGCATTAGCAGTGATTTTAAGTATTTCCACCCCCTTTGCTTCCAAGAACAATAGACATCTTGCTTTAGCATTTTCATTTGTAATCCGGGACTCATGAAGTACAGGAGGATTATTTCCTCACTGATGTGAACAACCTAAGGCAGTTTTGTACAGTTACATTAAGAAAAATCTCATCATTTACTGATAACATTTTTAGCTTTGTTTTTCCTTTCCATGGTTCTTGGATTTTGCTCTATCTTTTTCCAAGTTGGGAGGAAGATGGAAAGAGACAGGTTTTAGTCTTTTTTGCTCCTCCTTGGAACCAGTGAGGTACATGACTAACCTCCATTCTCCAGCTGAGAAATAAAGAATCTTTAAGTGATTCTTCAAGGCAGTTAATTTGTAAAAGTAGGATTGAACCTAGTTGTCTGTTTCCTGGCTGCTAAAACAAATACCAAATAACAGGTTAGTTTAAATAATGGGAATTTAATGATTCATGGTTTTGAGGCTTGGAAGCCCAAAATCAGGGGGTCAGCAAAGTGATGTTCTCTCCCCAGACACTGGGGTGTTTGGTGTGGGTTACTAGTGGCTGTGGTCCCTGGGTCATCCGTGGTCCCTGGTTTTTCCATGGTGCCTGTTTTCTCCATGGTCCCTGGCTCATCCGTGGTCCCTGGTTTTTCCATGGTGCTTGGTTTTCTCCATGGTCCCTGGCTAATCTGTGGTCCCTGGCTCAACCATGGTCCCTGGTTTTTCCATGGTGCTTGGTTTTCTCCATGGTCCCTGGCTAATCTGTGGTCCCTGGCTCATCCATGGTCCCTGGTTTTCCCATGGTGCCTGTTTTCTCCATGGTCCCAGGTTTATCTGTGGTCCCTGGGTCATCCGTGGTCCCTGGTTTTTCCATGGTGCTTGGTTTTCTCCATGGTCCCTGGCTTATCTGTGGTCCCTGGCTCATCCATGGTCCCTGGTTTTCCATGGTGCCTGCTTTCTGCATGGTCCCTGGCTTATCTGTGGTCCCTTGCTCATCCATGGCCCCTGGTTTTTCCATGGTGCTTGGTTTTTCCATGGTCTTTGACTTATCTGTGGTCCCTGGCTCATCCATGGTCAATGGTTTTTCCATGGTGCTTGGTTTTTCCATGGTCTTTGACTTATCTGTGGTCCCTGGCTTATCCATGGTCAATGGCTTTTCTGTAGTCCCTGGCTTTTCCATCACATGGCAGTGCCCATGCTGGCCACATCTCCTTTCTCATCCAGGTTCCTGCTGATTGTGACCTTTTCTACAAGTCCTTGTAAGACTCATTATGATTCAGTTGGCCACACCTTAATTAAAAATAACATCTTCAAACATCCTGTTTGCAAACAAATTCACACCCACAGTAACAGATTAAGATTAACAATGCCTTTTCTGCCATATGTAACTACCAGCCACCACATCATATCTAATGGACATTAAAAGAATTCCCCTTTTACTCTACAATGTCCCTTATTTAAGAGATAATCTAAGAAAAATGTTTAGAGTATAAGACACACTACCAAATAAGAATGAATACAAGTACTCACACACATACTTAAAGTAACATTTTTCTAACTGCACAAATAGCCTATTGGGAAAACCTGGAGGATGACTTACAGGCTTTCTGGTATCAGAGGGCAGAGAAGGCTGAGAACTCCACAGCGTTACTGACCTTCCTTGGGTCAGGTCCTGGAAATGGGTCTCCTGTCTCATGTCACTCCCATGGATAGAACGAAACCAGATCCCTGGTAGAATAAAACCAGATTCCTGAAGTAGAGCAGAACTTTATTCTTTGGCCAAAGAAGGCAGAAGGGTGAACTCATGTCCTAAAGACATCATATCCATCAAGGGAGGTGAGTGTAGCTCTTTTAGAGGGGGCGGGGGTGTGCGCAGGGGGCTAGTGGGGTTTCATCACTGGTTCTGATGATGCACAGTCCCTGATCATGCTAGAACATACTTTTGTATACAACGCATGTTCAGAAAATGGCATCTAAAAGCCATCCACAGGTGGAAAGTTTCCTATGATAATCAGCAAAGGTAAACAAAGGTCAAGGCTGAGGGCTTGGGGCGCATGACCCAGGAAGGCAAGGCAGGAACTGGCCAGCCTCAGTGGAGTGCTGGCTCTTTCATTGGCTGGGGTCCTTGTGTTCACCTCTGAGCAATGGGGAGCAGCTGCAGGAGCTGTAATTCTGTTTTTTTTTTAAATTAATTAATTTATTTGTTAAAAAAATAAGAAACAAAATAAAACATACATAATCAGTAATTCACAATATCATCACCTAGTTGCATATTCATCATTTCTTAGAACATTTGCATTAATTCAGAAAAAGAAACAAAAAAAAAACAATTGAAAAAGTAATGAAACGAACACAGGAAAGAAAAAAAAGATTATACCTATCATACCCCTTACCCCTTGCCTTCATTGATCACTAGCATTTCAAACTAAATTTATTTTAACACTTCTTCCCCCTATAATGTATTTATTTTTTATTTATTTTTAAAATTTTTTTTTCTGTTTTAGCAATCAAATTTTTTTTTATTAATTAACGGAAAAAAAAAAATTAACCCAACATTTAGAAATCATACCATTCTACATATGTAATCAGTAATTCTTAACATCATCACATAGATGCATGATCATCGTTTCTTAGTACATTTGCATCGGTTTAGAAGAACTAGCAACACAGCAGAAAAAGATATAAAATGTTAATATAGAGAAAAAAATAAAAGTAATAATAATAGTAAAAAAAAAAAAACCAAAAAACCTATAGCTCAGATGCAGCTTCATTCAGTGTCTTAACATGATTGCTTTACAATTAGGTATTATTGTGCTGTCCATTTTTGAGTTTTTGTATCTAGTCCTGCTGCATAGTCTGTATCCCTTCAGCTCCAATTATCCATTATCTTACCCTGTTTCTAACTCCTGCTGGACTCTGTTACCAATGACATATTCCAAGTTTATTCTCAAAGGCCGGTTCACATCAGTGGGACCATACAGTATTTGTCCTTTAGTTTTTGGCTGGACTCACTCAGCATAATGTTCTCTAGGTCCATCCATGTTATTACATGCTTCATAAGTTTATTCTGTCTTAAAGCTGCATAATATTCCATCGTATGTATATACCACAGTTTGTTTAGCCACTCGTCTGTTGATGGACATTTTGGCTGTTTCCATCTCTTTGCAATTGTAAATAATGCTGCTATAAACATTGGTGTGCAAATGTCCGTTTGTGTCTTTGCCCTTAAGTCCTTTGAGTAGATTCCCAGCAATGGTATTGCTGGGTTGTATGGCAATTCTATATTCAGCTTTTTGAGGAACCGCCAAACTGCCTTCCACAGTGGTTGCACCATTTGACATTCCCACCAACAGTGGATAAGTGTGCCTCTTTCTCCGCATCCTCTCCAGCACTTGTCATTTTCTGTTTTGTTGATAATGGCCATTCTGGTGGGTGTGAGATGATATCTCATTGTGGTTTTGATTTGCATTTCTCTAATGGCCAGGGACATTGAGCATCTCTTCATGTGCCTTTTGGCCATTTGTATTTCCTCTTCTGAGAGGTGTCTGTTCAAGTCTTTTTCCCATTTTGTAATTGGGTTGGCTGTCTTTTTGTTGTTGTTGAGTTGAACAATCTCTTTATAAATTCTGGATACCAGACCTTTATCTGATATGTCATTTCCAAATATTGTCTCCCATTGTGTAGGCTGTCTTTCTACTTTCTTGATGAAGTTCTTTGATGCACAAAAGTGTTTAATTTTGAGGAGCTCCCATTTATTTATTTCTTTTTTCACTGCTCTTGCTTTAGGTTTAAGGTCCATAAAACCACCTCCAATTGTAAGTTTCATAAGATATCTCCCTACATTTTCCTCTAACTGTTTTATGGTCTTAGACCTAATGTTTAGATCTTTGATCCATTTTGAGTTAACTTTTGTATAGGGTGTGAGATACGGGTCTTCTTTCATTCTTTTGCATATGGATATCCAGTTCTCTAGGCACCATTTATTGAAGAGACTGTTCTGTCCCAGGTGAGTTGGCTTGACTGCCTTATCAAAGATCAAATGTCCATAAATGAGAGGGTCTATATCTGAGCACTCTATTCAATTCCATTGGTTGATATATCTATCTTTATGCCAATACCATGCTGTTTTGACCACTGTGGCTTCATAATATGCCTTAAAGTCTGGCAGCGTGAGACCTCCAACTTTGTTTTTTTTCCTCAAGATACGTTCAGCAATTCGGGGCACCCTGCCCTTCCAGATAAATTTGCTTATTGGTTTTTCTATTTCTGAAAAATAAGTTGTTGGGATTTTGATTGGTATTGCATTGAATCTGTAAATCAATTTAGGTAGGATTGACATCTTAACTATGTTTAGTCTTCCAATCCATGAACACGGTATGCCTTTCCATCTATTTAGGTCTTCTGTGATTTCTTTTAACAGGTTTTTGTAGTTTTCTTTGTATAGGTTTTTTGTCTCTTTAGTTAAATTTATTCCTAGGTATTTTATTCTTTTAGTTGCGATTGTAAATGGGATTCGTTTCTTGATTTCCCCCTCAGCTTGTTCATTACTAGTGTATAGAAATGCTACAGATTTTTGAATGTTGATCTTGTAACCTGCTACTTTGCTGTGCTCATTTATTAGCTCTAGTAGTGTTGTTGTGGATTTTTCCGGGTTTTTGATGTATAGTATCATATTGTCTGCAAACAGTGATAGTTTTATTTCTTCCTTTCCAATTTTGATGACTTGTATTTCTTTTTCTTGTCTAATTGCTCTGGCTAGAACATCCAACACAATGTTGAATAACAGTGGTGATAATGGACATCCTTGTCTTGTTCCTGATCTTAGGGGGAAACTTCTCAATTTTTCCCCATTGAGGATGATATTAGCTTGGGTTTTTCATATATTCCCTCTATCATTTTAAGGAAGTTCCCTTGTATTCCTATCTTTTGAAGTGTTTTCAACAGGAAAGGATGTTGAATCTTGTCGAATGCCTTCTCTGCATCAATTGAGATGATCATGTGATTTTTCTGCTTTGATTTGTTGATATGGTGTATTACATTAATTGATTTTCTTATGTTGAACCATCCTTGCATACCTGGGATGAATCCTACTTGGTCATGATGTATAATTCTTTTAATGTGTTGTTGGATACGATTTGCTAGAATTTTATAGAGGATTTTTGCATCTATGTTCATTAGAGAGATTGGTCTGTAGTTTTCTTTTTTTGTAATATCTTTGCCTGGTTTTGGTATGAGGGTGATGTTGGCTTCATAGAATGAATTAGGTAGTTTTCCCTCCACTTCGATTTTTTTGAAGAGTTTGAGGAGAGTTGGTACTAATTCTTTCTGGAATGTTTGATAGAATTCACATGTGAAGCCGTCTGGTCCTGGACTTTTCTTTTTAGGAAGCTTTTGAATGACTAATTCAATTTCTTTACTTGTGATTGGTTTGTTGAGGTCATCTATTTCTTCTTGAGTCAAAGTTGGTTGTTCATATCTTTCCAGGAACCCGTCCATTTCATCTAAATTGTTGTATTTATTAGCGTAAAGTTGTTCATAGTATCCTGTTATTACCTCCTTTATTTCTGTGAGGTCAGTAGTTATGTCTCCTCTTCCATTTCTGATCTTATTTATTTGCATCCTCTCTCTTCTTCTTTTTGTCAATCTGATAAGGGCCCATCAATCTTATTGATTTTCTCATAGAACCAACTTCTGGTCTTATTGATTTTCTCTATTGTTTTCATGTTTTCAATTTCATTTATTTCTGCTCTAATCTTTGTTATTTCTTTCCTTTTGCTTCCTTTGGGGTTAGTTTGCTGTTCTTTCTCCAGTTCTTCCAAGTGGACAGTTAATTCCTGCATTTTTGCCTTTTCTTCTTTTCTGATATAGGCATTTAGGGCAATAAATTTCGCTCTTAGCACTGCCTTTGCTGCATCCCATAAGTTTTGATATGTTGTGTTTTCATTTTCATTCGCCTTGAGGTATTTACTAATTTCTCTTGCAATTTCTTCTTTGACCCACTTGTTGTTTAAGAGTGTGTTGTTGAGCCTCCAGGTATTTGTGAATTTTCTGGCACTCCGCCTATTATTGATTTCCAACTTCATTCCTTTATGATCCGAGAAAGTGTTGTCTATGATTTCAATCTTTTTAAATTTGTTAAGACTTGCTTTGTGACCCAGCGTATGGTCTATCTTTGAGAATGATCCATGAGCACTTGAGAAAAATGTGTATCCTGCTGTTGTGGGATGTAATGACCTATAAATGTCTGTTAAGTCTAGCTCATTTATAGTAATATTCAGATTCTCTATTTCTTTATTGATCCTCTGTCTAGATGTTCTGTCCATTGATGAGAGTGGCGAATTGAATTCTCCAACTATTATGGTAGATGTGTCTAAATCCCTTTTCAGTGTTTGCAGTGTATTCCTCACGTATTTTGGGACATTCTGGTTCGGTGCATAAATATTTATGATTGTTATGTCTTCTTGTTTAATTGTTCCTTTTATTAGTATATAGTGTCCTTCTTTGTGTCTTTTAACTGTTTTACATTTGAAGTCTAATTTGTTGGATATTAGTATAGCCACTTCTGCTCTTTTCTGGTTGTTATTTGCATGAAATATCTTTTCCCAACCTTTTACTTTCAACCTATGTTTATCTTTGGGTCTAAGATTTGTTTCCTGTAGACAGCATATAGAAGGATCCTGTTTTTAATCCATTCTGCCAATCTATGTCTTTTGATTGGGGAACTCAGTCCATTAACATTTAGTTTAATTACTGTTTGGATAATATTTTCCTCTAACATTTTGCCTTTTGTATTATATATATCATATCTGACTTTCCTTCTTTCTACACTCTTCTCCATACCTCTCTCTTCTGTCTTTTTGTATCTGACTCTAGTGCTCCCTTTAGTATTTCTTGCAGAGCTGGTCTCTTGGTCACAAATTCTCTCAGTGACTTTTTGTCTGAGAATGTTTTAATTTCTCCCTCATTTTTGAAGGACAATTTTGCTGGATATAGGAGTCTTGGTTGGCAGTTTTTCTCTTTTAGTAATTTAAATATATCATCCCACTGTCTTCTAGCTTCCATGGTTTCTGCTGAGAAATCTATACATAGTCTTATTGGGTTTCCCTTGTATGTGATGGATTGTTTGTCTCTGGCTACTTTCAAGATCCTCTCTTTCTCTTTGACCTCTGACATTCTAACTAGTAAGTGTCTTGGAGAACACCTTTTTGGGTCTAATCTCTTTGGGGCGTGCTGCACTTCTTGGATCTTTAATTTTAGGTTTTTCATAAGAGTTGGGAAATTTTCAGTGATAATTTCTTCCATTAGTTTTTCTCCTCCTTTTCCCTTCTCTTCTCCTTCTGGGACACCCACAACACGTATATTTGTGTGCTTCATATTGTCCTTGAGTTCCCTGATACTCTGTTCAAATTTTTCCATTCTTTTCCCGATAGCTTCTGTTTCCTTTTGGAATTCAGATGTTCCATCCTCCAAATCACTAATTCTATCTTCTGTCTCTTTAAATCTATCATTGTAGGTATCCATTGTTTTTTCCACCTTTTCTACTTTATCTTTCACTTCCATAAGTTCTGTGATTTGTTTTTTCAGTTTTTCTATTTCTTCTTTTTGTTCAACCCATGTCTTCTTCATGTCCTCCCTCAATTTATCGATTTTGTTTTTGAAGAGGTTTTTCATTTCTGTTCGTATATTCAGCATTAGTTGTCTCAGCTCCTGTATCTCATTTGAACTATTGGTTTG
This sequence comes from Tamandua tetradactyla, assembly GCF_023851605.1. Lineage (NCBI taxonomy): Eukaryota > Metazoa > Chordata > Mammalia > Pilosa > Myrmecophagidae > Tamandua > Tamandua tetradactyla. The sequence continues at coordinate 118,970,633 of NC_135334.1, read as the reverse complement.
TTCCTTTGACTGGGCCATAATTTCAATTTTTGAGCATGATCCATTATCTTCTGCTGGCGTCTGGGCATTTAGTCAGATTTCCCTGGGTGTTGGACCCAGCAGGTTGAAAGATTTTTCTGTGAAATCTCCAGGTTGTTTTTCTTATCCTGCCCAGTAGGTGGCGCTCGTGGCACATGTTTGTCTGCGGGTCCCACCAGTAAAGGTGCTGTGGGTCCTTTACCTTTGGAAAACTCTCGCCGTGGGGGGGGTTTGCCAGCCGAAGCGGCTTGGAAGAGTGCCAGCCGGCCCGGGGGTCTGAACGTGGGGAGGGTCGCTGTCCGCCGCAGCCCGTGAGAGCGCCTGTCTGAATTTCCTAGTCAGCCCGGGGCACCAAGTGTGGTGGGAGGGCGCCAACCGCCACAGCCCTGGGAGAGTCCACCGTTCCCAGCCGGACCGGGGAGTCACGTGTTTGGAAGGAACCCCCCCGGTCACCGTTCTCCGCGACCTGGGGATTTCCGATCCAATTCTCTCAGTTGGTCTGGGGGGCCGCGTGTGGTGGGGGCGCCAGCCGCCGCGGCTTGAGGGGACTGCCTGCCCAATTCTGCCAGCTGGCCCAGGAAGGAGGAGGGGAGGGACTCCGGCCGCTTGCCGCCCCGGCCCGGGGAAGCCGGCGCCCCTCAGCAATCTCACCGGAGCAGGTTCTCCCAGCCAGTCAGCCATTCCAGGATGGGGTACGCTATCTTTTTTATCTCTGTCGTGACTCCGGGAGTTGTTCTGTATCGTTTCTACTCCCCTAGTAGCTGTTCTGGAAGAGGAACTAAGATCCGCGTGTCTTACTAAGCCGCCATCTTCCCTCGGAGCTGTAATTCTTAACAACTTCCTGGAGGTGTTTGCTTGCTTTGTTGTTTTGGAAATAAGCACATTCCAAGAAGTTCGATGGAACACCTATTTTGGTCTGACTTCATCCTGATGACAAAAGATTACCGTAATTCCTCAGACCCAACTCTGAACTCATACTTACAATAGAAAGCATGTTTAGAAGCATGATAGAAACAATATATATAGCTAGAAGAATGAAGTTATTAGCTTATTTTGAAACATCCTTTCTATTATGCACAATAAGGAAAAGATGCCCAGCCTTCTTTTCTGGCTGATTCACAGTGTTCAGTAACATCATTATTGCGAAGATTTCAATTCCTGAATATGAAGTTATTAATAAATACACTTTTCTAGTTTGCTAGCAACCAGAATGCAATTTACCAGAAATAAAATGGCTTTGAAAAAGGGGAATTTAACAAGTTGCAAATTAACAGTTTTTAGGCCATGGAATTGTCCCAATTAAAGCAAGTCTATAGGCATATCTACTCTAAGGCATCCAGAGAAAGATACCTTGGTTCAAGAAGGCCGATGAAGTTAGGGCTTCTCTTTCAAGTGGAAAGGCACATGGTGAACACGGTCAGGGTCTCTCTCTTGGCTGGAAGGGCACATGGCGAACATGACATCATCTGCTAGCTTCCTCTCCAGCTCCCTGCGAGGTATTTTCCTTCCTCATCTCCAAAAGTCGCTGGCTGGTAGACTCTGTGCTTCATGCTTCTGTGGTGTTTTCTGTTGGGGTTTTTAGTGGCTCTTTCTTCTCTGCTCTCTGAATTTCCTGCTTTCTCCAAAATGTTTCCTCTTGTATTAGTTAGGGTTCTCTAGAGAAACAGAACCAACAGGGAACACTTGCAAATATAAAATTTAGGAAAGTGTCTCACGTGACCGTAGGAACGCAGAGTCCAAAATCCACAGGGTAGGCTGAGAAGCCGATGACTCCAATGGATGGCCTGGATGAACTCCACAGGAGAGGCTCACCAGCCAAAGCAGGAATGCAACCTGTCTCCTCTGAGTCCTCCTTAAAAGGCTTCCCATGATTGCATTTAGCAACACTAATTGCAGAAGACACTCCCCTTTGGCTGATTACAAATGGAATCAGCTGTGGATGTAGCTGACGTGATCATAACCTAATCCTATGAAACGTCCTCATTGCAACAGACAGGCCTGTGCTTGCCCAATCAGATGAACAGGTACCACAACTTGGCCAAGTTGACACCTGTCCCTAACCATGACAGTCCACCCCTTGTCAACTTGGCACATATATATCACCTTAGACCATACTTAATTTCCAAATGAAAACAAATAAGCACACATTTTTTTCTTTTACCTGACAATACTAAACTGTCCTGCATATAACTGGAAACACATTAAATCTCTCCAGAATAGCGTGCAAATCCTTGGGCAACATTCATTCTTAAACTTGATATCTTACAACTTAAATAGTATAACACAAACAAAACAGCATTACAGTCCTCGTTTCTGTAACTGATCACATAGTCGAAGTTCATATTTATCACTACCTTCTTCCACTACCCATTCCATGTTCCCTTTCCCCTCAGCAAGCACTTCAGTTGGCCGTGGTTCTTTGCCTGGTGGGGTGACCCAAACCTTCATTCCTGAAGTCTCAGAGCCATTAATGGTCCTGCCTGGATTGTGTTGTTGCAGTTTTCCATTGATTTTAATCACAGGGCATGGTAGTACTAATAGACGCCCCAGGGGATCTCCTATATTCCAAGAAAACTCTTCTTTACCTCCATTACGTAGTTGCAGTCCTACTTCCTTCTGATAGTCAGGGTCAATTACCCCAGACAATAATGTAATCCCCTTCTTGGTGTGTTGATCCAGAGGCATAAGTAGCCCAAAGTGGCCAGGTGGCAATCTTAACTTCCAGTTCAGTGGTATCACTGTTGTTTCTCCTGGAGAAAGCACACCCCGTTTTGGAACTAAAACCTGTAGACCAGCAGAACTCAGGCTGGCAGGGACAGGAAGCAAAAATTTTCCTAGTGGATCACTAGGAGTAATAGTGAGTGGCACCACACCCATTTCCACCCCTTGGTTCCTGGACCCATGGATCGTGACTATGGGAGAAACAGCACCATACAGTGGACGCTGATTCAGAGCATACACAGCTTCCTGGAGAACATTACCCCAGTCGTTCAAGTTTTTGCCACCTAGTTGGCACCATAATTGAGTTTTCAAAAGGCCATTCCACTGTTCTATCAATCCAGCAGCTTCTGGATGATGGGGAACATGGTAAGACCAGAGAATTCCATGAGCATGTGCCCATTCCCGCACTTCATTTGCTGTGAAGTGTATTCCTTGATCCGAAGCAATGCTATGTGGAATACCATGACGATGGATAAGGCATTCTGTAAGCCCACGGATAGTAGTTTTGGCAGAAGCATTGCGTGCAGGGAAAGCAAACCCATATCCAGAGTATGTGTCTATTCCAGTTAGAACAAATCGCTGCCCCTTCCATGAAGGGAGTGGTCCAATGTAATCAACCTGCCACCATGTAGCTGGCTGGTCACCTCAGGGAATGGTGCCATATCGGGGGCTGAGTGTGGGTCTCTGCTGCTGGCAGATTGGGCACTCAGCAGTGGCTGTAGCCAGGTCAGCCTTGGTGAGTGGAAGTCCATGTTGCTGAGCCCATGCATAACCTCCATCCCTACCACCATGACCACTTTGTTCATGAGCCCATTGGGCAATAGCAGGAGTTGCGGGGGAAAGAGGCTGACTGGTATCCATAGAACGGGTCATCTTAACCACTTGATTATTAAAATCTTCCTCTGCTGAAGTCACCCTCTGGTGTGCATTCACATGGGACACGAATATCTTCATGTTTTTAGCCCACTCAGAAAGGTCTATCCACATACTTCTTCCCCAGACCTCTTTGTCACCAATTTTCCAATTATGGTCTTTCCAAGTCCCTGACCATCCAGCCAAACCATTAGCAACAGCCCATGAGTCAGTATACAAACGCACCTCTGGCCAGTTTTCCTTCCAAGCAAAATGAACAACCAGGTGCACTGCTCGAAGTTCTGCCCACTGGGAGGATTTCCCCTCACCACTGTTCTTCAAGGACACCCCAGAAAGGGGTTGTAATGCTGCAGCTGTCCACTTTCGAGTGGTACCTGCATATCGTGCTGAACCATCTGTAAACCAGGCCCAAGTTTTCTCTTCCTCACTCAATTCACTGTAAGGAACTCCCCAAGAGGCCATAGCTCTGGTCTGGGAAAGAGAAGGTAATGTGGCAGCAGGAGTGGAAACCATGGGCATTTGTGCCACTTCTTCATGTAACTTACTTGTCCCTTCAGGACCTGCTCTGGCTCTATCTCGTATATACCATTTCCACTTTACAATAGAGTGCTGCTGTGCACACCCAACTTTATGGCTTGGTGGGTCAGACAACACCCAACTCATGATAGGCAACTCAGGTCTCATGGTAACTTGGTGGCCCATGGTTAAGCGTTCAGTCTCTACTAAGGCCCAGTAGCAGGCCAAAAGCTGTTTCTCAAAAGGAGAGTAGTTATCTGCAGCAGATGGTAAGGCTTTGCTCCAAAATCCTAAGGGTCTGCGTTGTGATTCTCCTACAGGGGCCTGCCAAAGGCTCCAGACAGCATCTCTATTTGCCACTGACACTTCCAGCACCATTGGATCTGCTGGATCATCTGGCCCAAGTGGCAGAGCAGCTTGCACAGCAGCCTGGACCTGTCGCAGAGCCTCCTCTTGTTCAGGTCCCCACTCAAAATTAGCTGCTTTTCTGGTCACTCGATAAATGGGCCGGAGTAGCACACCCAAATGAGGAATATGTTGTCGCCAAAATCCAAAAAGACCAACTAGGCATTGTGCCTCTTTTTTGGATGTGGGAGGGGCTAGATGCAGCAATTTATCCTTCAGGATACTCATAGAAACCTCTACATCTTTCAGACGGCACTTAAGCTTCTTGTTTGAAGACTTAAGCCCATCCCTTTCACCCTTTAATGTAGACAGTGTATCTAACAACAACCAACCAACATCTCTATAACTCTTATTCCTACAAAACTCTGTAAAGGTGTCAAAAACATTATCCCCCAGAGTCTGGCTTCGTACAAGCGAAGCATGAGGAGAATCGAAGGATGATATTTTGACTATCTCCTTTGCCAACTCAGTGCATGGATTGGGAGTGTCATTCTGATTATGGGAATCAGAGTCCTTAGTGTCTCTGAGCCCAGTCAGAGTAGAAAACCATTCATAAAAACCCATTTTTAAGATTCTGTTCCTTAAGAACCACTCCCGGTACCAAGATGTATTAGTTAGGGTTCTCTAGAGAAACAGAACCAACAGGGAATACTTGCAAATATAAAATTCATGAAAGTGTCTCACATGACCGTAGGAACGCAGAGTCCAAAATCCACAGGGCAGGCTGAGAAGCCGATGACTCCAATGGATGGCCTGGATGAACTCCACAGGAGAGGCTCACCAGCCAAAGCAGGAATGCAACCTGTCTCCTCTGAGTCCTCCTTAAAAGGCTTCCCATGATTGGATTTAGCATCACTAATTGCAGAAGACACTCCCCTTTGGCTGATTACAAATGGAATCAGCTGTGGATGTAGCTGACGTGATCATGACCTAATCCTATGAAACGTCCTCATTGCAACAGACAGGCCTGCGCTTGCCCAATCAGATGAACAGGTACCACAACTTGGCCAAGTTGACACCTGTCCCTAACCATGACACTCTTTTATAGGATTCCGGTAAACTAATCAAGACCCACATGGGATGGGTGGAGACATATCTCCACCTAATCCAGTTTAACAACCACTCTTGATTGAGTCACATCTCCAGGGGATGATCTAATCAAAGTTCCAACGTACGGTGCTGAATTGGGATTAGAAGAAACAGCTGCCTGTACAAAATGGGATTAGGATTAAAACATGGCTTTTCTAGGGTATATACATGCTTTCAAACTGGCACACATACTAATAGCTGAAATTTACTGAACATTTGCAGTGTTCCAGACAGTGGGTTAGGTGATTTATTTATATTAATCATCACATTTGAATTCAGAGTATTTCTTTAAGGTAGGTGCTTGTATTATAACCATTTCTAACAAAGAAACTGAGGAGCAAAACATTAAATACCTAGCGTAAGGAGTCACCTCCTGGAAAACAGCACAAAAGAGTTGAATCCAGGCCATCAGATATGAAGTCTGCTGTCTAACTTGTACATCCCTTGTTAGTGTGTTTGAACGAGCATTTGATTGGAGTCAGGAAACCTAATTCTAGTCCCAGATTGGATACTGACAAACTGTGTGTGTATTTAGAGAGGTCTCTTTCCATCTCTGAACCTGTTTTTTTATTTGCTAAGGGGGATGGTCGATGAGAAAAATGGTTTTTGATATACCTTACAACCAGTATATTAGGTGATTGAAGTGTCAGGAATGGAAGCTTATTATCTCACAGCAGGGTGTAGTAATTTCCTCAGATCACCCTGGCTTAGTTCTTGCTATGCCAAAATGCGTTTTTCCTTAACATTTAACCTAATCTTCTTACTCCTATGGCCTACAGGATTCCGCCACATCACTAATCATATTTTATTAACTCCAAATTAGGATGCACAGCATAAAGCATGGAAATGTGCTTATGGACACAAGACAGAACATTTGCAATTATAACTGTTCTTGTGAAGCAGGCATTCTAGTATACATTTTTCAGATGAAGAAGCTACAGATGTAAGGCTCACGGGATGACCCTTGAAACCTGCAGATGGAAATTTGACCACTTACCTGGATTTCCCAAGGCTTGCCATGCTCTGGAGCTCCTTTTCGGAGGATGAGAAATGAGTCAGCAGCGCCTTCCTTCATGAAGGAGGTGGAGAGGTGATTATCTTGTGATGTTTGTAAAATCAAGAAAATGGAGTTTGGCAAAAAATGTGATAATTTGGAGTTCCTAAAGAAAAATTATTATTGTTTTTTAATACCTCAATTCCTTTATATAGCTCTAGTCTCTTGGGGATTATTTTTCTTCAACTCTGGTGAGGTGCATATATGCCGTACTACATTTGTTGGGTATGTAACTAGGCTTCATTTCCAACTGGGGTGAAAATTAATGAAAAAGTGAAAAGGTGTTTCTGAGGTTGTGATCTCTGAGAACTGGCTATGTTTTACTTGGTAGCAGAGTGCATGCCTGCTCTTGTCTTTAGCTAAGCTGAAATGTCCTCAGTACCCTCACTCTCCTTCTCTTCCTCTCTATCGTCATAACAGTGATGCCAAAAAAGGGTTGCTAGTACAAGCCGCTAACTTGTTATTTCAATAATATACATATTATTGTGCTAATTATTCACTGCACACTGAAAGGTTCATATTATTCTCCCAATTTTACTGATGAGGAAACTGACTCTGAGAGAGATTAAGGGATTTGCCTAAGAAAACATAGCTAAATAGCCAGTAAAGACAGATCAAGTTCCTTCTGACTTATAAAAGTATGATCTTGCTATGATGCTATATCATCTGCAAAGTGTGAACTCTTCTTATCAGCATACAAATCATGTTCTTTGGAAACATCTTTCTTTATAGGCAACGTCCCCTACCGTCCTCAAACTGTGGGTTTGTAACATACTTCACACATCATTTTGCAGTAACATTTATCTATCAATCTATCTGTGTATAATACATACAAATATTACATCTACAACTCAACGCATTACATAAACTGAGCACCACATGCAACAAATGTTCACATCAGCATACAGAGAACGTCCAGCTTCCCTCACAATCATCAGCTCCCTAGGGGTAATCACAAGTCTCATTTCTATTACCAAAGTTTAGTTTACCTGTTTTGAACTTGAAATACATGGACTCACACAGCGTGAGCTCGTTTGTCAATGACTTCTTCATTGCCTTCCTTTGACCCAAATTTTCTTCTCTATCATAGTCCACCTGCCTGGACAGCTCTCTTCAATGTTCTTTTCCTGACAGTAAATTATTTCAGCTTTTGCTTATCTGAAAATGTCCTTACATTACCTTCATATGTGACAGATATTTTCACGTGTTGATTTGCTGGGGCTGTTGCTACAAAGAGCCACAAAAAGATGGCTTAAAATGGCAGAAATTTATTGTCTCACACGTTTGGAAGCCAGAAGTCTGAACTCAAGGTGTCAGCAGGGCCAGGCTTCCTCTAAAGTTTGTAGGGTTCTGGTGGTGCCTTGCCAGCCTGTGCCCCCATGACATGGTTGTCTTCTCTTTAACTCTGACTGACTCTGTCCAAATTTTCCCTTCTAATAAGGACAGGACACCGACCACATTGAATTAGGTCCCACTCTAATCCAGTTTGGTCTCATATTAATAATCATACTTTCAAAGATCTTATTTCCAAATGGGATCACATTCATGGGACTGGACATCAGGTCTTGAATATATCTTTTTTTTTTTTTTTGGTAAAAGTGGTTTTATTTGCACACCATTCAACCCATCCAAATTATATGATCAATATCTCTCACTAAAATCACAGTGTTGTGCAGTCATCAGTGCAATCAATTTGAAAACATTTTCATTGCTCTGAAAAGAAAATTACATACCCTTAATTACCCCCTATTATTGACACTTAACATTGGTGTTGTACCTTTGTCACAACTGCTGAAAGAATATTACAATATAACTGTTAACTATAGTCCATAGTTTGTGTTAGTTGTATTTTTCCCCATATACCACCCTATAATACACCTTGTAATAGTGACTTACATTTGTTCTAGTCTGTGGAAGAACATTGTTATATTTGTACTATTGTTCACAGTCTTCATCCATAATAGCATTCTCTATGTTATACAGCCCCGTGTTATATCCTCCAGTTTTCCTTCTAGTGAAATGCCCTAAACTTCCTATTTCAACCTCAAATCATGCCCATAATTCAGTGCTGTTAATTACACTCAAAAAATGTGCTGCAATCACCTCTATACATTTCCAAACATTTGCAATCAACCTTATTGAAAATTCTGCACAAATTAACATCAGCTCCTTATTCTTTGCCCTCATTCTATCTCCTAGAAACCTGCATTCTAGCTTTTAATTCCATGAGTTTGCTCATTATGACTATAAATCATATTAGTGAGACCACACAATATTTGTCTTTTTGTGTCAGGCTTGTTTCACTCAACATAATGTCTTCAATTTTCATCCATATTGTCATATGCATCAGAAATTCTTAATGGCTGAATAATATTCCATCATATGTGTAGACCACATTTTGTGTATCTGTTCATTGGTTACTGGGCACTTGGGTTGTTTTCATCTTTTGACAATTATGAATAATGCCGCTATGAACATCAGAACAAAATGTCTGTTTGTGTCCCTACTTTCAGTTCTTCTGGATGTACACCGAGTAGTAGGATTGCCGGATCATATGCAGTTCTATACTTAGCTTCCTGAGGAACTGCCAAACTGTCTTCCACAGCAGCTGCGCCATCCTCCATTCCCACCAGCAATGTATAAGTGTTGCTATTTCTCCACATCCTCTCCAACATGTGCAGTTTTCTTTTTTTTTATAGTGGTGATTCCGGTAGCTGTGAAATGGTATCACATTGTAAATCAGAACGTATCTGATTTACGTTCTTAAAAGCTAATGATGCTGAGCATGAGCATATCTTTGTGGTGGTAGGGGGCACAGTTCAATTGGCTATAGAATTCTTTGCTGATTTTTTTTTTTCTTTCTGTACTCTAAAATTCACTGTTTTGTCTTCTGGCTTGCATAGTATCTATTGAGAAGTCTGCTGTAATTTTTTATTATTGTTCTCTAAAGTAAATCCTTTCTTTTTCTCTGGTTGTCTTCAAATTTTTTAAAAAAATGTTTATTTCTCATTAATTTGACTATGATGAGTGCAAAGGTGCATGTATATGCTTGTTTACCATTTGCCCTACTTGTAATTCTTTGAGATCCTTGAAGAAATATTTTCATCCTTATCCCCACCATCTTGGCTGCTCTCAAGAATTTTGCTCAATTATTTTTTTTCAAATGTGTTACTATTATATGCCTAGAAGTGTTTTTTTTTTAATGTATATATATTGCTTCTGGTTCACAATATATCTTGAATTTGTGATTTTATTACTGTTTTCCAGCAATTTGATCAGGCCTGTGGTTTGTTGTCATCTTCATACTTATACAGATTGAAATTTGCTGAGCTTCTTGAAAGAGTGGCTCTTTAAGTTTATCAAAGATGGAAAATTTTGAGACCTTAATTTTATAAATATTGTTCTGATTCTCCACTGCCCTTTTCTTCTCCTCTACTTCCTGAACTCCCATATATTAGGCCACTTTATATTGTCCCAAAGCCATAAAGACTCGTTTCATTTATTCAGTCTTTTGTTTCTCTGTTCTTCCATTTGAATACTTTCTATTGGCTTAATTTCCAGTTTATTAATCTTTCCTTCTACAGAGAACAACCTGCCATTAGACCCATCCAGTGATCTCTGTCATTTATGGATTTGTTTCTCTGAAGGATTTTTCTTTTGTTTAATAGTCATAGTTTCCTTAATCTGCATGTTTAATATTTTAAAATTGGATTTTGGACATTGTGAATACAACATTATTGGGTACTTGACTATTTTGCCTTTCTTTATACATTATGGAAATCTGTTTTTTCAAGCAGTTGAAGCTAATTACAATTCATCTTTGTATTTTCAAATACTCCTTTTTGAGATTTCTTATTGTGTGTATAAAGTAGGTCTATGACGGTCTACAAGAACTTCCACATTTAATTTATAGCTACTTCTTGTCCTCATTGATCCTAGGATCATTTGCCTTTGCTCTGTCAGCTTCAGTTACATTTGTCTTTTTAAACATTCTTCAAACAAGTTTATTTCAGATGTAGGTCTTTATTCTTGCTTCTCCCTTTACCTATAAAATGCTCTTGTTCAATTTGTTCATGATACTTATATCCTCACGTCAAGATTTGTTCAGCCGTAACCTGCTCTGAGAGTACTTCCTTGACTGCCATATTTAAAATTTACTGTGCTCATTTGAAAATATTATGCACCCCAGAAAAGCTATGTTTTAGTACTAAGCCACTCTTCTGAGGGCCATTTCTTTCCATCCTGATCCAACACTGTAGGCTGGCAACTGTGCTGGTTTGAAAGCATACATGTACCCTAGAAAAGTCATGTTTTAATCCTAATCCCATTTTGTAAAGGCAGTCATTTCTTCTAATCCCATTTGGGTGGGTCTTGATTAGTTTACTGGAATCCTATAAAACAGGAAATATTTTGGAGAAAGTGGGAGATTCAGAGAGAGCAGAAAATGCTGCAGCACCACATAGCAGAGTCCACCAGCCAGTGCTTTGGAGATGAAGAAGGAAAACATCTCCTGGAGAGCTTTATGAAACAGGAAGCCAGGAGAGAAAGCTAGCAGATGATGCCATGTTCGCCATGTGCCTTTCCAGCTGAGAGAGAAACCCTGACTGTGTTCACCATGTGCCTTCTCACTTGAAAGAGAGAGACCCTGAACGTCATCAGCCTTCTTGAACCAAAGTATCTTTCCCTGGATGCCTTAGATTGGACATTTCTATAGACTTGTTTTATTTGGGACATTTTCTCGGTCTTAGGACCTGAAACTTGTAATTTATTAAATTCCCCTTTCTAAAAGCCATTCCATTTCTGCTATATTGCATTCCAGCAGCTAGAAAACTAGAACATCAACTGTTGATAAAATTACCTCCACAGAGATGTGATATGCCCAATTGTGGGTGTGATCTTTTGGTTAGATGGAGATGTGACACCATCTATTTCAGGTGGGTCTTGATTAGTTTACTGGAATCCTTTAAAAGAGGAAACATTTTGGAGAGAGTCAGAAATGAGAAAACTGACAGAAACTTCAGAGCAGAAATCATAGAAACTTCAGAGCCAACAGAGAGAGCAGAGATATGGATGTTTGGAGATGCTTGAAGTCCAAAGATGTTGCCATGCTCCTTCCCATGAGATGTAAAACAAGCCAGAACCTGGAGAGAGCCAAGGGAAGTCAAGAAAAGAAAGCCAGCCCAGGAGAAGCAAAGTGAGAAACCCCCGCAGGAATAGAGGCTGAAAGCAACAGAACCCAGGAGCAAGGGACCAGCAGATGCCAACCACATGACTTCCCATCTGACAGAGGGGTTCCTGACCCATTGGCCTTCCTTGAATTAAGGTGTCTTTTAACGGATGCCTTAGTTTGGACAATTTTATAGGCTTGGAACTATAAATTTGTAACTTATTAAATTCCCCTTTTTAAAAGTAATTCCAATTCTGGTATATTGCATTCTGGCAGTTTATAAACTAGAACAGGTACCCTTTCTATTCCCCACCTCACCATGCTTTCCTTATTCCATTTATATTTTCTTCATAGAAATAGTTACAATTTGGTATGATAAATGATGTATCTAAAACACTCTGACATATATATATATATATATATATATATATATATATATATATATATATATATATATATCTGAATATATATATTCTGGATTTTATCTTTTTCATGAGTATCTTCAGTGACTAACATAATTCCTGGCACATTCAAAAAATATTTTTGAATGAGGAAATACATAATTACTAGTTCTTTATGCATCATACGGTTATAACAATACCTGCCCTAACAATATCACTTATTTTTTCCTGAGTGTTCAATGAAAAATACTACCTGTGTTGTATATGTTTGCTGGTATTTCATTTTCTTACTATATTTGGGGATATCTTCAAATTTCGAATTTCAGTGATTTACAAGGACCTACTCACAGCTGTCAAAAGCAAAAGAACCAGGCATTCCTTTTCCTGACGCCTTTATGCAGAGCAAACTCTGTCCTGGATTCACTGGGACTAAAGGGCTTTCTTAGTTGTGGGATTTTTAGCGTTAAAATCAAGACAATATAAGTGAGCTGGGACAGTGGGTCACCATGCTGGCAGTTCAGTGTAAGCATGTGACCTAATTGTATGCTACCACGTCAGAGTTTGACTGTATGGTAAGTGATGTAAAGAAATCAGTGGTGAATTCATTCCAGCCAAAGCAGAGATAGCCAGGATTTGGGGCTGTGGTTGAAGTATCAGCAGTGTTCAGTGTTCAACAGCAGTAGAATTTTGACCAAACGTATTCTATATGATCCTTTGCTATGAATTAAGCCAGACAGCTTCATAACATTCTTCCCCAAATCCTCATTTTTGCTTAAGTTAATAAGGAAAAGTTTGTTGCTTGTAGCCTAAAAAAACCCTGAATGATGCACTGTTGAAACAATTTTGAAGAAGGTAAATTGTTATAACCTCTAACAGCATTCATTATCATTTTTATTAGTGTGGAACACAGCTCAGCTGAACATCTAGCCAGTGGGAAGCACCTGCAAATATGAAGGGCTTAGCTGAAGTGTTTTAAAGAGTTTGATTAAAGCAATTTTCAGGTTGTGTAGGAAAATCACTTTATATTTTAGTTTTTATACCTTGTTGTGGGCTCTATTCAAATGTCTTCTATGGCGTAATGGTTTATTCCCTTAAAAATGAGGTTAGTTCCCTTAAAACATGAAGGCAGTAGTAGTTTATCATATATAAACTAACTGAGAAGAAACAAGTATATTTTAAAGACTAGGAGACTAGAAACATGACCCTTAGTAATGGTTAATAAGTCAACTGTGTCTGTAGGGGCAAAAGATGATCATAGAATTTTCTGCAGTCTAGGGAGAACTTCCTGCTGTAAATTTTTATTTCTTTCTGCTTATCATAAAGAAAAATTTGTAGAAACTTGGAGGGAGGATTAAAAATGTACATTTGCCAGTTAGCTTTTGGTATATGATTAACAGCCACACACATACAGTGATTTACAACAAAAAGTGTTTATTTCACATCTGTATGTGCAGTCGCGATTGTCCAGGTGGCCCTACTGAGGTTGGCTGGTCTCTGCCAGGATGGAGGGATGACTCTGTTCTGCCCCATGTGTCTCTCATATTTCACCAGGCTAGCCCAGGCATATTTTCATGGTCATAGTAGAAATGCCCAGGAGGGTAAGCAGGGACAGGTATATTCTCTTGAAGCCAAAATTTGGAACTGGCAAATGGTCAATTCCAACCCATTCTATAGGCCAAACCAAGTCACATAAGCAAGCTCTAGAGGGAGAGGGCACTGAAATGTTACATGGCAAAGGGCATGGAGGCAGAGAAGGGTGATGAATTGGGGTCATCATTGCAATTTGCTGCTGTGACAGTTTGAAAGTATTATGTACCCCTGAAAAGCCATGTTCTAATCCTGATCCAATGTTGTGGGAGCAGCCATTTCTTTTAATCCTAATTCAACACTGTAAATTGGAATATTTTGGTTAGATTATCTCCATGAAGATGTGAGAAGTCCAATTGTGTGTATGACCTTTTGATTAGATGGAGATTTGATTCCACCTATTCCAGGTGGGTCTTGATTAGTTCACTGGAACCTTTAAAGGGGAAACATTTTGGAAAAAATCTCAGAAATGACAGAGCCTCAGAGCCTACAGAGAGAAAGCCAATAGAAACTTCAGAGCAGAGCTGGCACAAATGTGAACACTTGGAGAACAAAGACACAGATGTTTGGAGATGCTTGGAGCCCAGTAGACATAGCCATGAGGTGCTAAGCAAGCCAGAACCTGAAGACAGCCAAGGGAAGCCAAGAGATGAAAGTCAGCCCCAGAGAAGCAAAGTGAGGAAACACCATAGGAACAGAGCGTGAAGGCAACAGAACCCAGGAGCAAGGGACCAGCAGATGCCAGCCATATGAATTCTCAGCTGATAGAGGTGTTCTTGACCCATTGACCTTCCTAGAATTAAGGTATCTTTCCATGGATATCTTAATTTGGACAATTGTACAGGGTTAAAACTATAAACTTGTAACTTACTAAATTTCCCTTTTTAAAAGCTCTCCCAGTTCTGGTATAGTATACTAACAGCTTGCAAACTAACACAGCCATAAACTTGAGAGTTCAGTAAAACACTTTATAGCATCCAGGGAAGAACAGAAGCAAGAGGCTAGTAAATTATGGGAACTACCAGTAAATTGCTCTCTCCATGGTGTTTACTGTTGGCCTGCCCCCACCCTTCTGTCAGGCAGCAGTGGGGTCTGACCCCTAGCAGAGCTTGCTGGTGCCAAAAAGGGACATAAAAATACATGTCCCCCAAGATCTGGATGATCATGGCTCTTAATTAGTTGCTTTGGGTTGCTGGGACCTCAACTCTGAGCAGGGAACATTATTCCAGCCCTTCCTGGACAAGGGGAGTACTTCCCAGAGAGGCAGAGGATGGGTGAAGAGCTGCATTTCCTGGGCAGGTCAAGAAAGTGCAGCTTTGGGGAGCTGAGAAAGGAGCTCCTGCTGTCCTCCTGGGACTATCTCTTCTCTACCAGAGCAATGTGGAGCTGGCCGGTGTGCCATTGTAGGTCATGGTCTTGTTCCAACTGGGAAAGGCTGACTTGGGAACTCCTCTCTGGCATGCTCACCATCCCATAATTTGCCAAGCAAAAGCAGCTCAAGACAATGAAAACAGTACAAGAAACAATTGAGGCAGATGGCCTAGGGGAAAGGATTACCTGCTTGAAATCCTAGAAAGTAAAGGGGACATTATGACTCCTGGAAACAGGAGAAACTCATAAGCCTCTAGTAGACGAAAACCAAGACAGTAGTTCAGTGATAGAATTCTTGCTTGCCATGTGGGAGATGGAGGTTTGTTTCCCAGCCCATACACCACCCTCACTTCCCCACTTCCCTCCCAAAAAACCTGTGAACAAAATTCCCTATGATATACATACTACATATCTGCCTCTGTGTGTGTATGTGTAGATCTATAAGTACATATATGTAAGGAGACACATTAAAAAAAAAAAAAAGCCCAGGACAAGACACAGGCCTAGAAAAGACAAAGAGGACCCTGCACTTCGGATTTTCCTTGGGCAAACCTTCCTGGTCGGAGGGCTGACACTCAAAGAAATCTCTGTCATTCACCAGCTGGCTACAAGCTCAAGAAACAGGCATCTCAGGGGATAAATTCCAGAGTTAACATTTTAAAATATTAAAATGTATAATGTGCAACAAAAGATTGCAAGATAAACAAAGAAACAGGAAATGATGGCGCATCACAAGAAAAAGGATAAAATCCAGAAAACACCAGTGAAAAACACCAGACTGTGGACATATTGGACAAGACCTTCTAATAAATGGTCTTGAAAATTGCTCAAAGAAATGAAAGAACATACAGAGAAAGAATTAAAGGATGTCAGGAAAACAATGAATAAGCAATATGAGAATCTTGGTAAAGAGATAGAAATTTTTAAAAAATTAAAAAACCAAACAGAACTACTAGAGGTGATGATCATAATAAGTGACATGAAAAATTCCCAGGAGGGTTCCAATGGAACATTGGAACTGCAGAAGAAAGAATTAGCAATCTTTTAATTAAAATACAATCGAAATGAAACAGTTTGAAGAATAGAAAGAAAAATGACTTACAAAAAGCAAAAATAGCCAGAGATATCTGTGTGATGCCACCAAACATGAGGATATGCCCAAGGGAGTCCCAGAAGAAGGAAGAGAGAAAAGGGCAGAAAGAATATTCAAAGAAATAATGACAGAAAACTGCCCCAAATTAGCAAAAAACACACAGCCAAGAAGATCAGAGAACACCAAACAGGATAAACTTAAAGGAAAATATGTCATATTCCCTATTACATATTAATCAAATTGTTGAATGCAAAGAACTAGGAGAGGGTTTTGAAAGCTGCAGGAGGAAAGTGTGTTAGGGACAAGGGAGTACCAATTAGATTAAGTGTTTCTAACAAAGAATTTTATATCTGTTGAGATTTTCTTTCAAAAATGAGGGAGAGAATAAATATTCCCAGATAGACAAAAGCTGAAGGAGTTCACTCTCGCTTACACCTGCCTTGTAAGCAATGCTAAAGGAAGTTCTTCAGACAGAAAGGAAAGGACACTAGACTGTTTCAGAGCAGCAGAAAGAAATAAAGTCCTGTGGTAAAAGTAACCATTTGGGTAATTCTAAATCCAGTACTATTGTTTGTATTTTTTGGTATGCAACTAACTTCTTACTTCCTACAAGTGCTAAAATGCAAATGCATAAAAAACAATGATAAATCTATGGCTTGGACATAAAATGCACAAAGTTATAATTTGCAACAAGTAGAGAAAAGATGGGGGGGTAGAGGCATATAGGAACAGTGTGTGTGTGTGTGTGTTCTATTGAAGTCAAGTTGGTTTCAAGGCAAAGATGATTATCACATATTTAGGATGTTAAATTTTAACTGCATGATAACCACACAGAAAATATATGAAAAGTGTACCCAGGCAGATATGAGAAGGGACTCAATATGGTACAACAAAAAAAACAAGTTAATATGAAAGTAGGCATTAATGGAAAAATTGAGGGACATAAAAGTCATAAAACTTACAAAGATTAAACAGCAAAGTGGCAGAAAAAGCCACTCATTATGAGTAGTAACTTTAAATGAAAATGACTTAAACTCTCCAGTCAATAGGTAAATATTGGCAAAATAGATTTTTAAAAAATGATCCGACTATAGGCTGTCTACAACTCACCTTAAATTCAAAGACATAAAAAGGTTGAATGTGACAGGATGGATATATATATATATATATATATATATATATATATATATATATATATATATATATATATATATCATGCAAGTAATAACCAAAAGAGAGCTGGAGTAGCTATACTGATATCACATAAAGTAAACTTCAAGTCAAAACAGTTACAAGGGACAAAGATAGTCATTATATACCGATAAGGGGTCAATTCAACAAGAAGATGTAGCAATTATGAATATATATGCACCTAACAGCAGAGTCCCAAAATATTTGAAGTAAATGTATACAGATTTGAAGGAAGAAATTGAGAGTTCCACATTAATACAGCACTTTCAAAAATGTATAGGACATTTAGACATAAACTCAATAAAGAATTAGAAGTCTTGAACAGTACTCTAAACTAGACCTACTAGACATATGTAGAGCAATTTACTGCACCAACAGTAAATTGTTGGAATCTCTGAAATGTATATGAATCATTCTGCAGAATAGACCATGTCTTAGATCACAAAACAAGGCAATAAATTTAATAATATTGGAATCATACAATATATTTTCTCTGACCACAATGGAATGAAGTTAGAAATCAATAACAAAGGGAGAATTGAGAAATTCGCAAATATCTTGAAATTAGACAATGTACTATTAAACAATCAGTGGGTTAAAAAGGAAATCATAAGGAAAATTAGGAAATATCTGGAAGCAAAAGAAAATGAAAATACAACATACAAAAACTTATGAATGCAGTGCTGAGAGGGGACTTTATAACTTGAAATGTTTACAGTAAAAAAGAAGATTTCAAAGGTACAGACTTAACTTAAAACTGGAAGAACCAAAAAAAAAAAAAAAAAAACAACAAAAAAAAAACCAGCACACTAAATCCAAAGAAAGTAGAGGGAAGGAAATAACAAAGATTGAAAAGGAGATAGATGAAATAGAGAATTAAAACAATAATGGAATTAGGAAAACCAAGAGTTATTTCCTTGAAAAGATCAGTAAAATCAGCCAACAGATATCTAGACTGATGTAAAAAAGAAAGAGGACATAAATGACTAAAATCAGAAATGAAAAGGGGGACATTACTACTGATCCCACTGAAATAAGAGGGACTATAAGAGGATATCATGAACGACTGTATGCCAACAAATTAGACAATCTACATGAAATGGACAAATTCATAAAAGTACACAAATTACCTACACTGACACAGACAAAATAGAACATCTCAACAAACAAATATTAGTAAAGCATAGAACCAGTAATCAAAAACCTTCCGACAGAGAAAAGTCAGATGGCTTCAATGGGAAATTCTACCAAACATTCAGAAAAGAATTAGCACCAATTCTACTCAAGGTAACAGTCCCTAATTAATTCTCTTAGACCCCTATCACCCTTATACCAAAGCCAGATAAAAATACCATAAGAAGGAAAACTACAGACCAATATCCCTTATGAGTATAGATTCAAAATTCCTCAAGGAAATACTACCAAACTGAATATTTGGAAGAATATTGAAAGAATTATACATCATATTGAAAGAATTATCACCATGATTAAGTTGGATTTATCCCATGCTTGCAAGGGAGGCTCAAAAAAGGAAAACAACATTAATAGCATGAAGGAAAAAAACAAAACAAGACACATAATCATCTCAGTTGACACAGAGAGGAATTTGACAAAATATAGCACACCTTCTTAATAAAAAAAACCTTAAAAACCAAGAATGAAAGGAAACTTCTTCAACATGCAAAGAGCATATATGATAATCTCACAGCTAGCATCATATTTGATGGTGAAAGACTGAAAACCTTTTCTTTAGATCAGAAACAAGAGTAGGATGTCCACTGTCATCACTCTCATTCAACATTGTACTGGAAGTTCTTGTGAGAGCAATTAGCAAGAAAAAGAAATAAAAGGCATACAAATTAGAAAGGAAGAAGTAAAACTTTCCCTGTTTACAGATTGCATGATCCTATACACAGAAAATCCTGAAAAGTCTATAGCAAAGCTCCTAGAGCTAATAAATTATTTCAGCAAAGTGGTGGGATATAAGATCAACACCCCATAATCAGTAATGTTTCTATATACTATTTATGAACAATCAGATCAAGAAATCAATAAAAAAATTCTACTCACAATAACAACTAAAAGAATCAAGTATCTAGGAATGAATTTAACCAAGGATGTAAAGGACTTGTACACAGAAACTGCAAAACATTGCTAAAATAAATCAAAGACCTAAATAAGTTGAAGGACATTCTGTGTTCAGCAATCGGATTGGAAGACTAAATATTTTCAAGATATCAATCTTACCCAAAGCAATTTACTGATTTAATGCAATTTCAATCAAATTTCTAACAATCTCCTTTTCAGAAATGGAAAAGCCAATCATCAAATTTATATGGAAGGGTAAAAGGCCCCAAATAGCCAAAGCTATCTTGAAAAAGAGAGCAAAATTGGAGGACTCACACTTCCCAACTTAAAACTTATTACAAAGCCACAGTAATCAAAACAGCAAGATACTGGCACAACAACCCTATAAACCAATGTAATCTAATTGAGAGCTTCAAAATCAATGTGACAGGTAGGGCCAACCAATTTTTGCTAAGAAGACAAAGATCATGTAACTGGGAAAGAATAGTTTCTTCAACAAGTCATTCTTAGAAAACTGGACCTCCATTTACGAAAAAATGAAGGTGGATCCCTAACTCACATCATATATTAAACCAACTCAAGGTTGATCCAAGACCTAAATATAAGGCCTGAGCTATGGAACTCCTAAAAGAAAGTGGAAGCATCTTCAGAACTTTGTATTATGCAGTGGTTTCTTAGAGTTTACACTCAAAGCACAAGCAACAAGAAAAAAATAGATAAATAAGGACTCATCAAAATTAAAAACTTTTGAGTATCAAAGGACTTTATCATGAAAGTAAAACTACACCTACATAAAGGGAAAAAGTACTTGGAAACCACATATCTAATAAGGTTTTGATATCCAGAGTATATAAATAATCCTTCAATTTAACAACAGAAAAAAAAAAGTCCAATTTAAAAGATGGGAAAAATCTTGAATAGACATTTTTACAAAAAAAGATATACAAATGACTAAGAAGCCATAAAAGATGTTCAACATCAATAACTATTAGGGGATGCAAAGCAGGACCAGAATGAGAAGTACTTAAAGGTGTGGAGATTGAGAAACTGCAATCTGATATGCCTGATTGCCCACTGAGAGGCCAAAAAACCATTGTCCACCTCCAGCCAGGTTACTAGGGATTAGCTTGTTCAGACACATCCAGAACCACATAAAGTAGAGAAGTTATGCAAAGCCAATGAGCCCTGCACACATTTTTCAGAGTGTATGTGAGATGAAAATTGTGAGACAGAATCTCTGTGTCAGTGACTCCTGAAGAAACAAAGAATAGATAAAAACAGGATGCCTCTGGATCCAAAACCCGAGTATGAGCAGTTAAAAAAGATTCCCTGAAAATGGGGCTCTGTCCTTCCAGAGAAAAGGCAACAGAACAGGAGAAGACTGTTGCTCATTCTTTGTCAAGTCATAAGGAACAGTTCCTTGTCAGAATAGCTCATCAGATCTTCATGCAAAGAAAGAAGCCCCAAGGAAGTGCCTAGTACCCAGGGCATAGCTGTCCAGGTAGTGGTACCCCAAAGCAAATGTTTGTGAGCACCACAGCCACTTCCTGGCATAGTTTTAATACAGCTGACTGGGTCTTTCCAGGAAATAATACAGGAAATCTCAGCCAGTTATCCTCTGGAGAAAACAAGTGGCTACCTCAAAAGAAGGCTCATAAAGTGTTACTTACTTCTTCCCTACAGGAGGAACATAACTTCCCCCAAGACTGTTACAGCTTCCCAGCAGTTTGTGATCTCTTTGCCTGTATGCAGCTTAAAGTTGATAAAAAAAAAAAAAAAAGTGATTGTATAGAACTTCTCTACAGGTTGAAGGAATGGAATACCAGAGTCAAGTAACTTCTACAGATCATTGAACATCCATGAGCCATGTGCCTGCATCTTGCCAAATCATTGTTTCTGGGTTTGACCAGTCAGTTTCTTTCCTTTCCTGCCCAAGTTTGAACTAGTGAAGTGAAAGGTCTTCAAATTATGCATTCTGGTATAAAAAAAAAAAGGCTGTTTGTTAAATTGATGCTAAGGTATTCAGTTCCTTCTTACAGAAGTATTGTTTAATTCACTCCTATAGTAGAAATACAGCCTTTTGGTGGATAGGTCTTTTTCTTAAGCCTCCTCAGATTGCGTTGTTACTAGAAGTACATTAAAGCACTGTAGTTTTAAAAATGAAATATTTCTGTGAAAAAGTGTATGTGTATCATAAAGCTACTAAACTTCCTTTTTGATGACTTTCTTTAGATGATTCCCTTGCTGTGGGTTTTATTCCATGAGTCGCCTGAAATAGTATATTTCACACAAATAATTAGCCTTGTCAATATAGTGATTTTTTTGCTTACCAAAATGTGTATCAGTAACCTTGGCAGGTTTAGACATTAATTAAAAAATGTTTCAGCCTATTTGTCAATTTTACATTGCTTTTCTTTCTACATTATTTTTGAAAGAAATTCAAACTACTGCAAAATTCCTCTTTATTCCTTTTCTAAAATGTTATTAAAGTGTCCAGTGAGCTCTTGTAGAAGGGGCTCTGTTTTGTTTGAAGACCATATTCAATATAGTTCTAGCCAATTTCAAAATATTCTGCAGAACCCCAGGCGAAAGGACATCAGTTCTGACTCATCAAAAAGCAAAAAGGTAAAAACGTGGGAAATGTAGTACTTGCGCTGTTCAGGCTCCTGATGATGGTCGGTGCATTCTGATTAAGTAGACGTCAAACTGCTGAGTTGACACTTAGGATGCCCGACATGTCCTGTCACTGCGAGCACAGCATGCCAACACCTCCGAGAGTATACTGCAGTGATGTTTTAGTGAATAAGCCATTTGAACACTTACGCCTTGGATAATTTATTGAAGTTTTATGAGAACTATTGATATATTTTCTCAATCTTCTTAAAGTCATTCAATACTTTAAAATGTTTCTCTGTAGGAGAGAAATGGGATTTATGCTTTAAAATTCTCTAAAATGAAATAGTCCTTTGCCCGGCTTCTAAACTATTTACACCACTCACCTACCTCTGTATTTTGGAAAGGTTTGTTTTAGTTTGTGATAGGTCATCTGGAATGTAACCCTTCTGGGGAAACTTCACAGTCCCACAGAGCCATTGCCATGTAGCTACAAATGCATTCTTAGGACCACAGCTAAAATGGGCTTCGTAATTTTTATTCCCCTCAGCTACCATTTAGAATTACAATGATAAAGACGTTTGGTAAAAACTTACAGAGTCTTTCTAATATCTTAGATGGAAGGAAACTTTATGAAGTTTCTTTCTTGAAGTGGCACACACTGTGAATTCCTAAATTTACATGAATCATTTTTAATGAGTATGTAAAAAAGATTCTTTCATAATGATGCATTTTATACCTTCCTCTATTAATAACATAACAGCCAAAATAAATAAATAAATAAATAAATAAATAAAACCCACAATATGATATCATTTCACACTCTGTAGAATAGCTACAAATAAAAAGGGAGAGGATATGGAGAAATAGGAGCACTCATTCATTGCTGGTAGGAAGGCAAAATGGTGCAGCCACTGCGAAAGACAGTCAGGTGGTTCCTCAGAAAGTTAAGTATAGAATGACCATATGACCTGGCAATCCCACTTCTAGGTGTATACACAAAGAAGTTGAAAGTGAAGATTTAAAAAGGCATTTTCACACCGATGTTCATAGCCACATTGTTCACAATCGCCAAAAGCTGAAAACAACCCAAGTGTACATCAACTGATGAATGAGTAAGCAAAATATGGTATATACACATAATGGAATTATTATTCAACCATATAAAGGGACAAAGTTCTGATACATGCAACAACATGAATGAACCTAGAAAATATGTTGGATGAAATAAGCCAGAAACTAAAGAACAAATAGTTTATGATTTCACTGATATGGAATAAGTAGAATGTGAAAACTTAGAGAGTCAGAATCTAGAATAAAGGGTTACCATAGGACAAGGTGGGGTAGGGAATAGAGAATTAGGGCTTAATATATACAAAGTTTCTATTTGGGATGATGGAAAAGTTTTGGTAAGGGATAATGGTGATAGTAGTACCACATTATGGCTGTAATTAACAGCACTGAATTATATATTTGAATGTAGTTAAAAGGGGAAATTTTAAGCTGTATAAATGGTTCTAAAATAAATTTTTTTCAAAAATCCATGGAACTGCACAACATAACCAGTAACCCTAGGATAAACCATAGACTAAAATTAATAGTACAATTATAGAAATATGTTTTCTTCGATTGAAACAGATAAATTAAACAAGTGAAAGGTGTTATAATAGGGTGGTATATGGGAATCCTGTATTTTATGTGTGATTGTTCTTTAAACCCACAACTTCTTTAGCTTTAAAAAAAGAAAGAACAAAAGAAGTAATTTCCCAGCCTTGGTTGGAGTATCCTTGGACTTTTTGACTCCCTCGTTCAACTTTAATATCTATCCGTGGCATCACTTGATGACACGTCAGTATTAAATACTTGATTAGATTGATACTAGAACTTCAACTTTCTCATTCATTTTAAACCATATCTCCTAGCTAACACTTGAGTGAAAAGAGCTTTGTGAAGATTCTTAAGGCTTCAAAACTACTTATCCCTAGTGTCACAAGTAGTCTTTATTTTTGACTGAATAATATTAATTCCTGTCTAATAAACACAATGAGCCAAATACTCTGTTCAGTACTTCAATGAATGAATCTTTTCAAGAGTTTTCTTGACAAGCATTACCATGATTCCACTTATAGATGGAAATTGGAAGTTCAGAGGGCCCATCAGCTTGTTCAACATTTCATAGCTCTTCAGTGTTGGAATTTAGGTTCAAGTACAGAAAGTGACTGCCAGAATCAGTATTCTAACCATGATGCTCACTGCCCTTTTTATATCCCTTGGACAGAAAACCAAGCTACTCTCCATGGATAAAGCTCATTGTACAAGTGGAATAAAAATCACAGTCCCTTAGGTTCAGGATTAACCAGTTTCCCTTTAGGAGGAAAAGAAAGTGTAGTCAGCAATGAAACATGACACCTGAAAAAAATGTGGCATGCATTATAAAAGGGATTTTTCAAAGTTGATGAGAAAAATCATAATGCAGCATGATAGAAACTTTTTTCACCATAGTAATAAGGAATTCTCCAAAACTGTGTTCTTGTATAGGATAGAAATCATTTTGCCGATTTGAGAAAGTATTGATTGAAATGGGAGAGGATTTATCTTGTGGGGTCCAATGGGTAATAGGAGGGGGATTCATTTAAAAAGATGAATGAAAATCAATGAGGCTAGAAATGGGATCACCTTAAGTGTGCCTGATTTATGTGGGCACTTAAAAGAGTACACATTGGAGATCTTTGTGTGTTTTTACATTCTGAAAATATTAAATTAATATTATAGAAAGTTTAGAACAATCACCTTATTTCTTCATGTTAACAGTGCAGAGTGCTTCAGCATGAAATGGTCAATTCTGTTTACTGGAGAGTCAGTGCCCAGGGTGATCTGTATGAGGTGAGTCCTCCATAGTCTCAATAGTTCTCATCCATTCTTTATGTGACAAAATAACATATTCTCAATTGTAGAGTGCTGCGTAATAGAGCAACATAGCTCTTACCAATTGTATCATCATGTCAGTGTCCCATTTAACAGGCACATTTTCTAGGCAAATAGAGCAAACATGTAAGGAGTTTGTTCCTAGTTTGTTTTCCTAGAGATGTATGCATGTATCTCTGTATGCATGCACATGTGTGTCTGTTTATTTAATTGTATGCCCTGCTTCCTCATTTTGCATTATATGGCGAGCAGTGTTTTATTTAATAATTTTTGTTTGTTTTTTGGGGTAAAAAACTTTTTATTTGACTTAAAACTTTTTAAGTCTTTTTATTTGACTTAATTTAGATTCACATGCATTCTAAGATATAATACAAGAACTCTAATGTACCCTTCACCCTGTTTCCCGCAATGGTAGCATCTTGCAAAGCTGCACTAC
Source organism: Tamandua tetradactyla (assembly GCF_023851605.1). Lineage (NCBI taxonomy): Eukaryota > Metazoa > Chordata > Mammalia > Pilosa > Myrmecophagidae > Tamandua > Tamandua tetradactyla. The sequence goes on along the minus strand of NC_135334.1, from coordinate 118,945,085 downwards.
AATATCACAACTGGGTGTTGGATATTGATATAATTAGGATGCGGGGCACTTCTACCCCAGAAGACTCCCTAAAGTGGCCCTTTTATGGTCATGCCCACTCCCTCCTGCCTCCACCCCCATCCATTAATCCCTGACAACCATTAATCTCTTCTCTAGTTCTCTAAGTTTGCCATTTTAAAGAATCAAATATAAATGAAATAATGAAGTGTGTACTCTTTTGAGATTGGGTTTTTTTACTCAGCATAATTCTCTCGAGATACATCCTGGTTGTGGTATCAGTGGCTTGTTTCTCTTTATCTCTAAGTGTTGTCAATGGTATGGGGATATCTTCTTTGTTTAACCATTGACCCATTGATGGACATTGAACTTTGTTTTCAATTTTTGTCTGTCACAGATAAAGCAGCTATGAATATTCATGCACAGTTTCCTTCATGAAAAAATTTTTCAGTTCTCTGGGATAATAGTCCAAGAGTGAAATTGCTGGATTGTATGGTAATTGCATTAGTTTTTAAAGAAAACTGCCAAAATATTATACAGAATGGCTGACCATTTTTACATTCCCATCAGCAATGTATGAGTTATCCGGTTTTCCCATATCCTTGCCAGCATTTGGTGTTGTCATTCTCTTTATTTTAGTCATTCTAATAGATATGTTAAATATACCTTGCAGTTTAAATTTGTATTTTTTTAATGACTGTTGATGATGAACATCTTTTCATGTGTTTATATGCCATCTGTATTTCTTTTTTGGTAAAATGTTCTTTTGTCAGTTTTCTAGTTGGATTGTTTGTTGTTTTATTGTTGACTTTTGACATATTTATATTCTAGATGCCAATCCATTGTCAGACATGTGGCTAGCAAATATTTTCTTCAGGCCTGCAACTGATCTTTATATCTTCCTAGCAGAATCTGTTACAGATTAGAGTTTGGTTTTGATGAAGTTTAATTTATCAATTTTCCCTTTTATGCATCATGCTCGCTCTGTTAATTCTAAGAACTCTTTGCCTCACATAGATCTTCTTCTATGTTTATTTCTAAAAGTTTCATAGCTCTATTTTCTACATTTAAGCAAACGACCCATTTTGAGCTAATTTTTGTATAAGTTGGGAGAGGTCAAAATTCAATTAATTCATGGAATTAGTCAAATTCATTTAAGTTGTCAAATTCATGCTGTAGAATTTCTTATAGTATTTTCTTTTTATTCTTTTGATGTCTGCAGCACATCTGTAGTGATTTCTAACTTCATTCCTGATATTGGTAATTATTAACAAAAAAAGGTCAATTTTGTTTATCTTTTCAAAGGAACAGCTCTTTTTTTCATTAATTTTCTCTATTGTTTTTCTGTATTCAATTTTATGGATTTCTGTGATTATATTTATTATTTCCTTCTTTCCATTTGCTTTGACTTTATTTTGCTCTCCTTTTAAAAATTCTTGAGTTGGGAGCTTAGTACTGATTTTAGACTCCTCCTTCTTTCTTATGTATGCATTTGTTCTATAAATTTCCCTCTGAACACTGATTTAGTTGCGTCCAATAAATTGTTTTAAATAAAATGTAGGGTGTTTTAAAATTTCTGTTAAAACTTTCTCTTTGACTCATAGATTATTTAGATGTGTGCTATTAATTTCCAACTGTTAGAAAATTTTCCTATCGTGATTCTGTTATTGATTTTGATTGAATCGCTTATAGTTGGAGAGCATACTCTGTATAATATCTGTTCATTTAAGTTTGTTAAAATCTGTTTTATGGTCCAGAAATGGTCTATCCTGGCTTATTTCTACAGGTGCTTGAAAAGAACGTGTCCTGTCCTATTTTTGGGTGAAGTGTTCTATAAATATAAAGTATATCCAGAAAGTTGATGCTTTTTGAGTTCTCCTAGAACCTCGTTGATTTTCAGTCTAGCTGTACTATCAATTGTTGAGAGAGAGAGATTGAAAACTCTAGCTATAATTGTGGATCAGTTAAGCTCTCCTTTCAGTTTTCTCAATTTTGGCTCCACATATTGTGTAATTGCATTGTCTAGTGCATTCACATTTAAGATTCCTATGTCTTCTTGGCAAATGACTCTTTTATCATTCTCTTTCTTTGGTAATATTTTTTTGTTGAAATCTACATTATTTAATGTTGTTATAGACACCACTGGTTTCTTTCATTTAATCTTTGTATATCTTTTTTTTCCATCATTTTTCTTTCAACCTGTCTTATTGTTACATTTGTAATGAATTTCTTGTAGACAAATTATTAAAACCATTCTGTCAATCTCTCTTTTAATTGGTATATTTAGACCATTTGAATTTAATATAATTATTGATGTGTTATGGCTTAAGTTTTCCATTTTGTTCATTGCTTTTGTTTGTTTTCTGTTTTTCCATTCTGTTTTCATTTTCCTATATTACTTTGGGTTATGTGAACATTTTTTAGTTTCTAGTTTTAACTTACCTGTAGTGTTTTTTAGTGTATCTCTTTGTATATCTTTTTTAGCAATTGCTATATATTATATTATACTATGTATATGCATACCTTATGACAGTCTATATGTGTCATCATTGTACAGTTTGAACACAACATAGAAATCTTACCCTCCTTTACATGCTTAACATTCTCCATTTATAATAAAATTGCCTTAAATAATTCCTCTATGTACATTTATAATCACATCACAAAGAGTAATATGTTTTGCTTACCACATCAAATATAATATAGAAAACTCAGTAGGAGAAGAAAAGTATAAATATTTACTTCTATTTTTGTTTGTGTTCTTTCTTCCTTTCTGATGCTCCAACATGTCTTCTTTTATCATATCTTTTCTGTTTGGAAAAGTCCCTTAGCCATTCTTGTAAAGTAGGTCTGCTGGTGAAAATTTTTTATAATTTTCCTTCGTCTGAGAATGTCTTTCTTTTCTCTGAGCACTTGAAAAACTTGTGCCTCTTCTCTTTACCCTCCATGTTTTTTGGTAAGAAAACTGCTGTCATTTCATTGTTTGGCCCTACAGTTAAGGTGTTCTTCCTCTCTCATTGTTTTCAGGATATTTTCTCTTTCTTACACTTTTGTCAGTGTGACTTTGATGTGGTTTAGTGTGGAATTCTTTGGGTTTACCTTATTTGGGTGTCACTGAGCTTCTAGAATCTATAGCTATGCCTTTTATCAAATTTGGGACGTTTTAGCCATTGTTTATTATGGTACCTTTTCAGTCCTGCCTTTTTTCACCTCTCCTTCAGGGACTTTGATGACATAAATATTTTACCTTTTGTGTGGTGTCATGGCCCTGAGGCCCCATTCTCTTTCTTCTCTCTGTTGTTCAGATTGTGTAATATCTATTCTTCTATCTTCCTGTTCACGGATTCTTTCTTCTGTTCCCTGTATTTTGCTGTTGAGCCTGCCCACTGAACTTTCTTATTTTGGTTAATGTATATTTCAGCTCTAAAATTTCCCCTTCTACTCTTTTTTCACCTATTTCTTTTCAATGACAGAAAATTATAAAATGTCTGTCATCTCCACGTTGTCATCTATTGATGCCTTTTGTTTAATCAAATTTGAGATCTTCCATGTTCTTGATATGACAAATGAGCTTTGGTTGAAACCAGGACATTTGGGGTTTTATATTGCAATCTGGATCTATTTTAAACCTTCTGCTTTAGGTGACTTCTTCTGATACTTCTCTGGTGAAGGAAGGTGGAGCAGGGGTGCTTCACTACTTCCAGGTAGGGGTAGAAGTCCAAGTTCTCCAGTCTACCTCCGTTGACAACTGAGTTGGGGAGGTGGCTCCTCTTCACTGCTGTTGGGAGTAGGAGTTTCAGCTGTCCACTGTGCGTTTCCCGCACCTCCCAGGCTGGGAGGGAAAGGAGCACCTCATTTCTGATCCCCAGATGGCTTCCTCACCACTGAGTGCTGATGAAAATCCTAACTCTCCACTGGGCCTTGTTTGATAATTCCCCAGCAGGAAAAGGAAGGGGTACCTTGATTCAGCCAAGTAGGGATATAAGACTCAAGACCAAGGTCTTGGCCTTTTGATTTAGGTGTCCCTAAAGTTTGACAGAGTAACAGGGGATTCCCTGATGGTAAAATTTAATAGTTCCATATTTTTTGCTCCCATCCCTCAAGGGACTTTGCCAATACTTTTTGATTATCTGCTTAATATATTCTAGGATGTATCCAGGTACTACATTAAGCTATACAGGATTAAAGGACCTCTTTCTTCTTCTGGGCTCTCTGAGTTTCAGTTATTCAGTGAGCCATAAATCTAGGTTGAGTTAGATTATGTGGTACAGAAAATTTAGGTTCCAGACAAAATAAACCTTTCACCCTTTGGTCTCAAAGAATATGTGTGGTTCTAAAATATAGACAATGTCTTCCTTACCCCATATTCTGAATTACTTTAACCCCAACCTGATAGGATTCATTCTTATCTCTAAACACCAAGTTTCGGGCGGGCCGCGGTGGCTCAGCGGGCAAAGTGCTTGCCTGCTATGCCGGAGGACCCCGGTTCGATTCCCGGCCCCAGCCCATGTAAAAAACAAACAAACAAACAAAATATAATAAAACAAGAAAATGTTTAAAGATGTTTCCCTTTCTTCCTCCCTTCCTTCCTTCCATCCTTCCTTCCTTCTCTCTGTCTTTCCTTCCCTTCCTCCCTCTCTCAAAAAAAAAAATAAAAAAATAAAAAAATAAACAAAAAATAAACACCAAGTTTCATGTCTTCATATATATATATATATATAGAGAGAGAGAGAGAACAGCCTCTCAAAATCCAGAAATAATATTTACCACTTGGGACTAAATGTATCTGCTATAAGAGCTTATAATCTAGGCCCCTGTTTTCTTATAAGCACTTTCTAAAAGAGACCATACAATAATTTTTCCTTCATTATTGGCTTATTGGGCTTCACCAAATGTCCCATAAGTTCATTCACATAGTTGCATGCCCCAAAACTTCATTCCTTTTTGCAGCAGCACAATATCTGATCATATGTATACATCATCGTTCGCCAATCTATTTCTCAGTTGGTGCATCCTTAAGCCACCTGCATTCATTAGGCATCATGTATAGTGCCAAAGTCCACAGTCCATCAACACTCTCAATTTTAGATAATTTCATTGTTCCAAAGAGAAAGATAACCAGTAAACACACCCTCACCAAATAGGAAGTATAAACCTCCCCTTAACTCTTATCCCTCTCCCCATTATTTACCTCTGCTGTTGCTGTAGTAGGGCTGATGTTTTCCTGTTAAACCTAGCCCATAGCATCAAGTCCCTTCTACCTTGCACTTAAACACTCTTTGTACACAAATCATACCTTTGAAGTAGTTCTTGTGAGAACCAATTTATATTTCTAGTGTTAATCAGTGGGACACATGGGTCTATACAGCCGCTTTCAATTTTGTTCACATTCAATATGTTAATATTACTTATAGCCTCACTAGAGTACCACCTTCACTCTACTATTCTCTTACAGTTAAGTTCAACCTCATTAGCTAACAGTTCACCCATCTCTAGCTTCTATGTGCCTCTAAGCCCCCTATATTCTGTATTATAAGCCTCTGATTTTATCTTTACCATGGTATTAAGTGAAGCCATACAGTATCTATCTTAAAATCAATTTTAATGGTTACTAAACATCTCATTGTATGCTTTGCCACAGTTTAAAAAACCATTCCTCAATTGCTTTGCATTTTATATATTTCTAGTTCTCCCTCATTTCATGATGACTGTTCTTTCATAGATACTGCTGAGCAACATGTGTTTCTGAGGACCATCCTTAGTCCCTCTCTGATGGATAACTGGTGCTTTTTTTCAGATTAAGTAAGCAACCAGTTTTAGAGCATGGTTTGGTAGAGCCCAGAAATTTCATAAAATATTTTGTCCACATTCTGTAAGACGCCTACTATTTTACCAAGATTCATGGCATCTGTCCTGGTAATAACCACATATTTTCCAGAGTACAAGTCTCGGGCCTTATTAACATTTGCACTTTTATGTAAAAAAGTTTGAATACGTCTAGACCTGTGCTGTCCAACAGAACTTTCTATCATAATGAAATGCTTTATCTGCTTGGCCCAATGCAGTATCCATTAGCCACACATGATTATTGATAAAACATGGCTAATGAGAACTAAGGAGTTAAAATTTCAATTTTATTTAGTTTCAACTCATTACCTAGTGGCTATACTACCGTGCAGCTTGAACATGGAATATAAAGTTACTAGGCATCTGAAAAGAGGGAAGGTTGGACTGGGGAAGAGGCTGCTGTCTTTTATCACAATTGTGTCTAAAACTTTTACTGTTCTTTCTGGCTATAGTTCTGTCTTTAAGGGATGTTTAAGACAATGAAGAGATTAAGAATTATCCTTCTGAGCTAGAGTTTGAAAAGCAAACTCAATTTAAGTTCTGGGATAACTTTCAGGCTTCCGAACACGTTTGCTCTGTACGAGGAGGAACCCTTCTTTCACAGGGCCCAGTAATAAAGATAATAATAATAACAACAGCACTGATAACAGCAGCAGAAGCAGCAGTAATTGTGCACCTCATGCCCTGATCCTTACAAACATTGGTTTGTTTAATATTCACAGTAATCCTGAGGCTGGACCACTTAACACCTGAAAGATTGTGAAGCTAAGATGCAAAATAATTATATAACCTGACAATAATCACCCAGTCAGAAAGAGTGCAGGCTCTGGGATTCACACCTAGGGACCTGGGCTCCTTGTCTTATCCCTGCACATAGCTGCACCTGTGGAAAGAGTAGAGATGCCATACTGATCCCTCAAACTGTCCCAAAAGGGATGAAATCAAAGTTCTGGAAGAAGCTTGTTATTTGGAGTCAGGAAGACCTAGCTTACATTGCAGTTCTAATTTTAATTTAGCCATCTAATGTATTAGGGCCTCAATAGTGTGATCTCTACTATGGGGATCATGAGCCCGAGCTCATTTTTAAGAGGATTGAACAAGAGCTCATAAGTGAAAGTGGTTTGTGCTATATAAAGGCAAATGCATGCTTTATTCCTGTCATTATTGTTATTGCTAGGCCCCATCCCTTGCCAGAAGCTCAGGTTATATAAGTATCCACCCTGCCGTTGCCCACCATGATATCTTGGTCTTGTTTTGTTTTATTTTCCATTTTAACCTATCCATGGTACTTGCTACCCACAGGGCTGATAATCCTAGTTTGGTTTCTCTGATAACTCAGCCTTGTACTGTTTTCTTTTCTTTGTGGCATCTCCATCTCCTGCTTCATGCTATGGTTCAGTCTTCTAATTATGATCTGGAGGCAAGAGATGGACAGGTGAGGGTGTCTAGAGCTGAGAAAATTGAGAATGTGTTTCTTTTTTTATTAAGGGTGGCCTGAGTCAGTGGCATGGGAGGATGGACTTGATCTGAGGTGAAAGACAATCTTGAAGAGGGTGCTTGGTTGAAAGAACAGAAAGTCATGGTGTGTGGTGAAATAAGGAAATGGGAAGATTGGCAGGTGGTCCTTAGAGGGCACCCGGGTTCTATGCAGTGAAGGGTGAAGGCAACAGTGAAAGGAAGCCACCATCCCTTTTTCAGTGGTGGCTGGTGCTAGAAAGGAATGATTATGTTGAGGGTGGATTTAAATGAACTTTGCTGGCTGGACCAGTTCCTGATAATAGCTTTAAAAGGGGCCATTTGAATTTTAAGAGAAAACAAGCCTCCAGGTAAAGCAATGAAGTGTGAGGGTTTCATTTCAGCAACAGGATGCAAGTGTCACTAGAGGTCTGTTCTGCCAGCAGTCTTGAAGATACACTGTGGGTGGTGGTGGCTTGATCTGCCTGTAGGTGACAGCTCTCAGAACACAGTGGCTTTCTGAAGTTGCAGGTAAACATTGAGTGTGCCTGGACACTCAGGCAGAAAACTGAAATACCTTTGGGTCTAGTGAGAGTTTTTCTCACTTCTGAGCCACCTTACTCTTGCTGAAACAAACTCAGGATGTCAGAGAGTTTGCCCATCTACTCAGCTATATTCAGGCTAAAGACCTTTGAATCTGATTCCTGAGGAGCTGAGCTAATCCTCCCAGATCAACTATGAGCTGAAAGCTGAATGTGAGTGGCTTCCTTGCTTTTATCATGTTCATTTGAAGGTTCTATAAATCACTAGGGCATCCAAATAAGCTTTTAGTAATAAACTCAACTAACGAAACAATCCAGGGAAAGATAAGATTGTTTAAGCAACCTTAATTCAAGAAGGTTGATGATGTTCTGGGTTTCTCTCTTAGCTGGAAAGACACATGGCAATGTCTGCTAGCTTTCTCTCCTCATTTCATAATGCTTAACCGGGGATGTTTTCCTTCTGCTCCAGAGGTCTCTGGCTATGTGGGCTCTGTTGGTTCTGGTTGCTCTGAAGCTTTTTCCAAAAGGTTTCCTCTTAAATGGCTCCAGTAAGCAACCCCACCTTGAATGGGTGGAGACACATCTCCAGAGAAACCATCTAATCAAAAGTAACCACCTACAATTGGGTGGGTCACATCTCCATGGAAACAATCCAGACGGTTCCATTCAGCAATACTGAGTGAGGATTAACACACATGACTTTACTGGGGTACATAATAGCTCCAAACTGGCATACGAGGTAACAGGATTCTCATTATCCAGGCTACAGGATGATATAACTTCTTCTTCTCTCTGGGGATTGTCTACCATGGAAAACTAAGGCAAAAAGAATTGTGTGGTATATTTTTTTCTTCCTTTTCAATTGCAATAATATTTCTCAATTATCAAGTATTTTATTTCTGCCATTTGGTTGACATGAGATCATATTGTCAAAATGATGAAGGTTACTTTAAAGGTGGCCACCTCCAATTCCTCTTTCCTATCCACATTCCCAAAAGTTCCTCGATAATGCACACAAAAAGCCATTCAGAAATATCTGCCCTTCCTTCTTCCTCTTTGGTGAGTCATTGTGGGACTCACAAGTGACAACATTGGTATTTGAAATCAGAGAGAATTAGGTTGAAGTCTTACCATTTCCACTTGAAGTCATGTGACTTTGAACAAAGTATGTAAACTTTATGTTCAGTGTTGTCATCTGTAATGAGGATCAATAATACTTATGCATGAGAGTTTGAGGAAGATCTGGCACAGAATAAGTCAATGAAAATCAAATATATTCAAATATTTGTATATATATTTTAAACTCTGTAAGAGATTCTGCTGCTCACACAGGTTTGAGAACCCCTGGAGTGGATGCAAATAACTTTGATGCTTTTTGTTTTGTTTCCACTTAAACTAAAAAAGACCTAAAATTCTATCTTACATGAGGAAATAACTTATTTAATAGCACTATATAATTTCATAATTAGAATATTCCTTTAAGGTCACTGCTTCAACATACTCCTTGATGTATGATTTGCTTTTACAACCTTCCTGACAAATGATTATATAACTTTTCTTTTAAATGGTTTCAGTGATTGAAACTCTACTATTCTGTTAAAACTCATTTTAAATTTATTTTTCTCTTTCATTCACACCCAAGTCATTGTTGTATAATTTGGTGCTCATTTCAACTTCTCAGAAAAAGTTGAACCTTATTACCACAGATAAACATTTATAGATTTGAAGATGGTTATAAGTTTCCTTTAAGTCATTTTTTTATCCATGGTTAGTAACCAAAAAGTAATTTCCCTGAAGACAGACATGTTCAAGTCCTAAATATCCTGCCTGTGAATATAAGCTTATTTGGAAACAGGGACCTTACAAAATGGAATTAAGCAAGTTAAAATGAGGTCATACCAAAGTAGGATTGGCCCTTAATTCATTAAGATTGGTGTCCTTATCAGCAGAGGAAATTTGGACAAAAGCAGAGTATAAGACAACATCATGTGACAACTGAGGCACAGAATAGCATGATTGCCAACCAGTAATCTGTTGTTTTCAGCTACCTAATCTGTGCTATGTTGTTATGGCAACCCTAGCAAACTAAGACGCCAGCCGATCATCAGAACCCCTGAGAATCTTTTATATAATACAGCTTTCTTTTCTTGTTGAGTCTGAATTACCACATTAGAGCCCTCGAGTCAATATTTTTAAACATGTTCACTGTTCTAAGCAGGGGCAGTTTTGCAACCCAGAGGACAATTTGTCAGTATCGGGAGTCATTTTTGTTTGTCACAACTTGGGAGGGGGTAGTCACCAGTAAGTTGTGAGTAGGAGGCTACGGATGCTGCAAAACATTAAAAAATGCATGGAACAGCCTCCAAAAAAATAATTCTTAAATCCACAATGTCAGCCATGCTGAAGGTGAGAAAGCATTAATCCATTTTTTTTTTTTTGTCATGGGCAGGCACAAGGACCATTATTCCATTTTTACATGACACAACTTTGAGCCTCCCTAATGCCATGGTTGACTTCTTACCACTGTACATCATCTCCTAAACATGATGAAAGGGAAGAAATGACTCTAATAAAGACCTGACATTTTTAAAAAGAGAAGGTGGAGAAGCAATGCATGCCATGACAGGATGATTTAATAGCAGAACTTCAGGTGTGCTTGGGGACAGAATTGAGAACTGAGAATCCCCTAGTCACCCTTCAATATCGTATGATTTCAGTTCAGCAAATATGTTCATGACCCTAGAATGCCCAGGGAAACTGGAAGAGCTAATCAAATCATCATGGTGCAAAACTTTCTATTTTATTTTATTGGTTCCCCCTGGAGCAATCTGCAGAAGGACTTTTCACACTCTGCTTCATGAGAATTTCCTTGATCCAAATAATTTTGCATCACTTCCTGATGTGAAGACTTCATTTGGAATTGAGACCCATTTTCTCTCTTTATAGAAGCTGACACTCTTAAGGCTATTATCTCTCTATGTATTTACAAAAAAACAAAACAAAAAAATTGGTTTGACAGCAAAAGTTAAGCAATAGCCTCCTTGATTCATAAACTTGATTACCTAAGTTCTAAATTCTGCTTTTTTTTTTTTTTAAGTCATGTTGTGGTTTTGTATTATCCCTAGTATTTGCATTTGGCTTTACTTCCTCTCCAACAGTCTTGGGTTCTTTGCTTCAATCCAACCATATGCCGTGTTATCCTCCAGTCCCAGCTTGCTTCTGGTCACCCTGAGTAGTCACCAGTATATACAGACTTTACCCTAGGATGTCCCAAGGAGTAGGTGTTCTTCCCAGGTTTGCCTTTACCCAAGGCAGAGATGGAACCTCTTAAATCTAAACAACCATGTTGTAGGGCCTCACTCACAGAGCAACTATCATAATCCCTGACGGCACTGCCTAGCTGCTAGTAGATAACTGTTCATCTGCAGACTTCTGAAAGCAGAATCTCTTGTAGTTCACATGCACTTTTTGGGTTCTGGAGGCCATCTGGGAAGAGGTGGCTCTTGTCATAAAACTATTTCCTTGGAGTTTATGCCTTAAGGACTGCAGAATGCACATTTCATCATCTCACTTCAACCACTCTACACCCAGCACTGTTTTGCTGAGCTCTTTTTTCTGGTCACATTAACATTCCTAAATGAAATGTGCGATTGAGGGGCTTCATGTGGGACAGAGAAGAAGACATGAACAGAAGTGGATTTCAGAAAGGAAAGGTGAGAGACTTTGGCAGCCAGCAGTGAAAAGGAATCAAAGTGGAAGTCAAAATTGAAAAGTGTCCTGGAATGTCAAAGAAGCAAGCAAAGGGGCCCAGGAAGACGCAAAAGATTTAACAGAGTAATCCCAAGCTGTGGCTGCTGAGATGAAATTTTCTTTTCATGCTCTATAATGATATGGAAATGGACCTGTTTAGTGAGGCTCATGCTGGGGAAGAGAAGCGAAATGGGGAACTTTCTGAAAGATCACAAGTCCTTCAGTTTATAGTCAGCCCGAGGTGCTCCCCAAACTCATTACAATGCAGCAATCTTGCCCTTTAAGATTTTTCAGTGCTGATGGTTAAACTTGACCTTTCATGTAAGCGAATGTGAAGCTGCCAGAACTCTGCTGTTGTTGACTAAAGGAATAACAGAGATGGAATTTTTTTTTAAATACATCTTTAATCATTTTGCATTTTACAAGTTTATGCAATAAAAAAACTGTGATCAATCTTCAGAGAAAGCACACCCTGGAAGGAGGGACTGCATTAAGGAGTAAATATCACTAGTTTTATTGGACTCCTGCTCTTGTTACAGTCTGGTTCTAGAATCAGCCTCAAAAACAATACTTAGCAAAGTATCAGCTAGTTGTATCTACAAAAGAAACTCATATGCTGTGGTGTTTCCTGGAGGAATTTTTCCTTTCATGCCAGATCAGCAGAATTCAGAAGGAAGGACAGCCTTAAAGCACTTAAATTTGAAATCTCAAAGGTACAGCGACTGCCCTGCTATTAAAACTTAGCTCTCTCTATTTTGACCCTTGATCCATCTCTCTTACTATTTAACAAATGAGTATGTCAAAATCTACTGCTTATAAAGGCCAAGTTATGAATTGGAGATCTCGTTCAGAAGTCTATTTTGAGACCATCGATTCATTTGCAAACTAAAAATGACTATCTTAGAATGTAAGATAAAGGAAAAATGAAGAAAACAGCAGGAAATTTTTCATGCTATTCAATAATAATAATAATAATAAGCATTTATTCAATATTTATTAGAGACCAGGTTCTAGGCTGAACACTTTATATTAATTATTTAAATTGATGTGTCTGTGAGTTTATCTAACAGATCATCATTGAGGAGGACATTTCTACTGCTTTGAAATCTCAGGTCATGAGCTGACTGGTATCACCAAGAAAATAAGCTGTATAACCAGAAGTAGAGTGCAAAGAATGTAGTTTGAAACTCAAACCTAGTTTGAGTTCTAAGTAGTTACAAGTCTTTAGTGATTCATTTTTTTCCTTGCTTCCCCCAGTTACCCTAGAGAGGTGAGGAGAGGATCACATGAAAAAAACACATGCAAAATTGCTTGAAAAGCTAAACAAATAAATATAGGGGTAGATTATGCCATCAAATGTTAATTTAAAGTAGCCACTTCTTTTTCTTGTTTATTGGTTACTGAGCAATGTGTGTCTCTGTGACTGTGGATTTTAATTTTCTTCTCGAATTTTTACCACTTTTTGCTTTGCCTATTTTGAAGTAATATCGTTAATGACTAATGATCCCTGAAAGTTGTATCCTTGTTCTCACTAAGCTTGCATTTTAATGCTATTGGATAAAACACTCATCAATTTCTATATCTCTTAGTTTTTTTTCTTTCTTTTCTTTTTCTTTATCTTCCTTTCTCTCTCCCTCCCTTTCTCTCTCTTTCTCTCCCTCTTTCTCTCTCTCTCTCTCTTTCTGAAACAGAAAACTGTGGCTCTATTATGTAACAACAACAAAAAATACAAGACTAAAAAGAAATTCACAAAATCAAAGGAAAAACTCTGAAGGACTATGTTTGGGAAACCTGAGGATAGAGGTACCTCAGAAGATTTAAATGTCAATAATTGCAGGATACAACTCGTTGGAAATATAAAGACCAGATAATTTTCATCCTTTGTATCTTCTCATGTTTCACATTCTAAAAAAAAAATGGCCTAGATCAAGTAGAATGTCTACTTCTTAGCCCAAAATGGAAAACGATCTTTGGTTGGCAGTCCCGGATTACTGTATACAAAGGGGAAAAGCTGGATCCTTAAAGAAAATAAATTTTCTGTTAATAAATAGTGAAGAGGAAAACATCAACAGAAATATGAAACTACAAGACATAATTTGACCTGCCAAAATTCTCATTTTGTCATATAAATCATAAAATCCCAAACATGAATTCTGGAAAAGTAGCAGACAACCGTACTGAATAAGTATATTTTTAATCATTTTTATAGTTAGGTTTCCAATAAGCTGTGATCACTGGTAGATTTAAAGATGGGCACATCTCTTTTGCTACTCTTTCCGTTGAGAAGGACTCTCATTTCTGTCTCCTTGAACCTGGATTGGCTTTAATGAATTGCCTAACTAATAGGATATGGAGAAAAGGACATCCTGGAGCTTGCAAGACTTGGGTCATAAGAAAGCTTGCAGCTTCCATTGGTCTTTTGGGACATTTGCTCTTAGAGCATCCATATGAGAAGTTCATCTACACTAAAAGGATTATACTGAAGAGCCTAAGTCACATGAAAAAAAGGTTGACGAATGAGTCATATAGAGTAAGAAAGAAATTGAGAAGCATCAAGTTTCCAGACATGTGCACCAAAAAACCCTGTTGGCTCCTCCATGCCCAACTGGCTTTACTGGTGCCGTGTGGCTACAAACAGACTGTCCAGCTGATCCCTTCCCCAGATTCTTACCCACAAAATCATGAGTGAAAATACTGTTGCCTTTTTTTAAGCTACTAAGTTTCATGGCAGTTTATTGTGACATAATAGAAAAACAGAAAAGGCCCCAAAGATTTAAGAAAAAGATATATAGGAAAAAATTTTAATTGTGGATATTTAATTTATGAACATTTTTTTAAGAAAAATGAGTATGTCTAGAAGAGCCTTTGAACAATAGAGTAACATGGGAGTCTTCATTGCTTCATCATGATTTTTGAGATTCCTTATGTTTATGACTGAGCAAAACTTGAGGAACATTTCCCAAGGTTATCCAGTGACACAGGGAAATGAAAAACCAATAGCCTATGATTGATGAGATAATTGCCTAAATAAATAACAGGGAGATACTGGAGGAAAAAACTCAGAACTCTAAACTCATTTGCTTTTAAAAGGCTGTTTACTCCTCTTTCTGGTGATGAATTTCTTAGGAGAATGAAACATAAATGATGCCCCTTGGAGCTCATTAATGAAAGTTCCACCTGGCATTCAGATGGAAAAAGCATTGCTTATGGAACTATTGCTATCCATGAACTTATATTTGGCATGAAAACATGGTTACAAGTTAAAAGTTTCCTTTTATTGGAATGTAAGTAGGAATTACTTCTACCTTGCAAATAGGAGAACAAATGCATTCGCCTTAAACTGCAGAAAATAAGCAGGCTATAAATGGCTTGTTTATTAGGCCTTCCAAATAGAATATTTTGAAGAAAACAAACAACAATTGTAAGACTGTAAAGAGAAATTAGCATTTTGCTTGAAAGAAATGGCAATTAACAATGATGACAATGTGATTTATTCTAATTGAAATTAAGTCAGACAAAATGGCAACATTAGTAATCATTTGAAGTGCTGTATTATTCATTATGTTGTGCTTTGTAAACATCTCTCTTGAAATTAAAAAGTAATTAGTAGAATTTTAGTCATTTAATTCAGTCTAATTAGGATTTTCAAAAATGTACAGACCTGCTGTTGAAAGCCTTTACTATTCTGAATTGAGAAAACAGTCCTGTAAATAAAAAAGCTTCTGCTAACTCCTTTCTTGCTCTCCAGTCTCTATATTTAAAAAGAAAAATAAAGAGGAAAGGGGTATAATTAGAAACAATAGGTAGGAATTTAGCTGAATTGGATTAATTAATCCACTGCTATTCAAGGAAGATGCATTTAAATCTATTTTTTCCTTTTTTTATTGGTGTGAGAGTGGAGAGGGGGTTTTCTTAGTTGCTACAGGAAGGAAATACTATTTTTTGTACAATTCTCATCTTACCACATCTTCAGAATATATCTCTAAGAAAAAAAAATTAGCTTTGATCAGAGTTGTCATTTGGATGGCATGTTGGAATACAGAAAATTAAGCTTATCATGAGGAATTTGTGACTGGTCGTAATATTTAATCTTATGAGGTTGATGAAACTAGGCGCTCAGTTCTCACCCTCATGGCACATGTAATCTGAATGGCAGGGACAAGAAAGGTTGCCTTCTACTCTGCCAGATTCTGCAGCAGGACTGGATTTAGTACTTTAAGGATGGTGCTAATAATGGAGGTATCTGTTAGAAATAATGGTAGGTATATTGGTTTTCTTTTGCTACAGTAACAGATTACCACAGACTTGGGGGCTTAAAATAAAACACATTTATTATTTTATAGGGCTGCAGATCAGGACTCTGAAATGGGTCTCACTAGGCTGACACTAAGGTGTTAGCAGGGCTAAGTGCCTCCTGCAGGCTTCAAGGTAGAACCCGTTCTCTTGCCTTTTTCAGCTTCTAGCCGCTGTCTGTATCCCTGGCTTGTGGGCCCCTTTCCTTCTTCAAAGCCAGCAATCCCATCTCTCTAATCTCTGCTTCTGTTGTCATATCTCCTTCTCTGACTCTGACTTTCCCCCCTTGCTCTTTCACTTGCTTGTCATCCATTGGGCCCATCTGGATAATCCAGAATAAACGTCCCATCTCAAGGTCGACCACATGGGCTGAAGATAAGGACACAGTCTAAGTTATACATAGGTGTCCACTCACTTGCAAAAGGAGCCCAGTGAGTGTCCTGGAATCTGGCCAATTTTGATTAGCATTTTTTTCTCCTGAGGCTTTATATAATAGGGGGGTGGTATGGAAGGTTTGGGGAGAAAAGACTAATAACACACAGTAAACTCCCATTGAATATTTGTAGAATTTGCTTGGACATTTTCCTAGTGCAACCTGCCCGCCCTTGGTTTTCATCCTTGCAGGGCCAAGCCTTCGGATGTTTCTGACAGTGAATGTGCGAGATTAATTGGCATAATTTTCAAAATAAGAGAAGGTCTGGAAGAAGATCAGTGAAAGAGTAGAACTTGACAAATCAAAAGCTTGACCATTTCATTCTGGTGTATTTACTTATTTATTGTGAAATTGTTGGCAAATTCTCTCATCTTCCTCATGGCATATTGACTTTTCCAAAGATGGCAGCAGCAATATCTGCCACATCCCCATGCTTTCCTTAAACCTTGCTACATCTCCATCCAGAGGTAGAATTTAATTTCCCTCTCCCTGAATGTGGGAAGTTGGGTGATGTGCTTGCAATCAACAAAATATGACTGAAATGACACTGTGTGAATTTCAAGTCTACATCATAAAAGGCAATGGAGCTTCTGCTTTGTTCCCTGGAGCCCTGACCCTTTGGAGTGTGGGAGGTCATGTAAGAAGTCTGGCTCTTTTTTTTTTTTTTTTTTTTTTAAGAAACCTGACATTCACGTAGTAAATGCTGTAACCTCAGCTTAGAAGTCTGGCTCTTTTGAGGCTGCTCTGACTGGAGGAAGCTCAGACCACATAGAGAGGACACACATAGTTGTTTCAGTCCATAGCCCAGCTCAGGTCTCAAGCAATAGCCAGCATCACCTGCCATGCATGTGATGTGAGTAAAGACACTTCAGGATGATTCTAGCACCTAGTCATTGAGTCAGCCCTCACCTTTGAGTCTCCCAACTGAAGTGCTAGACATTGTGGAGCAGAGACAAGACATCCCTGCTGTGCCCTGCTTGAAATTCTGAGCCACACAGTCTGTGAGCACAATGACACAGTTCTTTTAAGCTACTAAATTTGGGATCCATTATTGTGATAATGGTAACTGAAATAATGCGTTCTCTCATATATATATAATGAGGATAATTTACTCACTTTCTTTTGGTAAGCATTAAAAGTTTGTCAAATTACTTAATACGAGTAAAAGAAGTTGAGAAAAAAATTGCCTAAGACTTATTGAGTGCTAATAAGGAATGTGTCAGAAATGCTGTTAATCATTTCATGTGCAGTAGCTCTTTTAGTCTTCACCACAATTCTAGGAGGAAACTGCTATTATTAAGCTGATTTTACAGATGAATAAACTGAGACACCAAGAAGTAATCTACCTTAGGCCTCAAGCTTAGAAAGTGGGTGAATTGGTATTTGAACTATGCAATATGATTCTGGGGTCTGAACCCTTAACCACAAGGCTATATAATCTCTTGAGGAAAGATGGGAGGTTTTGGTCATTTTTAAGAGTGGTAGATTGAGTTACAGTTGTGCCCATGCCCTCAGCATGTCACCTGGAAGCACTGCACTTCTTGGGGTCTTAGTTTCATAGCCTTCGAATTGGAAATATGATCACTTGACTCTCTGACCTCACAGGTTTGGGTCAGGATCAAATGAGGCAATGCATGTAGAGGTCATTTGAAACTAGTTGTAACTATTGGCAAACCAGGCCTTTGATGGATCTGGAAACAGAATTGGTCCTTTAAAATCTAATTTTTTTTCTGAAATGACATTATCCTTCCAGTTCTTCTGATGAATGGACCATGTCTTGTCAAATATCTAGGAATTCACAGGTTTTGGTAGATTCTTTGCACCAGGTATAGCTTTTGTAATGTGCCCGCTCCCAGGATGTGGAGGGGTAGAGTTGGACATTTTCTGACCCTCTCTACCAGTTAGGGTTTCTGTTTCTCAGCTCTGACCTCACACTTTTTTTTTTTTGCATGGGCAGGCTCCGGGAATCGAACTCTGGTCTCTGGCATGGCAGGTGAAGATTCTGCCACTGAGCCACTGTTGCACTGCCCTGACCTCAACACAGGCCGACACACCCATTTAGCACTGAGACTGTGCGATGAAGACCTGGGCAGCACAGATATGCTCATCACAAGTGCAGCTTGGTTTTACCTAGTTCTCAGAACTTGCCCCACACGTTCTGTTCTGTTCTTGCATTTCTCTCTCTGGTTCTCCAAGGTCACCTCTTTGATGAGGATCCTTTCCTTGTTTCTTCAAAAAATCCAGTAACTTTAATTTGATGTTAGCATGGTTTTGGACTGTCATTCAGTTTTAATCATTGAGTGAAGTTTAGGGTACCTTTCCTGTCTGTTGGACCCCACCTGAGAATGAGCCAGTTGTGGTTGGCACTGCCCTCTAGGTTAGGTCAGGATCCTCCTGTGGGATCAGTGGGTGACAGTCTTCAGAATCACCACTTCCTGCAGGAGAATACAATAGGATAGGAAAGTCATCTTCACTGCTTTCTTTATTGTTTTAATAAGACCATGCTTGTTAGTTGTAATTAAATGTCAGTTTTATTAACTTCACTGTTGTAACAGGATAGCTAAAAATGCCTATTCTGTAAATGCTAATTTCTGTGAGGGTGTTATTTAGATTCCCCAAATAAGTTAAGGCTAATCTATTGATTCCAGTGAGTGAGTAGTAGAAATGAAAAAAAGAAACAGAATTAGGGAGAGACCATTAAAGGCACTTGCGGTTAAGAGAATTGGAGGAGTATAAAGGCAATTTAACCCAGTTCAATTGAATTTTAAAGACTGAAGTGTTGAGGAGGGAAGGAATGCAGTGATTATGGCACTGAGGAAAGGGATGTCTCAGAGGCGGTGGACTGCCAGGAAGGAAAAGGGCTTGGAGGTGCCGAGGCAAAGGAGTGATGAGAATTTTAGGAGTAAATGTGGAGCATACTGTAGTGGTTGAGGAAAGGAAAAGGGACCATAGGATGGCTGAAAAGGGAGAGAGGGAGGCCAGCTGCTCTTTATGGAAAGGGTTAAAGACAATATGATACATTGCCTCTTTTTTCCCCCAGGACCATTTTCTAAGTAAGGATCAACTGCAGTAAGGAGCCTTTGCAGCCATTTTCTTTGCCAATCATAGTGGTACCACAGGATAGAGAAAAGATTATGGAGCTTTCCATCAAAAGGATATGGGTTCCAATTCTACACCGTATCTTTTTTTTTTGGCATGTGGAGGCTTTGGGGATCAAACCCAGGTCCCCCACATAGCAAGCTACCCTTGCACCACCCTTTACCCCAGATCTGAATATCTACTTGATTTGGAGTGAACTTATTTGGACCAGTTTTCCATTAATAAAAGGAAAAGAGTGCTCCACCCAATACAGCCTTTTTGGGTGGGTTAAGTGATGCATCACACTTAAAGTGTCACAGCATTTGAAATATGCACCATTATCATGCCCTTGGCCAGAAATATTTGGTTATATACACTCTTCATCTTTTTAGATTCTCTCTGTATATGTGTATTGTATATGCTCTCAGGATGTGCCTTTTAAGTTCCTCTGAACTTTCTGTGACCAGAACATATTGGGTATCAGAAGGACTGAAACAGGATTTCTCAACATTAACACCATTGCTATTTCAGGCTGGATAGTTCTTTGTTGCGGGGGCTGTACTGGGCAGTGTTGGATACTTGTCAATATCTCTGGCCTCCAACACCAAGATTTGCACCCAGGTCAACAGTACTTCAAATTCTAGGCTCTTCCCTGGATGCTCTGCTGCCTGGACATCTCTCATTTCACCATGCCTCCAAAGAGCTAGACCTAGGTGAACTGACCTCTCTATTCTGTTTACCTCAAGAAAATAGGGTTCCAATATATCCCAGAGTAACTTGGACAGAGAATAAAAAAATATTTTCAAAGTCCCCTTAGGGAACTGAGGAGAATGGAGTTATTCAACCTTCCCATCTGGGGAATTACTGACATACTTGCAAGCAGTGAGGACAACAAATACAACAGGCTGAGCCCCCGATCTTGGGGCTCACGCCTATGAAATTTATTTCTGCAAAGAAGAGGCTAAGCCTACTTATAACTATGCTTAAAAATCACCCCCTTGAGAACCTCTACTGTTGCTCAGATGTGACCTCTCTCTCTAAGCCAACTCAGAAGGTGAACTCACTGCCCTCCCCCTATGTGACACATGACTCCCAGGTGTATAAATCTCCCTGGTGATCTGGGAGCTTGTTCTTACGTATTATATAGATATTCCTTTTTAGTTTACAATGCATTGGAAAGGCTAGAGGGAAGTACTTGAAACTGTTGAGCTGTCTTCCAGTAGCCTTGATTCTTGAAGATGATTGTATAACTATATAGCTTTTACACTGTGACCATGTGATTGCGAAAACCTTTTGTCAAATGCTCCTTTTACCCAAGATATGGACATATGAGCACAAAAATAAGGAAAAATGAATAAATAAATAAATAATAAGGGGGGATAAAGGGTAAAAAAACTGGGTAGATTGAAATACTAGTGGTCAGTGAGAGGGAAGAGTATGGGACATGAGACATATGCTTTTTTCTTTTTCTTTCTTTTTTTTTCTTTGGAGTGGTGCAAATGTTCTAAAAATGATCATGGTGATGAATACACAACTAAGTAAGATAGTGTGAGCCATTGATTATATACCATCTATGAACTGTGTGTGAAGATTTCTCAATAAAAATATTTTTAAGACAAACAAATAAGAAATTAAAAAAATAACATGGTACTGGCATAAAGATAGATATACTGACCAATGGAATCAAATAGAGTGTTCAAAAATAGACCCTCTTATCTCTGGGCAATTGATCTTTGATAAGGCAGTCAAGCCAACCCACCTGGGACAGAGCAGCCTCTTCAATAAATGTTGTCTGGAAAACTGGATAGTCATATGCAAAAGAACGAAAGAGGATCCATATCTCACACCCTATACAAAAATTAACTCAAAATGTATCCAAGACCTAAACATTATAATTAAGACCATAAAACTTTTAGAAGACAATGTAGGGAAATATCTTATAAAACTTATAATGAGATAGTTTCCTAGATCTTACACCCAATGCACAAGCAATGAAAAAAGAAACAGACAAATAGGATTGCCTTAAAATTAAACACATTTGTGCATCAAAGAACTTTGTCAGGAAAGTAAAAAGGCAGCCTATGCAATGGGAGACAATATAACCACATATCAAATAAGGGTTTACCATCCAAAGCATATAAAGAGATTCTACAACTCAACAACAAAAAGTCAAAAAAAAATTTAAAAATGGGCAAAAAACATGAAAAAACAATTTTCAGAAGAGGAAATACAAATGACTAAAAGGCACATGAAAAGCTGCTCTACTTCAGTGGCTATTAGGGAAATGCAAATCAAAACCACAATGAGATATTATCTCACACCCACTGGAATGGCCATTATCAAAAGAACAGAAAATGACAAGTGCTAGAGAGGATATGGAGAAAGAGGTACACTTATCCACTGTTGGTGGGAATGTAAAATGATACTGGAATGCAGTTTGGTGGTTCCTCAGGAAGCTAACTATAGAATTGCCATATGATCCAGCAATCCCATTACTAAGTATATATTCAGAGGACCTGAGGGCAAGGACACAAATGAACATTTGCACACTGATGTTTATAGCAGCATTATTTATAATTGCCTAGAGATAGAATCAGCCCAAATATCCATCAACGGATGAGTAGATAAACAAGCTGTGGTTTATGCATATGGTGGAATATTATGCAGCTGTAAGACAGAATAAAGTCATGAAGCATATAACAGCATGAATGAACCTTAATAACATTATGTTGAGTGAAATTAGCCAGAAACAGAAGGACAAATGCTGTATGGTCTCACTAATATGAACTAACATTAATTAGTGAACTTCGAAAGTCAAAGTAAAGAACACAGGTTATCAGGAGATAGAAAGAGGGTAGAGATTGGACATTTGGTGTTGAAGGAATACAGAATGCACAACAGGACTATTGTAAAAATTCAGGAATGGACAGCACAATACTACCTGATGGTAACAAATAATATAAGTACACTGAATGAAGCTGAATGTGCGTATGTTGAGTTAGAAGGGCTGCGGGCATGCATGAAACCAAAAGGAAACATAGAGGATAAAAGACAGAAATGGTATAACTTAGGAATGCCTAGAGTGGACAAGTATAGTGATTAAATGTACAAATATAAAAACATTTTTGCATGAGGGGGAACAAATGAATATCAACATTACAAGGTATTGAATATGGGATGGTATACAGGAAAAAGTACAATGAATATAATCTAGGGTCTATAGACAACAGTAACATTGTAATATGCTTCCACTGAACATAAGGAAGGCATTGTGCCAAAACTAAATGCTAACACGTTGGGGGTGGGGCAGGGGAAGGGTGTAGATTCTCTGGGGAAGAAAAGGAAATTTCTTCATATAGATTATGGTGGTGAGGGCATGTCTGTTTACTTAAGTTGGATTGTGTGAGGTGCAAATAAAACTGCTTAAGAATGGGGAGAGGGAAGATGGTGGCTTAGTAAGACACGTGGGTCTTAGTTCCTCCTCCAGAACTACTACTAAAGAAATAGAAACAGTACAGAACAGCTCCCGGAGCCACGACAGAGAACAGAAACACAGCGTACCCTATTCTGGAAAGGCTGAACCGGCTAAGAGAATCTGCTGCGGTGAGGTCCCCGAGAGGCGCGCGCTTCCCCGGGCCGGGGAGGCTGGCGGCTGGAGCCCCTCCCTCCCTGCTTCCAAGGGCCGGCTGGGAGATTTGGATCGGCACTCCTCCAAGCCGCGTCAGCTGGCGACCCTCCCCCACAGTGAGAGTCTCCCAAAGTTAAAAGAGCCACAGCATCTTTTACTGGTGGGACCCGCAGACAGACAAGCACCACATACTGGGCAGGATAAGAAAAACAGAGCCCAGAGACTTCACAGAAAAGTCTTTCAACCTGCTGGGTCCCACACCCAGGGAAATCTGATTAAATGCCCAGATGCCAGCAAAAAATAACGGATCACACCAGGAAAATTGAAGATATGGCCCAGTCAAAGGAACAAACAAATAGCTCAAATGAGATACAGGAGCTGAGACAACTAATTCTGAATATATGAACAGAAATGGAAAACCAAAACCAAGTCAATAAATTGAGGGAGGACATGAAGAAGGCATGGGCTGAACAAAAAGAAGAAATGGAAAGTCTGAAAAAACAAATCACAGAACTTATGGGATTGAAGGACAAAGTAGAAAAGATGGAAAAAACAATGGAAAACTACAATGGTAGATTTAAAGAGACAGAGGCTAGAATTAGTGAACTGGAGGGTGGAACATCTGAATTCAAAAAAAAGACAGAAACTATAGGGAAAAGAATGGAAAAATTTGAGCAGGGGAACAGGGAACAGAATGATAATATGAAGCGCACAAATATATGTGTTGTGGGTGTCCCAGAAGGAGAAGAGAAGGGAAAAGGAGGAGAAAAACTAACGGAAGAAATTGTCACTGAAAATTTCCCAACTCTTATGAAAGACCTAAAATTGCAGATCCAAGAAGTGCAGCGCACCCCAAAGAGAATAGACCCAAATAGGTGTTCTCCAAGACACTTACTAGTTAGAATGTCAGAGGTCAAAGAGAAAGAGAGAATCTTGAAAGCAGCCAGAGAAAAACAATCCATCACATACAAGGGAAACTCAATAAGACTATGTGTAGATTTCTCAGCAGAAACCATGGAAGCTAGAAGAGAGTGGGATGATATATTTAAATTACTAAAAGAGAAAAACTGCCAACCAAGACTTCTATATCCAGCAAAATTGTCCTTCAAAAATTAGGGAGAAATTAAAACATTCTCAGACAAAAAGTCACTGAGAGAATTTGTGACCAAGAGACCAGCTCTGCAAGAAATACTAAAGGGAGCACTAGAGTCAGATATGAAAAGACAGAAGAGAGAGGTATGGAGAAGAGTGTAGAAAGAAGGAAAATCAGATATGATATATATAATACAAAAGGTAAAATGGTAGAGGAAAATATTATCCAAATAGTAATAACACTAAATGTTAATGGACTGAATTCCCCAATCAAAAGACATAGACTGGCAGAATGGATTAAAAAACAGGATCCTTCTATATGCTGTCTACAGAAAACACATCTTAGACCCAAAGATAAACATAGGTTGAAAGTGAAAGGTTGAGAAAAGGTATTTCATGCAAATAACAACCAGAAAAGAGCAGGAGTAGCTATACAATATCCAACAAATTAGACTTGAAATGTAAAACAGTTAAAAGAGACAAAGAAGGATACTATCTACTAATAAAAGGAACAATCAAACAAGAAGACTTAACAATCATAAATATTTATGCATCGAACCAGAATGCCTCAAAATACGTGAGGAATACACTGCAATCACTGAAAAGGGAAATAGACACATCTACCATAATAGTTTGTCTTTTTTTTTCTTTTTCCTTTTCTTTTTTTTTACTATTATTATTATTTTTATATTTTTCTCTATATTAACATTCTGTATCTTTTTCTGTTGTTTTGCTAGTTCCTTTCCTAAATCGATGCAAATGTACTAAGAAATGATGATCATGCATCTATGTGATGATGTTAAGAATTACTGATTGCATTTGTAGAATGGAATGATTTCTAAATGTTGTGTTAATTTCTTTTTTCTATAATTGATAAATAAAATAAAATAAAATAGTTGGAGACTTCAATTCGCCACTCTCATCAATGGACAGAACATCTAGACAGAGGATCAATAAAGAAATAGAAAATTTGAATATTACAATAAATGAGCTAGACTTAACAGACATTTATAGGACATTACACCCCACAACAGCAGAATACACCTTTTTCTCAACTGCTCATGGATCATTCTCAAAGATAGACCATATGCTGGGTCACAAAGCAAGTCTTAACAAATTTAAAAAAGGTTGAAATAATACACAACACTTTCTCAGATCATAAAGGAATGAAGTTGGAAACAAATAATAGGCAGAGTGCCAGAAAATTCACAAATACGTGGAGGCTCAACAACACACTCTTAAACAACCAGTGGGTCAAGGAAGAAATTACAAGAGAAATTAGTAAATATCTCAAGGCGAATGAAAATGAAAACATAACATACCAAAACCTATGGGACGCAGCAAAAGCAGTGCTAAGAGGGAAATTTATTGCCCTAAATGCCTATATCAGAAAAGAAGAAAAGGAAAAAATTCAGGAATTAACTGTCCACTTGGAAGAACTGGAGAAAAAATAGCAAACTAACCCCAAAGCAAGCAAAAGGAAAGAAATAACAAAGATTAGAGCAGAAATAAATGAAATTGAGAACATGAAAACAATAGAGAAAATCAATAAGATCAGAAGTTGGTTCTATGAGAAAATCAATAAGATTGATGGGCACTTAGCAAGATTGACAAAAAGAAGAAGAGAGAGGATGCAAATAAATAAGATCAGAGATGGAAGAGGAGACATAACCACTGACCTCACAGAAATAAAGGAGGTAATAACAAGATACTATGAACAACTTTACGCTAATAAATACAACAATTTAAATGAAATGGACGGGTTCCTGGAAAGGCATGAACAACCAACTTTGACTCAAGAAGAAATAGATGACCTCAACAAACCAATCACAAGTAAAGAAATTGAATCAGTCATTCAAAAGCTTCCCCCCAAAAAAAGTCCAGGACCAGACGGCTTCACATGTGAATTGTACCAAACATTCCAGAAAGAATTAGTACCAACTCTGCTCAAACTCTTCAAAAAAATTGAAGTGGAGGGAAAGCTACCTAATTCATTCTATGAAGCCAACATCACCCTCATATCAAAAGCAGGCAAAGATATTACAAAAAAAGAAAACTACAGACCAATCTCTCTAATGAATATCGATGCAAAAATCCTCAACAAAATTCTAGCAAATCGAATCCAGCAACACATTAAAAGAATTATACATTATGACCAAGTAGGATTCATCCCAGGTATGCAAGGATAGTTCAACATAAGAAAATCAATTAATGTAATACACCATATCAACAAATCAAAGCAGAAAAATCACATGATCATCTCAATTGATGCAGAGAAGGCATTTGACAAGATTCAACATCCTTTCCTGTTGAAAACACTTCAAAAGATAGGAATACAAGGGAACTTCCTTAAAATGATAGAGGGAATATATGAAAAACCCACAGCTAATACCATCCTCAATGGGGAAAAATTGAAAACTTTCCCCCTAAGATCAGGAACAAGACAAGGATGTCCATTATCACCATTTTTATTCAACATCGTGTTGGAAGTTCTAGCCAGAGCAATTAGACAAGAAAAAGAAATACAAGGCATCAAAATTGGAAAGGAAGAAGTAAAATTATCACTGTTTGCAGATGATATGATACTATACGTTGAAAACCCGGAAAAAACCACAACAAAACTACTAGAGCTAATAAATGAGTACAGCAAAGTAGCAGGTTACAAGATCAACATTCAAAAATCTGTAGCATTTCTATACACTAGCAATGAACAAGCTGAGGGGGAAATCAAGAAACGAATCCCATTTACAATTGCAACTAAAAGAATAAAATACCTAGGAATAAATTTAACTAAAGAGACAAAAACTTATACAAAGAAAACTACAAAAAACTGTTAAAAGAAATCAAAGAAGACCTAAATAGATGGAAGGGTATACTGTGTTCATGGATTGGAAGACTAAATATAGTTAAGATGTCAATCCTACCTAAATTGATTTACAGATTCAATGCAATACCAATCAAAATCCCAACAACTTATTTTTTGGAAATAGAAAAACCAATAAGCAAATTTATCTGGAAGGGCAGGGTGCCCCGAATTGCTAAAAGTATCTTGAGGAAAAAAAATGAAGCTGGAGGTCTCACGCTGCCAGACTTGAAGGCATGTTATGAAGCCACAGTGGTCAAAACAGGATGGTATTGGCATAAAGATAGATATATCGACCAATGGAATTGAATAGAGTGCTCAGATATAGACCCTCTCATCTATGGACATTTGATCTTTGATAAGGCAGTCAAGCCAACTCACCTGGGACAGAACAGTCTCTTCAATAAATGGTGCCTAGAGAACTGGATATCCATATGCAAAGGAATGAAAGAGGACCCATATCTCACACCCTATACAAAAGTTAACTCAAAATGGATCAAAGATCTAAACATTAGGTCTAAGACCATAAAACAGTTAGAGGAAAATGTAGGGAGATATCTTATGAATCTTACAATTGGAGGCGGTTTTATGGACCTTAAACCTAAAGCAAGAGCACTGAAGAAAGAAATAAATAAATGGGAGCTCCTCAAAATTAAACACTTTTGTGCATCAAAGAACTTCATCAAGAAAGGAGAAAGACAGCCTACACAATGGGAGATAATATTTGGAAACGACGTATCGGATAAAGGTCTAGTATCCAGAATTTATAAAGAGATTGTTCAACTCAACAACAAAAAGACAGTCAACCCAATTACAAAATGGAAAAAAGACTTGAACAGACACCTCTCAGAAGAGGAAATACAAATGGCCAAAAGGCACATGAAGAGATGCTCAATGTCCCTGGCCATTAGAGAAATGCAAATCAAAACCACAATGAGATATCATCTCGCACCCACCAGAATGGCCATTATCAACAAAACAAAAAATGACAAGTGCTGGAGAGGATGCGGAGAAAGAGGCACACTTATCCACTGTTGGTGGGAATGTCAAATGGTGCAACCACTGTGGAAGGCAGTTTGGCGGTTCCTCAAAAAACTGAATATAGAATTGCCATACAACTCAGCAATACCATTGCTAGGTATCTACTTAAAGGACTTAAGGGCAAAGACACAAATGGACATTTGCACACCAATGTTTATAGCAGCGTTATTTACAATTGCAAAGCGATGGAAACAGCCAAAATATCCATCAACAGACAAGTGGCTAAACAAACTGTGGTATATACATGTGATGGAATATTATGCAGCTTTAAGACAGAATAAACTTATGAAGCATGTAATAACATGGATGGACCTAGAGAACATTATGCTGAGTGAGACTAGCCAAAAACTAAAGGACAAATACTGTATAGTCCCACTGATGTGAACCGACATTAGAGAATAAACTTGGAATATGTCATTGGTAACAGAGACCATCAGGAGTTAGAAACAGGGTAAGACAATGGGTAATTGGAGCTGAAGGGTTACAGACTGTGCAACAGAACTAGATACAAAAACTCAAAAATGGACAGCACAATACTATCTAATTGTAATGTAATTATGTTAAAACACTGAATGAAGCTGCATCTGAGCTATAGTTCTTTTTGTTTGTTTGTGTTTTTTGTTTTTTTCCTTTTTTATATTATTTATATTTTATTTTTATTATTATTTTTTCTCTATATTATCATTCTATATCTTTTTCTGTTGTTTTGCTAGTTCTTTTCCTAAATCGATGCAAATGTACTAAGAAATGATGATCACACATCTATGTGATGATATTAAGAATTACTGATTGCATATGTAGAGTGGAATGATTTCTAAATGTTGTGTTAGTTAATTTTTTTTAATTAATAAAAAATATATAAAGAGCCAATGGGTCCCTTTAGGTAGGAGAATGCCAACTCAAATGTTGGCACACTGGTTTCTTCTTTATTGGGGCTTCTGTAGAACTTTTAGTTCCACTATTGTATAAGACTTGCTATAATGCCATGGAATATTATTACACTTGTTATTCTCTCCAACATTTGTGGATTTCCATGTTAATCTCATCTTATCCATAGAGCAGAATCCCTGACTAATTCAGACTTGTATACCCAACATCTTTCTTAGTACCTATTAAAAAAGATGAATGTAAAAAAAAAAAAAACTGCCTAAAAGTGAACAGAGAGGTACATGTACCAGAGAAAATGTGAAGAAAGAGATGTACCTGTGCACCAGTGGTAGGAAAACTGAGAGTGCAGCCCCTTGGAGGGCAGTGTGTTGGTTCCACAGCAGGCTAGGAGTAGGGATGCCATATGATCCTGCAACCCTGTTGCTCAGTATATACCTGAAGGAACTGAGAGTGGGGACATGAATGGGCATTTGCACACTGGTGTTTATGGCAGCAATGTTCATGATTCAATGAATGTAGGTAGTCTAAGGGTGCAATGGCTGAGGAATGGAAGGGGAAACTCTGGTGTTTACATAAGAGGGACTACTGAGTTGCTGCAAGAAGGAATGAAATTGTGAGGCATACAATTGGCTGAATGAAACTTAAGGACAATGTGTTGAATGAAATGGCAGAAACAAAAAGACAAATATTATCATGTCTCACTCATATGGCCTAACTGTGTTATACAAACTTGGAGAATTGAAATTGAAAGCCTGGGTTATCAGGTTGTGGCCTTTTGTAAAGAGTCCTGGATTGTAAGCTCTTACAGAAGTCACATATATTCATGAGTTGTAACTGTCATTTCTAAATTCTGAGATGTTGAGTCATTTGTATACAACCTGATTGTTGCCTGAAATTTTTGGTATTTATGGGACATCTGAAACTCAGAGTTAGAGCACTGAAGCTATGAAAGTCAGCAGTACCCCATACAGCAACCGTTAAAAAATTGAAAAATTGATCAGACTGTGACTAGAGATATGATTGAAGCTGATTTGGATAGGACTAACATAAATCAGAATACAAGGTAAAGGATGACATGGTCCATATTTTAAAATTTCAGCTTCAGTGTGAGACCAAAATAAACAAAGGATATTTATTTGGTTAGTGCAATATCTAATTTAACATGCATGGGCAGTTTATTTGAATGCTGTAATTACTTGGAATCTTGAATAGGGAGGGTTGGTTTTTACAGGTTATTGTGATGCTCCAATATATCCCAAATAATTTGGACAGAGAATTAAAAAAAGTATTTGCAGAGTCCTCTTGGTAGACTGGGGAGAAAGTAGGAAATATTCAATTTCCCCATCTGGGGAATTCCTGATACTCTCACAAGCAGTGGGAATAACCATTTCAATAGACTGAGCCCTTGATCTTCAGGTTTGCACCTATGAAACTTATGCCTGCAAAGAAGCTAAGCCTACTTATAATTACACCTAAGAGTCACCTCCAGAGAACTTCTTTTGTTGCTCAGATGTGGCCTCTCTCTTTAAGCCAACTCAGCAGGTAAACTCACTGCCCTCCTCACCCCCAAAGTGGTACTTAACTCCCGGGGGTGTAAATCTCCCTGGGACAGGACTCCCTGGATGAGCCAGGATCTGGCATGGTGAGATTGAGAAAGTTTTCTTGACCAAAAAAGGGAAGAGAGAAATGAGACAAAGTAAAGTTTCGGTGTCTGAGAGATTTCAAACAGATTCAAGAGGTTGTCGTGGAGGTTATTGTTATACATTATATAGGTAACCCTCTTTAGTTTATGGTGTATTGGAGTAGCTTGAGGGAAGTACCTGAAACTGCTGAGCTGTGTTCCAGTAGCCTTGATTCTTGAAGACAGTTGTATAATGATATAGATTTTTACTATGCGACTGTGTGAAAACCTTGTTTCTGATACTACTTTTATCCAGAGTATAGACATAGGAGTAAAAAAAAGATAAATGCAAAAAATAAATAAATAATGGGGGAGGATAAAGGGTAAAATTGGGTAGATTGAAACACTAGTTGTCAATGAGAGGGAGGGGTATGGGCTAGGGATGTATGAGTTTTTTTTTTTTTCTTTTTATTTCTTTTTCTGGAATGATGCAAATGTTCTAAAATGACCATGGTGATGAATACACGACTATGTGATGATATTGTAAGCCATGGGTGGACTGTATGTGTCTGAAGATTTCTCAACTAAATATTTTTTAAAAAGTTCTTTCATGAACTGAACAAATGTACAACACTATTACAAGGACTTAATAATAGAGTGGTATATGATGAAATATGTACATATTGCAAATTATGGACTATATTTAACAGCAATAATTTAATATTCTTTCATCAGCAAATACAACATGACAATACTTGGGATAAAAAATTGGGGGAAAAGTTGTATGAGATGTTTTGGGGTATCTTTTTTTTTGCTTTTTTTTTGATTAACAAAATGGATTGTTAATCTGAAATGGATTGTGGTGATGAATTCACAAATATGTTATGATATTGTGAGCCACTGATTGCATACTTTGGATGCTGTTTCTAGTTTGCAAGCTGTGGAATACAATATACCAGAAATGGAATGGCCTTTAAAACAGGGGAATTTATTAAGTTGCTAGTTTACAGTTCTAAGACTGTGAAAATGTCCAAATTAAAGCAAGGCTGTAGAATGTCCAATATAAGGCATCTAGGGAAAGATAAATTGGTTCAAGAAGGTCGATGATGTTCAAGGTTTCTCTCGCAACTGGGAAGGCACAGGGTGACAGGGCGACATGGTGACATCTGCTGGCTTTCTCTCCAAGCTTCTCCTTTCATGAAGCTCCCCCAGGGGCATATTCCTTCATCATCTGATGAATCGTGGACTCTTGTGGTTCTTGTGGCTCTGAAGCTTTTCCTAAATATTTCCTCTTTTAAAGGATTCCAGTAAACTAATCGAGATCAACCTGGAATGGGTGGAGTCATGTCTCCCTCTAATCAAAGGTTAATACCCACAGTTGGGTGTGTCACATCTCTGTGGAGATAATCTAATCGAGTTTCCAACCTACAGTGCTGAACAGACATTAAAATAAGTGGCTGCCTCCACACGATGGATCAGGATTAGAACATGGCTTTTCCAGGGTACATAATCCTTTCAAACAGGCACAAATGGCTTGTATGGTATGTGACTATATCTCAATAAAATTGCATTAAAAAAAAAAAACCACACTACTTATCACCTGCTAGCACCATCAATAAAGCTAACCAGCTAAATACAGAACCTGGAAAAGAAAAGAGGACTGGGCTCTTCCTTTAAAACTCTTTGGATCTATTGGAGTATTAAGTAGAGTGCCTTTTCTCAAAGTGGCTGCTTTGTAAACTGTGGAAAACAGGAAGAGGGGGAAGTTACTGACTCTGAAGATAAGACAATCTTTCTTAGAGGGACTCATACATCCATTTTTGAGGTCTTTCTCTTTTTTTATCCAAGGGGTTGGTCTGTGCATATTAATTACCAAGAACTCAAAGGGAGGTTTTATGATTAAGTTGTGACATTTATTATGATTAGAAATCTAGCACTTAGCATTTTCATGGCAGTTTGCAATTAATAGAAGCATACATGTTATTTCAATTTACAGTCATTTAAATATGTAACCTTAAAAGATATTACAGCTTGCATTCTAACCTTCTCTTCCCAAATTCAGTGAAACTTTTGACATTCTATTACCAAGCTATCTTTTCTTTTTCTTGCTTTCTCCCTTTCTTTCTTCACACTGCCCATCTAGAATGCAGTAGCCAGTGGCAATTCAAGATTAGAAGAATAATCAATGTGAATGAGAAAGAGCGGTTTCATTTTGACTTATCAGTGATCCTTACTATAAATTCATGTCTGGGCTATGTTGCTTAAACACTGATTTCTTTAGTGTGCAATCACTTTTCAGAACTTAATTGGCCAACATGGAATATACAGAAAAAAATTTCTAGTTAAGTTCAGTTTGGTTAGACAGAAGCTGACTGTCTATTGAGGATCAGTCATAGTGTTACAAAACAAAGTAAAAAAGCATAGTTACTGTCTTCTCAGAGCTAACAGATTAGGGGAAGAGATAGTGACAATGTTGGGTGATAAGCCAGTTCTTTTGGTCTGAACTTTTCTTGTGCTGTGCTGCTTTCCTTCGTAACATTTATCACTGTTTGTGATTGTGCAATTTTATTTGATTAATGCTGTCCTCTCCTTACTGGATTACAAGCTCCTAGAAGGCAGGGTCCTCTAATCCTACTCACCACCACATCTTCAGAGCCTATACTGTAATTGTTAGGGGACAATGTGTTGAAGGAATTAAAGCGTATCTGACAAAAAGAATAGATTAATAGGAAGGACTCAGGTATCATTAGAAAAGCTCATATGAGGGACATGTAAGCAGCTTGGGCTGAGGTGGGCTGTGGATTTTCTTTTGGGCGGAAGAAAATCAGAGAAACTTTTCTGAGGTAGGAATAACTCTCCTAAATCCTGGTGATTGAAAACAAATTAGTGATGTACTAAAATAAATCACAATCAACTGTATGAAGGAGCCCTCAATCCTGAAGAATTGGGAGCATCAAATGGGCCAGATTTGGACTGGATTCTTTTCCTGCACCTTTGTATGTTTCCAACTTGCTGAAATACTTTTCCAGTACTTGCTTTTCCGGCAAAGCAAGGCTCTGTATCAAGATGATCAAATTTGGCCTTAAATTGAACAAATACAATGAGAGATTAGCTTTATCACTGTTATCTAGAAAAGCAGATTTGGGTTTAGAGAGTTGAGGAAATGCCCCGGGGTCACTAAAAACTCATCAGAAATGGCAGCTACCGAAGTACCATGATTCATCTCCAGAGGATATTTATGGTAGTATTTTACTGTATTTTCTGATATTGAATCATACTATAAAAAAATTAAACAATTTAGAGAAAATGAATATCCCACAACAATTCCACTTTCATTGTCAGTTAATGGATTTCTATAGAGATTTCCAAGATGTTTAATTATTTTCTAATACTGTTACATTATGCTCACTCTTGTTTTATTTATGCTTTTATTTCATATTTTACATTGACTTTGGAAAAAAGTTTGTACTCCCAATAAAAAATATGAACAATATGCAATTGTAAAAAGAGGACAGTGAAAGAATCCTGGTCCCAAAGGTAACCACTGGTAATGCTTTGGTTTATAGCTTTTAATTTTGATACGTGTGAACACACACATACACACACATGTATGCTTTTTTTCAAAAATGGGATCATTTAAAATATACTATTCTTCTACTTTCACATTTTCAAGAGGTGCATATACATCTATTTCTACATCACTTCTAACAGCTATAGACAGACATTTAAGAGATTTTCAGTATTTTCCTATTTCAAATACTACTTACTTCAAAGAATAACATTCTTTCTCAATTCATATATATTTATGTAAATATTTCTGTAAAATAGATTCTTGGAACTGAAGTTTCCATGTCAAAGATTAGAAAGCATGCAAAATCTTGATACAGGCAAGTTACTTTGAAAAATAGTGTACCAATTTATGTTCCTATCAGCTTTGTATAGAATGCTTTCTCCCCATTCTCTCATCCACAGTCTTAAAAAATTGATACTTTGTGATTGTTTTAATTTACATAGTCTTTGCTAATTAATGAGGTTGAACATTTGGTTTTTCTGTTGGATTTCATCTTTTGCAAGTAGATTCTACCCGAGTTTTGTCCATTTTCTTCTAGGCTTATTTATACTTTTTCTTCTTAATTTGTAGGTATGATTTCTTTATAAGGTTATTAATCTTTGTGCAAGCATTTTTCTCCATTTTATTCTCACATTTTGATGACATTTGGTTTTAATATTTATGTAATCATATTTTCAACTTTTTCCTGTATGGTCCTCAGACTTAGTGTCAAGTTAGCTTAGATCACACCTACTCTGAGATTATAAAATTATTCATAGTACTTTATTCTAATATTTTAAGGCTTTAGTTTTTAATTATAAAATTAATATTTATAGCATCTAAATGTTTTTAGAATATAAACACATCTCTGGACTTATCTTTGATGTAGGGTATAAAATAAATATCTAACTTTTCTCCCATATACTATTATTTCTCTCATGCATAGAATTCAAACTATCCCTTTTGTCATTTTTTTTCCCATTATTTAATTTTTTTTTTTAGAGAAGTTCTGGGTTTACAGGACAATCAAGCATGTAATACACGATTCCCAGGTACCATCTTATATCCGTAACACTTGTTGCAATTGATGAGAGCATATTTGTACAATTGTACTTACTGTTAGTCCATGGTTTAAATTAGGGTTCACTGTGTGTAGTACAGTTCCATAGATTGTTCTAAAAAATTATTCTCTTACTATATGTGTAACCAAATATTTCCCCTATTAACCATATTCAGATATGTATTTCAGTGCATTATTTTTATTTCTAAATTATTTTGATTTATCTAAATCTATAGATCCATTTTAAAACCTGGTAGAGATAGTAGTTATATCTCTTTTTCAACATATTTAGAGTATTTCCCAAAATTCTTTGTGGTATATGTATGAGGAAGAAGGTTCAATGAGGCAGATAGAGTCAAGAGTCTAAAATTAAAAGTTTAATTTAATTTATTTAAATACATTAACTTATGTAATTTATTAAAATTACTCCTTTGATTACATA
Source organism: Tamandua tetradactyla (assembly GCF_023851605.1). Classification (NCBI taxonomy): domain Eukaryota; kingdom Metazoa; phylum Chordata; class Mammalia; order Pilosa; family Myrmecophagidae; genus Tamandua; species Tamandua tetradactyla. The sequence goes on along the minus strand of NC_135334.1, from coordinate 118,909,505 downwards.
CAGAAGAGGACACATTTGGCTAGTCCCATCTAATTTTTGTGGAGTGCTTTGAGTCATGTGATGTGGGCCCTAACTGGTGGTTCAGAGTAGGAGGCCTACCTGTTGTGAGAGAAAGAACCAGTGCAAATGTGGCACCTTGTCTGAAGTCAACTTCCAACAGCTGGATGTCAGTGTGAGGTAAGTGAGGAAGAAATCCCAAGGTCTTGTCATTAGGTTAGAATGAAGATGGGGAGTGTGGCCAAAGACTGATTACCAGGATGTCTTAGATGGGAGCTATTGCATTAGACAAGGCAGAATTAGTGGGCCAAGTCAAGAATTCCAACTCAGAACTAAGAGAACACTCTAGATGGGGAAGCTTAGGTACAGGATTAGGCTAGTTTAGATTGATTTCTGAATTAATGCTGTGCTTGTGGTAGGATTCATTTTGAAAGACCAGGGGAATATCTGCTGCCACTGGAAAAAAAAAAACAATTTTGGATTGTTTTAAAGGCACAATTTGTTTTGACAGAGAGTAGACTTTCAATATATGACTGCAAGAACATGGTGTGAGAAGCCATGAAGGAATTCCATCTCAAACCATGCTCTACCTTTGTCCAAATAGTTTGTAGACTGGTCTACTATAATTCTGCATCAGCTTGTGATTTTCTACATAATTTTGAGTGTCTGAACTAGTGTCTGTTTCCAGCTCTACTCAATGGACTGGTTCCTGAGTATTTATTTTTCAAAGCGCTCTTTGAATCATTGTCAATACTTTTTATGCCCCTGATGGAACCAGTAGATACAATTGGCTGTACATACAAGGATGGCTTCATCTCAGCTGTTGTTGAATGATTCTTGTTCGTGCTTCGAGCTTTTGCAAACCGCTTCAGCATCCCTCTGGGCTGAGAAGGGCTAGACTAACATAAGATGTTACTGACAATAGTAAAAATATTTTATTTAACAAACACCTTGCTTCTGGGGAGCACAGAGTACTTTATGGATGTTATCTCACAATCTTTCTGACATTCCTGTGAGGCTAGGAGTAAATATTTTCCTATCCTGGAGTGGTCAGCAGAGAAAATGCAAAGGAGGGAAGGTAGAGCAGACTGAGTTTTCAACGAGAGATGAGTGTAATTCCCAATGGAGTTGTCATATGGCATGTTTTGAAAGGAAGTGCCAAAGCCCTTTTCATAGCAATGTAGTTTCTATTGATGATGATGATGATAACTAATGCTGACTGAATGTTTCTTAGGAGCCAAGTACTTTTCTAAGCACTTATGTTAACAAATAACATCCCCCCGACACTCCAATGGGATTTGCACCATGAAGAACACGATGTAGGCAGAGTTCAATGACTTTCTCAGCAACTAGGAGGTTTGGGACCAATAATCAAACAAGGTAGTTTAGCTCTGAAACACAAACTCTTAAATTATTTACTGTACTGTGGAATTTATGCAATATTAAGGTCTAAGATGAATGCAGATAGTGATATGAGTCTTTTTGTTAGATATGTCTTCACCTATAAATCTTCTTTCAAAATACAGATAATCTCAAGACAGTGGGATTTTCTATAAGCACTAACATTACTTACTAAATCATGTCCCTGAATGCATAATTAGAAGGAGCTATGATTTTGGGCATTTTCCATATCAGTTGATGGCATTTGCAGAAAATTTCAAGGCAGGCATGGATAGAAGATGGTACCAAAGTGTTTTGCCGTGCTAGATATGCTTTAAGAACAGTGTGAGGTACAGCATGTAGATTTTCTCATTTAATCTTTCCAACAAGTGTTTGAGGTAGATATAGTATCCTGATTTTTAAATGGAGATACTGTGCCTTAGAAAGATCGTACACGAGTAAAGACCCAGGACTCACTGACAGAGTCTCTGTTCCTTCTATGTACCTCTCTTTCAAGGGAAAAGTGTAAAAAGAAGAGATCCCAGGTTGGAGCCTAAAGCAATGTTGGCACTGACTGCACAGGAAGGAAAAGGAAGAGAAGCTAGAAGCAGAATAACTCATCAAGGTAGAAAGCACAGCATCCTACAACAAATCACTGAAGAGAGAGGAGAGAATTTCAATGGGGGAGGTCAATGAATGTAAATGATAAAGATAAGGATGGGGTAGTGGCCTTTTGACAAATGGTCATTGTGACTTTAAGCATAGCAGTATCATGACGGGGAAAATCAGTTTGCAATGGATATTTTATAGAACTGGAAAAGAGGAAACGGATCAGGCAATTCAAAATAACACCTAAAATGGGTTTTAAAAGCCTATAGAGGGTGCATGGGTGGTTCAGTGGAAGAATGCTCGCCTTCCCTGCAGGAGACCCAGGTTCGATTCCCAGACCATGCACCCCCCCCCCCCCACAAAAGCCCATAGGGTAAACACTGTGCTTCAAATACAATTTCTCTAATTTTCACAGTGATCCTCTGAGATTTTGTTATTATCACTATATTTATGAAAAGGAAACAGAGGGTCAAAACTTGGACATAATCAGTCTACTGCCTAATGTGGTTTCTATATAGCAAAGTCAAGATCCAAATGTAGGTTTCACTGATTGCAAAGCCCATGTCTTTTATTGTCTTCTCTCTCCAGAAAGTGTGGACTGTTCTTTGGGAAACCTTCCCTATAGTATGCTCATTTATTGCTCACTGATATTTACTACCTCTCCTTGTTAAAGGATTATATTTCCCTGCCCCATTGATGTCCAGCCCATCCATTTAATTTGCTTTTGCCAATAAATGTGAGAGTTACGAGTATCGCTTCTGAGCAGTAACTTCAAGTGCCAGGTAATAGATGGTTGCGCTGTCTTTCCCTCTACCGCAGGACCAGCAATGTTGTGGATGAAGGCTGCTCAGTCAACTTGGATTCTAGGGTGAAGACAATAGGGAGCAGAGTTCACCTCTGCTGTGATGGACATGGGGGTAAGAAATAAACTACTGATATAAACCACTGATATTTGGGGGTTATGTGTTACCACAGCATAATTTTGTCCACCCTGAATGTCCATGACCTGAATGAAGAAGAAAGAGTAGAAGCCAGAGGTGAGGTCGGTTACAATGCAGAAGACGTACACCTGTGACCTAATCAGTGTCATGGCAGCTATGATATGAAACTCAATAGCTCAAAAAGAAAAAAAGAAGAATCAGCAGCTTGATGAAATATCCAACTGCAGAGCTGAGGATACCTCCTGAGGATAGTTCCAGACGTAAAAAAAAAACTTACTCAAATGAGTAGGACAGATACCCTCACTTCATATTAAATACGCTGTTGCAAGTGATTTATTCTGAAAAGAAATAATCCCTAAGCAATCTCAGAAGCTCGTCATCAAATGCATGTTTGATGTGCCCACTTTTAACCCAATGCACCTGGCAGAAGGAGCACCTGCAGGCCAGACTTCGGAGGTTGAGAATAGGGAGAAGGAATTTAATCCTGGTTACTAAAAACATTGTGTCTAACCACCCTGAGTACATGGGTGTGACTAGAAGTTCAGGAAGGAAATTTTCAGAAAAAAAAAAAAAAATCCTAGGAGAGAAATTAGAATCCTCGAGTTCACAACTAGGATTTTTTATTTTTTGAAAATTTCTTTCCTGAACTAGAAAAGTCACTAGTTCTTTTGGTAAAATTCAATTCTCTAGAGAACTCAATAAACCGAGATTCTCTCTAGATGGAGATCAAGTTACCTCCTTGAAGACTCCTAGGAAGACTGTGCCAATTCCAATGCCTTATCTATTTTCTGTTTTCTGGGATTATTTGTAAAGAGTTCATTGTGACCCTTACGAGTTTTGTTTTTCAGCACTCCTCAGGTGCCAGCTCCTGCCTCGAAGAGCTTTTGTGTACATTAGCCTGGTACCCCTAGAAAGCAGCCGACGGGCTCTGCATAATTGTGTCTACGACTCTCTCCAAGGTCCTTTTAGGTCACTATCTCTTTTTGACTCTGTGACTTTTCTTTTTTCGTATAGACTCAGGGCATTTGCACATTTTCTTTTCTCAACCTAGAACTCTCTTTTTCTTATTAAGACCGTTTCGATGTTCAGGTTTAACTTAATATCCTACTCCCCAGATGTCTTTTCTTTCTCATTTCTCAGCCTAATGAGGGCTCTCTCTCAGTCCTGTGTTTGTATATTTCATGGTGCTGCTCACCATTCATAGTTATTCGTGTATCTATTTGCTTGTATCTTCTTTATTACCCCATTGAGAACAATAAGCTCAACCAAGGAAATGAATAATTTCTGATTTTTAAGCACTGAATCCTCACCTTCTAACATATCGATAAGGTAGAGATAATTATTATTTGTTGCATAAATTGTGTATTTGAATTAGCAAATACTGTAAATATTATATTATTAACAGTTATATAACATGCAGCATATTAATAAAATAATAATCATATTAAAACTATAGATTATTATAAATTACTTTTCTCCTCTTTACGGAGGAAGAAACTGCGACTTTGAGAAGAAAAATGAGTTGTCCAAAGAGACACAGCTAATTAGTGGCAAAGAAAGGATTCGAAATCAGATCTGTCCAACAACAAATCCCATACCCTCGATGCTGCACCATGCATGAATTCATTCATCACTTACCACATATTATGTGAGTGCTAGGCATTGTTGCTGGACGTTAGGAATATAGTTACAAGAAAAAACAAACAGAAGAGCAAGATTACTACCTTCATGGAGCTTATGTTTTAGCGGAGTATAATTACATTAATGAATCAAGAAAATTAATTAAAAATAAAACTATGCTTAACAGTACTAAGGTTCTTTGGGCAAGAGACCTCAGAAATGTGTCTCTGAAGAGATGGCGAGTAAGTGGATTTTGAAGTAGGTATTTAGGATCAGAAGGGAAGGAAGAGCTTTCAGGGAAGTAGGAACAGAATTCTCATAGGCCGTGTGAAGGGAAGCGGTCTGCGACGTCCAGGAAATTAAATGAGGCAGTATTCTGGAAGCGAGGGAGCAAGGTAAGCTAGAAAAGTAGGGCCCGGATTTGTTAGCCTTGGAAATCTTGTTAAAAATTAAAATCACCTACTGAGGGTTTTAAAAAGAGAGGGAATCTTGATCAGATTTTCTAAAAGAAAAGAATGTGGTCACAGTGTGGGAAAACAGGCAGGAAGCAAGCATGTATACAGGTAGAGAAGCCAGGAGCCAAGGGCAACAGGTAATCGCACCTCGGGCTATGGTAATTGGATCCCTCTGTATTTTTCATCCGAGTTGTTTGGTGCCTTTTCTAGTTTAGTTGTATTAATTGATGTTGCTGCTACAATTATCATGAGTCTCAATAAACAGGAACTTCATGTAGCAGTATTCTCATTAGAATGTAACCCTCCATGCTGCAACCAGAAACAGTCCTAATATTTCTAGGCTTAGTATTTAAGATAAGTGGTTTCCAAAGTGTGGTCCAGATATCCCTGAAGTCCCCTGATCTTGGGGCTAGGGCGGAGAGTGCAACCATCAAAGATTTACATATTAATACCGAGGCATTAATTTCTATTTCATTCTCTCACAAATGTACAGGGGAATTTTCCAGAGGCAACATGATGAGTGATATTGCAAATGATAGAATGAAGAAGCAGGTATAACTGGCATCTGTTAATTTAGATAATAAAGGGATTTTCAGAACTGTAAAAGAAAGCCACTTTTCTCACTGTTTATTTTAATTTTAGAAAATATATTTACTTTGCATAAAGTTATATTAATATGCCTTGGTTTTATTACAGTTATTTTCAGTAAATTTATAAATGTTTTTAAATGCCCTAACTTTAATTTTTAATGTACTAAGTATAGTAGATATAACCCATACAAACAAAATCTTTTCTGGGGGGCGGGGTTCCTCAATACTTTTTAAGAGTGTTAAGGGTTTCTGATGCCAAATGTTTGAGAAATATTTATCTAAAATATACTATACTGACACTGGAGACAATGTATAATATATGACTTGATGGAGGAGCTTCACTGTATAGCAACCAAAAGAAAAATGAAAATTTAATCCCCTATTGCTAAGGGTTAGTCAAGGGTGTTTGAGCCAAGGCAGGTCTTTAACCAAAGCACATCCTTGCAGAATTGAACAGTACGTAGCAGGTGCTAAATAAATATATATATTTTGTACCCTGTTTTATTACCCAAAGGTGATCTGGAAATGCTGAATGTGTTTTTAGTGATGAAATTGTACTGCATCGGTGCTTAAATTCATGACTTATACATGAATTTAAACTGTTCCTAAGTTATATATCTTGAATGAATAATAAAATGTCATAGATACTGTGAAAGATATGGTTTAGAAAGCTAAGACGTTGAGTTAGGCTGAGCAAAGTATATGAAGCATGAGGATGGGAAGTTTTATACATTTATCGAAGTGGTATCAGATACTCCTATCTCTACAGAGTGAAAGTAAGGGCGCAGGCAGACAAAGCACAGTCTTCAAAACAAAATACATGGCATGATCTTTGTAGCATTTACAATCAAGGGGGAGGTTTACCGTGACTTTAATTTCCTGGTAGTTAATTAGCAAGGGAAAGTGGTATTTGCATATGTGCACAAACACAAACATCCCTGCAATCTTTGTGGCTCTTCTTTGTCTTCTCAGCCTCCTAGAATTATTGGAATTCCATTTTATTGGATTGTAATGGGTACTTTGGGAGTTAGGTAGGATTACTTAGTTGTAGTTTTCAGACTCCTTAAGCTAAAAACAAAGAACAATGAAAATCAATAGAAGTGTTATGGGGAGAATTGATGTTTAAGGACCCAAGAAAGGCCTGTGAAGTTTAGGGTCAGCATCATCGTATTAAGGAGAGAATTAAAAATGCTTGTCTCTAATTCATCACGTGCCCTCACTACCATCACTTGCAGATCCTTTATGAATGTCTGATGCTTTCATGAATGAGTTCCATGCTTCTCCTCATACTTTTCTCCCTTAGCATTAGGGTCTTTTCTCACTTGTCTACCACATGCAACACTGGGCTCAAACATGCCATTTATGCTGGAAATCCTTATTATTATTAATTATTTAATTCTCCAATCTCTACCAGGTAGCATTTCAGCATTTGCTCCTTAGGATATCTGCTGTGCCCTATGGAATACTATACCTGAATCTATTACTTCTTCTCCTCTGTTGCACAACATGATGTGCAACAACATACTGTTAAGAAGTTTTCAGCATGTCGACTTGAATGCCAGCCCTTCGTCTTCCACTCAAGAGATTATAATCAGAATGCAGGTGATATAATTGTAGATATAAACTCGTACCATCAGCATCTAAGCAGTAGCAAGAACGTCATAATGGTTTATTAAATAAATGAATTCATGAGTGTGTTCAGGACATGCACTCTTGAATCCTGACTTTCTCACTCAGTCTCTATATGGCTTACATAAAGTGTTTCTTTCTAAATTTCAGTTTCTTCACCCATAAAATGGATAGAGCAGTATCTTTTTTTTTTTATTTATCTCTCAAGGCTGTTTTGAGATTTAAAATTCCTGAAGGTGTCTTTAAATACTAAAGCAGAAGTTGATCATAAGGCTTTTTATTCCCGTAAGTTCTGTTCTCCTTATTCTCATAAAAACATATGCAATCAGATACTTCCCTTTTAGAAATTGATTACTGCCTGAGCGCTTTTCCACTGTAGGGACTCTGTAGAGAGAACTAATTCTGTGAGCCACCTGCTGGGATATGGAAATAGCTGTGTTATCCAGAAACTTTCCTAGCAAGGAGTCTTCACCTGTAACACCGAGTAACTTTCCTTTCCTCAAATAAGCAAGTGCAATAGATAAAATTTCTCTCCTGGCCACTGAATCAGAGGAGACTTTGTCAGGAGAAACTTTGTTGATTCATGCTGACTTTTACAGAAACGACTTGACATGATTGAAGGTGGGTGATTTCCATAAGTTGCCTAAAGGAGGGTTTTAGGGCACTGGCTGGTAAGGGATGTGCTGGGATTCTTGATTTTATCCCTTATGTAATAATGATTAAAACAGAAGAAAAAAAACCTAGGCATCATCCCTGCAGACAATGAACACTGAACCTTGATAATAACCTGGAATGTACACAGTGCCATTCAGTAAGAGATGCTGAGGGCAAATGGGGGAAAATTGCATCTATTGTTATTTTATGGGAAGGAGAGTCTTCTCTCCTTCCTCCATCTTCTCTCATTTCCTTGAAATCGTCAGGCTTTGTGGAACTCCGATTAACTAGTTCTCCCCAAACTTTCATTGTAATCCAAGAACACGCACGCAATGTAAAGAGAATTCAGTTGCTCCTTCTTGCTTGAATTAATCATTTCTTACTCTTTGTTGCAATATTGCAAACTATTGCTTATTATTTTTCCTGAATCTCTCTTGTGCCTTTTTGTTGTTGTTGTTGGATTCTGTACTTTTTCTGAGACATTTCTCACATGCACAGGCTCTTGTACTTTTGTGTGTAACCACGTTTGTCTCATACTTAAGTGTATAACCATTTCCAAGGCTTAGCAGGAAATGCTTTCTCTTGAGATGCCTCCTGAGCTTTGTAACTTCAGGGAATGATTTAATCTTCTTGACCATGTAGATTAATGCATGCAGGATGGGCGGGTAGAAAAGTTACACCAATATCATAAAGCTATAGTGGATTCATTGTAAGGGAAGGAAACACAATTAAAACTGCATTTGGCATTAAAGAGGATTTATTGGCTCACATATCTAGAAAGTACACTAATACATAGTTTTGGCCAGGACTGGGTTCAGGGACTTAAATGTTATTATTAAAACTCTCTCTCTCCTTCACTCATACAAAGTCTCTTGTAGAAATACTGGGGAAGATGGCTCCAGATGCTTCAGACTTTTATTTTATCAGCTTAATAGCCCAGTAAAGGACAGGTTTTCTTAATAAATACCTCAGAGGACTTGCTTTGTAGAGGTTGATCACATGTTTACCCTTGAACAAATTAGGGATAGAGGATATTCTGACTGATGAAGCCTAGATTTTATGCTCACCCTACAGGGTTCATCTCAACTCCAACATTAGAGATTGAAACTACCATTGAAAATACAGGATCCATTACCAGGATACAGGCTGGGTACTGAATAGACAAAAATCATGTGTCCATAATATACACACAAAGCAAAATTTGAAGTATGCACATATGGTAAAATTATAGCCAATATTTTAAAACACTTTATAGTTCTTTTGGAGGCATCTTCCAAAAATGTCATAATGTAAGAATAATAATTTAAGAATGCAAAATATCAAATAGTTATTGCAAAAGTAGGGCAAAAGAGTGAATCTTTAAACTAGCTTTTTCCTGAGTTAGGTGAGATTTTTCTCCCATAATTTAAAACAGAATCTGAATTGGGCAGAAATTAGGATGTTTTTACTAGCACCCTACCTCTCATTTCTCTTTTGTCAATTCATTCACCCTCATGGCCCTTACTCCCTGGTATTATCTTTTATAGCTGTATATTTTCTCCCGATCTTGTCCCTCTGAAAAGACTGTCTGAGAAAAGAAAACTTTTTATGGAAGTCTAAAACATAACTATGACACTGATGATGGCAATAGCTAACATTTATCAGGTGCCTACTATGTTGAAAGGAAGATGCTAAGCACTTCGTTTACATGCTTTATCTTATTTATTCCTTAGAATGTCAGAGTGAAGTTGGTATTATTATTCTCCCATTTTGTAGTTGTTGAAACTGAGACCCACAGAGACTAAACAACTTGTGCATGTTCAAACAGACATAGTAAGTAGGGAAGCAAGTATTTGAACTCAGTCTGACTTGAGAGCCCACCTACCTATCATCTTGCCATGTTGTAGTAGACACCATATGTATAATATACATTGGTTTTGTATCAGTTATTTCTGAATTACATACTTCCTCAAATTAGTGACTTTATAAAACAGCAATCTATTATTTCTTTCTAGTCTATGTGTTGGCTGGATGGTGCTGCCAATCCGGGCCAGGGTTGTATGATACTGGCTTGGCACGCTTATTCATCTATGTCAAGGGTAAATGATCGGAGCTGATTGTCAGAAGGCCTTCTCGGGATGACTTGAATGCGCTCTGTAAGATCTCACTTCCTCATGGTAAATGTAGGAGAGGAAGAGAAAACACAAGTGTGCAAGGATTTTTCAGGCCTAGGCTTGGAACTGGCTATCATCTCTTCGGATGCATTTATTTGTCAAAGCAAATCACAAGGTTGTAGAGTTGGGGAAATGGACCACCTCTTTATGGAAGAAGATGTGAGGTCCCATTGGAAAGGCCTTGGGTACAGAGAGAAGCAAAGACTTGGATCAATATCACAACTTACATTTCCATCCTCAGTCTGCGGTTATTCATATCACTCCCATATGCACCAATCCTCACCCACTCTAAGGACCCCTGGAAGTCTCATTCCATTATGGCATTATACTCAATGTCTGGGATCTTGAAATCTACATTAAGTCTAGATATGGCTCCCCTGATCCAGAGACTTAGGTACTGAAGAGAGAAGTTATCTAAATGCAAAGGTGAAACAGGGACAGGGTAATTGTTATAAACATGCCCTTTTGAGAACAGGTGTCATGTTTCACAGCAATTCTGAAATCCTTTTGAACATATGTTGCCTGGTCTCCCCTTCCTTAGAGTTTGGGAATGTAATTTGAGTAGCACCTGGCTCTATTACCTGAGAAAGTCTATGTCATCTACCTAACGCATCGTCTGTTTAACCCATGGTTCATCATATCTCTCTGCTCTAGTTCTCTGATTCCTTTTCATTTGCCCTTGTTGAAAACTTTTGAAGAACTTGCTCACATTGACAGCTGAGCACATTCTCAGCCTGCCTCTTGTGCATAAAAAGTTGAGGGCTTCAGCTCTTTTTTACAATTTGAACAATCTTAGTTTCTTTCAGTATATTCTTGTGGACTTTTTCCATTTGCCCTTAAAAAGTCTGAGGTCTTTATTTGATGGTAATTCACCGCAGGATCCAAAAGTCACAGCCAAAATTGTTTTGTGTTATGCTTTTGCCTAAATTTCCCTTCTTTTGGATAGGACTTCTGAGAGAAGACATTCATAAATTTGCTAAAGCTGATTGTCCAGTTGAAAAAATCTATTAAGCACCATCTTAATTCAGAGGCCTAAAGATAGGGTCTTAGAGCTACAATGTTGATGGACCTTTGTTCTAAGGCCTAATTTTAAACTGGGGTTCTTTGTGGTTTGGGAGATTGGAGATGAAGAATGATAATTTTCCATCCCATGTCCTGTCCCATCCATATGCCTCTAAATCCTACTGTGCTGTGGCCAGTTATTTCTTACGCCAGTGCGTAAGATCCATTTGTGGATCTCCTTAGCAAGTGCAAACATTCATTGGGTGTATTTTCCACCTTTCAATTTATTGCAGGTGACAGTTTTGTTGATTATTTCACCACTGTACAGCATGATTATAATTTTTCCAGATTTTAATAAGCATATCTTCACCATTTCTCCAGACTCACTTTGCTTCTAAGTGTCCATTCCTTTATCAGTTAGTTATTGCTCTGTAACAAGCCCCAAAATATAATGGCTTAAAATATATGCTATCTTCTTCTCTTGGGTAAATACCTAGTAGTGGAATGGCTGAATTATATATCAGGTATATAGTTAACTCTTTTTTTTGATGCAAGTAGCCGCAGCACTAAGCTTTGAAAAAGCAGGTGTGGACTGTAACTGTTTAGGAAAATATTTCACCAAATAATAGCTTACCCTCTATTTTTTTTTAATTTTATTGAAAAAACAACGTACAAGCACATACATTTATTTATATTTAACTTTTAAGCATATTTAACTGTAAAGAAACTCCCAAACTGTTTTCCAATGTGGTTGCATCATTTTGCATTCCTGTCAGTAGTGTGTAAGTGTTCTAATTTCTCTAAATCCTTCTCAACACCTCATATGGTTAATTTTTTTAAAAATTTAGCTTTTTTGATAGTGTAAAGCTGTGTACCATGGTGGCTTTAATTTTTGTTTTCCTAATGATTACTGATGGGAACATCTTTCTTTGAGTTTATTTGCCATTCATATATCTTTTTTGAAGACGGGTCTGCTCCAACATTTTACCCATTTTTGTTAGACTATTTAATTTCTTACTATTGAGTTTTGAGCGTTCTTTATATATTAGATATGTCCTTTATCATATGTAGACTTTGCAAAGGTTTTCTCTCAATCTATTATTTCTTTTTATTCTTTTATCAGTCTTTCGTTTTACTTTTGATGACATCCAATTGATTACTTTTTTTCTTTTTTACCATGTTTTTGGTGCTGTATCCTAAAAATCTTTGCCTAATCCAATGTGCCGAAGTCTTCTGATATTCTCTTCTAGAGGGTTGGACAAAAAGAGGGGGAAGAGAATGAGAAAGCATAGGCAGAGAGAGAGGGAGACATCAGAAGTTTTGATCCCCTCCCCATTTTCAATTAATTTATTATTGTGAGCAAAAGAAACTATTGGGATCTCTTTTCCATTTTTAATTAAGCTTTTTATTTTGAGATAATTGGAGAGTCGCATGCAATTGTAATAAATAATACAGGGGTTCTGTGTACTCTTTATCCAGCTGCCCCCAGTGGTAATTCCTTATGCAACCAGGCTGTTGACACGGACACGTAGCATTTCCATCAGCACAGGGATCCCTCAGATCCCTTATAGCCTCAGATCCCTCAGATCCCTCAGATCACTTATAGCCACACCTACTTCCCTCCTGCTCTCACCCCTCTTTAACCTCTTGGGACCACTAATCTGTTCTCCTTTCCTATAATGTTTCCATTTCAAAAATGCTATATAAGTAGAATCATACAGTATGTAACCTCTGTGATTAGCTTTCTTCGACGGCCTAATTCTTTGGAGATTCATCCCATTTGTTGCATGTATTGATAGTTAATTGATTTTTTATTGCTGAATAACATTCCATTGTATGAATGTTCAACATTTTGTTTAACCACTCACTTGTTGAAGGAAGTCTGGGTTGTTTCCAGGATTTGGCTACTTTGAATAAAGCTGTTATAAACATCCATGTACAGGTTTTTCTGTGAACGTGTATTTTCATTTCTCAGAGATAAATGCCCAAGAATGCAGTTGCTGGGTTATATGGTAGTTGCTTGGTTAGTTTTTTAAGAATTAAGGAAACTTGATTTATTTTTTTTTTAATTTTTTTAAGAGGCACAGATTTTAAAAGTTAGATGGTAATTATTGCAATAATGCTGATGGAGAAATAATTCCTCATATTTTTGTGCTGTTTGATGTAATGTATATAGATAGGATGAACTTGAAATTTCAATTTTATTAGTAACATGCAATCAACAAAATGGTAATTCTAGCCATGATTTGCAGCATTTGCAAGTTTCCTTGGGATGAGCACTCCTACCAGCTGTTGTCAGTGAACATGGAGTAAGGAAAAAGTACTCAGTAGCACATCTTTATAAAAAATCTCAACCATACAAATATAGTAGACAAAAATAACATCACGAACATAGATGATAGGAAAATGATTAGGAAGTTATGACTTTTGAGTATTTGTTACCTTTATTTATTTAACTGAAAGTATATAATTTAATTATGGCTCTGCATGACAATTGGCTTGCAAAATTTCTAGAAATTTAGCCATCAGCCAGTCAGCTATTCAGAATTGGTATGAATTGGCCCAAGAAAACCATTTAATATTTCTCTACTCTTGAGTCTCACTTTTCCCCCTTTATTTTCTATGTGTTTTTATCCAAATTACCTAATTTGGTAATATACTTTATTTATTCACTAGGTTCACTCTTAAAATTGTCTATTTCCCTCCCCAGACAAAAATTTTATTGGAAACTATTTCTTTTAGGACTACTATAACATGCTTGTTTTTTTCTCAATTATGTAATTAAGACATATTCATTATAAAAAATTTGGAAATATGAGGAAGAATATAAAAATCACCAGTAATTCTATCATCTCTATAATAATCATTTCTAAAGTACATTAGTATTTTATTCTGTGCTCAGTCATAGCTACAGAATGTGAAATAACAATTTGTAAAATGCTTAACTGATCATTTCTTCGTTAGCATAAAACTCTTTCAATTGTTTCCTCAGAGGAAGACACTTACCTATTGCTCACGTAAGCTTTCCAAGAGCACTGAGATTAAATTTGGGGCAGCGATGTGCCTGTGTCTCTCAGTGTTGACCAGTCATGACAACTGTTCCCCACTCTCTCAGTCTCCCTTGTGGCCGTGGTGGTTGAGTGACCTAGATCAGAAAGTAAGTTATATGATAGGGAGATGTTAGTCTGGGAATGCTTTCGCTCTTCTGATAAAAGCCAGTAGTGTATCAAATCATTGCAATCTATCCATCTTCCTGCCTTAAACATGGATAACTAGAGCCCTCCCCCAGTACCTAGTGAACACAAGGTGAGAAACATGGGAGAAAGGCAAAGAGAATTTCAGAGATGCCACCCTGACACCTTTGAAGCCAGAAGCTTCCCACCCCCAGACTTCTTAAACATAAACAAACAAATTAACATCTTTTACGTGTTCAGTCCACTGCTGGTTAAGATATTCCTCCTTCTGCCCCTGTCTTCCTTGCTGCCTGCATTCCCTCTCATGACCTCAACCCCAGTCATACCGGGCCAGGCTCATTCATGCTGCCACTCACATGGTCCTCTGACCGGGACACCCTTTCTCTCCTCCAGTTCCTATTTTTCACCATAAGCTCACGTGTAATTTTTCTATGTAACTACTTTAACACTTCATTCAATCCTCTATCCCTGTAGAACTGGAAACAGTTTCTCTTTTGAACCGTTTTGAACCTTATATATTTCTCTACTTTTGTGCTGTATTTAGTAGCTATGCTCACTTGTGAACTTCCTCCAGCACCATGTTTCTCAGCCTCTTTATCGTCATTGCTTTCCTTAAGGAGTCATACAGGGCAGTTTGGTTTTTTCCTAATCGTCCTCCCCCTGTTCCTCCAAACCCATGAGATTTTAACACAACCAATATACTGTATATATTTTTACATACTTTATGCATGTATGTGCTTTTACATAAAAAGATAAAGATTTTTCTGTTCTCAGAAGTACTGGTTTTCCCTCCTTTGGGGTGATAGCACCCCTGTTGTGAAGGCATGTTTTAGCAAAATACCCAATTGACATTTTGTAGACATCTGTTGAGTTAATCTAATAAGAATTCCTGATTTTATAGAAACAATACAAAAGCTCTGTCTGGATTGGGCAAACAGATGAAAGTAGAGGAAACTTTCTGAATTTATTTTCACAGCCTGCTCCTGATCTACACTCCATTTCATCTGTGTGAGATTATGTCTCAGTTAGAATGTGTTCTGTTGAGATTTGTAGAAAACTAGACCTAAATAGCTAAAGCAGAGGGGGTATTATTGACTCGTAATGGAAAAGATTGAGTATAATTTTGACTTCATAGTTTACTTCAGACCCTCAAAAAGTGTCACTAACTGTCTATGCTTCAGTCTTTGGGATCTATTTCATCCTCCAGTTTTATTTGAGGTATTGTCAGACCTGCCTTCAGAACTTTTAAATGACTTGCAGTGACCCCCTGGGCCATGTCCTTCAAGATTTCTCTTCAAGAAACAAGAGCAGGAGGCTTTGTCCTATCAGAGGGAAATTGGATTGCATTTCATTTTATTGCTTGGGGCATGTGCTAATCCCTGGGTGAACCCACATGGCCTGAGAATGCAAAACCACACTGGTCCTGGGGTGGGCTGGAGGAGGTAAGGATTGAGGAGAACAGCTGTTAGGTGGCAAGAATAGGCTGTTTAGAGCTGGAATTTACAGAAGCACTGGAATCGAATGATTTCAAGTAGGGATTATTTCAACCGGGCTGAGCTGAGTGTCTTCAGAGAAGGGAGATAGCCCACTCACAGTTTTGCTCTCTATGATCTATGTAATGAGGGGGAATTAACAGTGGCTTGGAGGAACTCTTTGCTGAGGGAAGTTATTGCATGGGACATGTTCTCTTAGTTATTGCTCCAAAGGATTCTCACTGCAAATGTAAACACGCATTCAAGGCCTTTCTGAAGTGAGTTATTATGATGAGTTTTGATACCTCAACCTACTTAAATACGGTCCCTAATGCTGCTAGAATGTAGATTATTTTTGGCCAGGTGTTCTTGCATAATTCCCCAAAGTCTGAACCAGGTGCCTTGACAAGTGGGTGCAAGTGCCAGGTTTAAGGACAAGGCCGACAGTCCAAAGGCTGAGAAGGGATAAAGGGATTTTTTTTTCCTTGAAACTTAGAGCAGAGGCAGAATACACAGCATTTTCCAGAAAGTTAAAAATTGTCTTTCATTGCAGTTCTCTTTATTGTGTGTTTACTTGAAATCTAGATTTGTAAGCAGATTTTTTTAAAACATTTTTTATTGTGAAATGTAACATATATACAAAAAAAGCAACATTTCAAAATACATTTTAACAAGTAGTTATAGAACAAATTTCAAAGTATGATATGGGTTACAGTTTCACAATTTCAGGTATTTCTTTCTAGCTGCTTTAATTCACTGGGGACTAAAAAGAAATATCAATATAATGATGCAGTAGTCATACTCCTTGTTAAATCTTATGTTCTCTGCTACAATTCCTTCTCATTTGATCTTTCTCCTATTCTTCAAGAATATTTGGGTTGTGACCACTTTACCGTCTTTGTGTTGGAAAGGGATAGTGACATTATGGGGCAGGGGGATGCAACTGGTTGATGTCCTTGGAGAGACTCGTACCTCTAGGTTTCAGGGTTTATCTGGCATCGTAAGCTGTTTTTTTGCATATTTTCTCAGGGCACTGTGACTGGTGGTTAAAAGCACTGTCTATGGCATGAAGTAGACCTAGATTTATGACCTCATTTGACTCTAGCCAGTTGTACAGCTGGTTAAGTAAGTTGCTTAAACTCTGTATTCCTCATTATTATAAAATGGAGAGCCTCTTATGACACCACACGGAGCTTCTGTGATGATTGAATGTGATAATGCTTGCAAAGTATCTAACATAATACTGGGTTATATGAAGGGCTCCATGGTGCTTTTGTTCTAGGTTAATATCTAATAGTAATTAATAAGAGTGGCATAGAATACCATAGGCTATTTTGATCATAGTGGTGAAAGGAAATGACTTTGCAAATTTAGCAAGCATTTTTCAAGAAGGGGCAGAGAGGCCTCTTACCCTACAATTTTCTTTTTTTGTGAGAGTGACTGCATGTCTTTTCACATATGTATCTAATAAATTTTCTGCCTGATTACTCTATGCTATGTTGTGCCCTCAAATGCTTTTTTGAGACTTAGCCACGAACCTAGGAAGCCTCAATCCAGTAACATGTTTTGGTGAGCCAGCCAGGAGACACTTCTCTCCAACCGTCTGGACTGGTGAGTACAGGAAGGCTTGGCCATGTGCTTTCACTTGCTCCTCTCACTTGGCTCATTGCTATCCTCTCCTATGTCTTCATGCAATTCTGTGTCCTCCTGAAAAAGTGGAATATTTTCACTGTTCTCTCTAGGAATCTAGGGGTTCAAATATGGCTCCCCCAGGACCCTCAGTTCACCCTGAGCCTCCAGCTCCCTCCTCAGATGTAGCAGGACCCCATCTCTGCACTATGTGGACCCAAGGACCCCCAAGACCTGGCTCCCTCAGTTCACCCTGAGCCTCCAGCTCCCTCCTCAGATGTAACAGGACCCCATCTCTGCACTATGTAGACCCAAGGAGGCTCAGGGAAGTGGATGATACCACCCCTTGGGACCTGACTGGGGGTTTCTCCCCATGTCAATCAGGAGTCCAATGGGAGCCAAATCAAGAACCCTTGTCTCTCTCTCTCTTCCTTCCTTGGCTTTCTGAGGCTTCCCCACGCACATGGCTTCTGTGTCTCTAGGAATGTAGGGGTTCTGATCTGACTTCCCCAGAACATGCACCTGGTTCACTCTGAGCCTCCAGATATCCAAGAAGATTCAGGGCAGTGAGTGATACGTTCTTTGGGACCTGACTGGGGTTTCTTCCTGCGTCAAGTGGTTCAGTGGGAGCCGAATCTAGTCTCTCTCTCTTTCCTTCTCTCTCTATATATATATCCATAGCTATATCTATCTTTTATATAATATATACATATATACTGATAGATAGACAGACAGACAGACAGATAGACAGACAGACAGATAGATAGATAGATGGATAGATTCACTCAGCTCCCTGAAGCATCCCCACTTTCTCTTTTCCTCCTCTCTGAGAACCCAGACCCAATTTCCTGCTGAATCTGTTCCTCTTTTCACCTCCTCTACAGAGATCCTTTCCTTTGCCTCCAGATAATCTCCTTTCTCTTCTTTCTGGCTTTTTGTGCCCCTTGAGATACTCTACCTTGTACAATGCAGGACTGTGGGCTAAAGATTTAAGATGCTGTCTTTAACATTCTAGGGAGTCACCTCTGGTTTATGCAGTAATATGTCCAGACCTAAACCCCTCTAATTGCCTAAGAAGCATACTAAGCTACACATTATTGTGTGATTGGCCTTTCCCAGAACACTCGCATTTAAGGGGGCTTAATTTCCTTGCAACGTTTTCTTTCCTTCTAGCTCTATCATGGCAACCCCTGGGGCTGGCACCTGGGAGATCTCCTCCATAAAATTTCTTCATTGTAACATATCATTTTTAGTCTGCTAGGGAACAATCTAAGCAGTAAATTAAAAGCACAGGTACCCAGGAAGATGACTGGGTTGGCTCAGCAGTTTTGGGAGATACCAGGTCATCTGTTTCTAAATCTTTGAGGATCCCGGATATACCTGGGGACAGGGAGCCTGATGCAATGGAATGGCAGGCTGGCAACCTGGAATGCTAGGCACCAGTAGGGAGATCTGCTTTTTTCTTTTCTTTGTTTCTTAAAAATGGATAATGCTCCCAGTCTACTGCAATATTGCTCGGCCACAGTATCACCTGGAGGATGGCCAACATTGGCTCACAAATAGGGCAATCAACTATCTTACCATTACACCTCTTCTCAAAGAAGGAGGGAAAGTGAAGAAAAAATCCTTCTCTATTAAAACCCAATGCAGCTGAATATAAAGTTTCTCTTCTCAATATAAGCTAAAAGACGGGAAATCATAGCCCTCCAATGGGACTCTCAGTGACAATGCCATCTTCAAGTCTTTAAAAGACGGGGAAACTAGTAAAAAAAATAAATCCATATTTCCTGATACTTATGGCTTTCTATCAAGACGAGGACCTAAAAATGACTTGTTGCTTAGGTTATGCTCATGTCTCAATTTCTATTAGAGGAAAAATCTTTAATGATCCCCTTTTAAAATTTGTTTGCTAAAAGGCATGAAAAAATGTTCCACCCAGCCAGTTAATTGTAATAAGCTAAGGGAAATCACTCAAGAAGAAAAAAAGCTCTGTTCCAAGGGAGCCTAGTGGAAACCTGAAAATGTTATTAAAATGTTATCCTCCTGGATTTCCAAGGAGGTCAGATTTTGATGGGCACCCATTTCATCAGCCTGTCTGCCTCTTGGATTTGGAGAAAGCTGCAAAAGCTCTCCATGGGCCTGCAAACTCCCACTAAGGACTTACTGTGGCTCCAGGCCTCAAGGACCCTGCTTCAACTGTGAGTCAAAGGGGGCGCCAGAAACCTCGAGGCAAGCTTCAACCTCAGGACCATGGGGGTCTTGGGCAAAGAGGGTGCCAGAAGCTTGGAAACAACCCTCAACCCTGGGACCATGAGAGTCTTGCCCCAAGTGACAAAAACATGGCCTTCAGGCCCAGGGACAACTCTGCCTCCCTAAGGAGGGGGCAGGACAGCCCCTCGAGCCCTGCTCCTAGCAAGTGAAGAAAACTGAAGGTGCCCAAGTCTGTGTATGGCTTTGCTGACTTCACATCTGACCAACTTACAGGAGCCCTGGATGACACTTGACATGGCAGGTAAAATTATTAATTTCTGATTAACACTAGAGCCACTCTGTCCTAAACCGCCACTCTGGGCTACCTCCACTCAGACTTGCCTAGTTATAGGGGTTGACAGTAAGGACAAAACAGAGATGTATCTTTTGTTGGTTTGCATTTTTGTTGTTGTTGTTCTTTGTGGTTCTATTTCTTTATTATATTTAATATATATTTACATTTCCCTGAATATTGATTTTGTATTAATTCTCCCAAAAATCAAAAAAGAGTTCCTCAGCACTCTTTGACCTGCCCTACCATCCCCTTCAATCCCTTCTGGGGGTAGCACTGTGGGGAGGGTTTTAGCTTTGTTCTCTATTGGTTTTGGGCTTCAAGCAACTTCCAGATGCAGTTGGTGACTTTTTGTCACTATTCAGTGCTTGCAGGAAAATCCAATTTAATTTCATTGTTTTCTGGTCTTCCATAATAAATGAAAGTGAGATTTAAAAAATGACTACAGGGCCACGGTGGCTCAACAGGCAAGAATGCTTGCCTGCCATGCCAGAGGACCCGGGTTCTATTCCCGGTGCCTGCCCATGTAAAAATAAATAAATAAATAAATAATTTTTAAAAAATGACTACAGTAACTGTAGTCTGTGTAAGTAAAACTCTTGTGGGTATATTAAAGACTATTTACTTAGATGAATTTGACTTAGATTTCTCATTGTCAGAAATGTTTTATGCCAGCTATGTGCGTTTTTTTTTTTGTATTAACTTTTTGTATCAATTTTGAAGAGATCATATGACAGGGCATGGGCATATAAAAAGATACATTTGTATTTCTTAATTAAATCTTATATATTTGTACATCTCTGTGTATGTGTGTGTATATATACACACATAAATATAAGTATGCAAACACACATAGATAGGCATATATATACACATATATACAGTATACAGCTACATATTATATACTCAGTGCATACGTATTTACTGAATGTGGTATACATCTTGGCATGATGAGGTCATATCACTGCCATATGTAGAAACTAATAAATATTGAATAGCCAATTATACGAAAATTGAACAGAATCCTTTTAGGGCCAATAAATGCATCAAGAATACTTGTGGCATTAAAAAGTAGAGAGACAGCTGTGGCAAAATGGGAAAAAACAGAGTTAGGAGTCTTTAGAACTGGATTTTAATGATTCCTAATTATGAAAACTAAGCCTAATATGTTTTTCTTGAGGAGTTTTGAGCACTCTATAAGAAAATTTAATGTAGGAGATTATCCACATGCCATCTAATACATGCCAGTGCTGATAAATACTTCACTTTCTATAAAAGTGGACATCTGTGATGATGTCCTATATAGGAGCGAAAATGAAACAGGAAGTAGAAGGAAGTAGCTCTCAATTAACTGCCATCAATAAATGGCTTGGTGAGCTTTTCCAGACCTCAGTCTTCTCATCTATATGAAACAAGTCTGGGGAGAAGAGGATTTGCTGGGTGTGCCAGTTAGAAAGTATTATTTATCCCCCAAAGCCATGTTTTAATCCTGATTCAATCTTGTGGGACAACACAAGATTTCTTTTAATCCTGGCTCAATACTGTAGGTTGGAAACTTTTGATAATATTATCTCCATGGAGATGTGGCATGCCCCATTGTGGGTGTGGTGTTTTTTATTATATTAAGATGTGCTTCACCCACTATAAGTTGGTCTTGATTAGTTTACTAGAGTAAAAATTTGGGGGACCTCAGAAATGACAGAGCCAACAGAATCCACACAGCCAGAGACCTTTGGAGCTGCAGAAGGAAAATGCGCCCTGGGAAGCCTTACAAAATGTGAGGAGAAAGTTAGCAGACATTGCTGTGTGCCTTCCCAGCTGACACAGGTGGTTTGGACCCATTAGCCTTTCTTGAATCAAGTGTCTTTTCCTGGATGCCTTAATTTGGGCATTTTCATGGCCTTCGAACTATAAACTTGCAATTTAACAAATGCCACTTTTTAAAAGCCATTCCATTTCTGGTACATTGCATTTCAGCAACTTTTTCAAGCTAAAACAGATTTTGGTGCTAGAGAAGTGGGGTGCTGCTGCAGTTTGCAAATACCAAACATGTTAGAATGGCTTTATATGTGAATAAGGGGAAGATTCTGGAAAAGCTGTGAGGAGCTTCATAGAAAAGGCCTAGAATGCTTTGAAGAAACTCTTGGTAGAAATGTGGATTCTAAGGATACTTCTGATAAGGACTTAGACAGAAATGATGCATGTATTATTGTAAACTAGAAGGAAGGCTACTATTGTTTTAAAATGGCAGAGAATTTAGAAAAATTGACTACTGGTTTTAGATGGAAGGCAGATTTTAAAAACTATATACTTGGATATTTAGCAGAAGAGATTTCCAAATTAAGTGTAGAAAGTGTAACCTGGCTTCTCCTTCCAGTTTATAGTGAAATGTGAGAAGAAAGAGACAAGTTGAGAATTAAATTCTTGTATACAAAGAAATCAGAAATTGATGGTCTGGAAAATTCTGAACTTCCAGAAAGGAAGATCCCAGAGAATAGTGCCTCACATGAGGATTTAACCAAACAAGGAAATAGTCAGATATCATAGGACAAGTGAGGATTTGAGATGGGGTTATCCAGAAAGGATTTGTGGAAAGTTCTATTGTCTGATGGGTATGAGCCAAGTCTACTACATAGAAGTAAAACCAACAAGAGTGTTTTGCAATCTTTATAAATGGAACCACTGCCAGTCTGGACTATAAGGGACAGAAAAGGGACAAATTGAAGAACAAATGGCTTTAGAGGCAGAACACTTCAAGCTAATATCTGGGGCCAAGAAATCTCAGGCCAGGAGAGTGTACCCACCCATATGCATGGAAAGAGTAAGCTCTCCCTGGAAACAGAGGGCAGGCCACCTCGATGCTCAGGAACAGTTGTGCCACCCCAGGCATTGGAGAGGGTTGAGTGCATAAACCAGGGGTTGGGGAGAGCCTGGCTGCCACTCCATTGTTCTTGAGGGGTTGAGAGTGTGCCCCAGAGATGGAAGAGATAATAGGTGATGCCCCAAAGTTTAGAGAGGGTACAGTTGAGAAAAAGGTGGTCTCTCCAAAGTCCCCCATAATTGTAACTGTCTCAGGCTTTGGAGACAGCAAAACCACCGCATAGGCCCTTGCAAAGGGTAGGACTGTCACTTTCTAAAGCCTTGAGGATAAATGACTCTCAGACTTTGAAATCCAATGGAGTTTGTCTTGCAGGTTTCAGAACTATTTGGGTCCAGTGACACCTGTTTACTTTTTTATTTCTACCTGTGGAAATGGAAGCACATATCTTATGACTGTCCCTCCTTTGTATATTTACAGCAGATACTTTGTTCTGAGTTTCACAGGTCCAAAGGCAGAGGGGAATTTTTTGCCTCAGAACAAACCATGCCTGTAACTGACTTGGATCAGATTTTGTACTGGTTTTAACTTTGTATTGCCTGTATATCATTACTAAAATGGTTTAAGGTTTTTGTAGTATTGTGAAGGAGTGAATGTATTTTGTATTTGGAAAAAACGTATCTTTTTGGGGGGTCTAGAGGGTGCAATGTGCCAATTTGAAAGTATTATTTACCCCAGAAAAGTCATGTTTTAATCCTGATTCAATTTTGTGAGGGCAGCTGTTTCTTTTAATTCTGATTCAACACTGTAGGTTGGAAGCTTTTCATTAGTTTATCTCCTCGGAGATGTGACATACTTAATTGTGGATATGACTTTTTGATTAAAAGGAGATGTGACTTCACCCCTTCCAGATGAGTCTTGATTAGTTTACTAGAGCATTTAAAGGGGGAAACATTTTTGGGAAACCTCAGAAATGGCAGAGCCAGCAGAGCCCACACAGCCAGAGACATTTGGAGATGCAGAAGAAAAACGCTTCTGCAGATGCTTTATGAAATAAGAAGAGAAAGCTAGCAGTTGGCACCATGTGCCTTTCCAGCTGATAGAGGTGTTTTGTACTTATCAGCCTTTCTTAAATCAAGTATCTTTACCTGGATGCCTTAGTTTGGACATTTTCATAGCCTTAGAACTGTAAATGTGTAACTTAATAAATTTCCCTTTTTAAAAAACCATTGTTTCTGGTATGATGCATTCCAGAGCTTTTACAAACTAAAACACTAAGTCTTATCTAAGAACACTTATCCTCCAATGTTCTAAGATTTTATCTTTGTTTTGTAATGAACATTCTGTGTGCAATGACAGGTCATGTGACTGGGAGATAATGGGAGGAGGTAGGAGATGAAGGAAGCATAGAATTAGCAGAGAGTCGGCTCTGTTTCTTCTTCCTTTCTTCCTTTCTACCTTTTCACTGCTTTTATTTTTGGTTGGTAATGGGGATCAGAATTGGCCAGGGAAGATGTGTACAATGGAAGTAAGAAAAGTGGATGAACTCTATTGCTACATTCCTTCCATTGATTAGTCATCATAGTTTAATTCAACCGTGCAGCTTGAAATTTGAGAAACAGCCTGATCTCAGAAACTATCTGCATTTGACAGAACTCCATCATTTGCTACTCATGTGATGTTGGACAAGGTGAACCATGTTGTTTCCGTATGTTAATCTGTGAACAGGATTTTGGATGCCTACCTTGCAGAGTTGTTTTGGAAGAAGAAAGATATTAGAAAAAGCACCTAGCACAAAAACCAAAAGCTGAAACTTCTGGGCCATCTTGGGACCTTACCTTAAATCCTCTGAGTTATCTTGGAAGCACATCTGTCCTGAGCGTCATGTGCCCAAGGCAATAGTACGTCAGTCTGCCCTGGACACCACCCATTTGGAATTGGGGTTGGGTTTGTGGTCTCTGTCATAAAGACACTTGATAAACTGCTCGAAGATTTACTTCTTCCTTCTCATATCCAATAACAGCACACCAAGAACAAATATAAATATTATGTGGATTCTGCAACACATATAATGAAAGATAAAGAATACTAATTTTAAATATGCCTGACTCACAAAGGAGAAGTATTGGATTCTAAGACTAAAAGCGCTGAAAGATGTCACTCAGAACAAAACAAACTTTTAAAAGTTCCTCTGTTGCAGCCATTTGCTTCTTTGAGTTGGTGCCTCGACAATATGTCTTGCCTTATGACTGTTTTTGTACCCCTTTTTTCAGCCTTCCCAGCAGAGATAATAATAGGCACACTGGTTTGTTGAATGAGCTAGAAAAGATATATGTGAAGTTCTTTCAAATGAAATGATAATTGCCATAATTTTATCCAATCAAAATCTTCATTGCTATTCAGTGGGTGATGGAAGTAGTTTCTGTATCTCTGTCCATCTTGGATTGAAAAAGACTTCTGAAAAGCTTTTGGAGAATGCAGTACTTTATCCAACATCATGAGATATTTAAAAAATGCTTTCCTAATTGAGAAATCCAAATTTCACAACATATTATCTTTCATCTACCTTTTTGGTTAAAAGAATAATACTTGCCACTTTGCCTTATAGATTTCAAGGCCTTCATATCTGTGACAATTCAGTAACTTTGGGCCTGTGTGACTGACAGCCTGGGACAAGGCTGTGGAAACAACTGATATCTCTGGCCACTGCTGAGCTTCAATCAGCAAAGTTTGCAAAAATGTTCACTGAGTTAATTTGTTTGGCCTAGTAGAAGTCAAATTACCTGGTTAAAGTAAAATGGAGAGGGTCACAATAAATCAGGAATTAGAGAAAAAGTGAGTTTATGTTTATGTTAGACTCTAGTCTCTAGGTTTCCTGTCTCAAAGGATCACATTTTCCAGGGTTTCAGGCACCCTAAGTATTAGTCCTGGAGAACAGGACTGCTCCTCCCCATGATGTGACCTACCTCTGGCAAACATTTCAAACAGTTCTCCCCACCTGGTCTGTACCTTTTCATGCTTTAGCAACTGCCCTCTTACAATAATCCCCATTATTCAACCTTCACACCCTGGCAGAAGACAATTATAACCATGCATGCTTCAGGCAGCACTTAAATTTTAACTTTTCCAGTGAAGCACTGCCAACTCCTAACTTAACCCCCTAATTCTGAAAACTGGACAACAACCTTTGCCTAACTCTTTTCCCCAACCCCTAACCTTAAGCCATAGAACCCTATCCACTGCTACCTAGGTGCAGCCATTTCTCTCTTGAAATGCTGCCTGGGTGGCTCTGTTTCTCCCTGAAATAAAGCCTTTGCCTGAACTCCTCATCCCATTTTGTTCCTGGTGAAATTGTCTTTCATCTGGTACCAAAACCCAGAACTCAGAATAAGGAGACCCCAACCCCCAGCCTTGCAACCTGTGAATCAGCAGGCAGTGGCAGCTTGTCCAGGCTTACTCCCAGATCCTGGTCAGTGGGTCCTTGGTGTGGTCCCTCTCTGAGTTTCTCCTGGCAGTCTGTGAGGCAAGGGACTCCTTGACCTACTCCACCTTGCAGCTGGGGAAGCAACAGGCAGCTCGTCCTGGGCTTACCTCCTAGTCCTGGTGGGTCAGTCAGGAACAAAGTCCCCAGGCACCCCTCTGGACTCACCCTGCAAACTCCACGTCTGATAATGGCCATGCTGCTTTTAGAAGAAACTAGAACTTCACCCACTCCAGTTCGCCCAATTGTCAGAACCAAAATCGTAAGTCCACCCTGCCTACCCCTGTCCTGATCCAGCTCATTGGACTCTCGCCTGTCACAAAAGCCCCAGTTCCAAGCTCAGATGCAGCCCCGGCATTTCCTCGAGATGAGGGGGCATCTAGTCTCTAGAATGAACCCAAGATCCCGGCTTCTCTCTATGAGACCACTCTGCTCCATCTGGTTCCTCTCGAATTTGGGGATGCCTAGCTCTAGGAGAGACCTTTACCTAGTTCCTTTTGAGTTGGGAAACACCCAACTCTAAGGAAACCTTTTCTTCTCTTACATTGGTGACATGGTGTGGGGTGCCCCCTACCCTCAATGGCCACCCCCCTCGGGTACCTACTTAAGCAGTACAAAACCTTAAGCTTCTAAGACCAAATTCAACCTAAGTGTCTCATATTCTATTGTAATACTGTCTTGCCACAATATAAACTAGACAACAATTCACAGTGGCCAGAGAATGGGGCTTTTGATTATAAAATACTCTATGATCTTGAAAATTTTATTTACCTAACTGGAAAATGGAGTGACATTCCATATGTTCAGACCTTTTCTCTCTGCTCTTGTCCATCTTTTTGTTCCTCTTGCACAACCTATCTCATCCTTGTAGCCCACACACCTCCCTTACCCCCACCAGAACAGCAACCCCCTCCTTACCCTCATCCAGCTGATGATTTTGACCCTGCTGACCAGGCCCCCTTCTAACAGAAACTTAACTCAATAAAACAACCAACCTCCTCCGGTTCTAGACTCTTAAACTCCCCCCGCCCCAATTCCCTCTGAAACCTGTTCCCACATGCACCGATTTACCATCTAACCTCCCTCAGTCCCTCCTATCACTGCATGGAGTAACCGGTGCTGAAGGCATAGTCTGTGTATGTGTCCCATTCTCTTTAGGAGATATATCCCAAAGAGAGAAGAAGC
Source organism: Tamandua tetradactyla (assembly GCF_023851605.1). NCBI lineage: Eukaryota > Metazoa > Chordata > Mammalia > Pilosa > Myrmecophagidae > Tamandua > Tamandua tetradactyla. Next base: position 118,882,154 of record NC_135334.1, on the reverse strand, counting down.
CAGATCCATTTTCCACCAACCCTGCTCAATATATTAAAGAATTTACATTCCCTCTACAGTCTTATAATCTTCTCTGGCAAGACCTCCACCTGATTCTTACCTGCACTACAGTCTTCTAATCTTCTCTGACAAGACCTCCACCTGATTCTTACCTCCACTTTGCTTCCGGAGGAAAGGGACAGCATCTGACAGGTGGCATGGCAGCGTGCAGACACCTCACACACCACAGACAGCACCAACCCCCCAGAGAACAAGCAATGCCCTGGATAGACCCTGACGGGCAATATCAAATTAATTACCCTGACATACAAATACACAATCACTTCCAAACCTGCGCCCTTGCCGGGCTTGAAAAAGCCTCCCTAAAAATTCTTAATTTTGGCAAACTTAAAGAAGTCATTCAAGGACCCGATGAAAACCCCACACAATTTATGGGCAGGCCCACTAAAGTTCTGCTTGCACACGCACGTCTTACCCCAGAAAGCCCTGACGGGCACCTGTGTTTAAATTCCCATTTCATTTTCCAGGCTATCACAGATACAAGGCACAAACTTTAAAAGTTTGAAGAGGGTCCCCTCACCCCACAAAAGCATCTGATGACTGCGGCCTTTAAGGTTTTTAAAAACCAGGTAGAAACTATAAAAGAAGAGAAACAAACTCATCTTCAAATGATAACTATGGCCCTTCCAGGTCACCAGCAAACACAAAACTTAGCCCCACAGTCCATTTTCTCCGCGCCCTGGCCCCTGCTTCAGATGCAACTCTCTGGGACACGGGGCAAAGCAAGGCCCCAACCCCAAACCACACACCAGGCCTTGCCCACTATGTAGTCAAGCAGATCACTGGAAAACGGCCTGTCCCCAAACCCCTCCAGGTTCACAGACACCCTCCCAAGCTGCAGCTGCTGCCCACCTCCTGGGCACATCCTCAGTGAGGATTGATGGGGCCCAAGGCCTTCACTGGCCTCCACCTCCATTGACAACCAGGAGCCTAGGGAACTCTGCTCATCGAAGGTAAGCTGTTACCGCCTATGGATACTGGGGTCACATAGTCAACTCTTAATGCTTATTCTAGCCAGACAGATATAGCAGCCATCCAGGTCACAGGGGTGGACGAAACCTCTTCACACCCAGGTGCACCCACCCCTAGCTTGCCAGTTTGAGGGCCACCTCTTCACACAAACACTTCCCCTTAACCTAAGCATATCTTTCCAAACAGTTACCCCCCACTACCAAGGCTGGGCTGCATGCCTATGAATGCTTGCCGCAGCAGCCACCCTTACACAAGAAGTTGACAGCCTATACTCCAAGCCCGCTCACCATTCACACCCCACACAATTTATATGACCTAACCTCTCCTAAAGACCTCAATCTTCTCCCTCCCTCTCGAGTACAGGAACACCATCTCACCTTCATCACCCAGCCCAATACGGTTATAGGGAAACCCACTAAACTTAACCTGGCTACCCTGTTACCCCTTCCAGACCCTATTACACACAATTGTGCTGAAACAACATCATTTTTCAAACATCTCTTTTGACCCTCTACTTCGCCCTACCTGAAACGGGTTTATCAATGGAAACTCATACACACATGAAGGAAAACATGTAGCTGGATATGCCATCATCCAAACTCCAGACACATTCATCGAAAAGGCAAGTATTCCCCTCAACACAACCCCCCCCCCAAAAAAAAAAGCTGAACTTATAGCCCTCACTTGTGTACTTACACTAGCAGGAGATACCCCCACAAACATCTATACAAAATCTATACAAATTCTAAATATGCATCTCACATCACACACCATCACGCTGCCATCTGGGCTGAGAGGATTTGTTAATGCTAACAGCACTCCCATCACAAATGGACTCTCAATTAAAGAACTTCTTGCAACTGCTCTACTCCCCTCCAAAGCTGCTCTTCTCCATTACAAGGGCCACCAATCATTCCCATGCCCCATCTCACAAGGAAACAACCTAGCCGACCGATATGCCAATTCGGCAGCTTTCCTTTCATGCTCCCAGTCTCAATCACCCCTTTATTCCTACACGTCACTCCCAATTATTTGGCTGATGAAATCCATGAATACACAAATAATCAATACCCACTTTTCTCTTGGATGGTTCACACTTAATAACTGCATAATCCTCCCTCACTCTCAAGCCAATTTTATCCTCACTCAACACCACAATCTGTTCCACGTAGGACAAAAACCACTCTCAGCACTCCTAAAACCTCCCCTGCACTACCCTACACTCTCCATTCCCCTCCATCACATCACATCTGCATGCACCATTTGCAGGACACCTCACTGCAAGATTCATTCACTCCAATCAGAGGAAAACTTCACCAAGCCTGAGGCAAGCTCCTGGGGCAGAACTGGCAAGTAGACTGTACCCACAGGCCCCCAGTCAAAAAATATATATAAATATCTCCTCACTTTAGTTGACCATTTTCAAGATGGATTGAAACATTTCCCACAACCTCCGAAAAAGCAGGCATCTTCTCCATCCTACTTTCTGACATTATTCCATGGTTTGGAATTCCACATTCATTACAATCTGATAATGGCCCTGCATTCATTTCACAGCTCACACAGAAAATCTCCCTTGCTCCAGGTATCACCTGGAGGAATCCGCTCAACAAGAATATTAGGAGCTGTCGCTTTAAGGGTTCTGTAAGGTGAGGCATTAGAGAGATGATTTCAATGAGTAGCTGAAGGGCAGTCTGGGGATGAAGGTCCATTGCTAGGCAGTTTGGTGATTTTGAGAAAGGTCAGACTGTGGGAGTAGATTGATAGACTGAATTAGGAGGGTGATAGAGCTTTATTCTGCTTGGGTGGTGCCAGGAAACGAACTTTTGGGCCAGTTTAACAGCTGACGGTGTTGGTAGGACTACTGTGTAAGGCCCTTCCCACATGGGTTGGAGGGGCTTTGTAGTCTGCATAGTTTTGAGTAGGATGAGATCTCCAGGGCTGAGTGTGGGTGTGATGGCAGTATTGGCGCTTTGAAGGAGAGTGTCTGCATGTTGGTGGAGAAGCGTTCTTCGTTGTAAAGGGTGGGGAAGTAGTCTCCCATGGGGTTTTATAGGGAGGCAGTTTGCCTAAGAGGAAAGGACATCCATACAGGAGTTCAAATGGGCTGAGAAAGGAGGGCTATCGGGGAGTGCCCTGCGACGAATGAGAGCCAGGGTTGAAAGTTGTGTATAAAGAGTGTGGGGTTCTGCTGCTAGTTTGGTAAGGTATGTTTTTAGCAAGTGATTAGCTTTTTCTACTTTTCCTGAGAATTGGGAATGATGAGGATGTGTAAGTCCCAGGTGAACCATCCTTCTGGGAGTTCTATTTCTACCTAAACCATGGCACTATCCTCCTCACTTTCTACCTTGTTCTCCTTCACAATCAATGCCCAGAAAACTCCTTACCATCCTCTATAGGAACCATCCGAATAATCGCAACCACTGTCAATCATTCTAATTGCTGGCTATGCCCTGAATCCACCCACACCGACACTCTGTCCCTGATGGCCTTTCCTTTAAGCCCTGAAACACTCTTATGAGTCCATCCACAATACACTGGTTTCGGTGGCTGACCCCATCTCATTCCTGGTGAGTTTGCCTTTTATCAAGTTTCATATATTTAGCAGAAACCCAAAGAATGATGTAAAGGCAGATAAATGAGAACATTATCAACTGGCATGTGTTATTTGATATTAATAAAATAGAAAAGAAAATAGAAAACTATCTTCAATGCTGTTGTCTCAAAACTCATATTGATGTAAATGAAGATTACAATGTTTTTGACAATTATTATTTACTATACTACCACATTGAACTACTTGCTGTTGATTATATGCTGTAGTATTTTGCTTTTTGTCCAGTTTCTTCTCTCTACAATGTCCTTCTTTGTATCTGTATTTAATCAACAATCTGACTTAAGTGAAAATGCTTAGAAAGATGCCTAGAATATAATACATACTCAATAAAGACTGGTTTAACCTCCTGTTTAGTTGTATTTTACCTACTCTGTAAATGCTTTCCTGGTCCTCTCAGTAGTGATCATCTCATACATTTCCCCATCACCACACCACCTGGGAAAAGTACTACCTAAATCAGAATTACCTATTGGATCCTACCTACATGGTTCTTCTCAATCTGGCTGCCAGATCTATGTACGGAGAGGGTAGGTTTCATCGCCTAGATGTCAATGCATAACATTATCTAGAGGTATTCATCATCTCAAGATGCTATGAAGCAGACATGATTGTTGAAAATAACTAAGTTTCCAATGTGTACTTGAAGCTAAACCATGTATGATGATACACCCAAGCACTAGACTATGCAAAGGATCTTGCAGTTAATTTCTATGTCTTCTACTCTAACAGTTGGAGGTCAATGGGGGGACTAATTCTCATCCATTGTGGGAAATTCTTCCCTATATCCTGTAGTTTTTTTACCTGCTTCATATAGCAGAGTGAAGGCTCTGGAGCCTGTCTGCCAGGAATTGAATTTGAACCTTGTGATCACTTAGAAATGTGCAACTGGGCATTTTACTTAGGCAACCAGTACCTCAGTTCTCTCAATTTTAAAGTGGCCATGATTGTAGTACCGCTTCCCAGGACTGTCATGAGTAGTGCATGAGTTAATGCATGTGAAAAGCTTAAAACGATGTTTGGCACATCAAAAGTGCTTCATAAATGCTAGCTATTACTGTAATGTGATAGCTTGGTCTGCACAGCCATGTCCACTTCTACCTTGAGAGACTAATTCTTATCTCAAATGGTTCAACATTTCCTTTTTAACTTTTGGAATAACTTTGCACTGTTGCCTCTCTTTCACTCTCCCTCACTCGTGTGTTCTCTCTCTCTATCTCTTTTTTGGGGAAGGAAGGGATTTGGCCTAAGCCCACCATAAGTTTTCTTCTCACAGCAAAAATGTGATGGGAATTTTTAAAACATCTTTTGTGGGAAAAACTTTCCCTGTTTAGGATCTGAACCTAAACGAGATAGCTAGTTTGGTTGCTGTTACGGCATTCCCTTTGGTCCCCAGGACACTGCTGTCTGTCATTGTGTGAATTGCAAGACACTTTCTTTCCCCTATTATCCAGAGAGATTAAAATGTTTGGAAAAAGCACATGTGACACTGTCTTTTGTTTTGAGTTAGGACACGCTCATTTTTTATACTTCGATGTATCTCCACCTAAACTCGCTCTCAAGAATTCTGAGCCAGGTGAAGAAAAAGAAGGAAGAAGTATGATGAGGTAGAGTGAGATGTGGATAAAAGATTAAGATGTTCAGTCTTTCAGAATGCCTGAATGAAAACAACACAAAATAATAGGAAGCAAAACTGACCACATAGATAATTTTATATTACTTCGATAACTCCATTATGTTTTTGATAATGACAAATTTTTCTTGAGACTGATAAGGAGATATGGGCTTGCTCTTCCCCTCATCCCTTCTCTTAATGCTACAATTCTTTGATTTATTCTATCATCTTTTGCACCCTAAACATGTAGGAAACACGTTATAGATAATATTATCTACTCTATACTCAGTTTATACAAGGTCAACTGTATATTTTATCCAGTTCAAATTCTTAAAAATCTATAGGATAGTGTCATGCATATAAAAATGCTCAATAAGTGTATTTGAAATAATTATCTGGAAAAAACTTACCTACAGGGTGCATGAAACCCTAAATAAGCATGTATCTTTAAGCCAATCTCTGTGAAGTGCAGATTAGTTTCCATTTTTGTTGTTTTCACTCCGTCAAGCTTTCAGAAATCTATGTTTTAAGTAGATTTTTTTTTGCATTCGTGCAACAGACATAATAGATTCCCTGCTTCTGTTTCCTACATAGAAATTTTCAAAGCATTCCAATAATAAATCCTCTGGAAGATTTTGACCACAATTACTTTCTAAAGCTTCTACACAAAGAAACTCAGTTAAGACCAGGCCATAAATAAGACTTCAGTACTGAAGCAGGGGAAGGTCCTGTGTATCTAAACCCATTAAATGAATCATTTATTTTGCTACTCATCTGTCATGTTTTGAAGGTCACATAACAATGCTTATTTCTTACAGCCCATCGGCAAGCTGCAGAATTGGAGGCTGAACCAAGCCCTTGAGTCAAATACTTGAGATGGGTAATTGCATTTCCAGGCTAATACCTGCAGTTATGTTCACTGGGTAAAATCGAATCTCATACCCTGGGAGGGCACAGCATGTCTACAAGGGCAGGAGAAGTATTTCCCCACACACCTTCCAGCCTCTGAATCATTATGTCATAATGAAATGTTTTTAGAACATGATCAGCTTTTATCATCTTCCCAAACATACCACAAGGGGATTTCTGCAAGTGGCAGCATGTAAGAATGTGGGCAGAATGTGTCTGTGACGCAGCAGATTTGAGTTTGAAATTCCATTGGGGCATTCACTCGTTGCCTATCATTAGACAAAATGCTTAGCCTCTCTGAACTTCCTTTTTCTTGTCTATGAATTGAGGTGAATGCTATCTATCTTACAAGGTTGCCTGATGATTTAATGATTTCGCACATGTAGAGTGATTTACACAGTGCCTAACACCAGATAGTAGATACTCAGTGCAAGTTCATGTTCTTCATTCCTTATAGTTAGAGAATCCTTGCCAGGGCTGTGCAAGAGAGGCTCTGGAAAATCTGATACGACCAGCTCTTCACCTTGCTATGTATCCTATTTATTCTGCTTCATTTTATTACATTTTTTTTTTTTTTTTTTTTTTTTTTTTAAAGGAAAGACAGAGAGAAGGAAGGAAGGATAGAAGGAAGGAAGGAAGGAAGAAAGGGAAACATTTTTAAACATTTTCTTGTTTTATTGTATTCTGTTTCTCCGTTTTTTGTTACATGGGCTGGGGCCGGGAATCGAACCGAGGTCCTCCGGCATAGCAGGCAAGCACTTTGCCCGCTGAGCCACCGCGGCCCGCCCTCATTTTATTACATTTTAATTCATTATTATAATTTCCATACAGTAAAGCACACGAGTCTTAAGTGTATAGCTCAATGGATTTTTATTTACACATCTATGGAACCACCACCCTGATCACATGTAGTCTATTTCCAACACAGAGAAATGGGCCTTTTTCTAATCAATTCACACAGGACCAGCTACATAATTTGTGGCACACAATACAAAATGAAGACATGGGAACCTTGTTTGGGGTGTATTAAGAATTTCAAGATGGTGGTAGCAGAGCATTAAACCAAGCGCAGGGACTAAGTGCAGGAACTTGTGTGACTGCTCAGGTTGCACACCCATAAAGCTGGCCCTGATTACACAGCTGCACCACCAGAGTTAACCAGCATTCCGACATCAATTGCCATCAGTGATGTTCTCAAGCGTCATGTAAATGGAATCATTCAGTAGTTATTCATATGTGTCTAGCTTTTTTATTTTTATTTTTCTGGCTGTGAATATTTCATTATATGAATAAATACCCAGATTATGAATCTATTCTCCTGTTGATGGATATTTGAGATGTTTCCAGCCTTTGGCTATTATCAGTAATGTGGGGATTGTACATGTTTTTTGGTAGACAGATGCACTCATTTCTTTTGGATCCACAGTTAGGAGTGAAATTGATGAGTTATGGGCAAAACACTCCAGTAGGCACTTCATATGAAATAATTACTCACCAAGTAAATGAAAATTAAAACCCCAAAGAGACCCACTCTTCTGGATTAAAAATACTGAAAATTTCCTATATTGGTGAAGATATCAAAGAAACGGAAATATTATGTATTTTGGAGAGAGTAAAAATTGTTTTAATTAGTTTGGAAAACTTTTGGGTGTATCTGCTTAAATTAAACATATACCTTCCCTATGGCCCAGTGATTCCACTATGAAGTCTATTTATATTGTGCTATTTGAAGCCGCTTTAAGAAACTAAACCAAAGAAGCATTTGGCATAGGTTTCAACCTGATTCTTGACTTATTGATATAAATTTGTGACTATTTGCAAGAGGGGTCATAGAGTTTTACTGAGCTGATCATGATAGCTAGATTGAAGGCCACTGAAGTGCCCTGCTATTTTACCTCTGTTCTCCCACTTGTAGGCACGAGATCGGTCAAGGCAAAGGAGGTCTGATGGGATATTTAAAAGGTTACCGTCAAGTACCATCTTCCATTTCCCATTTTCGGATAGCTTATTAGTGGGCAAAAGTAGGAATAAGACAGACCAGCATTTGGTGTGTTGTGACGTAAAGGTTAATCATGCACACACATGCCTTTAAGAGTCAAGAGTGAAGGTTAATCTTTACAGTGTATTCAGAAAGGTTCCCTTCACAAAGGTGACATTCTAGAACACCAGACTCCCTCTCGCCCACCTCTTTCATTCATTGTTTTCTAAACACCAGCCCACAAAATGGTTGTATTCTACTGTCTTGAGGAAATTTTAGAAAAGTCATATTCCTTGGCATTATTCTTTGAAGATAGTGATTTAGTAGAGCAGACTTAGGACCTAGGCTCTGCATTTTTAAGAAGCTATTCTGGAGATTCAATAGCCAATACTGCTCAGGCAGAGCAAGTAGCAGCAGATACTGTGTGAAACTGAGAGCTTCATGGGACCTCACCCTGCTCAGCTGGAGCAAAAATTCCCAGCCAAACTTTTGGCAACTCCCTCCTCAGGGGGCTAGACCATTTTCTCTCCTTTCTGTGAAAGCCACAATTAAAGACCTAAGAATAGACTAATGCCACCACTCTTCTAATGAGTATATAACCCATCACCTTGACCTTCTCCTGTGGCAAGGTCTGCTTGCAGGATGCATACTTCTTGAGTAATAAGTGCTTGAGCTCCTAAGCCAATCACCACGCCCTTGACTCCTCAACGGTCTCTTCACCTGGCCCTCTCAGGTTTCCTTGACAGAGCTAGCATCTGTAACTAAGCCGGATGATGATTCCAACCATCTATCGAACATTTAGAATGGGCTAGTATCTTTTCATATATGTTATCTCATTTAATCTGTTCACCAATCTTTGTGCGATTGTTACTATGATTGTACTCATTTTATAAACAAACAAATTCGCCTCATATTTTAATAAAAAGAAGCAGAGCCAAAGTGCTACAAATGCTTGCAGCCTGGAGTAGGTATGTTTGAAGTTACTAAGGAAAAACTAGTCATTGAACTCAAGTCTTGAGGCCCCTCCGCCTCCTTGCCCAGTCACATTGTTTAGGTAACTACATGTATTGCATTAAAACATGGCTTTTATTTATTATATTATAAATGTTTGACTTGGCAGTTCTGGGACTTGAAGGAACCTGTCTTCCTTCCCTGTTGTGAAGTTGACCTATGTCCTCCCAGGCATATAGAAGTACAAGGATCAGGGATCATTTCATAAGGAACCCCCTTGCAGTCTGTACAGAGATGGGATTGCCTTCTGAGTTACGTTTTCCTGATGCCCACAGGAATTTGACCTAATGAATAGATAGATAATTACTGAGGCTGTTGCAAACATTCCAATCCATTTGGTGATCTCTTTATTAAATGAAATAGGCCCTTTTATGCCTTTTCTGAAACTGCCGGTTAATAGAATAATCTCAAAGCTATTAGCATTTAAAGAAGAATTAGATGAAGACATCCCAAATTGTTCTTTCTTCTGGCTTTAGTACTTAGGGGGCCCTTGCTTTAGTTAATTAGCCTGAAATGAATATTAAAATGTCCTGATGTCTATCAAGCACCTCATGGAAGGGAAGCTTTTGTGAAAGTCATTTCACTTGCAGACTTAGGTTGTCTATACCTAAGTACCCAACCAAAAATAATAGTAACTGGAAACATTCTAGAAATTAAACACACACATGCATGCGCACACACACACGCATGCACATGAGAAAACACAAGAAGGGCTCTTACATTTCTTGAAATGCCCTTGGTGCAGCCCCAGACTCACATAGTCAGCTTTATTTCCATGGGAACCAAGAAGAGAACAAAATGTAGCATCTCTTTCCTCTTTTTTTTTCTCTTCCCCCTGAAAGTTTAAGATAACATGTGCCCCCTGCTATCACATTGGAAGTTAATTTTGTGTTCTGGAAACAGAAAGACCTGAGTTCAAATCCTGACACAGACCTATACAGACTATAGAACCTTGGACAAATAATCTCCTTAACCCTAAATTTGCACAACTCTAACATGAATAAAAATCTTTAATGTGTTTCCTATGTCATAGAGTTGTGAAATGTATTGCATGCTACCCAGCACAAAGTAAAATTATTCAACAAATATTAGCTGTTATTGATAATAAAGACTGTGATATACTTAGGACATAGCATCAAAAAATAGTGAGAGGGTGGGCCAAGGTGTCTCAGCAGGCAGAGTTCTCGCTGCCGTACCGGAGACCCGGGTTCAATTCCTGATGCCTGTCCACTCAAAAAAAAAAAGTGAGATTCCAAATTTCTCACCAGTTAAATATCAAAATTTAAAAAGGGGAGAAGAGAAGAAGGTTCATTCCTGAATTAATTTTTCTTACTTTTTTTTTCTTTTCAGGAACAGTGTGACGTGAAAATCTAGTGGGAAAAAAATGAATTTTGGTGACAATATGAACCTAAATTTGAACGCACGTTCTGTCTCTGATTTAGGGTACACTGCTTAAGCTCTTTGAAGTTCAATATCCTTACCTCTAAAATGGAGATAAGTTGTGCTTACCTCTGAGTGCTATTGTGCATTATAACGAGAAACTGTTCATCAAATCCCTCCCATACGAAACATGCTCAGTATTTTATAGTTCTGATTTCTTTTTATTTTTCTGTGATTGCGTATGACTGTTCTTACCAATGATAGAGTTGGGGAGGAGAGATGGGTAAGGGAAGGGCCAACTGTCAGTAGAGGAAGACTGCAGGGAAGGAATCATTGGCAGTATTGAATGTAAAGCTACATTTAACATAATAGTTCTGGTTTCTCTTAATTCCTACATGTCCCTCTGAAATCCTACTAAGATTATAAATCCCCAACTCTTGAGAAACACCAAACTCCTTTTCAAGGAAGAACACACACATGCACATATATATACACACACACACAACTATGAATGCTTTTATGAAGTCGTTCTATTTCTTGTCACTTTGCTTTGATTCCTAGAGCAAAGCTGTATGAATTCTGTTCTGCCTTCTAGCACTGAAAGATCACACACCTGTGAATTTCCTGAAAATGGAAAGATTCCTGAAAATAGAAAGAAATCAGGGGGTAAGGAAGAGATCTAAAAAACATGCGGGCTTCTCTTAAAGTTGTGGAAGCATCTTTTCTAATCACCAATGATAAATCTGGGCTCTGCACCTACAGAACTTGCCTCTTTAAGCCTCCAGCCACTCAAAGCCACATGCGGGTTCTCTAAGGCTTCTTGCCTTGGATTCTGGCCCTTGCCCAGCTTTCTCTATTCTCTACCCACTGCTTAGAGCACCGCAGGATTCTGAGCCCTCCTGCTGGAACTGCCAGGACTGACTGCAGCTCCTCTTTAATTCCCCTCGTCATCTGAGTCATACGTGTCTCCATCACAATACAGCACCTGCACCGGCATTGCCACCGTCACCATGACAACCAGCACAGGCTGGGTGATTAGCAGGCTGTACCCGAGGAGGTCCTGTGATCCTGCCCTGTGGCTGGTGGTGCTGCTGACACGCGGTCCTTCTCATAAGCAGTAACACTGCCTTGTGGCCTTTCACCTCCACTTCTGGGGGGCTGGCAGCTGAATTCCAGAAGCAGCTCAGGTGTTGGGAGGAGAAGTTCCCAGGCTTCAGGGAAGCAGAGGGTGTCTTTCTTTTCTTGTCTGCACTGCCTGAGCTGCAGTCTTTTAAGAGATGAGGTGTTTTCCTTCTGGGCAGGAAGAAAAGAGGAAAAAGAAAATTCAATCTGTTATTTATTGAATTTCCTGTTGCTTAACAAGCCGCTTGTCTCACAAGCCTCCTCCTCTTAACCACCACCACCAAATGAATTGGGCTCAGCAGCAAAGCAGAGTGAAAATGACAAGTGCTGTGGAATAACAGGGATAGACTCGGATCCCAGCTTGCACTTCATTAGCTGTGTGAGCTTTGTCAATTCCTGACCTCTCTGAGCTCTCAACGGGGGTACTGATTACTGAGCAATGAATCTATCACTGATTTATTGTGAGAGTGAAAAAGTAAAGGTGACAAATACAAAATGCCCAACACATACATGACCTAGAGTGGACACTCAATTTTGGCTATTTTTACATACATATTGTCATTGACGGAGCACCACCAATTAGTTAAGATTAAGAATTTGAACCTCTTCTGTTTGGAAATAGTGGGAATTGACAGGAATAATTTTCTTGGGATCCTGAGGCAACCAGTATTTTGTATAGCCTACACAGGAGGTGGCAAGGTGAGCTCTCTAGACCTGTAGTGCCAACATCACCTAAGAACTTAGTTATGCAAAATTCTCTGGCACCCTGAAGACCTACTGAATCAGAACTCTGAGGGTGGGACCCAGCACTGTTTCAACAAGTCCCCATTGAAGAGTGAGGACCCGCTTCTCTAACACAAGTAGAGAATACTTGACACAGAGCTCTCTGAGTGCAAGGACATTGGCATGCATTTTTTTCCCCTCATGTTTCTGGTGCTTAGCAGAATGGCCCACATGATATACATGATCCATAAACAATTGCTGAGTGAGTGGATCTTCTGCTGTCATCTGGGTAGATGCTATTGGCCCAGCACTATTCACTACCCCTTTCTTCCTAACAGAACCTCGATTTGCTTTATCTCACATCGCCTATGCAATGATGTGCCATGGAAGAAAGTTGTTCCGTACCTGAGTTTCCAGGCTGGCTGATCTTGCCATGTGCTCCATTGCTCCCCAAAGGAAGGGAACACAGGTCTTCATGCTGTGTCTATAACCCCTAGCCACGGGGCCTGGACCAAATTATTTAAGACTCCTCAGCCTCAGTTAAATACAATATTTCCATTATTTAAATAGTTTTCATATTCAAAGCATTATAAGTTTTGGTAAAAAAAATTACATCATATTTAATAAGAATATGTCACTAATACTCAATACTCTGTAAACACTGAAGAGTGGATTCTCTGCCTAATTATTATTATTTCAAATAACTTTGGATGGGAGGAATATGGGGCTTTGTACTTTTAAATATCTGCCTATGTCTATGTGGTATGAGAAAGGAGGGCCTTCTATGATCTGATTATTTTCAGCAGAGGAACACTGGGATGTGGTAATGCTAGGGGAAATGATAGACCAGGTTATAGAGTACATTGTCAATAAATCTAAGCTCTTGTGTTTTTTATTAGTATATTGCCAATAACATTTCTGAAAAACTTATATCTTTCTTATTGTCCTGCAGCTGGCTCTCTATACCCTGCAGAAAAGACATTGATTTTTTTTCTGGGGAGGGTGGGTGCAGCCTAGAACTCAACTCTTAGCTTCTAAAATGAGTTTCACAGGGAGACGTGAATATGAAAGCAAGTGTTTTTAATGTGAATAAAACAAAAACAAAAGCTGGCATTGGTGAGAGAGAAGAGGGTTTTCCAGAAACTTCCATAGTTGGGTTTACATGTCAAGCCAAAAAGAGAAGCACCTAAATATGTTATAATGAGCAGGCACTTCAGAAGGAAGAGCTAGGAGGATGAAGAGAGAGGCGGAAAGAACAGAACTTATAGAGAAGAGAGAAAGAGAGAAATAAAGAAGGAGGTTTAGAAAGAAGAGAGAGAGTGAAAGAAAATGACATAGAGAGCAAGGAGAGAGAGGAGAGAGAAAAGAAAGAGAGAGGGAAAGTGGTTGCGAACTCTGAAAATCCTTTTTGTTTGTTTTTTTTGTGGACCCAAATTAGAAGACTCAGAAACACCAGGCAAATAGCACCATGAAAAAATAGAATGGTGATGTCTAAGAGTGGTTCTTAAGTGGATGGATTTGAGATCAGTCTCATATTGTCCCACACATTCCTGCTAAATTTTCTTGTTACTTCTGGGGATAGAGAAGTGCTTGGAGCATGAAAGGAGTTTGGACAGGGACACAGAGAATAGGAACCTGAGGTCTGAAACAGTGGCTGAAACCACCATCCCCTCCTCCTCCTTCTCTTTACTGCCCCCTTCCTCCTCCTCCTCTTCTTCATCTGACAGCATCATGCCCATAAGACTAAGCAAAACTTGCCACAACTCAGTAGATAATGGTGCAGATTATGCTTGTTGACCAGCAGGCTAATTATGCCCAAGGTTGAAAACTGGGTAAGGACACACCCAAGAAAAGGAAAGCTACACAAGTCACCCCAAATTAAGGTCATTCAGAACTAGAGATTGTCTTCCCAAAACAATGTGAAAACTTCTTGGGAGCATAGGTCTCCTTCTTTCTGTCTGCCCTAGGTCTACTTTAATGGGACCATGGAAGGTAAGAGAGATCAAGAGTTCTGGGCGGGGTTTAGACGGTGGTTTAAATTTACATGGGGTAGCAGTGTACCCCCCTCTGAAAATGTGGTCTTCATACAAAGTTTTGAAAGAGATGGGACACCATGCTATATTTCTTGCTCTTCTTGGAACAGATCAGGGTTTGTCTCAAACCCTTTTCACTGATTGTGCTTTCAGCTTGAATAGTCTTCCCCAAACACCTGCATGGCTAGGTCTCCCATCTCGTTCAAACGCCATGTTTTCAAAGAGACCTACCCTGCCCACCCTATGTAAAATTAAACAATCCACCCACCCCAACCTGGAACTCTTGATATCTCTTACCTACCTTCTTTATTTTTTCCTATAAAGCTTATCAACTTCTAACTTCAGTTATTATGTCCATATGATCAAATCAAAAGTGTCACACTTCAGTAGATACCTGTTCAGGATGCCCATTGACTAGTGTGTCAGTTTGAAACTGTTGTGTATCCCAGAAAAGCCATGTTCTTTAACCCTCATTAAATGTTGTCATTTGTAGAAGATGTCATTTGTTGAAGCTGGGAGAGAAACCTAGCAGATGTCACCATGTGCCCTCCCAGTTGAGAGAGAAACCCCAAACACCATCAGCCCTTTCTTGAGTCAAGGTATTTTTCCCGATGGTATTGGGTGGGAACTTTTTTATTAAGTGTCCATAGAGATGTTATCCACCGAATTGTGGGTAGAAATTCTTGATTAAGTGGTTTCCATGGAAATGTGTGTCAACCCATCCAAGATGGGGCTGCTTACTGAAGCCCTTTAAGAGAGAACCATTTTGGAAAAAGCACATATCCAGAGCTACCTTTGGAGATGTAGAAAAAAAATGACCCCGGAGATGTCGTTTGTAGAAGCCAGGAAAGAAACCTAGCAGATGTCACCATGTGCCCTCCCAGTTGAGAGAGAAACCCCAAACACCATCAGCCCTTTCTTGAGTCAAGGTATTTTTCCCGATGGTATTGGGTGGGAACTTTTTTATTAAGTGTCCATAGAGATGTTATCCACCGAATTGTGGGTAGAAATTCTTGATTAAGTGGTTTCCATGGAAATGTGTGTCAACCCATCCAAGATGGGGCTGCTTACTGAAGCCCTTTAAGAGAGAACCATTTTGGAAAAAGCACATATCCAGAGCTACCTTTGGAGATGTAGAAAAAAAATGACCCCGGAGATGTCGTTTGTAGAAGCCAGGAAAGAAACCTAGCAGATGTCACCATGTGCCCTCCCAGTTGAGAGAGAAACCCCAAACACCATCAGCCCTTTCTTGAGTCAAGGTATTTTTCCCGATGGTATTGGGTGGGAACTTTTTTATTAAGTGTCCATAGAGATGTTATCCACCGAATTGTGGGTAGAAATTCTTGATTAAGTGGTTTCCATGGAAATGTGTGTCAACCCATCCAAGATGGGGCTGCTTACTGAAGCCCTTTAAGAGAGAACCATTTTGGAAAAAGCACATATCCAGAGCTACCTTTGGAGATGTAGAAAAAAAATGACCCCGGAGATGTCGTTTGTAGAAGCCAGGAAAGAAACCTAGCAGATGTCACCATGTGCCTTCCCAGCTGAGAGAGAAAACCCAAACACCATCTGCCCTTTCTTGAGTCAAGGTATTTTTCCATGGATGCCTTAGTTTGGACATTTTTACAGGCTTAGAAATGTAAACTTGCAACTTAATAAATTCCCTTTTTAAAGGCCATTTGATTTATGGTATATTACATTCTGACAGCTTTAGCAAACTAAAAACACCAGGCAGGCAACTATTCTTGAGGCCAGCAGCTGAACAGGAACAGAGACCTACATCCAGGGAGAAAAAACTCCAAAAATCACCTCAAATGAAGGCCATATCATTTATGTATTTTTACGTTATGTTATGTTATGTTATGTTTTAAGTTAAGTTATGTTATGTTATGTTATGTTATGTTATGTTATGTTATGCTATGCTATGCTATGCTATGTTATGTTATGTTATGTTATGTTGTTATGTTATGTTCTATCTCCTAAAATGGTAGCTTCACAAAGGCAGGAATTATTTTTGTTTAAAAAGGTTTTCTATGTATAAGAATACTATCTAGCACACAGTAGATGATACATATGTGCTAAATGAACAAATGTTTGAAATTATGAAAGATAAGATAATCACTCAATGACTCCCCTCTTTTAGGCATCTTTTGAAATAGAGGAAGTAATTATTTCTTAGTAGACTGTGCATACTTCAAAAAGTTAATTCTTCACTGAAGATACCTAACCTGTTCAGTGGATATTTTGACCCACTCTCCCTGAAGAAAAATGAAATTCCCATTTGTGAGGAAAAAAGTTCTCTAGTTACCAGCCATGGCACTTGGCTTGAAGAAATTCTGGTTGTGAGTTCACATTCATGGCTCAAAGATGTTGTAAACTCCTATTGGGATTGGGAGAGGGGGATGAGATTTACCCATAAAATTCATTTAATAAAGAAATTTCCCAATGGACTGCTCACTGGAAACTACAAAGTCTCCTAGACTACATTTAATTGTAATGCATACAATATGCTTCTTAATTGGCCGTGTCACTTTGCTGCCAAGGCACATCGTGAACGGTAAGTGATAAATTTCACTGATTTCTTTCAGTCTCATCCCAGGCTCCAGTATAGATTATCTTCCATCCAACACTGATTCATAGGGCTGAGGGGCAATGCTAGAACGTTCAAAAGAAACTACAGTGGCTCTTCTTCTCACAGGAAGTCTTTCTGAGATGAGAACACCAAGGACCTTAAGTTCTTGGGATGCTTTTGTTGCTAAAGAAACTGAATCCCTTTCAAGTGTAGTCATATTGAAAAGAGGAACAATGTTGGGGAGCCATTGTTATGCTCTCCTAGAGCAAATGTGTGCAGCTTTCAAGTTAAAGCTCTGTATTTGAAAATCTAAAGCTGTGTCTATGGATCTTTCTATTAGAAATCCTCTGTAATAGGTGTATCAGTGGGGTCCTTTGGAACGTAAGCTCATTGTGCCCACATGAAATAGGCCAGACCCCACTGGGCAGAAAAGAAGAGTAAACTGCTCATTCATTCGGTAGGGCTGGGTGGGGTGTGGGGAGAGCTGACTTTCCCAGGAACCTAAGCCAAGATGCATATATAGAGATAAAAGACAGGTGAGGGAGAGAAAATATCAGATATTCAGATATTTGAGTTCTTCTAGAAAAATAAATATACTTCATGTAATTTTCAGTCTTCCTTTGAATTTATAAATGGATTGAATTTAAGTATAAAAGCATTTCAGTTGCAGTAACCCAGTGCGCTCCAAAGGTCAAAGGACCTGAAAGAAAATGGGAAAAAATTCAACAAGAATGTATTGTTTTGACAAGATCCTAAATGACAGTTTGCTCAGATATTTGCCCGACAGATGTTTTTGTGGGTTGTTGATTTGTTTTTCATTTTTTATTCAAACATTCTAGATTAATAAGACTTAATTGGATAATATTTTGGTGACCTAAAATTGGCTGCTGCCAAAATGTGAAAAAAATAGCTATTGTTCCTTGAATAATTTTATTAATCAGAAACTACTACATGTAAAGACCTATTTCACTGAATCCTTTCACAACTATTTCACAGAAGAGGAAACAAACAGAAAATGCAAATTACTTTTCAGGGGCTCAGTTTCCAAGGGAAGAGGCAGTGCAAACTCAACTGTTCTTCTAACTTCTAATCCTGTGCATGTGTGTTCTTTCCAATGAGAAAATAATTTTATTTTCTGCCATTGGAATCTGATTCCATCTATTTTTCCTATTTTAACAGGGAAAATAACATAATATTAAATATCAAAAAGATATCTCTGATTCTCACATGCCAACATTTTAAAATAAGACTACATTTTTACATGTAAATGTAGGCAAATACATTTTTGCATAGTTGTTAGTTGTATGAACATAGAATTCTATGCTCTGTGCTTTTCATTTCTTGCCATGCAAATTTTACATAATGTCACAAAATTTATGTTTTTAAGGAGATTGTAGGTTTATGGAAAAATCATGCAGAAAATACCAGAATTCCTAAATATGCCCTCATACACATAGTTTTCCATACAATTAACACCTTGCATTAGTGTGGTAAGTTCGTTAAAATTAACTAAAGAATATAGTAATTGTATGCTCAACTATAGCTAAGAGTTTTTTTTTAAATTAGAGTTTAAAAATTTTTTTTATTCTAGCAACATATATACAACCTAAAATTTCCTTTTTTAACCACTTTCAAATATATAATACAGTGGTTTTGATTACAGTCACAATGTTGTGCTACCATTATCAACATCCATTACCAAAACTTTTTTCACCCCAACCAGTAACTCTGTACCAATTAAGCATTAAATTTCCATTCCCTGCCTGCCCCCCACCCCCAGACTGTGGCAATCTGTATTCTAGTTGCTGACTGTGTGAATTTTAGTTATTCTACTTATTTCATATCAGTGAGATCATACAGTATTTGTCCTTTTGTGTCTGGCTTATTTCACGCAACATGATGTCTTGAAAGTTCATCCATGTTGTTGCCTGTGTCAGCAGCACTTTGTTCCTTTTGTAGTTGAATAATGTTCCATTGAATGTATTTACCATATTTTATTTATTCATTCATTTGTTGATGGACACCTGGATTGCTTGTTGCAAAATTTTTTAAAAGATTTTTAATGTCTGTATAACTTTCCAATTAATTGGCACACCATAATTTCCTTAGCATTTCCCTCATGTTGGACATTTTAATTATTTATCATTTTTAGATATAACAGCTTATGTTGGAACCTATATCTTAATTGAGGGGAAAAAAGAAGCCTAAATGAATGGTTTCTGCAGGACAATTTCTGAAGAATGGAATTGCCAAGGTATGTTGATTTCTTTTGTTATGCATTGCTATATTGCTTTTCAAAATGATAGCCCCAAGTTGTAATTGTACCAAAAATTGTTTTTATTCGTAAATTTAACCACATCACTGCTATTGATAATTGTGATTTATTTTTAAATTTTATCTGTGTAATAGCAATGAAATGTTACCTCATTGTATTAATTTGCATTTATTTGATGTTTGTATTCATTTAGAATTTTCATTTTCTCTTTTTATCATGCAAATCTGTGTCATCACTTAAATATATTATTTTATCATTTCTACTGTTCACAAAGAACACATACATATATCTAAAACTGTCTAAATATACATATGAGTTTATATGCAAATGCATGTATATTTATAAGTATGCATATGTATTTCTTTTTCATATTAGATAAAGACCATTGTAGGTCACATAAAAGAGCAAATGATTCTTTTCTCTGAAGGTATACCAAAAATTCTATTATCTTTGCTATATACCACTGGGAACTTATAGTGAGTTTTCATTAAAATGAGATTACCCATATTACCTTCTCTTAACTCTTAAGCTTCTATTAACACAAAGAAATAGTCACCCCACACTAATTGAGGCATTGTGGTTAGAATGCTGTTGTTTGCAGTCTGTTGACCCACTGCATATGAAGGACACAATCCAGGAATGCAAATAATCGATGCGAGGCTTTGTGCCCTGGAAGTGTCTGCATCGGGGCCATGTGTTGGCCCTAAGAGGGTTGCTAAGAAGTCCAAGATCTTAGGTATGACCTGAAGTCCTGAGTGGTGTCCACAGAGTTGCCACCTAGAAACCCACTATTTACTTATAGGCATTAAAAAAAAAAACAGTTTTATTCACATACCATAAAATCCACCCTAAGTGAACAATCAACAGCTCTTGGTTTGATCACATAGTTATGCATTCACCACCACTGTCAATATGACAAAATTCCCATATCTTCTGAAAAAAAATTCCATACCTCTTATATCCCCCTATTATTGATATTTACCCTTGGTATAGTACCTTTGTTACAATAATGAAAGAATATTACAATGTTACTGTTAACTATAGACTTTAATTTGCATTTGTGCATCACAACTTCACTCCTTCGAGCAGCTGAACAGTATACCTTCATATGTATACAACACAGACCACCCCTCTACTCATCAGCCGATGGGCTCTTGGGCCACCTCTATCCATTGGAAGACATGAATTATCCTGCCATTAACACCAGTGTGCATTTCTGTTCATGTAAACTGCTTTCAGTTCTGCTGAGTATACACCTAGTAATAGGATTGCTGGATCGTACGGTGATTTTATACATAGCTTCTTAAGGAACTGCCACACTACCCTCCAGAGCAGATAAACAATTCTACCTCCACACCAACAGTGAATAAGTATACCACTTTCTCCACATTTTCCCCAGAACTGTAGTTTTCTGTTTTTTTAAAACAGTTTTTCACACACCATACAATCCATCCTAAGTGTACAATCAATGGCTTCTGGTATAATCATGTAGTTATGCATTCACCACCACAATCTATATGAGAACACTCCATTTCTTTCAAAAAGAAAGAAAAAAACTCTCATATTCCTCTTGTATGTTCCCCTATTATTGACATTTAACTTTGGTATAGTGCCTTTGTTACAATTAATGAATATTGCAATGCTACTGTTAACTATAGAACTTAATTTGCATTAAGCATATTTTCCCATACACGATCCATTTAGGTACCTTGTAATAGTGACACATTTGTTTTTATTCATGTAAAAACTTTCTTATATTTGTACAATAACCATCATTATTGTCTACTTTAAGTCAAGCTAAGGAATTCAGTCTCAGTTTTTAATCCTCAGGTTTTCATTCTGGTAATCTCCTTGTCCCTAGCCTTCCTCTTTCAGCCATGCTCACACTCAGCTTTGTTCATTATACTGAGAGTATTGTGCTACCATCACATATTATTATGCTATCCATTCTGAATCTTTACAATCAATCTTATTAAGTGTTCTGTACTCCCAAAATATTGATTGTTGGAAATGTACTCTCCTTCCATCTCCTGATAATCTGTGCTCTCAAATTTAACTCTCAGAGTTTGCTCATTATAGTTACTTCATATTAGTGAAGCCACACAGTATTTTCCCTTTTGTTTCTGGCTTATTTCACTCAACCTAATGTGCTCAAGGTTCATCCATGTTATTGCATGCATCATGACTTCATTCCAGCCTATAGCTATATAATATTCCATTATATATATATATATATACCACAGTTTCATTATCCACTTGTCAGTTGATAGATATTTGGGTTGTTTTCATTTATTGGCAATTGTGAATACTGCCACTATAAACATCTGTGTGAAAAATGTCTATTCTTGTCCCTCTTTCAGTTCTTCTGAGTATATACCTATTAATGGGCTTCTTGTATTATAGGGAAATTCTATACTTAGCTTCCTGAGGAAGTGCCAAGCTGCCTTTCAGAGTGGCTGTACCATTCCACATTCCCACCAACAATGGATAACTTTACCTACTTCTCCACATCCTCTGTGGCACTTGTAGTTTTCTGTTTTTGTTTTGTTTTATTTCATTTTGATAATGGCTCTTCTAGTAGATTTGAGATGATATTTCATTGTGGTTTTGATTTACATTTTCCTAAGAGCTAATGAAGTTGAGTATCTTTTCATATGCTTTTGAGCGTTTGTATTTCCTCTTTGGAAAAAGACATGTCTGTCCATGTCTTTTGCTCATTTTTAATTGGGTTCTTTGTCTCTTTGTTGTTGAGTTGTAGGATCTCTTTATACATTCTGATATTAAACCCTTATTGGATATGTGGTTTCTGAATATTTTCTCCTATTTGGTAAATTACCTTTTTACTTTCTTTGACAAACAAAAGTATTCAACTTTGAAGAGACCCCATTTATCTGTTTCTTCTTTCATTACTTGTGCTTTGGATGTAAGGTCTAGAAAACTACCCCGTACCACAAGATCTTTAAGATGTTTCCCTACATTTTCTTCTAAGAATTTTCTGGTCTTAGCTCTAATGTCTAGATCTTTGATCCATTTTGAATTAATTTCTTTTTTTTTTTTGGGGGGTGCATGGTCCGGGAATTGAACCTGGATCTCCCACATGGAAGGCGAGCATTCTACCACTGAACCACTTGTGCATTTTGAGTTAATTTTCGTATAAAGTGTGGAATAGGGACTCTCTTTCATTCTTTTGGATATGAATATCCAGTTCTCCCAACAGCATTTATTGAAGAGGCTGTACTGTCCCATTGTGTGGACATGGCCACCCTGTCAAAAATCAATTCTCTGTAAATGAGGGTCTATTTCTGAATATTCAATTCAATTCCTTTGGTCAGTATAGCTATCTTTATGCCTGCACTGTGTTGTTTTTACCACTATAGCTTTGTGACATGCTTTAAAGTCAAGTAGGGTGAGATCTCCTACTTCATTTTTCTTTCTCAAGGTATTTTTAGCTATTCAGGACACCCAGCCCTTCCAAATAAATTTGGTTATTGGTTTTTCTATTTCTGCCAAGTAAGTTGTTAGAATTTTGGTTGGTATTGTATTAAATCTATAAAGCATTTTAGGTAGGATTGACAACTACATTCAGAACACAATATGTCCTTCCATTTATTTAGGTCTTCCTTGATTTATTTTAGCAATGTTTCACATTCTTTTAGCAATGTTTTTGAATATAGGTCCTTTACGTCCTTGGTTAAATTTATTTCTAGATATTTGATTATTTTGGTTTCTATTGTAAATGGAATTTTTTTCTTGATTTTCTCCTCAGATTATTTATTACTAGTATACCGAAACACTGCTGATTTTTGTGGGTGAGTCTTGTAAACTGCCACTGTTGAATTTGTTTATTAGCTCTGGCAGCTTTATTGTAGATTTTTTCAGAACTTTCTACGTATAGGATCATGTAATCTGCAAACAGTGAAAGTTTTACTTCTTCCATTCTAGTCTGGATGCCTCCTACTTCTTTTTCTTGAATAGGTATTTTTTTAATCTTATAAATTTTCCCTGAAACTTTGGTCCAAGAAACGATGTAAAACTAGAGAATCTTACTCTTGAAATAAAAACAACAGTTCATCTATTTGATTGAAGAGTATCAGTCACAGAAGCAAGTTGAGATGAGTCTAGGAAGGACAAAATTCAGTTTTATATATTGCTTGGTAAGCACAACTACTTGCTAGGCAGTATTTTGGTTGATTTTGACCAGCAAATAAAGAAGAAAAGCCCATAACATTTGGGGGAAATAATGGGACTATCTGTTTCTCATATTATCCTTCATGGTAAAAACGTCTTTAGCATTAATCAAGAGCAGTACATGACATTAGGCATCCCTTGAAAGCCAAAGGGTCATAGAATTGTCATTCATTCATCTTTAAAAATAAGTTCATTTATTTTATTATTCATCTGCTAATAGGATGGGAGGAACTAGATGGCGCAACGGAAAATTTGAACTTCAATCTTATAAGCTCTAAGCTCTTTGTCACTTATTTAATCAGTGTTCTTTGTCTAGATACATAATATACCTGAAACTAGGTTTCTTATCTATGACTCGAGGGTCTGGACTAGATCACCAGGCTTCCTTCCATCTTCCACGTTCTGTGACTCTTAACATATGCATCAAGCATTTACTTCTGGCCTAATGACCTCTAGTTCATGAGGAAAATGTAAAAGAAAATGTAAAAGAGGAAATGTACATTTCCTCACTGAGCTGGAAATTGAAGCCTGCTTAAACACATGACCTCTCCCCTCCCTGCCCCTGCGTAAAACAGGTATGTTAACAACCCAGGCACCAAATGCTCTGATGGTATCTAGATGGGTGGAGAATATGCTGTGTGTGGAGATTGAAGACAAATTTTGATGGGCTTGAGGCCATGCAAAACTTCATTCCAGGCTCTACTTCACTTCCTTTAAGGAAGTGGTTTGATTTGTAGTTTAGGTTGTGTTCTAGTTTGCTAGCTGCCAGAATGCAATATACCAGAAACTGAATGGCTTTTAAGAAGGGGAATTTAATAAGTTGCTAGTTTACAGTTCTAAGGCTGAGAAAATGTCCCTATTAAAACAAGTCTATAGAAATGTCTAATCTAAGGCATCCATCCAGGGAATGATACCTTGGTTCAAGAAGGCCGATGAAGTTCAGGGTTTCTCTCTCAAGTGAGAAGGTACATGGCAAACACAGTCAGGGCTTCTCTCTCAGCTGGAAGGGCACATGGCAAACACAGCATCATCTACTAGCTTTCTCTCCTGGCTTCCAGTTTCATGAAGCTCCCCGGGAGGCCTTTTCATTCTTCATTTCTGAAGGCTGGTGGACTCTGCTTCTCATGACTATGTCGTTCTGCTTTGCTACCTCTGAATTTCTTTCATTCTCCAAAATGTTCCCTCTTTTATAGGACTCCAGAAACTTATCAAGACCCACCCAAATGGGTGGAGACATGTCATCATCTAATCCCATTTAACAACTACTCTTGATTTAATCACATCTCCAGTGAGATGATCTGATTACAGTTTCAGTATTGAATAGGGATTATTCTGCCCTTATGAAATGGGATTTAGATTAAAGCATGGCTTTTCTAGGGGACACACATCCTTTCAAACCAGCACAGTATGCTTATCTGTAAAGCAGGAAAAGTAACAATTAACTTGATGGGTTTGTTATTCTAAGAATTTGAGATGGTGTGCACAAAGAACTCAATGGTTTCCTGATACGTGATAGACACTCAATAAATGGTAGGTGAGATATGAAGAAGGAAGAAAATGAAAGAGGAGAAACATGGGTAACAGGAACAGTGAGTTAGAGTTGGAAACTGGAGAATATCTTTTCTTGCACATTTGGTTAATGGAGGAATTGTTAAAACGTGTCATATTTGCATATCAATTTCATCATGAAGCTTAACTTCTAGTGGAACAACAGCAGAAAGGGAGTGAAGATACATAATTACTGTGATGAGTGCTTTTTTAATTCCAGTGTACCTTGAGAACTTATAGCAGTGGGACTTGGTTTAACCTAATGTGTTAAAAGGTGATTCCCTATGAAAGTGACCTCTGTGCTGAAATGTGAACTAAGAGGAGCTGATTAGTCAAAGAGAACATCTCATGTAAAAAAAAAAAAAAAAAAAAAAAACTTGAGAAGGGAAGGAGGATGGTTCATCTAATCAACTGAAAGGATAATATAGCTGGAGCAAATATCAGACTCCAGGGGTAGAGAGGAGGGTATGGCCTCATCATGCAAAGTCTTGTAGACGATGGTAAGGATTTTGGATTTTACCTTCAAATTGATGGAAGCTAATTGGGTTTTAGGCATAGGAGAGGGATGCTATTGCAGTGTAATTCCAATTAAGATATCTGGTTAGATAATGAAAAATGACTAAGTTTTTTGTAGAAGTATCTAATAACTTTGTACGTCAAACAATACATGCTTTGAAATGATTGTTTCTGTTATTCATGTACAATGCTATGTTCAAAATTAACTACATCTATAAACAAGCTTTTCTTAAGGTACTGGGTTTTTTGTTTGTTTCGTGAATTTAATTCTAATGAAAACCTTCCAATCAGTGAATTTTTTTCAAGGATCTGCTTGTGGTCACGCTGAATTTTGTTGTTACAGTACGTAGAGAAAAGCCCCCTAGTGATATTCATGACCTTATATCCCTGCAACCTAGGAACATGTTAATTTCCATGGAAAATGGGACTTTGCAGATGGGATTAAGGTTAAGGACCTTGAGAAGAGGAGATTATTATGGATTTTGCAGATGGGCCCAATCTAATCATATGTCCTTAAATATGGATATCCTTAAATAAAGACTTCTTTTAGAATCTGTAGAAAAGCATCAGACTTGAATGGTAATAGCCCCCTGAGAGGGTGGGACTAGGACTTTCTCAAGCCCTAAGGATAAAATGTCTTTCTGTAGATGACTCTGGGACTTAAAAATCTAATGAATGTGGAAGAGTGGGTCAGGGAGATAATATTTGAGAGGGACTGCACCTGTAATTGCTGGCTGTGAAGATGGAAGAAGGGGACCACAAGCTAAGAAATGTAGAGGACTTCAGAAGCTGAAATGGCCCTTAGTTTATAGTCAACAAGAAAACCAGCATCTCAACCTAAAACCACAAGGAAATTAATTCCTCCAACAACCCGAACGAATAGGAAGTATATTCTTCCTTAGAGTCATCTGAAAGGAATGACTCTACTGAACCGTTATTTTAGTTCTGTAAGCTCTGTACCAGATTTCTGGTCTACGGAACTTTAAGAATAAAAATTTGAGTTATTGAAACAGCTTCATTTGTGGCAATTTGTAATGACACCAATTGAAAATTAATTCAGTGGTCATATTGTTGGTAAACTCAGTTCTGTCTCCTGGCCTACAGAACCTAGCATTAGACTTTGGGAAACATAAGTGCTCAGATAATGTGTGTTGAATAACAGTATACATACGAGAAAAAACTCTATTTTGTGTGCTCAGGGAATTGTGTGTTGACTGGTTTGGTTAATATGTGTTATGGTTTCTTTGAAAGGAAATTAGGCATCAAAGGACCCAAACAGTTCCAGAAAACTGCAGGGCAAACTTCATTAGATTTTAAAGTCCCAGAGTCATCTACAGAAAGAAATTTCATCCTTGGGGCTTGAGAGAGTTGTAGTCCTACCCTCTCAGGGGGGCTATTACCATTCAAGCCTGATGCTTTTTTACAGATTCTAAAGAAATCTAATGTTCTCAATAAATTCCCTTCTGCTTAAACTAGCTAGACTGCATTCTCTTGTATGCAATTATAAACCCAACTGATATAGTATTTTTCTACTTTTTACCTGAAAATGTATATATAGGGTGTAAACACAGAATTGATAGACATTTCTAAAAGTAGTTATTCTTACATTGAATCATTCATAATTTTGATTGTCAGTAGCATATTCCATGCAGATCAAAAATTGAATGGCAACCTGTGTTCAAATCATAGATTAAATTATTTTATTTCTGGACGTTCTTAGCATTCCCTGCCTTTATAGTGCCTCCAATTTGGAAGCTCAGAGTTTCCAACTGGATTTCATATTTCAATTTTGAACCTTTGTTTCTACCACCACGATTGGGGTTTGCTATGGAAAATTCTACAACTTCCATGGGTTAAAACGTTAAGGACTTCCCGGTGCCTGCCCATGTAAAAAACAAACAAACAAACAAACAAAAAACATTAAGGACAAAGATGGCACCATTTAAAGGGTTTAATCTTGAAACAAGTATTGTTTGTCAAATGTATTCTTTTCTTTAGTAACTATTTGGTTATGTTTTATCCTTTCAACAAACAGATTATGGACCAGCAGTATGCATTACTGAGCTAAGGATAGAGCAGTGAATAAAAAAAAAAATCTTCTCTACTCTTAAGAGACTTTTCTTCTTCAAATCACTACAAAAATCATTGGGCTCTAATCATCAAAGTCTTGCATCTCTCATGACAGACTCTAAAATGTATATTTATATTGCCCTTCATATTTTTATTCTTGCATTCCTTTTTTATCTTCATGACAATTCTTTATGAAAGTAGAGGCAATAGAAGATAAATATCAAGGACTTGAGTTTGCAGTCAAACTGGAGTTCAAATCCTTGCTCTGTTCTTTAATAGCACTTGTTTTCCTAAATACTTAACACAAGTCATTTTAAACTCAGAAATACCTCTATGAGAAAAGTTTTGTTATTTTCATTTCTAACAGAGTAAATTGAAGCTCAGAGAGATGAAGACATTTGCCCAAGGTCACACACCTAGTTATCTAATATAGGACAATGCTACTTACCTAAGGACAGCAACTTTTCTTCTATAATAATCAGAAATGTTTGGCATCTTTCTTGACTCTGAAATTCTACAAACCTCTTGAGGTGAGCCAATCTCTAGGCCTCTAAACACTCTGCCTTATTAAAACCCACAGTCTTCTGTTGAAAAAGTTGCCCAGCCAGGGAAAACATTTTCTCTTGTTTCTTAATGGAAAATCAAGCCTGCTGATTAAAACAGAGTAATAGTTTCAAAAGCTTCCTCTTGACAGAGCATTTGCTTTCTCATTTCCTAATGAATTGCTCCCCAAAGAAACTCATTAAATTTCAAGGCACAAGGCTCCTAGGACACTTTCTTTCTTCCCCACTCGCACCATTCACTTTCTAAAGTGTTTCTCCTTTAGAACCAGAAGCTGGCCACATTCATTGAGTGGTTCCTTTGAATCATTTGCTTACCAATAACTCTGTGTGCTATGTTATGATCAAAAGATGGCTTTGCCCTCAGATAAGCAAGAAATGGGTCTCTTACTTATAGATAAGACATATTTTGCTGATGAGATGAACAGATAAAATTTGAACACTGTTATATTATTGTTATTATTACTAATAGTATCATAATTACAGTATGGATAGAGTTCTTGGCTCATTAGTGTACAAACATAAAGCATTTCTATTCTTTCTAATAAGTGCCCAACAATGTTTGATTGATTCCCCTCTTTCCCAGAGGGTAGCAAGTGCCTTTCAGGATAGCTCTCATTTCATAGCATCTTAGTTTCTTTAGGTTATGAAAACAATTTCATTTTAGTTCTTAAGGTTAAAATCTTTTAATTTCAAATCTTCAAACTCCTATTTGTTTGAAAGCTCTTCTTTTCCTCCCCTACTCTGCAGCAGCCTCAGCATATTGCATGTATCTATACAACAATACTAAGCTCTTGGAGACAGGATATGATGGTATGCTCTCCCTTACACATTCCTCTTTCAATGTGTTAACTCCTTGACTGTTGGATGACAGGGAAGGAAGGAGAAAACATGTTGAAGCTTGATTTTTTTCTTGGTGTTGTTGGAACTGCTTGTAATTGTTGTCTGATAGTGGTCTGAAAAAGCGTCATACTTTGGGAGGCTCAAATTCAAGCAGCTCCACTAGATATTGAGACCCTTGTGAGGCCCAACCCTTGACCCCGCTGGTGTTATGCCATCTTCTTTTGCTGTGTGTATCTCCTTGCCCTACATTCCAGGAGCCCTCTGAAAGCCTCATTGTCCACTTCTTCCAAGAATTCTCCAAATTTGTCAAGTGAATGCCTTGGCTTTGGGAAGCATAACTAGTCACATGATCTCATCCTCCCCCTCAATTGCAATGTGAGGAGAAAAGGTAGAATTTCTGAATTTCTTCATGAATATGGTCTGACTTTTGGTATTTTTATTTGTTTTGCCAACAGGGTTATAGCTCAAGAATTTCCTATATTTTCAATTTGGCTGTCTTCTGTGCAGTTTCTTTTATGGGTAGGATTGGGTTGAGGTACCTTATCTCTCTTTTGTTTCTATAATTTCCTTAATTCTCCCCTCTTTCCTCCTTATTCAATTTCACCATTTCATTCTAAAGTGATAACACCCATCCTAAATGGGTTGTTACTTCCTGCCAAGCACTTTTCTTTTAGCCTTTGTTTTGAACCATAAAGTTCAATATTTTGGCATGTAATGTTGGACTTTCACTTTCTCAGGTGATTTTTCTAAGTCTTCCACATTCTTCTCTTTTCATGAAGTCTCTTAAACATCTCCACATCTACAGACTTACACTAATGGGTGTGAGCCCTGTTGGGATTTTTAAATATACTCACAGGTAGCTTAAAATTGGCGCTGTTCTCTGTCTCTTAGTAGTGGTGATGGCATGTTTTTTTTTTTTTTTGTCGATATTCAATCTCATAAGGAGAGAGTGGGAGTTTAAAATCAGCCAGTAGCCACTGTCATCAGAACATAACTTTGATTTAAAAGCAGGAATCCCAAGACATCAGACACAATATGGACCAGGTGCAGCTTAATAAGAAAGTAACGTTGTGATCTTTCAAAAACTGAGAATGGGAGTCCTGTATTTCAATACAAGATGTGAAAAAGTGAAACATCTGAACAGAAGATAAGATATATGAATAGATGAATGTATGTGTAGAAGCAAATATATGGATAAATGGAGAGACAGAGAGATTGTGAGGATGTTTATCAGAGGCATAAGAATTTTTTGAGACTTCTTCCTGCTTTGTGGAGGATTAGTTATTCCTAGCCATTGACTAAACAGAAGGTGATTAAAAAGACAGGAACTTCCCAAAAGAGAGGGCATAATTCTTGGTTCTCTTCTGTAAACTTGATCCAATGAAGCCAAATTGGATTGGCAATTATTGCCAACTAGAAGGTGAAAAAAAGTGAGCAGAACATTGAAGAAAGATGCTATTTTATTGGGAAAATAAAGCTTTTTGAGTCATTCATTCTTCCACATAGTTGCGTAGTGGCATGTAGTAAGAAGGTAGAGAGAGGCATTAGATCTGGAGGAGAGCCATAACTTGTCCAAAAGTTGCTGAGTCTCCAAATTGGCACTAAATTTCCCAATTCCCTGGCCTGGTATTGCCAATTAGTTGAGAAAAACACATGAGAAAGATGGTATAGCTAAGGCCAAAGGCATCTAGGGCTAAGCCTACTTTCCCACTATCTGGAATAATGTAGGAGTTTTCCAGGGATTGAAAGGACACTATGGAAGGCAGCAGAGCTTGATACCCCTTGAAAGTCCTTTAAATGAGCAGCCATACCAGAGTAAGGGAAACTTAGCAGAAACATGGGGAGGATCACTCCCTAAAGGATATGAAAAAAAAAGAATCATTCCTTCACAGCATCACCTATTATGGAGAAGTAAGCATCCATGAAACCCCTTCTTTTGGATTGCTAAAACTGCTGGAATGCAATATACCAGAAATAGATTGGCTTTTATAAAGGGGACTTATTAGATTACAACTTTACAGTTTTAAGGCCATGAAATTGTCCAAATTAAGGCATCAAGAATGGTTGATTGCACCTAGGCTCCTCTGTCACAGGAGAAAGCACATAGTGACCTCTGCTAGCTCTCTCTCTTGGCATCTGGTTTCAAACAGTTCCCTCAGCTTCTGTTACCAGTGGCTTTCTCTTTAAGCATCTGTGGATCTCCCCACTTTTCTTCTCCAGGGCAAACTCTGGATTTCACCTCTTAACTTAGTATCTCCAAATGTCTGTGTCTTGGTTTCATCTCTGTTTTCTGTATTGGTTCTCCACTCTCTCTGTGTTTTTGTCTTTTATTCTCTTCAAACAGAGCTCCAATAAAAGGATTAAGACCCACCTTGAATGGATGGGGTCACATCTCCATCTAATCAAAAGGTCCCACTTATAATTGGGTGGTTTGTATCTCCATGGAAACAACCTAATCAAAAGGTTTCACCCAACAAGATTGGATTAGGAATAAAAGAACATATCTTTTTCTGAGGTACCTTACAGCATCAAACCAGCACACCCCTCAAGAATTAAAATATGTGTTCCACAAGAATACCAGCATTTGTATGCCAACAGCTTCATGGGAATGAACAGGTAGCTATTGTTAGATGGGGAATGAGGGGAAAAATAGAGAAGCAGATACTTTTTTTTTCAACTGATATAGGTTGTTGCTCACAAGAACTGATGTTTGCCCCCACCAACCTATCTAATGCTCCAAGCACAGAGCACAGGGGAAGAATAGCTAAAAGGATTTTAGATCATTTCTTATACACACACACACACACACACATACACACACACACACACATATTCTAGAAGCTCTGGTAGTGGATGAAGGACATGAACTGTAAAATAAAATGATACCTAGAGCTGACTGAGTAGCTACCCTAAGTGAAATCACTTTGAATGAGAAAGGACTGGTTTGGTATCAATATTTATCAGGAGAGGCTGATATGCAATCAATTGCTTTTCTTCCCTACTCCCCGTCCAGGGAGTTTGCACAGAGTGTAAGCAAAAATGGAGAAGTAGGCACTTATTAGTAAATGAGTGAATGGAATTTTTCCATGTATATTACATCTCAGAATTGACTCTTCCATTCATTGTTCTAAGCCTAAAATTCTACCACCAAATATTTCTTTCCTTTAAACCTGGACTATCTCCTCTCAGGTTTGTTGAGGAGAAGGAATGAATATATATGTATTTATTTTAAAACTAACAATGATATGTATATATCATTAAATTATTAAAATAAATTGTATAACTATCAAATAACAATGATAGTGATAATAAAAAATTGCGCTCTATCAATTAAACCCTAGGTTAGATATCACATAGATTTCTGTTTTAGCTACTCTGTTTTAGACACTTTGTGTTTTAGCTACTCTGCTTCTAACTGTTTTGACTGCGAGTTTATGAGAAAGACTTTTAAAAAGCTGAAAGAATAGGAAACCAGAGAGAGAAGGAAAAAATAAAGTTGGTTCAAAGTGGATTAGGGAAGAAGAGAATTGCAAAGAATGTTTGGTGGATAAGTCAAGATGAACTCGGCAGCAGTTTAAAAACAAAACGAACAAAACCAATAAGTTGTTTGATCTCTTTCCAAGTCAATCCAGCAAGGAGAAACTCCTACATTACCAAACTTCCTACAGTTCTGATCTCTGCTCAAGCCAGGTTGCCTGCCTGTGTTGCACATCTTTAAAGCACCTTTAAACCTGTTCTTTACACTATACCTATATCTGGTTTTTTGCATGCTTACTTAGTATGTGCCAGGAACTCTTTTAAGAACTTTACATATGTTGTGTTATTTGAAGACCCACACACAGTCCAATGAGGTGGTATAATTAAATAACTTGTCATACAGCTGATTGGTAGCAGAGGTAAACTCAGACTCTGGAAGTCTGGCTATGCATCTAGTTACTAATTTAAAGGGACACAACTTCCGTGGTCCACTCTCCTATTTACAGGGCATAAGCATATCTAAACCATCCATTATAGGTGATAAGCTGACTGCTTCTAAAATGAAAATTTGTTCCTTCTCTAGCCTACCTGTTTACACACACACAAACACATGTGTTACTAACTTCTTTTAATTTGAGAAAAGATGCCTAGGTCTTTTGGTGTTTAATCCTTCTGTCTCAGTGAACTATCTGTCTTTTACTCCTGGGTTTATTTTATCTTTAAAAATGGAACAGCTTAAATCTGATTGGCATCCATTTAAAAGAACTGGAGTAAGAATTATTCCATCCAAGATTACCATTTATTACTTCTGTGTGTCCTTTAGTGAGTCACTTAAATTTTCTCAGCTTCAATTTCCTTTTCCACAAGGAAATGTGATTCTACCCACCTTGCAAGTGGTTAAGATGATTATTAAAGATGCTTCATACAAATTCTAAAGACTTCATGAATGGATGGTGGTACTGATAACTAATATGTCTTCTATTCTCTGTATCATCTCTTCATCTCTTCTTGAAAACCGAGATTTCTCTTGGTCTTCTATCCCTTGCTAATACTCTAGAGTTTAAGTAAATAACCCAAGCATCTCATATAGTAACTTCATTAGGGAAGTAAGAAATAGGTATTTCAAAGCAGAGAGAAATGAGGCCAAGAGTCACATGAGGGAATTGGAACCACAAACAATTCTAACTCATAGTCTAAATCCATTTTCTTTAGATTATAATGTTCACGTTTTCTCCCTCTGCATTTTTTCTCTTATTTCATCATACAATATTTTCACTTCTATTCAGGGCTAAATAAAGAAGGAAAATATGAGAAAAAAATTAATTCAATTCCCATTTCAATAATCTTTTTCATCAGTTTTCAGGTTCCCAGTTCAGTGGTTAAATATAAAAGAGTATACGTCGATAAGAATTTAAATTTCTATAGGACTTTGTTTTAGGATACTCATTATGTTCACTATTCAATATGATTCCTCCCAATGATTTGTTTTAAGATAGATCAAGTAGATGGAATTATTCCTATTTTACAGATGAAGAAGCAACACTCAAAGATACTGAAAAGGATAAAACCATTGGCTTGGAAGTCACAGATGGTTAAAGGGAGAAATGGAGTGCAAGGAAAAACGTCCTCAAAGATAAACTAGAATGCAACTCTCTTTTCACTTCAAGAGTTACTATTTGTTACTCAGATAGAGCTATTTAACTATGAGTTTCCCAATTTTGATCAGAGAATTTATAGCACATAAAATCCAACTATTTGTTTGTTGCCTTGAAGAACACAGCATTTCTGACCCTGGTTAAGAGTTAAAAGACAAACCTGTGATGGCATTTCATCTGGGAAAGGCTAGGTGTGGGTCACTATGCATCTGCTGGAAGTATCCTGGGGAAAAGAGAATTTTATAGAAAGGAAGTGATTTTTCAATATGAAATGAATAATCATCATACTCACTTACCTTTATCATTTGCATACATTACTTGGAAATTTGCATATATAATTGCTTTCTGACATTAAGTATTAGGTTGCCTGTCTGCTCTGCCTCTCCACTTAATGCCAGTACCAAATGTGCCATTGGAGTCCACTGGTTTCTTAAGGGGATCTCCCTTGTCCCAAAGGGCTCACTATGTAATAGAGGTGAATAATCTCTGACCTAGGAAATCCTGGCAGAGAAGGTACCTTTCATTTTGGAAATTTCTAGAGAGATCATAAATCATGGTGATTATAGTACATGGTAATAGAAAATAATTAGAGTTTACTGTTAATGATTATGTCATTTGATATTACAAAGTCCTAAAAATCATAATCATCTTACATGACAACAGATTACCATCATGTACTCTTTAGGTGGTATATACAACTACTCCAGCCCCAAATGCCAATAAAATGGCATGAGATACAGACTAGGGGAGGTCATGATGAACTCCATGGGGGATGAATCTTAAATAACTTTGATAAAAGGAAAATATAGACATTAGAATGTTGGGTTATCTCCAGGGAAAGTTACCTGACTGCCTTCAAGAAATCTAATAGTTGGATAGTATCTCAGCAAGGTCCTTCAGCTTCTCAGACCCAGAAAGTTAAACTTGTCAGTGCAGCAGAGCTAGATTACTTCAGGGAGTCTGATTCATGCTGAAAAGACACTAAAGTATGTACACTTTAAAAAGAAGACTTTTATGAATATTTCAATTCATAAAATTAATTGATGAATACATCAATCTCATTTTGTTGGAAAGGAATTATAATCATACGCTGGCTTGATGAATAATTCATCATAAATTAATTCATAATAAGATTTGTTTTAAGAGTAGGCAACTTAATGTTATGATTGTTTTCTGAAATATACATTCCTTGAGGACCAGGATATTAGTTAATTACTTTAGAACCCTTTCATTTGATCAGAGTTTGAGAGGGTATTGGAAAAACTTGGCTCAGGATTTTTAACCCAACCCTTTTAGTTTGATTAGTGTCAAGTCTTGATTTAGAATGGGAATTTTTCTTCACATGCAAGATAACTGCA
Source organism: Tamandua tetradactyla (assembly GCF_023851605.1). Taxonomy (NCBI): domain Eukaryota; kingdom Metazoa; phylum Chordata; class Mammalia; order Pilosa; family Myrmecophagidae; genus Tamandua; species Tamandua tetradactyla. The sequence goes on along the minus strand of NC_135334.1, from coordinate 118,846,675 downwards.
CATCACCATTATAACGCATCTTGGGCTAATTTTATAGTTAAACTTCTTTTCTCTTAAAATATTTTAGGAACATCTCATTATTTAGGAGCATCTCATCTCGTGACCTACCCTAGCTCATGTATTACCCAGAAAACGTTAGAACAGTTGGAATCAATAGGAGCTTTAGAAAAAGTTAGAAACATTCCCATGGTAAGGCAAATGGCATGAGTGAGGACTTGCAGGTAGTAATTAAAAATGAAGGTGAAGAATTTAAGAAGATTGACTTGACTTGAACAAATAAAAACAGACTCAAGAGTTATGAGATCAAGTTGATGGATGCTAGGGAAAAATGAAGTTGAGGTAGGCAGTTATGGAGCTTCTAGAATGAAATACTAGGAATAAATACAAGTGGAAAGCAGAACTATTTATAAGCCTTCAATTGGGAGAAATGAGACTGCTCAGAATTAGCCAAACTTTGAGATTACAGGCACAGTTTTCTGAACATAAACGACTGCCCCAAACTTCAGACCACTGCTGCAAGGAGTTAGGGTTCAGCTACAGCGTTAGAGGCAAGGGTTCACACAAGACCACCGTCAATTCTGACACTGACAGTAAATTTGGCGGTTTACCCAAAGCCACCCTTGGGTTTGAAAATGCATTATAAAGATTCAAAGAACTCACTGAGAGTTCTTAAACTCACAGGTATGGTTTATTCTAGAAACAGAAAGTTTAAATTTGAACCAGCCAAAGGAAGAGATGCTTAGTGTGGTGTGAGGGGTCTGGGAGGGTTCCAAATGTGACACTTTCATGGTTCTCAAGGAACGTCACTCTCCCAATATCAATGTGTGGCAAAACACACAGAGCATTGCCGACCTGGGAAGCTCACCTGAGCCTCAGTGTCTAGAGTCTTTATTTGGTCTTTATTAGAAATGCATGAGTGATTAATTGCGCATGTGAGTCATCTTGCTAGCAGAAACTATCACTCGTGGTCTTAGGTGCCCACTTATAAGTAATAAAGATATTTCTATCACTTGGGTAATTCCAAGAGTTTAGAGGTTAGCTTCCAGAAGCCAGAGACAAAGGCCAGACCAAATTCTTCACTAAACAAAGGTGCATCGGAACAATCATTGAACATGCAATAACTGTATGCCACTTTGTTTCTAGCCCTCTGTTGAGTCCTGGGGACTCAGAGCTGAATGGCAAAAGGAAGATTTCTGTCATACAATCTAAAGGGGAAGGGAGACATTAAACAATAATGCAAAATTCATTAAACGATCCTAAGTGACAAAGTGCTATAAAATAGAAGTTAAGATTCCATTGGAGGGTACCACAGTAGAATTAGATGAAATCTATGGGGAGTTGGGTTCTGAAACAACTTTCTGGAGTAATAAGAGATTCATTTTTAATAATTATGAATCTGAAATTAAGAACAGGGGATTAGAATGCCTAAAAAGCTAAGCAAGATGTTATCTTCTTACTGTGGGAACAGAAGATTTGAGATTGTTCATTTTATTGTTATTTTTTGATGTTATTTACACAAGCTGATGCCCTTCACCAAACATTTTTGATACTTATTAAATGTTTTGACATAACTGGGAAATAATTTGTTTCCCTGGGATTCTAAGTTATATCTAAGTTGAGTATATTTTTCAATGACCCTGCACATGTCATGGATTTCAAATGTCTATTTTGAGATACCCTTACATTTTTAATTGCAGATAGTGTGTTCTAGAAAGGAATATGGTGCCTGCACATGAATGAACTGTACCCAACAACTGAGAAAACCTGAGGTGGGAGAACACACAGCAGGTGGGACCCATGTCTTTCATTATCAGTCATTCATTTTGCAAATTGTCACCTGATCCAAAACGTGCAGGCAAAGTTACAGTGATTCTAGAGAGAACAGTATAAACAAGCCATTTTCCCTCTCTTTATTGGGATGTGAAATGTCACCATAGCCCTCACATACAGTAGAGGATTTTAATGTACATCCAGGTATATGATTCTTTCTATTCTCATTCTGATTATTATTATCGTTATTCACATCCTATTAGCTTTTCACCTTGGGCTAATGTGACATTTCAGTGCTATGGAAAAATCAATGAGGCAAAAATTTCTCCTACTACCACAAACAATTACTGTTGACTTAAGTACAAAGACTAAATACCACATGGACAATATGGATAAAGAGATTAAATGTGCACACATACATACAATCCATTATTGAGAATCTTTTAAGTGGTTTTCAAAATTAGTGTTTTCTACTGGGAAGTAGAGATTCTCTTATTGAATGACCATAACCTGAACTGAAACTCACTTTCAGTGTAATTAGCTATGTCCTTACTTCTGATAATCATTCCAAACTTTGGATTTCATTAGACTCTAATTACTGTTTTAAATTGTCTCCTGCCTCAGACTTTGCTTTCTTCGCCATTTCATTCTATTTTTTTCCCACTTTCCTTTTTCTTTTCTATATTGAGAACACAGTATTTAACAAGTTAGTCAGAAAACTTTCAATTAACAATGTAGTCCTGGCAAGAAAATGTGATATTTCCAAGAAGTTTCTTTTCATACTGCTTTAATATGATAGATAATGGCTATTTGTCAAGTGTTATTTCAACTTCCCTTGAGAACACATCTAGCCTATCATCTTCTCTTGCAGCTAAGTGTGGCCATGTGACTGAGTCCTACCCATTGGCTTGGACTATGGGACTATGGGCTAAAAGTGATTGATTCTGGCCCATAAACACTTTCACAGGATCCCACATTCTATTTCTTTCCCTGTCTGATGGCTGGATGTTGATGTCCAGACTAACTCAAGAGATATATCTATTTTCCAAGCCTTTGAAAAATGTCTTTGTTTCCAAGTCCACACCTATTGGATTTCAGCTATGTGAATAATGGGTTAACAATCTTCTAATGCTGAGATTTCATGGTTCTTCTATTATAGCAACTAGCATAACCTTACTTAAAATATTTGGTAGTGTTGTTTGTGTTTCCCATGAGCCATTGACCAACATTTTGGTATATGCTGGTTAAGAAAATCCTCTTTATTTAATTCCCTAAATTTACACTCTTAGGAACTATAGAGGAGTTTCTTCATAATGTCCAGAGAGAATGCTTTCCTGGAAGCACACCATTTTTTCCATTTAGACAAAGCAAATACATACCAAGCATTGTCAACCAAAATCTATAGTTACCAGTCAGATATGATATGACATGGCAAATCCAAACCTAAGAATAAGAATGTTGGAGCCCATGGAAAACTGGAGTAGGCAGTCAAATTCAAAAGCTTTATGGCTTTTTGGTCAACAAGAAATCTGTTGGCTAGCCATAGCTAGTAGCTGACCAACTGGTAACCTCTAAATAGTAACATTTCCTTTTCTTCCCTAAACATATTGAAACTGTTGGAATCTGATAAACTATTGGGCCACCAGGATTGGTGACACAGGAGACCGAGAACAGCCTTTTATCTGTAAATGTGGAGTCTATGGAGAAATAGGAGGTTGACAGAGTCTGCTCTCCACACAAAAGTTGAAATTTAAGGCTAAAATTCAGCTTTATTGGCGTTACGTGGGAACATGTGCTTTGTTTTCAAGGTTTCAGTCTTATGGGTCATGGAAGGGAACATTTTAGTTTCTTAGGGCTGCCACAAAAAAACTACAACAAGCTAGGTGGCTTAAAACAAAAGATATTTACTGTCTCTGTTTTGAGACTACAAGTCTGAAATCACAGTGTCAGCAGGGCCATGCTTCCTCTTAGACCTGTACGGAGAAGCCTTCCTTGCCCCTTCTAGCTTCTGACGGCTTCCCACAATCCATGGTGTTCTCTGCCTCAGTGGTCATTGGCATCCTCTTATCTGTGTCTGTGTCCAAGTTTCCTCTTATGATGATACTGGTCATATCAAACTAAGGGCCAATATATTCCAGTATTATGTCATTTTAATGTAACCAATTCCATTTGCAATGACCCTGTTTCCAGATAAGGTCACACTGAAAACCCAAGGGCTGGGACTTCTTCTCGTTCTGTGGCTATACAATTCAATCTGTAATAGGCAATGATTTTAAATCAGTTGAAGGAACCACTAGTCAAACACTGTTTGTCTATGCTATGTCATTTCCTCTTAGCTATTATTCTGATTCATTGGCAGGAAGTAGACATGCTATTGCTGCTTGCAGTTCTTTCTACTCATCCCAGCTCCCTCTTTAAGAAGCAGTTTTCACACCCATCTCCACATGTCTCCTTATTTCCCTCCCCAAGCCTATGTCCATGTCCCAGCTACTTTTCCCACCAGGTGTTAATGACATCCAGGATGCTTCCAGCTTGCAGATAGCTTTTTGCTTTGGTCATTTCCCAGCTGGCAAATGGGAAGTGTGTAGTTTGTAAAAGGAACAGCTCGCCGATGGAAGCCAAGGTACAGGCAGGCATCCATTCTCCCTCTTCTCTGAGACTTGTTTGGAATTGGTTAAGCAATTTAGAGACAAAGAGAAGAGTTGAAATGAAGCATGTGAAGTGCAGTAATATAGGAAGACAGAGCAAGTGCTTCTGAAAGGTGATTAAATTGCCTGAGTCAGTGTCTTATGAAAGACATTCACCCTTACGGAAAAAGTGAATGGCATCTTCTCCAAGAAAGGCTCTTCCCTCTCTTGTGATAAGAAAAGCTCTTTCAGGATCATAAACAGCACTCTTCTGCCCAAACTAGGGTTGCCCCTCTCTTGCCCTTTCTTCATTTATTGTCAGATGTCCTGCCCCTCTAAGGATTATTGGTAGAGTGATGCCTTTGTCCATTTGATCTCATCAAATACTTTTACAAATGGGCTTTTCAGGCTGGTTCCTTATTATTGCTAAGATCTATTACACAGAACTTCGGTACCTGCTGCCCGGCAAACTCTGAGAATCTCTGTGTAAAAGGGTAACTGAAAATATCCATATACCCAGACTTCACAAGTTTATATGCTAACTTGCTTTTCTCTTAATTCACAATAGTCTGAATCTGTACCACCTCGATTGTGAGGCATTGGACATCTTTACTAGGTTTCCCTCTTCAAGAACTTCTGAGAATTCCAGGGAGTGCTTACATTTGGATTTGGCTAAATTCTGTCCTGATTGTGGTTTTCCTGGCCACCCTACCTTTCTCAGACCTCATCTCCCCTGTGGCTCCCGTAGCAAATGACCACATGCTTTGTGGCTTAAAATAACACAGAGGTTTTATCCTACAGTTCTGTAGGTCAGAAGTTTGATATGAAACTTTATGGACCAAAATTAAAGTTTCATCAGGCTTTTGCCCTTTCTAGAGGCTCCAGCTTAGGATCTTTTTCCTGCTCTTTCAGGTTATTGGCAGAATTCAGTTCCTTGTGGCTGCAGAGTTGAGTTTCTTATTTCCTTGTGGGCTGTCAGCTGAGGGCCATTCCTGGGTTCTAGAGGCCAGTATGTTTACTAGCTCATGGCTCCTTCCTCTGTCTTCAAAGTCAGCAATGGTGGGTGGAGGCCTTTCTACCTTGCATCTTCCTGACCCATTTCTCAGCCTTCCTCTTCCACTGTTGGGGATGTCTTGACAAGATGAGGTCCACTCAGATGATAATCTCCCCATATGTAGGTCCATAACCCTAATCACATCTGAAAAGCCTCTTTTGGCATGTAAGGTAACATAGTCACAGGTTCTGGAGATTTGAATGGGGACATCTTTGTGAGGAGTGAGGGGTGGGGGCATTATTCAGCCTGCCACAGCATGGAAGGCCTCTCATATTACTTGGACGTCAGCTCAGATGTCACCTTCTCAGGGGAGCTTTTCTTGTTGATTCAATACGCTGTTCTCCAGGAATGATCATTACTTCATTTATTTGCTGTTTTTACTTGTTTGTTATATAAATCTCCAAATTTATGGAAGCCCCTCGAGGGGAGGAGTCGTTCACTGCTATATTTCAATCACCTGGATAGTGATCAGCCCACAGTAGCTGTTCCATAAATGGTTACTGAATGAACAAGTATGTGAATGAATGGAAATCCCTGTTGTAGAGGACTCCAGATTTGAGTCCTAACACCCTCCCTAAATGTTTCCCCTTCCCAAATAACTGGCAGAATGTCCACTGTCTTCACCAAAACAATGCTTTCTATCCAAGAGAAATGTGCCTTTGGCCTTAGAATCACAGCCAGGACAATCCAATTAGGACATCATATTCCAAATGCAGAACATTTCTCAAAGACTGGGCTATTCAGTCTGGGAAAATACACGTAGAAGAACAGTGGAACATACAGACTGAACTTCAGCCTTCTCTCCCAGGTTCCTACTATGGTCTTTCCACCATTATGAGATGAGGATGTCCCCCTGAGCTATTCTTGCCATCAGCAAATTTCTTTGCCCTGTCTCCTATGGGTAATAATATCTATTTCAAGCATATCTCCTGTTTTAGTTTCCTATGCTGCTCAAAGCAAATCCATGAGATGGGTTAGGTTAAACAATGGGAATTCATCTGCTCATGACTTTGAGTTGGGGAAAATGCCCAAATCAAGACATCATCAAGGCAATGCTTTCTTCCCAAAGACCAGCTGCCAGTGGTCCTTGGCCCCTTTGTCACATGGCAAGGCACATGGTGGTGTCTGCCTTCACTCCTGGGTTTCATTGATTATGGCTTCTTGCTTCTCTGGCTTTCTCCCTCATTGTCTACCTATCATTCTCTTACAAAGGACTTCAGTAATAGGATTAACATTCATCCTGATCGAGGTGGGTCATGCCTTAAGTAGCCTCATCAAAGGGTCCTACTTACAATAGGTTCACACCCACATGAATGGATTAAAATTAAGAACATGTTTTCTGGGTTATGTCCTGCTTCAACTCACCTCATCTCCCAATAATTAAGATGCTTTTTTTCATGGACAGACCAGCTTAACCTGTATTTAAGAAAGAGACCCACCCGTATTTTCTTTCTGTTCTGAAGAAAACAAAACAAAACAAAAAAACCACAAAACATTATACAGTACAGGTCCCTAATCTCTTCTTTATAGAACAGGAAATCTTTTCTTTTAATAAAACTTTTTATTTTAGTAAAAGTGTTTTTGTTTTATTGGGAAGTGCTGACCCAACAATGAAATCAAGACATTGCAAAAATGCAAGAAATGTTCCTAGCTATAAAATGGAAGTCAACTCCTAAACACACGCAAAACACACCCCACACCACCACCCCCCCCACACACATGTGCTCACAGACACACACGCTTCTAATCAGAATTCAAAACTCTTGGGGCTCAGTCTCAGTCAGGGCACGTCTTTACATTAACCTTTATTGATGAAGTATTACACATGAAACATGGCTTGTGCTGTGTATATGAAATATGTTATATTATACCTGACTGCTATTTCAAACTAATATGTCTTGGGGTGGCTTGTTATACTGAAACTAACTGTTATACGATCTATCAGTTTGATTATCTAGGAAAAAAGGATATCAATCTCTATACATATTTGCTTACTTTTTTAGAAAGGGATAAGCCATAATTTTTTATTTAACAAATATTTATTTATAGGGGTAGAAAGGGAATAGACAGGAGGGCACAGAGATAGAATCTAAACTTCTTTGTTTATAGATGTAACATGGAGCCATGTAAATATTATACATAATTATTCAACAAAGTAAAGTTTTAAAAAGTAATCCCTAAAAATCAAAATCAAAATAAAAGTTTAACGTTCTCTCTAGTGATAGAACTGTTCAAGGTAACTTAGCAGCAATTCAACTGTACTTCTCCAGTGTGCTACAACCCCAGGAGAAAAATTATTCCAAAAATATGAGAGAGAAAATTCAAAAATCATCTTAAACCTCCTTGGTATTCTAGAAAACTATTCATATCCATTTTCCATTTGAAAAATATGTTAACTCATTTTACAAATAATTTACAGAAGAACAAAGATTCATGGGAAATTATTAGAAATTTTAAGAAGAATTTAAACATAGCAAACCACTTTGTATAAGCTAAATTTTGGCATACTAATTCATGAACAACATGAGAAGGCTATCATGCTACCTTTTAGCAAAAAACATTCACAAAATATTATATGAAGTACAGTTAAATGACTATCATCACTTTTTATCTTTAGAAATATATTATTTATTCATTAATTTTTGAGTTTGGGAAATTTATCTAGAATATTGTGGTCTAAAGGCTCATAGTATGTAATTTCACTTATACAATCAATCTGACTATCATGATTAAATGCTAGGGTGCTACTATCTGTTTCTTTGGACTCATATGATTCATCTAATAATTGTGAAATATTTTCTTTTATCAGTTTTCTTCTCTTTGTCATTATAGGCATGAAACAAAAAATTCAGTATTCTCAACTATGTTTAGTAAAATCTAAAGCAGACCATAAAATAGCTGTCTACAAGTCTTCCTTTAAAATATCTTGGGAGGTGATACAACATCTAAGGCAGTTATTAAGAAAATTAAAGGTTTTCTTTAAATAATTTTAATCTATTATTGAATAAGAGAGAATACTTGAATAACGTAATGAACAAATAATAAATAGAATGATGAAATAGTCAAACGTTTTAAAATATGAGGCAAATAATATCCCATAAGGTAATTTAGATTTGTAAAAGGATATAATGAACTTATATAATAATCACAAGATAAAATTAGTTTTATTCTATTTTTGTAAAATTAATTTTCCCTTTCTTTTTTCTTCTTAGTAGGCTATTCCAAGGAGCCTGTTGATCAAATGAGTTCCTAGATGAGCAATACAAATCTGGGTCTTCATTCCTCCATTTAATTCCTATTTTCCCCTTTGGTCACAATTAGCTATATATTATAATGGGGATATGACAAAGAGTAAAATAGTATAGGACTTTATGGGCTACAAATGTCCAGCAAATAATTTTTTCTTAGACTGTGCATCTATCTGCCTTCAAGTCAGAATGACTTCCTAGATAGCAAATTAAAACCCTAAATAGTAAATATTACCTTTAATATTCCAATTATTTGGTTTTAAAAACATTGTCCTTCACTTTTACAAAAAAAGGTAAATTAAGAATCCAAAATTCTCTTTTTTTTTAATGCACTGAACTAGTACATCCTCGTATTTATCAGTGACAGATTCAGCTATGTAGTACTAATTAGGGAAACCAATTATTTATGTTTTTATAATAAAAGTATATATATATGTATATATATATACATACATACATATATATATACATATGTGTATATATATATATATATGTATGTATGTATATATATATACATATATATGTATATACCCTCAATGAGAGCTGGAAAGTTTCTAGGAATTTTTTTTTGTTAATGAGAAGAGGTAGAGTTTAATTTCTTAGAGCATCTATTCCAGACTGGTTTTATGTTTAATGAAATGAGCTGATTGAGTGCAAGTGGAGAAGAGAATATCTTTAGCCCAAGAATCATTATGGACATAATTGGAGTAGAGACCTTGGTAAATTAGATATCAAGCTAAAAGTAAACTTAAAATGAAATCTCATCTTGTTCAACACAGGAGGGACACTCGTGTTGGGCTAGGCACTGGGCCTGATGCAAAGAAAGCCAAGAAACAAAATCTCTTTCCTTAAGAGATGAGTTTCTAGTGAGGAAAAGAGATTTTTGTAAAAATAAAAATGACACGGTATGACAATGGGGCAGGTGTGCACTAAGCTCTATGCTGTTCCGAGCATTGAATGAGCTTGAACTAGGTTAATAGAGCATAGCTTTAGAGAAGAGTTGACATTTGTGTTAGGACTTTAAGGACGAGAAGGAATTTGCCAGGTATATCAAATTGTTTCTAGACAGAAGGATTGGAAGGATTAAAGGCTCAAATGCCTGGGAGTGAAAGATGAATTTAGTAAAGGTAGTAGGTCTAAAATGTTAGAGCATGAGAAGGGTGAGGCAAATACGACCATTCAGCAGGGGGTAAGTGTTATCTGGGTTAGCGTTCCTGGACCTAGGCCTCATGGCCACTCCCACAACTACTCTGAGCCAATGCATTTTGGGAGGCAGCCAGAGGGCAATATTGGCAGTTATTTGGGACTAGAAGTTGAGGAAGAAGAGAAAGGGTGGAGGCAGCACTCTTATCCTGCATCCAGTTAGCATTCATTTCAGATTTGGAAGGGAACACAGCTATTTTCCATTTTACTCATAATTTAGTGTGCAAAATAATGATTAGTTGTCATTATAAAAAGTTTCTATTTACTAATAAGATATCTAGTGGAGTAATGGCACAAAGACTCCTTGGATGACCTTGCCACTGTGTCCATGAATGGACATAGGGGAACATGGCACCCTCTGGTAGATGGTGCCAGCTTGCCTTTGTAAACTGTGGAACTTGAAGGAGTGAGTGAGCACAAAAGCATGGCCAGTGGAGCTCTGAGTCTCAAACAAGCTTGCTCCAGATATACAATTTAAGTGTGAGGTTAGACATTGTTTTGTAGCTAAAGTGGCTGGCAATGACACTCAAAGCAGGAAAGCGGGGAGATGTAATTATTGCTATTATCAAATAATGTATCTTGCCAGAATTGAAGGGTAGACCTTTGGATTTTGGCGACAAAGAGATTTTTTCTAACTGATGATTTCTGACCACAACTGGAGATAAAACAGCAGGCTGATTATGAGTATTTTATTCATTTTGTATTGCGATTATTATAAATTGAGTAACCCAGCACATACACCTTATTTCCAATATGCATTTGTGAATGAATGAATAAGTTTTGTATCTTCTTTTTTTTCACATTGCACTGTAAGTTATACAAAGTCAAAAACGTTTTGTGGTGTATTACAAAAAATAGCTACAAATTCCTCCCACACTAGAATGTGTATCCATTTGTAATTTGATTTTGCCTGCACCCACAGAGGTAATTCCTTGCTGATTAGCCATTTAATTAGTCCCAGGGTGGGGCAGCTGCTCTTCAATAACAGAAAGCCATCTAATCCATAGGTCCATCTTTCACAGTGTTTGCATTCCTGTTGCCCTTAGAAAGGCTCTTCCTCATGACTGAAGAATGTTTTCCTGGATAATCTGAACTTTCTCTGAGTGAGACCCATCTGTTTCTTTCATTCCTGTGAAAGAAGATGGAAAGGAAGGTGCTAAAGGGACAATGGTAGAAAGACAATTCTGACACCATTTGCTTCCTTCTTGCTTAATAAAATGAAAGTGGATGGAGAGTCAATTTCCACAAAGGAAAGAACTTGGTCATGCAAGGAAGCAGAGAATTTCCTGATTTGTGGTAGACAATATAAGCAGTGTAGGGTAGTGAAAAGAGCTCTGGGTTTGGAGATTTTACCCTAGCCTCCCTACTGAGAGGTGTCTCACCTTGATCAAATTATTTAAACGCCTAGTGATTTAGTTTCCTCAACTATCAAATTACCAAAATTTTGCTAGACCTGTCTACTTTGCAGAGTCGGGTACTATAGCAACCATACCACAACATTTTTATCCATAGTACACTGAAGACCACAGAATTCTTTGTGTTCGCAAGGTATTTTTCTTCTCAACAATACAAATATTTTACCACCTCTCGGAAATATCAAACAAACAGTCATGTGGCTTTATCTCTTTGAGCGATCCTCCAGTAACCGTTTGATGACCTCCCTCCTGAACTCTGTCTTTGAAAGCTGTGCTTTGTAGGCAAAGGCGATGAGTTGGCCCCGAAGAGGCTTGGCCTTCCGCAGCCTTCCTTTGTGCTCTAGTCCTGGAGAGCAAAGAGCTTAACATGGCTAGCCCTCAGGGATGCAGCGCAGAGCAAGTGATGTTTGATTCATAGAGTTTCTCTGCTTGAATAGTCAGACCGGGCAATGGGAGCCCGACCTGGGTTATAAGATTTATGAAATGCAAAACTCACCAGTGGCCTCTGTTGCATCTTTACTTTTTGGTGATAGGTTAAGAGCTCAGGTTAGAGGAAGTAGAAAGAGAAGAGTAGTAGGCAAGTTAGGCAGTAATTCATCGTCCTTCTGGCCTGAATCCAGATGGATGTTTGTACACAGCTCAGTGCTTGCAGGGAGAAGAGAAACCCTATGGGAATCAGGAGAGGGATTAGAGTGGGGGCAGTTCCTGGTGGAGACTCCATGACCTAGAGATCTCTGAGACGCATTTTGTAGGGAGGAAAGTGCTTTCGTTTTCCTTTTCCTATCTTGGTGCTTCTAATATTATTCAGATAAATGGATAAAGGTAGGATTTATCCTCAGTTCCACTATAGAGAAAGAAAGATTTTTTTTGTAGTGTCAAATATACTGAGGGAATCTTTCATTTTGCTATTCTTTTAGCCCCTTGAGCTGCTTAAACTTACTACAAAACACACAATCTTCTGAAATGTTGTGTACCTGCACCTGTTTGCAATTTCTCTTTTCCTTCTGTACTTCTCCCATCCTAATTCCAAGTATTTGCCCACCCCCCTCTCTCTTTTTGGTGTGTTGGTGCATGGTTTTCCTGATACTTGAACACTGGCTTCTCTTCCTTATAGGAAGATAAAATTATTTCATCCTTGTATCTTTGGCTTCCCATACAATCTCAGAGTAAATTCCCCATTTCACCTTTGGCTCAATAGATGCTAATCTCTGATGGTGGCTAATCCAGTGACCCTTGGACCAATTCTGAATCCTCTTAGGCAGGATAAATAAGATACTGTCAACTTCTGAGACTAGTACCATCTGTTCCTTTTCAGAAACATTTTTATATTTACTTGTCATTTGGAAAAACAATTCAGAACACATCACATTACTAAGAAAGAAAAAAGTAGGTAATCATGACATGCTTGCTTTGGGATTTCGCTGTAATGTGGTTCTAACACATTGAACTTCTGGCCCTTTGGCTTAAAACTTCATTGACTCTCAGCCTCGAGAAGATGCTGATTTTTTCAGATAAAAGATTATAAAAGAACAGCAACAATAGCTACATACATCTTTTAATTCTCTCAAAGAAGAACTCAGAAGATTTTATTTAGTACACAGCACAAAAAAAGAAAAACCAAACAAACATGCAAATAACAGGGAGATAATCATGTATAGGTTCCCCAATCAAAGACAAAGAGGCAGGTGTCGTAATATTTCAGCAGAGTTTGTGTGCAGTTAATCAGGTGGATTTTGCACTAGGAGTCTCATCAGCATTAGCTATTAGAGGAGCTGAGTTTTCAAGAGAACTTTATTTTTTTTTTGACACAGTATGATCAGCTGAATCTTGGTTCAAGTTCATGACTGGCTAAGAAGGCGCCAATGTGTCATTCCTCATCCAGGATGGAGTGATGTGTTATGTTTAGTAAAGTAAGAAATATTTGTGGAAAACAGCTAAATTATTTAGCTAAATAACAGCTAAACAGCTAAATGTCAAGATTATGCAAAGTTATTCAAGAAAGGCATACAGGAAAAAAACTTTCTCTCTTAATATCCTAGTGCTGCCAAAACAAAGCACCATAAACTGCATGGTTTAAAACAACAGAACTGTATTCTCACACTTCTGGATGCTTTCTAGAAGTCTGAAATCAAGATGTCAGCAGGGCCAAGCTTTCTCTGAAGTCTGTAGGGAAGAATATGGTCCATATTCTGGCAGTGGCTTGCTGGCATTTCATGGCACGCTCTGCTTCAGATATCACGTGGCATCACACCCAGTCTGTCCGTGTCAGTTCTCTCCTTCTTAGAGAGACACCAATCATACTGGACTAGTATCCACCCTAATCCAGTTTGGCCTCACCTTAATCAATACCTTCTTCGAAGACCCTATTTCCAAATAAGGTCCCATTCACAGGACCAGGGGTTACAATTTCAGCATGTCTTTTTGGGGGACACAATTTAACCCATGGTAATTCCCTTGGTGAACTTGTAGAATCATTTGGTTGGGATGTGATTTAACCTCAGTTAAGGACCTGTGATGTCTAACATCTCAAACAAAGCTTCTTTTCCTAGCCACAACTACCTTGTTCTTTCAAAATAGTTATATTGCTATTGACTTCGGCTCAACATGTACCAAAACTTTAGTTCTGAGAACTAATAATTAGAAAAAGAAAGAAAAAGAGAAAAAGAAAGGAAGGAAGGAAGGAAGGAAGGAGGGAAAGAGGGAGGAGAGTTAAAGCAATAGATTATACATTATCTTCTATATTTAATCTCTGTCTTGTTTCAAGTGAGTTTACATTGACTTAACTACTCATTAAATGGTTGATATGGAATTTACTTTAGCAGCATGCCCTTGGCCCTTTTTTTACAGGTCTTCTCAATAAAAAGCCATATAAATATTTTGTCCCTATGTTTTTGTAAATTATCCCCTATGTAGAGCAGCATATGAAATTAGCATTTATGATTTGATGATGGGAATTTTCTTTTCTTTCCATTGGGAAACCCTGAGATATAATTTATAATACTACACTGGCTTCCATATTTCATATATTTAATGTTTTATTCTTTCCAGGGTGTTGTTTAATATTCCTATTTAAGATAATAGGTAGATAGATACATGAATACTGCTAAAAAGTAATTCATTCCTGAAAATCAGTTTGCATGCAAACATTTGGAAGCCAATTTCACCTTATTTTAAGTGAGAAAAAAAGTTTAGTGTGTTAGACATAAATTAAAAATCCCCAGTCAATTACCTAAAATGTAACTAAATTAGTAAGTTGCCTATATATTTTTAGGATACAAAATTCTTAACACATTACTTTCTGATTGCTAATGAATTAATGACATTTAAAAAGTTGTTTGATATGTGGTAGCATATTCTATTGTAATTGTTTTCTTCCTTCACTTTGATTTTTCACTCCATCAGTTTCTTTAAAAAAAATAAACTTTTGCAGGGACTCATTGAACAGCACTAGGCAAAATGAGTGCTACATATAAAAGGCACTGTGGAAATCCATTCAGTAGATGCTCACAATGGCAAAAATTGGCTCACACTGGGTATGAAACTGTGATGCCTTTCTCAGCACCAGCAATATAAAGATTCACATCCTTCTGTAGATGTGCTGAGTACTTTCCAAAAGGCAATTCTATTAATCAATTGTATCTGAAACATATCTCGTAACTGTTGCTGCACATTGTTTTTTCGAATGTTATGTTTAGAACTGAGGCTGTAAATGTAGTATTTCCTTAGGTATATTGGCTGAAAAAATGTATCTAGAGATAAGTGCACCCTAGTAATTTGGGCATTAAAAACTAGCAAGTATTCTAGAAGGGTAAAACTCAATGGGAAGAGTTTTGCAACTGTGCTTTTATACTGTAACACAGTGTTTTCAGAACTGTAGTAAAATTAGATGACTCTTAAATGCCATGCCCCATTGTGGGAATGGAGGAGGTATGTGAATGTTGTGTGCTTAGTTTTTGCAACTCAGGTTAAAAAAGAAAAACAGAAGATGGGGTAAGAGGAACATCTAAGGCCAGAAGCAAGACAAAAGGTCTTTTAAAATCACTCTATTAAAAAAAAATCACTTTATACCATAAAGATAGAGATGTTATAAGTCTTTAGATGTATCAGAGACCAATATCCTTGTTGTTTATATTTTTATGACTACCCTCTATTTATACAAGGGATAGTGGTTTAAGTTTAACGTAACAGTGACTTTTCTTTAAAATATATATTTTTATTTAAATTTAAAAAGTGGAGTTTTTAGAGGGACAATGTTAAGCAAAAACCATCTGAGTGTCATGTGAGTGAGGGGAAAGGTAATGAAAATATTATGTGAAGAACTGAAGTTTGGTGGCCCTTGGTATGACTTAGAGTTGAATTATAGGCATATGTCTTCCACTAACTACTGTGTGATCCTAATCAAGTTATTTAAACATATTGAATCCTAGTGTCTTATTTTTAGTTTCCTAATGTGGCTTGTTATACTCACTGTGTGATAGTTTTTGAAGAAAGTGTCTTAATCAATGTTTATCCCAAGACAGACCATGATATAAGGACTTTGCATGTGACCATAGGAAATGTGTGTAAGAAAGTAATAAAGGTAAGCTACAGGACTAAAAATGGCAAAATATGTGGGTTACACTGTGGGCAACTGGGCATAATTTCTCTGGGATTCCTGGAGAAACATTTGAAATATGCTTCAGAAATGACTCATAGGGGGATGGGAGAGTTGGGTCACTTTCTACATTCTCCTACTTCCTGGGCTTTTAGCTCTCTTTATACTTTAGCTTTGCACATGCACACATCTCAGCAAATTTCTCATGATGTCATTAAAAACTCAGGCAGGTTTCCTGATTTAAACCTCAGAAAACTGCAGGTGCTTGTGATAAGGTAAGGTCACCATACTGGAAATTGTTTACCCCAGTGCAGGTAAACTCATATAGGCCAAGGTGATGGGACCATGCATCTACAGTGTCTTATACTGGCCACCTCTTGTAGCACTCAGATCTTATTGAGCACCACACTGAGTCCACTGTTTTACTGAAGTTTCAATGTGGTGGCCACACACAAAATCTAAAAAAAAAAAATAAATATGGATGGCTGAGATAAAGGCTGTATTCCCTCTTACTCTACCTTTTCCCAAGGCCATAGCTTATATTCATCAACTCACCCTATTATTAACTCTTTTAGATTCCCCTCACTCTTGGTCAATCTAAATTGCCTTCCTGGTGGAGTGGTCTAAACCTTCAACTTCAAGGGTCTGAATCTCTGATTATGATATTTTTATCAGGCTGTGGTTGCTAGATTGCCATTCACACTTGTCAATGGCATGAAAACATCCAGAAGCACTTGAGACAATGTCCTGAATTCCATTGATTCTTCTAAGTCCTCATTATATAGTAGTTATCTGATTCTTTCATGATAATAAAGTTTGTTATTTTGGGGGAATGTAGTTTTTTTTTCTTCTCTGCTGACTTTAGAAGTTCAGAACAACCAGAAGTTAGCAGTAGTTTTTGGTTCAGTAAACTCTTAATGTATCTTCTTATGGAAATATCCCCAACTTGGGAGATGACTTTTTTCCCAGCAAAAACTAAATTTGTGGGTAATGGAAACAAATACAATTTCCCCAAATTAATCACTGAGAGTGGCAGTGGAAGGAGCCAATACTACTTTTACTTCATAATGGCTATTGGTTCAAATAATATGCTACATCTGAGAGAAAAGCTCTCCAACCTTTCAGGTTATTGTCTTCAAGTACCCTGTATTTTGTAGGGTATTTGGTTCCTTAACTGAGTCTTTAAGAAGGCATTCAAAAGTTCAACTGGGATGGCAGAGTTTTGAATGCTATATGTGGTAAGACCCATTAATCCTGTAGTTTT
The DNA here is from genome assembly GCF_023851605.1 of Tamandua tetradactyla. Classification (NCBI taxonomy): domain Eukaryota; kingdom Metazoa; phylum Chordata; class Mammalia; order Pilosa; family Myrmecophagidae; genus Tamandua; species Tamandua tetradactyla. Next base: position 118,829,500 of record NC_135334.1, on the reverse strand, counting down.
GTACCAATTATTTCACCCTTTTAATCATAAAATGGTTCCCTTTATGTGAAATGATATTATGTGGCTTTTTATTTCAATAATTCAAGCACTTTGTGAGTCTTAGGATGATTTTCCTGGCCCAGGAAATGTGAACAAAAAGGAAAACTGATGTCTAGAGTAAATAGCAGCCCTCACAAGGATCAATGATGGTAACTTCAAGGGTGACAAGTCTCAAAGTCAAAAACTTTTCCATGTGTATGGTTGGTCTCCTCAAGAGATCCACCTTATAAAGGTATCAGTGTCTGTTTTTTCTGCTGGTATAGCAGCAGCAACAGTTGCTAAATAAGACTTGCTGAGAGGGAGTTCATGTTAATGGGTCCAAACACAACTTCCCTTTCTGCCACCATGGCTGCCTTATGGGACACTGTACAAACAGTAGGTTGTTTGTGGAAAGAAGCTAGCTAACCACCTCTGGATGAGCCATTCTACCCATCTGATATTCAATGCTTTCTCTGAAGTGGATGCTTTCTGGTGGGCATTGAAGTGCAGTATCATGATATGTACAATTCATACTTATTCTCATAAGCCCATCTATGTAAATTTCTAAAACCTTCTCTCCAATCTTTTGATTTTACTCTCTCTTCCCAGGCCCTTCAGGACCATCCAATCCATTCTCCACCACCCAATAATGTATAAACCCATGTCTAAGCCACTGTAGACTAGGTAATAAGTATCTTAGGCTTTGAAGACCAAATAGTCTCTGGTGCCAGTACTCAACTTTCACTGTAGTGTGAAAGCAGTCATGTATAATATGGAAACAAATGGGGATGGCTGAAGTTCGCTGATCTCTGTGCTTTATAAAGAAGATGGCCAAATATACTTTATAATGCTTTCCACACTGGGAGGACTGCCCCTCACCAGAGGCCCTGAGATGGGATACAATGTTATTACAGTCTGTTTTTAATCACAACAATATTTTGAGCTGACCATCTATCTTCTTCCCGACTTTCTTCCTCTTGTGTTGTTACATCAGAGGTAGATGATAATGGCGCATAAGACATCTGATATGAAACCCCCTTTTGCCCTCTGGACCGTCTTAGTCCTTATGCCAAATATACCATTTCTGGCATATGCTGGATTGCCTCTGCACCTACTGCACTGATAAGCCTGACAGTCCCAAGCAGAGGACAAGCAGCTGCATTTCCATAGCTCTTTGATATCCTGTGGTATAACACTTGGTCTCTACTAAGTACCAGTGCTATACCAGAGCCGATTTTCAGATGATGAGTAATTCTGTGCTGAGGAAGGCATGGCCTTGTTCCAGAACACTAGGGAACTGCACTGTTATTTCCCCATTATGCTTACCAGACTCTGCATGCCATTCTTATCTACCACAGACACTCCAGCATCAATGGATATGCTATGGCCTGAGCTGTGGGGAAATTGTTCTGCAGTCTGGATCTAATGCAGAGTTCTTTCTGCTTTGGTAACCACTCAAAACTGGCATTAAGTCACTCAATAAATAGATCAGAAGATTATTCTTAAGCATGGTGTACACTGACTTCAAAATCCAAAGTGGTCCACTAAGTACTCTACTTCTTCATTAATTGTAGAAAATACAAGATATGATAATTTTTCCATTATTTTGGAAGCAAGGTTACAGTCTAGCCTAAACCATTGCACCCCTAAAAAGCTTCACCTATGTGGCAGACTCTTGAATTTCCCTATGGATTATTATTATTATTTTTTTTTTTACTGTTTTTCCTTCGTGGCTGCTGAAACAAGTACCATGAAATGGGTTGGCTTAACAATAGGTATTTATTGGCTCAGTTTCAGAAGCTAGAAGGCTTCCTTCCTCCTGGGATTGGTATCTTCTGGCTGGCCGGCAATCTTTGAGATTCTATGGGTTTTCATCACATGAATATGCATATGGCAATGTCTTATTCTTTCTCTTTCAAGTTCCTTTGACTTCCAGCTCTGGCTTCTCCTTGTGGCGTCTCTCTCAATCTGACTTCACTCTGCTAATGGACAACTCCAGTAATCCAGACAAAGCCAAACCTGATTCAATTAGGTCACACCTTAGCTGAGGTACCATCTTGAAGAGCCTCTCTTACCGTGGTCCACACCCACCAGAATGTGGACCAAGGCAAGAATATGTCCAAACTGGACATATCCCAGTTTATTATTAATTACTTAATAACAACTACACAATTCTATCTATCACACACACTGTTGCCATTCTTTTCTTTACTAAGTTCAAATGCCATGACATCACAGATTGATTCCCAAGGAAGGAGACTTTGAGATAGAAATTAGTATGCAGGTGTTTTACTGGGGTATACTTTTGGGATCTCCAGCTGTAGAAGGGGAAAGAAGAAGGCTGATTAGTCAGAAGCTGATGAAATTGAGATACGGTAAAAGTTTGAGGCCTTGGCCTACTCTGAACTATGGAACTGGAATGGATCTTTTTCATTTGCATTTTCCCCATTGGGCTGAAGATAGGACACTCCATTAAAAGGGCATGAATCAGACTAGGGTGGCTGTCTTCAGCAGAGGCATCCCCAGGGGAGCTAAGGGCTGAGGGCTATTTGTAGGCAGCACTCCTAAGAGCTGCTTAAGTCCTCATTTCTGCAGGGGTATAGGTACCACTCTTTACGGTATCTACTTCATTAACATGGAGAACCCAGCATGACTGTTCTTCAGACTTCAAGGAAATCTGATTCCCTTTGTACGAAATTGTAAGAGAGACCTGGAAAATTAAACATAGCCACAGCGCGAGTAAATGTGAAGAGATTTTTTCCCAAGTAAATTAAAGATACTGTTGATCTTCCTTTCTGTTAGAGATTGAAAAGAAGACGTTTGTCAGATCAACGAACATATAACTAGAGACTGTACCTATATTGACTTATGAAAGATAGCACCATATTCAGCATAGTACATATGATTGGGACTGCTATTCAGTTATGTTTAAATTACGGTAACTTTAATCTTCTGTGGTCCATCTGTTTTTCATAAATGCCATTTCATATTTTAAGGTAGCAACAATCTCTAAGTCTACCTGGGGTGCACATTGCTCCTGATTGTTCCTGATATGGCCAATGGGGTCATTTCAGAAGCTTTCACTTGGCCCTTCCAACTGATTTATGTAACTAGTACTAGGAAAAAAAAGACACAAGGCAGTCCCATGGGCCCATTGAGTCCAGTGTGAGGTGAACTTGAGCCAGGATCTCATTTGTCACTTGGAATCTATACACTCTTACTTTAACAGGAGAATCATGCAAACATTTCAGGTCCCCTAGTTATCACTTATCAGATCAGTCCCTGTTTATGACAACCTGAAAGTGATACAGATATTTTGTTTTCCCCAGTGTACATTTATACTGATGAATGACCAAAGGAGCCTTTGGGAAAGGTTTGGGAAAATATTCAACACGCATGCTTGCAAGGTCAATGCAACTTCTGCCCTCTGAAAAACCCAGTCTCTCTTTCAGTTGTTGGGCTCTCATTTTCAAATCTGTAAGTCGGGTGAGAGATCAGGATTTTCCATTGTAATGATTGACTGCAATCTTCTATTCACCAACTCTCGATATAACCCAAACAGTTCTTTGTTGTGTGTCTGTCTATTTTATCTCTAGAATGACTTATTAACAACTACAACAATTCACTAAGTATCAAGGCCATCTTGTTTCCACTCAAGACTTACTGTCTATTACAGTAATTATATACACTTTGCCTCAGAAGATTAAGTGCCACATCCTTGCTTTGCCTTTCCAGAATCCCACCATCCCCACTGATACTAGTGAATCCAGATTTACAGCAGCATCTTCTACCATTAATCCTTGTTTACAGAGGACAATTACAATTGTACTTCTCAATGAGTGCTCCTTCCTTTACTAAGGCATTCTTAATAAATAAATGGTGTGATGCCTGAAAACTCCCAGGAACCTGGTGGGTTATTTGATTTCACATAACAAATCTATTCTAATTCCACCTTTAAACCTTCTGATCCCTTCCTAAATTCTATGCCAAGGTATTTTTTAAAATCTAACACCCCGCTAACTGGAGGTTACTATCTTATTCAAACTTATAGGAGCCATCTCATATTGATGTTAAGACCATCTCCAGGTGTCCCAGCCAAGATATTAAATCCTACTCATGGGAGAGTATTCCCTTATCGATAAACTGCTCCACCCAGCTTCGTATTCCACACATCTTGGTCCAACACCTTTGAGATCCACTCTCAAATATGTTTCACTAATCACTGTTGGTCCATATTTACCAAATCCTGTAGTTCTTTGGTAAATAAGCAATTTTCTGCCAAAGAGAGACTGTACTTTCCTGTGTTATGCTGAGATGTGATTCTAATTATTGGTCCAGAGGCAATGAATAAAAGCAGCAGAAATTGGGGAAGTCAAGCATTATCTTGTGAGGCATGGACCCCATGCAAGGCTATGATATGTCACTAATAAGGCTTTAATTTAAGTAGAGGAGATCTGCCAGAGCATAGTCTTCTTATGCCTCTATTATCCTTAGGATCAAATACTTGGTCTAATCCTCCAGCTTCAGGGCATGAGGGTCTCTTTAAATTCTGATATGAATGACTTCTGGTTTTCACGGTGTACCTGGATTTAATAGTTGGTTGACCTATGCTGGCTACTCTCCTACTCCTTTTAGGGCAGTTTAAAATAAAGCCAGTATTTATTCCACAATTTGTGTAATTATCATTTTCTCACTATCATTCAAGTATCAGAGCTATTGCACAAGACAGAGCATCCCTTTCAAACTGTACCTAATCCTAATCAACCCAAAGTGAGACTTATAGTAATTTTGATACTGCATCTTTCTAGAAGTTTTTGCCATCCCATTTATCATCAGAAATGGAGTTCCTTAGTTCAGTGAGTGATCCACTTCCAAGATCCTATCTGAAGAGTTTGCTTTCAAAGGCCTTTTCAATACCAGAAGTCTAAGTTTGAGCTCCTCTAAAAGAAGACTCCGAAATAAAGACTTGAGTATTATACAGTTTATTTGGGAATAATCCTAGGAAGCAAACATGTGGGGAAACTAAGAGAGAAAGAGAAGTGAAGCCAATAAATGGTTTATTATTACGTGGATGTCTTAGTTAACTTTTGTCACATAACAAATTATGCCAACCTTAAACTCATTGAACTTAAATAGTAGTAAATATTTCATATAGTTTCTATTAGTCAGGAATTTGGGAATAGCTTATCTGAATTTAAATAGCAGAAAGATTTCATATAGTTTCTGTTGGTCAGGAATTTAGGAGTAGCTTATCTGAGTGGTTCTGGCTCAGGGTTTCTCAGAGTTTGAATCAAGATATTGGCAGAGATGTGGTCTTCTGAAGGACTGGGTGGTGCTGGTAGATTTGCTTCTGAGATGGCTCATGCATATGGCTGGTGTGCTGATGCTGAGTGTTGGTAGCAAGGCTCAGCAACTTGTCCTCTCCATAGGGCAGCATGAATATTTTCATTACCTTGCAGCTGGCTTATCCACAGCAAGTGATCCAAGAAGACCAAAGCTGAAGCCATAATATGTTTCATGACATATCCTCAGAAGTCACAAAATATCACTTTCTTAATATCCTATTAAGGAAGGTCAGTCCTAAGCATACAAGAGAGGGATATAGAAGAGTGTATTTATCAGGAGGCAAGGATTGTTGGGGGCCATTTTCTAGGAAGGCCACTGTAGTAGGTTATCACTATAAGAGAGTGGTCCTCAGTTCCACTGGGGAATTTTGAGAACTGGCATGGCATATGCCTTAGAATTGTCCTTGAGTATTTTAGGGATACCGGAACATTTACTTACCACTTCCATTCCTCATTGATTAGATGTCCATTGGCCTTTAATTTGCCCATGTTTCTGGACTGCATTTGTGTGCAACAGAGAAACCCAAGGCAGTCACAGAATGGGACATGGTCTTGAGATGGGAAGCTATCAGCATCCTTCAGGTAATTGAGTAGTGGGCTGAAGGGATTGGAGAGGCCGTGTCAACAGCATCTAAGAGAATATTTGTGATCTGGAAACTGACAAAGAGCAATTATTATTATTATTTACTTTATGATGTTAGCCATATTTAGAAGTCCCTAACTATGGAGATTAATGATCATTGATATTTCTCACTGCTTACTATATGCCAGTCACTGTTCTAATTGCTTTACCTGTATTTTATTCTCAAAACAACTTTATGAAGTAGACACTATTATTTTCATTTTCAGATGTAGTAACTGAGGCAGAGGACAATTCACCAATTTCACCTTAGCCAAACAAAGAGGGCTTGGGAAGCTGAATTTTATATCTGTGTGGTAAATCACCACCTTGCTGTAGGGAATGCTGCAATGTGCCACCTTATGTTGCCAATCAGTGGCACACAGTCCTTTTCCAGAAGCTAGAAATGGAGCTGCCTTTTCTTCCTCTCCAGAGGGCTGTTTGCATCCAATGACAGGTCAAATTCAGAACCCAAAGGCTCTGTCCTCTCATTTCAGCAGAGGACAGGTTTCAAGGCCACTCCAATCCTACAGTTCACAAGGGGATTGTCTAAGCCTCTGTTGTAACCACACCAGAGCTCATCTTCTCCCTCTCAGTGACCCTGCCCCCTCACTCCCTTATGAGTGCTATTGCTGAAAGCACTCTACAGGAAATAATCTCCACACATATCTCCAACTCAGATTTTGTTTCCTGGGGAACCAATCTACGACAGTTCAAATGGGTGACACTTATTCTTTTCCACTCAGAACTCCAATAGGTGGATCACTTGCTAATTTTATGAAAAGTTGAAGTTTAAAAAAATCCTGGAAATTAATGTGCCCATTTCTATCTGTATACATTCAAAAGGTTTTGCCCAGCAGTAGAATCCAAAAGATGCTCTGGGATGCATTATATGTTCCAACCACTGTAATAATCTATGTGGCTGATCTCTGAAAACCAATATATCATCAGCACTTGAGTAAGGCACATGAGGTTATCAAAGGGAGGACAACTATGTTTGACTGTTCAGCCTATTGGTTGATCAGTGCAAAGTTGTCACTCCATGCTTTCTTCACTGAGCAATGAAGCATCAACTACTGTGGTTTAACTTGTTCTGATTATTCAAATAAAAGTTATGTCCTTTGTTCAAGTGACCTTAAAACTATCTCTTAGGAGGAAGTTCTTCAGTGGGCTTCTACTCCATCATGGCTTCATTTGAGAAAGAACAAGCTTAACACCTCAAGCAAAAGCCCTTTGAATAAAACAGCTTTTGTGCACTGATGCTAAGAATTCATCTCCTACTTGAGAAAATTTGATCAAGGGCTGGAGAATGGCCTTTCTAATATATACTTACATGTTTTATAGCCAAGAGAAGTCCATGGTTACCATTATCTTCCCTTCACTACCATAATTGTCTTCTGGACGATGTTTCAGAAATTATTTTATTCTCTAGTTGATGGCTTGATTTACAGATATTCCTAATCATCCCCTCAGCTCCTGATCCCAGAGGGCTAGACTTAGCTACCAGAGACTGATTAATAGAAGACACCCTTATCTTTCACCAGCTGGAGAATTAGAGTTATACTTACTTTCAGGAAAGTTGAGATTTCAAAATCCTATACTGTGGGCTACTGATATAGGCAGAGTTATGCCTTTTCTGGTCATTAAACAGCAGTTGATCTCTTTGCAAATCTTCCCGTTTTCACACATCCTAATGCTCCTTTATTAGTTTAAACAAGTGCTCCCTTATTACTCCAACTTTTATGACATACCAAAAATATCTCTTTTCAATGACCTAGCCTTATTAGAAGCTATTGCTTTAAAGAAGCTCTTCTGTTCAATATAGGCAACTATATTTAGAAATAAACTCTTCCCGAGCTGTATGAACAATTTCTATCTTACATCAATATTTAATTTTACTATCTCTCTTAACCTTTTTGGGCTTCATTGTTTTGGGTGCTCTCCAGACCCAACAAAGGGAAAACAGTTCAGGACACACTGTATTTCATGCATACCAAACATGGTAGGAAATAATTGCAAAACCAATGGAAGGATTGTTTGTATAATCATGTTAATTATTTTTTGAGAACATATACCTTGAATAAAACATGTATTTTTTTTAAAAAAAAGCATCCAATTTTTATTGTAATACAGTCATCAAAATATTTTTTTAAAATCTCTGATACAGTAATTTAAGTGCTTCTACAGTAATGCATTAAATGCAAAGTAACCAGGGACACCTTTAGTAGCTATCGTAGCTTAAAAGATGTGCCAGGCATGACAGGTATTTTAAGAGCCTACTAGAAAGGAACATGCTATAAAAACAGCTGTGATTTCTTTTGGTAACAAAGTCAAGTGGTCTGCTAATCCCACTGTGGTTTGTTGCCTACATTTGAAATGAGAATGGGGTAAGTGAATAATGACCCTCCCGAGTTGTCCATACCCAAATATCAGAACCTGTGAATATGCTTCCTTACATGGCACAAAGGACTCCGCTGAGGGATCTCGATTATATCTGCAGGTGTGACTTAATTAAACATCTTGACACGGGGAGATCACCTCAGTTTATCTGGTGGACCTTGTGTAATGACGAGAATCCCTATAAGAAGGAGGAGATGCGGGGATGGAAGCTAGATGTTGGAGTGATGTGTAAAGGGGGCCAGAAACCAAGGAATGCAAGTGGCTTCTCGAAGTTTAAAAAAGCAAAGAAATAGAACCCCCATAAGGAGGCAAGCAACTCTGCAGACATCTTGATTTTAGAATTCTGACCTCCGCGTGTCTCAGAGGATAAATGCCTGTTATTTTAAGCCACCATGTTTTTGGTCATTTATTACTGCAGCCATAGGACACCAATATGGGAAGGCAATGACAAATTTCAGTTAGTTTTAGTGAAAATAGAGAGGTAAGATTTCTGTGTGTTTGTTTTGCCCTTCCAAGTTTGATCCACTTTGGATTCTTTTTTTTTTAATTACTTGTTATTGGGGTTCATAGTCTTTTATAATTTTATCTTTGAGGAAATATTTTATAACAAAAAAATTTTAAACATTTTTTATTGTGAAATATGACGTAAATACAAAAAAACAAACAAATAAAAGCACTAATTTTCAAAGTATATTTTAACAAGTAGTTACAGAACAGATTTCAAATTTGGTATGGGCTACCACTCCACATTTTCAAGTCTTTCCTTCTAGCTGCTCCAAAATGCTGGAAATTAAAAAAGAATTTAATGTAATTTTAATTATAGTGATTCAGCAGTCATACTCATTTGTTAAATCCTATCTTCTCTGCCATAACTTTTCCCTTTCCTTTGATCCTACCCCAATCTACAGGGGGCTTTGAGCTATGCCCATTCTAACTTTTTCATGTTGAAAAGGGTTGTCAACAATATAAGATATAGGGATGGAATTAGTTGGGGTTCTTGGAGATGCTGGCCCCTCTGAGTTTCAGGACTTATCTGGCCTCTGGAGGTTGTAGGTTTCAGGAAAGTAAACTTAGTACATGAGACTTTTGTAGAGTCTCCCTTAGAGCCCTGGTTGGTCTCCAGGGTTAACAGGAATGATGTTGGTTTGGGGTTTGGCAAAGCAAATGCAATTAACATGTCTAGCTGAAGCTTGCATAAGAGTAGCCTCCAGAATATCTTCTAGGCTCCACCTGAACTCTCTTAGCCAATGAGACATTATTTTGTTACTTTTCTTTCCCTCTTTTTAGTATAGAAGGCATTTCAATCCCATGTGCCAGGGCCAGGCTCAACCCTGGGAACCCCACATTGTCAGGGAGACCGTCACCCTTGAATGTCATGTCCCATGTAGGGGAGAGGGTGATAATTTTCCCTCTTAGAAAAAGAGTTGGGCTTAGAGAGAGAGAGAGAGTCACATCTGAGCAATGAAAGAGGTTTTCTGGAAGCAACTCCCAGGCATAATTATAGGTAGTCTTAAATTTTCCACTATAGAAATAAGTATCATGAAGGGCAAGCCTTGGAATCAAGGGCTTGGCCTATTTTCTTGGGGCTCCCTAATATTTGATAGAGTACCAGGGGTTTCCCTGATGGGAAAATTCAATATTTAGGCACTTTTTTCTCCAGTCCCTTAAGAGACTCTCCCAATACTTCTTAATTATCAGCCTCCCATAGTCTGTGATGTCTCTCGGCACTACATTAAACTATACAGAATATAAACCTCATCCCACTTCTGGGCTCCATATGTTTAGGTTGTTTAAATGAGCTATCCAGACAGGTTGATTGAGATTGTGTGTTACAGAAATTTAGGTTCTAGACACAATAAACCTCTCTGCTTTTGCTCTCATGCAGTAGGTGATGCTCTAGAGAGCAGATACTATTATCCTTTGCCCTCTGTTCTGACTTATGATAGGAGAACTAAATGGGCTAGGAAAAGGAACAGTTGAGGGGTTTCATGTTTCATTTTTGTTTGTTTGTTTTGTGTGCCTTATCTTGTATTTTCTCATTCTTTTAGATTTTATATTTGGCCCTGGAGTATTTGGTTAACCCTGTTTACGGATGAATTCTGAATTTCTCATCATGGTTGTTATTGAAACATAACAGAGATGCTGAATTAAGATTCTTAGGATCTTAAATCTAGAAGCAATTTTAGAAATTCACTTCCATATTTTAACAGGGTAGAAACTTGGATTTCAGAGACTTTAAGCAGAGCACAGAATGTCACATGGTGGCAGCCAGGCATGGGAAACAATTTTTAATTCAAAATCAAGGGTTTGTTCTGTTAAATCACCATTTCATGTAAAGAGATAAAAGAGATGGAGAATCCTCATCCTGCCAGTGTATGACTTCTCTGAAACTCATACTGGAGAAAGATAATTCTAGGAGATGACACTTCAGCATAATCATGAACCCCCTCAACCTATGGTTCCTGAAATATAATCCTGTTTTCACAAGAGGTTTAACTGATAATGTAAATATTTTTGCATGATTGTGTATTCTTTTGTGTTCCTGACATGTGTAATACATTAATTAACCACAAGCCTGGTAAGATCTGTATTATATATAATGCAAGTTACTTTTTCTCTAGTAATTTTTCGTGGAAGGTAACCTTTACCCCCCGTCACCTGTTTCCTAACAAAAGTTGAAATGAGAGAAATACGGAAGGTTGCATAGTGCATTATATATATGCCCTCCATTGATTTTTCTGCAGTTCATTCCTGAATAAGGAAACTGTTTACTTGGGACATTGTCTTCCTCTTTATCTTGCCACTCAGAAATTCACTGATGAATTGTATTCAACAAATATTTATTGAGCATCCTTTATATCCGTGCTCTGGGATAGGGGTTGGGAATACATATCCGAAAGTTAATCACTGACCTTTCACTCATGGAGTTTTTAGGTCAAGGATGAGACTAACTCCAAATAACCATGCAAATAAATTTAAATCACATGCATGACTATTAAATCATAAGTTCTATGCAGGAAATGAACACTATTCAATGCGAGTGTGAAATAGGGTGGTTTGACCTAGTCGGGAATGTCATTGAAGTTTTTTTTTTTGAGGAAATAATGTTTGATCAGAGAACTAAAAAGATGTGAGAGAATGAAATAGGTGAAAAATGGCCTAGGAGGTGGTATTTTAAATAATAGGACAGCACGTGTTAAGCTCTGTGGTGGGAAAGGGCGTGTTTTGTTTGAAAATTAAAAAAGAAGTCAGTGTCGCTGGAGCTTAGAGATCTAGGGACATAATAGTGGGAGATGAGACTGGAGCACTATTTAGGGGCTAGACTATGTTGACACACATTAACTATTTTTATTGTACCCCAACAGCAAAGGGAATCCATTGAAGAATTTTAAGCAGACATGTAATGTGTTATAAGGTTTGCATTTAGGAAACATCACTCTGGTTGCAGGGAAGAGAATGAATTGAAGAGGTTAAGTAGGAATGCAAAAGCATGAAAGAGAAAGGAGGCTGTTATGATAGTGCAGAAAGATAGGAAGTTCTTTGAAGCAAAGTGTTGGAAATTGAAGAGGCTGTTTTCAAGGTCATTTAGATGTGATGTTGTGGATTTACTATGTAACGGAGGTGAAAAAGGAAAGGTGTTGTCAAGGATGACTCCCTAGGCATTTGACAAGCACAAAGCGATTGACAATAGTTGAATTTACTGAGTTGAGGAGAAAGCTGGGAGATTTTAGATTGTGGTAGACCCAAATTCCAGTTTTGGATGTGTAAAGTTGCAGCTGTTTGTAATGTGTCAAGAAAGTAGTTGGAGATTAGCTCAGAGGAGAATTAGCAGTTACCAAAATAAAGGTGGAGATTGAAGGTATGGGTTTAAATGTGAAATGAATGCTTTAACATATTTACTATATTGTTGTAGTTTGCAAAAGCTGCCAGAATGCAACATACCAGGAACAGAATGGTTTTTAAAAAGGGGAATTTATTAAGTTGCAAGTTTATAGTTCTAAGCCCGTGAAAATGTCCACATTAAGACAAGGTTATCAAAATGTCCAAGCTAAGGCATCCAAGAAAAGATACCTTGGCTCAAGAAAGCTGATGATAATTGGGGTTTTTTCTCTCAGCTGGAAAGGCACATGGCTTCCTCTCAGGCTTCTTCAATGACTTCCCTGGGAGCATTTTCTTTCCACATCTCCAAAAGTCTCTGGCTTTGGGGTTCTGTTGGTTCTATTGGCTGTAAAGCTTTTTCCAAAATAGTTCCCTCTTAAAGGACTCCAGTAAGCAACCCCACCTTGAATGGGTGGAGGCACATCTCCATGGAAACCATCTTATCAAAAGTTACCACCCACAATTGGTTGTGTCACATCTCCATGGAAACAATAAAAATTATCCCACTGAGTAATACGAAATGAGGCTTAAAGGACATGGCTTTTCTGGGGTGCATAATAGCTTCAAACTGGCACATATATTTTCAGATGAAATGGGATTGAAAGGATATAAATTCTATTGAGAAAAGTGCAATATAGAGATGGAGACTGAAAATATCTTTGAGTGGAGGATAAGAATAGATTAATTTTCTGTGAAGTCAGAAAGAATGGGGAGTGAAGCACACAGGAGCAGCCTTACATAGGTGGGGTGATATTTTCAATTATAAAAGGAGAGAAGGTGCAGAGGATGAGGGAAAGAAGAGTGTAGGCTTGTAAGCCTAAGGTGAGATGGCAGGGGAGTCCTTATTTTAGGGCTTGCATGTTCTGTTTCCATTAGGTAATGAGAGTGAGGTAAGTTGCTGGCTGGTCAGATTTGTGAGGAATGTAAAAGTTTAAAATAATTGTTATGAAAAGTGGACAGATTTGCTGACCAGAGAAATGTCTTAATTTAAAGCAAGCATTAGGGCCTCTAATTTCAAGATCATGAATAAATTGTATCATGAATTTGCTCATTTTCCTGAATTTCTCTATCAGCATTTAGCTACTTGGATGAAAACAGAAAGAAAAAAACAGTGGTTTTATTCACAATTGGTATGTTTTACAGTGAGTTTTATAAAAAATAGAGGGAGGGCAGGCCACTCTGGCTCTGACAGAGTTCTCACCTGCCATGCCAGAGACCTGGGTTCGATTCCCAGTGCCTGCCCTTGCAAAAAATAAAAAATAAAGGGAAAATTGAGTATTTGACAAGAGTGCTTTTGAAATAACAAACTGAAGATCCCAAGTTGGATAATTAAAGAATTGTGAAAGGAGAAGTTATGGAATTGGAAAAAGTTAAAAGGAGTTATTAGTTAAGTGCAAATAGGTCAAAGAGCAAGAAGCTGAACAAATAAACTGAAATAATGGGGGATTGTGAGTATTCAGAATATATTAAAGGGGCTAAGGGTGTATGTTAAAGGATGAATTAGGAAGAGGGGTCTTGTAGTAAGTAAAGAAAAAGATTATGTTATTTGGAAATGGTGGTGGTGAGAGGGGATAGAAGGAAGTACAGTCAGTGATTTTGGAGATAGAGCTGTTCAGATGATGATAAGTTCTAAGATGTGACCCTGAGAACTACCAAGAATGACAGTACTAGGAGAGGGGAAAATGTTAGAGTCAAATATCAACAGGATTTATGGAGTAGCCTTTCATAAAAGAGTGAGAAACAGCATCTGAAACAAACTCACCAATCCCTTTCTTCTTACTGGTCACATAGGAAGAAAACAGTTTTCATCCTCTTTTGCAGCTAGTCTGGGCCATGTGACTGAATTTTGGCCATTCATAGATAAAAAGAAGTGATGCCACTCTTTTAACAAGATGATTAAATTGTCTGCATATCTTCTCTTTACTCTCTTTACTCCATTTGCCTCAGTTGGATATTTTCAGAGCGAACTTACAACTGCTAGGTGAAAGAACCATAAGATGGGAAAAAACTGATCTTTAAGTCACTGCTCAGAGGAGAAAGTCTCCAGCTGAATTTATTGGACAGGAGAATGATGTGAATAAGTATAAGGAGATTTCTAAGGGAGGAAGCAGGGCCTATGGTGACCAGTGGAAAAGCAGTTTCTCACAGAGAGCTGAATAGTAAACCTAAGGTGGGACCTCCACTGTGTCTGCCCAGCAGCATTTCAGAATTGCTCTGACAAATGGCTGTGGTGTGTTTCCATTTTTCACCTTCCAAATAGGAGTATTTACTGATAGTACCCTGTCCCAGTTGTATTATTCTATGTAGCATGTGAATGTATTTGGGTTAGGGGATGATATCACTTTAGTCCAGAAGTTATAGGACTAGAAAGAACCATATCTGAAGATGCCTGAGATAGCTGGGCATCATCCATTTATCCCGGACATGAAGCCGGAGGCAGTGACTGAACTGATGTTGGATGGCTCTCCATGAAGACTGTTTCCTACATGTGGAAGAAAGATTGAGATAGATATGTGTTGACCAGAAGGGTGAACTGTGCAGAGACTAGATGAATCCTTTCAATCCTATTTCCGTTTCCTAGGAGTACTGAAAAGACTAGATTTTCTAGCCTTGTTTGCAATTAGGTAGGACTGAAGTAACTAGTTATGGTCAACTAGTGTGGGCAGAATTGTTCTAGCCTATTCCTAGGGCCTGAATTCTAAAACATAGTCCATTCTCTCTTCCCAGTTTGTGGATGGAAGAGAAGGATTCGGAGATGACAGTCATGTGATAAAAGAAGACAGGATCTGAGTCAGCACCCGGAGGAGGACTGCCAGGAAATCTTTTGAACTTTCAGCACTGAAAACAGCAGGGAGTGAGAACTAAACATTGATTGTTTTAAGTCACTGAGATTTTGAATATTTACTCAACAGCTAGCATGACTGACCTTGAGCAGAAGTGAATTGACATCATAATAAATGTCCTCAAACAAATGGCATTGTCATGGCTGAAGGAAAGTAGGCAAGGAGGAAATGATATTGGAATCTGGGAAGAAGGTAATCCATGTTATGGTGTGGGAAGACATTTGGAAAATTTTCACCTCTGGTAACATTTTGGAGGTAGAATACCGCCAACTGATCTGGCATGTCTAGGGGAAGAGGTTTGAAAAAATGCATTGAATTAATGTGTTGCCATTATTGAATTTGGCACTATATTTCAATTTGGTAAAGTATTATAAGAAAGAGATGAAATAATTTCAAAAAAAAAAGTTTAGTTTTCTAGCAGAAATGAAAGGGAAAAGGCAGAGTTCAGAAACTTTGGCCCTTCTAAGGTCAGAAAAGCTGCTTTTTTCTAAAATACAAACAATAGCAGATGGGATTAATTTTTTTTTTTTGAGTCACAGTACCAGTACCACTTTTCATTTTACCAAAGCGATTAATGGTGTATCAATTTATTTTGAGACTATCAAAGTAACAACAATTAAAGAGAAAGTCATGGTTTATTAAATATGTCTAGAAAGAACTTTGGATATGGATATTATTATGAACTGACTGAAAAAAAAGAAGAAGCTCAAGCCTTCTAGGTTTTGAAAAATATATATATTGCCCACCCAAACTAAAAAAATGTCCTTTGCTGCTCTAGCTATAAAACAAATTTCAGGTTCCCTAATTTCTACTACCAAGAGGCAGCCTTCAAATCTATATCGCTTCAAGGAGGCAACCCTGCTCTCCTACCAACCAACCTCATTTTAGATGTGACCAAGCAAAGAATGGAAATGAGAGAACTTCCCAAAGGCGAAAGTTAAGGACATGGAGAATTGTAAACAAAAAGATTCAAAGAATTGAACCAGTTTAAAGACTGTCCATTACCTTAAGGACAGGGAAAATCCCTCTGGCTCACCAAATTTCAGTTACTACAGACCAGTGACTTCTCTGTGTTTCTCATTCCTCCCTTTCTTTTTCTCTCTCTTTCTAAATAAGAATGTCTGATGTGGGTCATAGCTTTCCTTGCTTCAACATTAGATATTGAAATGGGATGTATACTTTTTCTAAATGAGAAAGAGCCACATGTGGATTTGAGGAAGAGAACTTGGAAACAACTGGAAAATTTTACTCTGAGCTAGAAACACTGACAATATGGGAGTTCAACCTCTTCTTAGGAAGAAAGAATGTGATCTGTGAGGAAAGGATAAAATGGATTTGTTGACCACATGACTGAATGGTGATAGATACTCATCAGCTTCATTTCCCCCTCCTGGAACCCTAGAAATATACATTTCTGAGCCAGTATTTCAATTAGATTGGGCAATGGAAGATACATAGAATTAACACACTTTCTGGCTGAGGTGAGTAAGCATGTGGTGTGTGTTCCTGTACTTTTTTCTCTGTCTCCTGGCTAAATAATAAGATAACCTTAATGCCAAAAGATGGTGGAACAAGCACAAGGAAGCAGATCATTTGAGGAAAGTAATTTGATCATCCATCAGATTGCATTATGAGAATTAAACATCTTTCATATCATACCCTCAAACTCCAGAATTTATTTGTTATGGTGACTTCCCCTAACCTTTCCTGACTAATACAGGGGATTAATGCTCTAGAAATGTCAATAGTTAGCAAAAAGAAAAACTCCCCTCAAATCTGTAATACATGGGCTCTAAGTGAAGATACAACCATCAGAAGAAACTATACCTTCAGAAGAAAGCAATGTTTTCATTAAAATAAAGAAGCAAAGAAAAAGTTAGGGGAAGAAGTTGAGGATAAAAGTGAGCTTGTTTATTACAAAGCAGTGTTTCAACACAGAATAGGGAAAAGTTTGGAAAGGTAAACATAGTGGATGAGTTGTCACAATCAAAGAAATGCAGAGAATTTTTTTTTTTTTTTTTTTTTTACATGGGCAGGCACCGGGAATCGAACCCGGGTCCTCAGGCATGGCAGGCAAGCATTCTTACCTGCTGAGCCACCGTGACCCACCCGAGAATTTTTTTTTTTTTGGGGGTTCAATTTTTTTTTAAATTTTTATTAATAAAACCGCTCAACATACAATATGAACATTCTTTTGTTTTTATCACACAGTTGTATATTCATCATCATGATCGTTTCTTAGAACACTTGCAGTAATTCAGAAAAAGACATAAAAAAACAGAAAAAAAATTCATACATACCATATCTCTTAACCCTCCCTTTCATTGATCCTAGCATTTCAATCTACTAAATTTATTTTAACATTTGTTCCCCCTATTATTTATTTTTAATCCATATGTTTTACTCATCTGTCTATAAGATAGATAAAAGAAGCATCAGACACAAAGTTTTCACAATCACACAGTCACACTGCGAAAGTTCTATCATTGTACAATCATCTTCAAGAAACATGGCTATTGGAACACAGCTCTACATTTTCAGGCAGTTCTCTCCAGCCTGTCCATTACATCTTGACTGACAAGGTGATATCTATTTAATGCGTAAGAGTAACCTCCAGGAAAACCTCTCCACTCTGTTTGGAATCTCTCAGCCATTGACATTTTGTTTTGCCTCATTTCTCTCTTCCCCCTTTCGGTCGAGAAGGTTTTCTCAATCCCAGCTCATTCTAGGATTTCTGTCCCACGTTGCTAGGAAGGTTCACACCTCTGGGAGTCATGTCCCACATAGAGAGGGGGAGGGCAGTGAGGTTGCTTGTTGTGTTGGCTGAGAGAGAGAGGCCACATCTGAGCAGCAAAAGAGATTCTCTTGGGAGTGACTCTTAGGCCTAATTTTAAGTAGGCTTAGCCTATCCTTTGTAGGATTAAGTTTCATATGAACAAACTCCAAGATTGGGGACTCAGCCTATTGCTTTGGTTGTCCCCATTGCTTCTGAGAATGTCAAGAATTCTCCACTTGGGGAACTTCCCACTTTGTGAAAGAGAACCTGAGGTCCAAGAGAACAGCCAAGTGAAGTCCCAATCCTTTCTCATTCTTCTTACTCAAAGAAGAATAAAGAAATGACTCAGCGTACACACCATTTCTGAAAAATTGCTGGCTCCTGCCTCAGAGGAACTGATCCCATGATAATGGTGGAAGCAGCCCTTAAATATAGCAATTAGTGACTGTCTTTGGTGTGCAGAAGAGGGTCTAGCTGCTGGGGACATAAAGATGAACAGAGCCCTTGTCTCCAGGGTTCACAGTCCAGTCAAAGAGAGTGGCTCAGGGTCAATATTCTTATAAGGAAGCAACCTTTGGACCATGCACACCTAGTTCCAACTGCAGCTCTGTCATATTCTCTTAAATTCTCCAAGCTTCGGTATGTTCATCTGAAGAACAGGGATAATATTATCTATGAAGCAGGCTTGTGGTGAGGATCCACCCGAGAATTTTGAAAGTAGAAATTCTGTAAAGACTAGAGGACTAGGGTGCTGAGGAGGACTTAAAACACAGGGATGAAACTTCATTATTGATTGAATTAAATAGTGTGCATACTGAGTCTTGTTGCTGGAGAAATGGTATTACTCCATCTGGGATGATTTGCTGCCAGTGGCTCCTTTTTCAGTGCCCCTGAAGATGAGTGGTGACAGCTCTGAAGTGGTCATGCTTGGGCAGTAGTTGTGATAGCAATAATGATTTTGGTCCTTCTATTTGTTTTCCTCAGTCCTTGGATTGAATGCCCCAAACTCTTCTCTGAAGGCTTTTCAAAGGTCAATGCGTCATTGAGATGGTCACTGGCTTCTTGAAACATCTTCAGGCCAATTATCAACTTCTTTATGATGTCATTAGAGATTCCTGGTTCTGACAGCTATTCCTGAAGGTATTGTTTCTGATATTCTGATGCTGGAGAATATTTTAAAAGAAGACATGATTCCTTTCAGTTTTGTTTTGTTTTGAAGGGCTTAATTTTGATTTGCCTTTGGCTTATGCATCTTCTAGTTTTTTTCCTGGAAAGTTAAAGGATCACATTGTTTACCAGACTGAGTAGTGCTATCTTTATGATGGCCTTTTGTAGGAAGTAGTTTGGTATCAGTAAAAAGTGCTCCTTCTGAGAAGCTGGATTGTTTTATTCCATTGTAAATAAAGTAAATCATAACATGTTTACCTTGTGATGTTAGTAACTAGAGAGCATTGATGAAAATCTGTGGTTCATCTCTTACATTTTCATAAGATGACATGAAAAATACAGTGAATACTGGAATTGTAAGAAGCCATGATACCCATGCATATGGCAGGCTGGAGGTGCCAGGGAATTAACTATCTTTGGAACAATTTTTTTAATTAGAATTTTTATTGTAAAATATAACATATATACATAGCAAAGAAAGAAAAAAAGCAACAATTTTCAAAGCACACATCAACAAGTAAGTTACAGAACAGATCCTAGCATTTGTCATGAGCTACCATTCCACCATCTCAGATTTTTCCTTCCAACAGCTCCAAAATGTTGGAGGCTAGAAGGAATATAATATAGTGATTCAGCAGCCATATGCATTTGTAAAACACATTTTCTCTGTTATATCTCCTTCTTCTCCTTTGACTCTTTTCCCAATCTGTAGGGATCTTTGGGCAATGTCCCTTCTGACTTTCTTGTTGAGAAAGAGTGCCAGCAGTAAAGGATAGGGGGATATAATTCATTGATAGTCTTGGAGAGGCTGGTCCCTGTGGGTTTCAGGATTTATCTGACTTAGGATCAATAAGTCTCAGGTTAGTATATAACTACCCCAGCTCCCTCACTCCATGGATGTGATACCTATGAAGTATTTCTGCATCATTTCCCAATTTACCCACTGGATTCAACTCCAGCCACTCACTGTGTTACTGGGCTGCCTTCTCTTTCAAGTACAAATTCTCCATTCTCTTACCAGTAAATTCCCTTCACTTCCAAATCTTTTCTTGCATTCAGATGCAAGTCCTTATCTCAAGTCTGTTTCTAGGGGGATCAGAGAGGGACAGAGAGAGAGAGACAGAGAGAATGTATACTATATGAAAACTATGTGCTCATTTTTGCTATGTGAAGGAGCCTCAGTCTTCCCTGATTTTAATGGTAACCATGAATTTTTCTCTGTTGAAGAAAGAATAAAGTAAAACAATTGGAATTTCTTCAAGGTTGGAGGTAGTGAACAAATACTATAGAAGTCCTTCCGGTTTATTAATACACAGTTGTAAGACCTTATCTTATTCTGAATGTTGATTTTGTTGCTTTTATTCATAATCTTTATCAGAACGTTAATAGGAACTAACTTTAAACCCAATCCCTCGCATGCATTCATTCTTATAAAATGATAGTTGAGATTCTACCACTCACTGAAGACCTCATTCATTTCTAATTTGGCTTGGGTAAAGATATAATTAGCAACATATTCCTTTAGCATTTGACATATTCTAGGTTGCAAAAGGTGTTGACATAAGTTATACATATACCTTCAAAGAGTTAGGAAAAGTTTTAATCCAATTTTTGTTACATATTTATACTGAACAAGGCACTATACTTTTGCCTAAAGATGCAACAAAATTTAATACCTGGGAAACTTAAAATCTATCTAAGAAAGAAATATGTAGTACAGAGATTTATTCATTTATTCAACTAACAAAGCACTGAACTAGATGTGGTGAGGAACACAAAAATATATCAGACACTGTTACTCACTGTACAACCAACAGAAATGCATTATCTTTGTGCTACTAAAGACATACCCAAGAAAGAAGCTCTATTTATAATATCGCACAACTGGAAACAATCCAAATATACATCTACAGAAGACTGGATAAACGAAGATGGCACATCTATAAAATAAAATGTGATACAATAATGAGACTAAGAACTGCAAGTACAGGAAAAAAAATGGATGAATCTCATAAATGTAAATTACAGCAAAAGAAGCCAGCCACAATTTAGTGCCTTAATTTGCTCCCATTTATATAAAGTTTAAAAACAGGCTATGATGTTAGAAATCAACACCATAGATATCCTTGAGTGGGATCGTGATTGAAAGGAGACATAATTTGGCTTCTGGTATTCTGCTAATGTTTTACTTTTTGACCATTGTTAAATTTGTGA
This sequence comes from Tamandua tetradactyla, assembly GCF_023851605.1. Taxonomy (NCBI): domain Eukaryota; kingdom Metazoa; phylum Chordata; class Mammalia; order Pilosa; family Myrmecophagidae; genus Tamandua; species Tamandua tetradactyla. The sequence goes on along the minus strand of NC_135334.1, from coordinate 118,808,239 downwards.
TGATTTATTTATTGAGCTGCACACATGTGACTTATGTAATTTTCTTTACATATGATATTAAGCTGTATATTTACATGTGTATACATATAGATAGATATGGCAATAGCCATAGCTATGTAGCTATGTAGTTATAGCTATGGCTCAGACATATGTTTGCTTCAAGGAGTTCACCTCTGCCGGGAGAAATGTTGTATGTAAGTGCATTAATTTAATTTCAGGTTCAAAATATTGAGTCACAATATTTGTGATACAGACAAAGGGTTTCAGGATTAAAAAGAAGAGAGTACTTCTGTTCTACCTGGGGAGAATCAGAAATGCTCCATGGAGGGAATAAAGCACATTTTTCAAGTAGGATGAGCTGGGTGCTGGCATGTGAATGGAGAGTGGAGGGGCTCAGGTGGAGGAAGAGAGAGAGCAGAGTCATGGGCATGCAATTTATGCCAGCATTTTATATAAGCAAGATTTCCTGTGTGGTCTGAAAGTAAAGAGTGTTTTATAAGATAAGCCAGCATGGGAAGTTGTTGCAGGCTGGATACTAGAGGACTTTTCATGCTAGGGTAAGGAGTTTGGGTATTTTTTGTTGAGTGCCAACATTTTTGAGCACAGGTGATGTAATGAGAAGCGCTGCTGGAGAGAATGTGGAAGCAATGAGATATAACACGGTGTAAGGAATACTGGATGGCAGGGCCAGAAAGGGCATATGGAAAGGATACAACCAACCAGACTTGACAGCTGGTTTAGGTGACAACAAGGAACTAAAATTGGACCTGCATTTTTATGTTTGAATTCCTGAGGTTTATAAAGAAGAAAATTATGTGACTCCGTTTTAGGCAAGTTGATTTTGAGTGTCAGCAGGTTATTTAAGCATTCAGCAAGTACTTTGTAAACACATGACTCAAGCTAATGAAAAAGGCAGGGTGTACAGATTTAGATTTGGGAGCCATCTGAATAAATGCAGATGAGATGCCCAAGGGTGAAAGTGAAGAAAAATAAAAATGCTATCTATGCTGCATGTTGGCACATTCACAGCAAAAGCAGTAAGGGATTAAAGATGAACTAGTGGAAATATAACTGATAGTATATACAACAGTAGCCACAACAACGGTATTGTGCAAGTTCTTTGTGTGTGTGTGTGTGTGTAAGTGTGTGTGTGTATGTGTGTGTGTATATGAGGGTTCATGCATGAGTCTTGTTAACTGTCATATCCCCAGTACCTTCACAGCTTCTGGCACATAGTAGGCACTCATTCATTGTGGTTTTATAAATGAATATATTATTAATCTTGCATTGTGCTTTCTCTGGCTTGCTAAAGCTGTGGGAATGCAATATAACATGAATGGATTGGCTTTAACAAAGGGGATTTGTTAAGTTACAAGCTACAATTCTAAGACCTTGGAAATGTCCAATTTAAGGCACCAATGAGAGGATACTCTGGGAGGAAAGGCGTTGGCATCCAGTGTTCCTTTGTCACATGGGAAGGCACTTGGGGACGTCTGCTGTCCTTCTCTCCTGGCTTCTGGTTTCCAATGGCTCTATCAGCCCCTGTGGGTCCTTTTTGCTTCTCCCTGGGGCATTTTCTTTCTTAATTTTGCCAGGCTCTCTCTCATAAAGAGTCCCAGGAAAAGATCAAGACCCACCTTGAATTGGGTGGGTCACATCTCCATGGAAACAACCTAATCAAAAGGTCCAATCCAGCAATAGATCTTCTCCACATGATTGAATTAAAAGAACATAGGCTTTTCTGGGGTATGTAACAGATTCAAACCAGCATAGTGCTTCATGATTTTTCAATTCCAAATTGGTATCCTGGACATTGCAACTTCTTTTTGTTTATACCACAAAAACATACTATCTAACAATGAAATTCATATACTTATACAGAATGCATTTTCTTCTATTTATTAAAAGAATGTCATCCCTGCAGTTAATAAATAACCTCCTCCCATTTGGACTGGTCTGGTATAAATCTGGTCCACCTCGCTGTGGCCCTCGCAGGGAAAGCCCTGAGAGAAAAGGAGAAGGAGAAGCATAGCTGGCCTGGCTGGAAAGAGTGTGTGTTCTGTCATACTTCAAACTAGTGTGGATGAAATATCAGAATGCAGCTTTTCACTTGCATGGTAGTGGGAAAGAAGTTCTTGAGTTGTGCTACACTATAGTTTCCCCAGAAAAACTGCTGTAATTATAATGACTTCACAGGGATGTGGTGAGGGATCAGTGAGGTAATGCTTGCAAACCTAAAGTGCAAATGCTGAGCTCCCAGGAGAAGTGGCACCAAAGTAGTTTCCTGGTCACCATTAGTAAGTTCATTAGCAACCTGGGTGACAGCAGTAAAACTCTTCCAACACTATCCCAGGCAGACCCCCTAAAGGAGGAACATAAAGTCACCTGCAACCCGAGGGGCAGCAGGTCCTAAATGGACCATAGCTCCAGTGTTAAATGTTCTCAGACCTTCCCCCTGTGGAGTAAGCTGGGTGCAGATCATTACGCTTGCTGCTTGTTGAGATGCTAATGATAGACTTGCTTTCTGAGCACAGGTCTGTCCTTCTTTTGGATGCCAAACCCATTGCATGAGCACTAATAGGATGCATGAGATGACCTGATGACAAAATTATTCAAGGCACATAGTTGCCACATTCGAATCTCCTATTAGAAGCACTACAACAATCTTGTTTTATTCTATTTTTTAAACTATAGAAATGGGTCTTAAATACTTAGCTTTACAATCTCTCTGCATTACAATATATCAACCGCAGTAAATAACCTGGGGCTCTATTCTGATTCCCACACTTACCCAGACAGTCCAACTAAAATAGCGACAATGAAGACACCTTCGGTGTTATGCCTTATCCTAATTTCTCCTGTTCATCTCACTCACATTCTCTCAACCGTCATTGGAGGTCCCACTGCTCTGCTCCTGGGCTTTTACTCACTCCGTGTGGCTGTCTTTTCCCAATCAAGAAAGATAGACGATAAATGGACGGTTGTTGACAGCTAGCTAGTTAGCTGCACAGAAATGTATTCATATCTATTTAAAGATGCATAGGTGTGATGTGCAATCTAATTTATATATAAATATTACTTTTTCATAGTTTAAATTTGCAAAACAAGTACATATAGATATAATATTCTTAGATCTATCGATTTCATGTAGAATATCATTGGCAATATAAGTATAGCCTATAATCTTCATTATTGTCCTTTTGACTCTATAAGGTTTATAAGGCACATATTATTATTCACTTTTTTTTTCTGCTTGAAGAATAGGAATTTATTGGCTCATGGTTTTGAGGCCAGAAGTCCAAAATCAAGGTGACATTTTCTCCCCAAAGTCTATAGTATTTGGGTGCTGGCTGCCAGCAATCCTAAATTTCGTTGGCTTATCTCTGCCTCCTGTCACATAGCAATGTTCTCTCCACTCTCACTCTGTGCCTTCTCATTATTTGCATTTAACGGATGAAAAGCCAAGCTTTATTGATTCTAGGTGACTTACTGTAGATCACACAGTCAGTAGCAAACAATTACATGCATCAATTAAGATGTTTTGTTACAAGCAAACTAAACTTACTCAAAGGGAAAAATAAATCTATCATACAGACACAGAGGTGCTTACAGGAATGGTAGAAAGGTTGAACAATCAAACTCATAGAATAACATGGACTGTCTCAGTATCAGGTCCACTCACTAATCTCAAGAACGTGACATTGCTGAGCAAATGATTCCCTAACATTGTAAGTCTGGTCTGTTTATCTGCTCAAGATTCAAATTGCATGGAGGATGCCTGGCTTGTCTTGCTCTGGAGATAGGTCTGTCTCTTCTACAGAGGAATTTTTGACACCTTGATTAATGGTCTCACCAGTTGGTGACAAAATGGGGGAAAGAAAACACGCTCCCAGAGGTACAGTGGATGATGTGTGGGTAGCCACACAGCCACAGTGTCCCTACAGGCCAATAACCTAGGTTTTCTGTTCCAAATTCCAATTCCTTGTATGGCTAGGAATAGATTTGTGCTTCTTGTAACCAGCAGCTATGATAGCTACAGACGTTGGCAACCGATTTCAACAATCTGGGATGCGGGCTAGGGTGTTAGAACTGTTTTAGATCTGTGTTAGGATGCATGTGCCCTGCTTTCACAGCTAAACTCACCACCAGTTCCTGACTACAGCTTCATGTTTGTGGGGACAAATCAAATGGCTGTGAGTGACCCCATTCTAGATGAAGTGAGATACAAAATAGTTCATAAAAGGAGTAATACCATTGTCTCGGGTAAGGCTAATTTATCCATAAATGATCCGCTTTATTATAACAAGATAGTAATTTCTCCATATGTAATTGGCTTGGAATGTGAGTTATAACTTCTTTCTGATGGAGACTAAATTTTTACAGGAGGGGAAAAAACAGTCTGAAAATTTTCAACACATGTAGGTAAAGTTTTCTCATATCAATTAAAACCAGTTCTCATTATGTAAACATCAGGGCCGTGTTTACTGCTACTGATTTTGCAACAAGAAGATAAGACAAAAGGAGGGGGAAAACAAAGTAGAGAAGAAATAAAGAGATAAGGAAACACAGAAAGCGCCATAAATTGTACCTTTCGGTAGTGATCTCCACAGCCAACATGATTCGACCATTCAGTGCCAATCAGAAGTTTTCTTATGAAGTTTAGACAGAGATAAATAGTAAATGCATAAATAGCTCTGATGCTGTCTGGATCATTTTTCTTTCTTCATCAAGTTTATTTGTTCCTAGAATTGATAGTCAGTAGTAAATATACTAAATCTATTTACTAAGGACCTACCCTTTTCCAAGACAATAGAAGTTACCATGTAATGGAAAACTGGATGACTTCAAAGTAGCACATCTGGGTTCATATTTGGTCCCTTACAATTACATAAACTTGGGAGTATTTGCTAACCTTTGATCCTTAAGGAATCATCAATAAATGGTACTATTAATATCTGGCTCACAGACTTCTTGAAGAATGAAATGAATATGTGAAATTTTTCATACCCATTGGGTATATGCATTTGCTCATTTTTGCTCTTGTTGCCATAGGGAATAAAAAGATTTTCAAGACCACAACACTAATTTAAATTCTAAATGGAAAGTGAAATAACTACAGAGTCAGATAGTCCAATCTGGCTCATACAATTGAGATATTTTATCCAATGTAAAGCTTTACTCATAATTTCAAGGGTAGAAGTAATCATATACACAGGAAAAAAACTGGAAATCCTAGGACTATTGACAATTTCCAGTCCTTGTTTGATGCTTCAGATGCACTGAAGACCAGATAGCATGAGGTTCTTAAGCAGGTTGTGTTTAGCATCACTTCTAAGAAAAAGTAGAAAATATTTTAAAGATAAAATATTCCACTCATAGTTAAATACTTTGTAACATTTCCAAGAAGACCATCGCAGAATCCATAGTTCCAGGTTTCTTTTGTCATAAATGGTTCTAAACTGACTGAAGACATCCACTAAAAGCATCCTGTTTTGAAGCTCTTTTCTACAATTCTGTTCGTAATATTGCCATGAGGAGCTTTTAAGAATACACACTAACTGCCTTCTTTCCTTCAGATTATCTTTTCTGAAGAAAAAATGGATTGCACCTGCTTGTTAACCATTTACTTCCCTAAAGAGATTAGAAGATAAAATGTAAAACAACAAAATGTAGTATTAATATATACATGTACAGATAATCTGATTTCTCTACCATTACTATATTCCTTTGACTTTGCTCTCAATCCACAGTTGTAATGTTACACAAGTCTTACAGTCACATTTTCTACTTATCACGTATCTTAGTGCCTGCACATGGGTGTCCTGGTTTAAGGATTAGATGCCCTAGAAAACCATGTTTTAATCCTGACCCACTTGTAAGCAGCTGTTTCTTTCAATCCCATTCACTATTGTTGTCGACACTTGATCATTATCTTCACAGAGAATGATTCACCCAATTGTGGGCATTAACTTTTTCTGTTTTTCTTTTCACATGGCAGTAACGGAATGACACCCAACCCGGTCTCCATAATGGCTATGAGTTTCTCCACGAGCCACCATCACACTGCCCTGGGCATCAACTTGATTGGATGGCTTCCATGAGTTGCGACTCCACCCATTCCAGGTGTCTTATTAGTTTACTGAATCCTTTAAAAGAGGAAATTTTGGAGAGGTCCCTTTTTTAGAGCCATGATAGAGCCATGTGACCACAAGAGATCACACAGCCAGAACCTTTGGAGATAAGAAAGAATATGACCCTGGGGAGCTTCATGAAACAAGAAGCTTGGAGAAAGCTAGCATTTCACCATGTGCCTTACCAGTTGAGAGAGAAACCCTGAATGTCATTGGCCTTTCTTGAGTAAAGATAACCTCTTGTTGGTGTTTTAGTTTGGACAATTTTATAGACTTGCATGGCCTTAGAACTGTAAACTTGCAATTTAATAAATTCCCCCTTTTAAAAGCCATTCTGTTTCTGGCGTATAACATTTCGGCAGCTAGCAAACTACAACAGTGGGTGTTGAATAAAAAATGAGCATATATCATTCCTAGATTTTTAGATTCTTGAAGATATTAGACTTTGCTGTCCATTTAAAGAATTTAACAGTATGTGACATGACATAATAAGTGTTCAGTGGAAATGTCTGTCACAATTTCTAGTGACTTGATATGGATATTGAGAGCTACAAAAAGATTATATAAGATATCCCAGGAAATCGCAACCCTGGTTAGAAATATATTTGAGATTTTTTAGAAGATTTTTTTTTTTAATTTTGGGTTTCCTTTGCAGATATTTTATTTTCTATAAAAGAAGGCTGTTTATCTGAAAAAGCTTCTATATGGCAAATCTTTGGGTATTGGTAGTCCTGTTTGCTTTGGCAAAGGGTGGTATTTATACTTTCCTTGAGATCTAAAATGTATTTCATTGGAAGTCAGAGTATATCAGATAAAGGGCATTTCTTTTTTAAAAACATGTGACAACTCTTTGCACTTTTGTGTTGTAAAATTTGGGCCATCAGCAAGGTTGAAAATTCTTACTGATTTATTTAACCTGTACAAAAAAAATTCTTCAGTGAAATCCACTTACCTAATCTGCACAAAGCCTTAAGGGTCATCATTCACATATTTATTTTTATTCTAAGTTGACTTTGAACCCACCACCCTATTATTATTTGAACTATTCCAAGCCATTTATGGTTAAATTTTGCTGTCATGGTCCCCCCCCCCTTTTTTTTAACAATGTAATGCATCCTAGATCAAAACATTCCTTTTCATACCTAGATATAGTAAGCCTGGACCACCAGGTCTTAGAATTTTATATTAAACTTAGATTTCATTTAGTCCAATATTCACTAATTCATTTATTCATGCAGTGCCTTCCCTTTTACATAGGCTGTGACTATCATTTAATAGATGAAAGAAACAATAGATTAACTGGTAGCTACAAACCAGAGTAGTTTGTACCAAGGCATGAGAAGATATTTGGAGACGAGAAAGTGAGCTCAATTTCAACACCTATATTTACTCAACCAAAGCCTTCTTACAGATGATAAAAGTATTTAGCCTTCCTTCCAGTATCAGTTCCAATATGTCAAGGTCTTGGATGTCATCACCCCCTTCTTACAGCAAAGGAAAAGCTGAACAAATTGTGAATCAATGACATTTCTTAGAGATATTGGTGGTTTGTGGTCTCTGGACAATTAATTGTCCTGAAATCTGGAGAGATAGTCAAATTCAGTGAATCGCAGCTGAGATCAGCTTATCTGGAGTAGAAGACAGTGGAACCATAAATTGGTAGGAGTATTGAAATGATAATTTTGGTGAATACTAGAGGCTGAGCATGGAATAGGTTGAAGCTGAGAAACTCCAGTGGGCCCAGTCTTAGGGGGCCCACACTTTCATGAGTTTAACTCCAGGAACCCCCACTAAGCTTTCATAGTGAAGAACACCAGACAAAGAAACAAATACACAATTTTTAACCATTTTGAAATATTCGAGAGCATTCTCCATAAGAAAATACTGTTCTACTAAGGAAAAGACTTTACAGGAGCCTTATCAGATCCAGAGGATAGAAAATTAGCTAACTTCAGTGCCCTTAGCCTTTCTATTTTATCTAACTGGAGGAAAAAGAAAGCTGAGAAATACTTCTGAAGGTCACAGCCTCAGGACTCACCCCACTGAAAGACTGATTTTCATTATAACATTATTTGAAACATTTCTTACCCTCTATCTTACCACCACTTAAACAGAGCCCCAATATAAAAGCAATAGATTAAAACTGAAAGAGTTGTAAGAGAAAGATTCTATTTAAAAAAGAGTTCTTAGGAAAATCCAAGTAACAGAGACAGGAACAAAGAAACTAATGCTTCTGGAACCTATAGCTACAGAAAAACATTAATCACAACCAAAGGTCCTATCCAGACTGACATAAAACCTTACATTATAGTCTGTTTATCTAAGTTCTTATTACTGGAAACATTATGTCTGATTTTCAGTTAAAAATGGTAAAGCACACTAAAAGATAATAAACATGATATGAAGTTAGAAGGCAAGCATTGGAACCAGACACAGATATAACACATTTTGTAATTATCATATAGGGAATTTAAAATAACTATGATTAACACGTTAAAGACTCTAATGGGAAAAGTAGACAATATGCAACAAATGGGTATGCAATCAGAGAGAAGGAAAATCTGAGTGAAAAGGAAAAAACTGCAACAAAAATGAAAAATGTCTCTGATAGGATAATTGATAGTCTAGACATGGCCAAGGAAAGAAAAAGTGAGCTTGGAAATGTTAATATAACTTCCTAAACTGAAATATAAAGAGGAAAAAACTAATGAAAATATAAATAGTAGAGAATAATCAAGAACAGTGAAACAATTATAAAAGGTGGAACATGCATAATTTGGTTACTCAAAAGAAAAAAGAAGAAAGAGGCAGAATAAATATTTGAGGTAATGTTCAGGGATTTTCCCCAAAATAAAATCAGGCAACAACACAGACCCAGGAATCTCAGAAAACTCCAAGGAAAATAAATAGCAAAAAGTCTGCTCATAGGCATACAATATTCAGAATACAGAAAACCAAAGGCAAAGAAAAAATCATGAAAGAAGCTAAAAGAAAAAAAAAACTGTACCTATATAAAAATAAAGAATTGCAGCATATTTCTTGTTAGAAAACATGCAAGCAAGAAGAGAATGTAGTGAAATATTTAAAGTGTTGAGAGAAAAATAGCACCAAATTAGAATTCTATATACAGAGAAAAAATTCCTCGAAAGTGAAGAAAAAGATGGAGGCTGGGAAGGAATTCATCACCAGTAGAATTATCTTGCAAGAATTATTAAAATAAATTCATCAGAGAGAATGGAAATGATATAGGTCAGAGACTTAGATCTACATAGACAAAAGAGGGCTGTGGGAGAAGAAAAAAGTGAAGGCAAAATTAAAATGTTTTATTGTTTTTAATTCATCTAACTCTTTGTTCAAAAGAATAATAGTAACAATGCATTGGTAATTATAGAAATGGATAAGTGAAATGAACGAAAATAATATAAGGGCAGAAGGGAAGAATTGGAAATACTTCAGTTTTAAGTTCTCGCACTAGAATGAAGGAGCACAATGCTAGTTAAAACTAGATTAGTTATAAAAGTATATTGCAGGGTGGGCCATGGTGGCTCAGCAGGCAGAGTTCTTGCCTGCCATGCTGGAGACCCGGGTTTGAGTCCCAGTGCCTGCCCATGCAAAGAAAAGCATATTGCAAACTCTAGTACATAAACAAAAATATTTTTAGAATGAAATAAAATTGATTTGCTAATAAAGGGGATAAAACTGAATGATATAAAATAGTCACAAATAGAGAAGGCAGAAAAAAGGGGAAGAAAAATAAGAAAAAAGAATGAAAAAAGGATGAAAAGTAATTACAAACATGGTAGATTTAATCCAACTACCTATATGAATAATCACTCTAAATATGAATGATCTAAATATACCAGTTCAATGGCAGAGATTGTCAGAATGGATAAAAAAATACGCACAACTATGTGTTCTCTATAAAAGCCCAAATTTATATACAAAGACACAGATAAGTTAAAAGTAAAAGGATGGAAAAAGATATACCATGCCTATACTACCAAAGCGAAGCTGGAATAGTTATATTATTTTGGACAAAGCAGACTTTAGAAAAAGGATTTCAATAGGGATAAAGAGGGGCATTAATTATAATTCTCCAAGAAACTTAACAACCATTAACATGTATGCACCTATCCATAAAGCTTTAAAAATGCATGAGAGGGTGCATGGGTAGTTCAGTGGTTAGAATGCCTGCCTTCCACGTGGGATGCCTGGGTTTGATTCCCAGACCATGAACCCCGAAAATAAACAAATAAAAATAAACAAAATGAAAATGCTTGAGACAGGTTTGGGATGGCCAGCTCAGTGCTGGGAGTAGTGACCAAGGAATAGCTAGGTCTGGAATGGCTGGAAGGGGCAGTGGTGCTCCTAGGGTCTGGAAGGAATTGTGGGAGGTACTATAGAAGAGCCATGGATCAGTGTGTAAATCGTGGAATCTCCTTGCTAACCATCACACCTGCTCTCCTTAATAAGTGGGAGATTGGGTCAGGGGGAAAGGAAAATAGATCAACATGAAGCTAAAGCAGCACATAGTCCTGTTAACAATTCTTCTTATCATCTTTATCTTCACCAAAATTTTCCAGATTGATAATTTAGATACTCCAGCTGCCAACCCAAAGAACCAAAGGGTTATCCACTGAATGACAGCTAGCTGGTAGGTGGAGCTGAAGCTCAAGCTGGACCACACTTCACAGTCTCCCTGGGATATTGCAGCCCAGTGGGTGGTTCCCCAAGAAGCTTAGTCTGAAGTGACCCAGAGCTGGGGGCACTTATGCATGCCACGGCCACCGAAAAGGTTCTTAAAGCTGATATGGGTTATAAAGGGAAAAAACTGAAAGCCTTACTGTTACTTGAAGGAGGTCAGAAAGCTATCTTCAAACCTAAACAGTATAGCTGAAACTATATGCTAGATGGGGAGCCATGTGCCAGTTATGATAGACACAATGTAGAAGGAGCAGCCTTTCATTTGGACAGGATTCTGGGTCTCCACTGAACCCTCCTGGTGGGTGGTAGCTTTGTTAATCCATAGACAGATGTCAAGCCTTTTGCCATGGAGCAGCTTTTGAGCACCTTTCTAATTGTAGCAAACAATACTTCCTTCTATGGGAAGTGTCATGGTCACTCAGTGCTGATGGAGACTCAATGGAGGGATCTGTGGCCTCCGCAGAAACACTGACACCCATGGGTAGAACCTACTGAGAGGGCAAACTGGTCAGGTGGGACTAGGACGAGAGCCACTGTGATGCCATGAAGAAAACGTCCCCTATGACTCTGGCCCACACCTCCTGGACATCACTGACACAGCTGTCTTTAATTACCTGCTTGGCACTATTGGCCACAATTACTGCCAGGAGCTTTCAAGATGATGAAGGTGCCTTATGCACATCCATCTTGACAAATGCCTGAAGCTTTGGGAACCCCTCACATGATGAGAGGGGCATTCTTGCCCCTCTCTATCAGTGTTGTATCATTCAGGCTCAACCTGGAATAGACTAAACTACCTACCAGTCCTTTCTTCACGGGAGTGGATTTTCTGTAAAAACTTTATAACCTCTTGTGTCTTTTTTCAGTGGGACTAGTCAAATTGGAAACCTTAAGCAGTGGTAGCAAATGAAATCTGCATTCTGTTAAAAAATACTAGACAAAAATTAATATAAATACAAGGAAAAATAGACAACCCATCATTTGAATTGGTGAACTACTATCCCTCTTTCAGTACTTAATGAAGAAACAGGTAGAAAATAAATGAGGATTTAGATGACCTGAACTGCACTATCAGTCAGCTTGCTAATTGACAATTGGAAAATACTCCATCTCCAAGAGCAGAATGCAGTCTTCTCAAGCCCACATGGAAGAGTCACAAAGAGAGATATTCTTGGCCATAAAATATACATAAATATTTTTGTAAAAACAGGAATCAAAGTCCTTAGACAATAATGGAACTAAACTGGAAATCAGTAGCAGAAGATAGCTGGGAAAGCCCCAGGAATTTGGAGATTAGAAAACACACTGCTAAATAACACATGGGTCAAAGAAGTCTCGAGAGAGACTAAAAATATATTTAAGTTAAATGAGAATTAAAATACAACTTTTAAATTTGTGGGACCCTGCAAAAGCAGTACGTAAGCAGAAATTTACAGCATTCGATGAGTATATTAAGAATGAAGCAACATTTAAAATTAGTAATCTCAGATCCATTATAAGAAGTAAGAGAAAAAAAGAGGAATCTAAGTAGAAAGAAAGCAGAAGAAAAGCAACAAAACTTAGAATGGAAACCCATGAAATCGAAAACAGGAAATCAATAAAGGAAATACATGAAACCAAAAGTTGGTTCTCTGAAAATATCAATGAAATTGACAAATTTCTAGCAAAGCTAACCAAGAAAAAAAGAGAATACACAAATTCCCAATATTGGAAATGAAAGTGGGATAAGCACAACTGATTTAACAGACATTAAAAGGATAATGAAGCAATATTGTGAACAACTATATGACCAGTGTTTTGTTAATTTAGATTAAAAGGGCAAATTCCTTGAAAGACACAAACTCAAAATTCACACGAGGATATTTATATGCAAAAACATGAATCTAGAAACACATTTTACACAGAGTCCTTCAACAATTCATAAGCTTTATCTTCTACCTTCAGCTACGCAGACATTTGGAAGTGCTAATATTTAGTATTTTCTTTATTGATTACATACTGCACTTGATTCTTAGTTTCCTAAATTTATTCAAGAATGCTTTAATAATCATTGTGCTAAATGCAAAATTTAAGTCTCTCTAAAGGTAGATGTCAACTCACTTAATAATACCATAGAGAAATTACTTAGAAGTTCCTTTCATTCCACAATATTTTGGAAACTGAAAGCAGATAATGAGAATATAGAATTATAGTAATTCCCAGAGGAGATCTTCCCATTTTAAATTATTTAATGATGCCATTTAAATATTATCTGTCCTCTATGAATCACTCATGTTCATCAAAAATTCCCTGAAAAAGTATAAATGACCTGCACATTTGTTAAAGAAGGCAATATAAATAATGACATTTGAATAGTATTTTGCTGCCTTTGATATTGAGAGTAGTTTTAATCCAATAGTTCAAATCAATCACCTAAAATTATAGGAAGAGTACACAGAGTGAGGGTATGTTCAGAAAATAATCTTGGAAATAGGGCTCAAATAATGAAATAGAACTGGAAATATGCTCTATCTCAAAAGTGGATGTTTTTCTAAAACACGTAGAGGGATTTATTTATTTATTTTCCTACATGGGCAGGCACCAGGCATCAAACCTGGTTCTCCTCTCCGGCATGGCAGGCACGAAGTCTGCCTGCTGAGTCACCGTGGCCAGCCCTTGTAGAGAGGTTTTTAAGAATCAAATCTGAGCCACCTCCAATGACATGATCAGGCCAAACAACATGCTTTCATTGGGAAGCATTATGACCTGTGGATGATCAAAAGCAAAGGTGTGAAAGTAGATAATTATGGGAAATACAGTTAAATAATATGAGTTACAATATATAGAAAATTTGGCATGGGCTGAAACAGATATCTTTCATTTCCAAATCAAACTTATAATGTCAGTATTAGTCTCCTGAGTGTACAGATGAGAAAATTGAATATGGTAGGAATTAGGTAATTTCCCCAAATCACAGCAATAAAAATAACTGACAGAAGACTGGAATCCAGAACTGACATAGTTCCTAATATAACGCAAGGTTAATTTTGCCTTGTCTAAATACATCCAAAGTGAAGAGGGTAATGGGAGGGGGATACATTCTGATTGATGAATCTCTGTTGCATTTCTCACATGATGCCAAGTCTCCAAGTGCTCTGATGACAGTGTAGGAGTGGGAGAGAGGATCAAGAAATCTTTCCCAGTAGTTCCTGATCTGATTTCTTGACATGAAGTGAAATCACTTTATATCAAGACTCGCATTTCAACAGTCTGCCAGAGGCATGCATTCTCCTCTATTCCAGCATTCCAGCTTCCAAGTAATGGTCTTGACAAAACGGGAAGGCTGAAATGTTCTATCAGCTCTTCTTATCCCAGGGTGGTTATACCAGCCAAGTTAGGCAGAAGTATTAGAAAGCCCTTTTTCCCCTAGGTCTTTTCCATATAAGTCAATTTAGCTTTGCTGAGGTGGCAAAATTGTGTGTGAATCAACCATATAATTTACTGTCCAAATCAGAGCCCTTCAGAAAGGAAAACGAGACATAAACTGGTCAAGTTACTATGAAACCAGAACTCTGGGGCTTTCTCCAACAAACTGGGAAATTATGGTTCCTCTGATTATTACCCACATCTGTAGATGATTAAAACTAAGTGCATAAAGGTCAAGTGAGTTGAGCAATGTCACTCAAATATTAAGTGATGGTGCTGAGGCTTGAACCTAGGCACTTGGCTGCTAGAATCATGCTTTAAAATCTGAATACAATATTGGTTTGTGTGGTTCAAAAATTTACATCAATAGCAGCATGCTGTGATCATCTGTTTGCATAACTATTTTCTTTTCAACTTCACATTATGTTTTAGAGAATTATCCTGTTTGATACCTGTCATTTTACTTTGTTTCTTTTAACTCAAACAAGGCATTACATTGTGCAACTAAATCACACTTATCAATTTCCTTATTGTGAGTGGTATAGATTGTCATTAAGTGATTGTCACAAACAATGTCATAACGTATATTTTCTTGAACTAAGGTGCGAGTTTCCCTAGAAGAGAAATTTCTACTTACTAATGTGCGCTCATTAAGTGTGTAAAATTGAACAAGTTATTACCTCTCTGCATCTCAGCTTCCTCATGTGTATAGCATTAAAAATCACAGTATCTAACTTACAGGTTTATAATGTGCATTAATTGAGATAGTATATAAAAAGTGCTTAGAAAGGTCCTGAAATGTAGTGAGGACTTAATAAATGCTATTGTTAAATTTTTATTGTTGTTGTTATTATTACTATTGATTTATTTTTCACTGGCATTTTAGAATCAGCTTTTCAAATTTCAAAGTAAACCTTCATTGATTTTTGGGGGGCTTTCCACAGGAATTATAGATCAAATTTTTCTGACATCATTTATTTACTTAGGTCTTATGATATGATGTGCCTTTAAATAATGTTTTGGATTTGCTCAATAAAGGACTTTTGTTTATATATTTATTTTAGATTTATTCCTAGAATTATATTTTTGTTGCTATATAATTGAAAACTCTTCTAAAACTTCATTTTTTGAACATATTACAAAGTTAAAAGAAAAAAAGTACAACTAAAACCTGTACACATGCCACCTAAAATCTATCATCATTTCCTCCACTTGTTTCATCACAGTTTTATCCATCTATTCATCCCTGTAGAAATTCACCAACCCAACTTATTTTATTGATTCATTTTACAGTGAATGCATGCATCACTACACTTCCCACTAAAGAAAATTACAGACATCAGTACTCGAATGCAGCATTCAAATTAACTAGAATCCAGTATCTTTTTACAAATATAAAATTTGCATACAATAAAATATGCTACTCCTAGGCAAATATTTGCTGAGCTTTCAGAACTATGTATATTTGTGTAATCTGAGCACTTACCAAAATATCTTCAAACATTGCCATCGATGTAGGAAGTTCCCTCATGCCCCTGAGACATCTAATACTTCATGCCAAAGTGATCACTCTTGTTTTTAGTTTTCTCCTGTTCGTAAAGCTCTATCCAGAAGAACTGTCTGCAATGGCGGAAATGTTCTATATCCCTGTTCTCTATATGGTAACCATTAGTCACATGTACTTATCGAGCATTTAAAATATGGTTAGTAGGATTGAGGAAAAAAAAAAATATATATATATATATATATTCACATTTCTTCAGTAAAGCTTGAGGGGCAGAATTTCTGGGTCATATAGTTGATGCATGAATAGTTTTAGGAGAACCTGAAGGGACCTTCTCCTACATTGGTTGTACAGTTTTACACTTGCACCAACAATGTATAATACTTGCAGTTATTCTAGAGCTTTGCTGGCTTTTGGTGTTTTAACAATTCTGATGGGTGCATAGTGGTTTCACATTATGTTTCTAATTTGTATTTCCCCATTGTCTGATGATGTTGAGCTCTTTTTTTGTGTACGTATTAGCTATTTTTATGAAGTGCCTGTTCAAATATTTGCTCAGATATTTGTCTTTTTCTTACTGGATTGTTTTGACTGTTTATTTTGAGTTGCCAGATGTCTCTATCACAGAAGTCAGACTTTCGTCACTTATATCTATTTTAAAAATGTTTTCTCCCAGTATATTGCTTTTCCAATTATTTCCTTAATGATGCCTTCAAGTAGAAGTTTTAATTTTGATGAAGTCATTTATCACTTTGTTCTTTTATTATTACTGCTTAATGTGACCTTTCCTTGTTTACCTTCAAGTCATAAGGATATTTTAAAACTTTATGGTATTATTGTTTCATCTGTGTCTTTTGACCATCTTGAATTAATTTTTCTTATTGTATAAGGGAAGGATCAGGATTCATTTTTAATACTAATAGGCAGTTATTCCCATATCATATGTTGCTTTGGTGCCTGAATTAAAAATGAAATGGCTGTAGAAGTGTGAGTCTATGCCTGGAATCTTCATTTAGTTCCATTGATTTATGTGCCCATTCCTTAGCATGTACCACACTATATTAATTGCACTTGATTTATAGTAAGTCCTGAAATCATGTGGTGTAAATTCTTCAACTTTGTGAATCATTTTCATTATTGCTTAAGATATTGATTAGGACATGCCCTTTCTATGTCCATATAACTTTTAGATTCAACTTGTCCGTTTCTTCAAAATACCCTAGGAATGAGTTGAATCTATATATCAATTTGGGGATAATTGGCATATTAACAATATTGGGTCTTCCAATCCATGAACATTATGTATCTACCCAGTTACTTAAGTATTTATATTTTTCCTCAACAAATATTTGTAGTTTTCAGTGTATGGATTTTCAAAAGTTTCTGAAATTTCTTTTAAAATATTTTAGTTTGAGATTATTGTAAATAAGACTTTTTCATTTTATTTTCCAATTGTGTGCTGCTACCATATAAAATAACAATTATTTTGCATATTAACTTTGGGTTCTGCAGACTTGCTAAATTATCCATCAATTCTATCACTTTTTGTGGATTCCTCACAATTTTTTACATAAAATTCATGTTATTTGGAAGTAGAGACAGGTTTACTGCTTCCTTTTATGTATTTTGTCACCTATTTCTGTTTGTCTTATAAAAGTCAGGATATCCTGTGCAATATTGGATAGAATTAGTGAGAGGAGACCACCTTGCCTTATTCCTGATCTTAGGGGAAGTGTTCTTACAATTTCAACATTAAGTTTAAGGGTATATCAGTTTTTCATAGATGCCCTTTATCAGATAGAGAAATTCCCCTTTTATTCTAGCTCCTGATATTTTGTTAGAGAGACTGCATTAACGCTCATACGGGATATGAGTCTGTAGTTTTCTTTTTTGGTGACATACTTTGGTATTAGGTTTATGTAACCTCATAAAATAAGTTGGGAAATGTTCCTTCCTTTATTTTCTGAAAGCATTTACTTAAGATTGGTGTTATTTCTTCTTTAATGTATAGTAGAGCCCATCAGCAAAATGCTCTGGACTTGGTATTTTCCTTATTGGAAAGTTTTTGGTAATGAATTTCAACTTCATTAATCAACATAGGTCTATTCAGATGTGCTATTTCATCTTGTGTCAATTTTGGTTAGTACTGTTTTTTCACAGAATTTGTCCATTTCATGCAAGTTGTCAAATTTTTGGTGTACAATTATGCATAATATTTTCTTACTATCTTTTAAATGCCTGTAAAATCTGTGATGAGTCCCTCTATTTCATGCCTGATATCAATATCTTGTGTCTCTTGATTTGGGATTTCTTGGGGGTGAATAAATTTTGTTGCTCTTTCTAAGGGACCAACTTTTGACTTAAACTTTCTCTATTTTTTCCTGTTTTCATTTCATTGATTTCTGATCTTAATTATTTATTGTTTTCTGTTTATCTTGATATTATCTTGCTTTTTTTTTCTATATTTTAAAGTGTAAACTTAGGTGATTGATTTAAGACTTCTCATGAGTTTGAGTGTAAGCATTTGAAGCCATAAATTCCCAACTCACTTTATTTCTACCTCCTCCACAAAGTTTGATACATTTTCATTGTCATTCAAAATATTTTGTTTGCATATTTTATGCTTTAATTGTTTCAATATTTATATACTTAATTTCCAAATATTTGGTATTTTCCTTGCTATATTCTACTTGTGCTCTGTACAAGGTGATTAAGATTTATGAATATACAGGTATTTTAATGAGCTCAGGAAAAAAAGGAATTTAAATAATTAATGTCTCGTATGAATTTGAATTGTGTATGTGGGTGGGTTCTTAGTTTGAGTAGCAAAATTCAATGAAAAGGGATCAGTCTGACTTTGAAATCATATGTACCTAAGTTTGAGTCTCAGTTCAAACACTTGTATGCTGGATGGTCTTAGGCAAGTTACTTAACTGCCCTGAGCCTATATTTCCATATGTAATTGTACATGCATAATATGCTTGTTAAGACATTTAAGTGGAGTAATATTTGTAAAACACTTTGAGCTATTACCTGGTAAGTAATATATCTACATAATTATTTGTTAGATAAAGAATAAGCAAAACACTCTTCATCTTTGTTTTCCCAGAGCCTAGCACAAAATAGATTCTCAATTACTAACTTTAAAAAATGAACTCACATGTGAAAAACTTTTATCAGGAAGTAAACATGTTTATCCATTCATTCACTCAGACATTCAAATGACATTTATTGTGCATATATCATATGTCAAGACAATGAATGTGAAAGCAGGATGAATGTAAGGTAAAAATAACAAAATAGATACACCTTGTGTCTAAATCAATGGGGAAAATATTAATAAAATAGATCAAAATTTGAGGTGCACAAAGAAAAAATACTGTGCAGAAAAATTATGACAGAATCAGAATAGATTGTTGATAGGTTTATAGATAGAATTGTTGATGCTATTAAAGATGAACACAGAGTCACATAATTAGTTTTCTTTTAAAAATATTAATGAAATTGGTATGGTAGAACAACATAGTGGAGTTTCCAGCTAAGTCAGGCTGTGCCTGTCTCTATATCTGTCTTTGACTACAACTTTGACTCTATTTTCTTGACCTTTTCTCAGTCTCTCTCTGTGTCTTTGTCTCTGTCTCGCTCTCCCACTCTGCTGTAGCTTTCATTCATACATTCTTTATGCAGAGTGAATAAATTACAGTGTCCCATGCTAAAAATCTATTTCTAGTTTACAAAGTATGAGAGAACAAGAGGTAGAAAATAAGGACAGAAAGGACTTTGTTGGCCTCTTTTGATTATTTACCAGGACAACTTGGGGTCAGCTCAACGGGTAACCTATTTTGCCTGCTTCTGATCATTTTGTTTTCAATTAATATTCTACCATGGCAGCAAAGAAACTTAAAACACATTAGGCTTGTTGATAATTTAATTAAAAAGCAGCCTCTAATTACATCAGAAAGCAATCAACCAACTCTCCCCTTTCTGAGAAACTTAGAAACAAGTTGGAAACCATTGAAAATGATCTATTGGGAGAGATTTTGAAGGTTATCAGGAAAGTCAAAGGATTGGGGAGCTCAGCTTTATGAACAAAACAAAACAATAGAGGGCATTTCTATTCTCTCCCCTCTTCTTCTTTCTCTTTTTTTTTTTTGCATGGGCAGGCACCAGGAATTGAACCCGGCATGGCCTCTGGCATGGCAGGCCAGAATTCTGCTACTGAGTCACTGTTGCACCACTCTCCCTCCCCTCTTTATTCCTTCTTGTTCTCACCTTTTAATCCTTCCCTCCCACTCTTCCAAAATGGTAAAATGGTATTATTTGTTTAGTATTTGGTTCAGTTTGTTTCTATGGAGTCTCTGAGGAATGCATGATATTGAACAATGACAGATATGCAATCCATTAATTTTTCCAAATTTTTATGTTGTTTAGAGATAACTATCAATATGAAGAGTTCAAGATGATTCCATTTATTGAGACAGATGAAAGTGTGTAGATTTATTATCTCTTTTAATATTTGCAGCAGCCCACATGGCTGCATGGTTTATTTGTCATAGTGAGAAACTGTAGAATGGAGAGGATTAATTTACCTATGCAAGAAAACACAGCCTGAAAAGGTGTAACCTAGTGGACCGATTCCAGAGTCTGTACTTGTTATGACTTCTCTATATTAAAATCATGTGTCTGAATATTATCCAATATATAGTGTCCATTTTAGAAAATGATAAAGTAAAACTGCCTTCTTAAATTTGCAATACATTTTTCTTTCACATGATCAGCTATTTTGAAATTGAATGTATCTGCTTCCTAGAGTAGTAGGGTATTGTTGCCTACTAGGACACCTAATTTAGATATAGGTGAATGAATTTCTTACTAAACACAGATCTATGAGAAGCAACTTGCATATTAGACAAAATCTCCAAAAGAAACAATATGACCAGATTACTCCTTTTGTTATTACTTGATCCATTTTTACGGTCATGTGTGTGTGTGAATATGTGTGGGATTTAGTGGAGGGTAAGAGTGGGTTGGGGTAGGGAGCAATTATGGCTAATGGTTAAGAGCATGGGTCTGCTAGCTTTCTCTCCAGGCTTCTTGGTTCATGAAGTTCCCTGGGAGGCGTTTTCTTTCTTCTTCTCCAAAGATCTCTGTCTGGTGGACTTTGTCATTCTCAAGCTTTCTCTGAAATGCTTCCTCTTTTAAAAGATTCCAGTTAACTAGTCAAAACCCACCTGGAATGGGTGGAGTCACATCGCCAACTAACCCAAGGTTAATACCTGCAACTGGGTGTGTCACATCTCTGTGGAGATAAGCTAATCAAGTTTCCAACCTACTGTACTGAATAGGGATTTAAAAAGCCATAAAATAGATCAGGATTAAAACATGGCTTTCCTAGGGTGTATAATCCTTTCAAACCTGCCCAGTGGGTAATAGTGGCCATGAATTTCATTTCAGGATTCCAAAGAGGCTTTTTAAAGATCTTTGATTTAAAAAGGGGCCATTGGATGTGGCAGGAAGAAGAGCAACTCTTCTTCAATCCTGCTACCTGAGCATCGCTTTGCTCAGCTGGTGGTTCTTGCGCTTAATAGTTGGTGGGCTCCAAAATTTCATAAGGAAATGACTCTTTTCTCAGGACCTCAGATAACAAAGCACATGGAGTTGGCCTTGGCCATCTCTTCCATCTGTCCTCACTTGGATTCCACCTAGGCCATGGAGTTCCAGTTCCTAGAGTTAGTCTTGGTGATTTCTGGGGAAGGAGCTGCCTTTGAAAAGGGCTCAAGTTAATCAGTGATTAGGGAGCTGATCAGGGAGAATGGAAGCAAAGTGTGTTGAGCAAAGTCTCCCCAGACCTATAAATCTGTTCATACCTAAGAAATTTAGGCAAAGATGGGAGTCATGTCTGTTAGAAAAAACGCTGTACTTGAAAGTGAATAAACACTCACCTGAATGTTGAGAAGAATTTATTCATGCTTTTGCAAGAATGGGCACCCAGTTGAAAAAAAAGAGCAGGATTTTGGAATAAAAATGTCTGAGTCAAGTCAGTAGGAAACATTTCATTTTGGGCAAGTTACTTATCAATTTATGTTTCAGATTCTTAATTTGAAAATGGGGAGAATAATACTCATCATATTGAGTTCTTGTGAAATTAAACGATATAATACATGTAAAAATATTTAATGTTTGGTATATTCAATTACTAATTAATAGCTGACTCTTTTCTTCCTATAGCACTTGATGACTGTGTTTATTTGAAGAGAAGGGATGATAAGTTCTCATGACAATTAAAGTTTGCCTTGCTGAAGTTGTATGTCTCCTTTGGATGCACTGATGGTAATAATGTTAGTAGTGTCTACTCATTGTCATCAACATGTTGCCAGAAGTGACCTGTTCTTAGCAAAAGGTATTTTGAAATTTGGATGCCAAGAGTTGGAAGATAATCATAGTTCTGGTCATGTTTACTTTTCAAATAGAAAGGACACTGAAACCACATGTGACACATGAAGACAATTTCTACCTATATAAAATAATATTCCAGGGAGTCAAGGGTAGTTCAGTGGTAGAGTGGTAGAATTCTTACCTGCCATGCAGGAGACCTGAGCTCAATCCCCGGTCCATGCACCTCCCAAAAAAACAAACAAGCAAAACAAAAAATTCAACAAAATGGTGCAGCAATAATGGGATATTCACGTGGAAAAATAATGAAATATGACCACTCCATACAGCATCAAAAAAAAATTCCAACTAACAATCTATGATACACTGTCTTTCTAAGTCTTTTCTATAAATGTCTCCTGAACTGCCACCCCTGTTTAATTAAACACATGCAGAATCTATGGGTGTGCTGATTTAAAGAATATATTTACTTAATCTGGATAAATAACTTACATTTTCTAATTGTGGGAGTTTATTAACTCACTTGAGCATTTGTAAAACGCAGAAAATTTATTAAAGAAAAAAAATTATCCATAATCCCACCATCCAGAATTTTCCAAAATTGACATGGTAAATTTTATTCCATGCTCCTGCCCCCGAGACATATATTAATATGTGGAATGACTTAAACAGGTAGAAGAGTATTATTAACCACTCAGTATCCCGTTCCCCAAAGAATGACAGTAGTTCCATTTACTGCACCTATGGAGCACCTGTGATGTGGCACATTCTGATGGGGCACTAAGCTAAAGAAGACATAGTTACCTATTTCAGAGAACCTAGAAGTTTGCAGGAGTAGACATGGTGCAGCTCTAGATGTCCTGTTTGTTTACCCATACCCCATTAATGACATCAAGCACTTAGGGCTAAAATAACCATATGTTAATTCATGGTCTTTGCTCCCTGTTATCATAGAGGGTGACTACACAAAAGGGGAAAATACCCAAGTTTAAAATGTGTAATACTCAAAATTAAACAAATGTTTTTTAAAAAATGAAAGTAAGGCAGCATTTCAAACTGACGTAATTAGCTGATATACTAAATCTGTAATTAGTATATCATTTGAATTTAGAATTAACATTGCAGATATTAAATTACTGCTTATTTCAGATGATTTTAGTGGCTTAATCAAATGCAAATGAATGCAGTTGGATGCTCACAATACACTAGATTGTTTTTATTAATGAAAACTAATTTAAATTCACATTGCATAATCTGTCTATGTATATTATGGCAAATTTATAATTACTATTAAATATCAGCTCAAGAAACATCATGAATACAAAATTTTTAATGAATTTCATTTAACAGTTACCAAATGAAGCTGTCATATATATTAAATATACATAAATATTCCTGGCCTTTATGACTTGTTCTATGTATAGATCATTCATATTTATTTTCTGTGTTGGATGATGGGAATTGTTAGTTCCCTGGGAATTGGTGTAAATGTAAATAAATAGTGTAAAAGTGTATGGATTTCCCTAAATAAAGTCAGTGGATTTTGAAGTAATTAGTGATTTCTCTGATTGTGAGTTCTATAATGTTAAGGTGAATTTTACACCCATAAGAAACTAACTTATGGGACAATAAATGTTGAAACTTAACTGTGAGTTTATTATATATATACATTATACATAGTATATTACATGTATATATAATATACTCACAATGTGTGCACAGTCACACAAGTGGTTTTCTGTATTTAGTTGAAATTTTATGCTGGTATAACCTTTTTACCAACCACAGAATATAAAGTGTAGTTCTGAAATCAATTATTATAGGCGACTTCTTAACTTTGGAATCAGTCCATTCTGAAAACTAAGACTTTTACTATAAATTTAGTGGGATTTCCTATCTTTATCAAGGGTTGTTTTCTGATCTTGACTCTTTTGAATGCTTAAAAAATATATACTAAAAGAAATCTGTTGAGAAGTGTATAAATCAATGGAATAAAAATCCAGTTCATTAAAGAGTTACTTTAATTATAAATATTCTGTTACTGCTTCCAATAAACTAATATTAATGTTCAGCTAGAATCACTGTGTATTTATCCTTCTGCCAAAACTTTTTCATTAGGGTAATGGAGACTTCTTTGCCTGGAATGACTTATGATTATGACTTTGTCCTGACCCTTATGTTTTATTCTTTTGTGAGCTCTGCACAGGTTCCAAAAGACCCTGTGCTCCTTTTTTGGCGCTCTTTCACAGTCTCAAATGAAATAATCACTCACTTATACCAATTTTAGTATATTAATTTCAAGTTATTCTTTGTCTCATTCCATAATCTTTCAAAGTTCAACACTATGGTACAGAAATCATAGGCTAAATTTTATTACTTATTTTCTTGGCTGTTCCTCTCCTTATTTGTTACTACACAGAATTCTGTAATGTTAAGAGTTCCTCCAATCATGAAAATTGCTATCTGCAAGCTTGGGGATTCCTTGTCTCTGAGGTGCTACAGCAACTAGCCATCATATTGCAGCTACTCATTACCTAGAAAAGAACCCTTTTTGAGCTGAATGTTAGTAAAATTTTTTCATTACTTAAAAACTGTTGTAAGGTATGGATTTTTTGGTGTATTTTATCAGATTGGTGCCAACCTACTAGTTGACAACTGGGGTTTACCATTCTTCTCATTACTTTGCTGAGTTGTGTGGTATAACTAATTCATGTGTATTTCAACATATGCACAAACTCACACAATGTCATTCTCTACTAAAATAGAGCAACCTATGGAGTGATTTTATTTTGTAAGAGTTAAGTTAGGTGAAAGGAGAGGGAGCTTGTTCTAGTTTGCTAGCTGCTGGAATGCAACACACGAGACAGATTGGCTTTCAATAAAGGGGGATTTATTTAGTTAACATGTAGTTCTTCAGAGGAAAGGCAGCTAACTTTCAATTGAGGTTCTTTCTTATGTGGGAAGGCACAGGGCGATCTCTGCTGGGCTTCTCTCTCTGGGTTCCAACATGTTTCCCCGGAGTGATTTCTTTCTGCATCTCCAAAGGCCTAGACTGAGCTGCGGGTGCTGAGACGAGGTATGCTGAGCTGCTTGGGCTGTGCTACATTGTGCTCTCTCATTTAAGCACCAGCCAATTAAATCAAACATCATTCAGTACAGCAGGCATGCCTCCTAGCTGACTGCAGATGTAATCAGCAACAGATGAGGTTCACACGCTGTTGGCTCATGTCCACAGCAATAGATCTAGGCACCTTCACCTTGCCAAGTTGGCAACTGAGTCTAACTACCACAGAGCTAATATTTGTTGAGATTGTCTTATTTTCTAGACACTGTGAAAAGTAACTTACTCCTACAGTTGAGTGGAAGAAACCTATAAGGTAAATGCTATCCGATTTTTTTTTAATGAAGAAGCTGGGCCTCAAAAGGGTAAAAAATTGATTGAGGTTACTCAGGTATTAGATGGTAGAGCCAAATTAGTATTACAAATTGACCTCAAAACTCATCATCTTTCCAAAACATCACACTACACATAAAGGCCAAGACTGTCCAGGCTTCATGTACCTGCAAACACCATGAAAGGAAGATGTTAAGGTGTGGGTTTAGGAAAACAAATTCTAGGGCTATCAAGTCATAAGCTTAGGGTACATTTGCAGAGGTCATTTCTTTCAGTTACAGTGCAAAGTGTAGACAACTAATGTATTAAAGCCATACCCAGAAGCCTGTAAGGTAGTGGAGGAGACTGGATGGGAAAGAGGAAGAGCTCTAGTCCTGAACTCACACTGTCTTGAAGGGCCGTTCTGTGTAAATTACATCTCAGAGTTTGTCCAAATGTCAAGAAAGACACCCATTAGTCATTGGCTAAGGGTTATCCCAGGGAGCTCTAACCTCCCTGCCACTTTTGGGAGCACAGAGCAGTCTTCTGCTGCCTGTCACCACAGGTGCAGGCCAGCAGACACAAAGCACACTCAGAAGCCAGGCAAAGGGAGCAGAGGCACAGTAAAAGAATTGTGGCCATTGCCACACGCTCATCGGTTTCCTCTGGTGTCTGTACATAGAACCAGGGAGCAGGTCATGATATCCGGAAAAGCACCAATGCAATGGTGAATGCAAGTCTGAAGAGAGGATGGTTTATGGTGTCTGGACTCATTCATCACTACATAGCATTGTCATACTAGCTTAGGAGACTACCGTTTCTAAACACGGCGTTAGAAAAGAAGAAATTCTTTTGTCTCAGCAGTTGGTGAAAAGGTACTTTAGTGCAACCGTCTTCCTGCAAAAATACCTTTTAAATCAGGTGAATCAGAATATGATTCACCTTCTTTATGTAGTTTTCACAAGCCTCATTCTCTGTAATAAATGAACAATTTAGGTCTGCTTGCCTTTCACAATGAGTGTCTTCTGGGGGAATTGGGTAAAGAGACAAAAAGTGCGCTTAGGAAATTGTCTCCCTCTGCTATCTACATTTCTCATAATCCCTTCACTGAGCAAACATTTATTGTGTCCTGTTAGTACTGGGACCAGTGCTTAGAGCAGGACATACAAAGAAGAATAAGACATGATCGTTGGCATAGGGGAATGTAATGGAGAAGAGAGACATTTCAACAAATAATTACAACAGGGTTTCCTCATCTGTAATGCTGGGGATATAAGCTACCTACTTTATTCCTCTATTAGTTATTTATGTCTGCACAACAGCTCACGCTCAAATTCTACCTCTTTCAGTCTCTGCGGGTCAGGAATTCAGAGAAAGCATAGTTGGAATGATTTGTCTTTGCCTCATGTGGTTTCTAGTGCCTCAGCTGGAAGCTCATTCAGCCTGGGTGGCTGATATCATCTAAAGGCTCATTTTGGCACATGCCTGGCAGTCGATGCAGTTGTTTGCTGGAGATTTTGCTGGGGCTGCTGGCTGGAAACCTAACATGTGACCTCTCCACGTGGCCTGGACTTCCTCACAACATGGTGGCTGGGTTCTAAGATCCAGCTTCCCAAGTCAAAGAAAACTACTTCATGGTGCTGCTGCAAGGATTAAATGAGTTAAATGAATCAATTAATGTAAAATGTTAAGTGTATTATTTGTTACATAGTACTTAATGAGAGCCATATATCATTATTTTTATTATTAACAATTTATGTGCATGCAATCGATGTTGATAACAGTATTTTATTACCAGGGAAATATAATTTCAATGCATCAAGACTGGAGTACATTTATCATCCTTTATGGACACCACCCAAAGGAATCAGTTGTTTATTTGGAGGGAGCATCCCCACTCTTTGCTAGCACTCTGTGGGCTTCAGTGAGAAATTTTACTGGACATTGAAATAGCTGGACAGGGTAATCCAAAATGAAGATGAAAAATTATGAGCGCCAGTGAAATAAATCTGCCAGGAAGGATGATCAAAAATCTCTTGTAATCAGGAAAAATAAGATAATTTGGGAATTCTTGGAATTGTGTCTCCAAACCTTAATTTAGTGATTGGGTCATGAAGCAAACACCAATTCCTTCACTTGTTAGCAATTTTCATTCTCATTTGTGATGATCACTTTGCTTTCAAATGAACTTTATTCCAGTATGAAAGGATATAGAAACAATCTGCTGCTTCTTCAGCTGCAAGCAGTGTGCATGTGTAGGAGTAAAGAAAACAGTGAGGGTCAGGAAAGGAAAATTGGACGTTAGGAAACTGAGTATCTGACCTATCTCTTTGCAAAGAACTCTTTCAGTGACTGCCTGTATCTTCATTATTATTTGCTAGAGAAAACAGCATAACCTGTAGTCATCCTAAGAAATATTTTTCCCATTCTCCTCCAAAATTGCAAAGCCATCAGGATTGTCTTTGGAACAACTTCACAGAATTCATTTTATATGCAGCATTGGGAGTTAGCCCTGGATAAAAGTAAGCTACTCATTCTTATGTCAGACTAATTTTTGCCCATGAATGTTTCATTGTGCTGCTCCTCCTTTATCTATGTACATTCTCATTTCTCTGCTTCTCTCTCTCTTCTACCTGTCTAAATCTATATCCCGTCACCCTCTATGGCTAGTGTGCTGGTTTGAAGCTGTCATGGACCCTAGAAAAGCCATTTTCCTTTAATCCAGACTTTTGGGGGCAGACCTATTACTGGGTGGGACTTTTTCACTAGGTTTTGCCATGGAGATGTGATCCACACAATCGTGGGTGGGACTTTTGGTTAAATTGTGTCCATGGATATGTGTATGAGATGTGGGTTTTACCTTTCTACTAGAGCCCTCTATGAAGAGAATAAAAGGCAGGAAACATACAGAGAGCTCACAGCCAACACAGGGGGCAGAGAGAGGAAGCCAAGAGACACAGACATTTGGAGATGACAAGTTAAGAGATGAAATGCAGAATTTGCCCTGGAGAAGTTAACTAAGGACCCAGAGATGCTTGGAGAGAAAGCTACTGGGATCAGAAGCTGAAAGCAATGAACCAGGGTCAGGGACCAGCAGACTCCAGCCATGTGCCTTCTCAGCTGACAGAGGTGCTCCAGATGCCAGCGGCTTTTCTTCACAGTCTAGGTATCTTTCTCTCGATGCCTTAATTTGGACATTTTCATGATCTTAGAACTGTAAATTTCTAACCTAATAAATCCCCTTTATAAAAGCCAATCTATTTCTGGTATATTGCATTCCAGCAGCTTTGGCAAACCAAATAGTTCCCTTTCCTGGTCACCCTAGCCATCAGATATCCTCACTGTCTCTAATTGCCCATGATTCTTTCAATGATCCTTCTTTTCTATTCAAGATTTTAATTTTAAGTGAACTGGAATCAGAGAATCCTTGCATGTTTTCTTACAGGATCAATCACGATGTTCTTGTTGACAGTTGGAGATAAGAAGTCTTGGCACCAAAGTGTCTCTGAGATGCGCAATCTCAGGGGGACTTTGGCTCTTCCATCCCTGAATATTTGTTTTCAGAGAACAGGAACAGTAGACCAGATGTATCTATTTCCAAATCACTTCTCCCTTCTACTTCACCACTTATGCCCTTTTAGCCTTGAAAACATCCCTCAAACTACAGCAACCTCCTTTTCTGGAAGAAAATGCTTCTGTTAAATAACAATGGTATAAAATAGGAGATGACTATATTTTTCCTGAGTCCTTCCCCTCTGGTATTCTAATGATATTTCTGCAAACCTCAGTTGGCTCCAGGTCAATATGATAGGTCTGGCATTTTCTCTTTCTGAGTAGCATGACCATATAATCTGTTGTCCCAGTGAGACAGTGTTGAGAGTAAAAGGGGACCTTATTATTAATTATACTGGGAAAACAGGCATAAACTTGGACTTTGTTCCAGGCAAAACAGAATATATACTGATATCCTGATTTGGAGGATAAGTAAAGTGTCAAGTGGGTGAGATTTTTCCAGAAGCCAGTAGTTCTGTATTTGTGACTCCCAAGTCAAATCTTAACTTCTGAATCCTAGGCATTGATGCCAAAGACCTCTGATTCCTACTGTATGGTCAGGAGTGCTTGCAAGTCAGATGGTTTGTGATGGTTTGATCTAGTGGCAGAAAAAGTGAGGGATCTGCCATGGAGAGTACTATTCAAGGAATGCACATCTCCCTTTTCTCCTCTGGACAGTCACACCCACTTTGCCTAACTTTTGTGTCCAGGATCAAATAGATTGGTTTCCCAAAGGTGCATTAGGACTTTCATGTAGGGGTTAAAAGGTAAAATGTCAGTATTTAAAGAATCTTGGAGAAGGCAGATACTAATTTGGGATGAGAGGATTGTACACATGTATGACAATCTTGGAGTTTTATAGTGTGTAATGAATAAGGAAGTATTTCCCGCAAATGATTTGCACAGTCTTAGGCAAATTAGCTACCCTTCTCCTAGTCTCAATTCCTCATCCATAGAAAACAAAAACCATAACTGCCAGTTTTGTATGAGCAACAAAGGAAACTCTGCATGGAGACAGAACTGCATACTAGTGAGTTTACTGCAATCAGATGAGACTAGGATCAAATGGTCCCTCTGCCTTTTACAAGCTACATTTTTTGTGCACATTACCTAACCAAGTAAACAGTGAGAGTTGCACAACAAAGTAGGAGGGAACCTTTTTAAAGCTTATATAGCAGAAAAAAATTCCAAGAATAGGTCAGAGAAAGGATTGGGGAAAAAGGAAAGTAATTACCTTACCAGATATTAAGACCCACTATCATGCCTTTGAGATGGAGTCATTGTGCTGTTGGCAGAAAAATAGATGGATGGTCACTAAAACTAACATATCTCAGACCATATCTCTCTGTATATAGGAAGGTAGTATATGCAAAATTGAGAGTTCAATCAAATAAATGGGAAAGGATGTAGTCATTACTGAGTAGTGATGACACAACTAAGTAAAATTAAAATTGGACCTCTATTTTACTATATAAAAACAAGCTTCAATGAAATAACTTAAGGGAAGAAAAAAATCTTGCAAGAAAATCTGGTAGAATTTAAAGATAGACATAAAAAGTTAAGATTGTTGCAAGATGAAATTGTAAAAATATGGACTTTGAAAAAAATTAATAATATAAAACCCTGATGACAAAAGTGCTATATCTACCATATGCAAATAACTATTACAAAGGGATTTCCCTCCCACTCCCCCCAAAAAAGATAATCAGATAAAAAAAACATGCAAAATATACAATATAAATGAATAGGGGAATTCTAAATAAATTTGCCTAATGACTTACAAATACATGGAAAGATTTTAAAAAATCATTGACTGGTAATTAGGGAAATGTTCATTAACATAATAATGATTTATCTCAAGATATAGTTGACTTAAAAAAGTGTAATTTGCTGTGTGTAGTTACCACCAGCTGCATTGTTAGCAAAAGAAAGAATTCATTCATTCAGCAAACTGACAGTATCTATTGAAATTTTTTCTTATTAGAAAAGATACGGTTTTACAGAACAATCATGCTTAAAATACAGAATTCTCATACACCATCCCACCACCAACACCTCACACTGGTGTAGAACATTATTAAAATTGATGATAGCTTCTGCTATTGTTTTAACAGTAGTAGTCAGTATTAATTGAGAGATTCTATGTTCTAGGCATTGTGCGAAGCAATTTACACGCATTACCTCATTTAAAACATCCAATACCCTGGCCTGTGAATTATATCCTATCAAATTATTTTTTTTTAATTAGAGAACTTGTAGGTTTACAGTAAAATCATATAAAAACTATAATTTTCCCATATACCTCTATTGTTGACACTTTACATTAGTGTAGTACCTCTGCTATAATTGATGTAAGAATGTGAAAATGGTGACTATTAACTATAATTTATAATTTACTTTGGACATTACACTTTTACCATATGCCATCGTATTATTCACATCATGCATTAGTGTGGTACATTTGTTATAATTCATGAAAGAACATTCTTATGTTAATTATAGTTCATTGTCTACAATAGGTTCTCTGTGTTATACAGTCTTCAGTTTTATCTTTTAAGTTTTATTCTAGTAACATATATGGCCTAATAGTTCCCCTTTTAACTATATTCACATATATTGAATGTTAAACTGCATGCATGTAGTAACTCGGCAATCCCAGTTCTGGGCATATATTCCAAATAAGTAAACCAACAGTATGTAAAAACATATTCATAAGCATTGCTTATAACGGAAACAAACCAATAATAAAGTGAATGCCTGTCAATAGAGGAAAAAACACTATGAAATATTATTTAGCCAATAAAATGAATGAATATGAGATATACTACTTGGATTGTAGGAATTTCTGCAAGTTATCATTCAGGGAGATAAACAAAATAAAAGTAGACTGTATAAAATAAGATTCCATTTTTATAAACAAGATGAGCAAAACTTTGCATGTATATGTAGGTGTGCTTGTACCTTATTGAACTGTATTAAAGTTCCATGAGTTGCAAAATGCACCATCTTTTTATATATAATGGAAAACATGCTGAAATGAAACTATGACTCAAGGCCTTTTTTTTTTTTTTTTGCAAGAATGGACACCGGGAATTGAACCCAGGTCTCCAGCATGGCAGGTGAGAACTCTGCCTGCTGAGCCACCATGGCCCGCTGAACTCAAGGCATTTTTAACACTTAAAAATATAATTCTTATTCAAAGAGTTCTTTTAGACACAACCAGAGTGAAATTAATCATGTATCACATTTGTGCATATATAAAAAGGAGCATATAAGTAAAAGACGGATTTTAGATTTTATTTTATTCGCACGGTAGGATTTATCTGAATCCCTCTTCAACCTGAAGTCATCGGTATTTGGAATATCTTCCTCTGCAATCAAGAGCGATGACATTTCCTAGACGTCTATCCATTAGATGCTACGTGCCTGCAGTAGACTGAGGGAACCATGTCCTCCACAGTGGGTGCTCCACAGCGATTGTAAAAAGCATCCTAATTTAAGAGATATTAAGATGTGACAGAGCTGCATCTTAGATCTGATGAAATATGTGTGTGCATGTGTGTATAACCACATGATTGTGGAGAAAACTGTGGCACATAACTTGTTAGGTTGTTAGCATCAGTTGTTAACATTGGCTTGCAGGTGATCTGGATAGAGGGAGTTAGGAGCAGAGAGGGAAGCCAACCCAGAATGGGAAAATAGATTTCACTAAAAACAAAGTCATAACATGTAAGATGTGATCACATTTCTGCATTACTATAAGATTACATGTGTATGTTCATAGATAAAAATTTTTGAACTTTTTTTTTTAATGCAATGAAAGAGGATTGGTGAAGTGCCTCATTTATATTGTGCTTTCTCTCTACCCTGGACAATTGCAGGAGCTCAGAGAATGTTTGTGAGGATTAAATGAGAAGGCTTATGAGGAAGTTATTAGAGTTTAAGTTATTTTATTATAGTATGTGACAAATAGCCAGCTTCCAGGAAAGGGTTATTTCTTTTGTAGTTCTCCTTTTCTCCCCAGACAATTTTCCATTCCCACTCTGGTTCTCAGAAGAGTGTTTGAGTGTTAGTGATTCAATAACATGAATTGGTCTGGATTAACATTTACCGTAGAGAATTTGTAGAATGCCACTCATTCAGTTCTCCGAGTTTAGCTGGGGGAAAAATATGCTATATCTGTCTTTACAGATTGACATTGTTTTTGTGAAATCTGCGGTAAATGATTTTATTATACTGGTCATTTTCCAAAATACTTAATGAAAGCAACTCTGTGTATTGTGTGTAAATCTTATCATCCTCCAGAGTTTGTGTTCTATGGATCAGAAACTGTTTTAGAGCAACAGCTTTAGATTACCAACAAAAATGGGAAAGGTGTAGCCACATCATTTCACACATCTTTAGCGCAGGCTGATGTTTCCCTTGATATTTTAGGGCCATGATTTAGATAGGATTTGATGTCCATTCTAAAAAAAAGCAGGTGTTTTTTTTTTCTACTGTGTCTCATCTTGACATATGGAACATGGCAATTGAAGGAAATGAAGGCAATAATGTCAAAAGTAACGAATTTGGGTATATGGTTATTTATAAATAGATTATAAAGCTCTAGCATTAATTTCTGTTACAGTTTTGCCATTTTAAACGAAGGCTTAGAATGCATTTGGTGACCCTTGAGAGGACAATTTGCATCTGAGACGCAAGGCAATAGTGAAACAGGCTTTTTTGTATTTTGTATTTTTTTAAGTCCTGACTTTTTAAAAGCCAGTCAAGCCCCATTGGCAAGGATGGGTGTATAATCAACCTTTTGAGATGCATGATAAAGAATGAAAAGTTTCCAGAAAGAAGGTGGGATCGTGGAGGTGGAGACTCTGCAGATGGGCCTTTTTGGTTCAAATATTGTCTTTTCCACTGAAAGCAATCAACCTCCCCCCCCCCCGCGCCACCCCCCCTCCCCGCCGCCGCCCAGAAAGGGAGAAGAATGAATACACTTTTCTGTTTTGGGATTGAGAAGAGAATGTGGAGGCTACACATGACATAATTCCTAGAGAGACTTAACTGATGACTCAATATAGAATCAAAATGAGAACTGAAACATTGAGTAGATTTCCATTAACTTTGCATCAAATGTCTGAAGTCATCTTTCCTCAGTTGTCCAGGTGGTAGCAGCCAGATCTAAGGAAGCCAACTTAATACCAATAGGGCATGGCAAGGAGAGAAACAGAAGTAATGGTCTCATGAATCAATTTCTAGGACTTTGTTTTGGTGGCTGTTTTTTCAACAATAATGGTAGGAAGTCTACTCTTCTCTAAGAGAAAGTTATCAGAGTTCCTGCTATTTTTTTCTTTTTCTCTTTTTTGCAGGGGCAGGTACCGGGAATCCAACCTGGGTCTCTGGCATGGCAGCAATAATTTTTACCACTGAGCCACCGTTGCACCACCCAGTTCCTTCTATACTTGATCAGCCTTGAGTCTTTTTATTAGTCAGGTTTTATCAATAAAGAAGGTGAGACTACATGTCTACTCCATTTGTAGTGCAGCAGTTCATAACTAGATGAGTAATTCCCATGCCTGAGTATAG
This sequence comes from Tamandua tetradactyla, assembly GCF_023851605.1. Lineage (NCBI taxonomy): Eukaryota > Metazoa > Chordata > Mammalia > Pilosa > Myrmecophagidae > Tamandua > Tamandua tetradactyla. The sequence goes on along the minus strand of NC_135334.1, from coordinate 118,773,600 downwards.
ACTGAAATGTTCTGGGGAAATGGTTTAAAATACCAAGCCCCAGGTTTTGATATCAATCAAAAGCGGTGGGATCTTTGCCCAATGTGCTCAAATGACCAATTTCTGGCATACCAGGTTTTCAAAGAGAGAAAGAGTTTATTGCTAGGCACAAAGCAGGTCAGATGGCCTATTGGCCTAAAAATCTTCAGTAATTCTGATAGCTTTGTAGTATCAAAAGATTGGCAGGTTTTAGGATGGTGAGCACAGTGGCTCTGATGATGTAATTAGAGGTGATCTAATTATGAAGCATGTGCAAATTGACTACATGCTTAGTCACAGAACACATGTCAGAAAATGACAGCCTTAATATGTTGATAGGCATGATTTTTAGTATTATAATGAGGTATAGATCACTTATAGTTTAAAGTGTAGGCAACTGCATATGTCAGGTGGGCACATTTTGGTTAGATCCAGCTTTGGTTATCAAAATAACTTTGGACTTGGGGTGGGTTAGCTCTAGGCTGAGCCAAGGCTCTTCATTAATAAACATTAGGGGCTGTCTTTAGTGATCACAAGACTATAGGTGAAAAAAATGGATAAAATGGGAAATAGTAGAGGTCAGTCTGAAGGTTTTTACAATCATGAGGGCACGAGATAAAGTCTATATGATCATTATCAAAGTTCAAGGCAGCTGGATCACAGTTCAGAGATTTCAAGTATTTCCCTCTGTCTACTCTAATATACCAGAAAGTAAAGAAGAAATGTCTATATAATGATTCAGTAATCATAATCAGCCCCTAAATCTTAACTTCTCAGTTACAGTTTCGTTTTATTTTGTTTTGTTTTTCCTGGAGATGGTGACTAAAATATAGACTCAAATGTTCTATTTTTTTTAATCAAGCATCCCAGGTGATGTTGAAGTAGAAAGCTAGGGGACTGACATTTAGAAAAGGCAACTCCGGGTCATTTGTCGTTTGAAATAGGAGTGTAAATGGAACATAATTCTTTCCTCATAATCATTTTTGTTGGCTTAATAGCTAAGTATTGTTCTGGAATTTTAAATGAAGTCTTGTGGTTCTGGAAAGCTCCACTTACTCTCAGGTTTAATGAGTGATTTCCATTACCATACGATATATTAGAATATATTTAAAGTTAAAATCACCATTCATTTGCCAGAGATTATAAACTTATCCATGGAACCAGTCTAAGCTTACAAAAATAATTAAGGAGAAACTAGTACAGGAATTAGTTCTGTGTTGTCAATATATCTGACTTGGTGGCTGCCCCGTGCTGTGCAAAGGACTGGGTCTGGGGTCAGAGACATGAATGCACTTTCTGACCCCAACATTCTTACTGTGTGACCCTGGAGAAGTCACTCCCCCTCTCTGAAACTTGGTTTGCACTTTTTAAATGGAGATGAAAAGATGTACCTAGAGGAGCTGTTGTGAGGACTTCTTGGAATTAAATGATGCTGTAATTTCCAAGAAGGCAGATTGCATGAAACTTTCTCGTTTACTATGAACTCCCAGCCCCAAATACCATGCTGGGCACATAACAGGGGCTATAAAACACGAACTTTTATTAGCACTATCTTTATGTTTAGAGACAGGATATTGTACTCTCAGCTGTCAAAACAGCACCTCTTCACTCAGTAATTAAGTGCTTTCCTCTTTTCTGGTTTTAATGTGCCGTAGGATTTCTATTCAGCTCTGTCTATGCTCTGTCAGCCACTCACCCACTCATCACGGAGTTACAAACACAGCCAAGTAAATGCTCAACTGTGAACCCCCTGTAACAATAATGAGAATCCTGTCACCCGTTTTCTCAGCTCAGTGTGAGTGGTAAATCATCTAAGAGTCAAAAGGGAATTGAAATTGAAATTGCCAAAATAAAATCCACAAGGTGCCACTTCCTCACCTCCCCATTCCCTGTGTACCTGCACCTGAATTTATATATGTATATAAATTCATATATATATATATATGAATAAAAGTACTTCAAGGGAATCCCAGGTGTCATCAATTGAGATCAGAAAATTAAAAGGGGAAAAAAAAAAAGACTGCTTTCCTTTCCTTTTTCCTGCCTTGGAAATTGACACAATGGTAGGATAACAGTGGGGAGGTGGAGACACAGGGACGTGGAGTGGAGAGATGACAGTTTTCAAACAGATTTCTACATCTGTGTGTAGATCTACATCCAGGTCTATATTTCATTGTCAATTCTCTCGCTATATAATCTATACTACTTAGAAGAAGAAGATCCAATACATGTACTTGATATTGATATTTAAAGCTAATGTAAAAACCTGAAACCTATGTAAATCTACTTATTTGTGAGTGTGTGAGCTGAATAGTAATATCAAAAAATAAGAATTTCTGAATAATTTCATGTTTGTTAGGTTAGAAGTTTATGAGTTCTCAATTTCCCCTTTTCCTTCAACCACTAAACCAAGGGAGATAAATTCGTAGTTTAAAAATTTAAAATATAGAGAACTCGGTTGTTTAAGAAAAGTTGATTGCTTTTTTTAAAAATATGGTTCTCAAGAAAATTATTCAGTCTGGACCAGCAGAAGCACAGAAAGATGCGAAGAGTGGAATTTAGTATAATTCTGAAAGGGAAAGGGCTAAAAAGGCTCCTTTCCACTTGCCTTTCTTTCTGTTTCTCCAACCCACCCCCTCCACCTTCTCTCTCTCTCTCTCTCTCTCTCACACACACACACACACACACACACACACACATGCACACACAATTCTGAGCATCTGGCATGCAGAGAATTTCTTACTCACATATTTATCTCCCTTGGTTTAGTGTTTGACAAATATTTGAGACTCAAAAGTCTGCTGATTTCAAATAAGCTGGGTTTATTTAAATAACAGATATAACATTACTTCATGTAAATACAAATAGATAAGAGAAATAAGCCCCAAATAGATCACATCATTAAATGATTTTCTCCAAACAAAAAAAACTTAAAAAAAAAAATCTAAGTACAGATTGGAGTGATCTTTATGTGCAATTTATTAGAAGGGAGAAGATACTCATAATCTCTCTCCTCTCCCTGCCTTTCATTTGGGACAATAAAAAGTCACACAGAGAAGAAATTGTACTGGCCCTGATGTGACAGGCAGATGTGGGAATCTCCATGAGATTTTTTTTTTTGTATGCTGTATGGCAGGGTCACATTTCAGTACTTTTTCCATATGAGTATCCCGTTACTGCAGCACCATTTGTTGAATTTTTGTTTGTTTGTTTTGCTCGTTTGTTATTTTTTGGGGGAAGTGCATGGACTGGGAATCAAACCTGGGTCTCCTGCATGGCAAGTGAAAATCTACCACTGAAATACCCTTGCACCCCTGAGACATAGTTTTGAAAGTTTTCATTTATTTGTCTTTGGTTTTTAAATAATAACAGAATAGCCAGTAGAAAACTCCATTTGCTGCCAAAAAATGGGCAATTACTAAAAGGTGAAAAAATAGAAACCTGAAGTTTTTGGTGAGATATCTTATTTTGAAAACATTTCCACCCTCCTGAACAACTGGATAGTCTGCCGAATGCAAAACAAATAAAGCCTGTATTTTGACACAATTTCTTTCTCTACATGTTTAACATAAATTCATAGAAAATATATGTCTGTTAATGGCACCATTATATGTATAGGTATAATAGTAGCTGACATTGATCGTTTATATTGTGCCAGAGGCTGTGCAAAGGCCTTATGTCAGTTCATTCTCAGAGATCCAATGAATTAGTTACTATTAATAGTCTCATTTTGGTGAAGAGGCTACTGAGGTTCAGAGTGGTTAAGTAAACCCCTCAAGGTCGCATGACTACTGAGGGATGGGTCCAGACTGAAGCGGGCAGCTAAAGCTTAAGATTCTAGACCCACGTGAGAGCTGTGCGGTGGCCACGGGAGGTGGCTAGCTCTCTGGCTTATAGAGGAAACAGCTTCTGCTTTGCAGCCAGATGGTCATGGGACCCAGGCTTGGCTGTAATGCTTACTACGTGCAGAATACCGGCTAAATCTCTGATCCCTATCTTCCTCAACTGGAAAGTGGGGGTGATGATAATTTACAGGTTTGTTGGGCAGATTAAATGAAATGATGCATGCCTTTTACTGAGTATTTCCCTACTACATTATGGTAGGCATCAGAAGAAGGTTCTTCTAAATGTAAAGTTCTTTAGGCTTAACTGAATCATACTACTTTTTTTTTATTAATTAAAAAAAATTAACACAACATTTCGAAATCATTCCATTCTACATATGCAATCAGTAATTCTTAATATCATCACATAGATGTATGATCATCATTTCTTAGTACATTTGCATCGATTTAGGAAAAGAACTAGCAAAACAGCAGAAAAAGATATAGAATGATAATATAGAGTAAAAAATAAAAATAATAATAATAAAAAATAAAAAAACAAAAAAAACAAAAAACAACACAAACAAACAAACAAACAAACAAAACTATAGCACAGACACAGCTTCATTCAGTGTTTTAACATAATTATATTACAATTAGGTAGTATTGTGCTGTCCATTTTTGAGTTTTTGTATCTAGTCCTGTTGCACAGTCTGTATCCCTTCAGCTCCAATTACACATTATCTTACCCTGTTTCTAACTTCTGCTGGTCTCTGTTACCAATGACATATTCCAAGTTTATTCTCGAATGTCGTTTCACATCAGTGGGACCATACAGTATTTGTCTTTTAGTTTTTGGCTAGTCTCACTCAGCATAATGTTCTCTAGGTCCATCCATGTTATTACATGCTTCATAAGTTTATTCTGTCTTAAAGCTGCATAATAGCCCATCGTATGTATATACCAAAGTTTGTTTAGCCACTCATCTGTTGATGGACATTTTGGCTGTTTCCATCTCTTTGCAATTGTAAATAACGCTGCTATAAACATTGGTGTGCAAATGTCCGTTTGTGTCTTTGCCCTTAAGTCCTTTGAGTAGATACCTAGCAATGGTATTGCTGGGTCGTATGGCAATTCTATATTCAGTTTTTTGAGGAACTGCCAAACTGCCTTCCACAGTGGTTGCACCATTTGACATTCCCACCAACAATGGATAAGTGTGCCTCTTTCTCCGCATCCTCTCCAGCACTTGTCATTTCCTGTTTTGTTGATAATGGCCATTCTGGTGGGTGTGAGATGATATCTCATTGTGGTTTTGATTTGCATTTCTCTAATGGCCAGGGACATTGAGCATCTCTTCATGTGGCTTTTGGCCATTTGTATTTCCTCTTCTGAGAGGTGTCTGTTCAAGTCTTTTTCCCATTTTGTAATTGGGTTGGCTGTCTTTTTATTGTTGAGTTGGACAATCTCTTTATAAATTCTGGATACTAGACCTTTATCTGATATGTCGTGTTCTAGTTTGCTAGCTGCTGGAATGCAATATACCAGAAACGGAATGGCTTTTAACAAGGGGAATTTAATGAGTTGCTAGTTTACAGTTCTAAGGCCGAGAATTAAAGCAAGTCTATAGAAAAGTCCAATCAAAGGCATCCAGGGAAAGATACCTTGGTTCAAGAAGGCCGATGAAGTTCAGGGTTTCTCTCTCATCTGGAAAGGCACATGGCGAACGCAGTCAGGGCTTCTCTCTCGGCTGGAAGGGCACATGGCGAACACAGTCAGGGCTTCTCTCTCGGCTGGAAGGGCACATGGCAGACACGGCGTCATCTGCTAGCTTACTCTCCTGGCTTCTGGTTTCATGAAGCTCCCCGGGAGGCATTTCCCTTCTTCATCTCCAAAGGTCGCTGGCTGGTGGACTCTCTGCTTTGTAGTGTTGCAGCATTCTCTGCCCTCTCTGAGTCTCCCATTCTCCTTTTGTAGGACTTCAGAAACTAATCAAGACCCACTCAAATGGGTGGAGACATGTCATCCCATAATCCAGTTTAACAACCACTCTTGACTAAATCACATCATCCAGGGAGATAATCTCATTCCAGTTTCAAACATACAGTATTGAATAGAGATTATTCTACCTTTATGAAATGGGATTTATATTAAAACATGGCTTTTCTTAGGGGGCATACTTCCTTTCAAACCAGCACATGTCGTTTCCAAATATTGTCTCCCATTGTGTAGGCTGTCTTTCTACTTTCTTGATGAAGTTCTTTGATGCACAAAAGTGTTTAATTTTGAGGAGCTCCCATTTATTTATTTTTTTTCACTGCTCTTGCTTTAGGTTTAAGGTCCATAAAACCACCTCCAATTGTAAGTTTCATAAGATATCTCCCTACATTTTCCTCTAACTGTTTTATGGTCTTAGACCTAATGTTTAGATCTTTGATCCATTTTGAGTTAACTTTTGTATAGGGTGTAAGATACGGGTCCTCTTTCATTCTTTTGCATATGGATATCCAGTTCTCTAGGCACCATTTATTGAAGAGACTGTTCTGTCCCAGGTGAGTTGGCTTGACTGCCTTATCAAAGATCAAATGTCCATAGATGAGAGGGTCTATATCTGAGCACTCTATTCGATTCCATTGGTCGATATATCTATCTTTATGCCAATACCATGCTGTTTTGACCACTGTGGCTTCATAATATGCCTTCAAGTCCAGCAGCGTGAGACCTCCAGCTTCGTTTTTTTTCCTCAAGATACTTTCAGCAATTCGGGGCACCCTGCCCTTCCAGATAAATTTGCTTATTGGTTTTTCTATTTCTGAAAAATAAGTTGTTGGGATTTTGATTGGTATTGCATTGAATCTGTAAATCAATTTAGGTAGGATTGACATCTTAACTATATTTAGTCTTCCAGTCCATGAACACGGTATGCCCTTCCATCTATTTAGGTCTTCTGTGATTTCTTTTAACAGTTTTTTGTAGTTTTCTTTGTATAGGTTTTTTGTCTCTTTAGTTAAATTTATTCCTAGGTATTTTACTCTTTTAGTTGCAATTGTAAATGGAATTCGTTTCTTGATTTCCCCCTCAGCTTGTTCATTGCTAGTGTATAGAAATGCTACAGATTTTTGAATGTTGATCTTGTAACCTGCTACTTTGCTGTACTCATTTATTAGCTCTAGTAGTTTTGTTGTGGATTTTTCCGGGTTTTTGATGTATAGTATCATATCACCTGCAAACAGTGATAGTTTTACTTCTTCCTTTCCAATTTTGATGCCTTGTATTTCTTTCTCTTGTCTAATTGCTCTGGCTAGAACCTCCAACACGATGTTGAATAATAGTGGTGATAGTGGACATCCTTGTCTTGTTCCTGATCTTAGGGGGAAAGTTTTCAATTTTTCCCCATTGAGGATGATATTAGCTGTGGGTTTTTCATATATTCCCTCTATCATTTTAAGGAAGTTCCCTTGTATTCCTATCTTTGGAAGTGTTTTCAACAGGAAAGGATGTTGAATCTTGTCAAATGCCTTCTCTGCATCAATTGAGATGATCATGTGATTTTTCTGCTTTGATTTGTTGATATGGTGTATTACATTAATTGATTTTCTTATGTTGAACCATCCTTGCATACCTGGGATGAATCCTACTTGGTCATGATGTATAATTCTTTTAATGTGTTGTTGAATTCGATTTGCTAGAATTTTTTTGAGGATTTTTGCATCTATATTCATTAGAGAGATTGGTCTGTACTTTTCTTTTTTTGTAATATCTTTGCCTGGTTTTGGTATGAGGGTGATGTTGGCTTCATAGAATGAATTAGGTAGCTTTCCCTCCACTTCGATTTTTTTGAAGAGTTTGAGGAGAGTTAGTACTAATTCTTTCTGGAAATTTTGGTTGAATTCACATGTGAAGCCATCTGGTCCTGGACTTTTCTTTTTAGGAAGCTTTTGAATGACTGATTCAATTTCTTTACTTGTGATTGGTTTGTTGAGGTCATCTATTTCTTCTTGAGTCAAAGTTGGTTGTTCATGCCTTTCCAGGAACCCATCCATTTCATCTAAATTGTTGTATTTATTAGCTTAAAGTTGTTCATAGTATCCTGTTATTACCTCCTTTATTTCTGTGAGGTCAGTGGTTATGTCTCCTCTTCCATTTCTGATCTTATTTATTTGCATCCTCTCTCTTCTTCTTTTTGTCAATCTTGCTAAGGGCCCATCAATCTTATTGATTTTCTCATAGAACCAACTTCTGGTCTTATTGATTTTCTCTATTGTTTTCATGTTTTCAATTTCATTTATTTCTGCTCTAATCTTTGTTATTTCTTTCCTTTTGCTTGCTTTGGGGTTAGTTTGCTGTTCTTTCTCCAGTTCTTCCAAGTGGACAGTTAATTCCTGCATTTTTGCCTTTTCTTCTTTTCTGATATAGGCATTTAGGGCAATAAATTTCCCTCTTAGCACTACCTTTGCTGCGTCCCATAGGTTTTGATATGTTGTGTTTTTGTTTTCATTCACCTCGAGGTATTTACTAATTTCTCTTGCAATTTCTTCCTTGACCCACTGGTTGTTTAAGAGTGTGTTGTTGAGCCTCCCCGTATTTGTGAATTTTCTGGCACTCTGCCTATTATTGATTTCCAACTTCATTCCTTTATGATCTGAGAAAGTGTTGTGTATGATTTCAATCTTTTTAAATTTGTTAAGACATGCTTTGTGACCCAGCATATGGTCTATCTTTGAGAATGATCCATGAGCACTTGAGAAAAAGGTGTATCCTGCTGTTGTGGGATGTAATGTCCTATAAATGTCTGTTAAGTCTAGCTCATTTATTGTAATATTCAAATTCTCTTTTTCTTTATTGATCCTCTGTCTAGATGTTCTGTCCATTGATGAGAGTGGTGAATTGAAGTCTCCAACTATTATGGTATATGTGTCTATTTCCCTTTTCAATGTTTGCAGTGCATACCACTTTTTAATTAATCATCCCAGATAACCTTCTGAGAAGGCGAAAGTTAGAGTGCTAGAGACCATTTACCCCCAAAATAGAAAAGTGTCTTCCATCTCCAAGAGGATGGGCAAATAAGGGTGACATAATCTGATCTGGTTACAAGGTTTGAAAAGTTGCACGGTGCCCAAGAGGTGCACAGACCCTGTAAGGGTCTGCCGTGTATGCACAGTCCCAAGGGGGAACTTGCCGTGATACTCCTGAAACAGAAGTTCTGGGCTCTGCCTTTCTAATAAATCTGTAGGTAGCACCCATACAATTTAAAAAACCCTCACCCAAAGTCTCACTTTTGTCTAGCACCCCAGGGCACAATTTATTTAATTTTTAGCCAAGACCCTTGTCCTTGAAAGATCTGTTCGCATCTATCACTGAAGAAAAACCACCCAGCCCTACTTTACCTTTCTCTCTCTCTAAAGCAAAAAAGCTACAGAAAAATAACCACAAGGCTTTGGGCTGGAAGCCTAGTTCTCCCTGTTATCATTGTTTATGGGAACAGCCAGGTAGTATTGATTTGTCACCCTGTGATGTTAATTACCAGTGAAGCATTCAGATGGTTTCTTTTTTCTCAGTGCTCAGCTTGATCCCCGAAGTTTCAGCATGAAGTCAGGAAGCATTTAATGGAAAGTTAATCAGCCAAATCCTCCCAGTTCAGAAGTTACTGTCTGGCCTGGCCTGTGCCTGGAGCACCAGGGTATCCAGGTAATGTGGGGAAGCAATTATTTACCCAGAGCTTCCCAGAGGCCTGAAAGAGGCAATGACCCCCAGTGGGGTTTTGTGGAATCCCTTGGAGATGCTCAGATGCCACAGAGAGAACAATCTGACCCATTATGTTTCTAAAGATTTGTTTATTCTTCTTCAGGAAAGAAGCAAATTAGCAAAAGGGTGCTTACTTCTGAGATGCCAAAGAGGAGGGTTTTGTGTTGTTTTGTTTTCTTTTTTTAAAGAAGCAACAGCATCTGTGTTAGTGGAAGACGATGTTATATGCGTGATCTAGATAATCTACATTTGATTTGCATTTTAATTTTTCTACATTCAATCATAACTGCTTAACAAAGTCTCTGGCTAGGCATTCTAAAATTGATTTTCAAAGAGAATTTACATTTGATAATTTGAAGTGTTTGGCACATCAGTCAATATTTGGGGGAAGAAGCAGAAGATGGTTTCAATGTTGCACAAGGAAGATTCAAGTTGCTCTATTGCTAATGGTGATCTCTGCCAGAGTGCATCATCGTATGGGAATTCATGTGTTATTGGGGGCATCAAGCTATAGGGAGATGGTGTCACAGGGTGGAAAGGATAAAGCTTTGGGGCACAATCGCTCTTAGATTTCTGCAATGCTCTTGGACAAATGGCTTTCCCTCTATGAACCCTAGAATCTTTTCTTGATAAATTAGTCGTGATACCCACAACATTAGACATATGCTATGCTTTCATGAGATGTTGATTCTCCCCGGAAAAATCTCAAAAATATATATCCACATCCCACAACTCAAATTCCCACTGCCACTTACCTTCTTTAGTACAGGCCATTTATTTGTCCTCACTTAATTTCAACAGCTTTTTTTCTTGTCTCACCCTCACTGCCACCTCCCCATCTCCTCCAGTTGTGTCCAACCCAAATTCATTTTCTACATTATATCTTAAATAATTCCTTGAATATTAAAAAAAAAATTCTTTACACTTTTCAAGCTGTAATGCTGTTAATGTGTCCTCTGGGCCTTAGGTTTATGGAATCATTGATAATCTGCCCCCTCCTCAACCCAAGCTCATGTCTCACAACTCCACGCCATATCTTCTAGCCATGTCCAAATTCTGTGGCATCCTCAGGTGTGCCAGGCACATGTTCAAAACAAGCCCGTACAACAAGCCCTGCTCCCTCTTGTGGATAGCTCATCCACCGCTCATTCTCGGGCTGTCTCCTTCTCATTCTTTAGGCATCAGGATAAATTTGCTTCTTTCAGGAACTTCCCCTGATCCACAAAGTTTTTGGATTCCTTCTTCAAGCCCCTATAGCACTTTACATAGAGAAGTTTTAGATGGAACTTCCTGTAATTGTCTTCCTAGACTTGGGAGTCAGCTCTCTAGGTTCTCGGGCTAACTCCGTGTCATTTAATAAAAGGTAGCTTTTATCAGTATTATTATGTGTAAGTGAAGGACACTTCCTAGTGATTGTTGCATGAAATAAATAAGGCATTAAGTGAAAAATATTTGGAACAGACACTCAGCAAATCTGTTTCCCACATAAACTTGCAATATGGGTTACCAGCTTATGTATGAATAATTCACTCGTTCATTTGTTCAATAATTTGAATTAATATCTTCAAATATATTTTCTTATACATATATGGTGCCACAATGTACTGGGTTCTGCTCTACGTACTGGAGACACAAAAACCACAAAACACAGACTCTTTGTTCAATATAATAGTGGAACATTTATGCAACAGGACTATGACTATCAGCGACTTTGTCAGGTTCGTGAAATAGCTTGGCATTGGGGAAGCTAAATCTCACTGTCAAATAGAGGCTGAAAGTCAAAGGTGGACTTTAGAATGTACCCACATTATCAGCAAGTTGAATGGGGTGGGGGAGGCTCTGCTGACCAGGTTCTTATTAAATCAGTGAGGAGAAACTTAGTTGAGAAGATGTGGGTATTTTTGTCAAGAGATCTGGCCTATCACCGAAGGGCACTCAGATACTCTCCAGGCCCTCTGTGGTCTGCACGTGATTCAGGAAGGGAGGGAAAAGGAAGAGGACAGCAGGGCAGCAGCTCACTTTTCCTGGGGACAATGATCACTTATCTGGATTCAGATAATGCTTCCCATTTGCTTCCAGAAGCTGCATCGCCACTCTGGGTGGTGGGTAATGCTTGTTGATTTCCTTCCCATGAACCAAGTTGAGGGAATGGAACTCTCGTTTAATTCACAAAGATTTACTGAGTGCCTCCTGGGTACTACGGCAAGAGCTGGAGAAAAGTGGCAAACAGGATGACATAGGTCTTTTCCTCATAAAACTTTGAATTAAGCGAGGGGCACTGACATTAAGAAATACAACTTATAAAATATATATTTAACCACAACTGTGGTAAGTAAGGGTAGCAGCAGAAAACTTTATGTGCTAAGAAAAAAGGAAGCTAAATCTTTCCTGTTCTTTGGATAAAGAAAGATTGATTTGCTTATTTGAGGAATCTCATTTCAAAGGTGAAACCTAAATGTCGGGAAACATTTTCCAGGCAAAACAGGACCTGGAGACTAGGAAAGCCTTCTAGACAATGAAAATATGGCAGGCAAAGATCCAAATACTAGAAAAATCCTTGAAGGGTGGAAAAACTTAAATAAGTCCAGGGTGTCAGAAGGGTAGAAACGAACTGGGAAACTGAGGCCAGCAGATGGCTAGCAGGGGGCAGCTCGCACTGGGCAAGGTCATGCTCAGATTTTAGGCACCATGCTAAGTGGACTCCACACCCAACCTGATTTAATTTCCACAGCACCTGATGCACAATTCTTTCTTTCCCAGATGAAGGACCCAAGATGCACACAGCTTATGTGTTTTGCCTGGGTTCATTCAGATTAGGAAGTGAGCAGCTAGAAGACAAATCAAAGTCTCTGATTGCAAGACCTGTTATGATTATTGTAACTATTATTTTTAAACTGTATTACACTGCTTCCAGGAATACTAGACAGTAATGGATTTCACTTGATCTCAATTTTAGCTCCAAGGAAAGAAAGAAGGAAGGAAGAAAGTGAGGAAGGAAGGGGAAGGGAGGGAGGAAAGAGGGAAGGAAATTTTCTTCTCCATTCTTCTCCCTCACAGGGCGTCTCATTTTCCTTCTTTTGCCCTATGTGGCTTATCAGAATGGCTGTTCTAGAAACAGGAGAGAGGGAGAAGAAGGAGAGGGACAGGGAATCGGAGAGAGAGGAGGGCTTTGTCGTGGTAAATACCTGGGGCTCCTGAACCAGATGTCCACGGACAGGCTAGAGACCTCTCAAGGGCAGTGTCCCCTCCCATCTCCAGACACTGAACCACTAGCTTAGGATTGTGAATTCCTATTTTCTGCCTCCCCGAAGTGGGATGACTCTGTGTTTTAAGACTTCACTCATGACAGTTCATCTGCATTCTTTCCACATAGTCAAATACAGTTGTCTCTTTCAGGGTCCAAGACTTGGGCAGGAAAAGAATCATCTCATTAAAGAAAACTGTGTCTTATCCCTACTACTCTGTGACACACCATCTCCCTGGTCACAGCCACTTTTCCCTTTTCTTCTGTAAGTAAAGGATCCAACCTTTACACAAATTAAAAGAGCTGTGCCTAGAATAATAATATCTGTAGGCTCAGCAAGAGAGCATTTGTGTTTGAAATTGCAGTCAAACGGAGTGAACTCCCGCCTTCCCTCTACCACAGCCGCTGCAGATTGCGAATTATGTTATTTAATGCAGCTGGGAAGGAATGGCGTGAATGATTGCCCATTACCACTTTATACTCAGAGATCAGTCTCTAAGTTCAAGGCTATTCTCTCAGTCAGGCCAGAAAAATTACAAGGCACTACTAGTTTTTATCACCCCCTCAGGTGATGCTGGAGCGATAAACATGATGAGAATGAAGTCTCGCCATGTATACCTAACAGTACCGAGGAAAGTGGCTAGCTCAGTGCTGATGCAGCACTCCCTTGTAGCAAAGGTTCTAACACATCACCTAGCTCTTTCTCTGTCTGGGTATCCCATTCTGTGCAGGAGCAGACTGTGCATAGTTGATTGCCAGGCTCTGCACACATCCTGCCATGCAATCGAGTTCCTGCTTCACTCTAAGAGAGAAGAAAAGCCTTGCACAAAGCTCAGATGATGTGGAGATGCGACTGATTTCCACAATCTTTGAGTAAGTAAATATCCTGACTATGCCAAGGCTTAAATATTCACCATGTTCAAATCCACTTTTTATGAGATTCATACCTCCAACTTTTTACTTACGGTTTTCATCATCCAAATTTAAAGGCTGGACAGTTCCATGTGGCCCCATCACCCCCATAGGTGATTGGTCCATGAGTGGACCTTCGCCCCAAAGCAAGTCAATCTACATTTCTGTGGGGTGAAGCGCCATGGAAGTTCTGTCCATCAGGTCCAGTGGAGAGTCACTGCATAAATCAGAACCTTATAACCTGAAAGATACAGAGATAGTTACATGATTGGTGCAAGGACCAGCAGATGTCAAGACATGCAGCACACAGTTTATTTAGGATAATGTTGTAGCACCAAAGTGGAGATTAAAAACGCTTTCTGAGGAGGTGTGGAAGAGTCAATGCAGTCAGTTGATATGTACTGGGTTATCGACCAACATTTTAGTTGCTCAACTGTAGAGTGTGACTATCTAGCTTTTTCTGAATTTTATACTAATTTTATACTTCTGATTATGCAGATTTCCTTGTGATCTTGTAAGCATATAGCTGTGGGGTTGTCTTCAGGTTTTATGGGGCCTAGAAGCATAGCCAAGTTTCTGTCTTAATTTTTCCAGAAGTTTTCTTACAAAAATTTTACTTTCAGGAAAGTAGTTGTTGCTGTTCAACAAATATCCACAGCTTAAGTAATCTGAGTAACTCCCAGGTTTACAACTGAGGCAACCTAATTAGCCCCAGAAAAAAATAGGGAAGAAGACAATGGAACACAACGTGTCTAGCACAGTGGTTCCTCCAGGGGATCTGTAGAATGGAGTTTCAAGGTAGATATGTGGTGTTTTGTCACCAGGACCTATTTTCTACTCTTAACATCACTGCAGTTTCCTTTCATTGCAGGGAACAATCTCTCTGTATCGTGAGAAGGGAGGTGACCCTATTTGCAAGTGGGATTTCTGTACTTCCAGTTATTTCTAATAAATCAGGGGACTAAACAAAGCCCAGCATGGACATAACAAAGACATGCCTGTAAGAAAATCATGAGTGAATACAGAGTATAGCAAGGTGACCCTTAAATTAAAAGTAAGACATGAATGGTGGAGGGATTAGTGGTTCTAGACACGTTTTGGATCCAACCCTGACTCTATGGGTCACCATAGGGTGGATGGGGCTCTGATATAAAGGAAAGAATTCTGAACTTAGAGGTCCTAGTAGCTCTGCTATGGCAATCCCCTATAAGAAAGATGGAAGCAAAAAGCAAAATCATTTCCCTACTGATGGGTATGGAGAAGAGCCCTAGAGGCATGAGAGACATAAGCAATGTCATAAGAAAGTCAGAGTCCCCTAGAGTTTTGCAACAAACAGTCATGAACTAATACCCTAAGCAATAATATAATAGAGCAAAGTGGGAGGAAAACTACCAGAAAGAAAGATGGAAAAGGCAGTAGATGCTGAAAGAGAGGGATTGCAATGATTACTTGTCTGTCTACTCTGAGAAGTCTAAGAAGAAAGAGAACTTTATTTTAGATGAAGACATCTGCTACATACCTACGAATTCTTGGTTATACTTGGCAAGAGAAATCTGAAGAAAGCCCAGACTTTCTACTAGTCAAGGAAGTGTAGCTTGAAGCATAAATATGTGCAGAAGTTTTGTAAATAATATAGCAGATGAAACAATTTGAGCAACACTGGAACATTGGACTATTGGTGTAATTATGTTCCCTTCATGGATTTGAAGTGAATGTAACTATTTTTTATAGTGAGTTCATAGTTAGACAAATGATTTGTAAGCTAGGAAGAGGTTGAAAAAATGGTAATTTTATTATGGTTTTCGTAGTGGTATCTGGTGTTTCCCAAGTTAGGTAAATGGAATTTCTGAAGATGCAGCCTCCTCACATAGGCCAAGTTGTTTAATGCTCTGGCTCCTTCTATGCATGATACTCTGCTGGCCTGCTATTCCCTACTTCCAAGCTTGTGTGCCTGACTCCCATTCATTCTTCCTGACCCAGTTTAAAACTTCCTACTTCAGATCAACCACCCAAGCTAAATCGGGTTTTTCTTAAACAAGTCACTCAATGCACCATGTTCTACTGCTTCAGAACATGTATAACTATTGGATTAAATGCGTTTATAGATGAGGACATTTGTTTGCTATCTGTGCTCCATTCATTCTATGTTTAACAACACCATCCACTCATATATATAAATGTCACTGATAATGGAAACGATGTGCTTTTTTTGAATCCCTGAGATGTACAAAGGAAGGTCAGGGATTTTGTGCATTTGTATTTATATTTATTCTTTCTCATAATTGCTCATTTATATCTGGCTTATTATGGAAATAGATTGGGATGATCTGTGGGCCCTTTCCTTAAAGGACCACTTGTTTCTCAACCCTCAGACTTCTGCTGGGTTACAGGAGCCAGCTCATAAACCCCAAGGAAGTAGTCTATCCTTTCAACCGTCATACCATGCCAAGCACCCCAAAATCTCTGCCATAGCCACCGATAGCAAGAAAACCTTCTTTCAAAATCATATTATGGAGCAGGACATAGGGAGGCACAACTCCTGGCACAGCTGGAGCCCGGTGCCGCTCTGCATTGGCCCAGCCCAGCATGCTGCTTGCTTGCTTGCCCACCTCACTGCCACTATGAGGGTAGAGGGAGACACTGGGCTGGAGAGGCTCTACAGGCCAGGCAAGGGCAGAGGGCAGTGGGCCCTCAACCCTTCCAGGTAGAGGAATTGCTCTTCTGCCCAGCCTGCACCTATGTATTCACAGTCAATGAATGGAGAAACCAGTGCAAGAACTGGTTTGCTGGGAAAGAAGGATTGTTCAAATATGGAAGATGCAAGAAAGGCATTTTACTGTAATGTGGAATATCAGAAACAAGATTGGCCCATGCACAAGCTGGAATGTTCTCCCGTAGTTGTTTTGGGGGAAAACCGGAATCCCTTATAGACTATAAGGCTAACAGCAAGGATTCTGGCCGAACAGAAAATCCACCCAGAGAGAACACCTTCAGAGAAACTATTAGCTATGAAGTGGTTTGAGTCACATCTGTTAGACAGTGAGAAGGATTTGATTCAGGGTGACTTTGCTGCTCTCCATCACTTTTATTCCAAGCACCTAGAATTTCCTGACAAGGATGGCCTGGCAGCTCTTTTTTACACAGGTTAAATGTAATGGCTTCATAACTGAAGATGAAGAACGTTTTCATTTGGGACCAGCGGTATTTCCAGATGTTGCATTGAAGAAGCACAGTTGTTGCTCCAAAGTGATTGTGAACTACAAAGGGACCTTGGCAGAAGTAAGAACAGACAGGAAATCAACCTGGGAGATGAGGTTTTTACCAGCTATATTGACCTCCTGTATCCAACAGAAGATAGGAATGACCAGCTACGAGGTTCTTATTTCTTCACCGGCAAGTGCCAGGAGTGCACCAACAAAGGGAAGGATAAAATCAAGGTGGAAATCTGGAAGCTCTGTAGTCCTACAAAGCTCAGAAGCAATCTATGACATGGTCAGATATGTGTGCAGTATCCTTGAGGAACTCATTTTTTTTTGCCAGAGAAGACACTTTTCCTGATTTCAATCATTTTGTATTTATTGAGATTTTTTTGTGACATAACATGGTCTATTCTGGAGAATGCTCCATATGCACTTGAAGAGACTATGTATTTTCTTTTTATTGTGTAAATTGTTCTATATATCTGTTTGAACTAATTGTTTTGTAGTATTGTTTGTTTCTGCTAGATGTTCTATCCATTAGGGAAATTGGTGAATTGATATCTTCTACTATTAATATAGAACCATCTATTTCTCCCTTTCATCTTTTCAGTGTTTTTTATTCATATATATTTGTACACTGTACGGTGGGGCCCTATTTCATTGTTTTTCCCTGTAAGTATCCTGTTATTGAAGCACCACTTGTGGATTTTTGTTTGCTTTGCTTCTTTGTTTTTTTGGGAAATGCATGGACCAGGAATCTAATGTGGGTCTCCCATATGGCAGGTGAGAATCCTACCACAAACTATCCTTGCACCCTTGATTTATATATTTTTTGGACTTTGTGGTTGCTCATATGTCTGTAATTGCTATATCTTCTTGATGAATTGAAATAAATAAGAGAAGGAAAACTGGAGAATTGCCAAATAGGTGGAAATTTTTAAATGCATTTATGCCAGTGAGTCAAAGAAGAAATCATAAGAGAAATTAGAAAATGCCTTGAGACAAATGAAAATAAAACATGATTTAAAAAACTTATGGGATGCAGCAAGGCAGTATTCAGAAGAAAATTTATAGTTTTAAATGAATACATTAAAAAAAAGAATGATCTCAAATCAGTGACCTCATCTCACAACTGGGGAATCTAGAAAAAGAAGATCAAACTAAACCCAAAGTGAGCAGAAGGAAGTAAATAACAGAATTTAGAGCAGAAATCAATGAAATAGAGAATAGAAAAGCAATTAAGAGAATTAATGAAATAAAAAGTTGGTTCTTTAAAAAAATTAATAAAATGGCATGCCTTCTACTAAACTGACAAGGGAAGAAGGAGAAAGGATGCAAATGATTAAAGTCAGAAATGAAAGGCAGGGCATTACTATTGATCTTATAGAAATAAAAAGGACTGTAAGATACTGTTGAACAATTGTTTGCCAACAAATTAGATAACCTTGAGGAAATTATCAAATTCTTAGAAACACAAAAATTGCCTGAACTGACTGAAAAGAAACAAAACATCACAACAGGTCAATAATAAATCAACAGATTGAATCAGTAATAAAAAACCTGCCAACAAACTAATATCTAGGACTGGAAGGCTTCACTGGTGAATTTTACCAAATATTAAAATTCAATACAATCTGTCTAAACTCTTACCAAAACAAGTTGAAAAATATGAAACACTTCCTAACATTCTATAAGGTCAGTATTACCCAAATACCATAGTCAGATAAAGATATCAGAAGAAACAGTAATTGCAGACCCATATCCCATCTTTCCCCCTAAAAACAAAAACATGACACAGACATCACTATTCAACATTGAACTAGAAGTTCTAGCCAAAGCAATTAGGCAACAGAAAGAAATAAAATTCATCTGAATTGGAAAGAAAGACCTAAAACTATCTCTATTTGCAGATGATGTGATCCTAGATATAGAAAATTCCAAAGAAACCATAGGAAAGCTACTAAAGTAAATAAATGAATTCAGTAAACTATGGTAAAAGACCAACATGCAAAAATCAGTTATGTTTCTAAAGACCAGCAATGAACAATCTGAAAAGGGAATTAAGAAAAAAAATTTTTCTAATAACATCCAAAAGAATAAAATATCTAGGAGTAAAACTTAACCAGGAATGTGACAGAATTGTTTAATGAAAACTACAAAATATTTCTGAAATAAATTAACAAAGACCTAAAGAAATTACAATATATCCTATGTTCATAGACTGGATGGCTAAATGTCATTAAGATGCCAATACTATCTAAAGTGATATGCAGATTCAACACAACCCCTAGCAAAAGCCCAGCAGCCTTTTTGCAGAAATGGAAATGCCAATTAAATCAAATGAAATGGAAAGTTATCTTGAGTCACCATAACCATCTTGAAAAAGAAGGATAAAGATGGGGTCACACTTCCTGCAAAGCTGCAATAATCAAAACAATGTGGTGCTGGAATAAGGACAAGACATATGAACCAATAAAATAAAATTGAGAGTTCAAAAATAACCCATACATTCATGGTCAATCGACATTTGGCATGGGTGCCAATTGTGCTCAATGAGGAAAGAATAGCCTCTCTACAACAAAATGGTGCTGAGAAAATTGGATCTCTACCTGCAGAAATGTGAAGTTGGGCCCTTGTATCTCTCCATATCCAAAAATTTAACTTCAGATGGATCAATGACCTAATTATAAGAGTAAAAACCTTAACACTCTTAGAAGAAAGCACAGGGGAAATTATCAGGACCCTTTATTATGTAATGGATGTTTAGCTATAACATCAAAAATATGAGCAACCAAAAAAAATGAATAAATTGGACTTCATCAACATTAATAACTTTGTGCTTTGAACCACACTATCAAGAAAGTGAAAAGACATCCTACAGAATGGGATAAAGTATTTGAAAATCATGTATCTGACGAGATTTTTATATCCAGAAATTGGAGCCCTCATACATTGCTGATGGGAAAGTAAAATGGTACAACTGCTGTATATGATAGCTTGGCAGTTCCTCAAGAACTTAAACAGAGTCATCATAAACCCCAGCAATTTCACTCTTAGGTACTTACCCAAATATTTGAAAGCAGGGAATCAAACAGATATTTGTACACCAATGTTCATAGCAACATATTCATAATAGCCAAAAGATAGGAAAAACTCAATTGTTTATGAGATGCATGGAAGAACAAAATATGGAATATTTATATAGCAGAATATTATTCAGCCATAAAAAAAGAATGACATTTTGATACATACTATGACATGGATGAACCTTGAAAATATGCTGGGTGATATATGCAAGAAACAAAAGGAAAAATATTATATTATTCCACTTATATGAAATATCTAGAATAAGAAAATTCACAGAGACAGAAAATGGAAAAGATATCACCAGAAACTGGGGTTAGAGGGAGTTTGCTTCTATGGTAATGAAATTCTGTTTAGGTGATGAAAAAATTTGATTAATGGATAGTGGTGATGGTAGCACCATATTATAAACACAATTCCACTGAATCGTACACTTACAAATGGTCAACATGGCAAATTTTATACCTATATCTTGCCACAATTAAAAATGAGTGGCTAGTTTCAATTGCCCCTCTGGACTCCTCCCTCTCAACTGAAATGAGATAGCCAGAAAGCTCCATGCCCTGTTAGGCAGGGTCTGCACCCCTGACAATCCAGAAGCAGCTACAGAAGATAGACTGTCATCCCTCAGCACCCCTTAAAATTAAGAGGCAAGAACTCTCTGAGGGGGAATGTGAGTCAGGCTAGAACAGAAAGCGAGGGGGAGAGATTAAAAAAACAAACAAACATGCAGGTGCCCCTGAGCAAGGATGGTTAATCAAGGTCAAGAGGACCTGTGTCCTGGACAGATTATCTGCCCCGGAGCTCCCCACTTATGGGGAACACCCAGCAGCAGCTGACCCATCTGATACCAAATGGCTCCCACCTGGGTGAGTAATATACGGGAAGGGTGGAGCCAAAGACTCCACTTGAGTGAGTTATCTACAGGAAAGGGTGGAGACAATGGACCCACTCAAATGCACTACTGTCCTGAAGAGAAGGAAAGGTAGAAGAAAAATCCCAGAACAAGGAAGGAGAGGGGGAATGAGTAAAGCTAATCAATAAAAACAAATGACTCCGGGCGGGCCATGGTGGTTCAGTGGTAGAGTTTTCACCTGCTCTGCCGGAAACCTGGTGCCTGCCCATGCAAAAAAATACAATTGGCTCCGCATTGCCTATTGCCTCTTTCCTCCCTCACGTCTGTCTTTGTGAGGGTGCCCACATGTCTTCTTACATGTGTCCTCAATAAATTTTCTGCCTGCTTACTGTTAAAAAAAAAAAAGAAAGAAAAAAGAGTGGCTAGATTAATAAATTTCTGTGTAAAAAATGAGTTAGACCTCACATTTACGCAGCACTTCCCAGTTTGCAAAGGACCTCTGAAACACTTTTTCAATTAAACCTTGGAGGAAGCAGGACACAAGTTTAATTTCTTCCTCTGACTTGTGAAGCACTTATTCTTTGTACCACACCCCCTTGGAATGAGATGTGCTGCCTGGTTTCTCTACTTGTCTTTATCAGTCTATAGCCTGACCCTCTACTTGGCAGTATGTATTTCTTAGATTCATAGTCTATCAGAATTAGAAGGAACCTTAGAAATAATTTAATGAAATTCCCTCTTTTTACAAGGATAGAACTGGGTCCTCCTTCCTTTCATCCTATGATGTCCCTCCAACATCTTTTTTTTACCCTCTTAAAAATGGAGCATTGTCTGCAGATATTTTCCAGTATCGTGATGGTGCCTCCTTTCTAGCTGAGCCCCAGAACTATCAAGTGATTCTTGGATTAATGTTCTTTTTACCAGGTCACTCCATTTCCCAAATCTTTTATCTTTGAGATGTCAACGTCTGTCTTCTTGTTCACTCCTCATCTCTCCTCATGTAACCTTCAAAATTGAGGTTGTCACTTAATTAAACAATTGAGTAGCTTCCAAAGGGAACTATAAGGGATGGGGAGGGAGAAAGAGGACAGGATCTAGCCAGTATGAGAAACAAACATGTTCTTAATGTTAATTCCATTCCTGTAGGTGTGGGACTCATTGTAAACTGGATGAGGGTGACTCTTAATCCTGTTACTGGAAGCCTTATGAAGAGAAAGCCATAGGAGGAGCTGGAAGCTGGGTATCAGTGGGCAAACAGCAAAGAAAGGAGAGGACATTATCATGCAATGGGAAAGCCGAGGAACCCCCAGGATTGCCTGCCAGTCAGAACACTACCTATGCCAGGAGGTAACCAGCCTTTCAGTCTCTGAAAGCATAGGAGAATAAATCCTGTTGTTTAAGCCAACTTATTATGTGATATTTGCCATAGCAGCCTGGAAACTTTTTAAAACTAGGATGTATTATAATGTTCCTGCCTGAATCACAGCTTTCTGTGAAGAATACCTCAAGGAAATTTAGCAAAGGTTGCAGAAGTCTAGAAAGGAACAAATAGGGTGGATTTGGGACATTGACCTAAGAATAGCTGAGGCAAACTATATAATGACCTCTTGAGACAAAGGACTAGGCTCGAAAACAAAACAGAATGAACTGAAATGACTAACATTTGATCCCCCTCTTAATTTATGAATTTGATCTATATAGGGGATTGAATTTGTACCTCACTTTGGACATGGTCTTGGCCTTGGTTTGAATTCTGGTGCATGTGGACCCATTGTAAATAAGATCTCTTCAAGATGTTAGTTCAATTAAGGTAATGACCCAACTGAATTATGTTGGGCTTTAATCCAGATTACTGGAATCCTTTATACGCAGAGTGAAAGTCAGATGGAGAGAGAGGCCATGGGGAGCAGCTAGGGGCTTGAAGTGAATAGAACCCAGAAGAGAAAGAAGACACCACAATATGTGTGCCACGTGATGGAAAAGCCAAGGAACCCCAAAGATTTCAGCCAACTAGAAGATACCAACCCTGGGGGAAGCAAGCTTTCCAGCCTCTGAAATCATGAGCCACTTAGTTCCTTTGGTTAAGCCAACCCACTTTATGGTACTTGTTTTAACAGTTAGGAAACTAAAACAACCTGCATAACTCATTTTTTTATCTGCAAAATGGGTTTTCTAATATGTTTATCTTGGAGAGGTATAATGAGGATTAAATAAACTGAATAAAGAGTGTAGCTAAAAATATGGAATATAATGATAATTAAGAAAAGTAACTTTTCCTCCCTTCCTCCAGTGTACTTTCTTTTGCTTCCCCTTTCTGCATTATTTGAGTCTTTTCAAATAGTCTGGAAAACAATGTATCTCCCTGGAGAGGACTCACAACATGACTGCTGGGATGCAGGGAGTTTAGAATTGAGTCAAACCATTACATGCATAGCAGAGAGAGACAAAAGGCAAAGGGGCCTCTGGTTGAAGTTCAAAGCACAATAACTCCTTAATGAACAATGAAACCAGGACATTAGGTGATGCTTCATGAACTGATCTCTTTGGCCCCACCTAATTTACCAAAGTTTTCTCCAATACCACGGACACATATGTACTTTCAGCAGGTGGATAAAGATTTCCCTTTAGGCCTTCTACCTTTTTTTCTGCATTATAGAGAAGTTCCTAATTACTTATGATCAGTTTCATCTTAATGAGAGAGCAATATTCTGCATCTGTCCCCTCATCTCCCACCCAGGGTGTACAAGTTGCCCATTCTCTAGATGGGCTCACAACTGGTTCACAGCTCATTTTGCTTCTAATCATTCTGCCTAGCTCTTGGGTCCATAAACTCTTGGATTTTTATCTCTGCTTATGTACAGGGAAGAGAAAAGAAGATCTCAAAATACCACAGATAGAGCAGGGAGGAGAATATTACTTATATAATACACAGATCAATACTTCCAATATAGTTCTGCAATGATACTAAAGATAAAATTTGAGAAGGTGATAATTTTGAGGAATATTTCATTTCTCATTTCATCTTTTAAAGGATTATTGTTTGTATCTATAAGTGCCACTGAAGTTTACACCTGTATCCTCTATTCAATCACTTTAATGAGTTGCTATTAATTTGAATTTCTCAGAAGATGCTAGCAGGTTTCTTAAATGTATAATCATTTCATCTGAAAATACAATTCATCTAATTATTTCTTTCCCTTGAATGTCCCTTGAATTGTGTGTATTCTTCTTTAGTGTATATTTTAAAATTCCCTATTGTTCCATAACTCAGTGTAATTTCGGCTTTTGGTGATTAATTTTTCCTCTCTACTCAAATCTTCCAGAGTCCCACTTCTACCTTTTTCTCAGCTAATGACTTTCCTTCCTACTTCTTTGAGAAAATAGAGGCCATCTGACTAGTATTCCCTCATTTTTCCTTCATAAAATCGACAAATCTACCTATATTTGTGCCCATACTTTCTAATTACAAGGGAAGTATCATTTCTACTTCTATCAAAAGTTAATACCTGGGCGGGCCACAGTGCTTCAGTAGGCAGCATTCTCACCTGCCATGCTGGAGACCTGGGTTAGATTTCTGGTGCTTGCACATGCAAAAAAAAAAAAAAGGTTAATACCTGCATTGTTTTACTGGATCCCAATGTCTTCTCCTCATTTAAGGACTTTGCCTCTGTAGAAAATTCATTTATCCATATTCACTTTTGCTTTTTTTGTTTTCCCTTTCCTTCCCTTCCCTCTATTGAATTGCTTCCATCAACAAAAGAAAGTGGTCTAGTATCATTCATCTTAAAAGCAAAGCAAAACCATCTTTATAAACATATCTTGACCCAATGCTGCCATTTTTTTTTTTTGCCTTTCAAGATAAAACATCTTGGAAAAATTGTATGCTACACGAGCTAGCTACAATCCTTCCCTTCAGCGTCACTCTTCAACTCCTATTCTGGGCCCCTATCCAACGTCTCTAATGAAATTTTTCATATCAGGATCACCAACAACTTCAATGTTACCAAAGCCAATGAGTACTTCTCAGTTTTATGCTGCTCCCTCAGCATCATTCAGCTAATCATTTCCTGGAATGTCTTATTTTACTTTACTGTCTTCTCCAACTCTTCTACTCAATCTCTGAAGTGTTTCAGTACACCAGAACTGAATTTTGCCTCTTCTTCTTTTTCCTTTACCAAGTAGGTTATAAAGTCTTATCCCATGGTTTTAAATATCACTTATTTGATGACTATGCATTGCTATGACATCCCTGAGATCATACATCCATACTCCTATATCTATGCCTATGCATCCAACTGTCTGTGACATCTATAGAAAACTTGATCTCTGGACAATACTTCCCCCCAGAAAGCACATCATGTACTCCCCCAGTTATCTGCATATCAGTAGATGATATGATTCTTCCTTCAGTTGCTCTGGGAAAAAACACTGAGGAAGGCTTTGATTTTTTTCTTTCCCTGAGTGCTCTTATCTGCAGAATTTGAAAACCTTATAGTTCTGCCTTCAAAATATCTCAAATCTATTCATTTTTCCTCAAATCCATCATAAGTCCCTGCTCCAAGACACAATCACAGTAGGCATAAACTCAGTTAGTAGACATCTGTGCTGGTTTGAAACTGTTATATACTGTAGAATAGCTTAATCCTAATCCAATCACATGAGTGCAGACCTATTTGGGTGGGCCTTTTGATTAGGTGGTTTCCATGTAAATGTGGCCCAACTGTTTGTGGGTGGGACCTTTTAAATAGGTTGTTCCCATGGAGATGTGATCCTGCCCATTCAAGTTGGGTCTTAATTATTCTGCTTACTGGAGTCCTTTAAGAGAGATCCATTTTGGAAAAAGCTCAGACTTGACAGAAACCCAGATGTTTCAAGATGCAGAAAGAAAATACCCCAGGGGAAGCTGTTTGAAACCACAGGCCTGGACAGGAGGCAAGCAGATGTCACTAGGTTCCTTCCCATGTGACAAAATAACCCCTGAACACCATGTGTCTTTTCTTCAGAGTCAAGATATTTTCTATGAAAAGTGCATCTTTCTCTAAAATGTTTGGACATTTTTATGGCCTTAGAACTTGTATGGATTTAAATCTGTGGTGGATTCCAGAAAAGCCATGTCCTTTAATCCTCATTCAATAGTGCTGGCTGGGAGCTATTTGATTGTTCCCATGGAGATGTGATTCATTTGATCGTGGATATTAACTTTTGATTAGAGGGAGATGTGACTCCATCCATTCCAGGTGAGTCTTGATTAGTTTACTGGAATCTTTTAAAAGAGAAAGCATTTTGGAAAAAGAGAGAGCTGTGGGAGAGCATGAAAATGAGAGCCCATGCAGCCACACACCTTTGGAGATGAAGAAGGAATAAACTCCCGGGGGAGCTTCATGATATAAGAAACCTGGAGAGAAAGCTAGTAGAAGTTGTCACATTCACCATGGGCCTTTCCAGTTGAGAGAGAAACTCTGAACTTCATCAGCCTTTCTTGAGTGAAGTTAACCTCTTGTTGATGCCTTAATTTGGACACTTTATGGCCATAGAACTGTAAATTTGCAAGTTAATTAATTTCTCCTTTTAAAAGCTGTTCCAATTCTGATATATCACATACTGGCAGCTAGCAAACCAAAACAGAACTGTAAACTTGTAACCAAATAAATCCCCTTTTCAGTGCCATGCCATTCCAGGTCATTGACAGACAAAAGCAGATTTTAGTACTAGAGAAGTGGAGTCCTATGGTTTACAAATATCAAACATATTGGAATGGCCTTTGAAATAGCCAAGATTCTGGAAGAATTTGAAGGAGCTTGATAAAAAAAAGCCTGTGCTTTGAAGAGGTTCTTGGTAGAAATATGGACTCTAAAGATATTTCCAATACAACCTTAGAAATAAATGAGGAATGTGTCACTGCAAACTGGTAGAAAGGTGATCTTTGTTTTAAAGTGGCAGAGAATTTAGCAAAATTAAATGCTGGTATTGGATAGAAGGCAGAATTTGAGTTATAAACTTAGATATTTAGCAGAAGAGATTTCAAAGCTAAATGTGCAAAACACAGCCAGGCTTCTCCTTGCAACTTATAGTAAAATGTGACGAGAAAGAGATAAGCTGAGAACTGATACCATCAATTTCTGGTATCAGAAAATTCTGAGCTTCCAGCAAGGGAGACCCCAGAGAATAAGATTTAACTAAGTATGGGACCTATCAGCCACTATAGAACAAGCTAGGATTGGAGATGTAGTTATCCAAAAGGGATTTGTGGAAAGTTCTATTGTCTGATGGTTATGATGCCCGCATACTGCATGGGAAGTCAACAATTTTTTGCAAGACTGTATAAACAGAACCACTGCCAGTGTGGTATAAAAGCATCAGAAAAGGGAAAGACTGAAGCAAAAATTACTTCAAAGACAGAAAGATGAAAACTAAGGGCTCGACCCAGGAAATATCTGGTCAGGAGAGTGAACCCAACCATACACGTGGAGAGAGTGAATTTGTCCCAGACAAAGAGGGTGGGCCTTCAGCCTTAATGTTCAGGAAAAGTTTGGTGCTGAAGGCCTCAGAGACAGTGGAGCATTTTATCAGGGGTTGGGGAGCCTGGCTGACAACCCATTGTTCTGAAGGGTATGAACCTGTGACCTGGAGATGAAAGAGAGTTCATGTGCTGCCCTGATGCTTGGAGAGGATAGAGTAGAGGAAAAGGCAGTCTCTCCAGTGGTCCCCAATGTTGCAACCCTCATCCCAGTGTTTGGAGAGAGCAGGGCTGCTGTATAAGCCCCTAGAAAGGGTGGGACTGCCGCTTTTCCAAGCTCTAAGGATAAATGACTCTCAGACTTGGAAATCTAATGGAGCTTGTCCTGTAGGATTTCAGATTTGTTTGGGTCCAGTGACCGCTATTTTCCTCCCAATTTCTCCCTATGGCAATGCAATATTTACCCTATGATTGTCCCCTCTTAATATATTGGAAGCAGATAACTTGAGTCAGAAGAAAATTTTACCTTCAGATTGACCGTGCCTGTAACTTACTTTGATGAGATTTTATACTGTTTCTGATTTTATGTTTTATTTGTATTGTTACTGAAATGGTTTAAGGCTTTTATGATATTATGATTGAATGAATGTATTTTGCATATGGGAAGAACATGGTTCTAGGGGTTACAGAGGGTGGAATGTGCTGGCTTGAAACTGCTATATACCTTAGAAAAGCCATCCTCCTTTAATTCTAATCCAATCTTGTGAGTGCTGAACTATTTGGGTTGAACCTTGTGTTTAGGTGGTTTCCATGGAGATGTAACCCACTGAATTGTGGGTGGGACCTTTTGAATACTTTGTTCCCATGGAGACACACCATGCCCATTCAAGATGTGTCTTAATTAATCTGCTTATTGGAGTCCTTTAAGAGGGAACCATTTTGGAAAAAGCTCAGAAATGACACAAACCCAGACGTTTGGAGGTGCAGAAAGAAAACACCCCAGGGGAAGCTGTTTGAAGCCAGAGGTCAGAAGAGGAGGTCAGCTGACATCACCAGGTTCCTTTCTATGGGACAGAGAAATCTTGAACACCGTGGGTCTTTTCTTAAGAGTCAAAGTATCTTTCTCTGAAAAGATTTTACCTTTCTCCAGAAATGTTTGGACAGCTTTATGGCCTCAGAACTGCAAACTTGTAACAATAAATCCCCTTTAGAAAAGCCAACACATTTATGGTATATTGCATTCCAGCAGCTACACCTAACTGAAACACTTTCCATATATTGATTTCTCTGCTTCTGCCCAATTGTATTTATTTATTTATTTTATTTATTTATTTTTTTAATTTTTTTATTAATCAAAAAAAAGAAAAGAAATTAACACAACATTTAGAAATCATTCCATTCTACACATGCACTCAGTAATTCTTAGTATCATCACACAGATGTATGATCATCATTTCTTAGTACATTTGCATCGATTTAGGAAACGAACTAGCAAAACAGCAGAAAAAGACATAGAATGTTAATATAGAGAAGAGAATTAAAATAATAATACTAACAAAATATATATATATATAAAAAGGAAAAAGAAAAAAAAACAAAAGATACAAACACACAAACAAAAAACCATATTTTAGGTGCAGCTTCATTCAGTGTTCCAACCTAGTTACATTACACTTAGGTATTATTGTGCTGTCCATTTTTGAGTTTTTGTATCTAGTCCTGTTGCACAGTCTGTATCCCTTCAGCTCCAATTACCCATTATCTTACCCTGTTTCTAACTCCTGCTGGTCTCTGTTACCAATGATATATTCCAAGCTGATTCTCGAATGTCGGTTCACATCAGTGGGACCATACAGTATTTGTCCTTTAGTTTTTGGCTAGACTCACTCAGCATAATGTTCTCTAGGTCCATCCATGTTATTACATGCTTCATAAGTTTAGTCTGTCTTAAAGCTGCATAATATTCCATTGTAGGTGTACGCCACAGTTTGTTTAGCCACTCGTCTGTTGATGGACATTTTGGCTGTTTCCATCTCTTTGCAATTGTAGATAATGCTGCTATAAACACTGGTGTGCAAATGTCCGTCTGTGTCTTTGCCCTTAAGTCCTTTGAGTAGATACCTAGCAGTGGTATTGCTGGGTCATAATCCATTCTGCCATTCTATGTCTTTTGATTGGGAAATTCAGTCCATTAACTTTTAGTGTTATTACTGTTTGGATAATATTTTCCTCTACCATTTTGGCTTTTGTATTATATATATCATATCTGATTTTCCTTCTTTCTACACTTTACTCCATACCTCTCTCTTCTGTCTTTTCGTATCTGACTCTAGTGCTCCCTTTAGTATTTCTTGCAGAGCTGGTCTCTTGGTCACAAATTCTCTCAGTGACTTTTTGTCTATAAATGTTTTAATTTCTCCTTCATTTTTGAAGGATAATTTTGCTGGATATAGGAGTCTTGGTTGGCAGTTTTTCTCTTTTAGTAATTTAAATATATCATTGCACTGTCTTCTAGCTTCCATGGTTTCTGCTGAGAAATCTACACATAGTCTTATTGGGTTTCCCTTGTATGTGACAGATTGTTTTTCTCTTGCTGCTTTCAAGATCCTCTCTTTCTCTTTGACCTCTGACATTCTAACTAGTAAGTGTCTTGGAGAATGCCTATTTGGGTTTAATCTCTTTGGGGTGCACTGCACTTCTTGGATCTGTAATTTTAGGTCTTTCATAAGAGTTGGGAAATTTTCAGTGATAATTTCTTCCATTAGTTTTTCTCCTCCTTTTCCCTTCTCTTCTCCTTCTGGGACACCCACAACACGTATATTTGTGCGCTTCATATTGTCATTCAGTTCCCTGATTCCCTGCTCAAGTTTTTCCATTCTTTTCCCTATAGTTTCTGTTTCTTTTTGGAATTCAGATGTTCCATCCTCCAGTTCACTAATTGTAGCTTCTGTCTCTTTAGATCTACCATTGTAGGTATCCATTGTTTTTTCCATTTTTTCTTCTTTGTCCTTCACTCCCACAAGTTCTGTGATTTGTTTTTTCAGATTTTCTATTTCTTCTTTTTGTTCAGCCCATGTCTTCTTCATGTCCTCCCTCAATTTATTGATTTGGTTTTTGAAGAGTTTTTCCATTTCTGTTCGTATATTCAGCATTAGTTGTCTCAGCTCCTGTATCTCATTTGAACTATTGGTTTGTTCCTTTGACTGGGCCATATCTTCAATTTTCCGAGCGTCATCCATTATTTTCTGCTGGTGTCTGGGCATTTGATCAGATTTCCCTGGGTGTGGGACCCAGCTGGTTGAAAGGTTTTTCTGTGGAATCTCTTGGCTCTGTTTTTCTTTTCCTGCCCAGTAGGTGGCGCTCGTGGCGGTCGTTTGTCTGCGGGGCAGTCGGCCCGGGAAACCGTGCATGGAGGCGGGGGTCGCTGGCCGTGGCTTGGGGGAGTGCCGGTCCAAATTGCCCAGCTGGCCCGAGACGCCAAGCGTGACGGGAGGGCCCCGCTATCCAACGTTCCCAGTCAGACCGGGGAGCCACGTGCGTGGAGGGGACCCCAGTCGCCAGCCGCCCCGGCCGGGAAAACGTGCGCCCCTCGGGTATCTCACCGCAGCGGATTCTCCCCGCCCCTTCAGCCGTTCCAGAATGGGGTACGCTGTCTTTTTGGTCTCTGTCGTGACTCCGGGAGCTGTTTCGTATTGTTTCTGTTTCTTTAGTTGCTTTTCTGGAGGAAGAACTAAGACCCACACGTCTTACTAAGCCGCCATCTTCTCCGGAAGTCCCCCAATTGTATTTATGATGTGACAGAGGAATCATTTAAAAATGAAATCCATAGCATTCTTTCATTTGCTTAAAACTCTACCACTGCTTTCTACTGCACTTAGAATAAAATCCAAATTCCTCTTCATGACCTGAATTTTGTTTGCTTCTTCAGTCTCACTGTGCTTCATCTTTCCTTTGCAAACATACTTACTAGTTTTCTTTAGTTGTTGTTCTACTAAGCTTTTTTCCATTCTAATATTTCAATTTTTGAAATGCTTCTCTTTGTCAGTTCTTGAAATGCTTCTCACCAGGCTATTCATGTGGCTGAGTGCTTTTAATACCTCATGCCTTAGCTAAGATGTTGCTTCCTCAAGGCCCACTCCTTGACCACTCTATCTAAGGTAGCTTCCCCTCCCCTCACATTTTTTACTCATCTTGCATATTTATTTATTTTATTTTCCCCACTCAACATCCACGTCTAGAATATATATCCCCTGAAGGCAGGATATTCTCTGTTTACTAAACCTCACTATATTCTAACAACTTAAAATTAGTACATAAAATAATGTAATCACTAAATAAATATTCATTGAATTAATAAATTCATTTAAATAGGTCATTTATTTCCTTTATATTTTTATTACGGAATGTTTCAACTTTAACAAATGCACCTCTGGAAGGATTTACATGTTATTAAGTCCTGTTTTTTCTTAAATGACTTCCAAAATACACAAATAGATTTTTTTTTATATCAAACCAACCTTGCATTTTCAGTCTCCACATTACCTATTCAAGTTTTGTTACTTTTTAACTGCTTTGGTGTATTTTATTTGGTAGTACTGTATTTAAGAATGATGTTAATTACAGATAATAATTTATAGTCCCTTATGGTTTAGTTTTATTATTCGTCAGGTTGTTTCTTCTATCTCTAAGACAGTGCTTCTCATCTGGATGAGCTTTTGTGCTCTAAGGTATATTTAACAATATCTAGAGAAATCTTTTGTTATCACAACTGAGGGAGAGATGAGCTACTGGGATATAGTAGGTAGAGGCCAGCAATACTGCAAAATATCTTATAATGTATAGAATACATGCAACAAAATATTATTTGGCCCAAAGTGTCAATAGTGTTGCATTTGAGAAATGCTGCTCTAAAATTAATCTAAAATCTGATTCTCTAGATCTGTGTGAAATATCAATATAATGAATCAGCAGTCATACTCATTTGTTAAACCCTACCATCTCTGTTATAACCCCACCTTCTCCTTTGATCTTTCTCCCAATCTTTAGGGGAATTTGAGCTGTGCCCATTCTAATGTTTTCCTGTTGGAAAGGGTTGTCAATAATATGGGATAAGGGGATGGAACTAGTTGATGCTCTGGAGAGGCTGGCCTCTCTGTGTTTTAGGACTTTATCAGGC
Source organism: Tamandua tetradactyla (assembly GCF_023851605.1). Taxonomy (NCBI): domain Eukaryota; kingdom Metazoa; phylum Chordata; class Mammalia; order Pilosa; family Myrmecophagidae; genus Tamandua; species Tamandua tetradactyla. The sequence continues at coordinate 118,741,084 of NC_135334.1, read as the reverse complement.
CTAAGAACCTATCTGGAGGTTATAGGTTTCTGGAAAGTAATCATAGTGCATGGAACCTTTGTAGAATCTCAGATAGAGCCATAGGTGTTCTTTAGGGTTGACAGGAATGGTTTTGGTTGATAAATAGCAATATGTAACTGAAGCTCACATAAGAATAGTCTCCAGAACAGCCTCTAGATGCTATTTGAACTCTCTCAGCCACTGATACCTTATTTATTTCAATTATTTTTGTCAGAAAGGCATAGTGCCAGGTGCCAGGGCCAGGCTCATTCCTGGGAGTTATCTCCCATGTTGCCAGGGAGACTGCACCCCTGGGTGTCTGCCCCATGTAATGGAGAGGGCAATGATTTTCCTTGCATTACTTAGAGAGAGAGAGAGAGAAAGAGAGAGAAGGAGTCCACATCTAAGCCACAAAAGAGGTCCGGAAGAGATATAATCTTTATTTACCTATGTGGAATCTGAGACACAAAGAAGTTACACGTTTTTCCTTAGGTCACATAGCTGGTAGATCACTGAGGTGGTCTGGCTCAAGATTCCATAGTTAACCATTCTAGTATCTTTCTTTTCCTAGAAAAAAAAGTAATAAGATAAAAACTACGCCCATCAACCTGGGTGTATATGAGGAGAAATTGTTTGGATCATAATCTCCTTGCCTTTTGCTCATATATGCATTTTATCATATTTTAGCACTCAGTTGCAGACAATGGATATCAAGTACCCAGCGTTTTAGGGAAAAAAAAATCAGGGGGAGTAAAACCTTACATTTTAGAAAATACATTCATTAACTTATTTTTTAAATGTGGAACATGAGTAAAAATTATTCTTTATTTTAACTAAAAATGGTTCAGTTGTTAGAGCAACTGTTAAAAATAATAATGACATAGTAGAGATTATTTTAGCTTTTTAAATGTCTTATTACAGGTAAGCTGTTATACCAGCCACGTTACACACATTCATTGAAGTCATACATTCAATACTAAATATGTGAGCTAGAAACCATTATTATCTCCATTTTGCAGGTGAAGCTCTGAGATTTTAGGTGGTTGATTGACTTGCCCAAACTTTCCTACTTTATAAGTGATGAAGCAGAATTTACACCTAGATGTCTCCCAACTCTACAACAATGTCCCTTGTACTTTTTATAATACAAGCTTCAGCAAAATTTTGTATATTGAACATGGTTCATAATGGCTAAACTTAACTTTGCTAAGGTAAGAGTTTTTTTTTTCCTGAAACTCTTAACTAGCCAGAAGAGATACTTAGAATAAAAACTATTTAAGCAAGGGTATTCACAAACAGCAATTTACAGTGATGAGTAGGTAATGGATTTTATTACAGGAAGGCCATATCCTGAATGCAGCCTCTCCTGGAGTGATTGTGATCCTTTACTTGCTTCTTTACCCATTCCTGGGATTGCAGGGAGTGTGTATAAAATCTTACTTTTATGTAATTGCTGCCACTATTTACTAAGTATCCTGGCAAGGGGAAACCAAATTCATTGCTAAATACCCACATGTCTGTTAAAATAGCCAGACATGGGCAAGTATCTATCTCTAATGGTGCTTGGTATCAGTTTTACAGGCTTTGTTGTGATTTCATCGTTTCCAATTTCTGAAAATGAGCATCAATTAAAAAAATAGAGATGGATTCATATATATGGATGCTGGGTGTCTGGGGCTTTGAGGCTTGCTAAAAAACTATATGGGATTTAAAAAATAAGGACAACCTATGCTATTGAAACTTATTTCAATGTTGCTAGTTTTTCTCTGGTTCACACCTGTTGTGGGTTGAGGAGGTCCTAAAGCAAGTGCTGGAGATTCTGACTCACGCACAAATTGATTGGGCTAAAGGGCCATGAATCAAGGGAACCTGTATGCAATGAATTTGAGGTGTAGAAATGAAAGAGATGGTGAGGAACAAAATTGGCCTCAAAATATGACAGACCAGTATATTTTCCAGGAACAGAGGTAGGATATACAAAAACTCTTCCTCTCGAAGTGGGGACACACGGATGGCATAGCTGCACCACTCTAAAGGTCCAGAACTGAGACAGGCACTCTTTTAAAAGATCTATTTTGGAAATAAGGATTTCAAGGTCTATTTTGGAAATAAGGATTTCAATCTCTACATCGCCTGCAACACCACTACCTTAAACCTCATCCTAATTATCCCCTCTCCCAAAATTAAACAAGAAAATAATCTCTATGAGGAAGCATCAGTAGTGCAAAGAGCTTAATCTTGCAAACGAAACCAACAGAGCTGCTTACAACAATATTTGCTCATCTTATACACATCTAATATACGATGCTACTTTCTCATTGTTTATTAGATGCTCCATGCTCTTGCACGAAGCTTAGCTCTGGGTTTTTTCTCAACTTTGGTGCCTTAAATTTGCAAATTTAACTCTGCATTAAAGGAGGTTTTTCATTTAATTAAAGAATGCATTCTCAAGCTTGACTACTAATTAAAATCCAACATTTGCTTAACGTGGATGGGCTAGCAATTATAGGGAAGCCTTATTTTTTTTCACTACATGACTTAGTTGCTGTTTAACTTTGTGGTCTTGATATTGTAATTAATATATGTTGCTGTGTTTAATTTTCTGTTTCATATTTGAAGATAAGAAGCTAAAGTGTTCCCTTGCTTTAAAGGAAATTTTCTTAGCCTTACTCCATTACTCTGACTGTTCATTTGATGCCCAATCTGACTTTCCTACCAAACTGATACATGTACCTGAGATGTCAACTTCTCTTTTACAAAGCTGACACTATAGATATCAGTCAATTTTAGATTTATTTGATAAGCTGAAATTTATTTAGTATCTTTTGAATACCTCATATGAAAATATATAGAAATAAAAAATTTTAAAAACTTGCCATCAAGGTATTTAATGCCAAGTGGGAGAGATATAGAGGTTAAAAAAAAATCTTCATAGACCAATGTAATAAGTTGCAATAAAGCCATGAGTTATGTACTTGAGGATCAAGGGAGTGGTAAGTTTAGAAACCATCTGAAATCATTGTGACCAGTTTACCTTCATTTGCATCCTTCTACTTTGAAAGTGGCTTATCACTTTATATTTATACCTTGGTCTTTATGTTTCTTATAACTTGGGTTTCACATACCAGATAATTGTATTAAAAAATTGGTTAACAATTTATGTATTAATGTAGCTGTAATTTTATCTAATAACAGAATAAAATACTAAGGCCTGTGGCTTATAACAACCAACATATTTAAGCTCAGCTACTTTGTGCCTAATTTTAGGTTCAGATGTTGACCCAGTGTTTGGATGGAGAGCACCTAGTCACAGTGACAGATGACATTCTATAATGGACAGTAGTTTATTGTATAAAAACTGAGAGTAGATAACTTTTTCTAAGTTTTTTGGGGGGCTCTCCAAAATTTAATTCCACCTTGGCAGATTAACATACTGTTGCATCTATAAAATGTGCCAATTGAAATAACACCTGTCTTCTACCTTGTTTCCCAGTCAAAGTTATTTTCTCTCTGGAAGTCAGCCAGTCATGGGAGCAAGGCTATTTGTCTAAACTTCAACTTTACATTGGCATCTGGAACATGTAAGTGGACTCTCAACATTTTTAAACAATGAAATGTGTAACTTAATAATGTAAAAATGGTTAAACACTTTTTCTCAGACAAAAGAAAACAAACAAACAAAACAAGATGCTCCTTGGAGCAAAATCTAAGCATGCAAGCTTCTTTTCACAAAAACAAATATTTCAAAAACTTAAGAAAAAGCATTTGCTGGGTGGAGTGAGAAGATAAGTATTTTAGGGTAAGAATACATTTTGTGATGTTTGTATGCCACATATTATCTATGATATGTGTGGTTGTGAGTAAGATACCTTGCAATGTTATTTGTAAAAGAAAATAATTGAATGCAACCCTAAGGCCTAAAATGAGACTACTGGTGAAGTAACCAGTCACTCCATGGAATATTATAAAGTTATTTAAAATGATATTCTATGAGTATACAACCATGCCTAATTTTTTAAATGGTTATTAAAAAAGAATGAAACAATAGTTTTTATATAGTATAACTGCAGCTATGAAAAATTTAAAAAAAAAGAGAAAACCAGTATTATGCAGATAGTAAAGTCTGCAACAAATATACCAAAATGTTAACTTATTTATAATTTATTTGCTATTTTATTCATTTATTAACTCACTTATATGATATTTATAAAGGACCTTTGGGCCATGGCAAATAGACACTGAGAATTCAACAAAAGGAATGAGATAAACTCTGCCCTTGTAGAGTTTATTCTTAGCTGATATAACTGGGTAAGTGTCATGGTTAGGGACAGGTGTCAACTTGGCCATGTTGTGGTACCTGTTCGTCTGATTGGGTAAGCACTGGCCTGTCTGTTGCAATGAGGACATTTCATAGGATTAGGTTATGATCACGTTAGCTACATCCACAGCTGATTCCATTTGTGATCAGCCAAAGGGGAGTGTCTTCTGCAATTAGTGATGCTAAATGCAATCATGGGAAGCCTTTTAAGGAGGACTCAGAGGAGATAAGTTGCATTCCTGCTTTGGCTGGCGAGCCTCTCCTGTGGAGTTCATCCAGGCCATCCATTGGAGTCATCAGCTTCGCAGCCTGCCCTGTGGATTTTGGACTCTGCGTTCCTACGGTCACGTGAGACACTTTTATAAATTTTATATTTGCAAGTGTTCCCTGTTGATTCTGTTTCTCTAGAGAACCCTAACTAATACATCTTGGTACCAGGAGTGGTTCTTAAGGAACAGAATCTTAAAAATGGGTTTTTATGAATGGTTTTCTACTCTGACTGGGCTCAGAGACACTAAGGACTCTGATTCCCATAATCAGAATGACACTCCCAATCCATGGACTGAGTTGGCAAAGGAGATAGTCAAAATATCATCATTCGATTCTCCTAATGCTTCGCTTGTACGAAGCCAGACTCTGGGGGATAATGTTCTTGACACCTTTACAGAGTTTTGTAGAAATAAGAGTTATAGAGATGTTGGTTGGTTGTTGTTAGATACACTGTCTGCATTAAAGGGTGAAAGGGATGGGCTTAAGGCTTCAAACAAGAAGCTTAAGTGCCGTCTGAAAGATGTAGAGGTTTCTATGAGTATCCTCAAGGAAAATTTTATTTCCTGTAGCCGTAGACTTGAGATCTCTGAAAATCAGACTCAGAATCTTATTGTTAGAGTAGCAACTTTACAACGTAAACTGAAATCTCAGTCTTGCATGGTGTCTGCCGTTAAAGTGAGGGCATTGATTGGAAAGGAGTGGGACCCTGAAAAATGGGATGGTGACATATGGATTGATAATGATGTTGGGGGTGAGGTTGAAACCCTAGACCATGCTGAGCCTTCTTTAGATAACCCTGTAATAGTCTGCCCTGAGGACATAGCCGCCCCACCTTCAGCCTGCCTTGAGGAATTGGCCACCCAACCTCCTCCTGAAGGGATTAGCCCTAGAGTTATTAATCCTGTTTCACCAGATGAAACTGCAAATGAAAGCCCTGAAGCAAATGGCTTGGAAGATATTTCTAATTCTTTTCATGACCCACCCCCACCACCCCTCATTTCTTCTAGACCTATAACTAGACTAAAGTCCCAACAGGCCCCTAAAGGTGAGGTACAAAGTATCACACATGAGGAGGTACGTTATACTCCAAAAGAACTGTGTGAGTTTTCCAATTTATATAGACAGAAATCAGGGGAATATGTGTGGCAATGGATTTTAAGAGTGTGGGATAATGGTGGGAGGAATATAAGGCTGGATCAGGCTGAATTTATTGATATGGGCCCACTAAGCAGAGATTCTGCATTCAATGTTATAGCTAGAGCAGTTAGAAAAGGTGTTAACAGCTTGTTTGGGTGGTTGGTTGAAACATGGATCAAAAGGTGGCCAACATTACCTGAGGTTGAAATGCCAGAACTGCCCTGGTATAATGTAGATGAGGGGATCCAGAGGCTTAGAGAGATTGGGATGTTAGAGTGGATTTATCATGCAAAGCCTGCTCTTACACCCCAGGAATGTCCAGAAGATGCACCTTTTACCAGAACAGTGAGAAATAAGTTTGTGAGACTAGCACCATCATCCCTCAAGAGCTCTGTGGTTGCAATTCTCTGTAGGTCAGATATTACTGTAGGAACTGCTGTCACTGAGCTGGAATCCTTAAACACAATGGGGATGACAGGATCCCGAGTTGGCAGAAGCCAGGTGGCAGCACTTAATCACCAAAGACAGGGTAGACGTGGGTATTATAATAGACAACAAACTCAAAGGAGGCATCAAAATTATATGACACGCAGAGATTTGTGGCATTGGCTAGTAAATCATGGGGTGCCTAGAAATACAATAGAAGGGCAGTCTACAAAATTCTTGTTGGAGCTGTATAAACAAAAGAGTTCTAGGTCAAGGGAACAGAAGTCTAACCTGAATTACAAAAACACAGAATCACGGCCCCTTAATCAATTTCCAGACTTGAAACAGTTTACAGACCCTGAGCCCCTTGAATGAAGGGGAGGCCAGGTCCCTATGGGGAAGAAACCTGTTACACTGCCACAAATTTATACTGTTGACCTTCCTCTAAGTCTTCCTCAAGGAGACCGACGGCCTTTTACCAGGGTAACTGTGCATTGGGGAAAAGGAAATGATCAGATATTTCGGGGATTATTAGACACTGGTTCAGAAGTGACATTAATTCCAGGGGACCCAAAACGTCACTCTGGACCACCAGTCAGAGTGGGGGCTTATGGAGGCCAGGTGATCAATGGAGTTTTAGCTCAGGTCCGTCTCACAGTGGGTCCAGTGGGCCCCCGGACCCATCCTGTAGTTATTTCCCCAGTTCCGGAATGTATAATTGGCATAGACATACTGAGCAACTGGCAGAATCCCCACGTTGGTTCTCTAACTCGTGCAGTGAGGGCTATTATGGTGGGAAAGGCCAAGTGGAAGCCACTAGAACTGCCCCTACCAAGCAAAATAGTAAATCAAAAGCAATACCGTATTCCTGGAGGGATTGCAGAGATTACTGCCACTCTTAAGGACTTGAAAGATGCAGGGGTGGTGATTCCCACCACATCCCCATTCAACTCTCCTATTTGGCCTGTGCAGAAAACAGATGGGTCTTGGAGAATGACAGTGGATTATCGTAAACTCAACCAGGTGGTAACTCCAATTGCAGCTGCTGTTCCAGATGTAGTATCATTGCTTGAGCAAATCAATACATCCCCTGGTACCTGGTATGCAGCTATTGATCTGGCAAATGCTTTTTTCTCAATAGCTATTAGTAAGGACCACCAGAAACAGTTTGCTTTCAGCTGGCAAGGTCAGCAATATACTTTCACTGTCCTACCTCAGGGGTATATCAACTCTCCAGCCCTATGTCATAATCTTGTTCTCAGAGACCTTGATCGTTTCTGCCTCCCACAAGACATCACACTAGTCCATTATATTGATGATATCATGTTGATTGGACCTAGTGAACAAGAAGTAGCAACTACTCTAGATTTACTGGTAAGGCATTTGCGTGTCAGAGGATGGGAGATAAATCCAACAAAAATACAGGGGCCTTCCACCTCAGTAAAATTTCTAGGTGTCCAGTGGTGTGGGGCTTGTCGAGATATCCCTTCTAAGGTGAAGGATAAATTGCTGCATCTGGCCCCTCCCACAACCAAAAAAGAGGCACAACGCCTAGTTGGTCTTTTTGGATTTTGGCGACAACATATTCCTCATTTGGGTGTGCTACTCCGGCCCATTTATCGAGTGACCAGAAAAGCTGCCAATTTTGAGTGGGGACCTAAACAAGAGGAGGCTCTGCGACAGGTCCAGGCTGCTGTGCAAGCTGCTCTGCCACTTGGGCCATATGATCCAGCAGATCCAATGGTGCTGGAAGTGTCAGTGGCAAATAGAGATGCTGTCTGGAGCCTTTGGCAGGCCCCAGTAGGAGAATCACAACGCAGACCCTTAGGATTTTGGAGCAAAGCCTTACCATCTGCTGCAGATAACTACTCTCCTTTTGAGAAACAGCTTTTGGCCTGCTACTGGGCCTTAGTAGAGACTGAACGCTTAACCATGGGCCACCAAGTTACCATGAGACCTGAGTTGCCTATCATGAGTTGGGTGTTGTCTGACCCACCAAGCCATAAAGTTGGGCGTGCACAGCAGCACTCTATTGTAAAGTGGAAATGGTATATACGAGATAGAGCCAGAGCAGGTCCTGAAGGCACAAGTAAGTTACATGAAGAAGTGGCACAGATGCCCATGGTTTCCACTCCTGCTGCCACATTACCTTCTCTTTCCCAGACCAGAGCTATGGCCTCTTGGGGAGTTCCTTACAGTGAATTGACTGAGGAAGAGAAAACTCGGGCCTGGTTTACAGATGGTTCAGCACGATATGCAGGTACCACCCGAAAGTGGACAGCTGCAGCATTACAACCCCTTTCTAGGGTGTCTTTAAAGGACAGTGGTGAGGGGAAATCCTCCCAGTGGGCAGAACTTCGAGCAGTGCACCTGGTTGTTCATTTTGCTTGGAAGGAAAACTGGCCAGAGGTGCGTTTGTATACTGACTCATGGGCTGTTGCTAATGGTTTGGCTGGATGGTCAGGGACTTGGAAAGACCATAATTGGAAAATTGGTGACAAAGAGGTCTGGGGAAGAAGTATGTGGATAGACCTTTCTGAGTGGGCTAAAAACATGAAGATATTTGTGTCCCATGTGAATGCACACCAGAGGGTGACTTCAGCAGAGGAAGATTTTAATAATCAAGTGGATAAGATGACCCGTTCTATGGATACCAGTCAGCCTGTTTCCCCAGCAACTCCTGTTATTGCCCAATGGGCTCATGAACAAAGTGGTCATGGTGGTAGGGATGGAGGTTATGCATGGGCTCAGCAGCATGGACTTCCACTCACCAAGGCTGACCTGGCTACAGCCACTGCTGAGTGCCCAATCTGCCAGCAGCAGAGACCCACACTCAGCCCCCGATATGGCACCATTCCCCGAGGTGACCAGCCAGCTACATGGTGGCAGGTTGATTACATTGGACCACTCCCTTCATGGAAGGGGCAGCGATTTGTTCTAACTGGAATAGACACATACTCTGGATATGGGTTTGCTTTCCCTGCACGCAATGCTTCTGCCAAAACTACTATCCGTGGGCTTACAGAATGCCTTATCCATCGCCATGGTATTCCACATAGCATTGCTTCGGATCAAGGAACACACTTCACAGCAAATGAAGTGCGGGAATGGGCACATGCTCATGGAATTCTCTGGTCTTACCATGTTCCCCATCATCCAGAAGCAGCTGGATTGATAGAACGGTGGAATGGCCTTTTGAAAACTCAATTACGGTGCCAACTAGGTGGCGAAAACTTGAAAGGCTGGGGTAATGTTCTCCAGGAAGCTGTGTATGCTCTGAATCAGCATCCACTGTATGGTGCTGTTTCTCCCATAGCCAGGATCCATGGGTCCAGGAACCAAGGGGTGGAAATGGGTGTGGTGCCACTCACTATTACTCCTAGTGATCCACTGGGAAAATTTTTGCTTCCTGTCCCTGCTACCCTGAGTTCTGCTGGTCTACAGGTTTTAGTTCCAAAACGGGGTGTGCTTTCTCCAGGAGAAACAACAGTGATACCACTGAACTGGAAGTTAAGATTGCCACCTGGCCACTTTGGGCTACTTATGCCTCTGGATCAACACACCAAGAAGGGAATTACATTATTATCTGGGGTAATTGACCCTGACTATCAGAAGGAAGTAGGACTGCAACTACATAATGGAGGTAAAGAAGAGTTTTCTTGGAATATAGGAGATCCCCTGGGGCGTCTATTAGTACTACCATGCCCTGTGATTAAAATCAATGGAAAACTGCAACAACACAATCCAGGCAGGACCACTAATGGCTCTGAGACTTCAGGAATGAAGGTTTGGGTCACCCCACCAGGCAAAGAACCACGGCCAGCTGAAGTGCTTGCTGAGGGGAAAGGGAACATGGAATGGGTAGTGGAAGAAGGTAGTGATAAATATGAACTTCGACCACGTGATCAGTTACAGAAACGAGGACTGTAATGCTGTTTTGTTTGTGTTATACTATTTAAGTTGTAAGATATCAAGTTTAAGAATGAATGTTGTCCAAGGATTTGCACCCTATTCTGGAGAGATTTAATGTGTTTCCAGTTATATGCAGGACAGTTGAGTATTGTCAGGTAAAAGAAAAAATGTGTGCTTATTTTTGTTTTCATTTGGAAATCTAAGGTATAGGTGCCAAGTTGACAAGGGGTGGACTGTCATGGTTAGGGACAGGTGTCAACTTGGCCATGTTGTGGTACCTGTTCGTCTGATTGGGTAAGCACTGGCCTGTCTGTTGCAATGAGGACATTTCATAGGATTAGGTTATGATCACGTTAGCTACATCCACAGCTGATTCCATTTGTGATCAGCCAAAGGGGAGTGTCTTCTGCAATTAGTGATGCTAAATGCAATCATGGGAAGCCTTTTAAGGAGGACTCAGAGGAGATAAGTTGCATTCCTGCTTTGGCTGGCGAGCCTCTCCTGTGGAGTTCATCCAGGCCATCCATTGGAGTCATCAGCTTCGCAGCCTGCCCTGTGGATTTTGGACTCTGCGTTCCTACGGTCACGTGAGACACTTTTATAAATTTTATATTTGCAAGTGTTCCCTGTTGATTCTGTTTCTCTAGAGAACCCTAACTAATACAGTAAGGTTTAAATTCCAGCCTCTGAATTTGCTATCTTTTCTGTAAAGCATGCACATTAATTTTACAATGTAAAATCGCTTAGTCTAAAAAAATATTAACACTCTATCAAGGATCTTTGTAAACTTGGATTTTGAACATGGCTGAAATGTTATCTTGTAGATTCAGCTCTACAGGGAACTATTAATTTTGTTGGGATAATAAATTTTGCTGTCGATTGAAACCCTAGAGGAAATTCACTAGCAACATCAAATGACCAAAACTGAATGGGTCCAAGGTGATTCCAAATCTATAGATTTGCTTTTATAGAGAACATATTAATAACTTCAAAAATCAAAGTGGTAGTAGCTATTTACCCACACTGACCACACTGACAGGCAAATTTATACATTGTCTACATGATATCAAACCAACTGTGAAAGCCTGAAAAACAATTAGCCAGTGTCAAAATGCAGTTTCACCAATTGTTCTGCTGAATTCACATGTTTCTACTGTTTGGTAAAATAGCAGTTACCAGTTCTTTGATCATATCATAATCATTTGTCTCAATCCTGTTCTATTACCTTTCTAGTTGTTTATAAAGATTACCCAGGCATCTGCAAACTACTTTGCCACCTGCTCCTCCATCTCTCTCATGCATGCCTCCATCCTGGGATCACTGAATCCCCTCTGAGAGAACATTCATGGCCTTTACCCCAGTTTCCAGAGAGGGGTTTGAGAATCGTCTCTCTTTACCTCACAGACCAAAGAGCTTATCACTGTAGTGGACCACTAGACTTCCTGCCATTCTCCTTTCCTTGCACTCAGCTATCTGAATGTTCCAGGACTCCATTGCCTATCTCCACCTAGAACGTCTCTATGCTGCCCTTCTCTTTTTTTTTCTTTCCTGCTTGTATTCCCATTGTGGTAAGCTCTTCCCTGAGTTTCCATCTGCATGTGTTAAGCCAGCTGCCAACTACCCAGCTCACATCAAATTGAAACCAAATCCCGTAAGATTGTATCCCTGGCACTAGGAATTGCATCCCAGCTCTACATTCTACAATGTGGCTAGTCCAATACTACCTCCTACCTAAACCAGCTTTTTCTACATTCAGGAAGAAAGAATTGACAGGTTGAGAAGTGGCAGAGTCAAATTAATCTCTAAGGCAACCAGGAAATTTAGCCAAACTAGAACACATTTCCTGGGCACCACTGTTTTACTTTGCTATATTAGGTCTGTCAACAAAAAATACCTACCAGAGAAGAGGAGGCTTCAGAACCTTCAGTAACAGTCTTTGGTTGGAAATGTCTATAGGTACCCAGAGATGCAGGAGACATGTACTCCAGCTTCAGAGTGCTCAGCCCTCTGCTCACCTGGGTGGTCAATAAACTGAGGTCTGAGCTAAGGCTGATTCCATGGCACCTGTTTTCCTCTTCAATCAATTTCTACCTCCATTGTACCTCTGTGGTTTCTCCATCCCCCCAAATTAGAATGAGGTCATGTAGATAAATTCCTGTGAAAAAGAAGACCTTGAACTCCCAACTTGTCTGAAGCTTCCTTTGCCAGTAAAAGAAGCCCTTCTTCTCTTATCTGAGGCGTTTAGTCTTTCATTGTATGAAAAAAACCTGCTTAATCCTGCTTTGCCAGCTTTCTCCCCAGGTGACATTTAGAAGGCAGAGAGAGTTGTAGTCAAGAGAACAGTTTCACAGTGGGTCTTGTTTGAGTTGTAGAGTTTTTGATGTTCATTTTTTCCTGGAAGTATTTCAACATGGACATAGCCAACATCAAGCATCGGCAGTTAAAAAACAAACTGGTTCTTCAGCCAGCTAGCTTAGTTTTGCTTTCTTCACTGCCTCATTCCAATGCCCACCAGAACTGCTTTATTCTTGTATTCACTGTCCTTATTTTCTTGGGTAAAATTTCTTAAATAATCTTAATTTGATTGTGTTCATCTTGTTTCTGAGGGGCACTTCTGATGCCATCTCTGCCTCACTCAGAAAACTGCTAAAAACAGAAAAGTTGGCCATATCCTGGATTGATAACTGTCTCTCCCTCTCCTTTCTCTCAAGAGTCTGCTAATTTTGTTTTCCAAATGTTTTTAAATTATGCGTTGGCAGGAGGGGAGGGGTTGGTGTGTGTTATCTGCGTGTTTGTTGTTTCATATTTCACCTAATTTCCTATTGGTCTAGGCTATATTTCTTGGACTTATTTTCCCTTCCAAATTTTCATAACAAATATTTATTAAGTACTTACTTTATGAGACATGCTATGTTAAGTTCTTTAATTATATTATCAAATTTAATCCATACAGCAATTCTAAGATATAAGCAATATCACTATTTTCATTTTACAGATGAAGAATTTTTTTTAACTTTTTTTAAACTTTTTTATTGTATAGCATAACATATATACAAAGCAAATAAATAAAAAAGCAATAGTTTTCAAAGTACTCTTCAACAAGTAGTTACAGGACAGATCCCAGAGTTTGTCATGGGCTACCATATGATTTTCTCAGATTTTTCCTTCTAGTTACTGCAGAATATAGGAGGCTAGAAGAAATAAATGTATATTTTTTATCACCACAATCGACTTTTTTTTTCCTTTTTGTGAAAAATAACATATATACAAAAAAGGAATAAGTTTCAAAACACAGCACCACAATTGGTTGTAGAACATATTTCAGAATTTGACATGGGTTATAATTCCACAATTTTAGGTGTTTAATTCTAGCTGCTCTAGGATACTGGAGACTAAAAGAGATATCAATTTAATGATTCAGCAATCATATTCATTTGTTAAATCCTATCTTCTCTCTATAATTCCACCATCACCATTGATCTTTCTGTCCTTCTCTTTAGGAGTGTTTGGGCTATGGCCATTCTAACTTTTTCATGTTGGAAGGGTCTGTCACTAATATGGGGTAGGGAGATACAACTATCTGATGTTCAGGAGAGGCTGGGCCCTCTAGGTTTCAGGAGTCTAGCTTAGGGTTTGTCAGGTTTGTTGATCATTTTAACAACCTACTTTTAGTTTCACTTAATTCATCTATCTTTTTGGTTTGTTTGTTTTTAAATTTTATTAATTTTCTTTCTAACCATTATTATTTCCTTCCTTCTGCTTGCTTTTGGTTTGATTTATTTTTCTTGTTCTAGACTGTTAAGATGAAGCTTAGATTATTGATTTAAGATATTTTTTCTTTAAGAATACAGATATTGAAATCAAGCATTTCCTCTAAATGCCACATATACTGAGTTCCATATTATATGTTATGCTTTTATTTTATTGGGACAAAAATATTTTTAATTTTCCTTGTAATTTCTTCTTTGAACTTTGGGTTATTGACAAATATGTTGTTTAATTTCTAAATATTTGTGAATGCATCTAATTTCCTTCAAATATTAATTTCTAATTTAACTCCATTGTGGCCAGAGAACACTCTTTATATGATTTTAAACATTCTGAATTTACTCTTACTTGTTCTATGGCTTACGATATGCTCCATCTTAATGTTCTTTGTACAATCGAAAGGAACGTGTATACTTCTGTTTTGGGGTGGCATGTTCTATAGATGTCTGTTAAGTAAAAAGTTTGTTGATCACATTGTCCTGGTCTTCTTCTATAGCCTTGCCAATTTTCTGTCTACTTGTTCTATCAGTTATTGAGAACAGAGTATTGAAGTCTAACTATGATTATTGAATGTTCTATTTCTCTCCTTAACTGTGTTAGTTTTAGTTTCATGTATTTGGGGGCTCAGTTGTTGGATGCATATGTTTATAATTATCACCTCCTGCTGAATTAAGACTTTTAAAATTATTAAGTTCATTTTTTTGTCTCCATTAACAATTTTTCTTAGTGTCTGTTTGGTATGACATTAGTATAGCCGATACAGATTTCATTTAATTACTGTTTGCATGGTTTATCTTCTTTCATCCTTTTACTTTCAATTTGTTTGTCTCTTTGAATATAAAGTATGTCTCAAGTAGGCAGCAGCTGGATCATTTTTTAAAATGCATTTTTTTCAATCTCTCCCTTTTGATTAGAGAGTTTAATCCATTTGCACTGAATATCATTATAGATAAGGTAGGATTTATGTCTGTCTTTTTGCTATTTGTTATATATATGTTATGTCATTTTTGTTCTTCTGGTCTTCCATTATTGTCTCCTTTTGTGTTAAATAGATCTTTTCCTGTTTATCATTTTGACTCCTTTGTCATTTCCTTTACTTTCTTGTTTTTACTTATTCTTCAGTGGTTGCCTCGGGGATTATATTTGTCATTTTAGCATAAGATAGCCTAGTTCAGATTAATACCAGTTTATTTTCAATAATATATGAAATCATTGTTCCAATATATTCCATTTCATCTCTCTTCATGTGTGCTATTATTGTTCTATAAATTAAATCTTTATATACTTTAAGCCTGTAAACACAGTTTTGTAATTATTGCTTTATGCAGTTGTATTTTATATCAGATAGAAGAAGTTTTAATAATATATGTATTCAGTATTTTATTTTTACTTTTATAGTTACCTTTACTAATGTTCTTTATTCCTTTCTGTGGATCTGAGTTATTATCTACTGGCTTTTCATTTCAGCCTGAAGGGGGTCTCTTTATTATTTCTTATAGAGCAGATTTGCTAAGAACAAATTCTCATAGCTTTTGTTTATCTGAAAATATTATAATTTTTCCTTTATTTTTGGAGGATAGTTTTGGTAAATTTAGAATTGTTGGTTGATAGTCTTTTTCTTTCACTACATTGAGTATGTCATCTCACTACCTTATGGATTCCATGGTTTCTGATAAGAATTCAGCTGTAAATTTTTTAGAGGATCCTTTGTACATAATGAGACTTTTTTTTTCTTACTGCTTTAGAGATTCTCTCTTCATGTTTGGAATTTGACAGTTTGATTATGATGTGTCTAGGTTTGGATCTTCTTGAGTTTACCCTACTTGGACTTTCTTGAGCATCTTGGATGTGTAGATTAATGCTTATCATCAAATTTGGAATGTTTCTGAAATTATATTTCAAATACACTATCTGCTTCTTTCTCTCTCTTCTATCCTTCTAAAATTCTCATTATGTGTATATTGGGATGCTTCGTGGGTGTTCCACATGTCTCTCAGTCTCTATGTATTTTTTATTATTTATCTTTCTGTGCTTCAGAATGAATATCTCCATTGGCCTGTCTTCAAGTTTGCTGATTCTTCTGCCAGCTCAAATTCGCTCTTGGACCTCTGTGTTTAATATTCATTTCAGTTTTTGTATTTTTCAGCTCTAGAATTTCTATTGATTCATTTGTATCATTTTGATTTCTTTATTAACATTCTCCAGTTTGTGAGACATCAATTATTTGAAATTCTTTATGAGTATTTTCCCCATTCATTCTTTAAGCATATTTAGAGTAGATGATTTAAGGTCTTTATCTAGTAATTCCAACATTTGGGCCCCCTCAGAGTCAGCCCATATTTGCTCATTTTCTTCCTGTGTACATGGAGCATAATTTCCAGTTAGTTTGTGTATCTCAAAAGTTTGTTGAAAACTGAAAATTTTAGTTAATATAATGTGGCAGTCTTGGAAATAAGATGCTCACCTCCCAAGGGTTTGCTTTTAATCCTGTTGTTTTGGTTGTTGTTGTTGCTGCTGCTGTTTGTTTGTTTAATGACTTACTGGAAAACTACTTTTGTAAAGTCTGTATGTCTTGTATTATTCAGCCACTGAAGTCTCTGCTTGGTTAGGTTGGTGATCAGCTAATGAGTGGTCAGAGATTTCATTAAAGGCTTCAAGTCTCTAAGCCTTGCCCCCTCTGCTGAGTGATCTTTTTGTGAGTTTGGGCATGTTCTCAAGCCTTAGCAGTTTACAGCTCTACTTTAGCTTTTGTTTCCTACTTGCTCAGGGTCTCAAGGTCATTCAGAGGTGAGAGAATGATACCTTTTCAGGTCTTTCCTGAGCATGCCCTCAGCTCTGTACTCTGCAGGTGAGATTTTAGAGCCCCAAGAACATATCAGAGCTTTTCAAAGCCCCCTGAGCACATCCTATTTCCTAGATCTTCCTTTTAAATTTTTAGCTGAGCCCTTGTTTGTCCCAAATAATATCACAGCTTTAGGCAGTTGGGATATTAAACTATTTCAGATGACTGTTTTTGATAATACATTGCAACTAGAGTTTTCCTGCTAAGGGACCACAGACTCAGGTCAGATAAGGTTAGTGCCCTGTGAATGTTGCTATTCCAGAGTGCCATGAGATAGGCCAAGTAGTAAAAATGCCCTGGGAATTGAGCTTTTTGAGGAGTTGATATGTCAGTCTGCCCCCACCTGTGGTTTAACACTGCTGGTTTCATGGGCACTATGTTTGCAAGGTGGAAAGGATGGCAAGCCTACCATGGAGTGGGGAGAGGTGGAGGGAAGTAGGTCAAATCAAAATACCATAAATCTCCACCATTCTTATCTTGGTTTAAACGTTTTTCTTAATTAAATACTCCTCTGACTTTTGCAGGTCTTTGGTTAATTTTTAGAGTTTTGAAAAAGTTTATTTTGAACAGTTTGCCAGTATTTTTGTTGTTTTTCTGGAGGACCAGATTTATAGAGATTTTCGTGCAAAAATTCCCTTTAATAATAAAAGATTTCTGATTTGTGAAAATCAGAGATTTGGGATAGAGACACAAATTTACACCCAAAACAAATCTGACAAAATTGGGCAGAATACTTAAATCTGAAGTCATCATTTTCTTTCCCCATGTGTTCCAGCACACATACAAGTGAACAGCTAGCCCCAGAGGTTTTATATTTTTTATTTCTATTCAATTGTCTTTAGTTCTCTGAAAGCCTTGCCTTCTATAGATACTCAATTCCAGATAACTACATGTGATAATTTAACTGACCATTTTGCCACTGCATGCTATGAAATTCCAGTG
The DNA here is from genome assembly GCF_023851605.1 of Tamandua tetradactyla. Lineage (NCBI taxonomy): Eukaryota > Metazoa > Chordata > Mammalia > Pilosa > Myrmecophagidae > Tamandua > Tamandua tetradactyla. Next base: position 118,723,469 of record NC_135334.1, on the reverse strand, counting down.
CTCCATTTACTGTTGCCACCTATGTTATTAATGTCTTTAAATGTAGCCTATAAGGAAACAATTCTGGGTTCCCATCCTTAATGTTCTATCCCTCTGGAACTACTTACAGGATAATAATAATGTTATGGGATAAGTTATTTTTTAAAGGACTTAGAAATAATACAATTGTAGGAAGAATTAGGGAAATGAAGGTCTAGAAAAGGGAGTAGAAGACTAGAGAAAATACTTAGGGAAATAGTCCTCTTGAAGTATAGGCATGGCTGGCACATTAGAGTTTTCAGGGGAATCAAAGAAGTCAGGTACATCCAACTACCGAGGTGGGATCACTAAGGAGTAACTCACAGATAAGCTCATGGAAAGCTGCCACCAATGTGTACTAACTCTGTGGTGGTAGCTGGGGATGCTGTTGTTGGTATGCAGGCCAGCAATCAGGAAGAATAGTGGGGCATGGAAAGGAGGCAAAGGAAGGAGGACACCTCGACATCTTTCCACTGCATGCTGGGTGGAGGCCCTCAGAGTGCAAAGTCGCTGCTGAAGTTCTGTCTTTGAAGCCTCATAGAAGTTACTTTTGGAGCTACACAGGGAAGAGGATTTCAGGAAATACAATTCCTAGTTTAACCAGTTGACAGCAAAACGTACCAGCACAGGTCTCTACAGTAGAGGTTTTGGCTGTTAGCTGAACTAGGGTTATAGACTTGAAAGGGGTCATTTCCATTCTCTGAGTTGAAGTTTGTCTATTTCCATGTCTTCAGGAAGTATTTTATTAAAGGATGCATTTTGATTTTCCTTCTTCATAGTGGTTTTCCAGGAACCTATCGATAGGTCTCTCCACACCTACCCCAGTTACACTCTATCTCATTCATAAAATTTATTGTTTTCATAGCATTTTTTAGTAGCTACAATTAATTATTTATTTGTTTGCTCTTTTAGAACAATCCTTTATTTGACTTTCTCCCCAACTGCAATGTGGACTCCTCAAGGGCAAATAACTTTACCAGTTTCATTTATTGTTGTATTCCTGGCATTTAAAATGATACATGGCACTTAGTGAGACCCTATAAATATCTGTTATATGAATTTTTAAAAATTAGAAATTTTCATGTACAAGAAATTAAAAAAGACTTTTGTCTTAGTATACTTTTCACATAATTAGTTATAAATTAAAGAACTACAAATGAATGTGTAGTTGATTTCATACTAAATTTTTCAATATTTGTTGAAATAATGAATGAATAAATGAATGGATATTTCACTGCTTTATAAACATCCATATATTAAAGCACTGAATTTATACTTAGTACAAAGAAGTTAAGTATGCTCTTGCTACAAAGTGCCAGCAGCATAAATTTAAGGGTAAGTGATTGTCTGGGAATATTGGAAGCAAAGACAATTAATTGTCAGAGGCAGGAACTGGTGATGCTGGGACTGGGGTTCAACCTGTGACCTGAATCCAGAAGGAAGGTGACGTGGGATACAGACCCAAATTTACACCCAAAACAAATCTGACCAAACCTTGATAATGGAAAGAAGATATGTCATGCTATTATGCCTATAAGTATGCTATTAAGCCTACCATACCAGAAGGCATTTGGCTTCTACAATTGTTGGGTCAGTTCCCTTCATTCAAACATGAAGATCAGTTAGGGATGATGGTACAGGTTCAGCATTTGTTATAGATTCAGAATTCAGCATACAAATGCTTTCCAATGTATATTTGCTAAATAATGACTGCCTACCTCTGGTAGCTCCTTTCTCCAAGAGTAAGAGCAGGTAGAATCAGCTGTCTCTATGAGGCAGTGCCCCTTCAAAGAAACTTAGGTGTTCTGGCTCAAAGTATTATGAGGCCTTGTCTGCCTAAGTCACACACTGCGATTCTGGGAATGAAGGCTGTTTGCCTCTGGGTCATGTCAATTCCAGTTTATGTACCACTCCAGAGTGAACCCATCCCGCTTGGACTTTAATTAAATAACCTTCAAGGATGAAGTACCACAGGGGGGTACCATCTCAGGGAGAACTGCAATTATTTCCTGCAGCTATTGATTTTACACTAATGATCTTAAATGATGCATAGCTCTGTATCTAACAATCTCACTCAGAATGGCAGGTGGGCATGAGCTATGGTTCTCACAAGGGACGAGAGCAATTTGGACAGATTTAAACTTGTTGATACTATTTTCTAAGTGTGAAGGAGGATGAAAGTCTGCAATCTGGAGGATACCAAAATGTAACAAAGGGTATAATTCGGTGTAAAGATGAGAGGCTTTGGAGCTAGAAAGAACTGCATTCAAATTATGTTTTTTCCATAACTGGTTGTAGACCTTGAGCAAGTAGCTCAACCTCTCTGAGTGTTGCTTTCTTCATCTGTGAAATGGGTCTTTTAATCTTTGAACTATCAAAAGCCTTTAAGCACTGGGTGGACCACAGTAGCTCAGCAGGCAGAGTTCTCTCCTGCCATGCTAGAGACCAGGGTTAGATTCCCGGTGGCTGCTCATGCAAAAAGATTAAAAAAAAAAAAAGGCCTTCAAGCATCAAATTAAATATCTTCTAATGATGGGGTGAAGATAACATGGCAATGCTCTCATCTTTGTTAAAACCAGAAGCACATTTGACTTAGACTTCAAAGAACTGAGTTTGAAACTAGATTCTATACATCTTTGACTTTAAGCAACTTTTTGTTCTCTCTGAGCCTCCTGCACGTTATATGAAGAATATGGACTCTGGGACATCTGCAGTATATTGTTTTAATGATCAAAGGGCTTAAAATTTGAAAGTATTGGATTGAGTTGAATCCCACAACAAACCTTTGTGGTTGCAAATTACCCCACAAACAAACATTAGTGGTCAGGATACCTGACAGACCAGGAATTATAACAGCTTTGCAAAGATTATTAATTTGTAAATTGCTGTTGATATGCAGGGAAATGATCTAGACACGTGTGGTAATTTGGAGCTGTTATGTACCCCAGAAAAGACCATGTTCTTTTAGTTCATTCCTGTGGGTATAGACCTACTACAGGTAGAACATATGGATTATGGTTATTTCAGTTGAGATATGTGGCCTGTCTCATTCAGGGTAGGTCTTGGTCTTCTCATTGGAGTCCTTTTTAAGAGCATAAAACACATACAGAAGCTAAGAGGGATGAAATTCAGAGAAATGTCCAGGGGAGTTTAGGGAAAAAGCCACAAATGGAGAAGCCAGAAGCTGAAGCAACAAAATCCAGTAGAGAAGGACCAGCAGATGTCACCATGAGCCTGGCTATCTGACAGAGGGGCCCAAGCTTGCCCGTAATTGGTCTTCACAGAAGGTATCATTCTATTATGCCTTAACTGGGACATGTCCATGGCCTTAGAACTGTACATTTATAAGCTAACTGTAAAAGCCAACTGTTTACTTGTATATTACATTTCATCAGCTTTAGCAAACCAAAACAACATGCAAGAAACTTGTTACATTCCTTCTCTTTATTTTCGGAAGCCAACATAGACCAAAAATCAAAGGGGAAAAGAAATCAAACCTCAGATCAAGCATTGGGAAACAAAGTTATGTAAACAACCATAAAACATAGGTCTTTTTTTATTTTTGTAGGACTAACGTTAGGGAGCGGGGTGCTCAGCTTTTTTGCAGAGCAGTTCATGATGAAGAAAACCTCCTGAGTCAAGTAACAATCTTCTCATTTCTTATCTCCTAATTTTTAAATCTGCTTTTTCAATCTTTTTGTTTGAAACACTTTCATTTTCATTCTAAATTACTTTCTCTGAAATTCATATATTCATTCATTTACCTGTTTCTTCAACAAAGGTGCATTTAGTATCCATTATACTTGCCTGACATGTGCTAGATACCAGAAGCCCCATTCAATATCTTCAGGTGCTTACATTTGGAAAGGGAGTCAGATTGTGAAGAAAGAGTGATTAATGCCACAGTAGCTGCGTACAGATTGAAGAACTTAATCCATGCCCACAATGTCATGGCAGGCATCTATAAAGAAGCAACACCTATATTGAGACCAGAGGGGTAAGCAGATCAGTGATTTGATGTCAGTGGTAGTTGGAGGTAAGTTTGAGAATCCCTAAATAATTTCACAGAGGTGGAACAAAGAGTTGGCCTGGTACAGGGAGAGTAGCACTTAAGTGAGTCAGAAGGTAACATGACGTAAGCATAAACGGCTTTGCAGTGGATACTGGGAGGTGCCACCTAGACCTCCCTTCAAGGACTTCTTTCCCTGACTGTTGAGTGTTGGGAGTACCGTCCACCAAGAGTCTTCACTGTCAGCACCTTCACATTCACCTGAAGAGCCAAGATCTTCCTCAAAGTCACACCCTTTCTTGCAGTGGCTTATACCTGATTGCTCAATACATGAGTGTAAGTGCTTGGCCCTCTGTGCCCAACTGGGGTCAATTCTGAGGGTCATTCCAGCTCCAGAGCTCCCCACAGTTTAGCCAAGCCTTATCTTGGCTCTACATCACAGCCCGACTCCCCACATTGCCCACTCTTGCTTCCTTTCCTTCTCTTCCAAAGGAATTGATTCCAAGGTCATTGCTTGATAACTGTGTTTCAAAATCTGCTCCCCAGGGATTTCAACCTGTTATAGACATTGTCAAATCTCTGGACTTTGGCTCATCATGGAGCTATGGATAGAAAATTGAGGGCCAGAAAAGAAACACCACTTGCAAAAATCAGTCAGTCATTGAATGAATTTTTTCTAAATCCAGTATTTTGGCCCCTGTTTCAGTCCTTTTTCCCTGTAATGTAAACATTGCCATTTGTTTGCAATGTCTGAGTTGGAAAGAGAAAGTTTTGCAAGTGGATTACATCTTACCTCACAGTTGTCAGCACTTTTCCCTCTCACGCTTTTGTTGTAGCCACAGTGAACTAATTTCAATTCTCCAAGTGTAAGTGATGAGTTCTCTCAATCCTTATTATCTAAGTATAATTTTTTTTTTATTAGACTCTCACCCTCTTGTCCATTCAATGCCTGGCTAGTCAACTGAAGGAAGACTTTATCCAAAATACCTTCTTCTGTCCCCTGGGCATTTAGAGTGGCTCACTTCGTTACAGCCCCATAATGTGCATAACATATGGAAACACTTCTAATCCATGCTTTTGTTAAATTACCACTCTAGAATTAAAGCTTTTTAAAGACTTAAAATTTTTTTCTATTAAAGACAATTAAGATCCACCCTGAATCTGGAGGGGTCATATCTCCATGGAAACAACCTAATCAAATGGTCCCACTCAACAGTATGTCTGCTCCCACAAGAATGGATTAGAAGAACATGACTTTTCTGGGGTACAGACCAGCACTTAAGCCAATTCAAAATAAATAATGATGATTTTACTAACAGTTGTCATTACAATAATAACAAATATCTGAAAAAGCAATAACAGCCTTATAGAACTTTGCAAATATTTTGTCCTATTAGGACATATTATTCAGAATGTGGAAAAGAATATGCTAAGGAATCACTCTATATCTTCTCAAAAGTTATACTGGAGTATTGCCTAACAAGTCTGCCTAAGAATTATTTAATTTGCTAGGCAAATATACTTTCGATTGACATACTATTTATTATTAATTAGGGCTCTGATTCTATAAAATTACATTTTGATATTTATTTTTCTTGTATATTTACAAATTATTTGTTTCTGATAGAAAATCTAACTCTAAATATTATAAATTTATTGTTCTGCATTAATCTTACTCCAGGATTCTTTCTTTCTGTGCCTGAATTTACTCAGTTTCTCTAATTCTCCTTCAAATAAGCTTTACCATAATCCTAGTTCCATTATTGATGTGTTGTTTCAATCTTTGAGAGGAATTTTTCATTTTTTGAAAATTATACTGTGACAGTTGTTGATGTGAGACAGGCAAAATAGAGGCAGCTGACCTAATTTTATAATGCAAAAACTAAAGCTTCAGTCGTTGAATTACCTGGCTTCTGCTCTTATTGTATGTGTGTGGTGGTTTCCAAATCCATGTGTCTTGACTTCAGAACTTGTGCTCTGCTCAGGAAAGCCTTGGGAATGGTTGGGAAGGTGACACAAGTTAGAAAAGAAGTTGCCAGAAGGGAAGTCTGAGGATGTTGGAAATACATGTTGCTGAGTTTGTGGTATGCCAGCTTTTGTCCCTGATAAATCTAAGTGGTGTTCCGTGTCACAATCTTGCCTTACAGCCGTTGTTTATAAATTTTAAATCTTAGACTGCTATTCTGCTACTGAAACTTACCATTCTTCTACACCCATTCTAACAAAGAGTGCTAGTATAAGTTATATATGAGTGTTAGTAAGAAAAGAAAGAAGGAAAGGAGGGAGGGAGGGAGAAAGGGACACCGATGAACTGCTTCTTATGGCAACATTGTTTTGTATCTTTTGCCATCACTGTTTTCCCTGCAGGACATTTCGGTGAATGACACAGAAAAGAAAAAAAAGATGATGGGTTGGGATAGCACTGACAGAAATCGTAAACAAATTAAGTATCAATTCTCAAGAAATGAAGCCTTTATGAGATTTTTAGCTCTGTCACTTGAAATGAAAAACAAATCTTTGTGATATTTTACTGCGTTTTTCATCTGACTGCGGAGATGTTTGCTTACTAAACCCATTTTCTGGGGATGAGGGTTAGACAAGGAAAGAGGTCAAAGATGTCCATGCAATTGCTATTAGATAAATACTAGATGCTTTAGAAATGCACAAATAAACAGCTTTTCTGCCCAAGTAGCTAAACCAATTTTGCATGTGTTTGTTTAGTATCTTCTATGGAGAAGGTGCTATGGGTAGCATTAGCTACCTGACTTCTGTCTTATGAGCTGTCTTGGGATGTTATTCTTTTAATCTGTAAAGCAAACTTGTGGGGTAGGTAGGACTCCTTCTGTTTGGGGATTGATTGAACTGAGAGGCTCAGGGTGTGTAAATAAGTACCTTATGTAGGATTACACAACTTGAAGAGATTACACTGAGAATCAAGTATCCTTTACCAATCTCTGGAAATTTCACACCCTCCTCTACTGAGGACAAAGCATTAAGAGTGAAGCCTGTGGAAAGGTGAAGGAGGAGAAAAATCTCATTCTAACAAGTAATACTGGTTGAATGGGCCTAATGAATCAACATGGTAAAAAGTGAAATATTTTTACAGCCTGATCTGCTCAAGTTGAATTCTTTCCCGTGCATTAGAAGACACTCATATAAGTATCATTTATTTCTTCTCTCATCATTGTATCAAATGCCTACAGTATGGTAGGCAATGTGACATAATACAAGCTGTGCATAATAAATTCCATGAAAGAATAATAAAGTAACTTCATAGGACACATAGAAAACTACATAACCCAACTATGTTGAAAATAAAAGTTTGGGAAAATTTATACTAGGCAAATTATAATAAATGCAAATGTGTTTTAGCAATGTTAATATCAGGTAATACTGAATTTCAAGGAAATTTATTGTGCACAAAAATATTTTATACTTACAAAAAGAATACAAAATCCACATCAAAATAATCACGAACCTGTTAACAACATAGTTCAAATAAATATAAAGAAACAAATAATGAATATATGGGGACAAATTTACATGTACAAAGAGAGATGAAACACACATTTATTGGAAGTCTGGTCAAGCAGAAAAGATATCACTAAATGTATGAATTATTTGAAATGCATAATTAGTAAACTTGGTATAAGACTTATGGAACCTATTCCCAACAAAAATAAATGCAAATTGACATATATGAATTAAATCAACATAATAGACACTTTATTGTAACAGAACAGAGAGCCTATGAATATATGGAAACTTGGCATATAAAAGAAGTGTTATAGTGTATCAATACAGAACAGACTGGCATTGGAAATGTTGTTTCATATTTAAGAAAAATAAATAAATTGGTATATATACTTTCTTTCATGCCAAATATAAATTACAAAGATCGATTAAAAACCTAAAGAAACAAAAAAAGAAGTTTAAAGCTTTCAGAAAGTTCTAGAGCAGAACCTGCTTGACCTCTTATATAGAACCATTTATTAGATTTCAAAAGAAAATCTAAATCATGAGGAAAAGGTTGATGAATTTTATTACTCAATTTTTAAAAATACATCTGCATCCCTTTAACAGGCAAAACAATGGTATTTTGAATATGTAATCCAGTTCTACCAATAAATAATGACAGAAAGTCAAAAGCAAAACAGAAAAGTGCAAAGGAGTTGGACAAGAAATTCACAGAAGGGCTAAATAACATAGGCAGTAAATATATGAAACATGTTCAAGATCTCTCTAAATCAGAGAAGTAAAAAATAACATGAAATACTTGTTTTCATCTGTCAGTTTGGCAAAAAAATGTAAATGTCTGACAGTGTAGGTGCTGGGAAGGTTAAGAAACGGCCCAGCACCAAGCTGGTAGGGTGTTGACGATGAGGAGGGTAATTTGGAGGAATGAAGAGCCCACTAGAGAAGGGCACAGCTCAATGCCGGGAACCTGCCAATGTTGCCTTATCCTGCATCATATGGGTGGACCCAGTGCAAACAAAAGCGTTGTTCGAAGAGGGAGGCAAGAAGGTCAAAGAGATATGCGGGATGTGCCAACAGAAGCCAGAGGTTGGAATGGTGTGAGGAAAGGGTCAGAAGCCAGGGGAGGCAGGTGCTAGAAGCTTTTCCAGAAGTTAGAAAAGGCCAAGAAATAGATGGTCCACAAGAGCTTCCAGCAGCACCAGTCCAGACACGCCTTGTCTTTAGCCCAGGGGATGGATTTTGGGCTTGTTGCCCCCAGAACTGCAAGAGAATAGATTTGCTTTGTTTTTTAAACCACCCCATTTATGGTAATCTGTTACAGTGGGAACAGGAAAGGAATACATCTGGTAAAATTGAAAATACAGTTCTCCCAATGGATATATATAAATATGTACATATACACACACGCATATATATATATATGATAATCTAGAACATGTGAATGGATATGCTGTAAAGCATTGTACGTAAAAATGAAAAACAGGAATCACATACATTAACATGAATGAGGAATTAATAATAATTTGTTGTATGTCCATAAAATGTAATGTTATATGGTAATTAAAAAACAATATATTATTACGTAATATGGGTTATGGCAACATAGATTTACTTCAAAAGCATAATTTTGAATGTTAAAAAGCAGGTTTCAGAATGATGCATGCATCGTGGTATCATTTATGCAACTTCAAAGATACAGTTAACAATTCTATATACTTGGTTATATTGCATGTAAATGTATAAAATATGGAAAGAAAGACCATATATCAAGTTGATAATGTTTGTTTCTGAAGAGAGAAGGATAGAAACTAGTCTGAGAGAAAAAGTACAAATAGAACTTCAAATCCACCTGCAAAATTTGTTTTCTATTTAAAATAAAGATGGGAAGTAGATGCACAGTATTATAATAATTGTCAATTGTGTGTGGTGGAAATACAGTGATTTATTTTATTGTCTGTATACATGTTTTCTTATGATTTTTTTTTTCATTTCTCAAGTCATAATTGAAAATATATGTTGCTTGATGGACTTCAGCAGCTGGCATTGGTGAAGTGTGCTTGAAGGATGGGGGACCCAGGGAGTGAGGGACACTTAGAGGATTAAATGCAACACTAAAAGCCTGGATCTGGTTTCACTTTGGATCTTAGTTTTACAACTTTGGTCAAATTATATCATTTTTTTTGTCTTTATTGCTCATACATAAAATGATGATAGCTACACATATCTCACGTACTGTTGAAAAGGTCAAGGGGATTATGCATGTAGATACATTGATTTGTGACCAGCACATAGTAGGAAATTAATAAATATTAATTATTGTCATTAATATATTGAGCATTTCCCCCATAACCAAGAAGGGAAGTAAAACATCTGTTCATCTCAAAAACAGATAGAAACAGAGGAAATGCAGGAAAAAAAGTAGTGTATCCACAGTGGGAAAAATGTTAATGGAATTTTGAAAATTTAGGTGTACGTCAGAATAGGCACAGAGGGACAGAGAATCTTAGCAAGTCTTCTCTCCACTTCACAATCCATTCCAAGAAGATGAAAGTTTAAACTCGTCTAACCAGGTCTGGGGCACTAAAATGTCATATTTATTGGCCAGAGGGGTTGTCTACATTCATATCTTCTGCTTTCTTTGTCATATTCCACATACGTGTCCCAAGTAAAAAGGTAACCAGTAAAGATGGTGTCTATACATATATATATGTAGATATATATATACATATATATCCAAACCAGAATACTTTTAAAAATGCAAGAAACTCTATTAAAAATTTTGCTGAGCTATAGTCTGAACTAGGAGGATTGTCCTGGGTATGCCAGAATGTATGACCACATTGCAAGTTTAGAAGCATTTCCTGTATGTGTCCAATTTGCTCACTGCCTGGTTTTCTTTGTTCTCTGTCATTCGCCAAAGCTGCAGAAGTGATAAAAGAGAACGTGAGCCTGACCCTGCCACTGTCCTCTTCTTCATTCCACTTTCCTATGGCTGGCTCTGTTCACAATTACCAAGGTTAGGAAAAGACTCACCATCTTTTTTCATTCTCCTGACTTCGAAGTAGTCAGCTGGACTTAAATAATACACTGAATGTGTTTCTGTGTCCAGAGGAAAAGATAGGACCCTGCCAAGTTCACCAAAATGCTTGCATTGAACAGTGCCCTGCATAGAAGGTTTCCTTTGTCTTTGACACTATAGGGACAAAGAGAATTTATTCTATGCCACATACAATAAATTAAAACTTCTATAGTTCTTTTCCCCACAAATGCCATCTTAATACCACTGAAACTTTTCATTTCAAACCATCAGGATATATGCTAAGTTCCCTGATGAAATATTAGGACATCTCACTTAAACCCATGTATAGTTACATTTCTCTCCTTTCATATTTATATATTTGAATATACCTCTATTTACCTGTGCTAGTTTGAAACTATTATATACCCCAGGAAAGCCATTTTCTTTCAATTCTGATCTAATCTTGTGGGGCCACACCTATTGTTTAGGGTAGAACCTTTGATTAGATTGTTTCCATGGAGATGCAACACACCCAATTGCAGGCATGACCTTTGATTAGGCAGATATGTGACTCCACCCATTCAAGATGGGTCCTGAGTAGTTTACTGGAGTCCTTTGAAGGTGGAGAAATTTTGGAGAAAGTACCATTGCTTGGAGTGCTGACAGAGATGTCTAGATAGCCAATACAGAGGAAGCTCAGATGCAGACGTTTGAAGCTGGAGATGGACAGTGCTCAGATTGGAGGCCACTGGAACCTAGAGCTGAAAGCATTGAAACCCAGGAGCAAAGGGCCAGCAGATGTCTCCATGTGCCTTCCCATGTGACAGAAAAACCTTGGATGGGAATCAGCCCTTCTTGAGTAAACGTATCCTCTTTTTGATGCCTTAATTTGCACACTTTTAAGGCCTTAGAATTGTAAACTTGCAACTTAATAAATCCCCTTTATAAAAGCCATTCCATTTCTGGTATATTGCATTTTGGCAGCATTAGCAAACTAAAACGCTACCTATTTATCAGTCTCTATCTCTATCTGTATATGTCTGTCTATCTTGTTATTATTTATTTATTGAATAATTTTTTCTATTATTATTGCCAAAACTATTCTTTTTTTTTTTTTTTTTTTTTTAAAGGAAAGACAGAGAGAAGGAAGGAAGGATAGAAGGAAGGAAGGAAGGAAGGAAGAAAGGGAAACATTTTCTTGTTTTATTGTATTCTGTTTCTCCGTTTTTGTTACATGGGCTGGGGCCGGGAATCGAACCGAGGTCCTCCGGCATAGCAGGCAAGCACTTTGCCCGCTGAGCCACCGCGGCCCGCCCTGTTTGTTTGTTTTTTACATGGGCTGGGGCCGGGAATCGAACCGGGGTCCTCCGGCATGGCAGGCAAGCACTCTTGCCCGCTGAGCCACCGCGGCCCGCCCCCAAAACTATTCTTAATGATTCATTTTTCCATCTACCTACTCATCCATGCATGTACTGTATAATCAAATTTTACCTATATATTTGCATCCACTGTGGAAATGAGAGTATTTATAGTACCCTCCACACCTTCTTATTTTCACTGGAAGGTAAGCTCTAGCCCACAGATTTTTCCCATTTAGAAGGATATTCCCAGTGATCACTTGAGGAGGAGGATGGGACACAAATAATAACTATTAGGCAGTTACAAGCTTAAGATGTCTTAAGTTTGTGATGTCTCATAATCTGATCTGTAGTGTATGATTCCCTTTCTAAAATGGTAGCAGGGAATTCGTTGTTGGTTCTTTCTATTTGTTTTTGACAGGGAGATAATATTAAACACCTCCTTGTTCTATTCTGATTGCTAATATAATAAAAACACTCTTCTGAGGGCTTCAGGTCTGGTACGCCTTTCCGAGGGATTCTTATTCACTATTCATTCTTCTAAACTTTTTACAGAATGTTTTATATATGTCAGCTAGGATCCTATACAAAGTAACAGCAGGACTCATAGATTCTGACCGCCCCCTCCATAAGTTTGCAGCTCAGTGGGGAAGACAGACAAACTAATAGAAAAGAAAAACTGTCAGTTCTCAGCTGGAGAAAGAACACCTAGCCCACAATGCCTTGGGGAGCACGGAGATCAGGGTAATCTTTCCTGAAAAATGGGTGCCTGTTTTGAAGGAAAGGTATCAGTTACATGGTCTATGAATTGCATGGTGTGATATTTGATAGTCTGTATCCAGCAAACGGTAAGAAAACCAGCTCAGATACTAAGTGCTTCTGCCTACTAAATCTTTTATCCCTGGATGGAAATCACCTTTGATGTTGGGATGGTGGTGGTAAATTATGACTTCCTCATCATGCTTTCCTCCAAAGGAGACTTTAGAGACACAGCTGTAGCCCCCAAAAAGACTTTCCCACTGACTGCCCTTGGGGAGTCAGCAAGCTCTGCATGGGGTGGGAGGTTCCTTATTCTATAGTTTTTATGTCAGTTTTCTTGCGGACAGTGGAGTCAAGGCTTTTGTGTCAGTTTAAAGCTATTATGTACCCCAGAAAAACCATGTCCTTTAATTCTCATTCAAAAAAACAATTTTTTATTGTTTCTATGGAGATGGGACCCACCCAATTGTGGATGGTAACTTTTGATTAGATGGTTTCCATGGAGACATGGGCTGGGGTTACTACTGGAGCCCTTTAAATGGGAACCATTTTGGAAAAAGCTTCAGAACCAACAGAGCCCACACAGCCAAGGACCTTTGGAGATGCCTAAAGAAAACACCCCCGAGAAAACTGTTGAAGAAGTCTGGAGAGAAAGGTAGCAGATGCCACCAAATGCCTTTCTAGCTAAGAGAGAAACCCAAATGTCATCAGCCTTCTTGAGCCAAATATCTAACCCTGGATGCCTTAGACTGGACATTTTTATAGGCTTGCCTTAATTTGGACATTTTCATGGCTTTTGAACTGTAAACTTGTAATTTAATATATTATCTTTTAAAAAGCCATTCCATTTCTGGTATATTGCATCCTGACAGCTTTTACAAACTAAAACAGCTTTCTTTCTATTTTCAAATCTGTTCAAATATCTCATTCTAAGGGACAATAAATGATAAGATTTTTTTAACCAGGTTTTGGACATTGCCTTGGCCCAGGCTATTTTAAGATCCATATGTTCCCTGACAAAATTAGAAGTAATGTCATGAACTCTGAAAGCAAAAAATGATGAGAAGATTTTTCTTCAAAGGAAACTGGTATCAAAATACCTGCTATCTGTTCATTTATTATCATTGTTTTAGCTATTATTATAAAACATACAATAATTAATATTTTGCATTTTAATTTTCAATGTACACAGAACTTTCACCTATGCACTCTCATGTTACATTTATAGCAAACCTGGAGCAAGTGTTTGCTACTCTATTTTCCAAATGATGGGCCTGAAGCTCATAGAATAGAAGGAACTAGCTCAAAACTACATAGCCATTTTGTGGTTAATGCCTTGAATCTTGAACCCATTCCTCTGCATCACTCAGCAGCCACATATTTCTTTCAGAGTAATATGTAGAAAAACTAAACAATAATCAGTATTTTATTAGAAAATTTCAATTTCTCCTTGAAAGGTATTGAAGTAGAGCTCAGAAAATTTATAGTTTCTTTTCTGATGATTTCCATTGTGTAAACATGGCCACTGATATCACATCTTCTTCAGCACTTCCAAACAGTCCCCTGGAAAGCTTAATCTGTTTTTCTTTATTATTTTCGCATATCTTGTCCCAGCACCAAAGCTTCGTACAGTGTACACATATACATATAGACAGTGATGTTATTGTCTGTGTGGCAATAGAGGATTTGCAATGAGAGAGGAAATTAAAAAGCAACAGGTGATGAAAACAGAATGATTACATCTTCTCTGGGCATAAGCTCTGGCAACACCTGATAATTTTGAAAGACATTTAGTTCTATCCAGTAAATATTTGTATCTGTCCAGTTTAACTATTTTTCATTATTGCTGAAATAGACGTGACCAGGTTTTACATGCAAGTAAATTTAGTGTTTGTTAAGGAAATTAATCTGAAAGCTCTGGAAGTGTTATACAAAACTCTCCTAATTCCTTTTGCTTAGAATCCTCTTAAAGCTCCCCTTATGTAGCTTCCCTCTGAAAAATGTGGCCATTATTTTAAAACTGCTCCCTTGTGGCCCAGAAGAAACGCCAGATCCTTGTAAAGTAGTCTTTGCATGTAGAGAATATAGCAGGAACCAATATTATGGGAAGCCAAAAGACTAACACAGGGTCTCTCTTGTTCTGAAAAACAAACCATTCAGGTTCTTTACATAGTTTCTTATATAGACCCACTAAATAACCTTTATGGATTGGCATGTTTTTTGGTTTGCTTAAGCTGTCAGAGCACAATTTACAAAAAAATGGGTTGGCTATTACAATGGAGATTTATTTTTTATTGTGAAAAATAACATATACCAAAAAAGCACAAATTTCAAGGCACACTGCAACAATAAATTTTACAGAACAGATTTCAGAGATTGGTATGGGTTACAATTCCACAATTTCAGTTTTTTACATCTAGCAGTTCCAAGACACTGGAGACTAAAAGATGTATCAATAAAATAATTCAGCAATCACAGTCATTTGTTAAATCCCACCTTCTCTGTATAACTCCACCATTATCTTTAATTTTTCTCCTACTCTTTAAGGTATTTGGGCTATGCCCATTCTAACTTTTTCCTGTTGGAAGGGGCTGTTGATAATATGGGATAGGGGGATGGAACCAGCTGATGTTCTGGAGAGGCTGGGCCCTCTGCATTTCAGGACTTATCTGGTTCAGGACTTATGTGGTCCATCTGGAGACTGTAGGTTTCTGAAAAGTTACCCTAGTGCATGGAATCTTTGTCAAACCTCATATAACACCCTAGCTGTTCTTTAAGATTGTCAGGTATGGTTTTGGTTGGGATTTGGCAAACCAGGATAGATAGCAATGTCTAGTTGATGCTTACATAAGAGTAGCCTCCAGAGTAGCCTCTTGACTCTGTTTGAGCTCTCTCATCCACTGATACCTTACTTGTTACACTTCATCCCCCCTTTTTGGTCAAGATGGCCTACAATGGGGATTTATTAACTTACAATTTATAGTTCTTAGACCATGAACACATCCAACTCAAGGCATCAACAGGATGATACCTTCTCTGAAGACAGGATGCTGGCATCCAGGACACCTGTTACATGGAAAGGTACATGACAAATGTAGACTTGTCCTTCTCTCTTGGGTTTTGTTGCTTTCAGCTTCTGGTTCCAGTGGCTTCCTTTCTCAGTTTCTTTGGGTGTGTCCTTGTCTCTCAGCTTCTCTGGGGCTTCTCTGAGCTCTCTGGGCTTTTTCTGTGTGTCCTTTATCCTCTCATAAATGACTCTAATAAGGGGATTAAGACCCACTTTGAATGGGGTGGTTCACATCTCAAATGAAATAACCAAATCAAGAGATCTACCCACAATAGGTCTGTATCACAGGAACGGATTAAAAGAACATGGCCTTTTCTAGGGGACATATGAGCATCAAACTGCCACAGCAGGCAAATGTCATAAAATTCAGTCGATGGCCTCATCCTCCCCTATCATGGAATCCTCCAACGCTGTCATGAAGGAACAGCTTTCTCTTTCTACGGCTTATCGGTAGGAGATGGCAAAGTTCACGGAGCAGAAGCACGTCCGCAGGAAGCTCTTTCTCCTTTATGCAGGTGGTCAGTGGTCAAGGTTGATCTCTCTGGACCTTCACTAACTGCAGAAAAATAATGGTGGTTCAAGTGCCTTCTGTATTCCACTTCATTTATCAGTCATAGCGAGGGTGGAGAGTAGGCTTCATTACTTCTGTTTTAGAGATGAAGATGCTGAGATTCAGAAAGAGTTCAGTGTTTGACTAATCCCATCCAGCTAGAGATGGGGATTAATTTTGAACTCCAGTATTTCTAATTCTTAAGCCTCTGGCCCTTTATAGTGGAGGGAGCAATTGTACTAATACTTATGATTGGACTGGGCCCTGTTCCGTGAATCATTCTGGAATGTGTATACTTTAGTGTCATTAAAATGGGCAACTCATATGTCCTTGTATCAGTTATGTGTGTTTGGGGAGATGTTAAAACATAATCAGGTTGACTGCTTGGAAGGAATTAATCAGTTCATTCAAGCAGTGAGGAATACCAGGATTTTTCCAGTCAAGAATATCTTTTAAAAACTTTCATTTGTATGAGTAGCTATAGCCTCAGTGTACTCTGTGTTTATTTAGAAACAACAAAAATGTTGCATTTTCCACCATATTCAGAATATAAACTTCTTGTTGATACCTTTTGAGGCCTAATTTCTCTACTCAATTTCCATTCTCCTTGCTTGGTGTTATCTTTTCTTCTCATACTCAGATTCACAGCTTCCTGAAGATTTCCCGATTTCACCAGGCACCTCCTTGCCTGCCTACCTTCTTTCTTCTTTTGTGTGTCTCTTTCTCTTTTTTTCTTCTCTCTTTCTTGCCTTCATTCCTGGGCTCCTTTCATGAACAAATGCTCACTAAAACCTTTATTTTCCGAGCAGAGTTGCTGAACATTGCATAATAAAGTAACAAATTCTCTCTGCATGTAGCTAACAATCTAGTGCAAATATCCTAGGACAAGAATAGTTTTGGCATGCTTGAAGAACAGCAAGGAAGTCAAGATTGCTGAACAGAGTAAGAGAGAAAACGTGGTAGTAGAGGAGAGAGCAAAGGGTCAGCCCATGGCAAAATTTTTAATTTTATTCTGAATGATGTAAGAAGGCATTGGAGAGTTTGAGCAGAAAATGGACGTGAACTCATTGGCTGCTGTGCAGAGGATAAAATGTAGGGATGCGAGAGTAGAGACAGAAAGACCAAATGGGAGACTTGGAATTGTCCAGGTGGAGGATAACGGCCGCATGGTGTCGGAGAGATGAAGGTGATGAGAAGTACTGGGAATAGAGAATATTTGAAAATGATTCTAGCTCTTTGGCTTTATCAAGTGGTTGCATGATAGTAACATTTGTCAATCCTGAGAAAGAGAGATGTTTTGAGGGAAAATCAAGAATTTCTTTGTTAAAGTTGAAATTTTTATTGGACATTCAAATGTAGATGTCAATATGAGCTCTGGAGTCTAGTGGGAAACTAAGGACAACATGTATATATGGGAGGTTGCTGAAATGTATCTGATCATCCCACTTTGAAGTCTTTTGCTCAGTTTGGGATATTTTTTTTCAGTTTGGGAGGTTCTTATTTTGGTTTATACCTATTTGGTTCGTTTTTAACAGTCATATCTCAGTATAACTCTCAGAGAGTTCGTCTTTGTAAGCACCATCAAAAGTGGCCTCTCCTTCCCCTTCTTTCAACACATAACCCTGTATGGGTAGGTATTTATTTATTTTATTGTTTGTTGCTTTTGTAATTGATATTGATTTCTCCTCAGAGTACTTTGAACTTACCACAATTTTGATTGTTTTGAAGATTTGCTTCCTGGTTTATAATTTATTTTCCCACTAAGACATAAGCTCCATAAAATCACAGACCACGTCTCTTATTTACTGTTACATTTCTAGTGCCTAGAACAGATTTTGTATGTCATAGACTCACATTAATTTTTGTGTACTAAATAACATTTTTGTATTCTGCTGACGTATTTATTCATTTATTTGAGAAGTTGTGGGTTTACAGAACAACAATGCATAAAATACAGAACTGCTGATGTGTTCTTTTAAATGTAATATCTACATTTAACAGTGGAATAAAGCAAGATATCCAGAATATATCCATATACACACAGGCACCTGAATTTTTTTTCAGTATAGTTATATAATCATTATAAAAAATCAGGGCTACTGGGTTACAGTAGCTATTCTAATGACTGCTGATGTCGTAACCATTAAATCACTGACCCTCAGTTCTGCTCAGATCCTGAGCTGATTGAGAGAAAGGCAGGTGGTACCCAGCAGTCCCAAACGGACCTGCTGACAGAATCTGGGACTGGTTCAGTAACCCTGGCCTGGTAATTTCTGTGGCTGGACTGAGGCGAGGGCACCTCTATGCAAACCTTCCTGCCCCCTCCCAGGCCAACTGCTGCTGCCCTTTTAGCCTGGGGTTGTTTCACAGTCTACAGACTGATTGTAGGAAATCATCCAAACACACAGTTACGATATGATTACTGCTAAAATTACTTTTACCCAGTACTGAGGAAGAAAGAACACCCTTAACTCTAACTGGGGGTGTCTGTGAATGCTTCATCGAGTAGATAATCCTTGAGCTGAGCCTAGAAGGTGGAGAAATTTAGTAGGTTAGAGAGGTCCAATGCAGTTGAGAACTTGTGAGTCCTGTGCCAAACAGATCTAAATTTATATCTCAGATCTTTCCTTTATAACTTGTAGCCTAGTAGAAGTAACTTAAATTCTTTGAGTCTCATTTTCCCCATCTATAACATGAAAGTAAAAACACCCACAATTCAGTGTGTCAGTAAGAATTAAGAGGGTAGATGCCCAGGCTTTCCCACTTGGGCTAAAGGATATGCAGTTACAATGTGGTTATCATTGGTGAAGCGGGATACATTCCAGACTGGAGGGACAGCCTGTGCAAAGGTCCAGAGGGGAGGAAATCAAGCCACATTTAAAAACTGGTCTGTGTTACTCACGCTTCACTTCTAATTATAACATTTTAAGAAAATACATTTAAGTTAATTTGCATATGCCTCATTACCCAGTAAAACAGTAAGTTCTTTAAGGGACCAAGATGCTTCATGACTTTACATATGGAAGTTTTGTCTAATTTATTTTGCTTTAGATTTCTAGTGGAATCTTTCAGTTTAATGAGAGGCAATATTTCACGGTAGAAAGAGAAAATGCTTTCAAGTAAGAATGAGCCTGACGTGAACAAAGGATCCATCACTACTTTACTGTGGAACGTTGAACATGATGCTAAATTTTCTGCACTTCAGATTTCTTATTTGGGGATTGGGGATAATAATACTTTTCACGGAATTGTTTTGTGGAGTTAGGTATGAATATAAAAGCCATTAAGATAGTGCTTAGCACATAGTACCAGCTCAATACATGGTATAATAGTGTAGGAGGGAGAGGAAGAGGCAGTGGGGTTGCATTGCATTGGGACATTTAATATCATTTGGTCATCTTACATTATCTGTAAAGTAGGAGGTCTGGAGAGAGTCGTTGTGGTAGAGACTTTTAGTGCTCACCCAAATCTTGTTCTTTTCTCCCCCTTAGCTCCCTCAGTTTACAGCTCTCCTCCCCCTTGCAATTAGGCAGGGACCAAGTGCTAGTTTTACTTTTGGCCAGTGAATTATGTACAGAGGCCATGAGTGTCATACTTAAGGAAAGAAGTCACCAGGTGACTGTCCAGTTCTCACTTCTCCTGCTGCAATAGCTACGAAGGCCCTGTTCCAGATGGAATTATATGATAATGCAGCTTCCATCATCTTAGATCCTGGGTGGAACCAAACCCTAACTAACATGTGTGGGTATATGTAAGAAAGAAATAAGTGTCTTATATATTAAGCCACTAAAATTGGGGGATGTTTGTCCCTGTGGTGCTGCCTAATCTATGCTGACTAATACACTTAATCAGTTGTTGATACTTATTTTTAGAACAAGAAAACTTTTATTCACTTCTTCTCTTAGAAAGCCTATAAAGGACAGTAATTTCCTGGTGACTAGCACAGAAGTAAGGCAACTTACTTCAACAGCAATAAAAATTCAATGTATCTTACTCTGTGAACCCTGAAGCATTAGGTGTACAATACAATTTTAAGAACTGATAAAGAATTCAAGTATTTTGAATAGATTATTACAGATAAAACTGAGCTTGAATCATTTCTGTTCTTGTTTTAAAAAGTCACGGTACTTCAGATTTAAAGGAATAAGTTAATTTTTTATTTGGTGCTGGTTACTAATGCAGAGACTTAGTTGACCTTTCTGAATGGTGATTGAAACGTAATGTTTAAAAAAGCAAAAATACCTAAAAACTCCTAGTGGAGACTGGAATTGAGGTCACTTTCTCTGCTGGGCATGACGTAGCTACAGACACACTTTTCTCATCCTTCATTTGTCACTATCCTGACTATTGTCCTTAGAGAAGAAATCCACATTAAAAGACAGTACTTCCTAGTGGTTAGAAGTCTGGATCTTGGAGCCAGACTACCTGGTTCAAATCCCGCCTCTGCTGCTTATCTGGGCAAGCAAAGTCACCTTAGACAAGTGACTTCAAAATTCTCTTCCTAGTGATCTCACTGTTAAATGGGCTGTTTCAGTTTGCTAGTCCTGCACGAATGCAATATACCAGAAATGGATCATTTTTTTCAAGGGGGATTTATTAGGTTGCAAATTTACAGTTCTAAAACATGAAAATATCCTAATTAAGGCATCAACAAGAGGCTACCTTCACTTAAGAAAGGTCGATTGCATACCGGGTTGGTTTCTCTGTCACATGGGAAGACACATGGTGACATCTGCCAGTCCTTCTTTCCTGGGTTGGTTTCAAAATGGCTCTCTCAGCTCCTGTAGGTTCTTATGGCCTCTCCTAAGGTATTTTCTTTCTCTGCATGTCTGTGGGTCCTCTCTTAGCCTCTCTGGGGCATTTTCTGTCTCCAAGTGTCTCTGCTTTCTCCAAAAGGTCTCCCTCTTATAGGACTCCAGTAAAATCATTAAGTCACATCTCCATGGAAACAATCTAATGAAAACCTCCCGCCCAGCAATAGGTCTGCTCCCACAAGATTGGATTAGGTGGACATGGCTTTTATGGAGTACATAACAGATTTTAACCAGCACAATGGATATACTATATTCTGTCAGATGGACATTTGGAACCCTACAATGGGGTGATGGCCAAGTTCTCCCCAACCCCACCTGCTTGACCCTTTCTGAGTCCTGAGGTGGCAACACTTTTCCACCAACTTCTGCATCTAGGGCAAACTTACCCTCTCCATATCATGGGGGATCTGCTCTCCTGGCCAGAGATTTTCTGGCCTCAGACCTTAGGTTCCATGGTTCTGCCTTGGAAGTAATTTTTCCTTCAATCTGTCCTTTTCCTTCCCCTGTTAGTCCAGACTGGCTTTTCTGGAGTACCTCATAGTTTCAAACCAGCACATCGGGATATGATAGTAAAAATGCTGTGGGCTTGTTCTGAGAATTTAATATGTTAAAATATCTCAAGCACTTAGAAAAGTACCAGACATGCATGTAGTAACATTTCAGTAATTATTAACTTTTAATATTATTACCTAATCTCTCTGTGACTCTGTTTTATTATCTGAAAAATAAAATGATTAGACTAGATGACCCACTAAGGTTCTGTGTGTTTCTTTACATTAAAGTTTCATGTGTTCAGGGCCTAGGACTGCTTTGTAATTC
This sequence comes from Tamandua tetradactyla, assembly GCF_023851605.1. Taxonomy (NCBI): domain Eukaryota; kingdom Metazoa; phylum Chordata; class Mammalia; order Pilosa; family Myrmecophagidae; genus Tamandua; species Tamandua tetradactyla. The sequence continues at coordinate 118,701,579 of NC_135334.1, read as the reverse complement.
ATTATACCCACAGAACCTATTGAATTCTAGCACAAAAGACACTCAATGAGTATGTATTGAATACATATCAATGGCTTTATATTAGTTACCATTTATTTAATGAGTTATATTTCAGTTGCTATTTTATATACTTTATATCAAATTACTAATGTCATGATTGGATCTGACTCTGCCAGCTGTCATATATCTATTTCCTCAATCACAAATATAGTAAGTTAATATAATAAAATGTACCTACTAACTTAATCTTATGGATGAAGTTATTGATATTAAGAGAAAACTTGCCTAAGATCTCAACCATGATGCTGAATTTTTTAAATCCTAACTCTCAGTTTTTCTACTACATCATCCTAATGTTCAAAGAAAAACAAAACAAAAGAACATACCATCTATTCCTTGGCATGGTGTGTTTCTAAGCAAATCATAAAGTGTGGTAGTGTCATTGTCCCCATTATCACAGTTCTCTTCAATTCCCTCGGGAGATATGGACATTGAGACTTGTAGCACTGAAAGTGGGTACTGATCAACATACTGTCACTTCTTCTTATTTTTAATTCCTCCATTATCTTCTTGAGCAAGTCTTAGATCATATTTAATACAGTTAGCCCCCTCTGATTTGAAACGGTCACTCAATTCAGAGCCTCAGTTTACCAGCCTTTTGAAGACATTAGCTTTCTTGTAGGATGCAAAGTGTTTACAGATATTTCACAGGGATATTGGCCCAGACTATCTGGGGAGGGTGCCAGACTGTGTAAGCTGAGTGAAGAAGTGCCAGGTGCCCTGCAAAAGCCACACAGGGTTAGCCTTCATGCAGGTGAGCCTGGTCCCTGTGGTGCCTCCACCTTTATGCCCCAGCCTTGTACGGTGACAACTATCAACAGTTCAATATCTCATTGTTGCAGACAGGCTGTCCTAAATGGAATGGATCAATGCTTTGATTAAATGCTGTAAAAGCCAGGCAGAGTGGGCAAAATGTATGGCCTATTGACATTCTCTTGCTAGCCACTAAGCAACCTGGTCAACAAACCAGACTGCTGGATTAGGGGGTGATAATTATAGACTGGCCACCAGGTAGAAGATTCTCTCAGCCACCTCCTTGGAGCTTGTTGCACTGTTTTAAAGCAGTGCAACTGGAAAGCTCCACTCCAGTGCTTCACAAAATCATTCTTGGAGTGTGAGGCAATTTGGCTAGCATCTAACAGACGTGCAACATTAATGTGGAACTATTAGCCTGGCACTGAATGCACTTTGCTGGAAAAAAGTGGCAAACTGGTTTTGGGAAAAGATTCACAGATCTTTGGATGAGTGATGAGAGTTGTGGCATTCTTGTTTTTTCGTTGTTATTTCTTATTTATTTTCAAACAGCACTCTGAGTAATTAAGGGAGAATATAAATGGTGAACTTATTTTAAAAAAAGTTTTCTGTACTGTTGCTTTCCTTGTAATACATTGAAAGAAAATAGCATTTCTACTCCTTCAAGTGGTATGTTTCTAAGCATATCATAAAGTCAGGATTTGGTATGTGCATAAAGTTGGCTGACATATGCCATAGCCAAGACCCACTGACTAGATATCAGTGTAATATATGTTTCTGCAGGGATTTTCGGTTTCTTAGTGCTTGCTTTCCTCTTTGTGTTTGTGTATGTAAGCAGGACAATTTTTCTGAATGCTGCATGCTAGTCCTTTAATATGGTCTCAGTATATCTCTGACAGAGGCACAAAAGGTCCCCTTTTCTTTTCTCTGGCCATTCAGGGATGGAAAGATGTTACTCTGATTCTGTATTTCCTTATATCAACCTCCTTTCAAAAATGTTTTCAGACAGAATAGAAATGCATGAACTAAATCTGAATAAATTAGGAAGAAGCCAGGACATAGAAATAGTAAAGGGAGGGTAAAGAAAGGTTGGGAACTTTAGGACAGTGTTTCTGAAAAATCATTCGACCACAATTGTAATTTTGCTATGAGCTGCCTGCAACCAAAGCAAAGTTAATAGATCCCCAATGTGTTTAAGCTAAAACAACTGGATAAAATTAGAAATTCACCATTTCTCAACAGCCAATGTCATAATTGATTTAGACAAGGGTTATCAAAAGGATGGTACTTACTAACTGACATACTTTCAGGGAGCAGTATATCCACATGCTCTCAAAGTATCTCTCCACAGTTTACCTCATAGTTACAGAGAAGAGATGTACTTTTATATGAACTGATCTTCTGGGCAGGCACATTAAGTGGGTTATCAATCTTGGAATCATTAATACAAGAACGTTACCATATTTCCCACATCTTGTGGTACGAAAGGAAGAATGCAGCCTCATTTATACTGTATTCCTGCTATAACTGTGCAACTTGAATCTAATGATGAGGTAACAACCCAGCATGTTCAGAATGTGACCAGATCTTATTTTCTAGTTGTAAACATCCTCATATCAAGGGGAATGCTTTTTATTATGTTTATATCCCACCCAAAGCAAATGGTTATGATTCAGTCATATTGATTCAGTCATATTTTTTTTTTTGGCATTAGTAGTATTTTTAAATGATTTTTCCCTTCTTGGGCTATACATGCCACCTCTCTTCTGTCTATCCAGTCAATAAAGGGCACAGACTCATACAATTGTGACCAAATTAAGTTACTTTTTATTTTTCTTAAGTAATTTTTTTTACTAATTATTATCTACCAGGACTTAATTAAAGCATGTTCTTGGGATATAGCCTAAGAGCATATCTGCTGCATTAGAAAATGGTAAGTATTATGAGAATGGATGATGTTGATTCGGAATGTTCCTAGAGATAAATGATGTCTCTTGGCAGTTATTCTGATGACCTGAACTTATTTCCTCCAAATGGCAAATTATTTGCAGTCCAAAATTTTTTAACTTTGTGTGTCTATTACCATAAAAAGAGCAACTAAATGGTGTTGTTGAATTAATGGATCAAGGGGAGGTGGGGCAAAAGCCTTGGCTGGGTGTATGCTCCATTGTACTCCCTTGGGTCTGTAGAAAATTTCCCAGGACTTTGAACAGAGTTCTTCATTAGGTAGGGGTCATTTATGAGAGACCACAAATAAAAGCAAATCCATTAGACTGCTCCTAGGGAGACTGTTTTGTAGTAATTCTCCACTTTAAGTATGAACACTTTCACTATGAAAAGAAGTCTTCACATGGATAACGACAATAATACAATTTAATTTTTAATTTTTCCCATCTGAAGGACTCCTATATAGGAAAGTGATGTACTAGGTGTCTTTTTATCCAACAATACCACAAATTTAAAGAGGTCTTTGACCTCAGTTGGGGTTGAAGAAAGACTCCTGTCTGATGACCTGAGCCACAATATTCAGCAGAGGAAAAACTATAGTAATAATATTTACTGAATGCTTAATAATGCTTGGTAGGCAGTTTACATACATCAATTAATTCAAACCTCACAACAACATTATGACTTGGTGCTATTGTTATCTTTAGTCTACAGTTGAGAAAATGGAAGCTTAAAGAAGTTGAGGGAATTGTCAGGGGTCACAAATGGTGAGTAGACATCAAGCAGTCTGATCAAGAGAAGTTAAGACATCTCATATATTAAGAAAACTGAACTAGGGTTTATTGACTTCCCATAAGTTGCTTTTCATACACAAGTATAAGACTTTATGGCAGCTCTCAAAGATGGTATTGTACTCATTTTGGAGATGTGTAAGCTGAGGCTCAGAAAGATTAAATATCTTGTCCATGGTCATTTGTGTAGTAAACGGCAAATGCTTATGTATTCAGTGTCGCTTCAACAATTGAGTCCTTTAAAGTGTATCACGCTGCCTCGGTCTTTTGTTTATTGAATGTATCTGTTTTTGTCTGTTTTTCTCTTATGCTTTTAATTTGTATAAACTGTGTCAAATTATTTTTTTAAAAATCTGGGCTTACATTTCAATCACAGGTGATCTTATGATAATCAGGAAAGATTATCTAGATGAATAAAATTTATATCAAACTTGAAGAAAAGTAATCCCAGTATCAAATGGCCTTTAAATAAGAATTTTAGAAAGATGGCAAGGACCTTGTCCTATTCTACTCTCTGCCCAAAGTATTTGTTGCAAGTCACTGTGCTAGAGATTCGCTGTCCCTCAATATGTATTCTCTCTTTATTCCTTTTAGTAATAGAATTCAATCATCATGCATGGCATCATTCACATCCCAGGCCATGGCCACATGGCTAGAGATTTCCAAGCTTGTCTTGTATATGGTATAATCGTGGGATTACGTTAATTCCAATGCAATGTGAGAGGAAGTAAAGGCCTTATTTTGAAGGCAACATCCTTAAAAGAAAGCTTCTTGTCCTCCATTTCTGCTGTGATCTTCTTTTGAGTATCTAAAGGAGAATGTTGTGCCAAGACGCTAGCTCTAACAATGCGGACATGAGAAGACTACCTTAGTGAATAGTAGAACAAGACAGAAGGAACCTGGGTCTCTGGTTAACCTCATGGAGCAGAACGGCCTGCCTGCCATTGGTTATCCAATCATTTATGAACTGAGAGAGGAATAAGCATATATCTTGTTTGAGTTACTGTATTTTGAGGTCTCCCTGTCACTCAAGGTTAGCACATATCTTAACTACTACTCCTATATTTATTAAAATAAGAAATCAAGACCCATGGTCTAAATCCAGAAAGTTTTAGGAATTGTAAATTATTTCATATGGTAACATTGTGGTATGCTACATGGGAAAATAAGCTTGAAATCTCTTCAGTATTACAAAATATGGGCAATAATGTACACTCATGAAAGTTAGGTAGTAGATTAAATAAACCAACATATAAGAAATGAAAGATGAGAAAAATCAACCTGTAAGGGAGATTTACAGAGCACCTACTACGTGCTGGGAATGACTCTATGAGTTGGGGGTAAAGCAATGTCCAGGATAATTTAAGTCCATGAATCCATATGCAATTACCTTGCATCTCATTTAAAAGAAAAAAATATTAGGATAAAGGATGAAATGTTGAGGAGAAGCATCTACTTATATTGTGCATTGGAGGAGAGTCTCTCTGAGTAGAGATCTCCTTTTTTGTGAGTGTGCAGAGATCTGAATTGGAAAAAAGTTGTCAAACATTAAAGTTTAGTGGCTGTGAGCTTCAGAGAGAGGGAAATATATTCTGGTTTAAGGAACAGTAACAACACCAGTATTTCTGGGGCTTAGTGACTGAAGGAGGAGTGGTCCCCGATGATATCAGAGAGGTCACTCACTAAGGGTTGGAATGTGTCAGCTATAGAAAGGGGTCTGGGTTTTATTCTAGGTAGGATGAAAAGCAGGTGAGTGACATGATGAATTTTCCATTATAAGAAAGATCTTTTTGGCATTGCACGGTTAATTGATGGAAGAGTCTAGAAATGGAAGCAGGGAAATAGTGAGAAGGTTATTGTGGGGAGTCTGCTACCATTCTCCCCTCATCCTTCAAGTCTCAGCTAAATAACAGCACCTCCAGATGTATCCCTGCCCTCATAGGTGAAACTCAACTGCTGCTCCTGCTGCATTACATGTTCATGCTCAAGAGTCAATCTCCTACAAAGGGCAGAAAACATCAGAAAATTTATTACTAAATCTTACCTTGCAATCCTGTGCCTACTATAGTCTCTGGCATTTCGCAGGTTCTCAGTAATTGTCAACTGAGTGAACAAGTATGAGGAATGTTGTATTTGTTAGGTAGGTATGCAATATTTGGGTCCAAATTGTGCTATGTTCACAATAAGAGGGAGCGGTCAGGGTCAGAGTGGATCCAGTTTTGCCCACATGAGCAAAGATGCCTTGGTGCATCCATCAAGAAATTAAGACTTCTTTGTCCATTTCCACTTGTCGTTTGCAAAGGAGAAACTTGTGCCAAGCCACATTCTGAAACGGGGGTTTTGTCCTTGCTTTTTTCACAACAAAAACCTGCCTGCCTCATCTGTAGTGTTCTCCATATGTCCTTCCAGTTTTCCCCAGCCACAGAGGCCGTGAGCAAGTGACTCAATATTGTCTGCAATGATCCTGGCACCTCTGGCATCTCATTAAGCAAACCTTGGTGCAGTACTTGGGGGAATAACTCATCAAAGTCAACAAATTGTGCTGAAGGGCAAATCCAGTTTCCTCCAATGTAAGAAGCCTGTCCTTTGGGAATCTCAGAGATGAGGTTCAAGGCACGTGTTAAGACAGACTTGCCTGACTCTGAAGCACAAATTCATATGCTTATGCAGAATTTGGCTTGTTAATCACTGCAATTCTGCAAATATTTAATCAGTACTAATATGTGCCAGGCACTCCTTTAGGCATATAGGTTTGATGATGAATGAGATATGCTGTCATACAGTGAGGTGAGACCATCAATTAAACAAACACAAAAGAGTGGCAAGAATGAGAGGGCAGGTCCTGGGTTGGACTTGTTAACTCTTTATCCCAGTATTTGAGTTAAGTACTGAGACCATAAGCATTCTGTAAATATTTGTTGGACAAATTAAAAACAATTTTGGATGGTCCATATAAAAACAGAAATATATTTGAAGAATCATACATTGTTGAACTCTGTTATAAAAGACAGCAATTCTGGGTGAAGACTATAGAGGCAAGAAGGGCCATTGTTTGAAGGGTGTTTTACTTTGCCGGGGCTGCTGAAACAAAGCGCCACATCACTTAACAACAGGAATTTATTGTCTCACAGCATCAGGGTTGAATCAAGCAGGATCATGTTTCCTCTGAACTCTATAGCAGGCTGGCGGTAGCTTGCCAGCAATCCAGAACTCAATTTTTGCTTCTGTCACTTGCCTATCTCTGTCTTCATCTATTATCTGATGTCTCTGTGTCAAATTTCCTTTGCTTATAAGGAGTCTAGTCATAATGGATTAAGGCCCAACCTCTTTCAATTTGGCCTGGTTAACAATATCTTCAAAGATTCTTTTAACAAATGGGTTAACATTGACCAAATGAAGGGTAACTTGAACATTATCTTTGTGGGAAACATAAATCAATGCATAGCAAAAAGTTGAATCAATGCCATGTTGAAGGGTATAGAATGGGGAGCAGTTCCCAGGGTCAGGAGAATAGACTTTCCAGGAAAAGTGAACAATGTATGCGAAGGCAATGAGTTGTAAACTAGGATGGTGTGTGCAGAAAAGAACAGTGGCTTAAAGGAGATGCAGAAAAAGATGTAAAAGGATTTAAATTGAAAAAAAAAAAGGCCCATAAACAGGATGGAGAATGACTTGCTCTGCAAAAACACGAGTGAAAACGGTAGCTCCTTCAACTTAAAAAATATTAGCTCTAGCAAATATAAAATATATCCTTATGTTAAGGCATCCTGAATTGGTTACCGCCGTTCATTCAATTAGGAATTCATAGATCTGGCATATGTATGTGACAGAAGACTCCTTATTTTAATACCTTTGAGAACTGGAGCATTTGCCATTCAGAAGCTGTATATCAATCAAGGGCTACTGCTTAAGAGTTTCCTCTACTCTCATCCTTTGCAGAATTTCTTTCTCTGGTAAGCAAATTTAGACATATCAAATTTATAGTCCAGGTAACATATCTGTGTTATTTTAGTGCCGCTTGTAGATCTTACTCCTTTGCTTTATTCTCTAGTGAAGCCCTAGAAAGAAAATAGATTCATCTTCCTTAGTATGAAAGAGTGTGTCTGAAATTCTACCACTGATTTTGAGTAAAAAAGAGGCTATTACTTTGGGTCACTTTATTGTCATGGTTATGTATTCAATTAGTATTTCCTTAGTGCCTACCACATGGCAGACAGTAGCAATAGAAAATCTGGTGGAAAGATATAAAAAATAACAAGTTAACTTTTAATAAGGATAACACCTATGAGGACAATACAATAGAGTAATGTGATTTAAACAGAAAAAAAAAAGTGTGGCACATGCGATGATCTCAGTTTAGAGGCAACATTTCAGCGGAGATGTGAATGATAAGAAGAAATCAACCAGAGAAAATGTGGGTAAGAATATTCCAAGTGGAAGAGAGCAGCAAAGACAAAAATTCCTAGAAGAAACAAGCCAAGCATGTTCTACAAACACAAGTAGATCAGTGGAGCCACTGTGTAGAGGAGGGGATTTTCTGGTATGAGATGAGATCATAGAGGGAAGAGAGAATCAGATTTGATAGGATCTTCTGATCCACAGTAAGAATTCAGGACATTATTATGAAAGTATAATCATTTTAGTTAACATTAAATACAAAATTTCTTAAGTGAAAATTGGCAGGCTTTTCCTAACACCATATAAGGAATGGGTTCATCAATGTGTTGCATCAGTAGAAGCAGTGATCCAATTAGGGCTTCCTAGTTGTACTGGGAACCCAGATATAGAGAGGAAAATCAAGGCGTGTGTAGGGGCTATGGGAGGAGAAGGGTGAGTGAAAATAGAGGACAGCACAAAGTTTTTCAGGTTCAGACTTAATAGTCCCAACTAAGTGAATTCATTTTTGAGCATTCATGATTTGTGGTCACCCAGTATCAGTGTTTCATTCTTTTGGAAATAGTAGCCAGAAGATCCTTCCGGGAATAATTCCTCACCCACCCTTAGTCCATGGACTTTGGCTGTTGTTGACTCCACCCCATATCTTTTGGAGGTGTGGGGAGGATGGCATGTGTGGTTTTTACCTGATTAGTACCGGCATTTCAATGCCCTGACTGGCCATACTGTTTGCTTCTGATTTGAGCACATGCTCCAGTCTGGGCTAAGGCATGACACTCCAAGACATTGGTTCTAATATCTGAGAAAGAAAATTCTTTTTCTTCTGGACTTCAACATAGAAGGTTGTAAGGCTGTAATAACTATCCAGACTAGTCACCATCTTGCTAGAAATGGAACCTGAAAACAGGCAAAGATGAAGGAGAGTAAAGCTGAGCAATAGAGAAAGACTAGATCTTAGAAATACAGTCTGTGGTCTCGATGAAGCAGACCTTAGCTTATGTTTGCCAGATTCCAAAAAAAAGGCAGAATTCACTCCAGATAGCTTAAATGAAAAGATCTTAATGAAAACTGATTATTTACAGAGGAGAAAGAAAAAAAATAGAAAATAAATAAAGAAGGATGGGGTGCTTAAAATCTAAGAAAAATGGAATGTTGTTACCATTTCCAGAGCTGAAGTTCTTAGGGAAAGAAATAGTGTTATTACCCAGTAAAGTTTCTAAGAGTAGAGAAGTGCTTTCTGGGGAATTTAGTGGTGGAGAGCTAGAGATTAAGCCCTGAAGGATGAAGGAGTAGAAGAATATTCTAATCTTTTTCTCAGCCAGATTTCCAATATCTGTCTGATACCTCCCACTGTCCTCATCCAACCGAAAGGAACCTGGCAAAAAAATCGGTAGGGAGCAGGGACTCATAGGTATCAGCCTCCAGTGTCATAGAGCTGGCTAAAGAAAGGTGGAGAATGCATGGAGAGTGGAGCAAAAAGAAAATAATCTGCACAAAATTAAATAGACTCTTATAACTTTTCATATATATGAGGTAAAACATTCCCACATAGCTCTCCCATTTTAATTGGAAGTGAGTGTTCTGTCTCTTGTAATTAAAAAGGTTCTCACTGGCAAATCCTTGGATCTTAAAAATTAGACCAGCCTTACCCATGCAGAAATCTTTTATTACAGTGTATCTTGCTCTGCAGAGGGTCAGCGTAATCTTGAAACATCTAGTAATACAATTAGGAAATGAAATGTATGTACACATTGTTTCAGTTTTTCTGCAGGGACCAGCAGGGAAAGAGATCATGAGTCAATGCTTCCTCCCTATCTGTTAGACTGAAATATTAAGAATGAGTGGAGTCGTTGGAATATTTTCATGTCTAGTTTAATGTGGTTGGGTAAATATTCATATGATAGCAGTTTCTTTTTACAGAGAGCTCAGTGGGAACTCTTCTCCATATTAAATGAGTCCAGTGGGCCATTTAAGGCTGCAAAACAAGAGATGGGAATGTTTCTGTGAGATGTAGATGAATGACTGCATAAACCTTAGGTCTCTAGACTCAGGAAAGTTTTTGCTTGACTTATTCAAGCTGGAATCTTGTATTACAATGTACAAGTGATAAAAGGTAGCAGATTAATTCTAAGCTTTCTCATCTGGAAAAGAGGTTGCAAAGTCTACCTCTCTCATTTTGCAGATGGGGGAAATGTGAGCCAGAGGGGTGAAGGCTCTTATTCAAGATCATACAGTTCATTAGTGGCAAACTAGGATTAGACCTCGAATTTTCTTAGTATTGTACATTTCTTTCTGCCATGTAATGTTATACTCAGAGGATAAAAATATGACCTGGGTTTAAATTCTAGCTCCATAGCTTTGTAGCTGAATTTGTAAGCAAGGCTCTTACCTTCTCTGTGAAGAAATATACCTAGTAGAGAGCTTGGAACCTAGTTGACTTTTCAGTCGTTAGTGTGCCTCCAGAACACACTCCATGATTCTACTGACAGATATACACTTTCTTTTCATATATATACTTTGTATAATCGTGTCCAATCAAGTTGTTCTTTTTATAATCAGATAACGATGTACCTAAATGAGGTCATTGTGGATATATACATCTGAATTCAGATGTAACACTTCTGTACAAATCACCAGAATCATTAATACAGTGCCTCTCTCTGCTGTCTGAAAATGTCAGCATGTAAAGATGAAACAAGCATAGCAGTGTCCACACTTGCTCATTATTGAACTTTTGTGGTTAAGGTAACTAGAACTTTATGGAAAACACTGAAAACTTCTCTGTTCAGAGTTAACAAGCAGGCTTTTCCCTTTGGTAATGAACTACAAACTGTCTTGGGTAATCCAATAAAGAAAAGCTGGCAGTATCTAGGGCCGCCTACTTTTTAGGATTGCAGCAGAATGGCTTGGTTCAGCCTTTATTTTCTGTTTTACGCCAACGTGGCAGTAAGGACTAGGCAGCCATTTGCCATTTTTAGTGGTTTGTTCTCTCCTGATATGACAGCAACATTGGGCCATCAGGTCGGGTTTGATTTACTCAGTAATGAGGCTTTAGGGACAGTTTTCTCTATTAATCTCTTATTCCACTTGAGCAGCAGCAAGGGAGGTTTATAAATGCTGCTATTCTGTTACTCCTCGAAAGACTTGCTGATCATGTGAAATGTCAATGTCACTGTTATTTCTTTGAACTTGAGTTATTTTAGTCTTGTTCCTTAAGCCCTAAATGAAGTTCTCAAACCATAAATAAATGTAGTAATTGGCCCAAATCACAGTGACACGGGCAAGACTTTGATACAGTGCTAAATAGTCATGTGCTCCTCTTACAATCAAAGCACTTCAAAGTTGAAACAAGGCCTTGGAGGTCATTTGCTCCAACTTGTTACTGTACCCTCTAGTTAATGCTGTGACATGAGTATCAAAGGTCACCTGGTACTTTGATATATTTTTTTAAATGGTTTGAACCGCCTTACCTCTCCTCCTGTGGAAGTACAGAGCTCTCAAGAGATTTTGCAAATTCCCCCAGGCTTACATTCACTTGTCACCACTCTTTTCAATGAATACATATCTTAATCCCATTACTTTTCCTTAAACATATTTATTATGAAATATAAATATATACAAAAAAGCAATATATTTCAAAGTATATTATAACAGGTAGTTATAGGACAGATTTCATAGTTTGATGTGGGTTACAGTTCCATAATTTTAGGTTTTTCCTTCTAGCTGTTCCAAGACACTGAAGACTAATAGAAATATCAGTATGATGATTCAGCAGTCATACTCATTTGTTAAATCCTGTCTTCTCCTTTGATCCTTCTCACAACCTTTAGAGGTATTTGGGCTACGCCCATTCTAACATTTTTATGTTGAGAAGGGTGTCAATAATATGAGATAGGGGGATGAAACTAGTTGATGTTCTTGGAGAGGCTGGCTCCTCTGGATTATGGGATTTACCTGCCCTAGGAACAAATCTGGAGGTTGTAGGTTTCTGAAAAGTAATCTTAGTGCATGAAACTTTTGTAGAATCTCAGATACAGTCCTAGGTGTTTGGTTTGAAAGGAATGGTTTTTGTTGGGGTTTGGCAAATCATGCTAATTAGCAATATTTAGCTGAAGTTAGCATAAGAGTAGCCTCAATAACAGCCTCTTGACTGTCTTTGAAATCTCTTATCCACTGATAACTTATTTTGTTACATTTCTTTTCCTCCTTTTGCTCAGGAAGGCATTGTCGATCCCATGGTGCTAGGGCCTGGCTCATCCCTGGGAGTCATATCCCATATTTCCAGAGAGACTTTAACCCCTGGATGTCACGTGCAACACAGGGGGAGTGTAATGATTTTCCTTTTAGAGTTGGACTTAGAGAGAGACAGGCCACATTTGAGCAACACAAGAGGTTTTCTGGAAGTAAATCTTAGGCATAACTATGCACAGATCTAGCTTCTCTGCTACAGAAATAAGATTCACTAAAGGAAGCCTCAAGATGAAGGGCTTGACTTATTGACTTGGGAGTTTCTGAAGTTTGAGACAGTATCCGGAGTTTTCCCAGTGGTAAAAGCACAGTCTCTCAAGGGATTTTGCCAGTACTTTGTAACTATCTGCCCAATATACTCTGGGATGTATCTGGTTATGACATTAAGTTATACAGAATTACAAGCCCTCATTCCCATTTTGGGCTCCATGTGTTTGGGTTGTTTAAGAAAGCTATCCAGATAGGTTGAGTTAGATTATATACTACATAAAATTTAGGTTTTAGATGACCTAAACCTCTCTTTCTTTGGTCTCATTTAGTAGATGAGGTTTTAAACTACTGACAATGTCATCCTTACCCTTGTATTTTGATTTACCTTGGTCATGACCCAATCGGCTTCATTTTTATCTTTGATGCCTGAGCTCTTTTTCAGTTTCTTTGACAGTTGTTGTATGTAGCAATTCTGATTTTCAGATACGCAAAACATCTACTCGGAGTCTTAGGTGTTGCTCAGGTACACAAAGTTCCAGGGAGATACCAGGTTATACATATACAGCACAGCATCTCATTTTCTAGAAATGACATTTACAGCTCCAGACCTAATGTGACTCTGTAAGAGCCTACAATCTAGGCGCTAATTTTCTTACAGGCATTTTCTAAAAAAGACCATACAATATATGTTCCTTTTTTTTCTGACTTATTTTGTACCATACCAGGTCCCTAAAGCTCATTCACCTCATTGCATGCTTCATGACTTCATTCATTTCTGTAGCTGCACAATAGTCTTTCATATGTATACACCACAGTTTGACAGTCTACTTCTCAATATATCCATTAGCCACCTCTATCCATTGGTCATCATGTATAATATCCACAGTCAATAATTCATGGCTCACATTATCCTCACTTAGTTGTACAATCATCAACATTCTCAATTTTAGACAATTTTTATTGCTCCAAAGAGAAAAAGTGGCTGATAAACACACCCTCACCAAATACAAAATCCAAGCCTCCCCATAACTCTTGTCTTTCATCCTGACTCAATTATTTACCCTGGTGTTGCTGTCGTACTGGTGACATCCTGTTAAATATCGACCATTGCCTGCAATACTGGTTTCCCATATACCCCTCTATTATTGACTCTTTGTACAAGATTCATACCTTTGATACAATTCATGGAAGAACTTATTTATATTTGTAGTGTTAATTTCTGCGATATATGACTCTATACAACCCCTTTCAATCATGTTCATCTTCAATGTGGCAATATTACTTAAAGAACTACCTTCAATTCTGTCCATTCCCTTACATTTAAGTTCAACCTCATTAGCTAACCATTCACCCATTTCTAGCTTCTGGGTATCTCTAGGTCCCCTATATTCCATACTATAAGCTTCTGAGTTTTCCTTTACCAAGGTCATAATAGCGAAATCAGACAATGTCTATCCTTTCGTGTCTGGCTTGTTTCAACAGCACTATGTCTTCAAGGTTCAGACATGTTGTCATGTGCTTCAGGACCTCATTTTGTCTTACTGCTGCATAATATTCCATCATATGTATATACCACAGTTTGTTTATACACTCTTTGTTTGACGGGCACTTGGACTGTTTCCATTTTTGGCAATTGTAAATAATGCTGCTATGAATATCAGTGTGAAAATGTCTGTTTTGTTTTGCTCCTTTCAGCTTTTCTGGGTATACACTGAGTTGCCATGGAAATATGGAAAGAATCAATAAAACTAAAAGTATGTTCTTTGAGAAAATCAATAAAATCAATGGACCTCTACCTAGGATGACTAAAAAGGAGGGAGGGCATAAATAAATATAATCAGAAATGAGAGACGCATAATTACCATAGACCCTAAAGAAATTAAAAAATGAACAACTATATGTCAAAAAACTAGAAAAGTTAGATGAAAGGAACAAATTCTTAGAAACATATGAACAGCCTACACTGTCTGATATTTTTCCAAAGAGCAAATAGAGATGGCTAAAAAGCACATGAATAGATGTTTACTTTCATTAGCTATAAGGGTAATGCAAATAAAGACTACAATGAGATATCACCTCACACCTATAAGAATGGCTGCTATTAAACAAACAGGAAATTACAAATGTTGGAGAGGATGTGGAGAAATTGGAACACTTATTCACTGCCAGTGAGAATGTATAATGGTACATTTGCTGTGAAAGGCAGTTTGGTGGTTCTTTAGAAAACTAAATATCTATCACTCCCTTCAGTTTTGCCAATGTTTGCCTCACATACTTTTGAGCTCCTTGATTGCAAGCATAAACATTTATGATTGTTATCTTATTGATGAATTCTCCTTTTTATCAATATTCAGTGTCATTTGTTGTCTCTTATGATGTCTTTATATTTTATGTCTATTTTGTCTGAAATTACTGTAGCTACTCTTGCTTTCTGTTGGTTACAGCTTGCATGGGACATATTTTTCCATCCTTTCACTTTCAATCTATTTGTATCCTTGGGTCCAAGATGAGTCTCTTGTAAGCAGCATAAAATTGGATCATATTTCTTGATCCATTCTGCCAATCTATATCTTTTAATTGGTAGTTGGTGAATTTAGTCCATCAATATTTAAAGTTACTACTGTAAATGCCTTTCTTAAATCTACCATCCTATCTTTTGTTTTTTGTCAGATCTGTATATCCTTTTTCCTCTATCTCTTCTTAGCCTTTACATTACCCTTATTGGTACTTTTCTTTGTCCTCTTCCAGACCTTCTTCTGTCTTTTTTTTTTTCAGTTGAAAGAACTATCTTTGGTATTTCTTGTAAAGCAGGTCTCTTGTTGACAAATTCTCTCAACCTTTGTCTGTGAAAATTTTCATCTCTCTCTCACGTTTGAAGGATAATTTGGGTAGATAAAGAAATCTTGGCTGGGAGTCTTTCTCTTCCAGAATCTTAAATATAGCATACCACTGCCTTCTTACCTCCATGGTAACTCCATTTGGGGTTCATTTAGATTCTCTGATGAGCATTTTTATGCCTTTTATAATGGTTGGGAAGGTTTTTCCCATTATCTCCTCAACTAATCTTTCTAGCCTTTTACTCTTCTCTTCTCCTTCTGGGACACTGATGATTCTTATATGTGTATGCTTCATGTTGTCCATCTTTTCCCTGAGATCCAATTCAAATTTTTCCATCTTTTTTTGCCATTTGTTCTTTTGGGTGATTGAATTCAATTGCCCTGTCCTCTAGTTTGCTTATTCTCTCTTCTGCCTCTTCAAATCTGCTGTTGTGTGTCTCCAGTATATTTTTAATGTGGTTTACAGTATCTTTAATCTCTGTGATATCTGCTATTTTTCTACTTATTCTTTCAAATTCCTCTTTATGGTCTTCTAGTGTCTTTTTTGTATCCTTTATGCAATTATCCAAACAATTGAAATTATTTAGGAGATTTTATGTACATCCTTGATTCGTTTTTCCAGAATCTGTATCTCCTCTCATGTTTTAATTTGGTCATTTGGCTGGGTCATATCTGCTGGTGTCTTTATATGCTTGTGATTTTCTGTTGACTTTGAGGCATTTGATTTATCTTAATAAAGTCATTTTGGATGTTGATTTCCCTCAGTCATCTCAGGCTTTGTATTTGCTTGGATTAGCATTGAAAGTCTCTTTTTGCACTTGGTTCACCAGTAATTCCCCACCAAACCAAGACCCAGACCTCATGCAGGGGATGTAACTCTACTTGACAATCTGTTTGAAACTGTACACATGCGAAGTTTGCCAGAGTGCACTTTCCATTCCTCCCAGAAGAGTGCCATCTGTACCTACTCTTCCCTTCAAGTCCACCCTCCCCTGACTGGGGCAGCCAGGTAAGCTGGAAGGAGCAACTCCGCCCAGGTCCACTGATCCCAGTGCATGCTGAAATCTGCCAACCCTGGGACTGTGGGGTGGACAGTGTGCACCACAATGGAGATTCTGTTTGTAGGCCTCATGGGACTTATGGCCCCCATATTCCCACTTGGAATGATTTTAAGTCATGGGACTGGGTATGTCAGGTGTCCCTGTCCACAACCTTCCTGGAAATGCTTGCTGGCTAGGCATGGTGTGGGGCACAGGGCATGGGGTGGGGCATGGCACATGGCATGGAGGCATGGGGTATGTGAATGGGGTATGGGGGGGGCAGGGTGCAAGTGTGTAAGAATACAGGTGGGTGGGGTATATGCAGGGCATGGCAAGCCAGTGCATAGGGTGGGGCCTGAGGTGCACAGGTGTGCATTATGAGGGTAAGGGCACATGGATGCAGGGCACAAGGGGCATGTGAGTGGAGTGCAGCGACATTAGGCATAGTGTACACAGTGGGTGGCATGCATGGACACTGCATGGTCATGGGGCATGTGGTGGGGGGGAGGGGAGCAGCATGGGGCAGTGCATGAGGGGCAGCACATTTGGGTGCATGGGATGCAGTACCTGTGGGCCCCAGAGCATGTGATGTTGGGGCTAAAGGCACAGCATGGTTTGCTTCCTTATCCCTGCCTCCCCAACCATGGACTGCTGAGAGCTTCATGTCTCCACAGGAAAAGGGGAGCAGTAGGCTCTGTGCACTAGTTGGATGGTCTTAGGAGCAGGGAAAGCAGGTTTCCTGGCTTCCAGGTTCCCCAAGGAAGTTCAGGGCTGAGGAGCTGAGGGATCTAGTATCCCAAGCTAGCTGTAGGGACAAGCACTTTGCTGGGCGTGCCTCTTGTGCCTGGTGGAGTCCCAGTAGAACCCACTCACCCTTTTCTTTTATTCTCAGTTCCTCAGCTTTTTCATCCAGGACTTCCCTAAATAGTGTAGAAGATCCTCTCAGGTTACTCGCATTGTGGAGCTGCTGTCCCAGTCATTTATCTGTCACTTTTCAAGTTCCCTGGAGCAGGGATGAATTCAGCCTATCCTATACAGCCATCTTTGTGGAAGTCTCCTCCATTGCTTTTTTTCTCTTGTCTCAGGCATGCACCAATGAGACCTGGTATTCTGCACTTTCTCTTGATTGTTTCCAAGTACTATTTAAATAAGGTATTTGTGAATATAGGAAACCTTTTTAAAGACTCTGTGAGAGTTGTGAAAACAGAGAAAACACCTTCTCTGTTGTGTAAACAGAGCAAACACCTTCAAATGAAAATTAAGATTTCATTAAGGGTCTCATCTGAAAAATTAGGCATACCCATTAAGGCAAGTTCCTAAATATACACCATTATTTCCCTGAAAAACATTCTGCTACTTCCTTTTCTATCCTTCCTCTTCCTCTTATCTCTTCCTTCTCTTTCACGTGTTCAAAAACTTAAAACTAGAAATGCAGAAACTTATTTTCCTCCTTAGGTTTTAATCAGATGAGAATATTGAATTTTTTAAGTTTAAAAGCACTACCCAGAGGCACTAAGATTAATAATCACAAAAAATGTAATAAGGTGGAACTAAAAGTCTTATCATTCCAATTTTTTGAGATCCAGTCTTAACCTGCTGAATCAAGAATGATATGGGGGTAATTCTCCATGTTATTATGCTAATAAAGGTATTTGTAATAAATGTAGATTATGAGAAACTTAAGCTAGATGTAAAGACTTTCATTTTCTAATGGGTTATGGATTTTGGAAAAAAGGAAGGATTAATATTTTTCCCTCAGTTTTTACCTGGTTATTTTTAATCTATATAATATTTTTGTTTTTTCTTTTAAAAAAAAAACTATTTTCTACCTCATCTCCCCTCCCAATTTCCTATGGAATTAATTTTTGTGTATGCTGTGAAGTAAGAGTCGAAGTTCATTTTTTTCGTGTGATATCTTATTGAGTAGCAGTGCTTCCTGAAAAGGACTATCCTTTTTGAGCTGAGTTTCAGTGGTGCACTGTATTGAATATCAACTGTTTTTATAGTGGTGTCCATTTCTGGGCCATTAACCGCTATGTCTATGTTTTCATGAATACCATGCTGTCTTAAATACTTCAGCTTTATAATGATTCTTGATATTTAGTACTTTAAGGCAGCTAGCTTTGCTCTGAATTTTGAAGATTACTTTGGCTATTATAGGTCATTTACTCTGCTGTTTAAAAATAAGCTTGCAATTTAGACTAAAAATCATCCTAGGATTTTTTTGAGATTGCATTAGGTCTATAGATGACATTTCGAGAATTGATGTCATCACAATCTTGTGTCTTCCAATCCATGAACATGAAATACTCCTCTGCTTCTCTCAACAATGCCTATAGTTTTCTCTGTATAAATCTTACACATTTTTCATTAGATATACCCTGAAGTCTTTTTTTTTAAATCCTTTTGGTATTACTGCAAATAGTATCTGTAAAAGTAATTTACAATTGTCTGATACTAATATCTAGAAAAAGAATTGTTTTCTATATATTGACACATTATTCAATAACCTTGAAAATTCCACTATTTCTAACAGTTTCTTTTTAGAACCATTTTGATAATTCCTGTGCATGAACATATCATCTCTAAATAATGGGAATTGTACTTCTCCTTTCTGATATTTATGACAGTTTTTCATTTTTGTTCCTCATTGCTTTTCTCTTGTTTCACTGACCACTGACTGCATTATTTTCAGTAACATGGTTAATAGAAGTTGAGGGACTAGCCGTTCTTGCTTTGTTTCTAGCAGACTCAGAAAGAAAATGTCCAGTGTCTTATTATTTGATGTTTCTGGTGGTATATGTGTGTGTGTGTGTGTGTGTGTGTGTGTGTAAATATGTCTTTTGTAAATACCACTTCACAGGCTGAGGAATTTCTCTCTTATCTCTACTTTGCCAGGAGTAATTTTGTTGCTGTTTAATGAGTATATTGGAATTTATCAAACACATTTTTTATATTTATTGTGAGAGTATTTTGGGCTTTTTTCCCCTTTTTTCTGTTAAGATGGCACATTTCATTGATGAGATTTTAATATAGCTACCAGTTGGTGATCCTATAATAAACCTCACTTTCCCAGATGAAATATAAAAATTTTTATGTAAGACTGAATTATAATTCCTTATATTATATTTAGGGTATGTTGTTCCTTAGTTCATGGGAGATATTGGGATATTGGCCTATAATTTTCCTTTCTTATAATTCCCAATGTCAGGTTTTAAATTCCAAATTGTGGTAGATAATAAAATGAGTTTTGAGCCATCTCCTCTTTTTCTATTCTCTGGAAAAATCTCGTGTAAGAGTATACTGTTTCATCCTTAAGCATTTAAAACCATCTGCTCTTGGAGCCTGCTTAATAAGAAAGGTTTTAAATTACATATTTAATTTATTAGTAAGTACAGAGTTATTCAAATTTTATTTTTTCTCATATCGATTTGGCAAATTTGTTTATTGTATCTGAATTGCCAAACATTTACGCATAAAGTTGTTAAAAATATTCTTTTATTACCTTTTGAAAATGTGTAGAATCTGAAATAGTGTCAACATTTCATTCTTGATATTATCTATGTATTTTATCTATTTTTTGTCCTAATTAGTCTAGTTAGGTTTTGTAAGTATAATTAATGTTTAAAAGAATGACCTTCAATTTTGCTGATTTTTTCTTCTACTGAATGTCAGGTTTCTATTCCTTTATTTAGTTCTTTCTTTATTTTCTTTGGATTTAATTAGATACTTTTTGCTAGCTTCCTGAAAAGAAAGGTTAGATCATTATTTTCAAACTTCCTGGTTTTACAGCATATACATTTCCTTCTGCATGTTATAACAGCTTTATCCAGTGGTGTCCTGGCCTGCAGGAGCCTGTCCAGCTGAAAGGCCAAAGAAAACACTAGGCACATACTGAGACATGAATTTTAGTATGTACAGGAGAAATTAAATATCTCTGGAGGCAGCGGTCTGGAGTGTCAAGTCAGTGACCCACAAATAGGCGATAATCAGCAGGGCCAGGCATAGGGGCCCAGACAGACATTCTATTGAGTATGAGAGCATGGGGAAAGTAGGGGGTTTCTTTAGTAGTTACATTTCAAGGTTTCTGGGAGCATGCAAGGTGTATACTGACCATTTGCACATTTGTTTTTGTTTTGTTTTTGCATGGGAATCAAACTCGGGTCTCTGGCATAGCAGGTGAGAGTTCTGCCACTGAGCCACTGTCACACTGTCATGCACATTTCTTTTTTTCTTTTGTCTTCCCTAGGGAGACTGGCTGAACTGTGACTAATTGTTTAAGGTCACACAGTCTGCTGCGTGCTCCAGTTTCACAGAATCTTAGGGAAGTGTTGGGGCCCTAGGCTCCCACAGACCACCGCTAGGTAGCAGTTTGTGCAGATCACAGGACAGACATTGCATCCACCCTCTTCAGCAAGATTACAATAGGCAACAGATTATGAACAGACTGGCACATAAAGAGAGAAGTCCTATTAATAAGCGGTGCCAGGGCCAGGACAAAGAATTAAATCATTTCGATGGAGAATCATTAGACAAATGTTCAATATTTTGTATATGATTTAAAACTTGTATATAATTTTTAAAAAATGATTAAGTATATATACACAACATTGGATAGTCACTTATATACTGTGGCCTAATACCTAAATTTTGAGTGACCCCAATACTCCATGGGCTTAAGTTTCTCAACCAGTGCAGCTGCATTGACCCATGGCCAGTTGACCTTATTTTCCTCAATTTTTAATGCTTGTGATGCAGGCAAGAGCAAGTTATTATCACTACCTTGTTGTGGTTGCAGCATTGCTGGTCTTTTAAGTGCATTAATAATGCTTGCATGGATCTCGCAGTTACGGCATGGAAGCAGTGGCTTGGGGCCTTGAGTTGAGGCTGGTGAGAATTGGATATAATGGATGGGTTCATTGTTCCAGACTGTTTATTATTATTTGTAATTGTTCTTTTAAAAACCAATTCATTGTTTTTAATTAACCTGGCCACTGTAGGGTTATAAGGTAAATGAAACGTCCATAAGATATCATATTCAGTGGCCCAGGCTTGGTTAATTGTCTAGTAAAAGGGGTGCCGTCATCGCTGCAACATGCATAGGGACCCTAAAGAAAGCACTCAATTTTTCAAGGCTTTTTATCACACACAGCTCTTTGGTTAGCCTTTTCCACATTTCCTTCCCCATATGTGGCAGCCAACAACAGTCCATTGTTTTTGCTTTCATATGGCCATTCACACTGCCAAATCTCAGTATACTGCCCAATTATCTATACAAATAGTTGGTGCATCTCCTGATTCATGAACAGTGACCATTTATATAGCCCTTAACTCAGTCCACTGGCTACTCTGCAGAGTTTCAGTCTTCCATTAGGTTGTGTTCACATTAGGCTGCATGGCTACTGCCATCCAGGTGGCAGGTTGCCCATGGACTGATCCGTCTGCATACCACGTCCGTCTGCTGCCACATCCGTCAGTGGTGGGCACACAGATAGACACCTTGGAAGGATGAGCAAGGAGGGACAAAGTCTTTCCCACATAGGGGACTGGTCCTAGAATATAATGCATTTCTGTACTTAAGGGGCTCTTGTTGCAGACACTATGTTGCAGCAGATAGGCTTTCTACTTGATTAATGTGCTAAGTTGAGCACTCCCTGAATGGAGTGGGCATCCATCTCCGAATGGGGAGGACAGTCTATAATGTTACAAGGCACTTCTGGGTTAGTCTTTCAACTTGTAATAAGCAAGTTGAAATAAACAGAAAGTTGAAATAAATAAACAGCAGCACACAGTTGTTTTTCTAAGGGGCCATATCATACTTTGGCTCTTTTCTGAAGTTGAGACCAAAAGCCAATGGGAACCCACTTTGCCTGCTGCCTTTGCCTCAAACCCCAGCCAAAGCCATTATTGGTACTGGCTACATTTAATTTACAGGGCACATCTGGATCCACCTTCCTTAGAGCTTGTGCTTGTGTGAAAGAAAGCTCAGTTAGCCTTTTCAAAGGAAGCCTGCTGTTTTCTCTTTTAATTATGGTATAAAAGGTTTCAGGATTTGTGGTAGATGGGGTACAAATGGTCTTCAATAACGTAATATGCTAAGGAAAGCCATTAACTGTTTAGGAGCATGTGGGGTGGGGTGATTTTGCACTTTATTAGCAACAACTGAGGGAACAGTTTTAGTCTTATCAGACTAGACAACACCCAAGAATTTGACAGAGCATTCAAGCTCTGGGCATTTGTCCTGATTTATTGCCCATCCTCAGCTTTCAAGGTTTCTAATTTCTAATTCTGCAAGAGAGTTACTAGTTAGCATATGAATATTAGTATAATGAAAAAGAATGACCTATGGTGGAGATTTTTACATTTTTAAATTTTGGGCTACTAAACTATGACAAATAGTGGGATTATCAAGGTTTCCTTGCAGTAGTACAGTTAATGTCCACTATTGGTTTTCCTTCAGTTAGGCTTGGTTTTTAAGGAGAAGATGATATTGTTTATCAGACTGTATCTTGACTTTCTTTGCATGGTCTGGCTGGCAATGCTGGGAGGGTTTCTGGGATCTTTTTTAATGTCTCTTTTGTTGAAGATGAAGTTTTGACCTGTAGCTGACTGCAAGTACTTTTAGAGTAAAACCATGTAACTGACAAAGAAATATGATTATTTCTGTAACATGTCACATTTTTAAATGGCTAAAACTATAATTAGCAGCACTAGATTGATGTTTAATACTTTGCAGATTAGTAACTAATAAAAGGTTAGAAAATTTATTTTAATTTTTATAACATTACTTAAACATTTTTTATGCAATTTACATCAAATGAATTTAACTGTGTTCGCACTTCATTTTTTACAAGAATGAACAATTTTTTTGTAACTGTTTGGAATAAAAGAATTTTCAGGGTTTGAACTTGAACAAGCAAAATATCAGAAGTTGTCAGATTTGAAACAATATTTGGTTTTGTGTTTAACTAAAGTTTAGGAAAAAACCTAACTTTTTTAAAAGTAAGACTTGATTTTTTAAATATCTAAGGACATGATAAAATTAACATAGAGTACAAGAAGCTGTTCAGATAAAACACAGACTTTCTGCCTTTTACACTGATTATTCAGAAAAAAAATATTTTTAACCTTCTACTAAAAAAAGACTAATAATCCAAGGAGACATCATTACTTTAATAGAGAGAAAATTGAACTTTAGTTTGCTTCAATAGATTATGTGATATTAAGGTGTGAAAAATTTTTGATGGACTCATTAAGTCTTACCTGACTTTGACAGTAAGAAATAAATTTCCTTTTCCATGAACACTCTGGAACTTTCTATATCTATTCAAGTTTTGTCCTACAATTTTTCCTTATTGCGTAATAACTAATTATCTAAGATAAACTTATTTTCTTTTTCCTTTTAATAAAAACACATCCTTTTATCTTTTAGACTCATTACCAAAATAATTATGGAAACTGTTTTCAGCAAACATTTCACAATATATAATTACCATCCAAATTAAACTTGTCAGAATAATGCTAAATAATTAAAATAGTTTAGTCAATGCATTTTTGAAACAGTAATATACAATTTTTAAACAAGAATTTG
The DNA here is from genome assembly GCF_023851605.1 of Tamandua tetradactyla. Lineage (NCBI taxonomy): Eukaryota > Metazoa > Chordata > Mammalia > Pilosa > Myrmecophagidae > Tamandua > Tamandua tetradactyla. The sequence goes on along the minus strand of NC_135334.1, from coordinate 118,677,707 downwards.
CCCTTCTCCAAAGTTTCACGATCATTACATATTTTTTAAAAGTCTGAACAAAAGACATCTAGTTTCATTTGTGATTTACAAAACAAATTTAATTGCAAGATGGTATTGACATTTAAAACCTCATTCTTAGGCTACTTCTCACAGTTATTTAATTTATTGCACAGCCAGGCAGCATCACAATGGGAAATCAATTTTTAGGGGACTCCTCAAAATTTAGACCAATTATTAAAAATATCACCCAAAGGAGACATAACCAGCACATCCTAGGAGTTTTCTATGGCTAGGCAACACTGACAAAAATCACGAAGACAAAACATTAAGACAGGAATTTTTCAAAGTCAATAAGATTTTAAAGTAAATACAGTGTTAACAGACAAAGTGAAAGCAATCACAGATTCATAGAAGACGAAATACCCTATAGTTACCTAGCACAGCGAAAGTCTTAACTTTAAAATTGCCATCATATAAATGTGCTTAGTTTCTGTCCACAGTAGAAGCCTTGCCAGAATCTCTAGCTTCAGTCCTCCAGGGAAATCCCTGGGCAGGCTAGGCATGGAGCTGAGGGATCCAGTAGGACATAGATTAAGGCTGAATTTCCGGGCAGCAAGGGGGTTCCAGTGGGGTCTCCAAGTTTATACTGCAATCATGTCTCTAGCCATACAGAGGCCTGACTGACCCAGCATTACAAAGGAGGAGACATGTCTCTCAATGTGAAGGTTTTATTGCAAGTGTACTTTTCAAGGAACTGGAGGAATTTTCCCAAAACCTCTCTTTGTCTAGCAAACTGGCAAGTTAATACTTCAAAATTCTCATTAACATGGCATGGCCTTTTATTTAATGCCTCTTTCAAGTCTGCTTGGGTTATCTGCCTGCTTCTAATTAATTTCCTCTTCTAGGTAGTGAACCACAGCTTTGGCTGTCAGAACCTCTACTGTAGCCAAATGCATGACCCCTAATGGGGCCATGTGATGCCGCAATGAATTGACAACTTGCATTTTTCTTTTGAAATCCTAACTGTCCTGCAGCCTCCTGCAGGATAATTAACAGTTCAGCCAGGAAGTTTGGACATCCCTTGGTGTTCCCACTCGTCCAGAAGGGCAACCTCTCTCCCCCACATGAAGGTTACAGGCCATCGCAGGATTCCCCTGGGGAGTTTCCTTTCCTGGAATCATGCTGTCAGTAACCAGAGCCTCCTTGGTCTCCTGGCTGGCTCACCAATTGTCCTGTATGGGAAGAGCCTGTCCAGCCACACAGGCACAGACTGAGACATGAATTTATTAAGGGAACTTATGCACAGGAAAAATCAAACAGCTCCAGGGGCAGCGGTCCTAAGTATGGAAGCTAGCACTAAGAAAACAGGTGATTATCAGCAGGACCAGTTATGGGGCCGGGACAAAGACATTCAATTGAGTATGAGAGCCTGAGTCAGGTAGCGGGCTTGTTTGGTAGGTAACAGTTACATTTCAAGGTTTCTGGGAACATGCAAGGAGTATACAGACTATTTCCACTTTCTTTTTCTTTTTTCTTCCCTAGGGAGGTTGGCTAAACTATGGCTAACTGTCCAAGGTCATGCAGGCTGGGGCATGCTCAAGTTTCAGAGAATCTAAAGTAAATGCCCAGGCCTAGGCTCTCACACATTTTGTTATGCCATAATATTGTCATCCAGTATAAAAATATTTCCACATTTTCATTTTTTATATTTTTCTTTGACCCATGGGATATTTAGGAGTAAGTTTCTTAAAGTCCAAACATTCAAGATTTTTGGTTATCATGCCATTTTGTAGTACCATTGTAATGGCACTGTGATTATAAGAATATACTCCCTATGCTTTCAATTGTTGACAATCATTGATACTTGATGTTTCCTATGCACTTGTGAAAAATATTGTGAAGTTTTACAGATCTTCTATTCTTTATTGATTTTTGCTGTGCTTTCTATCCTTTTCTTACAAAGATATGTTAAAAACTCCAAATATGACTGGGACTAGCTATTTTCACTTATAGCTCTTCTACTTTTACATCATATGATTTAAAGTTATATTATAAATGCAATAAGTTTAGGATTGTTGTTTCTATCTGTTTAATGGACACTTTAGTTATTATGAAATGTTGGTGTTTATCTCTGTTAATTTGTCTTGGCTTAAAGTAGCTTTTGCCTTATATTAATACAGTTATGTAAGGGTTCTTTTAGTTAATGTTTGCAAAGTATGTTCTTCTCATTGTTTTACTTTTAAGATATTTGGGTCCTTAGTTTTAAACTACACCTCTTTCAGAAGCTTATAGTTCCTTTTATATTTTAATCTATGGGTGATTTTACAGCTCTTTTGAGGCATAATTTACATGCAAATATTTGTGTTTTGACATTTTTATGCACCCATGAAACCAACACCACAATCAAGAAAGTGAACATAATAAGCACCTGCAAAAATGTCCTTTTGCACTTTGAAATTATTATTCCCCCTTCCAGATAACATAAATTAGTATTCTGGCATTGTAGAATAGTTTTCAACTTCTAGAATCTTATAGACAAGCAAAGTCTTTACATTATTTTTGAATCTGGCTTCTTTCACTCAGCAGAATTATTTTAAGATTCATCTATGTTTTTTGCATATATAACTAGTTCAGTCCTTTTCATTGGTGAGTAATATCCCATTGTATGGATATACCATAATTTCTTTAGCCATTTGCCTGTTGAAGGACATTTGGATTGTTTCCAGGTTTTGGATATTACAAACAAAGCTGCCATGAACATTTGTGCACAAGTCTTTCTGTGAACATGCATCTTCATTTCTCTGTTATAGAAGCCTAGGAATGGTAAAACTGGGTTGTGTGGTAGCTTTATGTTTAACTTTTTAGGAAACTGCCAAATTGCTTTCAAATGTGTTTCTATTTTGCCTTACCATGACAGAATGTAAAAGTTGCATTTTACATATCTTCATCATATTTGGGAAGGTCATTTTTTATTTATTGTAGCCATTCTGGTGGTATGTATTGATACTGATAACATATCGTGGTTTTAGTTTACATTTATCTAATAGCAAATGATGCTGAGCATCTTTTCATGGCCTTATTTTCCATTTTCATATCATTTTTGGTGAATATATGTTTAAATTTTTGCCTATTAAAAATTAACCTTGTTTTCTTATCATTGAGTTGTAGAAGTTATCAATATATTTTAGCTACAAATTCTTTTTTGGATATGTTTCAAATATGCTTTACTCCTAGGTGATTATAATAGTGACTTTGGAAGAGCAAAATATTTAAACTGTGCTGAAATTTAACGTATTGATTTTCATTTTATACTTTGTGCTTATATTCTTGTATTAAAGAAATCTTTGGCAAATTTAAGTTTACTAATACTTTTTCTATATTTTCTAATGAAAGTTTTAAAGCTGAAGATTTTACATGTAATCCTGTCCTATTTTGAGTTAATTTTTACATGTGATGTGAGGAAAGGGTCAAAGTTAATATTTTTATATATTTATCCAATATTTCCAACACCATTTGTTGAGAGATAATTCTTTTTTCATCACTGAATTGCTTTTGATACTTTGTCAAATCAATTAGTCACATGTATGTTCATTTCTGGAATCACCATCCAGTTCCATTTTATCTATAAATGTCTCTGTGTCAAAGTCTTGCTGTCTTGATTAGCGTAATTTTATAAGAAGTCTTAAAATCAGGTAATGTAAATACTGCAAATGTGTTCTCCTTTTTCAGGGTTGTTTGTGGCTATTCTATATCTTTTGAATTGCTGTATAAAATTTTAAATTATCTTAATTTTTACAAAAAAAGCCTGCTGACATTTTTGACTGAAATTGCATTAAATTTATAGAAAATTTGGGAGAGAGATGATGTTTTAATAATATTTAATCTTTTGATCCTTGGATACAAAATAATTATTTATATTTATAAATCTTCTCTAATTTCATTCAGCAATATATTTTCAGTTTTATGTGGCTTTCTTGCAGGCTTTTGCCAAATGTTCCTTAATAAATATTTCTTGTTTTCAGATGCTAATGTGTGATTTAATTTTTTAAAATAATCACTATTTTTTCCTAGAATATAATAAAATCAAGCATATGTTCTATAACCTTGCCATACTCACTTATTAGTTCCTTTATAAAACTTTCATATATATAAAAGTTTTTTTATGTAACCTTTATAGAGTTTCCTATGAAGATGATGTTATCTGAAAACAAAGAATTTTCCTTCTGCCTTTCCAACCCGGATTGTTTTTATGTCTTTATCCTGCTTATGGCATGAACTAAAACCTCAATAATACTGAATAGAAATGGTGAGACAGCAATTTTGGCTTTGTCCCAAATTTTAGGTTTTAGTCTCAATTTTAGGTAGAAAACATTTAATAATTAAATATTAACTATGATAGTATAGGTAGTTTTTGTACTGTTATCTAAATTCCCTTTATTAGATGAGTAAGTTCTTTTGCATCAGGAATGGATTCAGAATTTTGGAAAATTTTTTTCTGCTTCCAGTGATATGATCATGATTATGTGTTTGTTAATATGGTGCACTATAGTAACTTTTATTCAAGTGTTTATTTGCCCAGCATTTGGTATTTTCACTATTTGTTATTTTATCCATATCTATACTTGTATAATGATACCTCACTGTGGTTTCAATTTGCATATCCTTAAATGCTAATTATATTCATGGATATCATTCCCAGGAAAAATAAAACATGTTCATGCCAAAATGTTACACAATGGTCAAAGTGGTTTTATTCGTGATAGCCAAAACCAGAGAGCTACACAAATGTCCTGAAGTTGGCGAGTTGTTAAACAAGTGGTTGCATATCCATACCATGGGATACTACTTAGTAATTAAAAGGACTGAACTACTGATGCATACAAAATTTTGGGTAAACCTCAAGGGAATTATGTTGAGAGAAGAAGGCTGATCTCAAAAATTACATATGATACAATTCCATTTATATCACATTTTAAAAATAAAGATTTAGAGATGGAGAACTGATCAGTGGTTGCCTGAGTAAAGATGTGGGGATGGATTGGATGTGGCTACAAAGGGGTAGCATGAGGCAACCTTGTGTGAATGCTACAGTTCTCTATCTTGATTGTGGTCACAGACACATGAAGCCAGGTGTGTGGTAACATTGCTTAGAAATATACACACACACACACACACACACACACACACACACGAGTGCATGGATACCTGCTAAAATCTGAATAAGCCCATGGACTATACCAATGTCAGTTTCCTGGTTTCAATATTGTACTGTAGTTATTGAAGGTTTTACGCTCAGGGGAGGCTGGATAAAGGGTACATGGGACCATCCTATTCATTTCTTGGCAATTTCCTGAGAAACTATAATTATTTCAGAATAACATTTTTTAAATAAGAAAAACAAGTTGTCTTTTATATTCACTCACATGTTCAACCTTTCCAGTGCTCTTCATTATTTTTGTGTAGATGCCTATTTTCACCTGGTCATATACCTTGTGCCTGAAAATTTTCCTTTAATTTCTCTTATAGTGCATGTTTATTATCTATCAGTGAGGGGTACTTTCATTTTTGTAAGTCTGATAATTTTTTATGTTTGAAAGACATTCTCACTGGTTATTGAATTTTAGGTTAATAGATTTTTTTTCTTCTCTGATTTTAAATATGTTGCTCCATTATATTCTGGTTTTCATTGTCTCTACCAGGAAATCTTCTGTAATTCTTATCTCTGTTATATAAATAGTGTGTTTCTTCTGGTTGCTGTTAAGATAATCTCTTTGTTATTGATTTTGAGCAATTTGATGAAGCGGTACCTTGAAAAAGTTTTGATCATTTTTCTTTTGTCTGGTGTTCATTATGTTTCTTGGCTTACACTACAAGCTTTTTAGCATTATTATCATCATTTAATGTTTTTTCTGTCTCCTCACCCCTCTTTTCTAGAGATTCCAATTATATGTAAATTAACCTGCTTGAATTTGTCACTGAAACTCAGTACTTTCTTTTCAGTCTTGATTCTTTCTGCGGCTAATAAGAGCAAACGTTTTGTCCAGTAAAAAATAGTTCACTATGAAGCTATAGGTGCTTATGAAGTGACTGTAGTACTGGAAGAATGGGGCTCTCAATTGATTCTCCAGGAGTCCAGGTAAAGCATCATCTTAATTATTGCTCAGGGATCTAGAAACTGTCACTGTAACTCAACTCCTGAATCATTTGAGGAATATGTGTTTGCTCAATCCCCTTCTATATTGCCACTCACCCTCAATGATGCTAGGCGGAAGACAGCGGGGACTCTGCTACTTCTTCTGAAAAGCCAACAAATCCATAGGAAGAAAACAAAAACAAACAAGAACAAATGCAATGCCTCCACAACGACATTTTTCTAGAAGAATCAGCAGAAAAAGAAAACGTGGTGCCTGGACCTCATTTATACCTTTCATATAATACGCATGAGTGGCCCGGGTCACATCTGAAACGCTTGCCTTTATGGGATCCAGAAAGTGTACTTTTATCTTTTCATTGTTTGTGGCACAGGGATACACACTAGAAAAGTGGCTGTACAGGGTTTCCAAGTCCAGCACATTTTCATTCTTGACAGGTAATTCTAACACATTAGGAATTCTAGGTTGACAGTTATGCTTTTCAGTTCTTTGAAGATATTATTTCCTTCTCTTTTTCTGGTTTCTAAAATCCATGTAAGAATTCAGTCTTCAGTTAGATATCTATTTCTTGTAAATAATCTCTTTTCTCTGACTTCTTTTAAGATTTTTCAATATGTTATGCAGTTTCACTTTCTTGTGTCTAGAGGTTTATTTATTCTTACTTTTCCTTCTGTGGATTTGTTATGTATTTTAACTGATGATTAGTATCTTTCAACAGTTATGAATAATTCTCAGCCTGTACCTGCAATTATTGCCACTCTGTATTCTTTTCTCCTAGAACTCCAACTAGATGTACATTAGACTATCACATTTTCTTTTCTGTATCTCACAACCACGCTTTTGGATTTCTACTGTTTGTCTCTTAGTGATGAAATATGTGTGACATCTTTACATATTTCCTACAGTATACTAACATTCTCTTTAGTTGTGTCTAATCTATAATTTCATTTGGCCACTTAGCTTTTAATTGTTTAAGTTTTTCATTTATAGAAGTTTATTTGATTTAAAAAGAATACTTGTAGTTGGTCAATTTCAGTCATCTCTTGTTTCTTATTCATGATTTGTTCCCTCCTTTGATTCCTTTAAACATAATAAATATTCTTTTGTTTTGATTGTGTTTATCCAATAACTCTCTGAGGTGTGTGCATATGATTCTTTTATTTATTAGTTTGTTCCTAATTACTCCCCTAAAAATTCTGCAAATGTTTATTATAAGCCCTTGCCATTTATAAGTTACTTTTAGGGACTCTTTTGGCCTGGACCGAAGGTATGTTCTTCTAGAGAAGACTCTTGTTGTCAGTTTTCTGGGGATATTATCAAACTGGGACCATTCAAGTCACTTATTAGATGTGCCTTATTTTTTATTTACAATTCCAGCCTGGATCCCAGGCTTTCTTGCAGGTATTGAATCTTAAAATATTTCATTTATCTCTTTCCTGTAAATCCAGAGCTAAGTCTAAATCTCTCAGTTTTTTATTTTTATCCCTCTGTAAGAAGAAGAATTTTTCCCCTTGTTTAACCTTTAATGTGATTGTAGACCTCAGCGAATCCCAAATTTATGCAGATGTTATCTAACCAACTCTCCATTCTTCATATATTTAATATTTTCTCTCTTTACCATTATAACCTTTTAAACCTGAACACCTAGTTTCCCAGGAATGGCAAATGTCATTACAAAACCTTAATTTTAGCACTTGTTTATACCTATGAATAAAAGCTCATGCTTTTTGCCACTACAATTTTTATTATTTTGGCAATGATTTTGCCTATTATTTATATACCATTTTAAGTATTTCGTAACAAGACAGTTTCAGGAAACCTGAAATAAATTAAAATCACAATATTTATTATATATTCTTAGGTATGACCACACTTCAAAGACCATTTCTAAATAACCCTATTTGGGAAGATTTCACATTAAATCCTCTTTCAATGTTACAGCTATTTTAGGAATAGAAATAATTATTAAATTCATAACCACTAAAAAGAAGCAACCCTCTAAAGTTTCAGTGCGATAAATAAATGATTATAGTGACCCACTGATCTTTGGGAAATACTTGGTGGTTGTTGCTGTTGTTGTTTGTGCATGGGCAGCCACTGGGAAATGAACCCCATGAAATACTTTTTGAAGTGAATATTGTTGTATAAAAATATATGCTCATTAAAAAGAAACATAAGTACAATTGATACTTCAAGTGAACCAAGTCATTTTCTTGTGACATTAGATCTGGGTTTGATCATAATGATACAATTTAACACTTCTAAAAAAATTAGTCCCAGTACTGTTTCTTTTACTCTGCTATTAATGATATAGATGGACTAAAGAAAAATGAAAAATTGGAGAAAGTAACTTAAAGCTGTCTTATAAAAAATGAACAGTAATGATTGGTCATTTTGGAGGGATATCTAAAGAATTATTTTGAAGAGATAGATACCCACATATCTCCCTTAATTAGAGCTTGGTGTGTACTGAATATTCAATATTTACTTGTATGTTTTTATATTTTCACTATGTATTTTTTTAAATTACTTTTTAAATTCTTTAAAAATATATAACAAACAAACACAAAATTCTTAACATATGATCTTAACATATGATCTACATATAATCAATAATTCACAATATCATCACATAGTTGCATATTCATCATCATGCTCATTTCTTAGAACATTTACATCAATTCAGAAAAAGAAAAAGACAACAGAAAAAAATTCATACATACCACACCCTTTACCCCTTCTTTTCATTGATCACTAGCATTTCAATCTACTAAGTTTATTTTACCATTTGTTCCCTCTATTATTTAATTTTATTCCATATGTTCTACTCATCTGTTGATAAGGTAGATAAAAGGAGCATCAGACACAAGGTTTTCGCAATCACACAGTTGCATTTTGAAAGCTATATCATTATACAATGATCTTCAAGAAACACGGCTACTGGAACGCCAGCTCTACATTTTCAGGCAGTTCCCTCCAGCCTCTCTATTACTTCTTTTATTTTAAGTTGAACATTTTAATAATTTTTAAATGATTCTTTTCCTTAGGCATTCAAAGATTTACTGTACTACTTTTAATAATTTTCCTATATTTTTGCAGATTATAATAAAATTAAACGTCATCAGGGAACCATTGCTTTGTTTTGTTTTGTTCTCTTTAGGGAACCATTTTTTTTTATTGATTAAAGAAAAAAAAGGAATTATCACAACATTTAGAAATCATTCCATTCTACATATGCAATCAGTAATTCTTAACATCATCACATAGAGGCATGATCATCATTCCTTAGTACATTTGCATCGATTTAGGAAAAGAACTAGCAAAACAACAGAAAAAGATATAGAATGTTAATATAGAGAAAAAAAATAAAAATAATAATAATAGTAAAAAAGAAGAAAAAAGACAAACAAACAGACAGACAAAAAAAAAACCTATAGCTCAGATGCAGCTTCATTCAGTGTTTTAACATAATTACGTTACAAATAGGTAGTATTGTGCTGTTCATTTTTGAGTTTTTGTATCTAGTCCTGTTGCACAGTCTGTATCCCTTCAGCTCCAATTACCCATTATCTTACCCTATTTCTAACTCCTGATGGTCTCTGTTACCGATGACATATTCCAAGTTTATTGTCGAATGTCGATTCACATCATTGGGACCATACAGTATTTGTCTTTTAGTTTTTGGCTAGACTCACTCAGCAAAATGTTCTCTAGGTCCATCCATGTTATTACATGCTACATAAGTTTATTCTGTCTAAAAGCTGCATAATATTCCATCGTATGTATATACCACAGTTTGTTTAGCCATTCGTCTGTTGATGGACATTTTGGCTGTTTCCATCTCTTTGCAATTGTAAATAACACTGCTATAAACATTGGTGTGCAAATGTCCGTTTGTGTCTTTGCCCTTAAGTCCTTTGAGTAGATACCTAGCAATGGTATTGCTGGGTCATATGGCAATTCTATATTCAGCTTTTTGAGGAACCGCCAAACTGCCTTCCACAGTGGTTGCACCATTTGACATTCCCACCAACAGTGGATAAGTGTGCCTCTTTCTCCGCATCCTCTCCAGCACTTGTCATTTTCTGTTTTGTTGATAATGGCCATTCTGGTGGGTGTGAGATGATATCTCATTGTGGTTTTGATTTGCATTTCTCTAATGGCCAGGGACATTGAGCATCTCTTCATGTGCCTTTTGGCCATTTGTATTTCCTCTTCTGAGAAGTGTCTGTTCAAGTCTTTATCCCATTTTGTAATTGGGTTGGCTGTCTTTTTATTGTTGAGTTGGACAATCTCTTTATAAATTCTGGATACTAGACCTTTATCTGATATGTCATTTCCAAATATTGTCTCCCATTGTGTAGGCTGTCTTTCTACTTTCTTGATGAAGTTCTTTGATGCACAGAAGTGTTTAATTTTGAGGAGCTCCCATTTATTTATTTCCTTCTTCAGAGTTCTTGCTTTAGGTTTAAGGTCCATAAAACCGCCTCCAATTGTAAGTTTCATAAGATATCTCCCTACATTTTCCTCTAATTGTTTTATGGTCTCAGACCTAATGTTTAGATCTTTGATCCATTTTGAGTTAACTTTTGTATAGGGTGTGAGATACGGGTCTTCTTTCATTCTTTTGCATATGGATATCCAGTTCTCTAGGCACCATTTATTGAAGAGACTGTTCTGTCCCAGGTGGGTTGGCTTGACTGCCTTATCAAAGATCAAATGTCCATAGATGAGAGGGTCTATATCTGAGCACTCTATTCGATTCCATTGGTCGATATATCTATCTTTATGCCAATACCATGCTGTTTTGACCAATGTGGCTTCATAACATGCCTTAAAGCCAGGCAGCGCGAGACCTCCAGCTTTGTTTTTTTTCCTCAAGATGTTTTTAGCAATTCGGGGCACCCTGCCCTTCCAGATAAATTTGCTTATTGGTTTTTCTATTTCTGAAAAATAAGTTGTTGGGATTTTGATTGGTATTGCATTGAATCTGTAAATCAATTTAGGTAGGATTGACATCTTAACTATATTTAGTCTTCCAATCCATGAACACGGTATGCCCTTCCATCTATTTAGGTCTTCTGTGATTTCTTTTAACAGTTTTTTGTAGTTTTCTTTGTATAGGGTTTTTGTCTCTTTAGTTAAATTTATTTCTAGGTATTTTATTCTTTTAGTTGCAATTGTAAATGGAATTCGTTTCTTGATTTCCCCCTCAGCTTGTTCATTACTAGTGTATAGAAATGCTACAGATTTTTGAATGTTGATCTTGTAACCTGCTACTTTGCTGTACTCATTTATTAGCTCTGGTAGTTTTGTTGTGGATTTTTCTGGGTTTTCAATGTATAGTATCATATCATCTGCAAACAGTGATAGTTTTACTTCTTCCTTTCCAACTTTGATGCCTTGTATTTCTTTTTCTTGTCTAATTGCTCTGGCTAGAACCTCCAGCACAATGTTGAATAACAGTGGTGATAATGGACATCCTTGTCTTGTTCCTGATCTTAGGGGGAAAGTTTTCAATTTTTCCCCATTGAGGATGATATTAGCTGTGGGTTTTTCATATATTCCCTCTATCATTTTAAGGAAGTTCCCTTGTATTCCTATCTTTTGAAATGTTTTCAACAGGAAAGGATGTTGAATCTTGTCAAATGCCTTCTCTGCATCAATTGAGATGATCATGTGATTTTTCTGCTTTGATTTGTTGATATGGTGTATTACATTAATTGATTTTCTTATGTTGAACCACCCTTGCATACCTGGAATGAATCCTACTTGGTCATGATGTATAATTCTTTTAATGTGTTATTGGATTCGATTTGCTAGAATTTTATTGAGGATTTTTGCATCTATATTCATTAGAGAGATTGGTCTGTAGTTTTCTTTTTTTGTAATATCTTTGCCTGGTTTTGGTATGAGGGTGATGTTGGCTTCATAGAATGAATTAGGTAGTTTTCCCTCCACTTCGATTTTTTTGAAGAGTTTGATGAGAGTTGGTACTAATTCTTTCTGGAATGTTTGATAGAATTCACATGTGAAGCCATCTGGTCCTGGAATTTTCTTTTTAGGAAGCTTTGAATGATTGATTCAATTTCTTTACTTGTGATTGGCTTGTTGAGGTCATCTACTACTTCTTGAGTCAAAGTTGGTTGTTCATGTCTTTCCAGGAACCCATCCATTTCATCTAAATTTTTGTATTTATTAGTGTAAAGTTGTTCATAGTATCCTGTTATTACCTCCTTTATTTCTGTGAGGTCAGTGGTTATGTCTCCTCTTCCATTTCTGATCTTATTTATTTGCATCCTCTCTGTTCTTCTTTTTGTCAATTTGCTAAGGGCCCATCAATCTTATTGATTTTCTCATAGAACCAACTTCGGGTCTTATTGATTTTCTCTATTGTTTTCATGTCTTCTATTTCATTTATATATGCTCTAATCTTTGTTATTTCTTTCCTTTTGCGTGCTTTGGGATTAGTTTGCTGTTTCTCCAGTTCTTCCAAGTAGACAGTTAATTCCTGCATTTTTGCCATTTCTTCTTTTCTGGTATAGGCATTTAGGGCAATAAATTTCCCCCTTAGCACTGCCTTTGCTGCGTCCCATAAGTTTTGATATGTTGTGTTTTCGTTTTCATTCGCCTTGAGGTATTTACTAATTTCTCTTGCAATTTCTTCTTTGACCCCCTCATTGCTTAAGAGTGTGTTGTTGAGCCTCCCCATATTTGTGAATTTTCTGGCACTCTGCCTATTATTGATTTCCAACTTCATTCCTTTATGATCCGAGAAAGTGTTGTGTATGATTTCAATCTTTTTAAATTTTTTAAGACTTGCTTTGTGACCGAGCACATGGTCTATCTTTGAGAATGATCCATGAGGACTTGAGAAAAAGTTGTATTCTGCTGTTGTGGGATGTAATGTCCTATAAATGTCTGTTAAGTCTAGCTCATTTATAGTAGTATTCAGATTCTCTATTTCTTTATTGATCCTCTGTCTAGGTGTTCTGTCCATTGATGAGGGTGGTGAATTGAAGTCTCCAACTATTATGGTATATGTGTCTATTTCCCTTTTCAGTTTTTGCAGTGTATTCCTCATGTATTTTGGGGCGTTCTGGTTCGGTGCATAAATATTTATGATTGTTATGTCTTCTTGTTTAATTGTTCCTTTTATTAGTAGATAGTTTCCTTCTTTGTCTCTTTTAACTGTGTTACATTTGAAGTCTAATTTTTTGGATATTAGTATAGCTACTCCTGCTCTTTTCTGGTTTTATTTGCATGAAATATGTTTTCCCAACCTTTCACTTTCAACCTATGTTTATCTTTGGGTCTAAGATGTGTTTCCTGTAGACACCATATAGAAGGATCCTGTTTTGTAATGCATTCTGCCAGTCTATGTCTTTTGATTGGGGAATTCAGTCCATTAACATTTAGTGCTATTACTGTTTGCATAATATTTTCCTCTACCATTTTGTCTTTTGTATTATGTACATCATATCTGATTTTCCTTCTTTCTACAATCTTCTCCATACCTCTCTCTTCTGTCTTTTCGTATCTGACTCTAGTGCTCCCTTTAGTATTTCTTGCAGAGCCGGTCTCTTGGTCACAAATTCTCTCAGTGACTTTTTGTCTGACAGTGTTTTAATTTCTCCCTCATTTTTGAAGGACAATTTTGCTGGATATAGAAGTCTTGGTTGGCAGGTTTTCTCTTTTAGTAATTTAAATATATCATCCCACTGTCTTCTAGCTTCCATGCTTTCTGCTGAGAAATCTACACATAGTCTTATTGAGTTTCCCTTGTATGTGATGGATTGTTTTTCTCTTGCTGCTTTCAAGATCCTTTCTTTCTCTTTGACCTCTGACATTCTAATTAGTAAGTGTCTTGGAGAACACCTATTTGGGTCTATTCTCTTTGGGGTGCGCTTCAATTCTTGGATCTGTAATTTTAGGTCTTTCATAAGAGTTGGGAAATTTTCAGTGATAATTTCTTCCATTAGTTTTTCTCCTCCTTTTCCCTTCTTTTCTTCTGTAACACCCACAACACGTATATTTGTGCGCTTCATATTGTCCTTCAGTTCCCTGATCACCTGTTCAAATTTTTCCATTCTTTTCCCTATAGTTTCTGTTTCTTTTTGGAATTCAGATGTTCCATCCTCCAAATCACTAATTCTATCTTCTGTCTCTTTAAATCTATCATTGTAGGTATTCATTTTTTTTCCATCTTTTCTACTTTGTCCTTCACTTCCATAAGTTCTGTGATTTGTTTTTTCAGTTTTTATATTTCTTCCTTTTTTCAGCCCATATCTTCTTCATGTCCTCCCTCAATTTATCAATTTCGTTTTTGAAGAGGTTTTCCATTTCTGTTCATATATTCAGCATTAGTTGTCTCAGCTCCTGTATCTCATTTGAACTATTGGTTTGTTCCTTTGACTGGGCCATATTTTCAATTTTCTGAATGTGATCCATTATCTTCTGCTGGCATCTGGGCATTTAGTCAGATTTCCCTGGGTGTTGGACCCAACAGGTTGAAAGATTTTTCTGTGAAATCTCTGGGTTCTGTTTTTCTTTTCCTGCCCAGTAGGTGGCCATCATGGCACTCGTTTGTCAGCAGGTCCCACCAATAAAAGGTGCTGTGGGTCCTTTAACTTTGGAAAACTCTCGCCGTGGGGGAGGTTCACCAGCCGAAGCGGCTTGGAAGAGTGCCAATCCGAATCTCCCAGCCAGCCCGGGGATCCAAACGCAGGGAGGGTCGCCGGCCACCGCAGCCCGGGGGAGCGCCCATCTGAATCTCCTAGCCAGCCCGGGGCACCAAGCATGGTGGGAGGGCGCCAGCCGCCGTAGCCCGGGGGAGTGCACCGTTCCCAGCCGGACCGGAAGCCACGTGTTTGGAAGGGACCCCGGTCACTGTTCTTCGCGGCCTGGGGATCTTCGATCCTATTCTCCCAGCTGATCCGGGGAGCCACGCGTGGGGGGGCGCCAGCTGCTGCGGCTGAGGGGACCACCTGTCCAATTCTCCCAGCCAGCCCAGGATACAGGGAGGGAGGGACTCAGGCCACCTGCCTCCCCGGCCCGGGGAAGCCCACGCCCCTCGGCGATCTCACTGGAGCGGGTTCTCCCAGCCAGTCAGCTGTTCCAGAATGGGGTACGCTGTCTTCTTGATCTCTGTCGTGGCTCTGGAAGCTGTTCTGTATCGTTCCTACTCCCCTAGTAGCTGTTCTGGAGGAGGAACTAAGATCTGCGCGTCTCACTAAGCCGCCATCTTCTCCGGAAGTCTCTTTTCACTATACTTTTAATTATCCTACCTTTCAACATCCATATAAAGTTTGGTATAACAATAATTATTATAATTTTGCTCATTATTTTCCATTTTATGGACAAATAAACTAACATTTACAAATGCACATGGCATGTATAAGGTATTGAATTGCAGATGGCCTGGAATCTACGTCATTAATTTTTTTTTTTAATTTTTTTTATTAATCAAAAAAAGAAAAGAAATTAACACAACATTTAGAAATCATTCCATTCTACACATGCACTCAGTAATTCTTAGTATCATCACATAGATGTATGATCATCATTTCTTAGTACATTTGCATCAATTTAGGAAAAGAACTAGCAAAACAGCAGAAAAAGATATAGAATGTTAATATAAAGAAGAGAATTAAAATAATAATACTAATAAAATATATATATATATATATATATATATATATATATATATATATATATATATATATATATATATATAAAGGAAAAAGAAAAAAAACAAAAACAAAAGGTACAAACAAACAAAGAAACAAACAAAAAACTATATTTCAGGTGCAGCTTCATTCAGTGTTCCAACATAGTTACATTACACTTAGGTATTATTGTGCTGTCCATTTTTGAGTTTTTGTATCTAGTCCTGTTGCACAGTCTGTATCCCTTCAGCTCCAGTTACCCATTATCTTACCCTGTTTCTAACTCCTGCTGGTCTCTGTTACCAATGATATATTCCAAGCTGATTCTCAAACGTCGGTTCACATCAATGGGACCATACAGTATTTGTCCTTTAGTTTTTGGCTAGACTCACTCAGCATAATGTTCTCTAGGTCCATCCATGTTATTACATGCTTCATAAGTTTAGTCTTTCTTAAAGCTGCATAATATTCCATCGTAGGTATATGCCACAGTTTGTTTAGCCACTCGTCTGTTGATGGACATTTTGGCTATTTCCATCTCTTTGCAATTGTAGATAATGCTGCTATAAACACTGGTGTGCAAATGTCCGTCTGTGTCTTTGCCCTTAAGTCCTTTGAGTAGATACCTAGCAGTGGTATTGCTGGGTCGTAATCCATTCTGTCATTCTATGTCTTTTGATTGGGAAATTCAGTCCATTAACTTTTAGTGTTATTACTGTTTGGATAATATTTTCCTCTACCATTTTGGATTTTGTATTATATATATCATATCTGATTTTCCTTCTTTCTACACTTTACTCCATACCTCTGTCTTCTGTCTTTTCGTATCTGACTCTAGTGCTCCCTTTAGTATTTCTTGCAGAGCTGGTCTCTTGGTCAAAAATTCTCTCAGTGACTTTTTGTCTATAAATGTTTTAATTTCTCCTTCATTTTTGAAGGACAATTTTGCTGGATATAGGAGTCTTGGTTGGCAGTTTTACTCTTTTAGTAATTTAAATATATCATCCCACTGTCTTGCATCTTCCATGGTTTCTGCTGAGAAATCTACACATAGTCTTATTGGGTTTCCCTTGTATGTGACAGATTGTTTTTCTCTTGCTGCTTTCAAGATCCTCTCTTTCTCTTTGACCTCTGACATTCTAACTAGTAAGTGTCTTGGAGAACGCTTATTTGGGTCTATTCTCTTTGGGGTGCGCTGCACTTCTTGGATCTGCAAATTTAGGTCTTTCATAAGAGTTGGGAAATTTTCAGTGATAATTTCTTCCATTAGTTTTTCTCCTCCTTTTCCCTTCTCTTCTCCTTCTGGGACACCCACAACACGTATATTTGTGCGCTTCATATTGTCATTCAGTTCCCTGATCCCCTGCTCAAGTTTTTCCATTCTTTTCCCTATAGTTTCTGTTTCTTTTTGGGATTCAGATGTTCCATCCTCCAGTTCACTAATTGTAGCTTCTGTCTCTTTAGATCTATCATTGTAGGTATCCACTGTTTTTTCCATTTTTTCTTCTTTGTCCTTCACTCCCATAATTTCTGTGATTTGTTTTTTCAGATTTTCTATTTCTTCTTTTTGTTCAGCCCATGTCTTCTTCATGTCCTCCCTCAATTTATTGATTTGGTTTTTGAAGAATTTTTCCATTTCTGTTCGTATATTCAGCATTAGTTGTCTCAGCTCCTGTATCTCATTTGAACTATTGGTTTGTTCCTTTGACTGGGCCATATCTTCAATTTTCCGAGCATCATCCATTATTTTCTGCTGGTGTCTGGGCATTTGATCAGATTTTCCTTGGTGTGGGACCTGGCTGGTTGAAAGGTTTTTCTGTGAAATCTCTGGGCTCTGTCCCTCTTTTCCTGCCCAGTAGGTGGCGCTCGCGGCGCTCGTCTGTCTGCGGGGCTCACCAGTAAAAGATGCTGTGGCTCCTTTAACTTGCCAATCCGAATCCCGCAGTCGGCCCGGGAAACCGCGCATGGAGGGGGGGGTCGCCGGCCTCTGCGGCTTGGGGGAGTGCCGGTCCAAATTGCCCAGCTGGCCCGAGACGCCAAGCGTGGGAGGGCCCCACTATCCAACGTTCCCAGTCAGACCGGGGAGCCACGTGCGTGGAGGGGACCCCAGTCGCCAGCCGCCCCGGCCGGGAAAACACGCGCCCCTCAGGTATCTCACCGCAGCGGATTCTCCCTGCCCTTTCAGCCGTTCCAGAATGGGGTACGCTGTCTTTTTGGTCTATGTCGTGGCTCCGGGAGCTGTTTCATATTGTTTCTGTTTCTTTAGTTGCTTCTCTGGAGGAGGAACTAAGACCCTCACGTCTTACTAAGCCGCCATCTTCTCCGGAAGTCTAAGTCATTAATTTTAATTCTTTACAAAATATGATAGCATTGACTTGAAACTCTTAGGGAATAAGCTGAACTCTGTGAGCTTCTTAAACCACTCTTTATGCCTTTTAAAACATAGCTTGATTTCACAAGAGATGTCCTGCACTCCCCATTATCTCTGTTTAGCAATTTCAAGATTTAGTAGAAGAAGGTTAGACAGAGGCCAAATTGAACTTCCTGGGGTAAAGATATAGTATCTGATTAATAGGGCATGTCATAATTCAGAAAATTACAATTACACACATGAAAATAGACACAGTGGACACTCACAGTGAGACTGCTGATGTCAGTGTTTCTGTCTAGGGAGATGCAGACTCATGGCATTTATTTTGTGATTTTGAGTAGTGCGCATTGCTAATTCAAGGTACACATACTAAACTTATGGATTTATCTAACCCCTCCATGTGGAGGTAACAAAAACCATCGCATCCCAGGATGCATTCCAGAGAATTTTCATAGGGCATCTGTGTCCAGGGAGGATTTGGGGAAGAGTGTTTTGTCAGTGATAGGAGTGTTAGTGATGAGTGTATTTCCACTGAGAAGATGATTCAAGATCATGGCTTTATCAGAAACAAAATATTGGTGCTTTATCTAGGAATAAACCAATATGGTTCTCACTCATGAGAGGAATATTTGTTAATGAATGATAAATCACTGTAAGCATTGCAACTGCTGGATGGTACGGCCATTGCTCCTGGGTCAGGAAACAAACTGACTGCTTCCTGGAGGGAGATGTGGTAGAAAGGAAGAAGCTGTGATGGATAATTAGTGGCAGACAGCTGAGAGAAGGGAGAGAATCTCAGAGTTTAAAGTTTATAGCCTAACAGTAAGGAGGTGTGATACTTGGTCTGCTTTGATGCCAAATAATGTCTTTAATGTTGGTCATTGGAAACCTCTCTGATTTATAAAAGTACTTTGATGAAATATTACCTGATCATTTTTTTCTTTTAATAGAATTTTATGTTACTAATAAATTTGGAGTTTTAAAATATCCAATTTAAAAGACTTTTGCGGTCCCTAAAGAAATTCCTTTTCTTTCTCTAATTCCCTCTTAACTTTTCTTCCATATTTCGTATTTTTCCCAATTTTGCTACACAAATGGTCTTTTAATAAAGTACTTGAGAGGAGTCATGATTCAATAAATTAAGCAGGTGGGCACATGCAGCATGCATATCTGTATATTAAAGCTTCCCTTTTTACATTTTACTCTCTGACCCTCGGCCTCTGGATCGATTTTAGCTTTATTTTTATATTAGAAAATAGATTTTTAACACTACTTGACTTTTTTTGAAACAAGACCATGACCAAATTCATTACACATATTATGATTAAAATTACATATCCATATATATATATGTGTGTATATATATATATATAATTATCCTAAGTTTTCATGGTATTTTAAAGATAAAAATAGTCACTGAATAAATGAGCACATATTAAGTGCTCATTTCTAATCATAACAACTCTCTGAGGTAGCTGGAGATATTGTTTCTTTTTTGACAGTGTAAAAATATGAAAGTTAAATTGCCCGAATTTAATGACTAGTCAATAGTAGATCTTCTATTTGAACCCAATTTGAATGTCATTTCAGCATCCAAGCAAGTTTGTGCAGTTTTATTATCTCTGGCTTTTCTCCATTAAGGTAAGCGTATCTTATGAACATGACACTTACAGAAAAAGAGTAGCAATTTATAGAATGTTGGGATTAAAGGCAAGAAAGAGCAGGTGACAGATTCCAAGTTTCAATTACACCTAGTTTCCACTGGTACTGAAGATGGTCTGGGGGATTCCAGAAAAGTATATCTGAAACTATCTTTTAATTTTGTGCAGCATAAGTAGAAACAGAATAAAATAACATCAATAAAAATAAAAGGAGGTAGATGGCCAAAAATAATTTTACCAACATTAAATTAATGAAATTATATGTTTTTTGCTCTAAAATATTGCATTTTCTCTAATATGCTATTGTAGAAGGAAGGAAATTTAATTGATCATGGAATACTCTTTCCCATGATACATGTCACAAAGTGTTCATGGAACACATGTAAGAAAGCAATGCATTAAGCCGTGTGATGGTCAGGCTCAGGTGTCTCCTTGGCCAGGTAATGGTGCCCAGTTGTCTGGTCAAGCATCACTGGCCTGTTACTGCAACGACATTTCATAGACTTAAACCATCACTAAGCAGATTTCCTTTATGGCTGGTTACATCTTCAGTCAACTAAGGAGAGCTTCTTCAGCATTGAGAGACATTTAATCCAATCAATCAAAGGCTATTTAAAGGAGACGTGATGACTTCAGCAGTCAGAAGAGAGAACTTTCACCTCTACTTCAGCCAGCCAGCTCCCCTTCAGGAATTCATTGAGAACACTCAGCGGAGTTGCCAGCTTTCAGCCTGCCCCATGGAATTCGGACTCATGCATCCCTGCAGTTGCATGAGACACTTTTAGAAAATCTTATACTGTTTACAGACATCTCCTGTTGGTTCTGTTTCCCTAGAGAACCCTGACTAACACAAGCTATTATCCAACTATGCTAGGAAATGAGAAAAACAAAGATTTATGCAGGAAAAAATAAGAAAAAGGCATCTAAAATTTTATTCTAAATAGACTTTTGCAATATAACCAGAGTACTCTGTCATTTAGTCTTCTAATTATAAAGAACTCTGTGCCTAGAATCCCAGACAGAAAATCCATTCTATACCCTTATCCTCCATCAAAACTGGGTCACAGACCTTAAAGGAAATCACAAGATGGGTGACAGACTCTCCCCAGTTCTCAATCTCTCAGTGACTATGCTCAGCACGATACTGTTTGTGGAGTACCCTATAGATATATTTAGGAGAGTAAAATAAAATAGCTTAAGAAAAAAAATTCAAAGATCTATTTTTGTATAGCTTTCCAAGGTGGTCTCCTCCTTCAGGAGCAAGAGTTCTGGGAATTGGCAACAGAGGTCATGGTCCATGAAGAAACTTGACACTTCAGTTTAATTGAAGTCAGCACAAATAGACCAATAGTTGGATCCTTTCTGACCCCAGACGATTAAGTAGACAATGTTACCAATACATTGTGGAACCTTTGCCCTGACCTCTCTTTTGCTTCATCTACTGCTGTTTTATGACATCACTGTGTTTGAATTTTTGCCTAGGATGGAATGATTTTATTTCTCTGTATTTTTTTTTTCTTTTCCATACTGTAAGATTCCCCTCAAGGTAAGTAAAGACAATCTATGTCTTAGGTAATTAATGTTTAGCAATGCAGTTTTTAACAGCTTGTCCATAGTGAGGCTCATTTCTGCTTCTGGATCATTCCCAGGGAGGTTTAGGATGGAAGCAATGCGCAAATAAAGGAGGAATAAAAATATTAGCAGGATGGTGCTTGTGCCCACTCAGTTCCCTCGGATTCCTTTCACAATTCTCTCATGGCACCTATCCCCCAGCTGCTGCGGGTACTTCAATTGATAGCTCACCGCTGCAATGTTTCTTTGAAGATTGTCCTTGAGAGACTGAATCTGCCTCACCTAGAGATGCTTTGGTTTTACATCTCTCCCCACTTCTCTTGCTTCAAGTCAGGACAGGCTTTAGTGCAGTTTTGATTCCAGAAATTCCTGAGAGCTCATGCAGAATTTAAATACCATCTGAACTCCTATTCTTGCTTAGCTCCTTCAGCTTCCCTGTTGTTTTCCTCTCGCTCCCTCATTAGTTTCTCCCGAGCACCTTCCCTCAATAAATCACAGGCACATAAACCACTCAAGGTTCTGTTTTTAGATAATCTACCCTAGGATGGATGTCGGATAGAGAAGTGTAAGAAACAGAGAGGACAATGCATGCAACCCTGACACTATGAATTCTGGAACCAAGGAAGATCCAGTGTTCTGTTTTTCTAGCATATTGATTCAAACAGAGGGAAGCTTAGTCAGATGCTTGTAAGTCATCAATAAATGCATCAGACTGGACTGACAAGACTGAACTATTAAGTAACAGAAAATGGAGGTTAAAAGAACAATGTAGGACTGCTAAAATGAGTTTCACTTCAGGTTAGGATGTCAAAGGATATTTACTGCCCCCCACCTCCAAAAAACACTCAGTTTAATATAAGACATTGTTTTATATATGAAACTGTCAAAGAACAGTGGATGAAAGAAAGCCCAAAACTGATTCTGATTTCAAGAGAGAGGATCCCTTTATAAATAAGGAGAGAGGCCTGGTTTTCTTGGGGGGAAATTCTCCATGTAGGTATAGGATAGAGGAGATTTTCCAGAGACTTTGTAGAGTTCATTAGAAAAAACATCAAGATATTGTCAATGGTGAGGGAAGTTGGGAAAGTTTGGAATTGAGGTCCAATGAAAGCAAAAATAATCCACTTAATCTGGCAATTCGCAACTCCTCACCTAACTTGTCTGAGAATATGATTATGAAGGTGGGCTAAACAAAATAAAATACCCCTGCAGTCTTGAGTTTCCTCACCATGCTTGGAACAAAATGCCTTGCAGCTGTTGACTTTGAAGGTGGAACTATCATTCAATGCCCTCTTGGACCAAATTCTGATAAAACTGAAGAGAATAGCTCATCATAGGTAGAGGGCCAAGAGGCACATTAGTTAATGGTTGGGCTAACCAGAAATTACTTTAAAATATTAAAGCTGCAGCTCAGTTGCAAATCAACTTGAATCCATACCCTAGCTGCCAGGCATAGTAAACAGCTCACGATTTCTGGGAAAGCAAAATCTAACAAAGCAGATAAAAGCAGTAATATACATCAAATTCCACTATTATTCTACATGCAATATCCTGTTACAATACAAAAGTATGAAGTATGCATCAGATCTTGGAACTAGCAGTCAAGGACTTTAAAATAACTATTTTAAATATGTTCAAGGGCTAACAAAAAAAAAAGATGAAAAGAAAAGCTAAACAGATATAAATTACCAGTCAAAAAAGGGAATCTATAAAAAAAACAGTCAAAATTCTAGAAATAAATATAATATCTGAATTGAAAAAAGAAACAAAAACAAAATTAAACAAGCACCAATAAAAATCTTTAAATGGCCCAGGTTCGCTTCCCAGACCATGCACCCCGTCCCTCAAAAAAATATAATCTTTGAATGGACCAAATACAAGAATGGAAACTGCTACATAAAAGAAAAGTACACTTGAAAACAGGTCAATGAAAATTTACAGAAAAACTGAATAGAGTGAAACTAACCTGTGGGACAATGTCAAGCAGTTCAATATACATGTAATTAGGGACCAAGAAAAATTTAAAAGAGCTTCAGAATTTTGCTGACAGTATCATCTCTCTAAGGTCTTACCTATATGTGATTGTATTTAAAAGGTCACCCAACAATCTCCCTGGCGGCATGGGAGATGACCACCAGGGATGAGTCCAGCCCTGGTACCATGGATCAGCAATGCCATCCTGACCAAAAGGGGGCAAAGAAGTGTAACAGATAAGGTATCAGTGGCTGAGAGAGTTTAAATAGAGTTGAGAGGCTACTCTGTAGGTCACTCTTATGCAAACTTCAGTTAGATATTATTATAATCATAACTTGCCAAACCCCAACCAAACCCATTCCTGCCAATTCTAAAAAATACCTAGGGTGTTATATAAGATTCTACAAAGGTTCTATACACCACGGTAACTTTCCGAGAAACTTACTGTCTCCAGATGGGTCCCCGGATCAGATAAGTCCTAAAACCTAGAAGGCCCAACCTCTCCAGAACATCAACTAATTCCATCCCCTTATCCCATATTATCCACAGCCCCTTCCAACATGAAAAAGTTAGAATTGTCATAGTCCAAATACCCCTAAAGAGTAAGAGAAAGATCAAAGGTGAGGGTAGAGTTATATAGAGAAGGTCAGGTTTAACAAATGAGTATGATTGCTGAATGTTTATACTGATATTCCTTTTAGCCTCCAGTACCCGAAAGCAGCTAGAAATAAAAACTTAAAATTTTGGAACTGTAATCCATACCAAACCCCGAAATCTGTTCTATAACTAATTGTTGCAATGTACTTTGAAATTTATTGCTTTTTTTGTATATATGTTATATTATTTTCCACAAAAAAAAGAAATAAAAAGGAAAAGTGTAACAGAGAATATAGAATTAACAAATGAATATGATTGCTGAATCATTATATTGGTATTTCTTTTGGTCTCCAATGTCTTGGAGCAGCTAGAAGAAACAATGAAAATTCGTGAAACTGTAACTCATATCAAACTTTAAAATCTGCTCTGTAAATTACTTGTTAAGACATACTCGGAAAATTATTGTTTTTTTATATATATGTTATATTTCACAATAAAAAAAGTTAGAAAAAAAGAACACCCAAGGCATTACTACCAATCCTTCAAAAATAAAAATAACTCTAAAAAAAAAAAAAAAAAACTGTAAAAGGGCAGGTGACAGTGGCTCAGCAGGCATCAACAGGCAGAGTTCTCGCCTGCCATGCCGGAGACTTGGATTCGATTCCCGATGCCTGCCCACGCGAAAAAAAAAAGACTCTAAAGAATACTATGAGCAACTGTACACCAACAAATTAGATTACTTAGATGAAATGGACCAATTCCTAGAAGCACACAAACTACCTACACTGACTCAAGAAGAAATAGAAGATCCCAACAGACCAATAAAAAGTAAAGAGATTGAATCAATAATCAACACCCCCCAAATAAAGGAAAACCCAGGACCAGGTGTCTTCATAGTTAACTTTTACCAAACATTACAACAAGAATGAATGCCAATCCTGCTCAAACTCTTACAAAAAATTAAACAAGAGGGAACATTTCTTAATTCATTCTTTAGGCCATCACTCCCGTACAAAAGCAGATAACTATATCACAGGAAAGGAAAATCACAGACCCATATCTTTATGAATATAGATGCAAAAGTCCTCAACAAAATAATAGCAAACCAAATCCAACAGCAAAATAAAAGAATTATACACCAAGGTTAATTTGGATTTATCACAATTATGCAAGTTTGGTTCAACACAAGAAAATCAATTAGTGTGATACATTACATTCACAGAAGAAGGGAAAAAACAAATGTGATCATTTGTTTGAACAGATGCAGGGAAGAGTACTGGACACAATTTAGCACCCCTTCTTGACAAAACACATAAAAGATATATATGACATATATAAAAATTCCACAAGTTGTATCATACTCAATGGTGAAAAACTGAAACTTTCCCTCTATGATCAAGAACAAGACAAGGATGCCCACAGCCACCACTGTTATTCAAAATTGTGCTAAAGAGTCAAATAACTAAGATTAAATTTATCCAGGAATATAATGAACTTGCACATGGAAATCTACAAGACATTGTTAAAAGAAATCAAAGACCTAAGTAAATGAAGGATGTTCTGTGTTCATGGATTGGAAGCTTAAATATTAAGATGTCAATTTTATGTAAAGTGATGTACAGATTCACCACATCCCAATCAAAATTCCAACAGCCTTCTTTTCAGAAATGGAAAAAAAAGACATATCATCAAATTTACACAGAAGAGCAACTTGTTCCAAATAGATAAAACTATCTTGAAAAAGGAAGTTGGAGAATTTGTACTTCCCAATTTTAAAATTTATTATAAAGCTAAATTAATTAAAACAGCAAGGTACTGGCACAAGGACAGAAATATAGAGCAATGAAATCAAACTGAGAGTTCAGAAATAAGCCCTCATATTTATGGCCAATTGATTTTTGACAAGGGTGCCAAGTCCACTAATGATAAAGGAATACTTTATTCAACTACTGGTGCTGGGAAAATTGGATATCTATATGCAAAAGAATGAACGTTGCCCCCTGAACTCATATCATACTTAAAAATTCATTCAAGAAGGGCCAAAGACCTAAATATAAGAACCCCAAACTACAAAAGTCCAAGAAGAAAACAGAGGGAAGCACTTTCAGACATTTGTGTTAGGCCATGGTTTCCTAGATTTCACACCTGTGTTACCTTCACACAGGCAACAAAAGCAAGGCTAAATAAATGCAACTTCATCAAAATGAAAAACTTTTGTGCATCAGAGGACTTCATCATGAAAATAAAAAGACAACCTACCTAATGGGAGAAGATATTAATACCCCTATATACAAAGAAATCCTATAACTCAACAACAGAAAGACAAACAGCCATATCAAAAATGGGCAAAATATTTGAATAGACATTTGTCCAAAGATAAACAAATGGCCAGAAAAATACATGAAAATATGCTCAATATAATTAGCCATAAAGTAAAGGCAAATGCAAAACCACAATGAGATACTATTTCTCACCCATTAGAATGGTTACTATTAACAAAATGGAATACGAAGAGTGTTGAAAGTAGAGAAATAGAAATACTCATTCATTGTTGATAGAAATATAAAATGGTGGAGCTGCCATGGAAAACAGCTTGGCAATTTCTCAGAAATTTAATAATAGAATTATCATATGACTGACAATATCCAAAAATATTGAAAGCAGGGCTTTGAACAGATGTTTGCATGCTGATGTTCATAGCAGCATCAGTTATGACTGTCAAAAGATGGAATCAACCCAAGTGTCCATCAATGGATAAATGAAGAAGCCAGTTATAGTACATAAATAAAATGAACTATTACTTGGCTGTAAAAAGGAATGAAGTTCTAATACTTGCAACAACATGGGTGAGCTTTGAAGACACTTTGTTGAGTGAAATAAGCCAGGCACAAAAGTACCTGTATTGTACCTGATATGAAATAATTAGGACAAGCAAATTCATCAAGTCACAAAGTAGAATGCAGGCTGCCATGGATCAGGGCAGAGGTAGGGAATGGGAAACTAATGGTGAATTGGTACAGAGTTTGTTTGGGTTGATGGACATTTTGGGCAATACATGGTGAATATAATTAACACCACTGAATTATATATTTGAATGTGGTTAAGAGGGAAATTTTAGGGTGTCTGTTAACAGAATTTCTTTTTTTAAAAAGTAGGACTGTATAACACAAACAGTAAAAAGTTACGTAAACTATGGACTATAGTTAAAATATAACACTATTGTTTCATCAGTTGTAACAAAGACACCACACTAACGCAAAGTGTTTAATAATAATAATAATAAACTTTGCCAACCCCTGGCTTATCTGAATGGGAAGTGGACATCTTGCAACTTTCCCCAGGTTCCTATTCCAGCCTTTCCTTGCATGGCCCTGGGGCCCTGCAGCTCAGCTTCACTTAGTTGCATGCTACTGAGAACCACTCTCTTTGAAAGAGAGTGTCTTATTCAGAAACAATAAAGGGGTGTTTCAAAGTAAAAGCAATACTTAGTGCAGAGAAATTGATTTCTAAATGGAAAAATTGCATACAAATTGTTATCTGGAGAAGACATGATATGAAGAGATTTAATTAATGTAACTATTGTTGATAAATATTGTTTTCCTGTTTCCAGGCATATGGTAGTGTGGTGTGAAAACCAGGAACAAGGCCACAGGCCTCCAGGAAGTTTCTGCAAAGTTAGAACAGGCTGAGACTAAGGACCCATAGTTTCGGGAAGCAGGTTTTATTTGCTATGGCCATAGGGCTCAGCCCAGTAGCCTCTGAAAGTCTGAGCCCCGAACAAAAGGCAACCTTAGCTTTTATAGACTCTTTGACATGTTAAAGACAAGGTAAACAATTGGCTGATTTAAGTTGAGAATGGCCCAGAGCTGAACCATTGAGGGGCCCCCACCCCAGGAATGTCTTCTCTTGCCTAGGTGCATCTTCACCAGTTCCTGAAGGATAGGGGAGGGGGTGTCTATACCAGGAAATGTGGCTTATCTCCCTTGCCTGCAAGGAGAGGGGGTTTGGGGATTTTCCACAGAGAGCACAGCTAAACCAGAAAGAGGGGAAGGACTGCCTGCTACAGTAGGATTGCATGTCCCTACACCATCGAAGTCTGGCATTGCCACGTGAATTTTCTATTACTGTGTGACAGCTTACCACCATTTTACAGGTGGAAAACAATACTCATTTATCATCTCAAAGTTCTGTAGGTTAGAAAACTGGGTGGGGGGAGGCGGGGCCAAGATGGCGGCTTAGTAAGGTACGTGCGTCTTAGTTTCTCCTCCAGAGCAACTACTAGGTGAACAGAAACAGTGCAGAACAGCTCCCGGGGCCACGGCAGGGAATGGACACACAGCGTACCCCAGTCTGGACTGGCAAATCTGACTGCGAGACTCGGCTGCAGTGAGATCCCCGAGCGGCGCACGATTTCCCGGGCAGCGGCACCTGTGGCAGCCGGAGCTCCTCCCTCCCTCCTTCCCGGGCCGGCTGAGAGTCTCGGAGAGGCAAGTTTCCCAAGCTGCGGCGGCCGGCGCCCCTCTTTTACGGGCGGCTTCCTGGACCGGCTACGAGTCTCGGATCAGAGGGCTACCCAAGCCACGGTGGCCCTCTCCCCCTGATGGCTTCCTGGTCCGGTAGCGAATTCCCCGGGCCCGCTGCGGCCGGCGACCGACACCCCTCCAGGGAGAGGAGGGAATTTCCGACAGTGGCAGGGACTGGGTCCAACCAACCACCAATAGGGAAATTAATAAAGGAGCCACAGGGTCCCCTCAAGCCGCGGCAGCTGACGCCCCCACCACGCGCGGCCCCCCGGACCAACTGAGAGAATTGGATCGGAAATCCCCCAGGCCGCGGAGAACGGTGACTGGGGGGATCCCTTCCAAACACGTGAGACAAACGTGTGCCACGAGCGCCACCTACTGGGCAGGATAAGAAAAACAGAACCCAGAGATTTCACAGAAAAATCTTACAATCTTGTTGGGTCTGACACCCAGGGAAATCTGACTAAATGCCCAGACGCCAGCAACAGAAGATAACGGTCCATGCTCAGAAGATTGAGAATATGGCCCAGTCAAAGGAACAAACCAATAGTTCAAATGAGATACAAGAGCTGAGACAACTAATGCTGAATATACGAACAGAAATGGAAAACCTCTTCAAAAATGAAATCAATAAATTGAGGGAGGACATGAAGAAGACATGGGCTGAACAAAAAGAAGAACTAGAAAAACTGAAAAAACATATCACAGAACTTATGGAAGTGAAGGATAAAGTAGAAAAGATGGAAAAAACAATGGATACCTACAATGATAAATTTAAAGAGACAGAAGATAGAATTAGTGACTTGGAGGATGGAACATCTGAATTCCAAAAAGAAAGAGAAACTATAGGGAAAAGAATGGAAAAATTTGAACAGGGTATCAGGGAACTCAAGGACAATATGAACCGCACAAATATAGTGTTGTGGGTGTCCCAGAAGGAGAAGAGAAGGGAAAAGGAGGAGAAAAACTAATGGAAGAAATTATCACTGAAAATTTCCCAACTCTTATGAAAGACCTAAAATTACAGATCCAAGAAGTGCAGCGCACCCCACAGAGATTAGACCCAAATAGGCGTTCTCCAAGACACTTACTAATTAGAATGTCAGAGGTCAAAGAGAAAGAGAGGATCTTGAAAGCAGCAAGAGAAAAACAATCCATCACATACAAGGGAAACTCAATAAGACTATGTGTAGATTTCTCAGCAGAAAGCATGGAAGCTAGAAGACAGTGGGATGATATATTTAAATTACTAAAAGAGAAAACCTGCCAACCAAGACTTCTATATCCAGCAAAATTGTCCTTCAAAAATGAGGGAGAAATTAAAACACTGTCAGACAAAAAGTCACTGAGAGAATTTGTGACCAAGAGACCGGCTCTGCAAGAAATACTAAAGGGAGCACTAGAGTCAGATATGAAAAGACAGAAGAGAGAGGTATGGAGAACAGTGTAGAAAGAAGGAAAGTCAGATATGATATATATAATACAAAAGGCAAAATGGTAGAGGAAAATATTATGCAAACAGTAATAACACTAAATGTTAATGGACTGAATTCCCCAATCGAAAGACATAGACTGGCAGAATGGATTAAAAAACAGGATCCTTCTATATGGTGTCTACAGGAAGCACATCTTAGACCCAAAGATAAACATAGGTTGAAAGTGAAAGGTTGGGAAAAGATATTTCATGCAAATAACAACCAGAAAAGAGCAGGAGTGGCTATACTAATATCCAACAAGTTAGACTTCAAATGTAAAACAGTTAAAAGAGAAAAAGAAGGAAACTATATACTAATAAAAGGAACAATTAAACAAGAAGACATAACAATCATAAATATTTACGCACCGAACCAGAATGCCCCAAAATACGTGAGGAATACACTGCAAACACTGAACAGGGAAATAGACTCATATACCATAATAGTTGGAGACTTCAATTCACCACCCTCATCAATGGACAGAACATCTAGACAGAGGATCAATAAAGAAATAGAGAATCTGAATATTACTATAAATGAGCTAGACTTAACAGACATTTATAGGACATTACATCCCACATCAGCAGGATACACCTTTTCTCAAGTGCTCATGGATCATTCTCAAAGATAGACCATATGCTGGGTCACAAAGCAAGTCTTAAAAAATTTAAAAAGATTGAAATCATACACAACACTTTCTCGGATCATAAAGGAATGAAGTTGGAAATCAATAATAAGCGGAGTGCCAGAAAATTCACAAATACGTGGAGGCACAACAACACACTCTTAAACAACGACTGGGTCAAAGAAGAAATTGCTAGAGAAATTAGCAAATACCTCGAGGCGAATGAAAATGAAAACACAACATATCAAAACTTCTGGGACGCAGCAAAGGCAGTGCTAAGAGGGAAATTCATGCCCTAAATGCCTATATCAGAAAAGAAGAAAAGGCAAAAATGCAGGAATTAACTGTCCACTTGGAAGAACTGGAGAAAGAACTGCAAACTAATCCCAAAGCACGCAAAAGGAAAGAAATAACAAAGATTAGAGCAGAAATAAATGAAATAGAAGACATGAAAACAATAGAGAAAATCAATAAGACCCGAAGTTGGTTCTATGAGAAAATCAATAAGATTGATGGGCCCTTAGCAAGATTGACAAAAAGAAGAAGAGAGAGGATGCAAATAAATAAGATCAGAAATGGAAGAGGAGACATAATTACTGACCTCACAGAAATAAAGGAGGTAATAACAGGATACTATGAACAACTTTACGCTAATAAATACAACAATTTAGATGAAATAGACAGGTTCCTGGAAAGACATCAACAACCAACTTTGACTCAAGAAGACATAGATGACCTCAACAAACCAATCACAAGTAAAGAAACTGAATTAGTCATTCAAAAGCTTCCTAAAAAGAAAAGTCCAGGACCAGATGGCTTCACATGTGAATTCTATCAAACATTCCAGAAAGAATTAGTACCAACTCTCCTCAAACTCTTCAAAAAAACTGAAGTGGAGGGAAAACTACCTAATTCATTCTATGAAGCCAACATCACCCTCATACCAAAACCAGGCAAAGATATTACAAAAAAAGAAAACTACAGACCAATCTCTAATGAATACAGATGCAAAAATCCTCAATAAAATTCTAGCAAATCGTATCCAACAACACATTAAAAGAATTATACATCATGACCAAGTAGGATTCATCCCAGGTATGCAAGGATGGTTCAACATAAGAAAATCAATTAATGTAATACACCATATCAACAAATCAAAGCAGAAAAATCACATGATCATCTCAATTGATGCAGAGAAGGCATTTGACAAGATTCAACATCCTTTCCTGTTGAAAACACTTCCAAAGATAGGAATACAAGGGAACTTCCTTAAAATGATAGAGGGAATATATGAAAAACCCACAGCCAATATCATCCTCAATGGGGAAAAATTGAAAACTTTCCCCCTAAGATCAGGAACAAGACAAGGATGTCCACTATCACCACTATTATTCAACATCAGGTTGGAGGTTCTAGCCAGAGCAATTAGACAAGAAAAAGAAATACAAGGCATCAAAATTGGAAAGGAAGAAGTAAAACTATCACTGTTTGCAGACGATATGATACTATATGTCGAAAACCTGGAAAAATCCACAACAAAACTACTAGAGCTAATAAATGAGTACAGCAAAGTAGCAGGTTACAAGATCAACATTCAAAAATCTGTAGCATTTCTATACACTAGCAATGAACAAGCGGAGGGGGAAATCAAGAAACGAATCCCATTTACAATTGCAACTAAAAGAATAAAATACCTAGAAATAAATTTAACTAAAGAGACAAAAAACCTATATAAAGAAAACTACAAAAAACTGCTAAAAGAAATCACAGAAGACCTAAATAGATGGAAGGGCATACCGTGTTCATGGATTGGAAGACTAAATATAGTTAAGATGTTAATCCTACCTAAATTGATTTACAGATTCAATGCAATACCAATCAAAATCCCAACAACTTATTTTTCAGAAATAGAAAAACCAATAAGCAAATTTATCTGGAAGGGCAGGGTGCCCCGAATTGCTAAAAACATCTTGAGGAAAGAAAATGAAGCTGGAGGTCTTGCACTGCCTGACTTTAGCCATGTTATGAAGCCACAGTGATCAAAACAGCATGGTATTGGCATAAAGATAGATATATCGACCAATGGAATCGAATAGAGTGCTCAGATATAGACCCTCTCATCTATGGACATTTGATCTTTGATAAGGCAGTCAAGCCAACTCACCTGGGACAGAACAGTCTCTTCAATAAATGGTGCCTAGAGAACTGGATATCCATATGCAAAAGAATGAAAGAAGACCCGTATCTCATACCCTACACAAAAGTTAACTCAAAATGGATCAAAGATCTAAACATTAGGTCTAAGACCATAAAACTGTTAGAGGAAAATGTAGGGAGATATCTTATGAATCTTATAATTGGAGGCGGTTTTATGGACCTTTAACCTAAAGCAAGAACACTGAAGAAGGAAATAAATAAATGGGAACTCCTCAAAATTAAACACTTTTGTGCATCAAAGAACTTCATCAAGAAAGTAGAAAGACAGCCTACACAATGGGAGACAATATTTGGAAATGACATATCAAATAAAGGTCTAGTATCCAGAATTTATAAAGAGATTGTTCAACTCAACAACAAAAAGACAGCCAACCCAATTACAAAATGGGAAAAAGACTTGAATAGACACCTCTCAGAAGAGGAAATACAAATGGCCAAAAGGCACATGAAGAGATGCTCAATGTCCCTGGCCATTAGAGAAATGCAAATCAAAACCACAATGAGATATCATCTCACACCCACCAGAATGGCCATTATCAACAAAACAGAAAATGACAAGTGCTGGAGAGGATGCGGAGAAAGAGGCACACTTATCCACTGTTGGTGGGAATGTCAAATGGTGCAACCACTGTGGAAGGCAGTTTGGCGGTTCCTCAAAAAGCTGAATATAGAATTGCCATATGACCCAGCAATACCATTGCTGGGAATCTACTCAAAGGACTTAAGGGCAAAAACTCAAATGGACATTTGCACACCAATGTTTATAGCAGCATTATTCACAATTGCAAAGAGATGGAAACAGGCAAAATGTCCATCAACAGACGAGTGGCTAAACAAACTGTGGTATATACATATGATGGAATATTATGCAGCTTTAAGACAGGATAAATTTATGAAGCATGTAATAACATGGATGGACCTAGAGAACATTATGCTGAGTGAGTCTAGCCAAAAACTAAAAGACAAATACTGTATGGTCCCAATCATGTGAATCGACATTCGAGAATAAACTTGGAATATGTCATTGGTAACAGAGTTCAGCAGGAGTTAGAAACAGGGTAAGATAATGGGTAATTGTAGCTGATGGGATACAGACTGTGCAACAGGACTAGATACAAAAACTCAAAAATGGACAGCACAATAATACTTAATTGTAAAGTAATCATGTTAAAACACTGAATGAAGCTGCATCTGAGCTATAGGTTTTTGTTTTGTTTTGTTTTGTTTTTACTATTATTACTTTTATTTTTTTTCTCTGTATTAACATTCTGTATCTTTTTCGGTTGTGTTGCTAGTTCTTCTAAACCGATGCAAATGTACTAAGAAACGATGATCATACATCTATGCGATGATGTTAAGAATTACTGATTGCATATGTAGAATGGTATGATTTCTAAATGCTGGGTTAATTTCTTTTTTTCCGTTAATTAATATAAATAAATAAATAAATAAATAAATAAATAAATAAATAAATAAATAAATAATAGGGGGAACAAATGTTAAAATAATTTAGTTTGAAATGCTACTGATAAGGGATATGGTATGTACAATCTTTTTTTCTGTTATTGTTTTATTTCTTTTTCTGTTGTCTTATTTTTTTCTGAATTGATGCAAATGTAAGAAATGATGAATATGCAACCATGTGATGATATTGAGAATTACTGAATATATGTAGAATAGAATTAAAAAAAAAAAACTGGGTGGGCTCAACTGGGTTCTCTGCTTAGGGTCTCAAAAGGCAGAAATGAAGGTGTCAGTTAGCCTGGGTTTCTACCTGCAGACTCTGGAGTAGACTTTGCTTTCAGTCTCATTGAAGTTATTGGAAGAATTCTGCTCCTTGCAGTTGCAGAACTGAGGTCCCCAGTTCCTAGCCCGCATTTCACTGGTGGTTGTTCTCAGCTTGCAGAGGCTGTTCTCTGGTCCTTACATGTCCCCCCCACCCCCCACTCCCAACTTCCTTCTTCAAAGCCAACAAGGGCACATCAAATCCTGCTTTGAATTTCTCTGACTTCCCTTCTGCCTCCAGGGAAATTCTACTTTTAAAGGACTCCTGTGATTAGATTAGATCCATCCAAACAATCTCCCTTTGATTAACTCAAAGTCAACTGACTAGTAATCTTAATTGCACTTGAAAAATATCTCTGGCCATATAAAGTAAAATAATAGTGAGTGTGATATTTTATCATGTTTGCAGAATCAGAAATTAGGGTTGTGAAGTTTGGGGGACTGTATCATAAAATTCTGTCTACCATATTTAACTAATAAAATATGAAGCAAAATGGTATGGTTCACCTCCCCAGGGATGCCTTTATGAGCTGTGAAGTATTTGCTATCTCTTTTTACTTTGCCCCAGCTATGAGGAATACACTATTCTAATAGGAATGTCTATTCTATTAGCCTGTGTTTTGAAGTGAGATGACAGAGTAGAGATTCCAACCAACCTGTGTTTGATATGAATGGGAAATAGATATTTGATTGTAAGAAAAATTGAAGTTAAATTTACGTATAATAAAATTAACCGAACTTAAGAGTAAAGTTAAATGAGTTTTAACAAATATATACACCTGTACATCTGAATAATCAACATACCATTCAACATATATAGCATTTCCATCATGTTAGGATATGCCCTTACTATCCCCTTGAAGTCAATTCCCACCATTAGTTTTGCCTGTTCTTGAACTACATATAAATGTAGTCATAAGGTATGGATAATTTTCCATGTTGTTTCTTTCATGCAATATAATATTTTTTAAAATTTAGTCCCTGTTGTGGCATTTATGTGGTTCATTATTTCTTATTGCTAGGTAGTATTTTATTGTATGACTATATCATATTTATACTGTACTTCCATTGAATGGCATTTGTACATTTTCTCATTCCTTTGACTATTATGACTAAAGCTCCTGTAAAAATTATTGTACAGTATTTTCATTTCCTTTTGTTAAATATTAGGAATGGAATTGTTGGATAATATAGGGTACATGTACACTTACTTTATAATAAACTGTTAGTTTTCTAAACTAGGTGCACATGCAACGTATTTGGGGTACATTGTTCAGTTGCTCTACAACTTTGCCAACATTTGGTATTATCAATTTATAAAAATAGACCTTTTTAAATTTTATACCTTGTGTTCTGTTTCCTGACTAAATTCACTTATTAGTTCTAGAGATTTTTGTAGATCCGTTTTTTGTGCCATTCTATATTAATCAAAATAATGACAGTTTTACCATTTTATTCATTGTATGCTACTTATTTTTTTTCTTGTATGCTATATGGCAGAGTCAGCTTTCATTATTTTTACATGTGAGTATCCCATTATTGCAGCACCATTTGTTGAATTTTTGTTTGCTTTTTTTTTTAATTTTGTTATCTTGCTTGTTTGTTTATTTTTTGCGAAGAGCATGGGCCAGGAATCAAACCCGGGTCTCCAGCATGTAAGAATGTACCACAGATTGTTGTTCTGTTAAACAATAGAAATTTATTGTTTCACGGTTTTGTGGATAGAAGTCCAAAATCAAAGTGCCGCCTGCCTCCTGCTTCCTGAAAAGCCTGTGGCACGCTCGTGGTGGCTGGCCAGGAAACCATAACTCAAACTCTGCCACTGCCACATGGTTCTCTCCCCATTTCTGTCCTCCTGACTCTCTCCTACTACTTGTGTCTCAATTTCCTCTGTCTATAAGGACACAAGTCCTATTGGATTAAGGTCCACCCTGATTAAGTTTGGCCTCATTAACTAATGACAATTTCAAAGATCTTCCTTACAAATGGGTTCACATCCCCAGTGCCAGGGGTAGAATTCCACATGTCTTTGCAAGGAACATGAGTCAATCCATTACACTATCAACGCACTACTTCTCAAACTCACTTGCCTCATATGAACATGTGCCAACTAATATTATGTTGAAATATTTTCTTGAAATGAAGTGATAAAATATATAAAGTCAATGTCATCTGGTACTTACTATATTTTCATTTAGCGTTATTAGTCTCATAAACATCATGCTGACCACATTAATACACTAATTAAGGGAATGGTCTCCTTTTACCCCTCAGTTTATGGTAGTTAAATGCTTTGTTCTTCTCCTATTCCAAACATCAATTATTTTTACACCCAGACATGTCTATCATGAGGATGAACTTTCAGTGTATCATCTAGAACCCAACTATAGTAAAAATCTATTTTGTCAAAATTTTGATGTTACATGAAAATAATC
This sequence comes from Tamandua tetradactyla, assembly GCF_023851605.1. NCBI lineage: Eukaryota > Metazoa > Chordata > Mammalia > Pilosa > Myrmecophagidae > Tamandua > Tamandua tetradactyla. The sequence goes on along the minus strand of NC_135334.1, from coordinate 118,640,661 downwards.
AGGGAACCAGCCTAGTACCATAAGTTCATGACAAAAATTTCATTTTCCGTTTTCATTCACTGTGCCACAACCAAACTGAAGTCTTTGAATATTTGCCATTCAATATCATCTCTCTGAAATATACCATCCTCCTTTTTAGCATATCCCTAAAATGTAGTACCATCAAATTGTTGATGAACACATGCTGGGGATAGATAGATAAATGTACATTGGATAATGGGCCTCAATAAGCTCAGTTGGTGGAAAGAATCAGCATAAATGTTTTTCCATCTTCATTGTCTATCTCTTCTACATTAAACTTTTTTTGCAAGGAGACTAAGACAAATTTATATGCTAAAACTGAATAAGTCCTGTTGTGCTCAATGGACCCTGTAAATGGACTCTGTGGAAATTTAGAAAAAATGTACTATGGAAAATTTTACTTTCAAAAATAGCCACAACAATATCTTCCAATCCACTTCTTCAATGTGGTCAGGAAATTCCTCCTAACAAGAAGGGGTCCATGTGCCTCTCCTTGAATCTGGATGAACTTATAACCAGTAACATGTGGTGGAAGTGATGCTGCCTAATTCTCAAGTCTAGGTCACAAAGGGTGATGCAGCATCTTATCTCTTCTGGGATACCTATTTGGGGACCCCTAAACTCCATGTGAGACAACTTCCATGAGGTTGTCATGTTGTAAAGAAGCCCAAGTCATATGCACAAGCCACATAGAGGTGCTTCATTCAACATCCACAGCAGAAGTTTCAATCAATAACTAGGATCAATTTCCAAGTAAGTGCAAAACAAACTCTACACACGATTGCAGTTCTCAGCAGTTGAGCTGCTCCTGTCTTTGAGTCTTCCCACTTGAGCCCCCAGACAGCATGGATAAAGCCCACCCCCACGAGGTGTTTCCAAATCTCTGACCCACAGAATCTGTGAGCATAATACAATGGTTATTGTTTTACACCAGAATTTTGGGATCATGTGCTATGTAACAACAGTAATTAAAATAGGCTTCTTGGAAATAGATGCATTTCCATAGGTAACAATATTTTTCTTTCTCTATCCTTCCCTATCCAGCTTCTCAGAGTTGCAGTGGACTTTGAATAAAGGAAAAATGAAGTTCATGGTGTGAAGCCTCTGAGATTTTTGGATTGCTTTTACCACGGTAGAGCCTAGCTTACACTAATTGATGCACAGGGCAAAATATAAGGGAAAGAGAGGGGAGAATAAGTGCAAATGACAAAGAAAAATGGTAGGATAAGGAAGAAAATTATTATTATTTGTTATTAATGCTGGTTTCTAGAGGGAAGGCAACTTGATATTGGGTACATTTCAATCCAAAGGAACAGCTTAGCAAAATCACTCTGCAGTTTAGTCCACTGTTTGACTAGTCCAGACTGTACATAAAGCATTACTAATCAACTTTTCGGTTCCAATTTTAAATTAGAGCAGAGAGCTAAAAATCATGAAACATTTGAGATAATCCTGTAGCATTAAAGAAAGAAACTAAATAAAACAGAAAAACAGAATTCATAAGAAATGGGAAATGCAGAGAAAAGACAAGAGAGCTCAAAACCAAAGTATAACCCATTCTTTTTCTAGTTCTTGAAGACATAGTTGGCTTAGGCTCAGAACCTAGTGGCATCCCTAGAGAGGTGTTAAAATCCATAGTGATTATTATTATTGCAAGAAGCCCAGCAAGGGCATACTGAGCCAATCCCCTTCTATAAACATGTACATCTGAAGCAATATCTCATTCATGAAAAATATCAGAGTTTGTGCCACCATCAAAAAATTTAAAGGAAAAAAAAATTCTAGTCGTTTAAACATAAATCTGCATGATATATTGGCTACCAAAGGAACTTGTCTGCTAGCACATTTCATTCTCAACTAGGAATAGGCATGTAAATATATGGAAAAGGAAAATTCTTCCAGTGGCTTATGAATGCAATCTAATGGTTTGGATGGATGGTAAAGAACTTGACATAACAAATCATAACAAAGATACCTATGGAAAAAATGTGAATGGGTTTGTTGAAATGGATCCAACATTTGATATTTCTTTATCATATGAGCCTTTACCAAATATTCTTCCTAAGAATGAAGCAATTAAGAAGAGGTAGACAAGATTAACAATCAGCTTCCTTTCCCAGTCCTCTGGAGCTTATTCAATGGGCTTCTGAACTAAGCAGTCATGAAAACTATGCATGGATTCAATAATAAGGACTTTCCTATGCAAGATTGATTTTGTCTATTGCTATTCAACTTGCAAGCATCTACAAGCAACCTTTGGTTCCCAAAATGATAGTATGACTCAATGGAAGAAAAAAGCTGGGAGAGTGACAGGTTGACTACAGTGGACCTCTATCAATTACTTAGGAAATAATAATTTATCCTATCTGGAAAAACATCTGGGTTGGTGTTGTTTCTTCTCATCCATCATTCTTTTGCCTGAAACATCACCTGCAAACTTATTGTATGTCTTACACATCATAATGATGCAAAGTGAACCAACTTTACAGGGAAAGTATGGGGCAATGATACTAATGGCCTCGTCATGTACCTTATCAATCAAGGGGACACACTGATAGAATGGTGGAATCACAATGGAAACTCAGTTAAGCTGTAGCTGGGAGGTAATATCTTATAATGTTGGGATGCTGTGAAATAGGATATATAGCATACAATTTAGGATGGTGTGGTAATTTGAAGCTGAATGGATTATAGTAGATCATGTTCTTAAAGCTAATCCATTCCTGTATGTATAAACCTATCATCCCTGATTAGGAAATTTCCACTGAGGCATGCCCCAGGTGGGTCTTAACATTTTTACAGAAGTCTTTTATAAGAGGATGAAATTCAGAGAAAGACACAGAAGCTAAGAAAGAAAGCCCCAGAAACAGAGAAGAAGCCACTGAAGCCAGAAACTGGAAGCAATGAAACCCAGAAGAGAAGGGAGAGATCAGCAGACATCACCCATGCCTTACCTTGTGACAGAGGAGTCCCAGATCACCAGCAGCGTGTCTTCAAGAACAAAGTATTGTCCTGATGATGCCTAGATTTGGACATTTTCATGGCCCCAGAGCTGTAAGCTTGAAAACTAACAAATCCCCATTCTAAAGTCAACCCATTTTATGTTATCTGCATTTCAGCAGCTTTAGCAACCTAGAACAGATGTGTACATAAATCCAGGCACCAAAGGGCAGAAATAGAGCTCACTCCATTTATTACTACCGCTTGTTATCTATCGGTGAGGTTTTAGCTTTTAGACTACATGACTCTGAGTCTTGCAGGCTCAGATACCCTAATGCTTAATGTGGAAATGGTTTCACAAGAGGACTCAATACTGTTCCAGAACACATGTTCTATTTAACTGGAAGCTTGATGTTCTATTTGTCTATTTCAAGCTCCTCCTGTCAGTGGTAATGAGGAGAGGGGAAAATGAAGTTTCTCATAAGCAAACAAACATGTAGTAGCGTGGAAACCACTCAGATGATCCACAGAGATGTCACCTTGTACTACTCCATCCTATGTTAAAAGTTAATGTAAAAATGCAGCAAGCATATATGAACATGGCTTAGATCCCTCCAAAATGAAGTTGTGGATCCTTCAACCAGTTAAAAAATATATATATGCTACACTGGCTATGAATTAGCAACCACAGAAGGCTATCTGGCTATTTCTTCTTTTCTGGGTGCTGTGACTAAGTGGTGTGTATGGCTTTGCATATAAACAGACCAAGCAAGCACTATCCATCAAGTGGAATGTACTTGTTAAGGGCAAACAGCTTAGTTGGAAAGCCTTGACCATACTTAATTCTTGGAGGCAACAATACAATCATTTCTCACCTGCCTACATGACATGGTGCACTACATAGAGAGAGAGAGGCATGCTTTGACGCTAGGGATATTCTCTCACCCTTTTTTATTTATATGACTTGTCAAAAGGCTAAAGTGAAAAATGGACCAGCCAGCAATGGGGAAAAATGAGCTTGGGGATTATGAGTTTCAGTCAGCTTTGATAATGTCTGGAGACATTTTCATTAAGAAATAGCTGAATGGGGAATGATATTGCCTTAAAAAAAAGGCCTGGAATGTTTCTTTTTCTATTCCCTGAATAAGGTTCCAAGGCTCTTTCAATATGAGGCACTGCCTATGAAATCCATGGGGGTTATTAACTCTCCAATAAAACAGATCAGAGAGAAGCTCATTTTTTAGGTAAACAACTTCTGCCCTGGGATTTCTCCAGCAGGGAAGAGCATCAGGGGATTCCACCCATAGGGTTCTATGCAGCATAAAGCAAGTAACCAGTTTTAAGTCACTCTGTGCTTTCTACCGGATGCCAAAAAAAAAAAAAAAAAAGAAATTCTTGTAAATACCCGGTTCAATAAGCATCTATCCATTATTCCATCCATTCATCTCTCTATCCATCCAGAAAACCAACCACTATAATTCTAACTCACTTACTTATTAAGGGATTATAATACATCCATTATTATATGAAATTTTGTGGGAAATATAAGAAACATAATCAAAGGTCAAATAACAATATGAATTTTAGAAGAAGATAAATTCATCTAATCCAGCACCATCTTTGTGAAGATGGTAAATGAAAGCACCAAGTAATCAAGTGAAAGAAGTAAATTTTACAGGGGATACACACAATTTTGCTATTTCCAAGGGAGAAAAGCACACAGGGCTATTTGCCATAACCAAGCCTCGCAGCAAGTTAACTGTGGAGCCATGGCTAAGACCCAGGCCACCTATAGAGTAGGCAACTGCTCTTCCTGAAATTATAATCCAACTATGGAGAAAGAACCTACATACATGGGCCATTTCAAAACAACAGTGTGTGACACTAATATATACATATACACATGTACTTAAGTAGGTTGAATAAGGAAGTACTATTTGAACCATGGTGGTAAATAGGATTTAGACAAACGTAACGCAGAGTAAGAGATGTTAGGTTGAGGCCCATGGATAGAATAAGTGTGATATGTTGGTGGGGCTATCAGGGGTGGATGGTTTGAATTTTCTTGCTGCATCAGAAGGTGAGGGCTGGCAACATGAGAAAGGAATACCCATTTACTGATGACAAAGTTCACAACTGGTATGCTTGGGTAACTATTAGGTGTTTTCTTGCTGTTGTTTTTGTCCAGGGTCTTTCTTTTGATATGAAAACCTTGTCCTTCAAATGATTTATTGATTTTATCCAGCTGCTTTCCTTTTCGTGAGATGCAGGAAATCAAGGTGCCTTTGCATTCATTCTCCACTTAGCATCTATAGGGCACTGCAGGAAGTGGATATGTGTACTAAATGGAAAGGAATCTTAGTTCTTACAGCCTTACTGTATCGTTTCCTCCAGTACAACTGGTTACTCTCTCCTACTCAGCTTTCTTCAATCTCTTTTGGCAAATTTTAACCTTGCTGATCTACATGGCAGACCCCTACAAATTCCTAACCTGCAAATTAATGCTTGAGGCTGAACAGAGATCACATTAAAAACTTCACACTTCACAGAGTCCAGCTCAGCAGGAGTAGTCAGAATCTTTAAGCTATCCTGAAGAAATGGAAACAGGCTACTGTTGAATAGAAGCACATTAAAGCATGAGCTAGAGGAGCTGTAGTGTGATATTAAACTTAATTCCCCCAGGCTTAGAGATGTCTTGGATGCAATCAATAATAATAATAATATAATTATTATTTTACTGTCTTGTCAAAATATGCCTTGCATATGCATTAATATGGCATTATTTAGCAAGAAGAGTGTTAAGTTATAATCTCATTTTCATCTAACAGAGTGTTCTGAACCAGAATTAATATTACAATGGGATCATTTCCTAAGGGGCTTTGATGAAGCAAGACTCATTCATGTCAGAGTGTAAGTGGTCTTCAGATATAATTACTCATAGCACACTTCTTTTCTTGCAGTGCATCCTATTAGTAAAATCATGTCTCTGGGAAAATATAAAATAGATTAGAATTGGCAATTGGAGAGTCTAAAGAAATTTAACTTTTTTGAAATTTATTCATTCACTAAGTAATTTATCATAAAAAAGGATACAAAATAATTTTAATTGACTATATATGGGGTCCAATGCTCCTGTTCTCAATGCCTCACAGGCCTACCGTCTGAAATTATCTTCTCATACTCTCACTATATCATCCATTTACTCCTAGCGACTAGCTCCTGTTGATTGGAATTTGGTGGTGTTTTAACAGAGTTACCGCGAAGTTCAATAGTCAAGACTGAATATTTGGTCGACATATACTGCTAACACCTCACATCTAATTCCTAGTTCTCTTTGATATTCAATGCAGTGGGAGCTGTTGGTTGCTTCTTTGTCATATTCCTCTTCTGCATCAGTAACAGAAGCCTGACTTTTAAAAAAATCGGCATTAAGCCCAGCTTCATAGAATGAATTATTACTTGTTAATCAATGATGAGAATTCTGTTCCTTTCTTCCAATAGCAAGGCCAAAGGTGGTCTGAGACTCACTATAGCCATTGTGAAAGAAGAAATCATCTAGAGGCTTCCAGGAGAAAAAAATCTTCCTTATAAAAAGAGAGTGCCATAGAGGAGAGGAATCTTCCTCACCCTGACATCCCTAACCCCCAACACTTTTCTTCCTGCTTTAGATAACTGGCATAAGAAAGATGATGCTTGGTGTCACAGCAGCCTTGTTGTCAATATGTAAAATAGTATCACAAATACACTTTAATGGCAGACAAGCTAGCAGATGTCACAGTGATGAGACAAGGGACAATGACATCCTAGAATGGATAATGTCAGGACAGATGAAAATAAGTGAATGGAGTTGAGTGATTTTTAGTAGAAGAAATCAACAGAACTTGGTACATGTCTAGAAGTTGACACTGCAAGAGAAAGAAATAATGCAAGTTAGCAAGATGACTCAAGAAAACAAAATAGAATGAGAGATAAAAATGGACTTTGTAAATACATCTGATAACATCGATTTAAGATCCAGACAGAGGAGAGGAATCTATAAAGAAATCTGATGAGCATCCAGAGAGGAGGAGTTAAATTGGAGTGTGTGGTGGCATAGAGTTAATGGAAGAAATTGTTTCAAGTTTCTGGGACTGGTCAACATTAATAAATGCTGAGAGAGGTAAATAATTTCATTTTTTCAAAGTGCCAACAGATTCAGTAATGAAGAGGTTCTTGATGCCCTTGGTATGAACAATGACTTTGAGACTCTGATCCGGAGAGTTACACCAGAAACTTTGAGAGACAACTCTCTTCTTTTTTTCAATTGTCATCCAATTGTCTATTAGTAGTCACCCTATCTAGAGGATTCATTGAAGATAGCAGATGTCAGTACTGATGTTATGATTCGTCCTAGGAGCATAGGACCTGCATATGAAACAGGAAATATTAATATCTTTTATAGCAGATAGATATGGGAATGAGATCAGATATGAGAAGGAATCCAGACGCCAAGTTCCAAGGAAGAGCCATGGACTTGAAATCTGGGGGTAATTCAGAATAGAAGTTTGTTAGAATCAGAAACATCCATGGGGCTTGGGAAATAAGGCAGGTGCCTGCATTAATATTTCATCTCATTCCATGTTCTTTCCTTCGAAAACTCATCAACATACATGATTTTTTTGGTTATGATTCTCAAACTTTCCAATCATATTCTTTTTCCAAAAACGAACAACACTTAATGTTTTTCTTTGTTTTAGACAAAACTTAAATATTAATAAAGCTAAAATTAAAAATGTATTGACTGCATTTTTCTATACATTATATTTACAGAACGATTCTGACTTTACTTTTCTCAGTACTGTTGATCAGGAGGAAGGACTTGTCTACAAGACTTGCTTTTTCCTTCTCAGTACAGAGGACAAAGGAACTGAGGCAAAGAAGGAAGCTCCCCAATCCCTACACCTTTGTTTTCACTTGAAACATATCTAAACACAAATGGAAAGTTAGGCTTGGATATAAAAAATCAGACGGCCACCCTGCATTAGAATTTTGTTTCATTTGAGGAAAGCTGTCCCAGAAAGGCCAAGAATTACTCCTCATTTGCACGGATTCCAGGAACTTCCAGCTGGCTTCAAAGCACAGAATGTTCTGTCTGGAAGGACCTGCCCTCTTTACTGAGGTGGATGCAGAAATGAACTCAGTACTCGTGCAGCACCAGACTCATGATAGAAAGATCATGTTGGAATTAAAGTCTACCAACTAAGTGCAAAATTCCATACCTGTGGAATAAACTAAATAAATATTTAACGTATGAAATTTATGTATGCTACAGAACTAGGGCAAACCACAGTATTAATCAAATAGACCAAACACATTAATTTCTGTCGGGTATAGAATGTGTGCCTATGCCCAGGGAATAAGTCTTACATCCATTGTACCTCTCCATTCTACGTTTTCTCCAGGTCCAGAACACAAGAGCATCTCTTGTCCCCTGGAGGCTCTGAAATACCAGAAACTTTATTTTTTAAGCATCTAGAAATTATGATTGCAGGATCTGAAAGCTTAATGTTATAAGCAAAATGTCATTTTTATGGAATAATAAAAACACTGTTTCTTCCATTTCTAGTAACTCATCTAGGGAAGCCACCACCACATCCTCAATGATCACCACATGGGAGTGACGAGCTCCACATCCTTGAGCTCCATGTCTTGCACTTCCGTGTTCTGCCTTGGTTATTTAGGGTACTGCTGTAAGCTGTTCTCTCTCTTTTGGAGAAAGATAAGATTTTCCAGATTCTATCTTATCAGCCAGCTCTTCTGCTAATGTTTTGTTTCAGCAACTGAAGAGTCAGAGGTAATTCCTTCAGTGGTTCTGTTTGGGTCATGTAAAACGTTAATGACATCTTCTCACAACTCTTGTATTGATGTTGCCCCATTTCTAATTGCCTGTTTGTACAGCCCGATAACATCAGAGGTGCTTTTGCATGCCAGCATCTTTGCTTTGCAGATCCAAAAGTTTGAAAATTTTTCAGCCTCAGAAGTACTGGACAATATGATAAACATTTCTTTAGAAAGTATACCCCCCTTGATGACCCGCAGACATTCTGTCAGTGTTGTTCATTTTATTGCACAGTTCAAGCTGTGACTTCTCTTCCTCTTCTTTTTTGATGCTCTTCCAGGATAAGTATTCATTCTCTAATATTTTTCGTTTTGTTTCAAGTTTCATAAGAGGCTGTTTATAGATATTTCCTTCAAATTTCTTCCATTCTTATTTCTGTTCCCTTTGCTCCTCTGTTGCCTTCTTTTAAGTATCTGGGTTAGTTTGGATCCCATTTGGGACTTCTCTTTTATTTTGTACCACCAGCGTGAGTTTTGGAAGCTGTCTTGTTTGGAAAATGATTTGGGGGGAAGACACTTTTTCAATGTGGAGTCCAAAGTCTGCACATTTTGTTGAAAGCCATTGTTGGCTTTATAACCATTGATTCCATTTGCCCTTACATTAGGGGTGCCAACTGTCAAATGAGATGTCTGGTTTATGGCTTTTGATTTTTGCAGTACACATGATGCTCAAGGCCTAAAACAAGGCTGAGCAGACTTCTGATCTTACCTGATGTTTGCATGTGCATAATCATTTTCTCCCTGAAGTAAATTAGGGTATGCCCTTGTTTGGTATGTTTTAGTTTCTGATCAGTAACAGGATGTGACTATATGTTAGCTTCATTTGGCCTTTCATGTTTATCCCATTAACCTTTATGTCCTGGATCTTGGCCAATGGTTTCTTGGATGCCTGAGTCCTAAGAAGGGTCTGAACAAAGTAAGAGGGAACTGTCCTTGGGGGTTTTTCTACTGGTCTTGCAAGATCTGTTCCTCTAGAGGGTTGCTGTGACTTTTCTGGTGGAAAGCTAACTTGTGTTTTTCCAACAAATAGTTTAATAACTCTGTCTTTCAGAATGCCGCTATTCATAGAACTTGTGCCCAAGACTTGTTTAGGAGCCAAACTGTCCTTGGTTGGATAACAAGAGTTAGTCTTTGGCTCACTTATGTTTACAATTCAAGCTCTGGCTTCTTCTTGTAGTCTGATAAGGTCTGGGGCAGTTTGTCTTTGTTTGTCCCTTTTAGAAAGCTGCCCAAGGATTCATTTCCAATATGGATACAGTCCACAGAGTATGCAGTTAGCAGTTCCTTGGTCTGCTACCTGCTTTTTGGTGGTTTTTTTATTCCTGTACATTGTGATCCCACAAGTTTTCTTGACAGTTCTCCTATAATGGGTGGTTTCTCTTCATGCTGTTGCTGATTATTGCTGAAAGGCTTACAGTTTGGGTTAGAAGAAACACATCCTGAAGTTTGCCTTTTATCCAAAGGTTTTGGTAGACCCAGCTTTGGCTTCTAGGGCCCTATGATATTGGCAGGTCTTGGCAGGAGCTTAATGCTGATGGATCTTGTGGCTTTGGCAGGCAAAACATCAACATCAAGATTAATAACAACTTGTTTTGGTAATTTTAGAAGGTGCTGTATTTGGGCAGTTATTCTTGGCTTTTAGATAAGGCTTGGTGTTTTGGCACTTCAGCTTTCCCTTGGCTGGTAGGTGCTCCTGCAGCTTTCTCTGTCACCTGTCCAAGGAACCACCATGGCTTCTCCCTGGCAATTTCTCCCAACAGTATCTTGACTTTAAGCTTAAACCCATATATATAACTTCTTAGTGGGCATCTTCTCTTTGACTTTCTACAAACTCCAAAATTTCAATCTTCAATTTGAATCATTGTCTTTTATTTTCAAAGCTGCTTCTCATTTTCTTTATTTCAAAGTCATTTTTTTCTTATTAAACATTTTATTGAGAAATTTAACATACACACAAAAAAGCAATAAATTTCAAAATATATTGTACCAAATAGTTATAAAACAGATTTCAGAGTTTGCTATGGGTTACAGTTCCACAATTTTAGGTTTTTTCTTCAAGCTGCACCGAGACACTAGAGACTAAAAGAAATATCAATATAATGATTGAGCAGACATACCCAGTTGTTAAATCCTATCTCCTCTGTTATAACCGCTCCTTCTCCTTCGATCCTTCTCCCAATCTTTAGGAGTATTTGAGCTTTGACCATTCTAGCATTTTCATGTTGGAAAGGGGAATCAATAATATGGGGCATGGGTATGGAACTAGTTGATGTTCTTAGAGGGGCTAGCCCCTCTGAGTTTTAGAACTTATCTGGCCTAGGAACCATCTGAGGTTGTAGGTTTCTAGAAAGAAATTTAGTGTGTGAAACTTTCATAGAATCTCAGATAAAGCCCTAGGTGTTCTTTGAATTAACAGGAATGCTTTTGGTTGGGGTATGGCAAACCATGATAATTAGCAATATCTAGCTACTCTGTGCAAGAACAACTTCCAGAGTAGCCTCTCGACTCTATTTGAATTCTCTTAGTCACTGATATATTTCTTTTCCCTCTCCTGGTCAAGAAGGAAGGCATTGTCGATCTCACAGTGCTAGGGCCAGGCTCATCCCTGGAAATTATGTCCCACATTTCCAGGGAGACTTTCACCTCTGCATGCCATGTCCCACATAGGGGGAAGGGGACAGTGATTTTCCTTGCAGACTTGGGCTTAGAGAGAAAGAGAGGCCACATCTGAGCAACAAAAGAGGTTTTCTAGAAGTAACTCTTAGGCGTAACTATAGATCAAGAGCTTGGTCTATTGACTTGGGAATCTCTAATGTTTGAGACAGTATCAGGGGTTTCTTTGGTGGTAAAGTTTAATAGTTCCATACTGTTTCTCTAGTTCCTCATGGGATTTTGCCAATATTTTAAAATTATATGTCCAACATACTGTGGGATGTATCTGGGTATTACATTAAGCTATACAGAATTCCAAGCCCTCATTCCCATTCTGAGCTCCATGTGTTTCATTAGTTAAATGAGCTATCCAGACAGGCTGAGTTAGATTATGTGCTCTAGAATCAGGATTTGGACAATCTAAACCTTTCTTCCTTTGGTCTCATACAGTAGGTGAATTCTAAAATACTGACAATGCCATTGGTACCCCTGAATTCTGATTTACCTTAGTCATGAGCCAATCAGCTTTGTTCTTATCTCTAATTGAAGCCTGAGCTCTTTTGAAGTTCCTTTAATAGTTGTTGCATCTAGCAATGCTGACTTTCAGAGCTACAGAGCTCCTATTATGAGTCTTAGGTGTTGCACAGGTACCCAAAGTTCCAGGGAGATACCAGGTTCTCCATATATAGCACAGCATCTCAAAATCTAGAAATAACATTCACAGCTCTGGACTAAATGTGATTGCTATAAGAGCTTACAATTTAGGCCCAATTTTCTTATAAGTATTTTCTAAGATACCATATAATATTTGTTATTTTGTTTCTGGCTTACTTTGCACCACATCATGTCCTCAAGGTTCATTCACCTCCTTGCATGCTTCATGACTTAATTCATTTCTGTAGCCACACAACATTCCATCATGTTTATACACCACAGTTTTCCATTCTATTTCTCAAATCAGTGTATCCTTCAGCCACCTCCATCAATTGGGCATCATGGAAAATATCCAAAGTCAACAATCCATGTTTCACATTATCTTCACTTAGTAGTATATTCATCAACACTCTAAATTTTAGACAATTTTTTCATTGCTCCAAAGAGAAAAATAACCAATAAATACAACTTCACCAAATAGAAAATCCAAACCTCCCCTTAATTATTGTACTCCCCTGACCCCAGTTATTTATCCCTGGTATTACTGTAGTACTGTTGATGTCTTCCTGCTAAATACAGACCACATCATGCAACAGTAGTTTTTCTCCTAAATTTATTATTGACTATTAGTACAAGTTTCATACCTTTGAAGTAGTTAATGAAAGAACTTATTTATATTTGTAGTGTTAATCAATGGGATACATGACTTTGAACGACCCCTTTCATGTTCACATTCAATATGGCAACATTTCTTATAAACCCACTAATGAACTGCCTTCACTTCTATACATTCCCTTAAGTTCAACCTCATTAGATAACTATTCACCCATCTCTAGTTTCTATGTATCTGTAGGTCCCCTTATATTATAAGCCTCTGAGTTTACCGTTACCATAGGAAAATCAAACAGTGTGTATCCTTTTGTGTCTGGTTTATTTCAATCAGCATCATGTGCTCAATGTTCATGTTGTCATATGCTTCAGGACATAATTTTGCTTTACTGCTGCATAATATTTCATCATATGTATATACCACATCTTGTTTATGCACTTGTTTCTATCTTTTGGCAATGGTGAATAATGCTGCTATGAATATCAGTGTGAAAATCTATGTTTGTGCCACTGTTTTCAGCTCTTCTGGGTATACAACAAGTAGTGGTATTGATGGGTCACAGGGCAACTTGCTATTTAGTTATCTAAGGAACCACTAAACTGTCTTCCACAGTGGCTATATCATTACACATTCCCACCAGCAGTGCATGTGTTCCAGTTTCTTCACATCCTCTCCAACATTTGTAGTTTCCTGTTTAACAGCAGCCGTTCTTTTATGTGTGAGGTGATATCTCATCGTAGTCTTGATGCATTACCCTTACAGCTAATGAAAATGAGTATCACTTCATTAGCTTTTTAGCCATCTGTATTTGCTCTTTGGAAAAATGTCTATTCATATCTTTAGCCCATTTTACAATTGGGTTGTTTGTTCTGTTATTGTTGAGTTGTATGATTTCTTCATGTATACAGGATATCAAACCTTTATCTGATGTGTTATTTCCAAATATTTTCTCCTATTGAGTTGGCTGCCTCTTCACATTTTTGACAAAGTCCTTTGAGGCATAGAAGCATTTGATTTTGAGAAATTCTCATTAATCTATTTTTTTTATCAATGCTTGTGCTTTTGGTGTAGAGTTTAAGAAGCCACCTCCAATTTCTAGGTATTGAAGATGTTTCCCTATATTTTCTTCTAGGAGTTTTACTGGCTCTTATATTTAGGTGTTTGATCCACTTTGAGTTAATTTTTGTATAGGGTATAAGATAAGGTCCTCTTTCAAACTTTTGGCTATTGATACCCAGTTCTCCCATGCACATTTATTGAAGACTATTCTGTTGTTGTTGTTCAGTGGATTTGGTGACCTTGTCAAAGATCAATTGACCATAGATTTGTTATTCTATCTATTGCACTTTTGATTCAATTCTATTGGTCAATACTTCTATATGCCAGTAGCAGTTGTTTTGACCACCCTGGCTTTATAACAAGCTTTAGAATTATTAAATGTTAGTCCTCCCACTTTGTTCTTCATTTTCAGGACATTTTTAGTAATTTGATATCTCTTTCCCTTCCAAATGAATTTGATAAATAGCTTTTCCATGTCTTCAAAGTAGGTTGTTGGAATTTTTATTGGTGTTGCATTGAATCGATAGATCAATTTGAATAGAACTGACATCTTGATTACATTTAACCTTCCTATCTATGAGAAGGGACTGCCTTTCCACCTATTTAAATTATCTTTGAATTTTTATCAATGTTTTGTAGTTTACTGCATACAGGTCCTTTACATTCCTGGCTAAGTTTATTCCAGGTACTTGATTCTTTTAGTTGCTATTTTAAATGAAAGTATTCCTTGTCTCCTTAATTAGATCATTGCTTGTATAGAAAAACATTACTGATGTTTGCATATTAGTCTTATATCCCATCACTTTGCTGAATTTGTTTATTAGCTCAAGAAGCTTTCTCACAAATTTGTCAGGATTTTCCAAGTATAGTCTCATGCCATCTGCAAATAATGAAACTTTTACTTCTCCTTTCTGAGTTTAATGTCTTTTTTTAATTTTTCCTGCCTGATTAATCTAGGTAGAACTTCTAGTACAATGTCGAATAATAGTGGTGATAGAAGCCATCTTTGTTTCATTCCCATCTTAGGGGGAAGGTTTTCAGTCTCACACTGTTGAGGACGATGCTGGGTATGGGTTTTTTTTATACATGCCTTTTATCATATCAAGGAATTTCCTTTGATATCTACTGTTTGAAGTGTCTTTATCAGAAAAGGGTGCTGAATTTTGTCAAATGCTTTTTCAGCATCGGTTGAGATGACCATGCGATTTTTCCCTTTCAATGTGTTTATATACTATATTACATTGATTTTCTTTTGTTGAATCATCCTTGCACTCCTGGTATAAACCCCACTTGGTCGTGGTGTGTAATTATTTTAATGTGTCACTTGATTTGATTTGCTAGTATTTTGTTGAGAATTTTTTCATATATATTCATTAGGGAGATTGGCCTGCAGTTTTCCTTTCATGTAGCATCTTTATTCGGTTTCGTATTAGAGTAATGTTAACTTAAAAAAATGAGTTAGGTAGTGTTCTTTTTCCTCAATTTTTTTAAAGAGTTTGAGCAGGATTTGTGTTAGGTTCTTTTAGGAATGTTTGATAAAATTCCCCTGTGAAGCCATCTGGCCCTGAGCTTTTCTTTGTATGAAGATTTTTGATGACCGATTAGGTCTCTTTACTTGTGATTGGTTTGTTGAGATCTTCTATTTATTCTCAAGTCAGTGCAGGTTGTTCTTGGGTTTCTAGAAATTTTTTCATTTAATCTAAGTTGTCTAACTTGTTGGTGTATAGTTGTTCATAGTACCCTCTTATGATTTTTTATGTTTCTTCAGGTGATGTGGTAACAACACCCTCTCATTTCTGATTTTCTTTTTGTTTTTGTTTTTCTTTTTTTTTTTGCATCCTCTCTCTTTTTTTTCTTCATCTGCCTAGCAAGGGGTCAATCAATTTTACTGATTTTTCTCAAAGAACCAACTTTTTGCTTTACTGATTTTTTTCTATTTTTTTTCTCTAGTTCATTTATTTCTGCTTTAATTTTTTTTATGTCTCTTCTATTTGATTTGGGGTTAGTTTGCTGATCAACCTCTAATTCTATGAGGTGAGCAATTTATCTTCAATTCTTGCTCTTTCTTCTTTTTTAAATATAGACCTTAAGACAATAACTTTCCCTCTCAGCACTGTCTTTACTATATCACATAAGTCTGATACGTTGTATTCTCATTTTCATTTTTCTCCAGATATTTACATATTTCTCTAGCAATTTATTCTTTGACCACTGGTTGTTTAAGAGTGTGTTATTTAATCTCCATATATTTGTGAAAGTTCTGGGTTTTTGATGGCTATTGATTTCCAGCTTTATTCCATTGTAATTAGAGAAAATGCTTCAAATCATTTCAATTCTTTTAAATTTATAAAGGCCTGTGTTGTGTTGCAGCATATGATCTCTCCTAGAGAATATTCTATGAACACTAGAGGAGAATGTATATCCTGGTATTTTGGGGTGTATAAGATATGTATATGTCTGTTAGGTCTAATTAATTTATCTAATTCATTTATCAAAAAAGTGCTCTATTTCCTTGTTGATCCTCTGTCTGGTTGTTCTATCTATAGATGAGAGTGACATATTAAAGTCTCCCACTATTATTGTCGAAATGTTTATTGCTCCCTTCAGTTTTGCCAATGTTTCCCTCATGTACTTTGGAACTCTTTGATTGGGAGCATAAATATTTATGGTTCTTATTTCTTCTTGGAGAATTGTCCCTTTTATTAATATATAGTGTCCTTCTTTGCTTCTTATGATATCTTTACATTTAAAGTCTATTTTGTTTGATATTAGTGTAGTTACTCCTGCATTTTTTGTTACTGCTTGTCTGGAACAGCTTTTCCATCCTTCCACTTTCAATCTATTTGTATCCTCGGGTCTAAGATGAGTCTCTTGTAAGCAGCAGATGGATGGATCATACTTCTTAATCCATTTTGCCAATCTGTATCTTTTAATTCGTGGGTTTAGTCCATTAACATTCAGAGTTATTATGGTAAAATAATTTCTTGAATTTATCAGTGTATCATTTGGTTTTTATTTGTCAGATCTATATATTCTTTTCTTCCTTTCTGTTTTTATCCTTTAAGTTACCCTTACTGGTACTCTTCAGTTTTGTGCCTTTTTCTAGACCACCCTCTCCTGTCTTTTTTTCATCCATCAGAATGACCTTTTAATATTTCTGTAGGGTGGGTCTCTTGTTGAAAAATTATCTCAGCCTTTGTCTGTCTGTGAAAATTTTAATCTCTCTCTCACTTCTGAAGGACAACTTAGCTGGACGAGGAATTTTTGGTTGGATGTCTTTCTCTTTAAGGATCTTAAATATATCATACCGCTGTCTTCACATCTCCATGGTGCCTGTTGAGTTGTCTGAGCTCAGTCTTATGTGGTTTTCCTAGTATGTGGTGAGTCATTTTCCTCTTACCACTTTCAGGACTTTCTGCTTTTCTTCAACATTTGACAATCTTATTAATACATGTCTTGGGGCAGTCCTATTTCAATTTATTTCATTTGGGCTCATCAGATTTCTTTGATTTGCTTATTTATGTCTTTTATAAGGTTTGGGACATTTTCCTCCATTAAATCCTCAGTTAATCTTCCTAGCCCTTTACTTGTCTATTCTCCTTTTGGAACACTGATGAATCTTATATTTGTGTGCTTCATACTGTCCATCATTTCCCTGGTATCCAATTCAAATTTTCCATCTCTTTTCCCATTTGTCATTTTGTGTGTTTGAATTCAATTGTCCTGTCCTCTAGCTCAATTATTCTTTCTTCTGCCTCTTCAAATCTGCTGTTGTGTGTCTCTAGTATATTTTTAATTTGTCTACAATATCTTCCATGTCTGTGATAGCTACTATTTGTCTATTCATTGTTTCATTCTTCTTTATGCTTTTCCAGTGTCTTTGTGGTATCCTTTATGTCATTAGTCAACCCACTGAATTGATTTAGGAGATTTCTTTGAACATCTTTGATCAGTTATTCCAAAGTCTATATCTCCTCTGGTGTTTTAATTTGGTCATTTGGCTGGGCCATATTTGCCTGCACCTTCATATGCTTTATAATCTTCTGTTGGCATTGAGGCATTTGATTATCTTGATAGGATTATTTTAAAAGTGGTTTTCCCTCACTCACCAAATTTTTGTATTTGTTTGGGTTTCCGGTGAAGTTCTCTTTTTGTACTTGGTTTGTCATTATGTCCCTGCAAAAGCAAGGCCCCAGGCTTCATTTAGGAGATGCAACTCTACTTCAGGATCTGCTTGAAGCTACACAGATGGCATTTTGCCAGACTGCACTTTCCATTTCTTTCTAGCAGATGCTGCTTTTGGGCCTCCTCTTCCCCTCGGCCCCACCTCCCCCAGAATGCAGCAGCTAGATGAGCTGGATGGAGACCCTGTGCAATTCCAGCCAGGTCCACTGGTTGAAGTGCACACTGAAAGCTGCCAAGCATAGAGCTGGGGTGGGCAGTGTGCACCTCATGAAGATTCTGCTTTGGGACCTGATGGGTCTGATAGCTCTCAGGCTCCTGGTTGGAATGAACTTGGGTCATGGGACTGGGTATTTCAGCTGTCCCTGTCCACAGCCAGTGCAAAAATGCCTGCCAGTTTGGTGTAGCATGGAGCAGGGGACGTGGGATATGACACAGGTTTGTGGGGTGTGGCTTGAGGGCACAGGACAGGGTGCAGGGGCATGGGGTTGGGGACATGGGACACAGGGTGCAGTGTAAGGGTGTAGGGCAATGGGGTTCAGGGGCATGGGGCCATGGGGTGCCAGGCTATGAGGCAGGGTGTGGGACACAGGGATGTGGCATGGGCCACAGTGGCACAATGGCACAGAGCACAATGTGGTTTGCTTCCTCATTCCTGCCACCCCAACCATGCACTCCTGAGGGCTCCAGGTCTCCACATGGAAAGGGGAGCTGTAGGCTCTGTGCACTAGCTGGATGGTCTCTACAAGCAGGGAAAGCATGTTTGCTGGCTTCCAGATTCCCCAAAGGAGCTTTGGACTATGGAGCTGAGGGGGCTGATATCCCAGCTAGCTGCAAAGGGCCGTCACTCCCCTGGGCAAGGCCTCTTGTCCTTATTGGAATCACAACAGAGCCCACTCACCCTGTTCTTTGTGTCCAACTCCTCGGTTTTTTCATCCAGGACCTCCCTATATAGTATAGAAGACCCTTTCAGGTCACTTTGCAACCTGAAACTGCTGTCCCAGTCATTTTTCTGCACTTCTCTAGTTGTTCCATGAATCAGGGTGAACTTAGCCTTTCCTAATCAATGTCATTTTAGTTCATCTAGTTGACTGAACAGGAAACCAAAAAGCCATGTGTCTTTCCCTCTCATTGTCTGCTTCTAATAATGTACCAAGCCCTTTAATTTCACTTGTTATACACCACTCAACCCCATTCATTTATTTTCATCTTCATTGACATTATCCCATTCTTGGTCACCATCACTTCTTGTCTGATAATTGCAATATATGCTCACTTGTCTGCCTATCACCAGAACTGGTTCCTTACAATCGCTTTGCCAATTGTAGCCAGACTGATAAGTTCAACATGCATAATTAATGTTGTCATTATCTTTATTAAGATGCCTCAAAGACTTTTCAAGACCCTTAGCATAAGGTATTTTCTTAACACAACGTTTCCTACAATCTAAACCTAGCTTATTTCTGTATATTATTTCATACTGTTTTTCCCTTGCTTCTAACTCCAGCCTCACTATTGTTATTTCAGTTCCTTTCTACCTTAGGGCCTTTTAATATTGTCTCCCTCTGCCTAGAACACTCTTATCAGTATCTCAACCATACTTCTTTTTTCTTGGTTAACTTTATGTTTTATTTTCTATCTCAGAAGCTATTTCTTCAGACAAGGAGTTTTTGTCTTCCCTAATTTTGATTTAGGTGCTGGATATGTACCATACTATACCTTAAACTTCTCTTAAGAAACCACCCATGTTCTACTGTAATTAGACTTATTTTCTTGTCCTCTATAGACTTCAAGAAACCATGATGTATCCTGTCTAATTCATCAATGTGTTTTCAGTATATAGCATAATAAGCACAGAAATTCTTAATACATACTACTGAATAACTGATTAATTGAAAGCTAACAAACTTTGTCTTTGATTCAGCAAAAGCCCAACAATACTTTAACCCATATTTGGCTTTTCACAGCAGTCATGTCACCATCCATCAATGCTAAACACAATGTAGTTATCCTTGATTTATGAGGGAGCTCTTCCATTCTGAATCCAGGTAGAGCTTTGCAATCTCTAAACATGCAGCCACCACCAACCACCTGAAGTTGGCATGTGGGCTAAAACTTGTTTTCCATCTATTGGCTAGAACACTAAGTCAAAATCCAAATGGGTGATTATATGGCTTGGAATTGTGTACTCCTGAGAAAAAGATGTTCTCAATCTTAATTCCTATGGGTGTGAACCCATTATAAATAGGGTATTTAACGGGTTGCTACACCAACTGAATTAAGATAGGTCTTAACCCATTACTGGAGACCTAGCAGAGAAGGCCACAGGGAGAAAATGCCAGGAGTATCCAGAAGATGGAAGTCAGCAGAATGTGGAAGAGAGGGGAGACACCACCATGTGCACTAGTATGTAGCAGAAAAGCCAAGGAATCCCAAAGTTTGCTGGCCTACCAGAAGATACTGACCCAGGGAGAAAGCAAGCCTTCTAGTCCCTGAATCTATGAGTTAATAAATTCCTATTGCTATGCCAATTCATCATATGGTATCTCTTTTAGCAATAAGAAAACTAAAACAGTGACTTATTGTCCTTAAACCTGGCCTATGTTTATGGGTCTTGTTGTATGTTGGCATCTCAGTTCTACTTTCTAGGAGGCTTAAAATATCTGCTTCTCATAAAAGAGTATAACTCTAGATTCTAAAAAAATATTATTAAAAAAGCCATTTTTTTTCTCAACAAAGCTAGATGGTAAATCTTGGTAATCCATGTTTGGTTTCTGAGAGTCTTGACAACAAATGGAATTTAAAAAAAAAACAAAAAACTAGGTCACTGAAAAGTCACATTTGTTCCACAGAGACTTACTAATGATTTACTGTATGCTCAAACAGGGCTGTGGTTATTCTGGAGAATCAAGCATCACCTTTGCCCTTTAAGAGCTCACCCTCTACCCAGGGAAAAAGTCATGTTAGGAGATAATTAAAATAACAGGAGATGAGTGCTGTGAAAGGAAGGGCCAATAAATAGTGTCTAGGAAGAAAGGAAAGCTCCACTGAAACAGTGATATGGAGCAAGTCTCCAAGAATCAAATCTTAGTGCTTCTCTGCTTTACAATACTCTGGTCATCCATTCAGGTCCCCATTTCCTTCAAAGCTATTACACTCCACTTCCCTCTTTCCCTAAATCTCCAACACTTTCCCTTGCACTATTCACTTTCTGTTGATGGCTTTAATCCCTATTTCACTGAAAAAAGGAAAGCATCTAGAAAAGAACTGCTGAGAGCTCCCAACACCATTTCTGTGCTGCTCCAAGGCCTATGTCACATGATCCATTGATACCCACAGGATATCATTTCTTATCACTGCCCCTCTCCCAGCCACACTCCCACTGTGGACACTACAGTCCATTCACACTGGCCTTCTCCATATTCCTCCAAACCACTAGTCACATCTTCCTGCCTTCACACTTCTGCACTTGTTGCTTGTTCTGCCTGAAACTCCTGACATCTGAAGGGCTTTTCTATCAGTTCATTGAAATCTCATCTGCATTGCTATATTATGATTAACCTTCCCTGAACAAGCTGAAGAAAACACATCATCTCCCTACAATTTCATACCCCCCCCAACCCTGCTTTATTCATCTCCATAAACCCTTAAAGAGAGTCTGCATTCTCTATTCAGTTTATTTTCTCTGTCCCCCAACTAAAAATAAACTCTATGAGGGCAGAAATGCTGTCAGATTTCTTCACTGCTATCTTCTTATTGCTTAAACTGAGGCTTTGTATAATAAATGCGCAATAAACATTTTTGAATGAAAGAACGAGTGAATGGGGGTTAGTATACACATAAGTTAGGTTCAGTAAATAGCATTATCTAGATATATTAACATTAGATAAAGTAATAAATTGATATCAGATAAGTCAATGCAGGGTAGAGAATATCCAAAGTTTGTAAAACAATATTTAACAAAAACTTTGCCCTATTCATCTTTGTAGCTCCAGTATCTTCACCAGCATCTGGTAACTATTAGATAAGCAGTAAATGAACGAATGAAATATAAATTCAGTACATTAAATCCATTAAAATGGTGCATGGGTGGTTCAATGGTAGAATCCTTACCTTCCATGCAAGAGACCCCAGGTCCAACTCCTGGACCATGCACCACCCCCTCCAAAAAAAATCCATTAAGTCCATTCAAGTCTGTGAATCTATACTTGAATATTCACGAACAGGCGGGTGTATGTTCAATAAATAGTCGTATGAGGCATGTTTTAAATCTTTGGGTATAGTATGTTTCTAATATTTAAATAATATATTTTGGATAAGTGAAAGTATAGAAAGAATGACTGTAATGATAAATAAAATGGAGCAGTGGTTAGCTTTAGGTTATGATACAAATATGTGTTATCTATTACTTTTTATATTTTTATATTTTCTGCAATTCTAGCTTTTAAATAAAAGTCAAAATAATGTTCTGAATTCACATTATGCTTAAAAATGATAACTGAAGAAGGAAAAGGAAGGAAACAATTAGTGATTTGAGGCCTAAGATTACCTTTTCACTATTAGTGTAGCTTCGTGAGCCATTGGAACAGTTGGTATTTATGTGGCATACATAAAGCCTGAGCTGCCATCAGCAGTTTTCAGTATGTTGCTTGAACTCCTGTCAAGTAATGGGATATTCATTCACCTTCATCAGGTATAAATTTGGAATCTCAACTCAATTTAAAAATATTTATCAAGCTCTTAACATGAGCCAGGCACTCTGCCAGGCATTGAGTCACAAAGGTAAACAAGATACAATACATGACCTTGGAGCTTTCATTTAGACTGAAGAGAGACATTTAAAAAAGCAAAAGTGAAAGCGAAGACCACCAAAATTCAGTGTGATTACTATAATGAAATCTGAGTGAGGCAGGGACTGTGTTTGTCTTGTCCACTTTTGTATCCTTCACACAAAATGCAGAAGGCAATCAATAACTATTTGTTCAATTGCAAGTTAATGAATAAGTGAAGCCCTAGAAGTTATTCACCAGGTACACAGTATTGTGAAATGGAATGCCCTCTTTAATTGAAATATTGGTTCCTAGTCTTTCCTAAAGGCATTTCCATTAATGCTAATAATTAGGTCTGGCTTAAATGGAGTGATCTTATCATTAAAAAGAAGGATCTCACTAAACAAATGCTGCATTCAGGAGGCACTGGAGAGTAGCTGCTGATGGAGAACTTCTTCAGGAATCTCTGTATAACCTACAGATGGTTGTCCTTTTCATCTTATTTCATTATCTAGTCCATTAGGACACCAATAAGCTGCTGGATGAATATATGGGATAAATAGTATGTAAAGGGAAAGGAGTATGGATTTTGAAGTCAGAAAAGCATTAATTCTCATCATAGCTCCTTAATATGTAGCTGTGTGACCTAAAGGAAATTGCTTAATGTCTCTAAGCCTTAGTTTCTTCACTTTTAGAAATGAAGATAGTAGGTACATATCAGGATTTTTGTGGAAGTTAAATGATACAAGGAGTGACATTTTTCACCAAAATTAGAGATGATAAAAATGGATTTCCTTTCTTATTTTCTCATCACTATTTTGGATGGAAACTTGCTATTGTAACCCATCAAAAGTTACTGACCAATTAAACCCAAGAAAAAATAAGAAAAGATGTGGCTGTGGCTTGGTAGGATAAAGATGATTCATTTGGATCAGGATTCATTCTCAGCCGTAAAGGGTTTAAGGAGATGCCTTATAACATTGAAGACATGATAGGAAATGGACAACTTTATCAGCTACTTAAAAATACCAGGTATGTTCATACTCAGCCAAACTTTTAATTTGAAAGAAATTGGGGTTCATGAGCTTATTTGAGTACCCTTAAAACTCGATTCCACTAACATGCTATTATATAAACCAGAAACAGATGTAATAAAACTAAGTATATAGATGCTCCCTGTTGCAGAACTTACTGATTGTCCCAGCCATGCTCAGACAGGTGCAATATTACCAGCGTCATTTTCTGTGCATAGTAAAATTGATATAAACAGCAGCTCAATAGAAGAGATACAATTTGCAGTGAAGAGTTTATAACACTTGTCATAATGGATCTGTCAGAAGAAAAAATGTTTACAGTTCATTGCAGAATATAAAATGTTTGCTAAATCAGCAGTAAAAGTCGAAGCTCAGATAAATTTGCAGCAAGGGTAGGAACACAACACATCATAACATAAATACAGCCAGCAGGAGGGTAGGAGCAAAAAAAAAAAAAAAAGCAGCAACAACTTAGTTCTGAGCAGGATTTGATTTATGTCATAAATAAATATAAGGAATATTAGGAAGATTAGTGCATTAGAATGTTAATACAAATCAAGATGTCCAGTGCCATGTGGGATTGCTTGCACAACAGTAAACTGTGCCAACATCAGGTAAGTTGCTGCAGCTTCTTACTGAATTCATTTCAAGCTGGGAAGTTTCTGTATGAAGATAGCAATATAATAATAGATGGAGGTATTTGCAGTCAATTGGAATTCAACTGTGTGGACCATTGCCTGGCCATTGATTCAGTTCTTAGATAAGCAGGGTTCTGCTGGTTCTGAGTTTCAAAACAGGAAAAAAAAAGTCTATAGCAGAAAAAGTAATACTGTTTTAGGAATGATTCATCTTTGTTCATGAGAAGTTAAGAAATACATCTAAAGGTTCTTTGTCCTCAAGTTCACAGGCAAAGTCTGGCAGCCATGTTCTTCCTCTATGAATCTGCCTTCTTGGCTAAAGCTTTAGGCTTTAAGGATCAGGCAAATCATACTGTCTTTCAGACTATGGAATTGCTTGTGATTAAGGCAGTGTCTATGTGATGAGATCTGTAATACGTATGCTCCCTGGGGCACTGTCCTCTGAGGCTCACCACTGGACCTGGAGCTAGAGTACACACTCTCCCTGCTCCCAATTGCTACTTCCAGAACATTTTTCCTCTCATTTCCATAAAAGTTCTCACAACCCAGTTTTGTTGTCCTCACCTGCATACCGCTGGGTCACTCCCACATTCCTTGAACATTTTAGCCCATGGTTTGCTGTCTCCATCATTGCCCCACCATAACTGCTTGTGATTATAGATTGCCTAAATGATATTTCCATTATCTTGGACTTCCCATTCTTGGCCTTCTCTGATCCAATGTGCCCTCCACCCTACGTTAACCACTCATTGTCAGAGTCATTTACTAGCCCTATTTATTATCTGTAAATACAATCCCTTCATATTCTAAATTTCAGGTACCCCACCCTTAAACAATCACCACTTATCTTTCCAAGTCACTCCTCCAAGGACATGACTAGTAATTTTTCCACTGTAGCAGGACCTTCAATCTTTTGATTCTACCTCCTTTTCAATGTCCCCCATTTCCCCTACCTTCCATGTCCTCACTTTGATTTTTTTAAAGTTTGGATTTCATGACCCATCATTGTAATAACTGTCTTAATTCTCTTGCTAGTTTCTCACTTCATATAGTTACCTGACAATGTTCTAATGCTATTTATATGCAATTCTCTTCCCACACCCTTGATGAACCCCACAGCTCAACATGACTAGAGAAAAACACAACCATCTTGCCTGGTGTAACTTCAGTCTTGACCTCTTGTATTAGTCAGGGTTCTCTAGGGAAACAAGACTGACAGGAGATATCTGTAAATATTATGGAATCTTTAAAAAAAATGACCAGTATGACCAATCAGTACTGATGCTGCTGCTCTAGTATTAGGTGTTGCAATTTAGAATAACATTAAACTTTTTCCTTCTCTCCTTGTTCATATCTAATCATTCAGCACGTTCTATTGACTGTATATTCAAAATACATTCAGAACCAGATAAAATCTTACCCATTTGTACTGCTCTCTTCCTGATCCTAGCCACAGAAAATTCTTTCCTAGAAACTATAAAACCCTTGTAACTGTTCTTGCCCTGTGTGTTCAACTCTTTTCTAAATCACAGTGAATAGAATTCAGGTTTTGGAAATAAATGTTCAGAGCCAGAGCTAATCGACTTTTGACAAGAGGACTGTTTTAGTTTCCTATGCTGCTCAAGCAAATGCCAACGCAATGGTTCAGCTTAAACAATGGGAATTTATTAGCTTAGAATTTTACAGCTAAAAGAAAGTCCAAATCAAGGCATCATCAAGGCAATGCTTTCTCTACGAAGATGCTAGCATTTTAGGGTTGGCTTCCAGTGAGTCTTGGCTCCTCTGTCATATGGCAAGGCACATAGCAGTGTCTCCTGGTCCTTCCAGTTTCTTCTGGGTTCTGTCAATATGTAGCCTCTTTCTTTCTGTGACTTTTCTCTCTGTGTGTTGAATTTCATTCCATTTATAGAGAACTCCAGTGAAAGGTGAAGGCTCATCTGGATAGAAGTGGGACACATCTTCTTAACAGAAATAATCTCATCAAAAGTTCCTATTTACAGTGGATTCACGCCCACAAGAATGGATTAAATTAAAGAACATGTGTTTCATACAGCTTTATACCACCACACTCCATCCTCTGGACCCCCAAAACACATGATTTTCTCTAGGCAAAGGACATTAATTCCATAACAATAGCCCAAAAGCTTTAAGTCCTTTCAGAAATAATACTTAGTACAAAACTCATCAAAATCAGTTATGGGAGTGGTCTGACCTGGGGCACAATTCCCCTTCTTATGTGGACCTGTGAAATCGAAAGAACAAGTTATCTCCTTCTGATATAAAATGAAGGGACAGGTATAAGGTAAACATTCCCATTACCATAGAGAGAAGTTGGAAGGAAAATAAGTGTCATGGGTCCCCTGAAATTCTGAAACCCAGCAGGGTATGCTCAATATATTTCAAGGTCTACGGGTCATTGATGAAATGATGTCTTGCTCTCTAGGTCTGATGAAGCAGCAGCCCCATCTCTTCCAAGTGCCTACTCAGTGGTCACACTCTTTCCAAACATTGGGATGAAAACTCCACCTTCTCTGAGCATTGGGGCTGCAACCAGGTTCTTGGCAATCCCTGGGGCACAGGTTCCACCCTCTCCAAGCACTGGGGTGGCAGCACTCTTCCTGAACAATGGGGCAGAATGGTCACCCTCTCCAAGTGCCAACACATACTCACCCTTTCCACACACATGGGTGGACTCACTCTCGGCCTGAGAAGATGTCTTTGGTCCAGACCTCAGCTTCCATGGTTCTGCCCTTAAAGTGATTTTTCCTTCAATTTGTCCCTTCGCCAGCCTTTTTCATCCAGGCTGGTAGTAGTTACATTCATATAAATTCCATTAAAAACTTGTTGGTTTTTCATGTAGCTCACAGGGACTCAAGCCATCAAGACAGTAGAACTTTCCATATAGTCTTCCTGGTTAACTGCATTTCCAATCCTGACTTCCATGAAAATTGTTGACTGATTCCATGCTAAATTAAACCTTCAAATGGGGTATATTTTTCTGGGGCCTTGCTTTTCAGAAGCTCAGAATGTTCCAAACCATCAGTGTCTGGTTTCTTTGTACCTAGGGCTTCTGTGTTCAGCTTATTCCTTTCCTCTCTCATTTTCTTATAAGCTGCAAGGATAAACTAGGCTACATTTTTTATACTTAGCTTATAAATCTCCTCAGCTAAATATCCAAGTTCATTGCTTTCAAGTTCTGCCTTTCATCTGATATCAGAACTCAATTTCACTAAGTTCTCTGCTACACTGAAACAAAGATTGCCTTTCCTCCAGTTTCAGTGTCACATTCATCATTTCTGCTTAAGACCTCACTGGAAGTACGTTTAGCATTGATATTTCTATCAACAGTCTCTTTAAAGATATCTAGGCCTTTTCTGTCAAGCACCTCACAATTCTTCCAGCCTCTACCATTACCGAATTCCAAAGCCTTTGCTACATTTTTGGTATTTGTAGCAGTAGCACCCTACTCCTGGTATAAAAATCTGTTTTAGTTTCCTAGGATGCTCAAGCAAATACCAAGGCAATGGATCACCTTAAAAATGGGAATTTATTGCTTCTGGCTTTGGAGCTAAAAGAAAATCCAAATCAAAACAATGATTTCTCCCTGAAGACTGTGACATTCTAGGGTTGGCTATCATTGATCCTTGCCTCTTCTGTCATATGGCAAGATACATGGCAGTGTCTCCTAGTCTCACCCTTCTCTTTTGTCAGTATCTATCATCTTGCTTCTTGTGTTTTCCTTTGTCTCTCTTTCTCTTCTGAATTTCATTCAACTTATAAAGGCTTCAGTAAAAGGATTAAGACCATCTGGATTGAGGTGGGCCATAGCTTCTTACCTGAAGTAACCTCATCAAAAAGTCCTACTTACAGTGCATTCATACCCACAGGAACGGATCAAATTTAAGAACATCTTTTCTAGGGTACAACCAGCTAGAAACCATCACAAGAACCAAGAACATTCAATGGGAAAATAACAGTTTCTTCCACAGATGGTGCTGGCAAAATAGTATGGCCACATACAAAGGAATGAAAATGGACCCTTACTTCATACCATATACAAAAATTGACTCAACATGGACCAAAGATGTAAATATAAGAAATAAAACTATAAAACTCTAAGAAGAAAAAAAAAAAAAAAAAAAAAAAAAAAACTCCAAGAAGAAAACAGGAAAATATCTTTAGGATCTAGAATTAGGCAATGGATTCATAGACTCTATAACAAAAGCACAAGCCACAAAATTAAAATAGATGAATTTGCTGTCATCAAAATTACAAGCATTTTTACTTCAAGAGATATTATTAAGAAAGTGAAAAAAACCTCCAGAATGGGAGAGAATATTTGGAAGCTATATATTGATAAGGGTTTAATATCCATTACATATAAAAAAAAACCCTAGACACAACAACAAAATACAAACAACCCCTATAAAATAGGCGAAGGACTTGAACAGAAATTTCTCCAATGAAGACAGGCAAATGGCCAATAAACGCAAGTAACAATACATAGCATCATTAGCCATTAGGAAAATGCAAATCAAAACCACAATGAGATACCACTTCAAAACCACTAAAATGGCCCCTATTAAAAAATTGGAAAACAATAAATGTTGAAGAGGATATGAAGAAATAGGAACTCTCCTCCATTGTAGGTGGGAAGGTAAAATGGTACAGTTGCTGTGGAAAGCAGTTTGGTGGTTCCTTAGCAAATACAGAATTACCATATGACCTGGCAATTCCACTTCTAGGTATATATCCTAAAAAATTGAAAACATATTTGGACTCTGATATTCATAGTGGTATGATTCATAATGCCCAAAAGATAGAAGCAACCTAAATGTCCATCAAAGGATAAATGGATAAACAAAGCATGGTATATACATATAATGGAATACTACCCAGCCATAAAAAGGGATGAAATTCTGATACATGTGACAACATGGAAGAATGCTGAAGACATCATATTTAGTGAAATAAGCCAAACACAAAAGGATAAATATTATATAATCTCATTCATATGAAATAATTAGAAAATGTAATTTCATAGAGTCAGAAATTAGAATACAGGTTAACAGGGACAGGGTTAGGTAATAGGGAGTTACTGCTTTATTGATGCAGAATTTCTGTTCAACATGATGGAAATTTTTGGCAATGGATGTTGGTATTATATAATTCACATCACTGAATTATATATTTGAATGTGGTTAAGAAAGAATTTTTAGGGTATATGTATATATGTTACAGAATAATAATTTTTACAAAACTATGGAACTGTATAAAGAGTAAAGCCTAATGTAAATTATGACCTATGGCTAGTAATATAATTATATTGTTTCACCAATTGTTACAAAGACACCACACTAATGCAGAATGTTAATAATAAAGAAAACTACACGTCGGATGGGTGATGTGGGAGCTTTGTACCTTCTGCTTGATTTTTTTCTGTAAACCTATAACTGTTCTAATAAATAAAAATACCAGTAAAAAAACTACAGATAGAGTGTTCCTTTCAAGATACGAGTGAGATCATGTTACTTGTGCTGAGAGACCTCTCAACCGTTTTCTGTCTCATTCTCACACACTGTTCAGTCATTACATGTGGCCCACTATGGGAATTGGTGTGACCTTATCAAGGCAGTTTTTTGCAGCTGAGGCAGTTCTTGAAGGTGCTTGCAGTTCAGAACAATCCCAGTAGTTGCGGCATAAAGTTGAAGGAGAATCTGGGTGGCAAAAAACAATGGCCCAACAAGCCCTAATATATTTGAAGAAAATGAAACTTCTATACTTCCTCTTATTCTAGAAATATCTTTAAACTCATTATATATAGCATACAGTGCTAAATATTAGAGATATAATGAGAAAGAAAACTTGTTCTTTGACCTTGAAGAGGTAATAGCCAAATGAGGCTGAAGACTGGTACATACACAAATATATAGAAGCTGGTGAGTTTTAGTTCAGAAGTAAAAAGAAAGTGCTGTGGGAGCACAAAGGACAGAACAAACAACTCAGCCCGGCAATATGGGAAAACTTCACCTTGGCTTTACCACTCATTTGTACCTAAGTAGCTGAGCTGTTTTTACAGACAGCTAAAAGGAAATTGCTTGCATAATATATCATTTTCAATAGGTGCTCATTGAACCTTTTTAAATTGTTGTTTAGAGCAATGCTTTGTCTCCAGACAAAAGTGTGCCCCAAATTATCCATTTAGCTTACGGAATATAGCAAATCAATTTCTCATTTAAAAATTACAAAGATTTAAGTGCGTGTGTGTCAAGGGATAGTATATTCTTTGACTCAGAGATATTTGAAGATAAGAATCTTTAAGTAAAAAGGTTTATTATAGAAAAAAACCAACATAACATTTTCAAACTGATTCAACATAGTGGCATGAGTAAAAAGTAGTTATTCATGCAACTCAACAACATGTACGTTGAAAGTAGATAATGATGAAGCATTACTGAACTTGATACATCTTTATGCTCATAAAAAGCAGAAGTCAGACTGATGGTGTGTCTTGAAGCTCTGATTTGATCACTGTCTAAAGCACAAATACTTTAATTACTGATGTCAATGTATATTGCTGAACTCTTGCAGTTGCCTTCAAATACTTAAAGACAGACTACCTGAAAGTTAGCAGAAACTGAGTAAAAATAAAGCCTGATTTAGAAATTTGTGCCATGGGAAGCAGTAAAAGAGAGGCTTTAAGCCACAGGGTTGTGCAGCTTATTTATACTCTCTGAGCCTGTTCCCTATCTGACAGAAAAGAAAAATAATACTCTCTTTAAAATTTGTGATATTTATCACCCTAATACCAAAGCCAGAAAAAGATAACACAAGGTAAGAATATTACAGACCAATGTACCTTATGAATGTAGATGCAAAAATCCTCAAAAAAAAATTGCAAACTTAATCTAATAATACATTAAAGGGATTATACACAGAGATCAAGGGACATTTACCCCAGGTATGCAAAGGTGGTTTAACACAAAAAAATCAATTGATGACATACGCCGCATTAGTAAAATGAAGAGGGATAAAACACATGATGATTTGAATTGACACTGAACTACATTTGACAAAATCCAGCATACTTTCTAGAGAAAAACACTTAGAAAACAGGAAAAGAAGGAAAACTTCCTTCACATGATAAAGGTCATATAAGAGAAACTAACAACTAACATTATACTCAAAGGTAAAAGACTGAAAGCTTTCCCTCTAAGGTCAGGAACAACACAAGATACCCAATAACTGTGTTATTCAACATTGTACTTGACGTTCTAGACAGAGCAATTAGGTAAAAAAAAAAACAAAAAAAAACAAGAAGTATAAAACATCCAAATTGGAACAGAAAAAGTAAAAGTTTCCCTCTTTTCAGGTGGCATTATCCCATATAGCGAAAAGCCTAAAAAGTCAACAATGAAGTTACTAGAGCCAATAAATGAATTCAACCAAGTTGTGGGGCCCCAAAATCAAGATGTCAAAATCAGTATTGTTTCTATACACTAGCAATGAACAACCTGAAGAGGAATAAAAGAAGCTCCATTTATAATAGCAACTAAAAGTATCAGATATCCAGGGATAAATTTAACCAAACATGTAAAGGGGCATTACATAGAAAAGTGTAAAACATTGTTATAAGAAATCAAATCTGACCTCAATAAATGAAAGGACATTTCACATTCATGAATTGGAAGATTAAGTATTGCTAAGATGTCAGTTCTCCCTAAAGTGATTTAAAGATTCAATGTAGGGCAGGCCGCGGTGGCTCAGCGGGCAAGAGTGCTTGCCTGCCATGCCGGAGGACCTTGGTTCGATTCCCGGCCCCAGCCCATGTAACAAAACAAACCAAACAAATAAAAAATAAGAAAATGTTTAAAGATGTTTCCCTTTCTTCCTCCCTTCCATCCTTCCTTCCTTCTCTGTCTTTCCTTCCCTTCCTCCCTTTCTTTAAAAAAAAAAAGATTCAATGTAACAGCAATACAAATTCCAATGGCCTTCTTTACAAAAACAAAAAAATCTAATAATCAAATTTATGTGCAATGATAAGAGTCTTTGAATAGCCAAAAACCGCTTGAAAATGAAGAATGAAGTTGTTAGGACTCACATTTCCCAATTTTAAAATTTATTATAAAGCTACAATAATCAAAACAGTATGGTACCAGCATAAGGACAGACACAGACACAGAGAATAAAATGATGGAATAAATTGATCGAATTTAGAAATAAACCCTCACATCTATAATCAATGGATTTTTGAGAAGGGAACCGGGTCTACTCAATGGAGAAAGAATAGCCTCTTCAAGAAATGATCCTGAGGAAACTGGATATCCAATATACACACCACACTCAAAAATTAACTCAAAATGGATCAAAGACCTTAATATGAAAACCAAAACTATAACCTCCTAGAAGAAAATACAGGGTGTAACAATCTTCAGTACCTTATGTTAGGCAACGTTTCCTTGGACTTGACACGAAAAGCATGAGCAAGAAAAGAAAAAGTAGATAAATGGGGCTTTGTCAAAATGTAAAACTTTTGTACATCAAAGGACTTTATCATGAAAGTAAGAAAACAACCTACAGGATAGGAGAAAATATTTGCAAACCATATCTCTGATAAAGGATTAACATCAGAATATAAAAAGAAATCTTACAACTCAACAACAAAAAGACAAACAGACCAATTTAAAAATAAGTAAAAGACTTGAATAGAGAGATTGATCCAAAGAAGATATACAAATTGTTCAATAAGCATGTGAAAATATGCTCAGCATCACCAGCCATTAGGGAAGTGCAAATCAAAATTACAATGATGAATTAAGTATCAGCTCCCTATTCTCTTGTGTAGAATTTCTATTTAGATTGATTGTAAATTTTTGGAAATGGATAGTCATAATGGTAGCACATTATTGTGAGTTTAATTAGCAATGCTGAATTATATTTGTGAATGTGGTTGAAGAGGAAAGTTTTGGGTTGTGTATGTTACAGAAGAAAAGTCGGAAGATAAAACATGGGATTGTATAACACAATGACTCCTGTGTGGATAATGGATTGTGGTTAATAGTACAAATATAAGAATGTCTTTTCATGACTTATAGCAAGTGTACAACCTATTACAAGGTGTTAATGATAGGATGGTATATGGGAAAGATATACCTAATGTAAACTATGGCCTAGAGTTAACAGTAATACTTTAATATTCTTTTTTTTTTTTTTTCCTTTGCATAGGCAGGCACTGGGAATCGAACCCCGGTCTCCAGTATGGCAGGCGAGAATTCTACCACTGAGCCACCATCACACTGCCCTACTTTAATATTCTTTTATCATTTGTAACAAAGTTACCACACTAATGTGAACTTCCAACAATAGTATATATGGGAACATTGCATTTTTACATGACTTTTCTATAAGCTTGCAACTTCTCTAATTTAAAAAAAATAATGATAATTTACAAAAAGGCATGTTGAGTGAAAGAAACCAGACACAGAAGTACTACATATTATATTATCCCATTTATATAAATGAAACTATAAATAAAGCTATAGAGATAGAATTAGATTGGTGGCTATAGAGGGCTGGGGAAGGATAGAGGGATTGAAAGGTGACTGCTAAAGTATATGGGGTTTTTATTTTTGAAGTATTAAAATATTCTAAAATTGACTGTGATTGTATACTTTGGTTATATTTTGTGGTATGCGACTATATGTCAATAAACTTGCTTTCTTAAAAAAGAGGAATGGGAATGTATTATTAAAGCCATGAAAACAAGCTTAAACACCTCTAATCTAATCTACACAAATCCCTGGTTGCTTCTTACTTTGTTGAAAGTTCTAAAAAGAATTCCTCCAATGACATAATCCTTGTTCAAAACAGCTGGACATTCACATACTAAAGTCTACCCCAATTTATCAAAGAGTACTCAGTGTTGTGGTTAATAGTACAGAAAGGGAGTTTCAGAACATAAACCTTCATAGGATTGCCGGTTATTAGAACAGAAAGTTGCCTTAGATGTTTCTGAATATCTGCTCTGCCCGCTTCATTTTACAGGCGAGGAGACTGAGATGCCAGAGTTCTCCCTCTCCTGGTACTTAGACTAGCACTCAAGCAAGACATGGCACGTGGGCCACATACAAAGCACAACTGACATCAGCTGCACTGACTTGCTGAGTTCGGAGTCACCTTCAGTTCATAAGGTAACCTTTTTGCATTTTTCTATAGATTCTGAAATTGTTTACTTTAATGTTATCAGAAAGATGTTCTGTGCTCTGTGACTTCAGAAACATTTAAATATGTACATTTAATATGTATATATTAATATATGATTAATATTAATTATACTTAATTATACATATTAATTACACATATGTATTATACATAATTATAATTAATGTGTATAATATATAATGTGTATATGTATATATTAAATGTACATATTCAAATACATGTGTACATTTACATATTAATAGGTATATATATGTGTACTCTATATAGCCTACAGTACCTCCCATGCCCTCAGTTTTCTAACACTCATTTCAAAATGAGCACAGTCCCTACTATGTCACTGGACATACAGAGATTACTCCACAATTTAGTCAACATCATCATTCCCCCCTTCTTTATTTCTAAGAGATAATAGCTTCTTTGATGTCAGAGTCTGTGACTTGTCTTTGACATTCCAAATAACTCCATAAACGCTGATAGATTTAAGAATTGTAAAGGTTTAAAAGTTGACAAAATTTCAGTAACTGTTTTTCCCGATGATTACTGAATATCCCCCATTTATTGAACACTAATGTGGTCCCACCAAGCGCTGTCCTTTGTGCTACATGTTTATTTACTCTTCTAATCCACATATCAATCTATGAAGTAGGTACTATTATTATGACCATTTTATCTATAAGGAAAGGGAGTTACAGATACTAAACAGTTTGCAAAACTTCACATATGCAGTAAGCATGAATGTGAGGGTTTGAACTCAGGCCCGCTGGGTACCCCTGACTCTATAATAAATTACCTCTAAACTACAGAGAAATTAATAAATGTTTTACCCACAAGACTATCTTTAGAAGGATGGGAACAAAATAACCTGGATGCTTGCTCTTTAGTGTTTATCACTTCTTTTTTATTTCTTCCTCATTCTTGGATCTCTGTTTTCTATACCACATTATCAGAAACCATGACCATATAGACACATTAGCATCCTTGGCCCTTGTGTGATGCCGTTGAAGGTTCCTGTTCCGAGTGGGAACATTCTCCTCAGAGTCTTGCCTGCCCTGGTCAGCAGCAGAATCAGCAGCTATAGACAGGAGGGCCGGCGAAGAAGCTTGATTAAATATAAATGTCTGTGGAATCATATTTAAGGTAAGCTTTCTAGGTCACTGCCGTTGGGAATAGAAAATGATTTTGGGGTGAGTGTGAGATTAATTGCTAAATAAGTTAGGGTGAAAAATAGAGTACATGGCACCTATGGGCACAGTGAATTCAGCAACTGAGAATAATAATATTCAGAACAGTTTTAACAGTTTACCATGTAAAATATGCTATAATATCTTTTGTTTATTTTCTCTCATAAAAGAAAAAACATCTCAGCTAGGAAGACTGTAAGTGAAACATGTATAATAACTTCCACTAATGGCACCACTTAAAATGAAATAGAAATTTCCTTTTCCACTCACCTAACTCTGTAGCCATAGACATAAACAAATAAACAGAAGACAAGAGTTAAACTCATTGGAACTTATGCTTGAAACTTTCTATAAATTTTTGAGCCTTAAGGATAATTTGAAGGGATTTCCGGTTCCCACCAAAATGAAGTAGCACCATTCCCTCCCCTTACAGCTAAAGCCCTGGACATCAGGTAACTCCAAAGACGGGAAGGCTGCAAAAGATGGAAAGAAGGCTGTCTAGGGACCTTGGGACTTGATAAGCAACAAGCTGCTGAGGTGCCAGGGTTTCCTCATTGTCTCTTATATATATACAGGGCATTGTGGAAGCCACCAATTTGGAATCCATCAACAGACTGAAAAAAAAAAAAAACTGCGAGAAAGGTCTCTTTCCCTAAGCAAGTGACCAGGAAAAGGGCAGCCTAAGGGAGTAATCTTTTAGGCAACCTTTTAGGCAATCTCTACTCAAGCCAAATACCCAAGGAAAACTCTCCTCCAACTCCCTATCCCACCATAGCTAACTGAGGAGCTAATGTTTCATCTTAACTTGTCACCCTACGGAAGCAGGCAATGGGGCTATTATTCTCCTCCGCTTTGTGATGTCAGCACAAAGAGCTGACCTTTCATTCCCTGCACCATCGAAGCAGGCAGCACCCTGCTTTCCCATCAGAGTAGTGGCTGCAGGGTCCAGTGTTAGCTGAGCCTCCTCCCCCACCTAGCAGCAGAGGGGATTAACAAAGTGGTGTGAGGCCAAGAAAGTCCACACTCTACTTTCTTTCCACTGGTATCAGCCAAACCCCAGAAGTAGAGGTTGTTGGGGGATGGAGAGAGCTGATTGCCCACAAACCACCAGGTACCAATGAGGATGAAAGAAGGAGCTTGAGACGGGGCTGCCTAGTACTCCAGTCTCTGCCTCCCACTGGTGTCAGAGGAGCCAGAGGAGAGATGAGCCTTCACTGCTGTCTGGTATCTGTAGAGCAAAATACAGTGTGGTGAGGTGGGGCTAGTTGACACTCAGGTCCCCTCCCACAGTGATCTTAGGAGGGCACAGTGAGGAGCTTACCCTGACCTTTACCCAGCATCAAGGCAGAAGGAGGTGGTGGGAGTTGGGATAGTCAGCACTCTCCTTCCCCCAACTGCCCTGGTATCAGTAAGGAGCTGAGCTACCCTTGCCCTGCAGCAACAAGGCAGGGAGAGTCAGCATTTCATTTCCCCCCTCACTGTCAGAGAGTGCCAGTGGGATAGGAATCTACAGCTTCATTTGGAGGCAACAAGATGGTACAAGCTGATGCTATATTTTCTAATAACTGGAGCAACAACTAAGAAAATTATGCAAACTGGTATCCCCTAAACACTATTGAATAAATCAACATGGGATCCCAAAGATATTTTGAGCCAACAAGATAATGTTGTAAAAGTTTAACTGTTACTTGATTGCTAAAAAAGAAAATTTAAAAAGTAGAGATGGAGAATGGAGTTTGAGTTTGTGGAGGTGAAACAAATGAGAAAATTAAAGGGAAAGAATGAAAAAGGAGGAAAGTGATGTTACATGGATTGTTGTATAGGATTCTAAAAAGGCAGAAATATTACCTAATCTTTCTTCACCTAGCACAGGGTTGGGTCCACGATGTCCATTTATTCATTTCCAGCTGACATGGAGTATTCCCATTCCCATTTCCAGAAACACTTCCATGACTTTCAACTATTATCACCTGCATTTCTTTGAGGATTTTCTCTTATTTTCAAGTCCACTTTGTGCTTATGCAATAGTCTGGAAGTTTCAGGGTATTAAGGTAATGACCTCCCCTTAATCAAAGACCAAAGGGAGATGGTATATAAACACTTTAATTCATCCTTCTACCCTTAGGGTGAGAAAATTCTGATACTATGTTCTACATAGTTTCCTAAATTGTTCTCAGTGAGAGTAAGCTCCAATCCCTGTAGCTTCATATCAGCTATGTTTCCTTCCCTGTTTCAATTCCTTTCTCCGCTACGGGTGTTTCCTTTGCCTCCCCAAAAATGAATTGCACTTGAATCTGACTTTGGGTCAACTTCTAGAGGAACCCAAGCTATGGCATCATTCTACTAATATCTATTAAACATTTTCTAACTTCAGAGCATTACTGTATGAGTTGCTGCAGTTTTGGAAAGAACAGTATAAAATAGTCTTTTTACCCACAGAGTTGTCATTTTAGTGGAAGAGAATCATCTTGTTAGCAATGATGTGATTTTAATTGTGTTAAGTTCTGTAAAAGAGAAAAGAATTCTTTACAGAACTTAACACAATTAAAATCACATCATTTTAATTCTGTAAATTTTAATTTTACATCATGTTAAGTTCTGTAAAAGAGAAAAGAGATGAACATAAGGACAATCTAATGCTAGTGAAAATAAATAAAGCACCGTGGATTAAGCATAATCCCATTTGGAGTCATTAATCTAGGTTTGAATCCAATCTTATAAACAGTTGTTCTCTGCCACCCCAACTTTTCCTGGAAGGCCTGTCAGATGGAACATTAAAATAGCACATGTGTTCATTCATTCATTCATTCATTTAGACACAAATTTAAAATGTATTAAGTCTAATATGTGTTGGCACATGTAGGTATGACAGTATATTTTGAAGTGTTGACTCAAATAGGACATAATATCAGGCAAAAAAATTAGTGTTGACCTAAATAAATAGAACAAGAGAAGACAGTGAAGTCCCTGGTGACTGGAGGAATAGATTTCAGCATTG
Source organism: Tamandua tetradactyla (assembly GCF_023851605.1). Taxonomy (NCBI): domain Eukaryota; kingdom Metazoa; phylum Chordata; class Mammalia; order Pilosa; family Myrmecophagidae; genus Tamandua; species Tamandua tetradactyla. The sequence continues at coordinate 118,601,825 of NC_135334.1, read as the reverse complement.
CAGGACTCATCCCCCCAACATAAGGAGGAAAATATCAGGATGAGAAGAAATATTATTCTCTCAGTTTCCAATAGAATATTAGAAAATCTGAAAGATTCGTAGAAAAAGAAAAAGAAAGTCGTAAAATATACTTGGCAAGTACATTTCAATTTATTTCACTTCATTGTTCTTTATCTATCTCATCTAAATAGTCCCTTTAACTTATCAGGATGGTTACCGTGAAGCATCCAAAGGGGGCTAAGGAAGCAGGGACTGTACTTTGCTCAATGACAGAATCAAACCTGATTCTTACTATGCCTCTGCAAATGTGCTTTTCTAAACCCCCAAATTGTAGCACCCTCATATTTCTGCTGTGATGAGTGAAATCCAAATCAATTTAAAAATCATTGCACTAAACAGCAAGAAGGAATTAAATCATCCCTTGGAGAGTGAGAAGAGATTCTAATATCTGTTTTATTGAATCACTTAATTATTTTTAAAGAGAGAGAGGAGCCTAATGTTTGAGAAAAGTCTTAAAGCAAGTAGAATAATTCCATAAGGCCTCCCCTTCTTGTGTGGGTCAACTAAGAAAATTCCTCCCTTAGCTTATACCAGCATCAAATGAAGCTTTTTTTTCTTTGTAACTCTTCCCTGGCATTCTTTTACCATATATATCATCACAATGCTGGGAGAGAGCAAAGACATCATTGGTTTCTTATCACAGGTTTTCATAATGCCCTGAATTCCCCTATTTCTAACATATTTACCACAACTGAAATGAAATAATTATTTAGAGAGATTATTGTTTAATATATTTCTCCACTGCTAAAATTTGGCCAGCCTCACTCATTAGGACATCTCAGAATGGTCATCGTAGAGTGTCCAATTTTTAAAAAGTGTTCTGTACAAAATAGAGTTCAAGAAATACTTGTTGAATGATGAGTAAAATGCAGAGAAAGTTGTTTATACTAATACATCTCTAATTTTAGCATATGTGAAAACCCTGGTTTCTTTCCCCCTCCCCCAGTCAGGCATTTTGATTAATTACTTTTGGACAGAGCTCATGATTTTCATTTCTAACAAGCTCAGGAGCGATGGTCAAGCTGCTGGTTTGGGCACCACTCTGAACAGCACTGATCTACATAATGGTAGATGACTGTAAGAAAGATAAGGTTCTGGATCTACACTTAAATTGCAATGGCCTCCTCAGCCGATTTGAGAAACTGAGCAAAATGATCAGGGATTTCTCATGGCCCATATAAAAATTGAAACACTGTATAAAATCGGCTTAGGCTAATGTTGTGGTCAGGTTCATGTGTCACCTTGGCCAGGTGGTGGTAAGTCTTTGTCTGGTTGGGCAAGTGCTGGCCTGTCTGTTGCTATGAGGACACTTCATAGAATTAAATCATGATCATGTTGGCTACATCCACAGCTGATTTCATTTGTAATCAGCCAAGGAGCGTGTCTTCTGCAATGAGTGATATTTAATCTAATCAATAGACGGCTTTTAAGGAGGATTCAGGATAGACAGCCTCTCATCTCTTCCTACTTCGGCCGGAGAGCCTCTCCTGTGATGTTCATCCAGACCCTTCATCGGAGTCATCAGTTTCACAGCCTTCCCTACAGATTTTGGAGTCTACATTCCCACAGTTACATGAGATACTTTTATAAATTTTACATTTATGGATATTTCCTGTTGATTTTGTTTCTCTAGAGACCCTAACTAATACAGCTAATAACAGACCCAGGTAGCACAAGGGATTATGAAATTCCCTGAATATTTTTATGCCAGACCTTATCTATCCATAGTGCACATCTCCTAGTATATCTCCAGTGGTAGAGGTATTTTCACCGAGATTTCATTTCTCATTCACTGCATCAGCTTCTGTCTTATGGGCCACAACCAAGTTGTTGTCCACCATTGTCTGCCTCCTAGGATTTCCAAACCACTGATTTGTTTCTGAGTTTTAGAGGACAGTTTCCAAAGAATCTGAAGTCTATGTTCACCTGCCTGATATCCATCATCTAGATACTGATGGCCAAATACCACATGCCAATTAAAATCTACGAGTATGTACAATCTTTTACACCACATCTGGTTAATATGTCTTTCTGCAAATTCCCTCACTATAATTCTCTGTTCACTTTATCCATTTTCAGAAAATTCTGGATTTAGTTCATACATCATACATTTACTGGGATCATACAATATTCCTGGCAGAATTGACACTCTAGTAGCTGTTCAGAACTGAATGCATTACAAGCTACTCCCTAAAGGATCAGAGACTCTCTCATAAGACTAATGTAATACAAGAACTGCAAAAAATACTAAAATACCAGAGAGACCACTAAACGGTTAACTTCAGAGTTTCTTTGTCCCCATTTTATTCTGTAACACAAAAGAGAACCTCTGTTGCTGTCAACAAGTGACCTTTCAACTCTAGTTGATTTGCTTCAATAGATTCTACCTTCTTTCCTTCTACCTCCCGGTTAAAACCCACTGACCCTGCTTTCTAGCTGGTGCTTCAATGTACTATCATAACAATCTAGGGCAAAGAATCAGAATGGATATTAAGAAGTTTCTGGACTTAAGATGGTTAGTTTTAACACCCAGTACACCAGGAACAGCAGAACTGAAGAAAAAACTTGTAGGGATTTCCTCATCTCAATTTTAAAATGGTTCCAAGAAGGTTTAACCATTCTATCAAATGAGCTCACAGTAGCCTTAGCTATGCTCTATCCATGAGGCTGTGATGGAACTTGTCATGCCCAGATGGGGTTGTAGCATTAACAGCTGCCTTCCTGGCCACAGGCCCAGCCACATAATCCACTAGAATATTTTATACCCAGTATTTTGCAGGAGTCATCTCCAACCCATGCTTGATCATCTCGCCTATTACATACTTTTAACTTCCATTCAAGTTCCTGGTTTTGTCCTATTCCCTTAAACTTGCACCGGAGATATTTACTTGCTTTCTGCTTCCTATCTTCCTTCCTGTATCCGAGGTTTAGACATCAGGCATATTTTGTTAGTAATTTATAGGCACCTCTATTAGATATGTTTCACAGTGCTTGTGTATTCACATTCCATTTCATGGAAAATCACCCTCCCTACTATTGTGTTGTCTTTTATACTATGTGTCTTTACTTTTGATGGACACCTCTGGTTGCACCACACAGTAGAAAAGTCCATCTGGGGGGTTGACTTTTGAACTGTGAACTGTTGTACATGGATAAAAATGATAAACTGGGTCAATTAGTTTCTTTCCTATTAGAATATACTAATTTGGAAAATCAGTGCCTGGAATTATTTAAAGAAAAGAAGCTGGACAAATTATTGATAGTTGCTGCAGTGTAGAGGAAGGAAATGAGAAAGTTTTGGGGGAGAAAAGCAATAAATAAGCTGAGGAAGTTGGAAAATAAAAGGTAATCGTGGGAAGATCACAGTGGCTTAGCAGGGAGAGTTCTTGCCTGCCATGCTGGAGACTCAGGTTCGATTCCTGGTGCCTGCCCATGTGGAAAAAAAAAAAATGTAATAGTGACACACAAGAATGCCATGCAATTGCTATGATTTCTGTTCCTGTTCTCAGAGACAAAAGGGGGCTGCAGTTCTAGCTTTTTGATTATCATAGAAACTCAGTTTAGTCTTGCAATAAGACTCCCTTTGCTGGAGCTGGACTTTGGGTAGATGTATGTTCCAGTAACCAAGGAAAACTGAATGGAGTAACCTTTTCTCACACTAATCTTTAGTCTTCAGCTCCAGAATGGTCTGGAGCACTACAATCAGCCACTCTTTTGACTGGGACATTATAGACATTACCTGGCCATCAACTGATTTTTCTGGACTACACAGAGCACATTTCATCCAAATGTCTCCAAGTTTCAAATCTTAAAAAAAAAAAACCTTCTAGCTGGGCTTTCCAAGTATCCTATCTGGCAAAGATGGGCAATTGAGGAAAAGTAGACTTGGGTTTTTTACTCCAATATTCTAGATTGCCTTTACTACTATCCTAAATTCTTTAGCCATCATAAATTTCTCAGCATTCTGATAGAACTGAAGAAGTATCTAAGTGTCAGAGACTGTCATACATCACAAATACCACATTAACAAAGTTCACCATCATCCTGAGTTCTGAACTGGGACTATCTATCCTCTCTTTGATTTGCACTTTATACTGGAAGTGGTCGCCTCTCCTTGTTATCTCCTCTTTCTCATTTTGTTCCAGATACTCATCTATCAGCAAATCACATTAGCCCTGCCTGCAGTCTTTAGTAAGTGGGATTTCTCTACATCAATTTTATGTTCACCTCCTGTGTTAGTCTTCTTACTTCTTTCCTTTATGGACATTGACAAAATGTTTCTTTTCCTCCTCCACATTCCTTTAAATGAGAAAAGTTACCACTTGTCTATATGCACCCCAAAGTATAGTCATAGAGAGTTGGAAGGGGAGGTGCTGAGTTGTCTTTATTTCTTCACTCTCACTATGTATAAGCAAAGAGGTCTGCCCTTCTTCATCTAATCTGGCTGCACTATAATTTTGGCAATGGTGTAAAGGAGATTGCTCTTTGAGGTGAGAGACCGCACTTCTAGCAGCTTGCCTGAACTGCAGTAGGTATATGAGGGACACTCCCTGTATAAGAGGAGCACTGGAGGAAAAAGAAAATGCAGAGCCTGCAAAGCCGTGGGGGAGTTCTCCAAATCACACCCTCTCCCTTCAAATATGCATGACCTGATGAGGCGGAGAAACTGTTCTGCTCTGCTACAATATCCGTCCCCATTCCCTTTTCTACACATGTAAGCAGCAAGCACTTATTGTCAGATTGTGACCCTGGGGAAGTCATTCATTTCCACTTGAACCAGCTGTTTCAAATAACGTGTGCATGTTGCATTTACCAAAGGAAAATTACACCTTTTTTTCCCTTCAATTCACTGAGGAATTTTTATTTGGAAAACATTTACTTGTATCTTTCAGCCATGGTGATAGATTTTGCAGCAAACTTCTCACTATGAAAAAGGAGCTCCAGCAAACTCCTAACCTTCTTCAAGTTCTACTGTGAGGCCAGGAGAAGAAGGCATGAAGAATGGTGGAAGGCTAGCAAAGTGTTCTTCTGAATGCGAGCTCATGAGGGCCAATTCTTAACACATATATTGAAACAGCATGTCGGAAGGAGAACATCATAGGGGTGGAAAAGTCAATGTAGGCTTCACATCTCGGATTTAACATTTTAAGTTACTAGGTCTTTCTAATCCATCTATGTCACAAACAAATAAAGCTACGCTTCAAGGAGGTGTATTAGTTTCTAATAATTAAAGTTGTTAGCTACAGATTTAAACATTCAGAAAAATAACTTATGCTCTTTTAATAAGACAATGAAGCTTAGAGATCATTAGGAGTGAGAGCACTAAAGATTGTTTTTCCAGTTCAGGAAATAGGATTGCATTAAGTGAGGCAGCAATATTCTATATTCCCACTCTCTTTTGCTAGATCAAACGTATCACAAGTAATCTACACTTCAAGGACACTTGTATTATGAGTACAGTGTCTTGAAATAGTCTTGGTGGGCAGTGGATATTCTATAAACATGTTGTTAGTAAGTAAATGCATGAATTAGGTCTAAAGAGAATGAAGATAAGCAAAGGTGCAGTATTCATTCAATAAGAGATGACTAGATGAACAGCTTTAGGTGCGTTGAAAGATGTAAATAAATGAAGGAGATACTGTCTTTGCCCTCCAGCATTATTTGGTAGTCAGAGCATATATAGGGCATTTTCCAGGAATCATGAGTCATCTTGTGACTGGACCATCAAATTTGGGGAGATGTGAGAATTAATGTTAAATACATTTGTAAATACAGAATGATATAATCTAATAAAAGACTGAAATCTCAGAACCATTGAGAATGTCTGATCCAGAGGAAAGGTTGATCAGATAGGAGAATTAGGAGGCTATACAATAGCCTCATTTCCTAATTTTCCAACTATAACCTACAGGACAGAAAGGAATGAATGGTAGGGTTCTGTGATCTATTTCCTTACTTGGACCAGAGTCACATGGGTTATATTAAAAAAATAAATAGACTAGTGTGTGGGTTTGTGTAGGTAGTGATGAGCTGTTCATCACCTAAAATAGCATGGGATAAAAGTGGTCAAATTTGGCTTTTTTTTTTTAACAATTGGAATTTACAGGATGAAAAGAAAGGAAAAAAAATGTTCATGAACTGCCAGTGCTGAAATGGAGAAGCACTTAACCTAGGTACACTGTGCAGGAAGAAGGGCAGGCTTAGATGAAAAGATGAAAATTTTATATATGGAATAAAATGAAATAAATTAGACTGAAAAGAAGAGAACAGGAAGCTTCATAATATGTTACTGAGTGAGAGGAGGCCAACTTCTATCAAGGTTATGGAGAAGAATGTCAAGAGGAAAATGTGACTTTCAGGAACTGTTCTGGGCAGATGGGCTTTTATGCTTCTTCTGCATAGGAAAGAGGGGATAGGATAAGTGCAACTTTCCTTCTTGGGAATTTGAGTGATGCTTAGTGATGGATTGACATTTATTGAGCTCTGACTCCCATTGCCTCTATTTAAAAGACTTTTTTATACATTTATTCAGTTATTCCCTGGCCATAGACCTTGTTCTAGTTTGCAAGCTGCCGGAATGTGATACACCAGAAATGGAATGGCTTTTATAAGAGGGAATTATTAAGTGGCAAGTTTGCAGTTCTAAGACCATGAAAATGTCCCAATTAAAGCAAGTCTATAAAAACATTCAAATTAAGGTACCAACAAGAGGTTACCTTCACTCGAGAAAGGCCAATGAAGTTCAGGGTTTCTCTCTCAACTGCAAAGGCACATGGCAAGCATGGCGACATCTTCTAGCTTCCTCTCCAGCCTCTTCCTTCATGAAGCTCCCTGGTGGTGTTCTCCTTCTTCATCTCCAAAGGTCACTGGCTAGTGAACTCTGTGGTTCTCTCGTCATTCTGTAGTAGTTCTGCAGCTCTCTCCTCATTCTCAAAAAAAGTTCTCCTCCAAAATGTCTCCTCTTTTTAATAGGATTCCAGTAAACTAGTCAAGACCTAAATAGAATGAGTGGAGACATGTCTCCATCTAATCAAGTTTAATACCCACTGCTGATTGAGTCACATCTCTGTGGAGATAACCCAATCATATTTCCAACCTATAGTACTGAATAGGGATTAGAGGAAACCATTGCTCTCACAAAATGGATTAGGATTAAAACATGATTTTTATCTAGGGTACATAAATCCTTTCAAACCATCACATCCACTAAAACTTTTCCTTAGTCACTCCTGTATTAGTTTCCCATGAGTGCTACAACAGATTATCACAATCCACACGGTTTAAGACAACAGGAACTTTTGAAGGTTAAAAGTCCAAAACCAAGATGCTGGCAGGGCCACAGTTCCTCTGGCGGCTCTAGGGAAAAACCCTTCCTTTGTCTCTCTTCTAGCTTCTGGTGATGGTCACATCAGTACAATTTATTGTTCTGTAGTCACATTGTATCCTCATTTTCCGTCTTCTCTTCTCTCTGCTTCTTATAGGGACAATTGCCATCACATTTAGGGTTCATCTAGATAATACAGGATGACCTCATCTTAAAATCCTTAACTTCATATTTCAAAGGCCTTTTTTTTTTTTCAAATAAATTTACATGTCAGATTTGGGGATGTGGACATTTTGCCAGTCACCATTTAACCTATTTATCTCTTAATAATGCTTAAGATAGATTCTGTCTGAAAAGCTGAAGAAGTGCTTTGATTAATCCCACCCTTTCAGCAAGAGAACAGATGCTTCTTTTTCTTCATAACCACCTCCCCTTCCTTGATTCCCAAGCCTGCTCAATCCTAGTCAAGATTATTACTTTTTTCCTGTAAAGAAAATCTCAAGGTAAAAATTAAATAAGATCTCACCATTTTAGCTTTTGAGGGAACCTTGCATATAATATCCAGGCATTCCATTTAGGGAAACTATAATGCCAAAGAAATTCTCTGATTTGTCCTCTAGTTTAAAGATGCTTAAAAGCTGGAACTATATTCTTATTTTATGATTGTATTTTCTATGCCTAGTTATTTCAGGTATTTAGTAAATGCCTTCAGTTTTATGTGCTGCATTGAATTATCCAAAATTTTTATTACTTCCTTCTCTCCCTTTCCACCTCTCCCTCTCTTTCTCTCTCTCTCCCCGCTGCCTCCCCTCTCTCTCTCTCCCTTCTCTCTCTTTATCTCTCTCTTCTAGCCCCTCATACACACATACACACACACACACCTACTTATATCTATGGTGATCTATGGTTTAGTTCCAAACAACATAATGTCAAGATCCATCACTTTCCAAAATAAAGTTTAATTAAGTGGAACAATCATCTTCCACAGCCTATTTTAAGAAATGGGTAACATAAGTAATGATTAATTCTTCACTAATTTGCCATTTCCAGAAAATTTTTTCACCCTTCCAGTTCTTTTTCGATATAGCCAACTCAGTAGTAAACTATGTCACTGTGGTAGTTAGGTTCAGGTGTCAACTTGGCCAGGTGATGGTGCTCAGTTCTGTTTTTATAGTCTTAAATCATCAATATGTGAAGTTCATCTATGGCTGACGAACTTCAGCTAAGGGGAAGTGCATTCCACAGTGAGTGAGGTTCAATTTAATTAGCTGGAGGCTTAAAAGAGAGAGGTCAGAAGAGAGCTCAGCAGCTCAGCATACCTAATCTCAGCACTCGCAGCTCAGCCCAGACATTTGGAGATGCAGAAAGGAACCACCCCTGGGAAAGCTGTGGGAACACAGAAGCCAGGAGAGAAGGCCAGCAGACATTGCCGTGTGCCTTCCCATGTAACAGAGAACCTCAGAGGAAAGCTAGCTGCCTTTCCTCTGAAGAACTATAAATATTTAACTAAAAAAATCCCCTTATTAAAAGCTTATCCATCTCTGGTGTGTTGCATTCTGGCAGCTTTAGCAAACTAAAAAAAACAGTTGCCTATTGGCTGGGATAGAAATTCAAAGGGTACAGAATACCACATAAAGTTGTCTATGATGTTTTGCTGATGTTTATGCTGAAACCACTATTCATTTCAAGACAGAAGTTGAGAGATTTCACATCTCAACTGAAATTAAAAGGTTAAAATGATCTAAGGGGGATTTAAAAAGAGTGAGAGAGGTTTCAAACTTTCCTTCAAACTTTGAAGGTATTTGGAGGGATGATTGAGGACAGTGAAAAATACAATAATCAATACATTTACAAAGGTATTTCCAATTTGCAAAGCACCATCAAAAACATTATCTCATTTTATTCTCAAAACAACACAGTGGGGTGGGCCATGGTAGCTCGGTGGCAGAATTCTCACCTGCCATGCTGGAGACTCAGGTTCAATTCCTGGTACCTACCCATGCAAAAAAAAAAAGGGGAGGGGGTGGAGGGAGAAAAACGACACAGTGTGGTCTTTCCAAAAGATAATAATTTCTTAAATTTGCAGATGACAATATTGAGACACTGAGGACTAGCCAGAGGCATTTGGGCTGAGTTTCTTCTCTTGCACTTAGGAAGCTTTTACATTATCCTTGGTTGCATTTAAAACTCAGTTGGAGGAAAGGTAGAAGGGATGTGATGTCATTTTTTTCTTAATAGCCAGGAAGGGTGACCTTTGAGAAGAGACCATGTGCTGGTGGTGCAAGCAGTTAACTGAGACCTGCATTGAAAGTGAATCTGGCTGAGCTAAAATGGACTTAAAGCAATTCTGTTTTGCTTTTGAAGTATGTTTTTATCTTGGCAAAGACAAAGATCCCAGATTTTCAATATGCTTTGGCAGGTCTTAGATCCATGATAGCCCAATCCAATTAAAGGATGTATTCACTTCTGCCATTACCTTTTTTCCATGAGGTTGCTCTGCAAAGATAAAAGCAAGGTGGCCTGTAGAAATCCCAACTGAAGATAAACAATTCTGCCTGCTGATTGACATCATCACTGTCTTTGGTGGGCTGGCTAGTTATTCATTTTCTAGGGCTTATAGGAGTGATTGTTTGCTGAACAAATGGAAGAAAAATTGAAAGTATCAATATTTATCTGACTCAAGACTTCCATGGAAAAAGTTAAGACCAAAGAGTAACTTAATGGACATATTGGTCCATCCCAAACCACAAAATGAATATATGAAGCACACATTACTTGAAGTCTTAGAAATTTCACAGTTATTTAATACTATTTGGGAAACAATTAAAAGCCTTGACCTTATCCCATAATGCTCTGGGGAAAAAAAGGGAAGGGAACTGAAATCTGAGTTACATGTGACCTGACAAACAATGTTACGTGTGCTAATGGGAAACTTTCATTTAAACTGACAAGGCAGAGTGGGATAATCCACGGAAAAGGGATAGAGAACATGAATTCTAGATGTTTCCAGTAGTTATTATTGTGTTTGTCCTAAATCATGTAATCTTTATGAATTTGATACAGAGGAACAAAAGAAAAGGATTACTTTGTTTAGGTTAGGATTCTAAAATCCATGAAGGGGCCCTTATCCTGTTGAAATTGGTTAAATAATATGCAACCCCAAAACACTGATATTATGCCTCTGACCTGAAGCTTAAACCACAAACTTCATTACTTGCCCTTTCTCTTAGGACTTTCCAGAACAAGCCAATTCACAATTGAGTGATAAGAGTAAATCCCATTTTTCATAGAGATTCTGACAACATGTAAAGCCTGGGTAATCCAGGAGGCCAGGAAAACTACAATTTCTAAGAAATTAAATCTCGCACTATGTCAAAAGTTCTTGCCTCAGTGCAGCCCCTGTTTCTTCACATTAGCCTACTCTCTGGAGACAAATGAAGAAGGAGTGGGACAATGTATGTATAGTAGGGATTACTGAAGCTTTACAAAAATATTTGACAAAGGAACAGGTATATAAAAATATTATATTTTAATTATCATTATTAGTAGCAGCAGTATCAGCAAAATCATCTTGAAGGGACTAATAGGTAGTCTTATTAAATAGTCCCTAGTTTAGCAACTTTGATAGCAGCTGTTCTAGTTTGCTAGCTGCCGGAATGCAATATACCAGAAACGGAATGGCTTTTAAATAGGTGGATTTAATAAGTTGCTAATTTACAGTTCTAAGGCTGAGAAAATGTCCCAATTAAAACAAGTCTGTAGGAATGTCCAATCTAAGGCATACAGGGAAAGATACCTTGGTTTAAGAAGGCTGATGAAGTTCAGGGTTTCTCTCTCAAGTGGAAGGAAACATGGCAAACAGAGTTTCTCTCTTATCTGGAAAGGCACATGGTAAACATGGTCAGGGTTCCTCTCTCACCTGGAAGGGAACATGGTGAACACAGCGTCATCTGCTAGCTTCTTCTCCTGGTTTCCTATTTCATGAAGCTCCCTGGGCGACATTTTCCTTCTTTATCTCCAAAAGTCGCCGGCTGGTAGACTCTGATTCTCGTGGCTATGTCGTTCTGCTCTGCTCTCTCTAAATATCTTTCATTCTCCAAAATGTTCCCTCTTTTATAGGACTCCAGAAACTAATCAAGACCCACCCAAATGGGTCGAGACACATTTCCCCCAATCCAGTTGACAACCACTCTTGATTGGGTTACATCTCCAGGGAGAGGATCTAATTACAGATTCAAACATACAGTATTGAATAGGGATTATTCTGCCTTTGTGAAATGCGATTTAGATTAAAATATGGCTTTTCTAGGGGACATACATCCTTTCAAACTAGCACAGCAGTCTCTATTCCAAAATGACTCAATATGAACTCTGAATCTATTAAGATCTTATAGCAAAGGTAGAATATATCTAGCTGGATATCCAGTGCAAATGATCCCATCAAACAAGACAGAAGATAGTACTGTTCTGTAGGCAAATATTAGACATAGGTTAATAATGCACAGAATTATTCAGGCTGACTATGATTTTGATCATCTTCCCCTTAAATCACATAGATGTCTACTGGAAACAGTAAAGATATAGTTCTAATCCTGTATTCCCTCATTCAAAATATTTGTATTAGGGACATTCATGTGTCTGTGTGATCCTCATTCTTTTTTAGTCTTTCTGAGGGGGAGACAAATGTCAACCAACTGGTCCTGTGAACAAGCAGGACAGGTTGAACTGACTGGCCCCAAGAAGTGCACTCAAAAGTTCAATTTTTCAAATTGAACTTGGTACCATAAGACCACAAGCTAGCTGGGAGGCTACATTGGTGGCACTGCCCACCTGTGCCCACCAACTGATGTAGGTCCCACTTGTGGGGAATCAACAATGGCAATAAATAAAACAAAACACATTTTTTCCAGGGCCACTACTGTATACGTCTTACACTGCAATTTTTGTCTGGAAACTAGGCATTAACTCGTTTTCCTCCTGAAAACATGGTGACATCACTTTAAGTGTCACTACAAAAACCTGCAAGTATTTAAGGAAATAGCACCAGTAGATCATTTAGCCCTCAAATCGCTCCACAATAAGGCTACCCTTGTTTACTTGGGAGGCTTAGAGGAAAAATTGATTTGTCATTTTTGTGCACCTTGAAGGCAGTTATCTCGAAGCTGGGAGTCATCCACTTAGAAAAGAAGGTCAGAATTTTTCCATGATTTTAGCAGTAGCAATCATTACATCACCCCAGCCATGAAATGCATATAAGTCAGCCTAAACTCAATGGACAGGGCTGTAATAGATGATCAAATAACCCTAGATTTCCTACTCATAAACTGAGGCAGATCACTAAGACATCCTTCCGTACCTGCATTAAAGCCATAAGTCAAATGGAAAAGTCAATACGGAAACTTAAGGAGAAAGCCACATTGCTTTCTAGGTTAGATACTTAAGTTTCTGGGATTTATTGAACTCCTGAGGATCCTGAGGTTTATCGTTGAGGTCACCACAGCAGGTTGACTTTGTGCTACTTGGAGTCCTAATAGAAACCTTTATTCAGTGCTCTCAAGGACAAATTGAACTGACTTAGTCAGATTATCAGTGGCCAGCATGGTGTTTTACTCATGGGAAAATTTAGCCAGAAGCCAAGACAATGTAAAAATGAGGAGTAGATATTTTAGGGATACAAATCTCCATGAGTTCTTCATATTTCTGTATGTCTTAACAATCAGAAATTCCTATGCTCTGGGTTGTCTTTTCATAGATATTTATGGAGCAAAAAGCTTTGGAAAATTAGATAATATCTTCCTCAGAGAAATGGGGTGGGTTGTTTACTGTATAATATAATAAACTTGACTTATCCCTTCTGGGCAAAGATTGGGGGTTCACTATTATCAAAGATTTGGGTTCCCTAAGCTTGGGGTTCATCTCCTGTGAACACACAGAGTATTTTGCTGTCACTTAGCCATCTTTATGTTACCTATGGGACTTGGGGCTCTGAGAACCAGTACAAATGTTAATACTCTGGATATTACTATTGCTGTGAGTAATAAAGTTCTTTGTCTCTGACCTAGGAATCTCATGTCTTTTGCTATTATCTGTGGACCTGTAACAGGTTACCTTTTAGCTTGCAAGTAGGGTAAAAGCTGACAAAGGATAGACAGGGTGGTGGAATTCTACCAGCAAATGTTCTTATCCTTGTACTTCATTTGCAACCTCAGTTTTGTGATAGCTAAGTTATTTTTAGTGAACACACACAATTACTCTTAAAAAATTCAGTCTCCAATGTGAAGGCTGATTTCCTCTGAGACCACAAAGCACAGTTTTATCTTCTTGTTAGGGAGATAGCTGTATTTATAGATTGTGACTGTTTTCTACTAATATTAGATAAATTGGATGACTGCCATGTGTCCTTTCCAGGAGTGGATTTATGAGAAAACTTGCAATGTTTGTGTTTAAGTTTTCTAGGCTGCTCAAGCAAATACCATGTAATGATTTGGCTTAAATAATGGGAATTTATTAACTTACAGTTTTAAAGTAAAGCCCAAATCATGATATCATCAAGGCGATGCTTTCTCCCCAAACACTACAGTGTTCTTGGGTTGGCTACTGGAAATCCTTGGCTCTCTGTCATATGGCAACCTGTCTCCTGGTCTCCCTTCTCTTCCAGGTTCCATTGATGTAGCTTCTTGCTTCTTGTGGCTTTCTCTGTGTCTGTCTGAATTTCATTATTTTATTGAGGACTCCAATAGGAGATTAAGACCCATCCTGATTGAGGCAGGACATATCTTAATTGAAGTAACCTCATCAACAGGTCCTACTTACAATGAATTTACATACACAGGAATGGATTAAGTTCGAGAGTGTATGTTTCTTGAGTACATACAGTTTCAAACCATCATAGTCTGCAAATATTATTAAAACTCTTTTATTTACAAAATATCCATATTCGTCAGGATGGTCTAGGTTTATGCTGACCTTAATCTTAGCGGCATAAAACATATAGCTTATTTCCTACTCAGATAAATTCTACTACAACTCCCCAGGACATAAGTCTTTTATGCAGTGGACTTAGTTACCCATGATGGATTTCAGGTTTCCATTTCTACTCCCTCCACACCTGCCTCAGGAAGGGGAAGAGAATGTTGAAAGATTGCATAGGGGCTTTTCAACATGAAAGTGACACATGCTACTTCCTCTTAGAGTCCATAGGCCAGAATTAGTCACATGAACTCATTAAACTTTAAAGATCCTGAGAAGTATAGTCGTCAATGTGTCTAAGAAAGGTAGTGGTTTATACTTTTCTACAAAAACTAGAAAAAAAATACTTTTATATTCCATAAGGCAAAGAAAGTCATGCTTGGGTCATTATTGGCTCCCAATGTCTACACATGAGAAAGAAATGAAAATGGCCATTAAACACCTTCCCCTTCAGCTAAAATAATCATCTGGTTATTCTTTGGCAAGGGTGGGCTGCAAGCATTGTTCAAAAACACTATGATATATTTCTCTGACAATATAGGAAGCATTACCAATTCTCAGCCTTGGGTATATTTAGGTAATTATTTCAGAGACTGTTTTAAGTATTTTCATATATATTATACTTATTCGATCATCCCCAGTTAGATTTAATTATTGTTCCCATTTTTTTTGTTCCCATTTTTAAAATGAAAATTAGTTAAGTTAAAGAAAGCTCAAGTGACTTGTCCATGGATTCAAAGTCAATGGATTGGGAGTCTAGATTCTTAACCACCTCAAAAGATCACGTTATAATTTCCACATATCACTAGTCATTCATTTGGTAGGTACTATAAGTAATTGATATCTCTTAGAATCCTACAAGGTCAGTCTCATTATTAAATAAATGAACCTAAGTGTGATCTGTTCCCACGTGTATAGTCAGACCCAAGTTCAGAAAATCTTAGAATAAGAAACTGGTTTTGGGATTCAAGGGAGTTGAAATCTATAGTCAATCTGGGCTACTTTTTTGCTTCATTCTTCTTCAGAATTTTCATCAAGAAGACTAGTGAAAGACTTTGGGGTCTTGGTTATTTGGCTTAATTTGCCTAATTTTCCAGAGTATACTGGAACCCAATCCATATTTTAAAATCAATCTTTCAGAACATAAATGGATTGGGTATGACTATATTTAAGGTAGTAATCATAAGATGATAAAATTAGATTAGCAGAAATTCTTAAGTTTGACTAGTATTAGATATACAAGACAATAAATTGGCTACTTGTTAAGTAATAATGATTTTTGTTAGCACATATTTTATCAAAGCAATTTAATACTATTTTCTGACAAGATTACAAACATCTGGTTAGCAAGGTAGAATATATATTTCTATCATCACAATATTTATGGGGAAACTGTGGCAGACGTTAAGCGGTTTATTTATTTTTAATGCAAATTAACCACACACCATATATGCCAGTTTCAGAACATAGAGGGAAATAAGATATTTCTTAGATGTCAAAGTACTTGCCCTCTCCACAGTCAAACAGCAAATAAGTGATGGACTAAAACTGACTTGAATATTATTTGATTAAGATTCCAGTAGGATAATATTTTGAAGCTCTGGTTCTGACCTACTAAAATTAATTATCCACACAAAGAAGAGTTACAGTTCATACTGGTTTGGTTCATGATTCAACTCATAGTTAATATTTCAAGACAATTAAATAAGTTCATTGACTTATTCCTATTATAGATGCATGGTTTGGTTGTGAGCAAGTTGCTAATTAAATTAGAGCACATTTAGGAAAGAAATAGTACTGTTATTTTTTCAGAGATTATTATGTGCATGCCTCCATCTCATTTAGTCTTTATAACTCTATGAGATACCAGTACTGTTCCCATTTTACAGATAAGAAAATTAAAACTTCAGCTTGATTAAAACCTTCCTATAGTTACCCAATCAGAATTGGTGAAGATCAAGGCTCTCCTGTTTTATAATTTTGATGCCCACAGATCTTTCATAGTACAGAGTCTGCATCCCATGTGTAAGATATTGTGGCCACTCTATATATGCAACTATTTCTGATTAACTCTGAACTTGTTCTCATTTAGAAAGAATATTCTCTGTGAAGAACTTCATGTTATGTTCCATCTTCCCAGATAAGACAGAGTGAAGTCTTCAACAAGAAACATCTTTTAAAATATATAGTTTGGCGTAAAATTTTAATGGCACCTTAAACTGTTCTCTATGATAACACATCTGTATACCCTGGTAAGATCTTTCTGATTGCATCTGTTTGCTGTCATACAAATATAGTCTGAATATTATAGAAGATGCCTTAAATCCCTAGGGAAAATCAGCTCAAATTCATGGAAATGTAATTTAGAATAAGAAAAGAGCACAGAATTCATAATTTTACATCTGGATTTGGGAGAATTACCACTTAGATTCAGTGCTGACCCTGTTTCAGGAGATTTATCTTGACATTGAGAGCTTTTTTTGTATCACTATCATTCCTTCAAGTTAGGATGTTATTGCATCTTTCAGAGAATTGCACACTAATAAAATTTAAGGGAATTCATCAGGTTTCTAGAGCGTTTAAATTCCACACGTACAAACTGTTAGCTTTAAATAAGTCATGTAAAACTCTATTTAAATGATTCAGCCTTTCCCTGAATATGGGAAATGGGAAATGTTATTTGGTAGTTACAATAAAATGGCTTGAATGGCAAGGAATAGATTAAACTTGTTCACAGACACTGAGCAGAGATAGTAAGAGGTGATTTGAAAGTGTAACAGTGACTTGTGATGGGCCATGCGTTTGCCACACTAGAATGTGCGAAGGTGTTAGTGAGCATGGGTGAAGCCAGCAAGTGTTTCTCCATCCCTGTGAACCAAGCACTCACCAGAGGTTCCTCCCTGCTGGACTTTCTCACAGCTGCCCTGTCTACAATTCCTCAGCCAGCCCACAAGGTGCACAGAATAGAAATACATCAAGGAATGTAAATTAGGAATCTTTGCGGAATAGGTACCTGGAAGACATACTGGCAAGATGGTTGCTAACCAACAACCAAGATTCATACAAGAACAGGCCAGAGGTTCAGAGTCTAGCTTTGGACTGACACAGGGCTGGATTCCATCCCTGGTTGTCTGTTGGTCCCTTATGTTATCCTGATTAGGCAAGCCCAGGTGCTTTGAGTTTCAGTGTCTTCATGTGTAAAAGAAGAAAAACAGTAGTATATATCTTACAGTGGATTAAATTAGGCCACATATGTAAAATGCTTAGCACAATGCCTGGTCCATTGTAAGTTCTCAATACATTTTATTTAAAAACCAATAAAAGTAACAATTTTTTTTTTTTTTTTTACTTCTTAGGCTACAGAAGCAATGCTTGCCAGCATTCTAAACACTTGATCAATCAGTTCTTGTTAAAGTTCAACTGTGCATCTGAGTCCGTCCTTCCATAGCTGAAGTCCTGATGCCCCCCACACTTGATGATCTGACAGACTTCTCAGGATACATATAATTTTACCTAGTCTCTAAAATTCATTGAGTTTTCCATACCTCTGGGCCTGTAATATGTTACTGCTTCCCAGACAACTCCCCACGCTACAAACCCCTGCCTGTACTGTGCTCTAGGGAGAGGGCTATTTCTAATTCTTCCTGTCTCCTTTAGACTGTTGTTTAGTGTAAAATTCTCCCTGTGACTGATAAACGTCTCCATCTATATGCTCTGTTAATTACTTTCTAAAACATCTGCTTCTTGTCAGGCAAACATGCCCCACGTGTTCCTAAGGATGACTTTCATTTCTAGAAAAAGCAGATAAATCATTCTGTAATACAGGGGATAAGAATATAAAGTATCTACCATTTGTTAGACAACTATTACCTGTCAGAAACTTCTCTAATAATCTGTTCTAATTCTTAGCAACACTATGGGATAGATATCATCTGATCCATTTACACATCAAGAAAAGTAAGGATTATAGAAATCCAATAATTTGCTGCATAAATTAAATTTGAATACAAGTCTGCATTACTCAAAAGATCTTAGGGCACTGGTTTCTGATTTAACATTTCAATGGTGGGAAGCTTATGATGGGACATATCACCTCTCTTTTATATCAACAATGGAAACCAACAGCCCCATCATTATCACAAACACCACATGAAATCCACACTGATTTTAGATTATAGGGCATCACTTTTCAGTAAAGGGTTCTTTATTCATTAAGCAGGAGGGCAAAATAAATGTGGTAGGCTATATCCTAAAATGGCCTACAAGATTTCTAGCACTTGATGCTCACACCCTGTATAATCTCCTCCTCTTGAGTAGAGTGGAATGTAATAGTATCACTTCCATGCTAATATGGTAAAAGGGCTATTGCAGATGTCATCAAGGTCCCTAATCCGTTGTCTTTGAGTTACTAAAAATGGATAATTTAAGTTGGGAGGCCCTGGCCTAAGGGTTAGTCCTTAAAAGTGGCCAGATGGATCCAAAATGAGAGATTTCTCTTGTTGGCTTGAAGAAGCAATCACCCATATTGGTGAATTGATTATAGAGAACAAAGACCTGAGGTTAGCCTCTAGGAGCTGAGAGTGGTCCTTGCCCAGGAGCAAGCAAAAAGGTGGGAACTTCAGTCCTATAACTACATGGAATTGAGTTCTGCCAACAACCAGAAAGCTTGAAATGTCCATAACCTCAGATGAAACAGAAATGCTGGTAGGACCCTGAGATAAGATCCGAGCTAAGCCATTCCCAGACTTAAGACCCATGTATATAGTTTTAAGCTGCTGACTTTGTGGTAATTTGATGCACAGTAATAAAAAGCTAATACAATAAGTTAAATGCAAAATGAGTGATAGATGGTAAGTGCTATAGGAGTTCAGCAAAGTAGAAATAAATCCATTTTGAGGGGAGAAATGGTAACATTGTTGCAGAATAAGAGTCCTCAACTCACTGGGGTTTGATGCTCTCCATGGAATTTTTTCATTCTATGTCTCCTTTGTTATTTTCCTAGGTTGGTTTCCCTGGAAGCAGATCCTAAGACAAGGATTTATGTGTGCAAAATTCATTATAGAAATGTTACCATGGGCAGCTGGAAAGAAAAAAAAGAAGCCAAGCAATGGGGTAGGGGAGAAAATTTTAGGCAAAATCCCAGCTGTAGCTAGGGAAATGTGGAGTACAAATTGTGCTGTAAAGTTTATCCTTATGTAAAGTAAGGAGGTAGGGATTTCATATTCTGGCAGCAACTCTAAGGGCCAACCCAGGGCAGACATTGCCAGCACTCTACATGTATGAGCAAATCACAATGCAGCTGCAATAACTCAAAGGTAATCTTTGGAAGATATTTGCAGGTGTGGATGGTTAGAAGAAAAGTCAGAAGGGTAGCATGAAAAATTTCCAGAAATTTATAAAATGATTCAAGTGAATCCTGATGAGGCACCAACAGGGTCTATTATGCTTTTGAACCTTTGAAATTATTACAATTAGCCTAATGACTCTAGAGTACTATTTATAAGACAAATAAGCAGCAAACTGATTAAGTAAATGTAACTTTTAATACTACTTTGACTGCCATTCACTAATTATGACCATGTCCCAGACATTCTTTCATTTAATACTTACCACCACCTTATAAAATTAGTTCTGCCAGAATCCTCCTTTTATACCTGAGATCATTTTGGTTCAAGGAGACTAAGTAACTTGTCCAAATGTAATTATCTTATAAGTAGATGAACTGGAATTTGAACTTTTTGAGTCAAAATTTTGTGCCACTCAACTATGGTAAACCACTACCACTTTCAGTAGGTTGGAATTAAGAAGCTGGCAAAATATTGGAATTAAGAAGCTGGCAAAATATCTCAAAATAATAATAATAAAATATGTTTCCTATGTGCCTTAATAACTCTTTCAAGTAGTTTATATAGATTAACTCCCTTAACACAGGCTTCAAAAAAAGTATCTTTATCACTTCTTGGGTATAGCGTGTCATTTACTTTGGTCTGACAATAGTCCATAATGAGGAGCTCTTGTGCTTATACTTGATTTTTCTCTCTCACATTCTCCCTCCTTTCCTTTCTCTTCATTCCATCTTATTTCAATTTATTCCTTGACAAACTTTCATTGAACACCAAATCTATGCCAAAAGCCCCATTGAGGTTAGTGAGTTATGAAAGATCAATTAAATATGAAACCTGCCCTCAGGGAATTTATAATATATTACTGAAAATCATATGAGTGCATAAATGCTAAAAACATAAGCTATAAAGGAAGGTTCGGAGAGATTACTCTGGATATTCAAAGTAGGAAGAAATTGTACTTGTTAGCAAGTTGTTGATGGTTGTGCTAGATTTTGAAGGGTACAAAGGAGTTAAGATTTTTTTGTGATGGAAGGGCAAACCATTATAGGTGGGAGGAAAGCTATGAACAAATTCATGAAGGTAGGAAGCAGCTTGAGTTTCCAGTATCCAGGTAATTCAGTTTGGTTGTAGCAAATAAAGCAAAGGATGGTGCTATGGAGTTCAGGACTAGACTGTGAATCCTTATTTCCCAGTTAGTAAATATAGGCTTTAATTTATGCTTAAAGTTCAAAATACCAGTTTATAAAACCTCGTTGGATGAGAAAATCATCAGAGTTTGAACAAAAATTAAATGCATAGCTTTATTCAAGATGACTGAGTCCCTTCCTTGATGCCAAACTTAAGGGATTTTGAAAGAGTTTTTATTTTTCTGTTTCACTAAACACCAGAGAAGAAGATATTATGAGTTGAAGTAGCTCTAAAATATTTTCAGATGGCCAGTGAATACCTGTCATGAGATTAGGTTTATTTTTTAAGTCTTTTTAATCTGCTTACCAATTTGCAGTTAGAAAACAACTAAAGCCACATTAAGTTTGAAAGCTCAATAATCTTTGCCTCCCTCTTAGATCAGCATCACTTCTACTGAACAAGTTCATTTTTGAGTCTATTCAAGGAGGAGATAAAAACCTTAATTTATAAAACATTCATTAATGACCTGAAATGCTACCACAGAAAAAGTGAGTTTTGCTTGTGGAATGTGGAATTGAGAATAGAAAACAATAGACCTATACTATTAGCAATTCCACTGTATGTCAGTAGCTATAAGAATACAGATTTAAGTCTCATCATCTCAAACTATAAAGCACCCAAAGAAGATAGATTTTTGACTGTTTCCCAGGATGGCAATTAAAAAATCCAAAGTCAAGCTTCCTTCATTTGAGAAGATCAAACACTAGAAACTGTTACCCACTCTACGCCTCTAAATGCTAATATGTAGGGTGAGCATGTAATTTATTGTCCAAACAGAGACAGATTTGACAAAGAAAGCTATTAATAAATACAACTGGGTGAGGTATACATTGAACTCTTATAGGAGAAGACTGGGACATGCTGCCACCCTATTTAGCAGCTAGAAGAGCAAGAATATATTTCTGACCCATTGCTGGGTTTGGCAATAGGCACTGTTTATAATTTCTGCCAACTCCCAGGACTTTGGAAAAGAAACTGAGTAGGGGTTGTGGGTGATGGAGAAGTTTGTGAGTGCTTCAAATTCTCTTTCTGGCCATACCTTATTTATACTGGCCTAGAGGGAAGTGTAGATAGATAGATAGCTCTCCCTTGGAACCCAAGGATCATGAGATATTATTGTTCCACAGAAGAAAAGATCATAGAAAGAAAAAGAATCACACAAATTCTTATCTTGATTAAGAAATATATTGATCGTGATTCCAAATATGTATGGAGGTAACTTAATTCCCTCCTCATGGTAGTTATGTAATTTATGAGAAACAGACCTTTGATAATAGTAGAAGAAATTTATATTCCAAGAAATGTATCAGTGTTTCTGACATCTCTATATCTTCTAACATTTGGGCTCTCAGAAAGGAAACATGGTATAACGGAGAGATCTTCGTGGAGAAATTTTATTTCAATCCTAGCTCTGCCACTCACTAGCTGAATGACTCTGGGTTCGAGTCTTAACTTATCTGGACCTTAGTTACTTCATCACTTCATCTCACTCTCAATGAGCCAAGCAATCTGAAAAGCACTTTTTATGGCTCATCTCATTTTAAATGTCATAAAAGCCCTTTGAAGGGTCAGTTTTATCTCCATTTTCAGATGATAAAACTGGTTATTCTATCTCTAACCTGTTTCCCTGCTTGTTTATGTAACTGATCATCTATATATTTATAATTTCCAAGGGCAGAGATTTTCTTTTTTCCTTTTTGGTTACTGTACACAATAAATCACCGTTGAATGAATAAAGCTGAAAAACTTGCTAAAAGTGACATAACTA
The DNA here is from genome assembly GCF_023851605.1 of Tamandua tetradactyla. Lineage (NCBI taxonomy): Eukaryota > Metazoa > Chordata > Mammalia > Pilosa > Myrmecophagidae > Tamandua > Tamandua tetradactyla. Next base: position 118,579,171 of record NC_135334.1, on the reverse strand, counting down.
TTCAGAATTGGAATTAGGAGTTGAACTCCCATGTGAGGTTTAGAGCTGTATGTACCCCAGGAACACACACTCTTAAATGCAAACCATTACTGTTGGTGTGAACTCATCGCAAATAGGACTTTTTGATGAGTGACATCAGTTAAGGTGTGGCCCACCTTAATCAGGATAGACCTTAATCGTGTTACTGGAGTCTTTTATAAGCAGAATGAAATTCAGATAGAAAGCAAAAAGCTGAAATTCAGCAGAACCCAGAAAAGGAGGGACAGGCTAGGAGAGGCTCTATGATTGCCATATGACAGAGGAGTCAGACCAAGGATATCCAGCAGCCAGCCCCAGAGCACCAGGGTTTGGGGAGAAAGCACCACCCTGATGATGCCTTAATTTGGATTTTTTTCTAACCTCAAAACCAAGATTCATTAAATTCCCATTGTTTAAGTCAGTCCATTGCACAGTATTTGCTTCAGCCAAGGAAACTAAAATATCCCATAATATGAATTCTAATCTAGGTACTTAACTCTACACTGCCTCCCTAGCTGATAGTGCCATTCTGAAAATTACATGAGCCATATACCAGGAGTGCAACAAATGTTGAACTCGCTTCACTTTCTTCCCCTCAGATCTGTGCCTCGTGGATATACTGGGGAATCATACTGGGCAACCAGCATGCTAGAAAACAGACTCACATTACCCCACCCAATTCTCAAGGGACTCTTTCATACCAAAGAGCTCATGTAATGATTTACAATGGCTTAATATCTCTTTCCTTGGCAGGAAATCTATTTAGAAAAAAAAAAAACAAATTAAAATCAGTTGCCTGATGCATTTATGGGATCTGATCCAGGAAAATCTATAAAGAAATAACTTTGTCAGAAGCAGTTTCTATCAACAATCTAAACTACCCTTTCAATTTTTCTGATTAGATTAGACACTTGACATATTATTATCATTATCATTATTATTAATGACAATAACATTACCACCTTCAAAAGGCATCACCTTCAAAATGAGCAATGTTTGTAGTGTTTCCAAGATGTAAATTTGAATCTCACATGACAAAAAGCTAGTACGTATTGTGGCTACATAACTTTTCATTCCCTTCCAGTATTATATAAGTAACTCTTATGATGTGTCATAAAATGGTTTTGTAGAGGAAAAAAGACATTTTCTGATCTGGCCAAATTGGAAGGTGAATTGGACTATGACTTGGGAAGTACATGATTATCCATGGGATTTGATTTGGGAGAAAGCTTAGTTGGCATTTTTTACTCCAAAAGATAGATACTTTGAGGAATATTATGGTCTTCTGTGCCACAGAAGTTTCCAGAGTTGAAATAGTCTCTCTATAACAGCATATCACAGCATGTAAAGAGGTCTCAAAGTCAATAATTTAGGAAACTTGGCATTAGAGACCTCTTTATTGCAGTACTGTTCTTACACTGCTTAATAAATTAAGGTACATTGCAAATCACCATTAAAAGGATTCTGTCTTCAGCAGCTTCCAAACTTAACTGACCATAGAACTTTTTACGTTTTCAGTAAGTCAAATATTTCATGAAAGGTTGGCATTTATTATTGTATCCATAAAAAATAGCATTCCCTTTATTTGGGGGAATTATTCCTTCCCTAGCCCAAATTGCAGTATTGTTGGGGCTGCCAAATATAGACTCTACTCTCTTACTCAAATAGGAGGGCTGGCGTGATAAGCTATATTTTTGAAAAAAAAATTTCATCTCCTTCCCTGAATAGGTATTATTCTTCCCCATTCTCTTGTCATTAGACTTGCTGAGGTGACTTGCTTTGGTCAAGAAATATGAACAGAGTGTCCTGTGAGAACTTTTTTCAATTATTTTTAATTCAGTTTTACTGAGATATATTCACATACCATAAAATCATTCAAAGTGTACAAACAGTGGTTCACAGTATCATACAGTTGTGCACTCATCAACACAATCTATTTTTGAACATTTTCAATACTCCAAAATAAAAATAAAAATTAAAGTACAAGTAAAAAAGAACACCCAAAACACCAGATACCTTTTATCTCCTCCTGTTATTTATTTATTTCTGTCCTTATTTTTTATTCATCTGTCCATGCACTGAATAAAGCTCACATCAACCATAAGGTTTTATTTGTTTTTTTTTTTTTTTGGGGGGGGGTGCATGGTCTGAGAATCGAACCTGGATCTCCCACATAGAAGGTGGGCATTCTAACTACTGAACCACCTGTGCACCCAACCACAAGGTTCTCACAATTACACAGTCACACTGTAAAAGTCATATAGTTATATGATCATCTTCAAGAATCAAGGCTACTGGATTAAAGTTCAGCAGTTCCAGGTATTTAGTTTTAAAACACTAAAAACTAAAAAGGTATATCTATATAATGCATAAGATTACTCTCCAGAATGACTTCTCAACTGTATTTGAAATCTCTTAGCCACTGAAACTTCATTTTATTTCATTTCTCTTCTTCCTTTTAGTCAAGAAGATTTCTCAATCCCATATTGCCAGGTCCTGTTTCAACCTCAGGAGTCATGTCCCACATTGCAAGGAAAATTTACACCCTTGGTAGTCACACCCCACATATGGGGTGGGACAGTGAGTTTACCTGGATAGTTGGCTTAGAGAGAAAGGCCCCACCTGAGCAACAAAAGAAGTTCTCTGGGAGTGACTCCTAGGCATAATTATAAGTAGGCTTAGCTTCTCCTTTGCAAGTATAAGTTTCATAAGGGCAAACCCCAAGATTGAGGACTTAGCCTATTAAATTGGTAGTCCCCAATGCTTGTAAGAATATCAGGTCTTCTTCAGGTGGGGAAGTTTAGTATTTCCACATTTTTCTCTCAAAAGGGACTTTGCAAATAATTTTTAATCTTCTACCAAGCTTACTCTGAAATGTATCAGGACATCAAACTAACCTGTACAAACGAACAAGATCTCACTCCTTATTCGTGGTCCCATGTCCCATTATGGTGTTTGAATAGACTGACCATACAAGTTAGATAGTATAATACAGAAAATATAAACTTTGCACCAAATAAACATCCCTTTCTTTGGTCTCACATAGAAGTTAAAGTTTTAAAATACAGTCAATATCATTCTTTACCCTTTAGTCTGATTTACCTTAGTCCTACCCAGATCAGCTTCATTCATATCTCTAATTGAAGCTTGGCCACTTTTTCAGTGTTTGTTTTAAACAGTTGCTGTATGCTTATGCTGTATACAGTTGCTGCATGCTGTGCTGACCTTTATAGCTATAGAACTCTAGCTCTGTTTCTCAGGTGTTACACAAATACCCAATGTTCCAGGGAACAACAAGGTTATACACAAAGAGTTCAGGATTTCAGAATTTAGACATAACCATTATAACTTAGAAATAGACGTGACTGCTATAAGAGCATACAATCTGGGAACCCTTACAATAGCATTCCCCTGATAACTGTGCTCTCAGATTCAATTCTCAGAGTATGCACATTATAGTTAATCCATATTAGTGAGGTGTTTTAATGTTTGTTTTTTTTAATTTCTGGCTTATTTCACTCAACTGTCCCCAAAGTTCATTTACCTAATTGCATGCCTCACAACTTCATTCCTTCTTGCAGCCGGTAAATATTCCATTGTATGTATACACCACAGTTAACTTTTCATTCATCTGTCAATGTACCTTTAGGTCACCTTCATCCATTAAAATCATGAATACTGCCACCTTAAACATCCCTGTAAGAACTTTTAAGAACCAATGTGTGGTTCACCATTTTTCTGTTCCATCTTCCATGAGACAAGGATTGTATTATATAGAAGCTGCACTGTCAGCCAAATTAGAACATGTTCTAAATGAGGAAGAGGAAGAAGTGGGGATTTTTTTATCATAAAGTCATACTTTGGTAAATCTCATTATTGTTTAAAAATATTTCTCATAGGTATCTCAATTGAAAATAGGATATTTGAATAAGAGTATCTTGAACATATCTTCTTCTTGGCATCATTCGGTGATGCTAAATTAGCTTCTTCAGAGCTAAAGTTAGTTTACAATAGTTCAATTAGGGTAAAGTACAGGCTGAACTAACTAAACTAATAAATGCCTTTCATTTTTCACACTAAGGCATTGAGAACTGTATAAAAATACTTGAATTTGTCATCTGACTATTTAAAATATTGGGAGGCCAAATTTCTACATCACATCATATTGAAATGCACAGATTAATTCAATTCACAGCATGTTTGCCACTTAAAAGCAATGTGTTTTCTAATTTCCTTAATTGCTGAGTTTCAGAATCATTTGAGAAAAGGCGATATTAATGCCCGACTCACAGAATTGTCATGATATTAACTAAGTCCTGAATGTAAAGAGGATATTTCAATGCCTGTCATGCTGTAATTAACACATAAGTGATTAAGACATGGTATTGATTGTTAAATGAAATAATAATAATATTTCTGATTAGGAGTAACCATCTCTCTTCCTGGAATCACATAATCTTTTTCACTTTATCTTATATTGCTCATATAACCTCAGTCTATATATAATGTGGATATGTTTTCTCCATAGAATTACACTGGAAGTTCCTTCTGAACAAGTAGCATGGCTTTGAAAATAAATGCATGCCTCAGAGATATTGCAGATTCCATTGCAGACCACCACAATAAAGTGAATATCACAATAAAGTGAGTTACCCTAATTTTCTGGTTTGCAAGTATATATAAAAGTTATGTTTACACTATACTGTAGTCTATTAAGTATGCAAGAGCATAGTGCCTAAAAAATCTATGTCTATATCTTAATTTAAAAATACTTTATTGCTAGGCAGTGTGACGGTGGCTCAGTGGCAGAATTCTCGCCTGCCATGCCAGAGACCTGGGTTCTATTCCCAGTGCCTGCCCAAGCAAAAGAAAAAAACAAAAAAACTCTATTGGTAAGTTTCCTAGATTGTAAGCTCTACAGCAGACACATCTTTTCAGAGTTTCACTGGATATTTCTAAATTCTGAGATTCTGAGCTCTTCGTGTATAACCTGCTTGTTCCCTGAAACTTCAGCTATCTGTGTGACACCTGAGACACAGAACTGGAGTTCTGCAGCTTTGATAGTCAGCATTACCCTATATAATATAGCAACTGTTAAAAAAGGCTGAAAAAGTGGCCAGAATTCAATTCGAGATATGAATGAAGCTGATCTTGGTAGGACTAAGGTAAATCAGACTAAAGGGTAAAGGATGATACTGACTATATTTTAAAACTTTAACTTCTATGTGAGACCAAAGGAAGGGATGTTTATTTGGTACAAAATTTATATTTTCTGTATTACACTGTCTAATTTAACTCGTTTGGTCAGCTTATTCAAACACCATAATTACATGGAGCCAGGAATAAGCAGTGAGATCCTGTTGGTTTGTACAGGTTTAGTGTGATGTGCTGATACATCTCAGAGTAAGCTGGGCAAAAAAATAAAGTATTTGTAAAGTCCTCTTTGAGGGATAAATGTGGAAATATTAAACTTCCCTATCTAGGGAAGACCTGATATTTTTGCAAGTATTGGGGTCTGCCAATTTGATGGGACAAGCTTGCCATTATTAAACTTATTCTTGCAAAGGAGAAGCTAGGCTTACTTATGATTATGCCTGAGTCCCTGACAGAGACTTTTGTTGCTCAGGTGTGGCCTCTCTCTTTAAGCCAACTTGGCAGGTAAATTCACTGCTCTCTTCCCTCCCCACCTCCCACCACCCAGGACATGACTCCCAGGGGTGTAAATCTCCCTGGTAATGTGGGAAATGACAATAGGAGATAGGCCTGTCCCTGGAATCAAGGGCCTTGTTGATCAAAGGGGGACAAGAAATGAAATGTAATAAAGTTTCAGTGGCTGAGAGATTTCAAATAGAGTCAAGAGGTTATTCTGGAGATTATTCTTATGCAGTTTTTGGTGTATTGGTGTGGCTGGAGGGAAATATCTGAAACTGTTGAACTGTAATCCAATAGCCTTGATTCTTTTTCCTTTTTTTTCTCTCTAATAGCCTTGATTTTTGAAGATGATAGAATAATTGTAGAGCTTTAAGGCATGCAAGTGGGAGTGTGAAAACCTTGTGACTGACACACCCTTTATCCACGCCATGGACAGATGAGTAAAAAAATAAAAAAGATAAACAACCGTGGGTATGGGGGTTATGGGTGTTTTAGGTGTTCTTTTTCACTTTTATTTTTATTTTATTCTTATTTTTATTGTTTTTGGGGTAATGAAAATGTTCAAAAATTGTAATGATGAATGCATAGCTTTATGATGATATTGTGAACCACTGATTATACACTTTTCAGATGATTATATCTCAATAAAAAATCATTGAAGACAAACTACTTTATTGCTAAAAAATATGTTAACCAATATCTGATCCTTCAGAGAGTTCTCATTTTTTGCTAGTCTTGTCTTGCTGTTGATGACTGCTAACTGATCAGGGTGGTAGTTGCTGTAGATTAGGGTGGCTGTGACAATTTCTGGAAATAATGTATCAGTGAAGTTTACCATATTGATTGACTCTTTCTTTCATTGAAAATATCTCCGTAGCATGCAATGCTGTTTGATGGCATTTTACCCACAGTAGAGCTTCTTTCAAAATTGGAATCATAGCCTTAGAATTGTAAACTTTTGACTTACTAAATTCCCCTTTTTGAAAGTCATTCTGTTTCTGTTATATTGCAATTCTGCAGCTAGCAAACTAGAAAACTTCTAATTCTCCCGCAATTTCCATGATAGCTGTAGTTACGTCCTTCACTGAAGTTTTGAACCCCTCAAAATGTTCCATTAGGTATGGAATCAACTTCTTCCAAACTCCTGATAATGTTGATATTTTGGCCTCATCCCATAAATCAAAATGTTTTCAATCGAAAAGAAGGTTTTTAGTGTATTTTGTCCAGGCCATTCAGAGAAATCACTGTCCATGTCAGCTATAACCTTATGAAACATAGTTCTTAAATAATAAGACTTGAAATTTGAAATTACCTCTTTATCCATGGGCTGCAGAAGGGATGTTAGCAAGCATGAAAACAACATCAGTTTCATTGTACATCTCCATCAGAGTTCTTGGGTGACCATGTGCATGTCAATGGACAGTAATATTGTGAAAAAATCTTTTCTTCTGGGCAACAGATCTCAACAGTGGGTTTAAAATATTCAGTAAGCCATGTTGTGAACAGATGTGCTATCATCTAGGCTTTGTGTTTTTCCATTTACAGAGCCCAGGCAGAGTATATTTAGCATAATTTAAGGGCCCCAGGATTTTCAGCAATGCAAAGGAGCACTGGCTTCAACTTAATGTCACCAGCTGCATTAGCCCTTATCAAGAGAGTCAGTCTGTCCTTTGAAGCTGTGAACGCAGGTATTGACTTCTTCTCTCTAGCTATAAAAGCCCTGGATGGCAACTTCTTTCAATGGAAGACTGTTTCATCTACACTGAAAATCTGTTGTTTAGTGTCGCCACCATCATCAATTATCTTAGCAAGATTTTCTGGATCACCTGCCCCAGCTTCTACATCAGAAATTGCTACTTACCTTTTAATTTTATGTTATAGAAATGTTTTTTTTTATGTTATAGAAGCTCATGAACCAACCTCTGCTAGCTACAAATTTTTCTTCTGCAGCCTTCATAGAATTGAAGAAAGTTAGGGGATTGCTCCAGATTAGGCTGTGGTTTAAAGGAAGGTTGTGTCTGGCTTGATCATCTATTCAGACCACTAAAACTCTCTCCATATCAGCAATGATGCTGTTTTGCTTTCTTATCATTTGTTTGTGTTCATTGGAGTAGCACTTCTAATTTCCTTCAATAACTTTTCTTTTGTATTCCCAATTTGACTCACTGTTTGGCACAAGAGGCCCAGTTTTCAGCCTACCTTGGTTTTCAACATGCCTTCCTCAAGCTTAATCATTTCTAGTTTCACATTTAAAGTGAGATATGTGCAACTCTTCCTTTCACTTGAACACTTAGAGGCCATTGCAGGGTTATTAAGTGGCCTAATTTTAATACTGTTTTGACTTAGGATATAGGGAGACCCAAGGAGAGGAAGTGGGCAGAGTGGTCAGTACACATACTCATTTATCAGTTAAACTTTCTACCTTATATGGGTGTGGTTCATGGCACCTCACAGCAATTACAATAGCAACATCAAAGATCCCTGATCACAGAGCACCATATCAATATAATAATGAAAAACTTTGAAATATGGTGTTAATTACCAAAATGTGACACAGAGACATGAAATGAGCACATGACATTGGAAAAATGGCACCGATAGACTTGTTTGTTGGAGGGTTGTCACAAACCTTCAATTTGTAAAAAATAATAACAAAATTTTTTTTAAATGCAGTATCTGTGAAGTACAATAAAGCAAAACACAATAAAAGGATGTATGCCTGCAAATGCTTCATGTGCAGTTACTACAATCGCAGAAACAGATGAATTAACACCCTAAATATATGACAATATACTAAGTTTTGCTCAGTTCCACAACAGTGTCACCTTTAAAGGAAGTTGTTTATCACCTAAGCACAACATGGTGCCTTAGAGAATAATTTGGATATTTGATAAAAAACACTCAGCTTTTTTCTTTAATTTTTCTCTACCCTTTCCCTCTGCCTTAAATAAGCAAGCTGATTAACTGCAGAAAATTGAATGTTACTGGCTGTCCATATCTTTCTGTGTTGTGTACTTGTGTGTGTGTGTGCCTGTGTGTCTGTGTGGATAAGTCATGTTTAAAATAGACACCTAAAGATATGTGATATTACAAACGGAAAACATACAGGACCACTCTATTTCGCATCAAAATCACTAATGTATTTCTTCTCATTTCTGAAAAGGTGCATACATGCCTTGGGAAGAGGATTTGTTCTGACGGTTCTTTATAAAATCAGTATTTGTTAGGGGATGTTTGAAAACTTCAGAATAGTACCATTTACACTTCAAACATTTATATAAACAAATTTTTCTTCTCTCTGAAGAGAAAATCTCAAGTAATAGTTAAAGTTAGGGTACCTTTGATCCTTGGCTTTTTTTTTTTTTTTTTTGCCTTGAGAGTACACTGCATTTACAGCTGACATTTTTTATGTCTTCTTTGGAACTGCATTTCTTATAGACCCCCTGAATCACCACAGAGAATCACCATGATTAATCAATGAAGACCAGAGACTTGAAAAAGTCATCTGTGCTCAGTTTCCTTTGATGCAATACCTAAACTTTGGGTCTGATTTTTATGAATTTGATGTCTAAATTGGATTATAAGCAGAACTTTTTTATATAGAATATGTGGAGCATATTCCACATATGCAGTATATATGGTGCATTGTGGGGACACAGGCTCAGGTACAAGGGAAATCTTTACTTGAATGACTGCTTTTTACTTACCGTACAGCATAAAGGGTCCAGAGGAGCAAAGGAAGAGACCTAATCATGGCCAGTCTCCTAGGAATGTCAGTTCTCCAATCAGAGCAGATGGATGGCAGCTTCCCATGCCCCATTTTGCGTTGGAAAGGACAGACCCATCTGTGCTGCCAGGGATGGGTTATTTCTATGACCCTGGGAAAGGTAATAAGGTTTCCTGCCCTGATAAGCAACTGGAGCTGCTTTTTCCCGATTTTCAGGTTTAAGATCATGTCAGACCTTTTCATTAGAACTAATTCCCCAGCCCTGGAATGGAAACATACTGAAACATCTATACACAATTGAAAAGGTGGGGGGGGGGAGGGGGAGACAGGGGCTGGGAGTGGCTGCTAGGTGTGTCCTCAAATTCCCCAGCAGAATGCTGCATCTTTAGGGTTAGGCACTACCCAGATGAAATTTTTAAAAATTCTATGGCAAAGAACTAATTACAATTAATAACACAGCTATAAAATTTTAATGTTAGTGGGACACACAGCCTTTATAGAGATACCACTATTATTTTGGGGCAGTTTTTAATGAGTGGAGGTTTTGAATAACCTGTTATGACCATCTCAGTGACAGATGTTCAACGACTGGCAGTTTGGGGTTTCAGCAAATGAATCTAGAAAGACTTGTTCACTTCTGAAATGCTCAAACACATTTTCTCTTTTCAGTTAATGGAGTCTTTGCAACAGATGTATAGTTAAATTTTCCTTCCTGAATTCCCTATTATAATTAGAATACCTTTCAGGAAGCAAAGAACAGAGAGAGAGAGAGAGAGAGAAAGAGAGAGATCAGGCACATCATTGCATATAGAAAATCTTCTTCAGTTATGGCTAAGCTAATGTTTCATTCTTTACCTATTTGTGCTAGCCCTTTATGATCACTATTACCCATCTTTAGATGCCATCTGGACCCCTCTAGGAATGCAATAGTGGTAGCTTTTATAGAGTACTTAATAAGAGTTCCTGTAATAGATTGAAATCCAAGGAAGTTTTTTGTTTTTTGTTTTTAACTTTTCCCTTCATCAAAGATGTTCTCATATTACCACGTTTGAGTACAGCCTAAACTGCAAACTGCTTGGTCTCTCATTTGGGTCAGGATAATGTTCTTAATTAACCTCCCACATTGTGATACAATGCAATTCTGTAAAACACTGAAATAGGAATTCTTATTTTTAATTGAGTGAGGAATCATTTGGAGAATCCATAAAAGCTGTGAAATTTCTGTCTGGAAAAATACATGCTTTTTCACCAAGTTCAGGATAATAGATCCTCTGATACCCTTTCACTGATTCCAAGTTTTGAAAAAATCTCTTTGCAATACATCAATTTGGCAATAAGAAATTTCTAGGGCGACTTCTTAGGCTTGGTTTATATAATTCTAGGAATATTGATTTTCCATTTAGCTGTTATTAAAAAGTAAAAATACTTTCCAATAATAGTGGACAATCTCCATTTTCATTATAGTGCAAAGTATTTTAATTTGAAATCATTACAATTAAACCACCAGACTCAGATCATAAGGTCTAGTGGAGTCAGAAATATTTATCATGTAAATAACAACATGAAAAACTGAATACTGTTGATAAGTGCTTAGCATAATACAAATATGACTTTCCACTTACACTATTATATTCGTCAAGTTGTGATCCATAGATTGCAAGACTTGATAATATGGCATTATAAGGACTCAGCAGATTATATATTATTATACTTTAAAGTATTATTTTATATTTGGGCCTGATCCAGTTACTTGGGAAAGTGAACACCCAAATGAAATGATCTGAGGATTTATGGGTATATTAATTTTTCAACTACTTAAACAAATATCATACCATGGGTTGGCTGAACAACAGGAATTTACTGCCTCATGGTTTGAGAGGCACAAGGGTTGCTCAGGAGCATTCTGGCTGGCTGGCCATCCTTGGGTTCCTTGGCTTTCCTACCACATGGCAATATCCTCTCCTTTCTCTTCTGGGTTCTGCTGACTTCCAGCTTCTTGCATCTACCCTTGGCTTTTTTTTTCTCTTTATGTCTGAATTCTATTCTTCTTAAAAAGGACTACAGAAATCCATATTCAAGCCTAATCTAATTCAGTTGGCTATACCTGAACTTGAAATAGCATCCTCAAGAGTCCCTATTTACAATGAGTTCACAACTATAGGAATAGATTAAGATAAAGAACATGTTCTTTTTTTCCTGGGGTTCATAACTCAACCTGCCATTAATAGGTATTACAAATAAGACAAAATAATGTGTAACCAATTAAAGGATAATTTTGCATATCAAATTTTGGAGAAGTTAGAATAATATTTTTGAAAAAGGAAGTCATAGAATATCTTGGTGTAGATGATATTTGAGTAAATAGAAAGTAAAAGGAAGTATTATCTATACTATATTATAGCAGTTCCTCACTGAAACAGACAAGAGCTCAAATTAATTGAATTAAACCTTCAAGGCCTCTGTATCTGCACCTCTGGCCCCTGCTGTCATGTTTGCTCCCCATTTAATTTACTTAAGGTTATAAGGTTGTCTTTTTCTTAGCATATGATTTTTTCACCTGTATATTTTCAATTACTAGAATGTCATGATTAAATAAATTATATATTTTTAAGCAAATAATGCAAAAAAGGATAAAGGAGAGATAGAGATGAAATATATACAAAAACATTAAAACATTTAGAGAATAATAGGAATATCAAGTGTTTAATTTTCCAAAAGTAGAAAAACAAATTTAAATTAAAAGGAAAATAATATTTGAGGAAATAATGTTTCAGAATATCCTGGAATTAAAAAAAAATAACATGGGTGTTTTTCAGAAAAATGAAAAAAAGTTTTTAAATAAAACAGGCAATAATGATAAAATAAATAGAAATAATTTTTTTAATTAAAACTTCAAATCTTAAAAGTCTGAAAGAAGTAATACAGAGTAGATTAAAACACACCATCATACACAACCAGACAAAGTAAAACATTAAAACATCAGAAATAAATGAAGGTGTGCAAAGTTTCCAGAGAAAAGAACCAGATTACTTAGGCAGAAATGTGTATCATGTTAACATTTGCATTATCATCAACTATGCAGTTACAAGAAGAAAATTAAGTACATTTTTAAAGTATAAAGGGAAAAGAACTAATAATTTTGAATATAAAATTTTATATGCACCTAAATTATCATTTAAACTTGAAAATCAAATAACAATATTATAAGACATACAAGGCCTGTTACTGTGAAAATGCTTTTTGAAATTACTCTCAGAGGAAATAATCTAGAGGTCAGTAAAACTTTTTCTCCAGGTGTTAAGTATTTTAGGTTTTGTAGGCCACATACAGTTCTCATTGTTCTATTTACAACTCTTTATATATAAAAAGCATTCTTAGCTCAGGGATGTACCAAAAGATCTGTGGATCAGAAAATATAGTGTAAAGACCCTTGAAACAATCCAATGAAAAGAGAACAAAATTCCGGGAGATAGAGAAACTAAAGAGGATCTAATAACTTAAAAAGCATTGCAATAAAAATCTAAAAGCGGAATGAAAACTCTCCCAAACTTCTTCACACCATGGCACATATAAAACATGAGAAAAATGGAAACACAAGAATAAATGGATGACACTGTTCATGCACAAGGGGATCAGCCAGAAGACTTGGTCATATCTACACACATCCTAAGCCTTTGCTGATCAGTACTGAAGAGAACCTGTAATACGAGGGCACACTGACATACCAATTGGGACAGCTCTGCTCTGTATTTTACCACTATGCATTAATTGGGGAGGGGTCTAGTTTGAAAAAGAGCAGAGAATGCTTAAAGTCTTCCATGGCTTTTATTTGTTTTGGTGAAAGCTAAGCATGAGGAATTTATAGGGCACTTTACAATGTAAATATGTGTATCAATAGGTTAGCAAAAATCACCAAAACAATAAAAATTGAATATATAACTTCCAAGTCATTAGATTAAAAAATAACTCTTTATAGGGGAAGTAGGAAAGGATAACACAAAGAAAGTATAAAGAGAAAACATGAAATAAGATTTATAAAAAGTCTTGATAATACAAACTTGTGATAAAAAGATCAAGAAGATAAATAATTATGATCATATATACTAGTAGCAATATATTCTCATATGTATATGGCAAAAACTAATAAAACTGTAATTGAAGTAGGAAGAGAATAAATCAACATTTTAGTTAGCTATTTTAACACATTTCTCTCATAAATGTATAAAGCATAACCAAAATAAAGTCCAGACTATTTGTATAATGTGATTAATAAGATTTTCCTCTCTTTTCACCAAATAGACCACAAAGAGCCATCTTAGAATACTGAAGAGAATCAATCAATAAGACTATGATCTCAGGCCATAATGAAATAAGACTTGAAATAAATAGCAGAAAAGGGAATATTTAAAATTGTATTTCTGGAAATGTTAAAAATCTAAGACTAATTTTTGAATTAGAGAAGAAGTCATAAAGAAATACAAGTATGTAGAACTGAAAGGAAATAGTAAATAACAAGATTTGACCTATTTAGCCATTACAGCAAACACTGACTGATAGTCCTCACTTTCAGGTAAAGTATGTAAGGAAGCTGCTGTCATGGTACAGGATCTCTGAATATCAGAAAGACAAAGGCTTTGTTCTGGAATGGAGACACCCACATAGGAAATGTAGCTCTTTCCAGGGAGTATGTTCACGCTGATAAAGCAGTCTGGTATTCTGTGTGCTAGAGGGGTAAATGCATGTGTATAGGCATGTGTGTGAGAGTGCGCATGCATGTGTGTTTGGGTGAGAGAATAACCAAGTGGCTTAGTATAAAAGATAAATTAAGACTGTTTTTAATCTCACTTTTTCTTCCCATCTTTTCTTTGTAAGAGCTGACTCTACTTGGATAATTTTCCCAGTTTCCACCTTTATTTTAGCCCTGGGATTTATAATCTCAGCTGTGGCTTTTATGACAATGATACAATGATCAACACTGTTACCCACCTTCTGTAGTCCCAAAATTCAAAAACTCTCTCACCTGCTGATGGCCTTTCTCTGGTTAGTAACACAGTTACCAGAAAAACAAATGGTGATTCCCTTGACATGCACATCTACAACATAATTGCCATTCTCATTCATATTTAAAGATATTATTGTAATTGCTAGAATTTGATTTATTAGCATGGTTGTTTTAGAGTAATTTGGTTGACAATAGGAAAGAGTGAGAATGTGAGATTTAGAGAGAGAAAAAAAAAATAAGCTTGTGGGACAGTTGTTCAACTTGGCCAGAGAGATTAGGGAATACTACTTTGGGGAATATAAGGTCTGGCAAGAATTATGTCATGTTAGTAGCTTAAAATAAGCCATGATGGGAGTATTTAAACCTCAAAAATCAGCAAAAGCTATAAATCAGGGCTCCGCAAGATCCCTTTTTGAAGATCCATGTGTTAAATGTTTACCCGCATAGTACTGATTGTAGGAAAACTGTAACATGATATTAGAGAGTTTTCCTTTCATGAATAGATGTGTGTGTGTCGATTTGAAACTGCTATGTACCCCAGAAAAGCCTTGTTCTTTAACCCTGATTCAGTACTGGGTGGATCTTTTAATTAAGTTGTTTCCATGGAGATGTGACACACTCATTTGTGGGTGGGACCTTTTGATAAGGAGGCTTCCATGGAGATGCATCTCTACCCATTCATGGTGGGGTTGCTTACTGGAGTCCTTTAAGAGGGAACCATTTTAGAAAAAGCTACAGAGCCACTGGAACCAACAGAGCCCATACAGCCAGAGACCTTTGGAAATGCAGAAGGAAAACACCCCTGGGAAGTCTAATGAAATGAGAAGAGGAAGCTAGCAGACATTGCCATGTGCCTTTCCACCAGAGAGAGATAACCAGAAGACAAAAACCCCAGTTGACACTAGCTACATGCCTTCCCAGTTGACAGAGGTGCTCCAGACAGCATCAGCCTTTCTTGACTGAAGGAAACCTCTTGTTGGTGCCTTAATGTGGACATTTTCATCGTGTTAGAAGTGTAAACTTTCAGCTTAATATTGCAACTTAATAAATTCCTTTTTAAAAAGCTATTCCATTTCTGGTATATTGCATTCCAGCAGCTTTAGCAAACTAAAACAGTATGTATGAAAGGGAGAGAAAGCAAGAGAGAAACAAGAACAGAAACAAAATTTCATATTTTTCCACACTTATTCTACGATTTCACAATGCTAGATAAACTTAAAATATCAACTCAATCAACAATTTTATATATGTGACAAATTGTATTTTTCTCTTATTCCATAGTAGCCAGGCAGCCATATGCCACCTATGCTACAATTCTGAGCTTCCCTTGTCTTCATTCTGCCCATATGACTACATGTACATCAACAGGATTTGAGCTGAAGGATATGCACAACTTCCAGCCCATTCCATAAAGCTTTCCACATATCCTCCAATATGACTTTTTTCCCCTACCCATGGACTGGAATAGCAATGACAATAACCATATAAACCTAGGAAGCCAAATGGTGATATCTATTTCTGAATGAATGCCTGGAATAATCTGCTCCAGACCCTCAAGCCCTGACCCCCAACCTCACTCACCTGGAAATCTGCATGACTCTTATGTGTAAGAGAAATAATTTCTATTGTGCTTGATGCCTTATATTTCATATCAATTTGTTAGAACAGTTTAGCATATCCTAAATAATGGAGTATGTCATACACACCAAGCAAATGAAGGACACCTCAACAGACTGTTTTCCTCTAATTATTAATAGCTATGTAGAAGCAGCCAGGAATGATAAACTCAATCAATAGTTGTGAACAATAGCTGTGACTCTGTAAGACTGCCTTGCCTCATCAGCAGTGGCCAATTCTATTTCAATTATGGATGCAACTTTGCTTGTTGGGAGAAGAGAATGGGGATCTAGGAAGTGAGGTTAGAATTTGAAACTAAACTCTGCCTGCTACTAACCTCCCAGATACATAAATCAGAAGAGTAAAGGGATAGTGACAAAAGAGGAAAGGGAAAAACCTAGAGGGAGAAATCTAGGGGAAGATGTGGTTTTTTGAAAGACCAATGCTCCATGTTGATCCACTGTGCATCTTAAAGGTCAAAATCAAGACTCTTGAACTAATTGTATTAAAAACCGGGTTTGATTCCTGAACCATGCACCTAAAAAAGAAAAAAAAAAAAAAAAAAAGCAGACTCTCTCTGTGTCTGGGATGATTGCCACCTGCCATTTATGAACCATTGCTCCTTTCCTCTCCAGGAACTCATCTGGAAACTAGGAACACCAATAGGCAAAATAGGTAGCAGCATATTTGTAAATCATAGATTATTATGATTTAATGTGAATTAATGAAGCCAAAGGGAAGAAGCAGATATGTGGGAAGTGGTGGGGGTCAAATGCTATTGCAAAGCTACTACAATAGAATGAAAATAGCATGCTCCTTCCTGGTGGCTGTATCAGGTCTGCCAAACTGGACATCGACCTCACTGACTGGTAAAGAATTCTCACTCCCTCTAGCAGTTCATACTTTTTTTTTACTTTAAAGTTGGCATGCTCAAACTCACTTGTTATCAAAACATCCCTTCATTTGATTGCCATGATAATGATAATGACATGATAATATTAACAACAAAATAATTAATATTGGTATAGCATCTCACCACTTGCATGCACTCTCCTATAGTCCAATTTTGCACTCAAAATAATCTTCTCACTGGTTATTGTCATTTTGCTCTCCTTCCCCATCCATTCTTCACCCTCCCTGCTCTGTTCTTTGCCCTGGGTAGGGTGGAGAGGGGCTAATCCCTAAAAACTGTTTCATCTAACTCCACAGATTCTGGCTTACATTTGGGTAAGGCCAATGAGAGGCAGTAGTCAAGAGGCCAGGAGGAGAGAAGGGTCACATGGCTTATTTCCTCATTTCTTCCTACTTTTGTTGTGTTGGTTTTGGCCCGAGATGCAACCTTTTATGACCACAGCTTCTTCCTGGCTACGGATCCTCCAAGGCTTCAGTTTGCCCTGGACTCCAACACACAATGTTCTTTCTTAACCCTTTGGGTGTTGACGTGGTAGTAGATTCCAGCTGCAGCCAGCTTCCAGGAGTTTCAACATCCCTCAAAGTCTCCCTAATCCTCACCTCTGTAAATATTACCTTCATTAAGTTATCTTTGGATAAATGACTTAATGAAGTCATTTATTTAAATGACTGGAATTCTGTTTTCTACCAGGACTCTGAATGATACAATAGATTTTATTTTCTCTCTCTCTCTCTCTCTCTCTCTCTCCCTCTCATACACACACACTCATACATACATCACACTACACACACCCAGAATTTTTACAGTATTTCATCTTCGCTTCTATGCTTGCCACCCTGTTTTAGTTTGTGAAAGCTGACAAAATGCAGTATTCCACAAATGCGCTGGCTTTGACAATGAGGTGTTATACGATTTATATATTGTGAGGCCATGAAAATCTCCAGATCAAGGCATCAACAGGATAGTACCAGAACTCCGATGGCAGGCTGCCAGCATCCTCTGCTCCTCTGTGATATGGGAAGGCACAAAGCTAGTGTCAACTGGTCCTACTCTCCCAGGTTTGGTTGCTTTCGACTTCTGGCTGCTTCAGCTTCTCTGGTTTTTCTTTCTCAGCTTCCATGGTTTTCTTTGTATTTCATATCATATAAAGGACTCCAATGAGAGGACTAAGACATTATTGGGGCATGCATCAAATGTCCCAGCCACAATAGGTCTACACCCACAGGAATGGATTAGCTTTAAGAACATGATCTTTTCTGGGATACATGCACATTCAAACTATCACACACTTCAACTTCATTATCTATATCACTCACCCTCATTCACTAAACTCTAATTGTTCAACGTTTATTGATCATTTACTATATGTGAGAAACTGTTCTAGGTGATAGAGAAACAAAAGCATTTTGTTCTTTCATGTGATTTATATTTGGGAGGTAGAGAGAGAAGGGACTCAACAATAAACTGTAGCATCTAAGAGAATTAGATAATATTAGACAGTTAGTGCATTGAAAATAATAAAATTACATGACATATAGAAAGTGACAAGGTGGCCCAGTTGAGTTCTCTCTGAGGAGAGGACATTTGAGCTAATATCTGAATGATATGAGTTTATCATTTTAGACCTTGGGATATGATATGCCCAAGATTGTAATGAAGCTGTTGTGCACTAAGAAATAAAAAATAAGATCATGGTGGCAGGATCATACATAGCAAGAAGGGAAGTGACATGTGATTGTAGAATTTGGCAGAAGGGAGTAAATGTATGGTGCTTTTTGCCATGAGAAGAAGTTTGAACTTTATAAAGGGTTTTCTTTTTAAATTCTGAGGGTACCACTGGAAGTACTCAAATCACTTTTTCAAGTTTTAAAAGGACTGCCTATAAAAAAGGAGTTATACTCCAATCCCCTGTTTTATTCAAAGAAGGAAGGAAGATTTAGTATGAATGGCTAAGGATTCTTCTGCCTATGATTTTCAGGGATTATGCACTCTCTTTCGGGAAGAAAGACATCTAAGCAAGTGTTTTGAGGGCTCAAATGACAAAACCATATTCCCAGTCGCTTTGTGTAGGATTTTCCTCCCATACTCTCGCTTTGCTATCACTATTACTATCATCGAGTTCCTTGATACATATTGTACTATAAAGAGATGTTGTGAGTTATTCTGGGTTATTCCAACATGAAAATTTGTAAATCTGAAGTCTCTGCATGTAAGTGATACTCAGAGTGGTCACACATGACCCTTGGATATAGAACTCTGTTGTTGGTGTGGCCACTCAAATCTTCTCAACATACCCACAGCCCTCTTAGATGCCTGTTTCATAGTCAAAAGGTCTGTCGGGTTCGGGTCAGCCAAGGTCTACCCATATCATATTTTTTGCTTTACTTAGTTAATATCCTAATGCCACATCTGATGTTAAATAATTTCTAACCTAACATTTGGGATACTTATGACAGCCTCTCTCTTTTATGTCAACCAAAGCACTGCAATATAAATTAGTCCCTCTAAACTGCTTACCCCTGTAATTAACTCTGCGCTAGGAATAGCTGTTTTATAACTGCTAGAAATCAAAGCACTATGCCACTGAAGTATTCACTTGCCAGGAGACCATGACATTCATCCATTAAATGGATGATGCTTAAAACAAGCCTCTTCTCCTTTTCTCTTTGAAAGATTGCTTCACTGAATGGACATTGCCTTGAGTTGCATTAAGGGAAATGGGAGTTGAATCAGCAGCATTTGTGCAATGTTTAACTCCTATTACTCTGTTCCCATGAGCATAGGAATTTGCATGGTTAAGCAGACTAGAGGCCATAATGATAGAATTCAGAGTGGGTTGGCAGCACCAGAATGTCTAAGAATGTACTAAGCCCATAGGCTCCATTTTTCTGAATTCATCTCGTAAGAAATAGTCAGTGCTTTTGAGGACAAGGCTAATAGCCCCTAATTCCTTGGGTGTTCATTATGAAATGCTATTAGTCATGCCAAAGTAATTTGCTATTAATACGGATGTAATACACAATGCTATCAAAATTTCCACTGTAATGCAGCCTTCATAAATGTCTATTACCTTCTCAACAGCTTCTGTTTCCACAGTTTGTATTAACCTCTTTGAAGATGAGTGAACGTTATTCTGCACAGCACAGTGTAGCTGCAGATGGAGTAGGGGATGAGGGAGCATTGGTTACTCATATAGATCATGTCTTCAATTACACACATATGGTACATGATCAGATCATGGGGGTCACACAAATTATGTCTCTTAATTATCAGAAACTCAATAGAAAAAGAAAATATGTGTACCTAATGCTTACATTTTTTGGCACTAATGCTATCAATTTAATATGTTGAGGATAGCTGCTTGAATGTTCCTTGTTTTATGCCTCTGATGAAAGTACCATTATTTTTTGTACTTGAGACACAAGATCAAGTTAATGACAAATGCTAACAAATGTAAGGGATTTGAACATGGGGATTTGGAAGAGAAGAGTTCATACTTGAACAGAAACAATGTTGAAATGCAGACAATTAAAAGTTTATCTTCAGTCTTTTAGAAGACTATGAACAGCGTAGCAAATGCTTTTCCCAGTTTTTACTTTCTCAAATACCATTCTTACTCATTGCCCAGTTGACTTCTGTTCTTCTTATACAGAGGCCTATGTCTTATTTCCCTTGTTGGATTGTGAGTTTAAGGTCAAAAAGCAAGCCTCATTCATCTCTGTTTCACTGTCAGTGCCTAGCACACCATTTACAGATTAAGTGCTCAGAACTGTTTGTTGGATGAAACTATGAATAAGTGGTAAAGTAAAACTATATTTGAAATTATAGAATAGCCAACTATTTTGAACTTTAAAAATGGTGATTTATATTGGTTCATTATCATACACAGTCCTAAGACAAATAAGTTAACATACGCTCAGTTTCTCAAACAGATCTTCTATTTTCTTAAGTTGTATATTCAAAAATGTTATGCTTACTTCCTATAGTAAGTGATTCTGGGTACTCTTGGCCCTGTCAAACATTCAAGAAAGGAGTATAAAATTTTTTCTGCTGAGCTTGCAAAAATTGACTAATAAAACAGATGACACTTTGTACATATAATTTGAACATACCAACATTATCCAATTCTTAATATACAGAACATACTCATATCCTATTTTTTTGGCAAAAAAAACCACATACACATACACACAAAAAAAAGATTCTTGGCCTGAAAAGTAGTGCAAATAGATGTCCTAAATCTTGAAATATTTGCATGGCACTGACACTAGATTTATTTAATGCCATGACTTACACACATTTTAATAGATTCCCAACATGAAAAAGACAGTGAAAGAGTTTGGCCTGCTCAAATAAAATGATGAATAAATAAATATAGCAGCTAATAATAAAAAGAAATGTGACATAAATAACGGTAAGCTGAAAAGTAATTGTAGAAGTTTATGGTTATTGGGCTGAATCTAAGATGATATTAAATTTCTACTGGCATTTCAAGAGTTGCCCTAATTAATCAATTGGTAATTGCAACTGTGATTACTGGCCGTGATTATGATTAATTGCCAATACTGATTGATCCTCCAATAATTCTGTCATGTTCTTCTATATGGAATCTCTGCTGCATTAAGAGGATTTGTGAGACACAGTTATTAAAAGCAAATAATCAAACTCTTCTCATTTCTCATTATGGAACTGTTCTCATTATGGAACTGTTCTCATTATGGAACTGTCCTCAGGGGACAAGATTTGTGATGGTGGAATCATGGATAGCTTCACAGTAGGAGAAAGCCAGGAGAGGACAGCATTATGCCAGAGATGATTTTAATAAAAGAGCCTCATTATGGAGATCAAGTGTATATAATATTTCATTGATGATGGGCTTACATACATTACACCCCCTACTAGTTGAGCCTCCTTTCATTATAACAGTGTGATCTCTTCTGTCCACCCCAATCACTATCTTCTTCAGTCTCATGGGTGGTTAAAATAAATATCTCTGTACTTTTTCAACTGTCACATAAAAAGTGGTGCATTATCCAGTTCTTTAGGCAAATGCTATGAATGGAAGGTCACAAGCTGAGGTAATATTTCTGGGCTAACATAAAAAATAGAAAGACTGGAAAGATATTTGCCTTATATTTCATTAGCCTGAGCCAGGTGGAGGTAGACATAAGGGAGTGGTGGTGCATATACAGCCTAAAAGATTCACTTGCGAGAGTGACAGCTCCCCCCAGTCACTGATAGAATTTCTCTTAGAAGTAACTTGGGGGAAAAGTAAGCTCACTTAGAAAATACTGAAAATATGACTCATTTTCAATGAAGATGAGAACCAGAATATATCCTGTACATGCTACAGCCTGAATCATTTGAAAGTGCTTGATCCAGGTGGGTGGCCATTAAATAATCTCTGAATGAGTGAACAAGTGTACACACTTCCGCAGGCTAAGACCCAAAATGCATACATTTACATGTTGCACTACTTGCATTTCAATGTATTACATGTATTTAATCCTCCTAACAACCCTATTAGGTGGTGCTATATTGATGTTCATTTTACAAATGTGGAAACTTAGCAGAAAAGAAAGTAACCTAATCAAACCCACATAATTAGTAATTGACAGCTGAACTAAAGGACTGGAGCTTAGTTCACTACTGCACCAAAGCACGTGCTTTGAAACAACTGTGATATTTGCCTGATTTTCAGAATATTCCAGAAGGCAAAATACATTTTTCCTACATCATAAAACAATGGCTTAAACTACCTGAGGTTAAAGCAGAATTGGGTTTGAACCCATCTGTCTGTTGCCATTACCCTTTCCTCCCTCCTTTTTCCTGGGCCCTGTCTCCACTTTCTGTCTCCCCTCTTCCCCTGTGTGAATGTTCTACTCAGAGAGGTTGATCTCCCAGATCTGCCCCAGGCTGCCTTCATTCATAACTTCATGGCCCTGGATTTGGCCCTGGATTAGTTCCCTATTGCTGCTGTAACAAATTAGCACAAACTTTGTGGTTTAAAACAACACAAGGCTTATGATCTTACAGGGCTTATTATCTTACAGGGCTTATTATCTTACAGTTCTGGAGGACAGAAGTCCACAATCACCTTCAGCAGGCTGAAGTCAATGTATCAGCAGGGCTGGTTCATTCTACAAACTCTAGGGGAGAACCGGTGTCCTTGCCATTGTAAGCTCCTAGAGTCTGCACTGTTTCTTGGCTTGTGGCAAGAGCTAGCAGCATGGTGTCATCCCATCTCCTTCCCTGACTTGGCCTTCATCATTCCATCACTTTCTTTAAATCTGCTCTCTTAGCTCCCTTTATAAGGACCCTTGTGATTAATTGGCCCACCTAAATAATCCTTCATTATCTCCCCATGTCAAAATCCTGAATTTAATCATATCTGCAAAGTCCCTTGAGCCATATAAAGAAATAAGTTCACAAATCCCAAGGATAAGGATTTATCCTTTGGGGGGGGGGCATTATTCAGCTGTCACATGCCTGTATATGGTCTCCTCATCTGGAATGCCTTTGCTCTCCAATGCCTTCTGCCCTTCAGTTTATTCCAAGCACACCTGTTTGTCCATTCTTGGGATTGATCTTACATCTTTAACTTAAAAAAGACAAAGGGCCATGAATTGAAGGTTTTTCATGACAGTGTTCTCTATGCTTGGCAAATTTTGTAAGTCATTCAATATCATTCAATTAGAGACTATGTGACTCTTGCAATAATTATGAAAATGATAATGAAAGATTAAGACTTGCTTGTATTTTAAGTGAAAAAACAGGACATAAAATAATCTCAGCCTTTTAATATTTATGCATTTGAATGAGACTAGAAGAAAATATAGAAATGTGAAATTAATTTATGAGAAGTTACGAGTATTTTATTTTACTTTCTGCAGTATTATTATTTTACTTCCAACTTCTTATCTCCTCCATGCGACCTCTCATTAAACAGTCTGTCTTTGCTAATTTATACTTTATAAAGTGTATTTAAAAATTTATTTTACTTACAGCATTGCATTCAGGAATCATTTCTACACTACTGGAGTATAAGGTCTGGATTCCCAAATCACTTAGCATATAACTGAACAGTCAATGAAATAAGAGACCTATAAATTATATTAAATTCAAAAACTAGTTGAAGAACATACACCATGCGTAGTGCTACCTTGCCTGGACTAGTCCAATTTATGCCTGTCTTCCTCTTTCACTCTCGAAAGTATCCCTCTGTCATGGTTAGGGACAGGTGTCAACTTGGCCAAGTTGTGGTACCTGTTCATCTGATTGGGCAAGCGCTGGCCTGTCTGTTGCAATGAGGACATTTCATAGGATTAGGTCATGATCACGTCAGCTACATCCACAGCTGATTCCATTTGTAATCAGCCAAAGGGGAGTGTCTTCTGCAATTAGTGATGCTAAATCCAATCATGGGAAGCCTTTTAAGGAGGACTCAGAGGAGACAGGTTGCATTCCTGCTTTGGCTGGTGAGCCTCTCCTGTGGAGTTCATCCAGTCCATTGGAGTCGTCGGCTTCACAGCCTGCCCTGTGGATTTTGGACTCTGCATTCCTACGGTCACGTGAGACACTTTCATGAATTTTATATTTGCAAATGTTCCCTGTTGATTCTGTTTCTCTAGAGAACCCTAACTAATACATCTTGGTACCAGGAGTGGTTCTTAAGGAACAGAATCTTAAAAATGGGTTTTTATGAATGGTTTTCTACTCTGACTGGGCTCAGAGACACTAAGGACTCTGATTCCCGTAATCAGAATGACACTCCCAATCCATGGACTGAGTTGGCAAAGGAGATAGTCAAAATATCATCATTCGATTCTCCTAATGCTTCGCTTGTACGAAGCCAGACTCTGGGGGATAATGTTTTTGACACCTTTACAGAGTTTTGTAGAAATAAGAGTTATAGAGATGTTGGTTGGTTGTTGTTAGATACACTGTCTACATTAAAGGGTGAAAGGGATGGGCTTAAGGCTTCAAACAAGAAGCTTAAGTGCCGTCTGAAAGATGTAGAGGTTTCTATGAGTATCCTGAAGGAAAATTTTATTTCCTGTAGCCGTAGACTTGAGATCTCTGAAAATCAGACTCAGAATCTTATAGTTAGAGTAGCAACTTTACAACGTAAACTGAAATCTCAGTCTTGCATGGTGTCTGCCGTTAAAGTGAGGGCATTGATTGGAAAGGAGTGGGACCCTGAAAAATGGGATGGTGACATATGGATTGATAATGATGTTGGGGGTGAGGTTGAAACCCTAGACCATGCTGAGCCTTCTTTAGATAACCCTGTAATAGTCTGCCCTGAGGACATAGCCGCCCCACCTCCAGCCTGCCTTGAGGAATTGGCCACCCAACCTCCTCCTGAAGGGATGCTGCATCTGGCCCCTCCCACATCCAAAAAAGAGGCACAACGCCTAGTTGGCCTTTTTGGATTTTGGCGACAACACATTCCTCATTTGGGTGTGCTACTCCAGCCCATTTATTGAGTGACCAGAAAAGCTGCTAATTTTGAGTGGGGACCTGAACAAGAGGAGGCTCTGCGACAGGTCCAGGCTGCTGTGCAAGCTGCTCTGCCACTTGGGCCGTATGATCCAGCAGATCCAATGGTGCTGGAAGTGTCAGTGGCAAATAGAGATGCTGTCTGGAGTCTTTGGCAGGCCCCTATAGGAGAATCACAATGCAGACCCTTAGGATTTTGGAGCAAAGCCTTACCATCTGCTGCAGATAACTACTCTCCTTTTGAGAAACAGCTTTTGGCCTGCTACTGGGCCTTAGTAGAGACTGAACGCTTAACCAGGGGCCACCAAGTTACCATGAGACCTGAGTTGCCTATCATGAGGTGGGTGTTGTCTGACCCACCAAGCCATAAAGTTGGGCGTGCACAGCAGCACTCTATTGTAAAGTGGAAATGGTATATACGAGATAGAGCCAGAGCAGGTCCTGAAGGCACAAGTAAGTTACATGAAGAAGTGGCACAAATGCCCATGGTTTCCACTCCTGCTGCCACATTACCTTCTCTTTCCCAGACCAGAGCTATGGCCTCTTGGGGTGTTCCTTACAGTGAATTGACTGAGGAAGAGAAAACTCGGGCCTGGTTTACAGATGGTTCAGCACGATATGCAGGTACCACCCGAAAGTGGACAGCTGCAGCATTACATCCCCTTTCTGGGGTGTCCCTGAAGGACAGTGGTGAGGGGAAATCCTCCCAGTGGGCAAAACTTCGAGCAGTGCACCTGGTTGTTCATTTTGCTTGGAAGGAAAACTGGCCAGAGGTGCGTTTGTATACTGACTCATGGGCTGTTGCTAATGGTTTGGCTGGATGGTCAGGGACTTGGAAAGACCATAATTGGAAAATTGGTGACAAAGAGGTCTGGGGAAGAAGTATGTGGATAGACCTTTCTGAGTGGGCTAAAAACATGAAGATATTCGTGTCCCATGTGAATGCACACCAGAGGGTGACTTCAGCAGAGGAAGATTTTAATAATCAAGTGGATAAGATGACCCGTTCTATGGATACCAGTCAGCCTCTTTCCCCAGCAACTAGTGTTATTGCCCAATGGGCTCATGAACAAAGTGGTCATGGTGGTAGGGATGGAGGTTATGCATGGGCTCAGCAACATGGGCTTCCACTCACCAAGGCTGACCTGGCTACAGCCACTGCTGAGTGCCCAATCTGCCAGCAGCAGAGACCCACACTCAGCCCCCAATATGGCACCATTCCCCGAGGTGACCAGCCAGCTACATGGTGGCAGGTTGATTACATTGGACCACTCCCTTCATGGAAGGGGCAGCGATTTGTTCTAACTGGAATAGACACATACTCTGGATATGGGTTTGCTTTCCCTGCACGCAATGCTTCTGCCAAAACTACTATCCGTGGGCTTACAGAATGCCTTATCCATCATCATGGTATTCCACATAGCATTGCTTCAGATCAAGGAACACACTTCACAGCAAATGAAGTGCGGGAGTGGGCACATGCTCATGGAGTTCTCTGGTCTTACCATGTTCCCCATCATCCAGAAGCTGCTGGATTGATAGAACGGTGGAATGGCCTTTTGAAAACTCAATTACGGTGCCAACTAGGTGGCAAAAACTTGAAAGGCTGGGGTAATGTTCTCCAGGAAGCTGTGTATGCTCTGAATCAGCGTCTGCTGTATGGTGCTGTTTCTCCCATAGCCAGGATCCATGGGTCCAGGAACCAAGGGGTGGAAATGGGTGTGGTGCCACTCACTATTCCTCCTAGTGATCCACTAGGAAAATTTTTGCTTCCTGTCCCTGCTACCCTGAGTTCTGCTGGTCTACAGGTTTTAGTTCCAAAACAGGGTGTGCTTTCTCCAGGAGAAACAACAGTGATACCAATGAACTGGAAGTTAAGATTGCCACCTGGCCACTTTGGGCTACTTATGCCTCTGGATCAACACACCAAGAAGGGGATTACATTATTGTCTGGGGTAACTGACCCTGACTATCAGAAGGAAGTAGGACTGCAACTACATAATGGAGGTAAAGAAGAGTTTTCTTGGAATATAGGAGATCCCCTGGGGCGTCTATTAGTACTGCCATGCCCTGTGATTAAAATCAATGGAAAACTGCAACAACACAATCCAGGCAGGACCACTAATGGCTCTGAGACTTCAGGAATGAAGGTTTGGGTCACCCCACCAGGCAAAGAACCACGGCCAGCTGAAGTGCTTGCTGAGGGGAAAGGGAACATGGAATGGGTAGTGGAAGAAGGTAGTGATAAATATGAACTTCGACCACGTGATCAGTTACAGAAACGAGGACTGTAATGCTGTTTTGTTTGTGTTATACTATTTAAGTTGTAAGATATCAAGTTTAAGAATGAATGTTGCCCAAGGATTTGCACCCTATTCTGGAGAGATTTAATGTGTTTCCAGTTATATGCTGGACAGTTGAGTATTGTCAGGTAAAAGAAAAAATGTGTGCTTATTTGTTTTCATTTGGAAATTAAGTATGGTCTAAGGTGATACATACATATATATATATATATATATATATATATATATATATATATATATATATGCCAAGTTGACAAGGGGTGGACTGTCATGGTTAGGGACAGGTGTCAACTTGGCCAAGTTGTGGTACCTGTTCATCTGATTGGGCAAGCGCTGGCCTGTCTGTTGCAATGAGGACATTTCATAGGATTAGATCATGATCACGTCAGCTACATCCACAGCTGATTCCATTTGTAATCAGCCAAAGGGGAGTGTCTTCTGCAATTAGTGATGCTAAATCCAATCATGGGAAGCCTTTTAAGGAGGACTCAGAGGAGACAGGTTGCATTCCTGCTTTGGCTGGTGAGCCTCTCCTGTGGAGTTCATCCAGTCCATTGGAGTCGTCGGCTTCACAGCCTGCCCTGTGGATTTTGGACTCTGCATTCCTACGGTCACGTGAGACACTTTCATAAATTTTATATTTGCAAATGTTCCCTGTTGATTCTGTTTCTCTAGAGAACCCTAACTAATACACCCTCTTTGTACAATAAATTATGCAATTGCCCTAAATATATGCCAGCTGTTTGGCAATAACAGCGAGTCTTGGTTCCTAATCTCAGCAAATAACCAGTAGATAATTTAAGTCACAGAGTGGTGGGTAGAATAATCACCCTCAAACATGCCTGCAGACCTAATCCTTAGAACCTGTGGATATGTTACTTTGCACAGCAAAGGGGAATTAAGTTTGCAGACGCATTTAAGTTGGTTAATCAGCTGACTTTAAAACAGGTGGATTATCCTGATTATCTAGGTGGGTCCAATATAATAACAAGTATCCTTAAATCAGGAAGAGGGAGGGAAAGGAAGAGAATAAGAAGGAAATATGAATAAGGAAGAATGATCAGAGATGGGCCACTGCTGGCTTTGAGGTTAGAGATATGGGTGGGTGAGCCAAGACACGCTGGTGGCCTCTAGAATGTGGAAAAGGCAAAGAAACAGCTTCTCCCCTAGAGCCTCCACACAGGAAGGCAGCCCTGCCAACGTTCTCAGCCCAGTCTGTCAGACTTCAACCTCGGGAACTATAAGAGAATATTCTTGTTTTAAGCTATTAAATTTGTGATAATTACTAGAGCAGCAATAGAAAATGAACTCAGACTTATAATTCTACCTGGAGCAAAGGATCATGGTGTAGAAAGGGCAGGGTATAGTTGCGGCAGGGGAGCCAGCTGGAGGTGAGTAGTGGACTTGTGACAGCACCCACAGCGCTGAGGGTGAAGTGAGAGCACAGCTGGGTGCTGTAGCTGCATTACTGCAGCAGGACAGGAAAGGCGGCTGGGCTACTGTACCAGGTTCTCCAGTCAGTAGGTAGACAACTCTTTTCTTTGACAACGTCATCATCATTTTTAGTTACAAACCTGTCAGTCAATAAAAATTGCTTTCTATTTCTTTTTTCAACAGGATAACTGACACTAAGGGAGATGTCTCTGTTGGTTGCCCTGGACTGAGGGAGGTCCTGATGAGGACTTTTCAGTGATCCTGGGTGAACTGGGATCACTGATTACCCTAAATGCAGCATCAGATTTCAATCAATCCCCTAAAATAGACCCATAAGTGAGAATGTTTAGCATAAATAGCAATAAAAAGAAGATAGGCATTAGCAAAAACAGCCTTTAGATTATTCAGGACATTGTTTATGAAATTGGCTATTCGTCCTCCATATAAAAACAGAAATAGTATAAGCTTACTTTTGAGAAATAGTGCCATGTTAAAAATTTTAGTGGACTGCCTGTTACTAAGAGAGGACACAAGAAGGGGAATGACCGACATCAGCTGTTTACTCACGGGGTGATGGAAATGGCAAATGTGTCACTTGTCAAAATGTGTTTCTGAGAGGGCCTATTTTCTGTGGGATACCTCGGGGAAGGGCCAGAGTCAGGAATGGAGGAGGCTAAGTGAGTGAGGATTTCACCCTGCACTCTGCTTGGACCACAGAATCTCCATGGTCCCTATTATAAAAGTTCATTTGCACAGGGGCTCTTTGATTGAAATATATGTTTTTATTTAAGACTATTATGTTGCAAATAGGGAAACAAAGCGCCAGAGAGGAAACTGATCTGTTCAAAGTCATACATTAGGTTACATCCTAAGGCTCTTGACCAGACCCAGTTGCCTTTTTGTATTTACCCATAATTGTCTCAGGAAAATACAGCAGTGTGGTTCTTTTTTCAGAAGATCTTGTGTGATGTCTGAGTACTAAAAGAGGTAAACAAACACCATCTGCTTAATGACCCAGAAGGTTGGGTGTTCCACATGATTTGTTATTATGCAAAATCATAACATCATTAAATGTTAGAGCCAGAAGGGATCATTACCAATCTTCTCATTTTACAACTGGAGTCCAGGGAGATTAAGCATGATTTGTTGAGGTCACCCAGCTAATTAAT
Organism: Tamandua tetradactyla; assembly: GCF_023851605.1. Lineage (NCBI taxonomy): Eukaryota > Metazoa > Chordata > Mammalia > Pilosa > Myrmecophagidae > Tamandua > Tamandua tetradactyla. Next base: position 118,548,834 of record NC_135334.1, on the reverse strand, counting down.
GGCAGCATAAATACTAGAATTCCAAGGGAATTTCATTATACCACCCTTCTTTCTTTGGTGTCACTAGAAGTTTTTATTTTGCTTTCTTAAATGAACACCTTTCATAGTTATACAAGACCAGTTTTCTGGGGAGAAGGCAAGAATTACAATAAAGCATACTATAATATAACATACAAGTAGTAAAGCTGATCAAGTTAACCTGCAAGAGTTCTCTAAGACATCTGACGATTTCAGAAAGAAAAGTCTATTCCAAAGGCTATGGTGATTCAGTGAAGTCATTCCATGAATAGAAAGAGTCTAGGAGTCCGATTCACTCCTGAGGAAGTAAGAGCTGTACTATTCAGGATTGTGAGAGAGAAAATATAGCATGTGCTGGGTTGTCAGCAAAATCATATCTGATTTAAGAACCTACTTGCAAGTGGCAGTGGCTGAAGAAAGAAGTTGAGATTGCTGTTTTCCTGAGGAAAAAGGAACCACAGGGGGGGAAGGAACTGCCACTCATGGAGTAGTCTCTCTACTTTGAGCCTCTCCCAGATACACCAACTCTTCTTCTTAATGGAAACGTATGGAACAATTTGACCTACATCCTACAAGATAGATCCACCCACTTCTAACTGAACTTAGAACTTGATCAGTCGTTAAAAAGAATGAGTGTTTCAAATAAGACAAAGTAAGGAATACAATATGCAAAGTCTTGTGCTGGGTGCTTTATACCTTATCTCAGTCAATACATACAATAGCCTTTGGAACACATCTTGTATTAGGACTCTCTCTAATTGCTAGTGACAGAGTCATAGACAAGCCATGTTAAGTAAAGTAAATAAGGGATTGAGAGTCTCATATAGCTGAAAATTATAGAAGTGTTAAAGCCCTTAGGGAATGTGAATCTCAGATGCTTGCATTTTTCTTTCCCTCTATGTCTCTCCTGTCTCTCTCTAAGTGTCATGGCAAAATTAAATCAGGGCAGGATGGAAGAGGCCTCATGGCCTCTGAGAGGTCCTGGTTTAAATCACTGGAGTAACTCCAAGGATGCTGATTAGCCTGGCTTGGGTCATATGACCATTCCTAAGCCGATCACTATGTCTAGGTAAGTGGATTACATGATTGATCAAACCTAAGCATGTGAACAATCCTATGTGAACAATCCTATACCCAGTGTGGAGAAGAGGACTGGAATGGGCAAGCCCATAGAGAAGATGTAAATTGGGGAGGAACGGTTTTCAAAGAGAGTTCTCTTACAGAAGAAAGGACTTTATAAACCAGCAAAGATGAGTGCAATTTGTATAATTAGAGTAATTCTCCCCATTTAGAAATGAGTAAATGAAGTACCAGAATTTTGCTGTTAAAGTTTGTACAACTGTACATACTCAACAGACCAGAATTGGAACCCAGTTTTAACTGATTACAAAGCCTCTTCTCTTTCCTCTATAAGTTTGACACCACTACATTATTCATAGACCCTTGAAAGAGACAGCTTTCCTTCTCTAGCATTAGAAATATTATATTCAATTTAATAATAGCTCTCAAATAACACTATTGAATTGTAGAAATGATTGTCCTAGGGGGAAATAAAAAATTCTTGTTTCTCTGGAAATTGTTTAGCAAGGAGCGTGGCTTTCACTGTGTTTTAAATTTGTTTTTAAAGGGAAATAAAAATCTTTTAAGGACATTGGAAAGATCTTTTAGTAGCTTGAAACAGTTTTCTACATGGTCTGAAGGATTTTCTCACCTAACAGCTCAACATCAAAAAATTACTGTCTTAACTGCTCAGATGGAGTAAGACAAACTTTCACTCTTATATAACGTTGCTAAGATTGCAAATTGGTCTATCCTTTTTGAGAGGGGAAATTTGGCTGCTGAAATCAAAATTCTTTTAAAAACAGACTGCACCTTTACAATTCATTTTAAGAGATTTAACTTAAAGAAATAATTGAAAGCATGTTTGTTTGATTTTACAAGGATTCTTCAAGTGTTAAGAGATAATAAAGAAAAAGAGAAAGCAATTCAAACTGTTATAGTGGACATTCTAAATAATTTATGACAATGATAATAAAACTTATCATTTGTTCAGCCCATGCAATGGGCCAAATATTGTGCATACTATACTAGGTACTTATTTAACTAATTTCAAACTCACAATTGACAACCTACAAATCAGGCATTATTACTATTTCCATTAATTTCCTCTTTGGTTAAATAAAAAACAAAACAAAGCTGTGACACAGAGAGATTAAGTTAAATGTCAGAGATACTCAGCTTTCAATGAACAGAGCCCTAACTCAAATACAGTTTTATCTGACTTTAAAACACACTCTCTTAACTACTATGCAATATTGTTATTGATGCATTTAATGGAAAACTATCCCATGATTAAGGAATGATTTTATAGGTCTATATAAACACAAAAAGGTATTCATGAATATTATTCATTTAATAAAAGCAGGTAATATTTTACAATGCAAAATGGGGCCCGCATTTTATATTCTGAATTAACATTTATTTGTATGTATTTATATATACCAACTTGTTAAGCAATACTATCTTCATGTTATAAATACATTTATACTTTCCTCAGATTATTTTTCTATAACGAATGAATTATTTACAAAGAGTATAAATACTTTCCTAATTATAAGAGTAAATTTTTTCCCTTTATATAAATACTCTCCTCACTGTTTCTGATATTTTGTCAACTTTGATAATTCATTTATCAGATATTCTAGCCCTTGGGATTTAGATCATTCTCTATTTGTACCCAAAGCTTCCCAATAAGGAAGATCTGCTATCTAGAATATTAGGGATCTGCTTAATGGCATAACAAAATAGACTACCTAAGGTGGAAAACCCTTACTTCTAACTAAATTTTAATCCTTCCATCAGCAAATGCTAAGAATAAGTTTTTAAAAATGAGTTAATCAAATATTTTTCAACCTCCGGAAAGATCCAGGGTTCATTCCATTTTGGTAAATGATTAGGCTTTCTGCTTAATCCCCTGCTGAATTCACATTTTGCTAATCCTGTGCTGTTTTCTCAATGATTACAAAGCTCTGACTCACTAATGCTCCAATATAAAAAAAAATTATTATTATTATTCTCTTGACCAAGAATACTTTTGAAAAAACCTGCAAAATATTCCTCTGCAGTTTAAAGACATAGGAAAGACTATACAGCTAAAATTTTAAAAAGGGAAAGAAGCAGCTTTATGATTATTTTCTCAATCATAAGGCAATTTTGAAGGGTTTTCTGTCTTTCCTGTTACTGAAACCATAAAGAAGATCTAAACTGTTTCCAGCCTTCTTCTTCCAACTGCTGTACTTTAAGGAATACCAAGTAAGGGTCAAAATCCCATCCAAATTCAACACTCTCCATTGACAGACAACCGATGGACAGGAAACATGCTTTTTTCATGAAGGAGGCTTTCAAATTGGATGTTTAAATTAAATATGTGTCTTAGGTTGCACAATGACATTCTACAACACCCACCCTATAACTTCAATCCATTTTTCTCCTTCCTGATCTTGCAAGTCCACGGGGATTCTTGCCCCAAATCCTCGAATAACAAAGTAGCTTTTAAAACGCTCCTGAGGTTATTGGCCTAGTTGTTAAATCTGCTGCCATCATTTGGTGACAAGTGAATAGGAGAGTACAAGGGCATTCACAACTCTTAAAGTCTGGATTCTGATTATATTTTAAAGGTGCAGAAAAATCCCCTCTGCCTTTTCTCTAACACCTGTGCAACTCTCCAATACCCATATGGATACCTTTTCTTCTATAGAAATCTAAGCACTCCCACCAACAAAATTACAGAATGACTCACATTCTACTTTGAGATTCATGGTAAAATTTGAGATATGTTGATGTAAGAAAAGTGATGCACCACAGACTGAGTTGATAATTTTCTGATAAGATGAATCTAAGAACAGAGGTTAGATGAATGGGGTTATGGTTTTTAATATCTGAAGTGTTTGTAAGCACTCTCTCCACTCTGACTTCCTGTCCACCACAGTTTCCCCTACGACAGATGTTTCTGTGCTACCTAGAAATTTCCTGATTTTACATATGCACACTTGGAAAACACTTTCCTTGCTTTAAGGTCATTGTAATAGAGCTACACTATAATCAAATCACTAAATATAAAATCCAGAAGAAACTCTAGTGATTATCTATCCCATTTAAGAGTTGTCAAAATCTACAGATATAACAACCTGCCACCAATAACCCACTTTTCAGCCCTCCCTGTCCAGTTATTGCCCACGGCCCATACGGCGACACATACTACACTTCAGTTTATTAACCTGAAAATCCAGGTTCTATGAAGAAGTATCCTAAATGTAACCGGTGCCCTGTGGAATCTACTCTTTGTGTAGTGTTAGTCCAAAGAAAGAGCGAGACTATAACTGAAGCGATTCCAATGTTTACTTGGTCTCTGGAGAAAATGCCAAAAGATGGTGGCTGGTGGACAGTAATGGTCAACAGAAAGGAGAAGACATTTTAAAACAGTGGTTCTTAAAGGAGTGATATGTCCCAGTGAGTTCTGACAATGACTGAAGATATTTTGGGTTGTTACAGTTAGTGGGAAGAGGCCAGGAACACTACTAAACACACCATAATGCACAGTTCAGCCACTCACGACAAATATTTACCTAGTCAAAAATGTTAATTTGTTGCCAAGGTAAGAAAACCTATTTTTAAGTACATTAGAAACCTTCTCTCCATTTTTCTATCTGTATTGATTATTAGGTTCCCACAACTCCTCCTCCTTTCTCTCTCAACTCCTATTACTGATTCTCTTAATGCCATCTACACCAGCTTCAGATTCATCACTTTATTATTTCTGCAAGTTTCAGTACATCCTAAACATCTTAAATGACTGCACTAAACAGAGGACTCTCTATACTTTCATATCCTGACTCCTGGCATGATTGAAATTGCAGACTAACTCCAGAAGTTTCCATGCAAATAGATGAAAATAATTTTCCTTGCATATGTGACAGAAACCAGGACATGAAAAGAAAGCAAGAACAGGAATTTTAGTCTAGATTTATGGATGAATGTGAAGATTCAAAGGGATGTGAAATCATCTCACCAGTCCATAAAGGGACCCTTAACTGAGGCAGCTCTACCCTAAACTCTGCCCAAGCCAGAATTAAAGGTTAGAATTTGTAGGAACCAGGAAAAAAGAAACTCCTTGGTCCTACGGTCTTATATAGCGTGAAAGTACATAAGGAAGGGAATTCGATGCAAAAGGAAAATTAAGGGGAGAAATAAAACTTTATGTCTAGAAGATACATAGTATGTGTTATGTGCTATTAGTTTCAATACAAAAACCTATGAAACAAAGATCTTAAAATGTTTCTGTACCACAAGAACCTACCTATAGATAAGCAATCCTCAGCCACTTTAAGTATTTTTTAGAAAATGTGCTATAGAGCATTTGGTTTATACAGCAAAATGGTATTATAGGGAGACTGATATGATATGAATAAGTCCACTAACTTTAAACCTACTGATTTTTGATATATAAAAGATCCCAATGTGTACATTTACCCAAAGAACTGATATAATTTTAAAAGTTAAGGCTTCTCATTATTTTAATAACAACTTTGAAATCAGAATACCTTAAAATAAATTTTGGATTATTGGAGTGTGAGTACAGAAGTACTAATCATGGTCTAATATACAAAGTTACTTTTGAAAAACCTTTAAAAATAAACTACATATTAGACTATAGTAGAATGTTTAATAAATTATTCCACAAGTATTTAATTGAATATTTTTGCCATTAAAAATCACATTTTTGAAGAAGGGTAAAGAGTGTAGGAAAAGGCAGGGTATAAAACTTATCTGATTCCAATTTTATTAAAAATAAACATAACTATGCATACATACTTAGAGAACTTGTTAAAAATGTCAAAGATGGGGCGGGCCGCGGTGGCTCAGCGGGCAAAGTGCTTGCCTGCTATGCCGGAGGACCTCGGTTCGATTCCCGGCCCCAGCCCATGTAACAAATACGGAGAAACAGAATACAATAAAACAAGAAAATGTTTCCCTTTCTTCCTTCCTTCCTTCCTTCTATCCTTCCTTCCTTCTCTCTGTCTTTCCTTTAAAAAAAAAAAAAAAAAAAAAAAAAAAAAAAAAATGTCAAAGATGGTAATGTCTGTCATTAGGCTGTATAATTATAAATAGTTTTTCATTTTCTTTATTTCCATACTTCCAACAGTTTCTGCTATAGTAAGATTTTGCTTTTAAATAAGGAAAAGAAGTATTGTGTTTAAAAAGGCCCTACAGGTAAATTGCTCTTTATCTAATGGATTGTTGAATTTCCATATCAGTTCCATCTACTCTATCTTGGAAACAGGTAGGAAAATGGATCTGTAATAAATGAAGGAAGCACATAGCAAAAGGCGGCCAAATCCATAAATCCCTTTGCTTAGCAAAGCAAGTTTTGTGGCTGCAATGGTTGGAATCAATTACTGTAGACTTTCCTATTATAATGTTGACAGAGTCTCAACTTCTAGAATTAGAGCTTGGGAAGAAGTCACTTCTACTGGGCAGAGGGGCTAAGAAAAAAAGACAATTTGATCAGAAATGACTTCATTTCACGAGTCATTATGCTGTTACCTTAGACTTGAAGATAAGCAGTTTAGGCAGGGTCGTGAGTTAGCAGTCTCTTGGGACCCTGCTCTCTAATTAATGTGGCTCTCAAGAACTGAGCTTAGTTCATTGCTCTTTGGGACTGTTGGAAAGGAAGGCATGTTTTTCTCTATTATCAGCATTATTCTAGTTTTATTAGTCCTGTTGTATATGTGGTACAAATGGGAGTTTATTTTTGGCCAGGGGTTTGGCCAAGATAGAGAAATCTTCAGAAGAGTTGAGAATAGATCAATTTTCTAATGTAGGGAACCCCGGGTCAGGCCATCCCTCATGTTTTACTTATATAAAATGGTGTTTGCATTGTTTTTGTGAAGTAGTGCACCTATCAGAGGGGCCTTATCAAAGCCCTTCCAATTACAAAAGTTATCTGAACATTTGAACTTTGAAAAATGTTGCTCGTGATAGTAATTGTCTCATCATCCCTTGGAGCTAAGGAAAAATAGCTATATAAAGCTTTGCAAAGAACTGCTTATAATGTACCAACCCATATATGTGACTAATACAGCAGTCCAGACATTTCTTCTAACTTGCACATTCTTATATCTAATGGACTACTAGAAATCTCTACTTGAATGTCTCATACACAAGTCAACTAAAACTGACCTAGTCTAGATCTTCTCTTCTAGTATTTTATCTCTCCTAGTCAAAGCTACCCATTATCAATTAAGCAAGAAACTTTGGAATTCTGAACAACTACTTTTATGTCAATAGCAACAGCTGGTTTATCAGCAAGGCTTTTTGATTTTACCTCCAAATTAGATCCAGGGACTGTCCACTTCTATCTCCTCTTTCAGCCGCTTGGTACAGAGGCTGTACTGTAACCTCTCTAGCTCTTTAGTTGGTTGTGCATTCTTGCCCCACTCAGATCATTTCCCATAGAGCATCCAGAGTGTTTCTTACAAATTATAGCCCAGATTCAACCACTCTGTTGGTCATAGCCTGTCAATGTCTCCTTATTGCATCTGGACTACAACACAGAAACGTTAATAACAGCTTATCATGATTTGATCTTTGCTTGCCTTTAAAATTTCCCTTTGGCCACTTCACTCTTCAAGCATTACCCTCTAGCCACCTTGTGCTCCTTTAATTTCTTCAAATACAGTACTGTTTTCCCAGCAATAGGGCTCTTCTCTTTAAGTTTATGTCACTTAGTCTTTCCTGGCCAAATGCCAACTTGTTCTTCAAATCACACCTGAAATAGTACTTTCTTAGAGAGGCCTTCTCTGACCCTCCACTCTATAGCACATCTCCCACCTCAAGTTCCTCCTCCTTTTCTTTTGGAACACATAATCTGAGATGTACCTATGCTTAAATTTTATTTGTTGCTTCTATGAAAGTAAAATTTTATTGGGAATCCTGCTTTTTGTCATTGTTGTTTGTTTTCTTTAAAATGGCAACCTTAATCTGGAATAACTTCAGAGAATAGGGGAATTGAGAAGGAAATTAGTTCTGAACAATATAGGCTATGACTTCTTTTGAACAATGTCAGCTATGAGTTGGATGCCCTTCCCTCCCCAAGGAATTGCAAGATGACAAGTATTGAATGAGACTTTGAAAAATTCAGCACTGAGTTGCTGAGAGTCAATAGATTCTAATTTCAGTTGAAGACAACCTTTCTGCTACCAGATGAGGGTATGGCAGAGGGAACAATAATTGGAATTCAACCATAGCACCATCAAAAGAAGATGATGACTGAGTGCTCAGACCTGGAAAACTATTGTAGAGGGCCCTGATTCAGAAGCAGTAGAATGAAGTTCAGACTATTGGAAATGGTTAGAAGAGGTTTTGCTGGGGGCAAATCATAATCAAGATTTCTAAACCATGTTGAACTTTGTGGCAGCCAAGAGGGATTGCATGGATTCTCACTGCTGCTGATGATTATTAAGGCCTGAAGACAGGGTTCAGGGAAGGTTGAAGCTATGAATTTCCTATCTAAAATGCACAGGTAGAACAGGGGAGAAAGACATGTTGCTTGTGAAATATTATCATCTTGGGGAGGGTTGTCAATGACCATCTGAAGTCCTTTGTGGATGTGGATAAAAATTATTTCAGTCCTGATCAGTAACTCACCATTCAGATGATCCCCATGTGGGTTTCCTTTGTGTTCTCATCATTCTGGACGAATTAAATTGAATATATACCTCAGATAGTGCAAGACTTTAGAGGCTGGGCCCCTTGCTCAGTTTGCTGAGGGCCAATTAGTGATCTACTGTCCTCATAAAGTAAGGGTGTCTACGAATGTATTTTATTCCTCTTTTTGTCAGAAAACTTAGATCTTGTAGAAGAGATTAAGCCATACCATTGTGCTGGTTTGAAACTGTTATGTACCCCAGAAAAACCATGCTCTTTCAATCCAATCTTGTGAGTGCAGATCTTTATTGTAAGTGGGATCTTTTGATTAAGTTGTTACCATGGAGATGTGACCCACCAACTGTAGGTGGGATCTTTAGATTATTTCCATGGAAATGTGACCCCACCTAATCAAGGTACTCTTAATTATTTTCCTAGAGTCCTTAAAAGAGCTGACACAGAAAGCAAACACCTGGACACTGACATTTGCAGATGCTTGGAGAGCCAACATAGAAAGCCACTGGAATGAGAAGCTGAAAGAAGTGCAACCCAGGAGATACCAGCCATGTACCTTCCCAGCTGACAGAGAGACCCCAGACATGATGGGCCTTTCTTGAGTGAAGGTATTTTCTTGTTGATGCCTTAATTTTGACATTTTTATGGCCTTAGAACTGTAAACTTGTAACTTAATAAATCCCTTTTGTAAAAGCCAACCCATTTCTGGTAGCATGGGTTCTGGCAGCTTTAGCAAATCAAAACTACATCCAAAAGGGAAACTCTCTCTCCCCAGCTCCAAAGCTTGGAAGAAGACTTGTAAATGGGTATGGTCAGCCTGAACCAGAATTACTTCAGGTAAGCCCCAGAGCATTCCAGCACCCCTCAGAGGGAGGGGATTTGACAATAGAATGCTCCATGGAAAGGCAAATTTATATACTGGAATGTCTTTGTAGTGCTGTAATGAATGATAGAGAGGAAAGTATGAGAAGGAAAGGTGTAACAATGGGTGATCAGGTTTAATTTCTCTTTGTCCTCTTCCCTTTGTGTGGTCCCTCTACACACTGATTAAAGGAGTTTTTAACTTTGATTGTAATCTTTACCTCCTTCTCTCTCTAAGGAGAGTTCTATGTGGTTGCTGAATTTCAAGGTTGTTTGTTTTTGGTTTTGTTTATTTTCTTTTTGGTTTGTTCATGTTGCATAAACTGGAAATGGAGAGAAAGAAAGCCCCCAAAAGAAGCCAAATAAACTAAGTTAATCTATATTAAAAAAGAAAAAGAAAAATTAAGAGAAAGGAGGGAGTGGGGAGCAGGACAGAAAAATTATGTGTTGGAAATTAGGGAACTGCTGGTGGGGTACTGGGGTGTTAGGGGAGAGGATGAGAGTCCAGGATAAGCATGTGAACAAGAAAACTGGGGGAGAAAAAAGACCTTTTCAGAAATAGTGTAAGAACTTTTTCACTTATATCTGTGACATTTTGATTCCTTGAAGACGACTTGTTCAAAGATAAAAAGCAAATATAAAATGATAAAGATGACATTGTTATCCCCATTTACAGATGAGACAGCTGAGAGCAAGCGGGGTGGCATAGTAAATAGACCAGAATTCAAATCCAATTTTGTCTACAATCAAATCCAAAGTTTTTGTTCTTTCAACTATACCACACAGTTTCAAAACAATTTCAACAAGCCAACAAAAATTTGTGGAGAAAAGTTTTAAGGAAAGAAATTTAAAAACTGACCAGTTCTCTTGTATTTAGTTGTCCTCTTCATCTGTCAGACTTCAAGGCTAGTTTTAGGATTAGCAGCATCTGCATCACCTTGGGAACATGTTAGAAATGCAGAATTTTAGGTCCCAAACCAACTCAGTCAAAGATTACATTTTAACAATATCCCATATAATTTGCATGCAATTACATTTTCAGAAACTTGAGTCTTCATTATCCTTGGCCTCATTCTATTACTTTCAGACTGGACAATCCACATTAGTTCAAGACAGGAATTTCCACCTTAGAATATGTCTGTTAAAAAATTTTTAAAAATCATCTATATTGAGCCTAAAGCGCCCTCACTCTAACTCCACCTGCTGAGCCTGTAACTTCTACCTGGAAGCCATTTGAAAAAAGCTTAAGCCACAACTGTGAGTGAATAAGTGAGTACTCCAAGTTTGCAGTTTGCAGGGCTAGCTTGGCTAGTGCTGTTAAGGGGAGGTCCTCATAGATCTACATAAGGGAAATCAGGAGCTGAAACTTAGACTTGAAGCCTCTCTTGCTTTCCTGCATTAGCTGACCCAGTTTCCACCATGCAGACACAGATGCATGGTTTTGCTAATTTCTTGGACTCATGTCCCCACCAAGGTAATTCAAATATGTCTCCTCTTGCTACTAATAATAATTTAAGAGCTTTATTGCACCAGAAATCAAATCTGGTGGCCCAAGAAAAGTAGACTTCGGATACAAATATGGATTATATTTATAGGGGCCTTATTTTCTCAAAGGTAGGGTAGAGTGCTGTCTTAATGGCTCAGATACTACATTGAAGTATAAGAATAAATATAAAGTATGCTTTTTCACCTGCTGAAACCCAGGCCTTGGTGCTGTCTGATTATGTGTCTTCACCATAAGTCACCCTCAACAAAGAAGCCACTTTGTGTTACACAACCTGCAGAGACTTCTGTAGGCTGGGCTTACAGATGCAAACATATTTTTATAGTTTGTTTCCCTTCTGCATTATTTCAACTCCTACACTACTTACATATTTATAGAAGCCTCCGGTGATTCTAAATGATGTTGTTCAGTTTAGTTTCTTAATAATTTCCTTGGTTTTATGCTAACATTCCTGCTGTTGATTGTTCTCATTTTAATTATGCTACATTCTAAGCAGTTCTTCTGGGAGCGGGTTGATGTTTTCACTGCAAAGCCTTACAGGTAAAAATAATTTTTAAAATCCTGTTGGAGCAAAACTCCTGCCATTTGCCCTTTGGCAGGAGTAGGTGGATGGGTAGATCCCTTTAAATACTAGAAGAATCATGTTACTTGACTGTAGGAGCTGATGGCCAATTGTAGTGAGTTAGCAAATGAAAATTAGGGAAGCTAACACTTACTGGACACATACTTGATGCAGAGACTAAGTTAGGGGCTTACATTCATTTACGATCATTCATTTAACCATTATCATAACTTTATAAGGTTCTTAATATGAACAAAAACAAATGTACATCACTATTACAATGTATTAATAGGGTATTATATGGGAAAAATAGTTAATATAAACTAATGTTTATAGTTAAAAGTAACATAGTTATATACTTTTATTAATTGTAAAAAAGGCACTATGCCAAAGCTAAATGTCAATAATAGTGGGAATATAAGGTGTGTGAGGTTTTTTTTTCCATCAGAAGAAATGGAAATGTTCTCATATTGATCGCAATGGTGAATGCATATGATTATACCAAGAGCCACTGAATATACAGTTAGGATGGTTAATATGGTGTGTGAATAAAAGTGTTTTTTTATAAAGAATTTATGAGGTATATGTTATTAATATGTCTATTTGAGGAACACTGAAAAAGAAACTTAGAAAATCTCAGTACTGTCACTAATTAAAAAACATGTTGCAAATAAATACCCAAGCAGTGGTTAGGAAGGAGTCTTGTCTGACTCCACAGCAGATGGTAACCACCCCGCAAAGCTTTCTTTCAAGTGATAGTAAATTTGAATACCTTCATAAAAGTAGGAAACAAAAAAGCACATCTATTATTCCCAACTTTTCCTTGCTTATCAGCATCAGGGATATTTATTTAAGTATTTTTTAGTTTAATTTTTTCTCCTACTTGTCTGAAAAAAACATGGTGTCAAAAATAACTTCAGAATTAAGAGTACTGATTATGAATACTTAATTAGTTAATTAACTGTGCTACTGATGACCCTGAGCAAATTACTTAAGCTCTCCAATTCTCAGTTCCTACATCTGTAGGTGAAAATATCTGAGGATTGTAGGTATCACATGAAGTTAGCATATAAGACATCTGGCTAGTTTGAAATGATGTATGTACCCTAGAAAAGCCATGTTTTAATCCTAATCCTATTTTGTAAAGGCAGACATTTCTTCTAATCCCTATTCAGTATTGTATGTTTGAAACTGTAATTAGATCATCTCCCTGGAGATAACAATCAAGAGTGATTGTTAAATTGGATTAGGTGATGGCATGTCTCTACCCAATGTGGTGGGTCCTGATTAGTTTCTGAAGTCCTATAAAAGAGGAAACATTTTGGAGAATGAGAGAGATTCAGAAAGAGCAGAGAAGAACGATATAGCTGTGAGAAGCAGAGAGAATCAGCCAGTGACCTTTGGAGATGAAGAAGGAAAACACCTCCTGGGGAGCTTCATGAAACAGGAAGCCAGGAGAGAAAGCTAGCAGATGAAGCCGTGCTCGCGTGAGAGAGCTAAGCGAGAAATCATGACTGTGTTCACCATTTGCCTTCTCACTTGAGAGAGAAACCCTGAACTTCATTGGCCTTTGTGAACCAAGGTATCTTTCCCTGGATGCCTTTGATTGGACATTTCTATAGACTTGTTTCCATTGGGACATTTTCTTGGCCTTAGAACTATAAAGTAGCAACTTACTAAATTCCCCTTTTTAAAAACCATTCCATTTCTGGTATATTGCATTCTGGCAGCTAGCAAACTAGAACAATGTCTAACAGTACTTTTCTTTATTTGTGTAATCAATTTATTCTCCCTATTCTCTCTGTTTTTTACCTACACAGCAATAAGCAAAAACTTCCATAGTTTTTCCCTTGTGGATAACACCAATGGCCAATAGGTGCCCCTAAGACTGGCTAACAATCACTCCATGAACCCCATCTCTTGCCGAGAGGTCACCTTTAGATCCACAGGCCTCCTTGCTGCTCCTTTATCACATCAGAAACATTTCAGTAGGTGGGCTTTTGAGCTGTTTTTTCCCCTCTGCCTGGAATGATCTTTCATAGCCATCCTTCGACTTTCCCCTCATCATTATCAATTTGTTGCTCATATGCTACCTTTATAGTGAGGACTTTCCTGACCATCCCATTTTAAATTGTACATTACTAATATAAAAAATAACTTCAGAATTAAGAGTACTGATTATGAATACTTAATTAGTTAATTAACTGTGCTACTGATGACCCTGACTCTCCCTGCTCCATTCTCCATAATAAATTGTATGTTTTATGTATTTTGCTTATTGTATGTTTTCCTCATCCACTCTATGAGGGCAGAACTGTGTCTCTTTTTTTACTGGCTTATTCAGTGTCTAGGAAAGTGTCCAGTACATGTAAATGCTCAACAAATATTTATTGAATGAATGAATGAATGAATGAGCAAAAATGAATGACACCAAAATGACACTTTTAATTGAAAAATCAAAGTAAAGTTCACTCTAGAATATGTTGAACTGAAAGCTTCATGGAATTAGATGAAAGATTCCTGAAATATTACTAAAAGAAGAGGAACACTGGTATGATAATTTTTTCGGATGGCAGTGGGAAAGCAACACAGCATGCTTATATTTTAAATTTGTATGATAAATAAATTAAAATTCATTTCAAAGGAAAAGGAATTGAGTATGCACTATTTCTTATCTTTGAAATTCTGTAGCATCTGCTATGAATATGCATTGTTAAATTAATCCTATAATGCTTTATGGCCATTTTTTCCATTTTTGTTTGGGTTGTATATAGTAGTATAGCATGGAGTTAAAGAATTTGAGCTCTGGAGTCTAATAAAACTGAATCCAAACTCCAAGCCTCTCTTAGGTGTTTACACTGGGTCAAGTTAGCAAACAATATGGGTCCTTTATCTGTAAAATGGTGATAGCAGGAGTCCTACCTTTTAGAGGCATTGGGAGGGGTGAAAGTAGTGAATACATGGAATAAGTGACTGGCTCACAATATTTGCTCCACATAGAAGCTGTTCCAAAATATTATTCTTAATTGAACCTTTAATTGTTATCCCATTTTTCATATACTGGTGCTTTGATTCTCCTCCTATGCTACAAATTCCTTGAGAACACAGGTCACATCCAGTTCTTCTGTCATGCCTTCACCCTTAGTACATGACCTAGCAAACAGCAGACACCCAAATATAGCATATTTGACTGGCCATCATCTCCATGATTTTGTGAAGTACTTCTTGATTAGAAAAATGACTCTGTGATTTGAAATTATGATTTTGTGTGTGTGCATCTGGTAGAATTTTAACTGGGTTGAAATTCGAGACTTGGAGAATATCAAAGGACTTGGATCTGGCATTCTGCCACATTGTGATAGTTTTGACTTTGAGGGAATTACCCAGATGAACTACAGAGAGTGGCAGTCCAAGGCATATGATCTCTATCTGTTTTCCTGTTATGGATGAAGAGATGATAAAAACAGTGTCATCTTGAGCATAAAGTCTGTTTTCCTGTTATGGATGAATAGATGATAAAAATAGGGTCATCTTGAGGATAAAGTAAGATAATCTTAATAGAGTTCTAAATACATGTTTACTTACATGGTATATATCTAAAGTAAAACAAAAGTAAAAAGTAAGACAAAAGTAAAATTAAAAATAATAAACACATATTCAGAATTTTTAATTTTTAATAAATTTTCATTTTACTTTTGTCTTCAGCTTCCATCACCTCCCCTAAGAGACTCATCTTGACTTACAGGTGTCTCTGGACCCATCTTGCAATAGTGTTTTCTTACCACTAAAGACCTCTTTATCACATGGGAAGGGCCTTAGATATATACCATGTAAGGAGACAAAGAATAGAAATGACATGTTCACATCTGCCTAAAATGAAATGTCTTGAAACAATACAACCAAGAAGATGGTACTTAATATATTTCCCAAAGCTATAATCAGAGTCCCTGAACATGCCATGAAATAATGGGAAGAGTGATGACAAGACATGGAGAGAAATTCAAGAAAGATAAAAAATTCTTGCTCAGGGGTTTGTGGTCATGAGAAGTTGAACGCTGTCGGTTGTCAACCTCCAGAGGGATCCAAGTAAACAGGCAGCATTCTATAGGGATATTTGCATTTTTATATGAGCAATGTTTTAATGATGTCACAGAAAAAAGTTAACTAACTTCATTTTTAATTAGTTTCAGTGTGGAGGAGAATTAAAAGTGGTTGTATATAGAAATTACTTAATTAAAATGGATAAACGATATTTCAAGTGCATAATATAGATAATCTCACTAAATTCTACTCTTGGCTATATCACTGATTTAATTACTAGGAAGAGTTGCAACATATTATCCAGAAGAAAAAGAAAGCGTGACCTTCTCTTTTTATTATGATCATACAACAGCCATTCTGAGTCCTGGGTAAAAATGTGTAGTGGATATTGAAGGTAGGAAATGTTTATTATTCAATGCAGGAGGCTGCAGTGACATTTCTTATCATTTCAGCATAACTGTGCCTGAGGGTCTGTAAATAGTATTTGCCAAAGGCAATTTTACACATTCATAATACTCTTTGATGTCTGGGCTAGGGCCAGCTGACAGAGCCCCCAGGCTGTCTTTCTGCTTCTCCCGCAGGCTGGTAATCAAGTGTGGGGGTTTGTGGAGAAACAAAACAAGCCCAGGAATTGCATTTAGTAATTTCTGAATTAAATTTACCTTAAGGAAGCCGATGCCTAGCAGGTAATGGCCATTTAATATGTTACTGAGTGAGAGGAGGCCAACTTCTATCAAAGTTATGGAGAAGAATCTCAAGAGGAAAATGTGACTTTCAGGAACTGTTCTGGGCAGATGGGCTTTTATGCTTCTTCTGCATAGGAAAGAGGGGATAGGATAAGTGCAACTTTCCTTCTTGGGAATTTGAGTGATGCTTAGTGATGGATTGACATTTATTGAGCTCTGATTCCCATTGCCTCTATTTAAAAGACTTTTTTATGCATTTATTCAGTTATTCCCTGGCCATAGAGCTTGTTCTAGTTTGCAAGCTGCCGGAATGTGATACACCAGAGATGGAATGGCTTTTATAAGGGGGAATTATTAAGTTGCAAGTTTGCAGTTCTAAGACCATGAAAATGTCCCAATTAAAGCAAGTCTATAAAAATGTCCAAATTAAGGCACCAACAAGAAGTTACCTTCACTCAAGAAAGGCCGATGAAGTTCAGGGTTCCTCTCTCAACTGGAAAGGCACATGGTGAACACGATGATGTCTGCTAGTTTTCTCTACAGGCCTCTCGTTTCATGAGGCTCACCTGGGGGCGTTTTCCTTCTTCATGTCCAAAGGCCTCTGGCTGTGAGGGCTCTCAAGATTCTCACGGCTCTGAAGCTTTTTCCAAAATGTTTCCTCTTTCAAAGGATACTAGTAAACTAATCAAGACCCACCTGGAATGGGTAGAGTCACATCTTCCTCTAATCAAAGGTTAATACCCATAACTGGGTGAGTCACATCTCTGATGAGATCATCTAATCAAGCTTCCAACCTACAGTGCCAAATAGGGATTAAAAAAAAGGCTGCCTCCACAAGATGGATCAAGATTAAAATATGGCTTTTCTAGGGGACATAATCCTCTCAAATCAGCACAGATCTATATAAGGTTGGTGAGAAAACTGAGTCGCAATAGATTAACCAAGAGCACACAGCCTATAAGTGGTGGGTTGTTAAATAAAATGCTGCACTGATTTCCTGTCATTTACTGATATTGTACTGATATTGTAAAGCATTCAGGTACCAGATTACCCCTCCCACCTCCCCACTCCAATCACTCTACATAAAATTACTCTCTTGTATTTTTTTCCTAAAATGTATCATTTTCTGCAAATATTGTCTTTATGTAGTTAAATACTTATAATTTGTCTCTAGCTAGCAGAATGTTAAGTTTCACGACAGCAAAACTTTATTTCCTGCCTTCTCCAGCACACCAAAAATCTTTCTGGCACAGAATAAGGGGTCAGTAAGTATTTATGCAATCCATTAATTGATGACATAAGAACAATATGCTTCAGAAAGTGTTCTCAGAGGCAGAATGTGCACTCTTTCTTTTCCTAAGGGTAAAATTGTTAACCAGACATGAAATTTAATTCCCCAGTAACATCAAAATCTGAAAACTGCACTGTGCTCCAAGTCAGTTCCAACATTATGATCATCTTACTTTCTGAGCAATCCTAGGGAAGGAATCTGCCTAGCAGGTATGTTTCCTAATATCTTAGTGTGACATGGTGGTAAAACAGATACTTTGGAGATAGATGAGGTTTATTCACAGCTCCCGTAACTTTGGACAAATTATACGGTGTTACTTCTCTTTGAGTCCTGGTTTCTCTCTATGTGGCATGGAATTTTAGAGTCTACCTTTCCCATCCTCATATAATCAAGTAGATGGTTGCTTACACTCCCATCTTGTAAAACTTAGTCTTTGTCCTTCCACCAGATTAATTTGTCTAACATACAAACTTCCTTATATGACTTCCATTGCTCAAGTATGTTTTGAATGAAGTCTAGTCTCTTCAACCTGGCATTCAGGTAATTCTATCTTCTGATAGTCCTTTATCTATCCAAATTTGCCTCCCTTTCATGCCAGACAAAAGCCTTTCTGATCTTCCTTATATACAGATTAGTCTTTCCTCCAGTTGTTTTGTGCACCCAACTATCTCTCTTCTGCATCAGCAGTCCTATTCCCACCTGCCTGTCTTAACCTAAATCTACTTTCAAGATGCAACTCAGATTCTGGCCCTTGTCCCTATCCAGTTCATTAATTTTTCTCACTATCTGCCCAATGAGCTTGTGATACCAACTTTTTTTCCTTGGCTACAACTTCGTGGCATTGTGCCTTACTCTTTGGCAGTGCCTACAGAGTAAATTTATCTCTCATACTAATCATCATCCACTGACAGAATTTTCTTTCTGTTGTATTTCTTGCAGTATTAGACATACAATATTTTGTGAATAAATAACAGACTGATAGCTACCTGTGCGGCTTCATTCAATTCTCTGCTTTCTAACAACAACAACAAAAAAAAACAATTATTTTTCAGTGTGGAAACTGCAGTGATGTGCTGTCTACAACCTGCTTTGGGGGGTCTTATTCCACAGCTGCTGAGAGGGCAGGTAGCTGACTGCTATGACCTGTAAGCACCTTTCAGAGACTGCCTCTGAAGTGAGTCACCTTGACCCTTCCTGGGAGTAATCACCCATGACTAGTTTATACAGTAGTATAAAAGCTTCGCACCTTTCCCACCAGTCAGAACAACTCCGAAAGGTCACCCATGCTTCAGAGACCCTGTTGGTTGCCTATAACCTAAATTGACTTTGAGTGGCTGCCCAAATTCTCCCTCTCTCCAATCCTGATTTCTTCCTTCTCTTTCACTGGCAAGGGCACTCCCTAAAAAGCCTCCTGCACCCTAAACTTCTTCTCAAAGATTGTCTTCTGGGCAACCCAATCAGCAATACTCAGTATTCATACATTTCATTATAACATTATATTTTTCAGTCATGAGAAGAAAGGGGGATGTGGATAAGGATGGGATGAGATGTTGTAAGAAGAGATACAATCAAAAGTGATTATTAGTAGAAATCTGTGAACCTTACTGTGGTGAATTGAATCATGTGCCCCTGAAAGAAAAAATGTTCTTAATCTTAAATCTCATTCTTGTGGATGTGAACCCATGGCAAACAGGATCTCTTGAATATATTATTTTTAGTTAAGGTGTGGCCCAACTAAATGAGGTTGGGTCTTAATCTGGTTTACTGGAGTCCTTTATAAGCAGAAGAAACATAGAAATAGCTGGAGAAAGCCAGAGGAAGGAGCCAGAGGTCAGAAGTCAGCAGAAAGCAGAAGAGAAACAAGAGGCTATCAACACATCTAGACTTCCAGTGTCCAGACCAGAACACCACAGTTTTCAGGGAGAAAGCATTACCTTGCTGACACCTTGATTTTAGACTTCTAGCCTCAAATTCTCAGCCAATAAATTCCCAGGGTTTAAGCCAACCCACTGTTTGTTGGCTGGGAAACTTAAGACACTTGTTTTTATATCATTAGAGAGTTTTGTTTTGTTTTACTTGTTTTTTTGTTCGGTTGCCTTTGCTTAGATGTTTATCTGTTCTCCCTTCAGTCCTGTATAACCCTTATAAATGTAGACATCATCATTTAAAAAAGAGATAGATATGAATATAACAGAAGAAGAAAATTAAACTAAGAATTGTGGTTGAACTACACAATTGCAATAATGAAATGAGAACACATTTTTAAGCCTTTCCATATTACATGAAACCAATCTCCAGCCTGCAGGATAATTGATCCTATAATTTATTTCATCCAAGAGTATGCATGTAATGTGTCATAATTGCCTAAAAATGCCCTCCTATGTTTTTTTTTCAGCATACACAGGCACTGGGAATCTAACCTGGGTCTCCAGCATGGCAGGTGAAAACTCTGCCTGCTGAGCCACCATGGCCTGTCCCCTCTTAAGTGATTTTATTAATTCAACCTTGAACACTCAAAATGGTTTAGAATAGGAAGAGTACATGTTTTGGTTTGTTAAAGCTGCTGGTATATTTGGTGTATTACCAAAATGGATTGGCTTTTCTAAGGGTGATTTATTAAGTTACAATTCTAAGGCTATGAAAATGTCCAAATTAAGGTCCAAAAAGAGGATACCTTCACTGAAGAAAGGCTGATGGTGCCTGGCATTCCTCTGTCACAAGGGAAGGCACATGGCGACCTCTGTTGTCCTCCACTCCCAGCTTCTGGTTTCACAAGGCTCTCTCATTTCTTCTTGTCTTCTATCTTCTGCTGGGGCACTTCCTTTCCATATCTCCAGGCACCTGTGGCTTAGTTTCATCTCTGCTTTCTGTGTCGGCTTTGAGCTCACTCTCTCTCTCTCTCCCTGAGTACTATTTTTTAGGACTCCAGTAAACTAATTAAGGCCCACCTTGAATGGGTGGGGCCACATTTCCATAGAAACAACCTAATCAAAATGTCCCACGCAACAGTAGATCTGCCTAGACAAGATTGGATTAGAAGAATGTGGCTTTTCTGGGGTACATAACAGTTTCAAACCAGCACAGTACATCCTGCCTTTGTGTGAGATTTAAATTTATCTGTAGTTTTAAACACTCCAGCATTATGCACCATATACACTTGACCCCTCTGTGAAACCAACTGCATGCAGTCACTTTAGCTTTGCTGACTAATTGGCTCAGTTTGCCAATAAGTGCATTGCCAATGATGCCACTCTTTAGTTTTATAAACAGTCAGAAATATTCACTCAAAATAGATAGCTCCCTACCAACCATCTTTGTAAAGATGAACACCTTCAGTGGTGAGAACAAGCATTTCAATCCCTTGAAAATAACAACGGCGATGCTTTTCTTCTACTCTGCCTCCCTGATGAATATTAAGCCTCTTTTTCTTGAAAAGAAAGAACAAATCAAGCACAGAATTTTCATTTCTCAGCTTCATGTTAGTGGCAATGGCAGGTCTGAAAGTGTCTTTGGGGGCAGCCTTGATGCCTGTTTTTCTTTCTGAGAAAAACTGCATTAGACCAAAAAATGCCCCTGAGGTTTAATTATCTTTCTATATTATTTTCCACTACAAAGCCACTTACTCTTTTATTATGTTGCTATGTTGAAAAAAAATCTTTAGTGATGCATTTTTTTTCTATGGTAAAGGCAGTTTGACTTCAGAGATGGAATACTCAGCCTTTCTTGTCTTTGACAAAAAGGGCTGAGTGATCTGAATAGTTTCAAGGTTACATGGAGGCTTGGAGGTCAAGACGGGATGTAGAAAAAAAGAGTCTGGGGAGAAGAATTTGGGTTTTTGCCTCTTCGGATATTTTGTTCTCTTCCCTCAGTTTTTAGGCCTGTTTTGGTTGATTTTAATAGAAATTACATTCTTTTAGGTTATATAAAAATATTTTCTTTTCCATGAAGTTACAGGTTGTTTTCATGAACCTGAAAGGCAGGAATTCAACTGGATCTCAAGAATAGGCCAAAGTGAAAAATTATAAAATGATAAGGAGCCAAGTGAATTCTCTTGACCTTCCACCTTTGCTCCTCTTTACACATCTGTTGTTGTGTGTTTTAAGTTTTTATCTCTTCCCAGGTGACTCTTTACCAGTCCACCTTGTGGGGGACATGGCTACCACCAAGCATGGTTAGCTTTTTGTCTTGACCCCTCAGCTAGTCTGAGACTCTCGCAGTCCATTAATTTTAAATTTCCAAGGAAGGATACTGGTTTATCTAGTCTGTTGGGTCCATTGTCTCAATCGTCTATAAACTGTGACCAGGAGTTAGGATAAAGATGCCAAAGTATGGCTGCTCCCATTTCAATTTTATGAAAAACGAGAATGGAAAATGTAAAGAAAAATAATCAGAGAAGTTTCCTAAGAAAGAAGAAAGAAGGGGAAGAAACAAACACTAAGTATTTGTATTACTATTTGTATTACATTTGTTAATTATTAACCTGAAAAAGAAGAAAACATAGGAATGAAAGTTTCAGGCTTAAAGCTGAACAATAGAATTTTTATTTTGAGCAATATACGTCTGAATTGGCATTAGCCTGTCAGAGGAAATGTCTTGAAACTTATTCATACAGTTCACTTTCCCTCTGTCCATTTGTTCATGCACCACTTCTTCTATTCATTCATGCTAAGAGTCCTTTTATTTCTTTATTGATGGGATATAGAATTAGAAGCAGGTAGAAGCATACAACCAAGAAATGAATCCAAGATAATTTTCAAGAATATGTTTGTTAGGCAGGGTATGCTAAGTGATAACACACTGCCAAAAAAAAAAATGCACCAGATAGTGCCGAATGGGCAAGGATGACATTATTCACAGCTACTGTGGTAAAGGAGAGTAGAACTAACTCTGGACACAAAGGAGACCACACACTTCTTAAGGACTGGGAAATGGTTGGAAGATGATGGGCCTGGTGTTGGACTCTGGAATGGGCAAGTGATTTACTGAGGCTGCAATTAGGACCACTTAGTTCAGAATGCTTTCTTTTGTTGTAATGAGGTCATCTGGAGACTGTAATGGCCAGTGGGGAGGGAGGATAATGATAAAGAACTACCTTTTCAGGAGCCTCTCAGGTGCCTGGATATTCTAATTGCTGGAGTGAGGTAGATCAAGGGCCTGGAGTCAGGGAGAAGCATGTATAAAGCTTAAGCTAAAGGGAAGCTGAGTCAGTCTTAGTGAACACTTTTACAAACCCACAGTCACAATGGTTCAACAGAAACTGTTTGTCCTCATTTTGTCAGTGTCCTGTTTCGACTGGAGGTAGGGAAGAGTTCTGCAGCTATTCAGAGATCTCGACCCTTTCTATGTGAAAACGCTGTTATTCTCTAGACCCTCGGTGTTCTGCTGGATTTTCTGCATTTGACCAGATGATGAACAAAAAGAGAACTGGAGGATCTTGTGAAAAGTGTTAAAGACCAGACCTGGAGATAACAAGCTTCACCTACTCCCATATTGTTTTTCAGAACTCCCTCACACGGCTGAGCCCAAGTGCTACGGAAATGTGGTATAAAATCTGCCCATACAGGAAGAAAGAGGGCCAGTACTGCCTTTACACCCTGGGCAAGAGAGGCCCTTGTTCTGAGCCCAGCTGTCCAGGCAGAGCTGTCAGGCTTTCCTTCAGCTGCATCACTTCCTATGGGCTCAAGGGTCCACGGTTGCCTGAGATACTGGAATTCTCTGAACAAATGTCCTTGTGATCATTTCCAAAGACAGCTTGATGCTCTTCCCTGGGTTCTTCTTCCCAAGGTCAGTGTTTCCTGCTTTGTGAGCATCCCTGGGCCTCAGGAGTGGTCAAAAGCTTGCTGTGCATCAGGAATTTGAACAAAATTTGTATGTGCAGACTCGGTGCGCATGCTGCCTCTCACAGTTCAGAATGTTCCAGAGGGTGGAATGAGAAGGGGAAGTCATGTTACAAGGGTGGGGTCTTAGACCTAGGCCTTTCCACTTTGTGAAAAATGCTCCCCAGTTTTCAACATGAAACTCTGAGGAGTCCAAGAATTCTCAAGTCAATTTGAATTTTCCATGTTGCTACGAATGTTTTCGGAAAAGGTAGGAAAATAGAATGTATTTTATTTAGCAGGTTGTCAGTTTGGTTTATAACTCTTAAACATTGAGATGTATTGTATGTGGGTCTCTACCTGTACTCTTGTCCCAGGCCCCCAAATATTAGGGATGTTCCTTTGGTAAGCTCTAGCAGTCTCTGCTACAGTGGACAGCCAGTGTGATTTTATGCTCCATTTTACATGATTCTAGATGGAAGAGGAAACTTTAAATAACTAGTTTCTATTGGACAAAATCAAAATTTAATTGCTATATCTCTCCAAGTCTTACTCAGTTAACCATTTCTCTTCATATACCCTAAGCACTTTGACCTAATAGAATTTCTGATTTTATTTAATAATAATTACTATTTTTGAGCTCATAATATGTGTCAGTACTACACAAGTGAATTACACGCATTCTCCCATTTATTTCTAACAACTGTAAATTAGATATTATAACCATCTGACAGTTTAGGAGACAAGCTGGGGAAAAAAATTGTAGGTCTAGAATTCAAATCCAGGTTTAACTAATTAAAAGTTTGTGCTCTTTTTAAGCACCATTATCTTATATTGGATCGACTCTTGGTTGTAAAAAAGGCCAGAAACCACTAGGTTTTGATTCCTGAATAATCCTTTCACAGTCCAACAACGTAGTGTAAATAAACACTTCTAGTGATAAACTCCTCTATCTATATTAATAGACTATGAACACTAGCATATTAAAGCAGCAGTTTTAAAGTTATGAATAGTGAAGCATTTTTTTATTGTGTTCAGTAAGAAAGAAAGTGGGTGGCATTCAGCCAAGGGACTTGTACAGAAAACACTGTCCTTTTAATTTGATTTGATATGCTGAGTATCTGGATATTCAATATTAGTGGGTCATGCACATGAAAATCAAAGTGAGAAAAATAACTTCAAATGCAACTGTATTCAAAATTTAAAGACTCCAATTTGCTGAGTTGTTTTTGTATTTGTTTCACATTTCTCTATATGAAATGTTCAGGGAACATTTGAGTAGAGTATGGAGATATGTTTTCTCACAAGTACCTTCAAACCAGTCCCCTGTGGAGGTGTGGATGTGTTTCTGTAAATGGCATCACCCTCTAATTGATTATCCAGAAGGAGGCATTTCTGAGAATGAAGGGGAAGCTACTGATGAGTACACTCATAAACTGAGATAGTCCTAGACAAGTGGAGATTATGTTCACCCTCATCATAAATAAAAAAAAATAGACCAGGCTGTCTGTTGATGAGTTCATTTATATGACAGCCCCACAAAAAGGCAAAAATCAGTACAGAACACAGATCAGGAGTGGTCAGAAACTGAAGGAGGGGTGAAGGGCTGACTACAAAGGAGCATGAGGGATCTTTATGGGGTTGATGGAATTGTTCTATGCCTTGACCATGGTAGTAGCTACATGACTACATACACTTCTCAGCGCTCATATAACTGTGCACCAAAAAGGGTAAATTTTACTGTATATAAATTAAATCCCAATTAAAAAGATTATGTCAATTAAATTAAAAATTTCAGGAGGAGCCATTCTTCACTTTTGTGGCTTAAGCACTGCCCTTTCAAAAAAAAAGGAAATAACTATTAGATCCACTTCATGACAAAGTTTAAAAAAACAAACAAACAGTACCACTCTGGGATTAAAAGAGAAAAACTTGAAAAGAAGAAGAGTCCTCGTCCCCTACACCCCCTGGAGCTATGGGATTTTACAGACTACAGAATCACAGTTGTTCTGTTCAGTGGAGACAGCAGCAGTGAGGGAGCAATCAGGAGGATGTGACCGAGGCATGTGGCACAGGTGCTGAACCACAGAAGTGGACATGGTAAGATCTAGGAAAATTTGGCAAGGTTTGCCCAGTGGACTAGCCAACAACAATGCAGTTTTGTTCATGAGAATATTTGAGACATCTCTGGGTCATCTCATAAATATTTGTGGGGTTTAATTTATAGATGGCTAATTCACTGAGAATAAGAGTGAGTTAAATATGGGCTATTCATATAAATGTGATCACATTGCAACCCACAGACCAGGTCAGCAAAGCTGGAATTATATGAGAGGTGAGGTATATTAGGGATCATCTTAATCTTCTTCCATGACACCTTCCTATCTCAGTTTTATCTTTGTCATGTTGGCTTTAACATCACTATTACATTTATAGAACACTAAGCTCCCAAGGTCCTTTGAAAATGGGTTGGTCCACAATTGCTTTATTTTATTTCTGGTCCTAGCTTTTCCATTTCAAAAGGACAAATTCTTCAGTTTTCGCAGAGTACACTGAGACAGTAAGACTCATTATAGTCTAAAATCCAAGGACACTACAATTATATTTATATTTGAATGTCCAAACTAAGTGGTACCATTGTTAAACATTAATGGAAAACATGGAGAGGGGCTTCAAATCCTTGCTCAACTCTTTCCTGTGGGAACTTACACACTATTTCCACATGTGCATATGTAAAAACAAAGATTCATAGAACCTTCTCCTTGTAGTTATAGCGTTGTTGCCAGATTAAATGAGAAATACATTTTAAGCAGTTAGCACCAGCATTTAGCACATGATAAGCATCCAATAAGTGTCAGCTGTAACATGAATAACTAATAGTAACAGTACAGGTATTTCTAAGTTATACTACCAACTCTAGCAACATTAACGAGAAATATCATCAACCACATAAACTGTAGCACTGAGTCAATTAGTACAACTCTCTAAGGACTTAGGCATCAAAACTTCACAGTGACACGGTTCTCATTCTCATCCAAAAGATAAACAAAACATTGTGGTGTATATAGAACTGTAGGTGGCATAGACAGCAGCCTCGTTGCAGGGTTTGTTGCTAACTCCCTGAAGACTTTTGCAGAGAACGTGACAGAATTTTTACCCCCTCCCTAAGACTTGAATGCTTAGGGAGCATATATGAGATATGTACCTAACTGGGGATTTTTAGACATCCACTAACCAACCTAGGCTCAAAACCAATTAAAAGGAGATTAAAATGATAATAGTTGGAGAAATCTAGGAAGATGGGGGAAGTTGTGCCCCCAATAAGCGTGTACACAATCCAAATGCTCCTGGGCCATAGTAGCTGTGAATGGCAGTGATGTCATATAGTAACACACGTAAGTCACATTTCACTGGCATGGGTGCTGTTTGATTGACTCAGTTCTACCACTAATTCCCCAGTGACGCAGTTTAAGCATCTCCAGGGGGGTGTCTTACAGGGTTTTCTTCTCTGTTGTCATCCACTGTTTTCCCTGGTGCTGAACTTCTCGCTGCTGCTGCCATCCATGGCCTTGTGCATGCACATTACTAACTGCTGCTATCTCCAGCGCTTACCCAGCTGCTGCAGAAACAGCATTACATTCCCTTTAGTCTTCCTCTGATGGAGTCATGCGAAATCCTGCACAAAAACAGTATTTTTCTTTTTCCTCTCTTTGGAACAAAGGGCTGCTTATGGCCCATTATGCAATATCTTTTACAGCTTCTCTCAAAGGCCTCTCTTGCCACAGGTCTGGGTATCCCTGCGCTCTGCCTGATTTCACTCCTGCTTTCTATGCAAGAGATCACTTTCTTCACCAATTGACAAAAGTGTTCTAGGCAAAACAAATTCTAAATGCCTGCCCATTCATTTAATAGATATTCACTGGCATGTTTGAAATGTCAATTAGACTTAGGCCAGGATCCCTAGAATATACAGATGTAAAATCTGTGGAGCGAAAGAAGCTATGAAGCACTGTGTTCACTCCGATATTCATGCATTCTTTCGCTCATTCATTCATCCTTCAGGAAACAGAGTGATCCCCTTCTTTGAAACGTAATAGTGAACCAAATAGATGTTATACTTTTGTGTAATTTACAATCTAAGGAAATGGCTGTGTATTTGTCAGCAACAGATAAATGCAGGTAATGCATCTGTTAAAATACAGAATTTGAACCCCACGCTGACTTACTGAAGCAAAATCTCTGTGCTAGAGGTCTGAGGTCTAAATCTGTGTTCCATTATTGAAGGAAAAAGGCAGATGGAAAGCACCAGAAGTAGAACAGGTTCTGGTGCTCTTGGTCAGGAAAGTCACCTGACCATAGCAGAGGCCATAGCAGAAATAAGGAACTGTTGGAGAGGAGCTTTCCATCAGGTAAACATGTGGGTTGCAGGAGCCTAATGACTGAGGTAGTTCAGAAATTTCCCAACAGTTCAATCTTGAGATTTACGCTGATCTCAAGGTAAAGCAGGCCTTGCTGAGGCTTGACAGTCTTATTCTGATTATCTGGAGACTGCATGTTATGAAGAGTCCATTGTGAGGATGACAGAGGTGGGATTTATCAAAGTAGAGAGCAGCAGCCTCTTGCATGTTGTAAAAACTCTTTGAGACCCAATAGGTTGGGTAAGCTATGACTTTCCTGTTTGGGCCTGGGAAGGAATAGAAGCCCTAAGAAATGTACTCTACAGAGCCATCATCTCTAGCTTTTCTCCCTTCATTGGGATGGAGCTCTGGCTGCCTCTTAGGCAAGACACATGACTGATTTATCTATCACTCTTTAATAATAGTTAATTCCTACCTTGTCTGTTAAAATATTTCAGCAACTCCCTTAGGCCAGATAAATCTGAGCAAATTTGAATTAGATGCCTTAGCAACATCAGTCATTCAAAAAGCTTCCAGACAGAGCAATCCACACCATCTCTCTCATAATAGAGGAAGGGTCTTGAACAAAAATGCTTAATGGCCTTTCTCCTTGTCTCTGGGGCAGAATGGGATCCATCTGTATTATACCTCAGTGGGGATTTTTTTACAGCCCTTAGGAAGAATACATTTTATGCTAAAATGCAGTTGCAAGGTTTTTTAAGGTAGCTGTGTGAAGTTCAGCTTTTAACAGAAGCCTGTTAGAAAGGCAGAAATCTGATCATGTCACTCTTCTGCTAAAACACTTTAAAGGCCTCTCACCACCTACTGAATTGTAGCCTACCTTCTCTTGCTAAAATGTAGAATCTACTGCAATTTAATCAGACACACCTTTTCCAGTCTTACCTCCACTTCACATTCCAACTTCATTAAAGGGCTAGCTTTAATGAATCCTGAACCGTGCCTGAGATTACATTTTTTCTCTATTGAGAACACCTTCTTTCTCTGCTTCCAATTTTGCTTACTGAAATTCCACCCATCTGTAGTGGGTTGAATAATGGTTCCCCTTAAATCCTAATCCCTGGTCCCTATAACCATGACCTTGATTTGAAAAAGGGCTTTTGCAGATGTAATTAAATTAAGCATCTCAGGGTGAGACCATCCTGGCTAAGACGGGGGCTTAAATCCAATGACAAATCCTTAGAAAAGAAGAAAAGACACAGAGACCCAAGAAAGACTCAGAGAAGAAGACACTGTAAAGATGGAGGCAGAGATTGGCGTGCTGCATCTACAAGACAAAAAAAAAAAAAAAATGCCAAGGATTATCAGCATCTACAAGACAAAAAAAAAAAAAAAATGCCAAGGATTATCAGCAAACATAAGAAGCTAGGAGAGAAGTATGGAATGGATCATCTCTCAGGGCCGCTTGAAGGAAGCAACCCTATTGAAACGTTCCTGCTACTTTGTTACAGAAGCCCTTGGAAACTAAGACACCACACTTTGGAGCCATTCTCAAATGCCACCTTTCCTATTATGCCTTCCAAACCCAGAAATGTATACAATATTTCCACTTACAAATTCTCATAGAGCCCTGTACTTTCCTCATCCTATTACCATATGTACACAAAGTCTTTCAGCTTGGTCTCTGTCCCATCCATCTTTCTATTCGGCAACTATCTGGGTCAGTGTCCTAAACATAGGAAATTGTCAGCACATATCTCATTTCATTGAATAATGATCTCTATTTCTACTCCTCTCTTTTGGTGACTGTTTCAGTTTGTAAGCTGATGGAATAAAATACACCAGAAACAGAATGGCTTTCAAAAAGGGGAATTTATTAAGTTTCAAGTTTACAATCTAAGGCTGTGAAAATGTCCAAAACAAGGCATCCAGGAAGCCAATGGGTGTAGAATACCTCTGTCAGCTAAAAGGCACATGGTGACCTCTGCCAACTTTTTCTGCTCACTTCATAAGGCTTCTCCTGTATCTCCAAAGGTCTCCAGCTGTGTGAGTTGTATCACCACTAAAACTTTTTCCAAAAGGGCTCCAGTAAGCAACCCTACCTTGAATGGGTAGAGACACAACTCAATGGAAGCCATTTAATCAAAAGTTACCACCCACAACTGGTGGGGCACATCTCCATGGAAACAATAAAAAAGATTCCACCCAGCAATACTGAGAATTAAAGAACTTGGCTTTTCTGGGGTACACAATAGATTCAAACCAGCACAGTGACCCACATTCTTTTTTTTCTTCCTTGTTTGTCTCTTTTATATGTTGAGTAGCAAACTCCCTCCGATGCCAGTAAGAAATGAGATCTTCAAACAAATGCCAAACTTTACCGTAAATTTTAAGGGAATGAAGTTTGCTTTTAGCTTGTAGGAGTAGAGAATGTTTGTAAAGCACTTGGGAAAGGAAGATCTCACTATGCATGTTAATTACTATATATTATTAATGATTTCCATTCATGCAGGAAGTTTTGGAGTATTAACTAACACCCACAAGAGAATCCACGTGCCAGGTTCAGAAACTTAGTTAATGGAAACTTGTGATGAAATTTTAAATGTCATATTCTCTTTAGGTTCTAAAGTTAACTCTAAGGATAATGGATTTCCAGTTAGAAATCTGGCCAAAATAGCAATGACATATGGTTTGAAGAAGAGGAATAATTATATCACTTGTTCACATTTGGGCTCAATTTTTGTTTGCCCTCACAAGAAGAAAAACAATTAATTTACTTTTGCATTGATAACATTTCTTTATCCAAATTTACCAGCTTTTGGTGATTAATGAGCATTTTTTTTCCTAAAGCCAATTTTTTTAAATGCCTGGTGATAAATGAATGATGATAAAATCTTACCTCTGTCTTAAGACTTTTTGTAACTCCCCTCAGGAGACCATTTTCTGATATTGTGCAGCCAGTGTCAATTTGCAAAACTATGTAGCTTCCCATGAGCTTTTAACAGGATCAGTGCTGAAACAAGGGTTGAAGGTTCTTATTTATCTTTTGCAAAGACAGTTAAACAGTAGGTATCAAGATGTAGAGAATGTGACTGAAGAAAGGCAGGAAAATGTGCTTTCAGTTCTTGCAATCTCCCTAACTCAAGAGATTTAGGCTATTGAAAACAAAACAGTAATCTTTCTCAAAATGTGGTAATTCCTGTCAGCATCTATTTTACAGAAACATAAGAGCATAAACAAGTGAAAACACAAAACTTTAGGGACAACTCCTATCTAAACCACAGGAGAATTTTAGAGAAATTCAATTTTATTATTTTTCTAAGCATACACAGTTGGATTTAGAAACCGTAAAAAATATTTCTGATTCCAGATTCTATTTATTTGGAACCAGCCAAATAAATATGTTTCATTTAAAGTTAGGACATTTTTCCACACAGTAAACATATCTAAAATACTAGGCAAATGTTTTTCTTTTGAGTAGGATTTTCTCCTCCTCAATTTTCTTTTAACATTAATTATTAACTTGTGCTTGAAGTGCAAAATAAATAAATAAATAAATCTCAGACCAGAACCAATTCAATAAAATAGATATTTACATTTAGGAACTTAATCTAAATAGGTTCATATATTAAAGATTTCACTTAGTTACATTACTTCATTAATTCATTCAGCAAATATACTGTAAGCAATGTGCTGTGTGCTCAGATTGCCAGAAATTCAGCACTATAGTTTGCCTTCAAGAGAACCAATGTAACTTTAACCTTAAACATAACCCTAACCTTTTCCTGATCACACATAAACCATAAATCACAGTACACAATGGTAAAGTCTATGAAAGAAGAAAAAAAAAAGAATAAAAAATAACCCAAAGAGAATGACCCAGGAGAAAAGTTTGGATTTTATCCACTGATAGAATGATGCCCCACACACACACCAAAAAAAATGTAGACTACTTATCTTGGCATTGGGAAGTCACTGGATGATTTAAGATGGCGAGAACATAAAGTTGTTTATAATTTAGAAAGATTATTTGGAAACAATATGGAGAGTAAAATGAGGATAATGAACACTGACAATGATACAGATGAAAGATGACTCATTTCTGATCTAAAGTAGAGTGGAAATGAAGAGAAGTATGACTGAATGAATCAACAGGTCTTAACATGATATGTGGGGCACATGGAGTGTGAAGGAAAAGGGTGTTCTAGAGAGACTAGCTCTCAGAAATCTAGGTTTGGTGATAAAATGAATGATGGCATTATTAACTAGGATTTTTAATACAAAAACAGGTTAGAAAAAAAACGGATTGGGGCTGTTTAGGAAGGAGAGAAAGCATGTGTTCAGTTTGGTATCTGAATTGGAAATGTGTGTGGAACATCTTTCCAAGTAGAGATGTTCAGGTACTAGTTAAATAATTGGATCTTTTACTGAAGAGGGACCAGATGGTGATTCAGATTTATGAGTGTCTTTAAACATAGATTGTAATAGATTTGTTTGTCTTTTAAATGAGGAGGGCAAATTTAGATTTCTTAGAAGCACTAACAATCTCATGTATACATGGAGCAAAGAGTTGCTTACATAGTATCATTTCTTGCTTCCGGAAATTCTTCCTGATATAAGTTATTTGTTGCATAGCTCTGCGTTAACAGGTCTAAAGTTGGCAATCCTGGAGTACATCCTTATCCACATTTTATAGAATGAACAAGACTGACAATACCCAGCAGGATGGCTACAGAGACCAAAACTGGGACAAATGTAATCACAAGATGGCAGCAGAGGGCCAAAGGTCGGAAACCATTAGGCTGATCCTGAACTGAACTGAAGTCCAGTTCAGTTTGGGACTAAGAGAGATATAAGGGGTATATCTGAAAAATGAGAGAGAAGGGACAGGACTTGATCTTAAATGTCTGGTACCCATATTTTTCGGAAGGCTTGCTAAGGTGTGGATTTTGATTACTGTTGATTTAATGAAAGTTAAAAGAATTATACATAGAAGAAAAAAATGCAACAGGAAGTGAGAAACCGATTTGTTCTGACCACTATTAATCGAAGGTCACTGGGTTTTGAGTCGCAAGGTCAGTTACATTTCTTGAATCTTCTGCATTTTGAAATCAAACGATATACTAAGTTAGTAAGTACTATGGCAGATTCCAATAGCTTTATTTTTTTAATTTTGAAGCAATTAAGCTCCCATGGCTCATCACTGTCCACGGATTTATACAGTAACTCTTGGACCTGTATTTTTGTCTGTCTGTCTGTCTCTGTGTGTGTGTATGCACCAATAATTGAATAAGTTAAATGCAAGAATGTATGCCTGATATGTTTCCAGAGCTATATGAACTGGACATAAGATACAATTAAGTTGTCTACACAATACCTAATTCAAAAGACTTGAATTTGGAAAACATTTTATATCATTTAGAATTTTTCTTTGATGATATTGATAATCCAACTGACTATCTTAAACTATAAATAAAAACTTTTAACTCTAGGAATGAATTCAACTCAATTAGAGTTGAATCCTGATACTTGAAAAATAGCATCAGGCTCAGGTTTTAACTCAATTTTTTTTCTCAGGGAGACTTTCCCTTTGCAGTAAACAAAGCCTGACAAATAATTGGCACTTCATAAGTATTCACTGAAAGAATGAATGATGGTGAGCTGCATCTTACTAAGAAACTAAAGAAGATTCTTTTTGCCAACAATCCCAGCAAGAATCCCACAATTAGTTGTATTGTCCTGGTATAGGTCACTTGTCATCATTGCACCATATGTTGTGGTCAGGGGAGTGAAATGTATTGAAGGGTTGGGTGTTAGTACCTGAGGTATGAGACAGATAAGAGTGCAATTTGATAAAGCATATGTTTTTAGAGCACGGATTTTTGTGACTGATGACCTATTCAATACTCTGAAGGACTGAAAAGATTATATACTTCTCTGTTTTCAAAGAACCCACTCTCTACTAAAAAAAATTATCTTCACACTCATAATGGCCTGGTTTACTTGATATTATTCTCCCTTTTACTTCTGAGATTTCAAAAACCTTCCACTAAATAAGCATCATAAAACCTTCATGTGAAACTCCATCACTTTCTGTTGCATAATTATGTATACAACCTAATATTTCCCCTTTTAACCACACTCAGATACGTAATTCGGTGCTGCTAGTTATGTTCACAATGTTGTGCTACCATCACCACCATCCATATATGGTATTAGAAATTTATTTAAATCCCACATCAAATTTTCATTATTAAAAATAAATGTCTTGGTGCCTGCCCATGCAAATAAATAAACAAATAAATAAAATGTATTCTGGGCCATGGTGGCTCAGCAGGCAGAGCTCTCGCCTGCCATACCAGAGACCCGGGTTCACTTCCCAGTGCCTGCCCATGTAAAAAAAAAACTGTATTCTGTACTCAATAGTATCAAAAGTGTGTGTTTTATAAATTTTTTAAGATTAAATATTACATTTCTCTAAACAAAATTCTCTGAAGGGGAAGTTCTTCTGTAAGTCAATATTTATGACGTCCAGAAGAAAATACATATAAAAAGTGATAATTTGGAAGACATAAAAATAAAAGTAAAAATGTCAAATCTTAGTCTAATTGTGATCATGCACAGTGAACCATGTGTAGTTTATTTCTCATGGTAAAGTCAAATGTTCTGACTTACTAAGAATTACAAAGTGCTAACTCACAATGATGCCAAAAGTATGTAGTTATTTGAAAGCTAAGTGGAACTTTGTTCTAGTAACTTTCTCATCAGCCAAGGTCTTGGCTTAGGATGTTTTTAGTAATGATGTAAGAAAACAAAAGGATCAGTAACGTAGCACGGTTTGCCATCAACTGGAAAGAAATGACAGGTTTGTCTATCATAGATTTTACAATTGAAAAAATTAAAACAAGCCAGCAAGCCAGTTGATAAGTGACTCTTTAGACTGTGGCAAACATCACTAGACTTAATTTTGTGCAGAAGGACATTTAAAATTTACCTCAGTATTGATGTCTCAACAATTGTTACATTAGAAAATCAGTTTTTAATATTCAAATAGCAACTACAAAGTTTTGATAAGGGAAGGACCCATTGGGTCTGTATTTATCAAAATGTAGAGCTGATTTATGCTATTTGTGTTACATAATTTTATAGGGTGAATTTTTTTCTAAAAAAAATCATATTTCAACAAATGATTCAACTTAATATGTAGGCAAATAATAGCTATCAAAGTACAAGAATACAAGGTGAAATTTTTCATTGATATTGCTAGGTAAACTTTAACTCAGCCACAGCTGAAATATCACAAATATTTAATTAGTGTGACCCAAATTAATGAGGTCAAGTTCTGCTGCACTGTCTCTTCAAAATCAGACAGACTGACTTCTGCCAGCAGGAGGAGCTCTTTGCTCCCACCCTGTTACTCCAAACTCAAATAGTACTGGCATTAGCATCTCATCATGGGAAATTGACATAATTAAGCATCCTTCAAAGAAAAATAGACTCTGATGTCTCTAATGCTATTAAATATTTACTGTGCACATCATGGCAGTAAATTCCCTGACAGAAAGTGATTTTACCAAAGTAGATCAAATGAGAACATCACATCGCCTTGTAGCAAGTGTATCCAGCTCCATAAATTATTAAACACTATATATTTATATGCATAAAATATAAATGTAGTGGCTGCACAGCATGGAAGCTGAGGAGTCTATGAACGTATGTCGGGAATATGTTTCCCAGTGTTCCTTATTCTCAGGTCAGACACGAAGCATGCCATGCCTATATCAGCAGGCAGGGATTCCCTGACACTGAATGTTCACTCCAAGCTGCAATTACAATGAAGAAAGAGAAAAAAGTTATAGAGGTAAGTGGAGTCCTCTTGTACAGAAATCTCAAATCAAAGGAACCAAGAAATGATACTGAATTAGTGAGCCAAACCAAGTTATGTCAAGTACAAAATCGACCTCTTGACAGGTAACTCAACTCACGGGCAAAGAAGCAAACAAGTTTGGCCAATGCCTGTTGAAAAACTGAGGTCATTTGGAAGACTGAGCTGATCAGAGCAGCAAAGCTATATTTTCTTGAAATCTCATTAAATTTTAACTTATAAGTTCAATTCTGGGTTCTAGGAGAGCAGAGGTGCCAGACATTTACAAAATAATTTAATTTTTTAACTATCATTTTAAAAACCTAAAATTTTGGTGAAGACTAAGAGAAGGATTTGTAGTTTAACCTCCCATCAGAATTATGTACTGCAATTACTCAGCTGGATAAATACGATTCTAACCATTCTCAAATAGAACCTACTAGATTATGAAGTTAGCTAGACACAGGTATGGCAATTCAGAAAAAATCCTTCAGGGCACCATAAAATAAAAATATATGTGAAAGGAAGAAATGAAAAATACTACTATAGTTCAAAGTCTACCATATACTACCATAAGAATTTTACCTTTGTTGTATTATTTAATTGTTAAGAGAAATTTGAGGGAAATAATATTATGATCATTTTTAAATGAAGTTCATTTAAAATGAAGTTCATTTAAAAATAAAGGTAGATTATGTTCAAACTCAAAAAAAAGGTAGATTATGTTCAAACTCAATTCAAAGATCCATGCTCTATTCCTTTTTTAATGCTGCTTCTTTAAAAATAAGAAACTCTGCTATCTGAATGTGCAGATTTTTTTCCTTGTTACCTTAATTTTAAATTGGTTTATGAAACTTACTGTGAAAACACAGGTTTTACAATGATTATTTGAATATTTTATTTAAATATGCCTATGGTTAAACTAACTAAGATATCGAATTTTGGTGCTTCTAAGAGTATTGTTTGTTTTCTTAAATAAAAATAATTTTAAAAATAAATTGAAATAATACCCAAATAAGTAGCAAAATGAATAATATTTCAGACTTCAGATAGGAACGTGCAAAAGTAAAATAATAAAGCAATTTGCAGAATCTTCTTCTAAGAGATGTTTTATTATGGCACTGTTACACCCACTTGTCTACACCATTATCTCTAAGATCATTAGAAGTAAATAGAGGAAGAAACAAGGGGCAATAAACTTACGAGACTATGTATTTTTTTTTCCTTAGAGCTCTAACCTCAAAAAAGACACAGTATTTCCACTGATCACACCGAGATCAGCTCTGCTGTAACTTTCTCAATATAATCATGATCTGACAGGTTTATAAATTTAATTCTCTACAAATAAAAAGCGTGTCCTAATGATGATGCTTCAACAATCTGG
Organism: Tamandua tetradactyla; assembly: GCF_023851605.1. NCBI lineage: Eukaryota > Metazoa > Chordata > Mammalia > Pilosa > Myrmecophagidae > Tamandua > Tamandua tetradactyla. The sequence continues at coordinate 118,511,731 of NC_135334.1, read as the reverse complement.
GATTATCTCCAAGGATCTGAAGTGTTTTATAACTTCTTTGGGAGGTAGTTATATTTTTTCTGTAGCTTATTATTTAGCTTTTATAATAAGTAATTTTAAAGAAGGTGCAATTCCTAAAACAATTATAATCATTCCTCTACACACTGTTTGCTCTTTTTCCTGGTTAACACATAAATGTGTGCATGCTCACTACAGATATTTTGTTGAGTACAGACAAATGTAAATAATCAGAACCAAAAATCATTCAACATGAAAATAATTGTTAGCATTTTTGTATGCCTATTTCCCATTTTTTCTATTTTCATTTTTGTAGAATTTATATTACATACATTATATAAATATATATTTATATGTCATTTTGTCTGGTATTTCCAGCAAATATTTTTAGAATTTTTCCCATGTCACTGCAAATTCATGTAGGCACTATATTTCATGTTTCATTAATGTTCAATTACCTCGACGTGAATTAACACATTAAAGTCAGGTTTTTTTTTGTCCCCCGATGTAAATAATGCTTGGATTAATATATTTATTCAAAACTATTTATCCACATTTCTAGTGATTGTCAGAGCATTGCTTCCCAGAAAGGAAATACACTAAAAAAACTGAGGTGAAACAAATATTTAAGCATTTCATTTGGAAAATTTCCTGACATGTATAAGAGTAAAGAGAAATGCATAATAAATGCTCATCTAGCTCCTCACTTATTTGTCCCAATTATCAATATTGTGTCCCCTTAGGTTTGATCTATTCCTTCTCTTGCTCTTTTTTATTGTTGTTTTTATCACTTTGCAGAAGCATTTTCTAAAAAAAAAAAAAACAAAAAACAAGCACTTTACATAATGGTTAACTCATTATGTCATTTAAAAATTAATACCTAAAAATTTAAAAATTAACAATGATTTCTAAATGTCATCTAATGTCTAGCTCATATTAAAATTTTCCAGTCTTCCTAAAAAAAAATATTGATTTATCCAACTGGTCAAGTCAAATCAGGATTAAGCAAAGTTTCACCAATTGTATTTGGCAGTCATCTATTTGTGTTTCTTAAATCTCTTTTATGACAATTCCCACATTCCACCTTATTTTTCCATGCCACTAACTAGCTTCAGAAAACAAGTCAGTTTCCCAGCAGAATTTTTCACACTCTGGATCCATCTGACTGCTTATTCATGGTGTCATTTAACTTATCCCTTTATTTTTTGTTTTTCTTATAAACCAGAAGTTAAATGTGAAGGCTTGGCAAGATTACTTCCTAGGTGCTGCTGTATCCTTCATATTACATCACATCAGCAGGCACACAAAGTCCTGCTTCTAGTGATGGTAAGATTATTGGTTTTGTGGTTTCTGCCTAACCATCCCCTGATCCCCATTGAAAACTAACATGTTTTTCTTGATCAATAAGTCATCCATGGGGTAATACTTTCTCCAATCAGTTCTCTGTTAACTTTTCCTCTAGTGGCTTAAGCAATCATTGATGATCATTGCCTAAATCAGTTACTTCATTAAGGATGGCAAAATGGAAATACAAGATTTTTATTCATATTACCAAACTGCTTTCCTGAAAAATTTAATCACCCATATAAAGGTATAATTATAGCTTTCTCAGCATTTCCTTGCCAGCATTGGGTATTATTTTTTAGGAAAAGTTATTGTTTGACATATACATTTTAAAAATAGATTAAGTATGTTTTTATTCCCCACCCCACTCCGTCTTCTAATATCATATCAAAGTTTAATTAACATAAACTGACGTGATTGATGAGGCTTATAGAATTTTATTTGCAAATTACATAACAGATATCGTTTCAGATTTGTGTTTGTTGTTGCATATAATCTTTTAATCGAGATTACATAGGTTATTTATAATAAACTGTATACTCAGTACTATGTTACTTTGCTCTTAAGATTTTTGTTATGACTCATGACTTTCCAATATTGAAGTGCTTTTGTTTTTTCTTTGCTCTCTTAATAATAGCCAAAATATTCAGAACTTATTTTGCTTCATATATTGTTTTAAGTACCTTATATAGATAATCTATTTTAATATTCATGGCACCTTAATTATCAGCCACACATTGGAGATGGGGAAACTGAGGTATAGTAGAGCTGATACAGAGTAGACCTACACTTGAAGTCACATAATCCGTCTCTAGAACGTGCACATTTAACCATGATGCTATGCGGTTCCTTGGTTACCTATGGTATATCTTTGAGTTGTTTTTCACAGGGGATATCAAAATATCAGATATATAGAATATCAAATAATGACTTTTTTCTTTAACAAAAAGGTGACAACTGACCTCGGTATTGATTTCTTAAATCCCACCTTTACTTCCCTTAAAACCGTGTTGGTAAGGATTTTAAATAATGTTCTTTTTGGCAAAACAAATGTTAATAAAAAATAATGCATTTTATGATCAAGTAAGTAGAGAGTTAGTTTAAAGGAAGTTAAGCAAATCATTGTTTTTGTTTGGTTAGTTGGTTGGTTTTGTTTCATGTAGGAGTCAGCAAACGTTTTCTGCAAAAGGACAGATATTAAATATTTTCCACTTCAAGAGTCATGCAGTCTCAGTTGCAAGTACTCAATTCTGCAAGAAAGCAGTTATTGACAATCCTTAAATGAATGGGTATGGCTGTACTCCAATAAAACTTTATTTACAAAAACAGGCAGAGGGCATATTTGGTGTTGGGCTGCAGTGTACAGACCCCTGATTTTCTTTTTAACTGATAGGATTCTCAGAGCAGTTAATCTATTATTATACATTATTCCTTGTCAAGAGGGCCCATATACAGATGACATTTTATAAATTCCTTGGCCACAGGGTCTTTTCCTACAGAGTATCTCATTGAATTAATGTTTGCTAGAAGACATTTTGGAAAACACTGTACAGTCTTTTTTCCATTTTATTTCAGTTTAGCACTGAAGCACTGTTTAAGGCTAATCCCCTTGCTTCTTTAAGAAAATCCATTTTTTGGGTTTTCAAAAATAAAAAAATATATATATCTGCCTTGATACTTATGAAGTACATACAAATTTAAAATGTTTTCAGTATGGGCATTAGATAAGATATAGCAGTGTGCTAAAAACATGAACTCCTAAACATAGTGATTTATGAACTTAATAGCAGCCCATTTCTCACTCGCATAAAATCTGGTCAATAGGCATTGGTGAGGGGGCTCTGGTCTATGTAGTTTATTTAGAGATCCTGGATTTCCCACCTACAACATGAGTCATCCAAGGTCACTCAGCCAGAAAACAGGGCAAGAATGGGGGCGGAGAATGAAGGAGATTTTTATATACCAGGCCTGGAAGTAGTGTAAATTAACTCTCCAAAATCCCCATGGCTAACAGTCACATGCAGACCTAACTATAAGGGAGGCTTGGAAATACAGCATTGCTGTGTATGAAGAAGGTTTGATTAAAAAAAAAAATAGTTGGTCTCTTCCAAATTAATTGCAAGGCTATTTTTATTTCCTTGGCTGCTCAAGTAAAACATTTAAGCAATGGGCCAGTTTAAATGGAAATTTATTTGCTCATGATTTTGAGGTGAGGAAAAAATCCAAATTAAGGCATCATTAAAGCAATACTTTCAACCATGGCTTTCTGAGGCTGGTTGTCAGTGATCCCTGACCCTGGGCTTCTCTGTCACAAGGCAAGGCAAATGACAGCCTCTCTTGGCCTCTCCCTTCTCTTTTGGGTTCCACTGACTTTCAGATTCTTGCCTCCCTTCTCTTTTGGGTTCCACTGACTTTCAAATTCTTGACTCCACTGGCGTCCTGTCCTCCGTCTAAATTTTATTTTTCTTTTAAAGGATTCCAGTAACAGGATTGAGTCCCACCCTGATTGTGATGAGCCATACCTTAACTGAAGGAGCCGCATCAAAAGGTCCTACTTACAATGGGTTCATTCCCACAGAACAATTAAATTTAAGAATATCTTTTTCTGGGATGAAAACCACCACAAAGACAATAACCTATTTTCATACACTTTGATGGAATATTTTGAGTCTTTCTTCTACAGGTATGAATCTTTCCTAAGCTCAGTGAAATTTTCTCATGTTTATTATGTCTTCCGATAGTATTCTCATTTTGTAGTTCTGCATTGCAAATAATCATAAAATAAGTGGTTTAAAGCCATACACATTTATTATCTCAGAGTTTGGGTCAGGAGTCCAAACACAGCTTAACTGGGCTCTCTGTTCAGGGTTTCACAAAACTGTGATCAGGTTGTTGGGTGGGCACTATTTTCATCTGGAGGCTCAACTGGTGAGCAGTCTGTTTCTGGGCTTACTCAGGCTGCTGACAGAGTTCATTTCCTTCTGTAGTTGTGTAGCTCTAAGAGCTCCAGGATCTTTCTAGCTATTGGCTGGAATAGCAGCTCCTAGAGGCTAACTTACTACATGGGCTTACTCAAGATGGCACTTACTTCACCAAGCCAATTAGAATAATCTCTAGGCAGAGACTGCTAGCAAGGAGTCTTCTAAAATGTAATGCAATCACAGCAATAACTTCCCATTATGGTTGCCATATTCCATTGGTTAGAACCAAATCACATATCCTGTTCACAATCAAGGGCAAGAGATTATATAAGGGTGTTAATAATAGGTATCTGGAATCATGGGGACCACCCTAAACTCTGCCTGTCACCTCTTTTCCTGGTCTCTTAGTGAATATTTGAAATGTGCCTGTTTGCTCTCCATTCTCTGTCATTCACATAAATGCTATTTTTTCCTTCATCATTTCATTTTCTTCTGAAATTATAAAATTCTCAACGATATGTAGCATATTACTGATTTATTTTCTCTACTGTCAGTTTTTAACATACTTTTTTCTAGTGTGAATACTGATTCTTAAACATGCATCTTAAATTCCCTGGCAACTTCTCTTTTTTAAGCCTACCTTATTTCATTCAGCATTCATCCCAGGCGAGGGAGTATAGCATTGTGGTTAAGCTCACAGGCTCTAGAGTCAAACTTGCTATGTTACACTTTTGGAATCTTGGGCAAATTACTCTACTTCTCTGTGCCTCTGTTTCTTCATCTATATTATTATCTATAATCACAAGGCTTCTATGTAAATATTATTCAAGAAATCTGTCCCCAGCATGTTCTTCTCATATTTATCATTTAGACGCTTCTCTTAGGACATTTCATCTCCCAAACCCATTTCCTTATCAGGTGCCCAGACTATCAAGGATGCATTTTGTTTTCAACTATATTCTTTTACATCCACCTTTCTTGCATCGGGGGAGTTGTGATATCAGTGGATTACATAGGCTGCATCTGCTTCTTTTGGGTGTGGGTCCACTGTTGTTCAGATATGCATATATTCACAATCCAGAGATCTAAACTGAAGGTATGTCCCCTATTTGGGACATGCCATTTTTACAAAAAAGATAAAAAAGCAATATAAATGAGAAAAAACACCCGATGCTTCTTAAAGTTTTCTACTCAGAAACAGCATGCTGTCACTTGTGCTCACATTATATTGGCCAAAGTGAGTTACTTGCCAATTGCAACATCAATGGAACCAAGAAGTAAACTCCTGCAGGACGCACGCACATGTCAATGGATGGGAATATATAATCCTTTCAAAGGAATAATTTAATTTGTGAATATTGGAAGATTGGTAGTAACAACACAATCTGTCACAGTTTTCCCACCAAGTCACAAATATTCACTTCCCTCTATTCTGCTTTCAAATCTACTCATCTTTTTCCCAAGGAAAATATTTCAAAGACCTATTCAGTCACATTAGGCTAAAACCCAGGGTTTCTTTTTAATCTCTTCACTAAGTCTAGATATGATGTTCTAGATTCAGAAACCAGTAAAAGAAGATATTATGTTATCTGTCCCTACTCATCCAACGTAAAATGGTGAAACAAGGACAGAATAATATCAATAAACATTCCTATTATTAAAAAGAAAGAAAAGGAGGCAAAAATCAAGCAGTGACATAAAATAATTCTGAAATTTAACAGGTTCTACTGTCAGCTTGGCCAGGTGATGTGCCCCGTTGTCTGGTTTGGCAAGCACTCGCCTGACCATTGCTGCAATGATATTTCATGGCTGGCTGATGAACCAGAAGGCTGGTTTATTAAATCATCAATCAGTTGAATGTAACTGTGGCTGATCATATCCATGATCCACTAAGGGCACATCTCCCGCAAAAAAGATAATCCAATCAGCTGAAGATTATTAAGAAAGAAGAGAGACTCTTCAGTCAGAGAGCCTCTCCTGTGGAGTTCTTCAAGACCTTCATCAGAGCTGCCAGCTTCACAGCCTGCCCTATGGATTTTGGACTCTTCCATTCCCACAGTTGCATGAGACACCTTTATGAATCCTGTATTTACAGATATCTCCTGCTGGTTCTCTTTCCCTAGAGAACCCTGACTAATGCAGATGGGTTCTTCATTTCCCATTACTGCTGTTGATTGTATTTATAGAGGGCACTATAGGAAAGAGCCCCTTCTCAGGCTTCTTGCCCATAAAAAGTTGACCATCACAACTTATATTTGTTGTGATGACTCCATCTTATATTTTTAAAATCCACATTAGGGGCTCTTTAGTCTTTTGATCTATTAGGATCTGCAGATTCCAATCAATGCTGTATGCCAATAAGTCTACCTAAAATTATCTCAAGGATACATCTTGCTCTTTACACCTCATTAAAAGTACGATGAATGTATCCTGCTTCTGTGTCTGTAATCTCTTTCCAGAACCATTATGTACACCAAAGAGAATTTCCTGGAGTCCACCTTGTCCACTTTGAAAATGTAAGCAAATGCTTTATGGGCCTACACTTGATTTGGTCTTTGCCCTAGTTGGTGCCTTAATTGACCATTACTGCTCTGTTTTCAACTTCAACTTTGATTTACTGGTGGTGAGTACTAATTGCATCTTTCTATCCTTCAAGTGCACGAATTTCTATATTATCACTTTTACCAATAATATTTAGTACAATCCTGCCAGTTCTTCTCTTTGAAGTGCACCTAATAATGGAAACGGCAAACTGGTAAAATTCAGTTTGCCTTATTTGTTTGTCTAAAGTCATAAAGTATGTTGTTTGCCTTTCAACTTATCTCAGACAATAATTTCATCAGATGTTTTGCCATTGCATAACATTCCTATTTGGAAAGAAAAAGAAACAGAGGATAACAGAAGTGAATTTCTAATCTCTCTTAACAGTTTCATCACAACACAACACCTGGCCCTGAAACCCATGTAACATATTTTAGGACACTTTTTTGTTGCATATGTTTGTTTTTTAAGCGTGCCATATCTAGGTACACATTTGCACTTAGTCACTTTTGCAATATTAACAAATGAACTCAAAATCTCAGGGGAGTAAAAGAAAAACTATTTGTTTCTCATATGTCAGTTGAGGGTCAGTGCTGAATCTTCCCTACTCAACTCCTGCGCTTTTCCTATGCCAAAAGAGTATCTAGACTGGAGCTGCTCCTTCAGCAAGACTCCACCATCATGAAAATCCTTTGAACAGAGGTGGGTTGAAAAGAGTAGCAGCTGAGCGATCAACTTGCAGCTGACATATAACACATGTGAGAAATAAATCTTTGTTTCTGTAAGCCACTGGGATTTTGTGGCCATTTGTTATGATAACAAAGATGAATATATAGATGTACATAGTGAGAAAGAAATCTATGGGAAATGGAAAAGGGAATTTGGGCAAAGTGACAGAGAAACATACATCTGGTTGATCAGAAGTTGGTTTCCACATAATAGAAAAATGAATACATAACGAAGTATGTGTGTGTGTACATGTGCATATATATGAGTGTGCAGATAGATAATATTTTTAGGGAAGCTCCATATCCCAGAGTCAGGAGTATAACTGTTAAGTGAATCAAATTCTTTTTGGACCGTGTTCTAGCTATCTGTGCTATTCTGGGTGAGGGGAAGAAAAAAAATGTTGCATGTGTAATTTAAAACTGTTCTTCTCAATTAGTCTTCATTATGTCATTATTAGACCTTCCTTTATGGCCTTTTCTTTCATTCATAGTCTGGTTGTAAACATTTGCTCCCCTTTTTAAAATTTCCCATGAGAATTTTTAGGGAAATTTATTGGAGTGCACATTAAGCATTATTAGTGTGATTCCATTTTAAGATATATTAATTTTTAAAATTTTTTTGGCTGGTGTTTTCACCTTTATTTGTTCTTAATAGTGTAAGCAGGTCCTCTAGTTTGTTAGCTGCCAGAATGTGATATACCAGAAACAGAACAGCTTTTAAAAAGGGGAATTTATTAAGTTGCAAGTTTACAGTTCTAAGGCCATGAAAATTACAAATTAAGGCAAGGTTATAAAACCGTCAAAAATAAGGCATCCAGGGAAAGATACCTTGGTTTAAGAAGACAGATGATGTCCTCTCCAGGAATCTTCAATATCTTCCCTGGAAGCATCTTCCTTCTTCATCTTCAATAGTCTCTGGCTGTGTGGGCTCTGTTGGCTCTGTAGTTTTTTCCAAAATCGTTCCCTCTTAAAGGGCTCCAGTAAGCAACCGCACCTTGAATGGGTGGAGACACATCTCCATGGAAGCTACCTAATCAAAAGTTACCACCCAAAACTGGGTGGGTTACATTTCCATAGAAACAATCAAAAATATATCACCCAGCAATATTGAATGAGGATTAAAGGACATGGTTTTTCTGGGGTACGTAATAGCTTCAAAACTGCACATTCCACCCTTTGGAGCCCAAAAAGGCATGTTCTTTCCAAAATGCAAAATACATGCATTCCATAACAAAACAAAAAGCCTTAAAACATTTCAGTAACAATACAAATACAATGCAAAGTCAGAAACAGCACAAAATCTCATCAAAATCAGCTACAGGCATGGTTTGTCCTAAGAAAAAATTCTCCTCAAGTTCTGGACCTGTAAAACTCAGAACAAGTTATCTGCTGCCAATATACAAAAGAGGACAGTCATAGGATACGTATTCTCATTTCCATAGGGAGAAATAGAAGGAACACGGGGATCACTGGATCCATACAGTCCCTAAAACCTGCAGGGTAAACTCCACTGGATTTCAAAGTCAGACAGTCATTTGGGACTTTAGAAAGCAGCAGTTCCACCCTTTCTAAGGGCCTATGTAGCAGCCTTGCTCTCTCGATATGCTATCATGGATTTTGCAACACTGGGGCTCATTGGGGGGACCACCTTTTTCTCGGATCCACCTTCTCCATACATTGGGGCCACACTAGGGCTCTCTGCCATTTCTGGGCCACCACACACACAACCCCTTCAGAACAAGGGGGTGACAGCCAGGCTTCCCCCAATCTCTGGCTTGCGTGCTCCACCCTCTCTGAGGCCTGAGGTAGCATAACTTTTCCTGATCAATGAAGTGGAAGGCCCACCCTCTGCTTTGGGGGCAAATTCACCCTGTCTAGGTGTCTGGGTACACTTTCCTGGCCCAAGTTTTCCTCCAGACCTTAGCTTCCATGGTTCGGTCTCTGAAGTATTTTTCCTTCACTTTGTCCCTTTTCTGTTGCTATTGGTCCAGACTAGCAGTGGTTCCATTTATACAGCTCCCACAACACTCTTGTTGATTTTCTATGCAATGTGCTGGAATTATATCCATCAGATAATAGACTTTCCATACATCCCATCTTCATAGCTCGATCTCAAATCTTCACGTGTCCTATACTGGCTGACTACTTCCATGCTTGGTTAAATCCTTATGTGGGGCACTATTCTCTGGGGTCTCACTTTCTGGAAGCCCAGAATTTTCCAGAACACCAATTTCTGCTTTCTTTGTACCCAAGAGTTCAGTTCTCAACTTATCTCTTTCCTCTCACACTTTACTATAAGCTGCAAGGAGATGCCAGACTGCATTTTCCACATTACGTTTGGAAATTTCATTGGTTAAATATCCGGGTTCATCACTCTCAAATTCTGCCTTGCATTTACAAAGAATACCTTCCTTACAGTTTTCAATGACACATTCATCATTTCTGTCTAAAGCCCTATCAGAAGTATTTTTAGAGTCTACTTATCTACCAACAGTCTCTTCAAAGCAAGTCAGGCATTCTTTATCAAGATCCTCACAACTCATTCAGAATCTTCTCCTTATCCATTTAAAAAGCTGTTCAAACACGTTTGGTATTTGCAAACCACAGCAGTACCCCACTTCTCTGGAATCAAATTGTGTTCTAGTCTGTAAAATGCCAGAATGCACTATAGCAGACACAAAATGGCTTTTTAAATGGGGAATTTATTAAGTTGCAGGTTTACAGTTCTAAGGCTGTGAAAGTATCCAAATAAAGGCAAGACTATAAAAATGTCCAAATTAAGGCATTCAGGGAGTATCCAAATTAAGTTAGGACTATGAAAATGTCCAAATTAAGGCATCCAGGAAAGATATTTGGTTCAAGAAGGCCAATGATGTTTTGGGGGTTTCTCTTTCAGCTGGGAAGACAGGTGGCGACATCTGCTAGCTTTCTCTCCAGGAATCTTCAATGGCTTCCCTGGGGGCATTTTCTTTCTTCATCTTCAATGGTCTCCGGCAGTGTGGGCTCTCCCAGCTCCAAAGCTTTTTCCAAAATGGTTCCCTCTTAAAGGGTTCCAGTAAGCAACCCCACCTTGAATGGGTGGAGACACATCTCCATGGAAACCATCTAATCAAAAGTTATCACCCACAATTGGGTGGGTCACATCTCCAAAGAAACAATTAGAAAGATCCCACCCAGCAATATTGAATGAGGATTAAAGGACATGGCTTTTCTGGGGCACATAATAGCTTCAAATCAGCACAGCAGGGTATTGCATATTTTCTCCAATGATGTAGTTTTCTTACTTAGAAATAGAATTAATCTCTTGGGGACAGAGAACTGTAAGTTCAGGGCCACTGTCAGTGACTATAATCATCTTTCTTAAGTACTGGCATGTTGGGAACTACAAAGAAACTTGTTTCGGAAAGGACAGACTTGGTTCTTGGCACTGTAACATTTACTTTCCCTCCAACATGTGTTCCATTTATGATAGGGAAGAGCTCTGTGCCCCCTATGCCTTTGCTTACACCATGAGACACCATCATACCATATGTCAGGGGAGATTTATCGCCTGTTGAATTCACCTGGTTTTTTTTCCTTCCCCAAGAGCTAATATGAGCAATAAAGAACACAAGCTCATGAAAAGACATAACTCTTTTTGTCAGTTGTGTCACTCTGATTCAATACATTTATGTACAAGTAGACAGCAGTTTGCTATTGTGGTGCAGCTTCAGAAACTCTGAGTCCCCCTCACCCCGCCTTCCCAAAGGAATAACTGGAAAAACAGTCACTTTGTCATATTCAAATTTCACCAAAGCAGAGGACGCATAAGCTGAGAAGCTAAGTCTTTCACAAAATCCAGCACTGTCAGTTGATTTATAGTTTCATTTCAGTATCAAGCTCTTTTTCTGAAGGTTGAAGAGGAAAATTGGATCAACCTTTTTCTAACTCACTTTTTCTTCTTTTTAACATTTTTTTAGTTAGACAGGTTGGAAGCATCAGCTGCCTTGAAGAATCAGTTTTTTAGTGTAAAGGAGGAATGTTTGTTGCCACATTCTTCTTGGAATAAACAGGACTTTCCCTAGGCTTTGTTTGGCCCCCAATTTTTCCTACACTGGTATTACAGGCAATATGTCAGCAAGTATATGACATATATCGAGAATGAGGACTGCAAGATTTACCCAGAGCTAAAATAATTTCTTCTTGGTGGAAATGACCAGGTTTTATGGGTAAGATTTTATAGTGATATTCAGAATTAAATTCTTAAAAAATCTATGATAAAAGTAGATATATTTTAGATATTGTTTCCTTAGTATCCCCCAAGGAAGGAAAAGGTGTTAACTACTGCTTCTACCAAAGGCCGGGATTTGGAAATTCATAGAAATATTACGTAATAAAGATCAAGAAGAGAAAAGAGAAAGAGAAGGTGAAGAAACTGTACAGAAAGGAAGCTGACCTTCAATAAGTCAATATTTGTAAGATTCTTACTACAGTATAGTGCACATAGTAAATGTTATGCTTGTGTGTGCTAAATAAATAAGCTCTCTCTTGTCCCTCCGAGTTGAGTGGTTTACAAAAGTAAATCAACTACCAAAATTTAATTGATATTGGGAACATTTTCTCTTCAATCTTGGACACTGGTATCGTTAGCACATTGGAAGAAATTTATCATTTTTCCCCCTTTTCACTTCATCTTGACAGGTCCTATTGATGATGATGAATCATTTGTGCATCTGTTTCCCTTTTTCACCCTAATTGCATGCTGACACTGGCACACATTTTATGCCTTTTTAAAAATTTAGTGGCAGTAAGCAATGTCCTTGATGTTAGCACAGTTGCTTCATTTTTGAAATACCAAATAACACTGTGAGGCCCCAAGACTCACTGATGGCAGGAAGAAGAGATGAACTGGGGAGATGGCTCCATTTCCAGTGGAGCTAAAAAGTTCACTCAAGTCCATATTCTTATTGTTAATAGTAAAAATGCTGCTTAAGTGTTTCTTTCTGATTTCCCAGGGCTTGCACTGTGAACTAAGAGCAAGTTTGGCACTTTATAGGGTTTTTAAAGGGCAGGTGTAAGTGTCTAAGGCTGTAAACTAATTTGATATTTAGAAATGAAAATTGATCAGAGATGGATGGCTGGTAGAATGGGGAGGGGCTGGCAAAAACCATAGAAAAAAAATTTACAGTTTTGGGATTGCAGAATGAACTGTCAAGATATCAAAATGTAATTAAGTCTCTTACCTGTTACTAAATACAGGTACCTTTTCACAAGTCTAAACTGTTGCATCAGTGGATAAATATCCTGGAGCTGGCAACATGTCACATGAAAGTTTTCTTTCAGTGCCTACTATGTGGGGTTAATTCTGAAGAATTTTTTATTCCAACACATTAAAGAGGAAGAATATACATAGCTTACAACTAAAAATTTCACTCTAGTCCTTATTCTTCTTGTTTTTGGATAACCAGATTATTTTTCTAACATAAACTGTTAGACATTGCATATGAAGATGGAGAGATTCTAGCTGAGCTTAGTCCTGAGATACAGGCTGTTGAAGTTAAGAGTTAGCTCAGGAAGTAAGCACTGGAAAGGCATGTGCAGTAAACATGGCATAGGATCTTGGTGAGAGACAATCCAATTTAGTGTTTATATCCTACCTTTGTCACATTTAATTATGGCATCTTGGGCTGCTGTTGAACTTATTTGAGCCCCAGTCATCTATCTAATTTCTAAAGTGGATAAATAAGACCTTTTGGAGCTCCCTCTCAAGGTTATCATCAGAATCAAATGAGATAAATGTGAAAGCAATTGAATTGTCAACAGTGAAGTAGTTCAAATGTTAATCTTCATGATGCATTGATTTGGTTATCATTTATTGAATTTGTGTAAGATGTTAGGTTTTGTGATATAATCTGACAGTCAGGTACATAATTCACATATGTCATCTAAACTTTGCAATAATCTGAAGGTGTTGGTAAGATTATCTCCATTTTACAGATAAGGAATCGAAATTCAGATGTCAAGAAACTTGCGTAAGGCCAATAGTTGGCAAGTGGTGGATCAAGTTTTAGAATTCACATCTGTAGGAAACCAAAACCATTACTCTCTAAATCATCCCATGCTTCTTCTCTCTTCCACCTACTTCAAAATCATTGCATGGATCTGTCAATCCTCAAATAAATTCTTAAGATTGTAGGCCAGATGCTGGCACTGAAGAATCCCTTATTTGAACACTGGTATTGAGCCTCCTTGACACTAATAGGACTAAGGTCCTCATGTTTCAAATAAACCTGCATCAAAGAAGCCTATCAAAAGAGAGAGATCACGTTTTATTTCCCACAATAGGATTATGTTTAGGTTTAATGTTGATGCACCAGTTAAGTGCTCACTTGGAAAATCAATACAACACTGTGTGCTTGGCTGGCTCAATACCCCTTAGTCAACATTAACAAAAAATACCAACAAAACAGTGCATTGTGTCTTTTTATTGCTGTTGTTCCTACAGCTCCAGGCCTTTAATAACCATTAATCAATCACATTTACCCTTTCTACAAAGTAGCAAGTATTTAGTTGATTTAATAAGTGGGAAACTGAGGCAAGTTGGAAAATTACAAGATATACCCCTACACCTCTGTCCCCCAAAAAGGAAAACAAATGCTTCTGAGAGAATATTAGTATAGCTCATATAGCACTGAGCAGAAACCAGCTCCAGTAGTGCTTTTCTTCTCTCCTCTACAGGACCATGATTGTAGAGGTGATAAACATTAAGTCTACAGGTCTGTAAGCATTTACTTTAATTAGTAGCTATCTGCAATCCCCACAGAAAGCAAACATCAATTACAGCAGTTACATCAATAGAAAGTTGAGAACAGAGCTCCCTTGATGAACAAAGAAGAATTATGTTGCTATTTAATACAAGTGGAAGGTCAGCACAGGAAAGGGTTGAGAAAGTGAGATAACTACAACTGCTTTCTCCACAAAATGTGGATAAGAGTCTTAAAGGTTGAGAAAGGGTGCAATGAATGGGGACTGTGCTAGTCTGAAAATGTTACGTACCCCAAAAAGGTCTTGTTCTTCTAATCCTGATACAGTATAGTAGGATGGAAACTTCAATTAGACTGTTTCCATGTAGACTGACCCACTCAACTGTGGGTGCAACCTTTTGATTAGATTACTTCTATGGAGATATAACGCACTCATTTGTGGGTGTGACCACTTGATTAGATGGAGATGTGACTCCGCCTATTTAATGTGGTTCTTGATTAGCTTACTGAAATCCTTTAAAAAGGGAGATATTCTGGAGAAAGCACAGTTGCTTCAGAGCTGACACAGAGACATTTGGAGATGCTTGGAGTGCTGACAAAAAGAGCGGATGCCTAGACATTGGATGTCTGGAAATGCAGAGCCCTGCAGACATCTCCATGTGCCTTCCCTTGAGATGCTAAGCAATCCAGGACCCAAAGTTTTGGCCCAGAGAAGCCAAGTAAGGGCCCATAGATGCTTAGAGAGGAAGCTGGAATAAGAAGCTGGAAGCAAAACGGAACTAGGGACAAGAACAAGCAGATGCCAGTCATATGCCTTCCCATATGACAGACATCAACTTTGCTAGAGTCAAGGTATCTTCCTCTGGATGCCTTCATCTGAACTTTTTTACGGCCTTAGAATTATAAACTTGTAACTTAATCAATCCCCTTTTTAAAAGCCAACCATTTCTGGTATATTGCAATCCAACAGCTTTAAAAAATTAAAACAGGACAGCTCACACCATATTCTGTGCATGGCTGATTTATAGCCCATTCCTGTTAATTACCAGTCTTCCTAGTTTAGGATCTTATTGATTGTAAACTGCATCACCAATTTAATAAGAATTTTGTGAGGAGAAAATAAAAGGGACAAAAGAAAACTAACTCATTTTATG
This sequence comes from Tamandua tetradactyla, assembly GCF_023851605.1. NCBI lineage: Eukaryota > Metazoa > Chordata > Mammalia > Pilosa > Myrmecophagidae > Tamandua > Tamandua tetradactyla. Next base: position 118,496,303 of record NC_135334.1, on the reverse strand, counting down.
AAAATATTGACAATCAGGTGAATTTCAATTTAGGAAATGTTAAAAAAAAAAACTTTCTGCATTTTTAAATCAAGAAATGCAATACTGATGCCTGATTAACACTTCTGCAGAGGGCCTCAGTAGAAACTCTTGGTAGTTTTATATTTTAATTCTTTTTAGATTACAATATCCTGAAAATATTTTAATAAAGTAGTCATACAGCTATAACTTCCAAGGGGCAAACAAGGAGGCAGGCAACGGAGCATTAAGTCAAGTGAGGGGGAAAGTCAGGACATTGGTAGCAGAGTTTGTCTTGTTATATGTTGGTAAAATGACATGGTATAAAATTTAGGACTGAAGCAGACTACAGCCTTTTGGTTTTAATTTAAATTTGTCTCCTCCCATCTTTAGTACAATTTTGTTGTCTTTACAAGGATGCCTTACAACAAAGGCTATGTAGGATAGAGTCTTTTTACTTTTGAAATTCATATTAGCCTGTAACCATTTATCAAGTGTGTATTACATGTCTGAGGCTGCAACGACAGCACCATTTAATGTAATCCTCATGCCAACTCTATTTGTTAAGTTCTTTATCTCCATTTTGCAGGTAGGAAAACTAGAGCTTTGGTAGGGCAAGGGATGTGCTAAAGATCATGTGATCAGTAAGTGACAGAAAAAATATTTAAGTCAAGATAAAGGGATTCTAAAGCCCTCACCTTAAATCTCCACATGTGGCAAATGTTGAGCTCTGCATCAGTTAAAATTTCTTGATTGTTAAGCATCAGAAAGTGGTTATGACTAACATAAACAGAAAAGGAAAGCTACAGGGGCTGAAGAGAAAAGATGGATGGAGAAAAAAGATGCTTGGGGCACCCAAGTTGCAGAAATGATTGGACAATGTATTCATGTATTTACCTTTGCTATGAATGTACTTCAGTTTCAGTCTTTTGGTCGTTGTCAAATTTCTGAGAAAGGGTACACAAGTATCCAGGCTCGAACCCCCTCCCCACATCCTAGTTATGGATGGATAATGGACCATGATTGACCAGTCCTTCCAAACTGAATCCAACAGTGAGATGCAACTGACTCCCTAAGCAAACCATATATCGTCAACGGACGAGAGAATGGATGATAGACACTAAAGCGTCATATGACCTCTATAAAGTCTTTGTTGTAAGGCATCCTTGTAAAAACAACAAGATTATACTTAAGATGGGAGAAGACAAATTTAAATTAAAATCAAAAGGCTGTCGTTTGCTTTGGTCCGAAATTTTATACCATGTCATTTTACCAACATATAACAAGACAAACTCTGCTACCAATGTCCTGACTTTCTCCCTCATCTAACTTAATGCTCCATTGTCTGCCTCCTTGTTTGCCCCTTGGAAGTTATAGCTGTATGACTACTTTATTAAAATACCCAAATTTTCATTTAATTTCTTTAACCTGTAATTTTCCCTACATTTTATCAGATAATTATTGATGATCTACTAGGTGTTAGGCAATGCACTCAACAGTGAATACAGTTTGGTTACTATCGGACAAAAACCCACAAGTAAATATATCATTTTAAATTGTTTGAGTGTATCAAGTGACAAATTAATATCATCAGAACATATCATTATATCTCTTCTACTTGGAATATTAATGTTTTTTCTTTGCTCAAATAAAAGATTGTACTCCTTTAACATTCTATTAATCATAATTACAACCTCTGAATAATACACATACATACACACATACACACACACAAACACATATCTTTTGTCCATATAAAGACTTACCAATATTAAAGACAATTATAGGTACCTCCAAAGTCATATTTGATAAATGTACATATTTTTAAGCCAATGAAATATAATATCAATCCATTACCTGAACTAAGTAATTGGCATTTAATTCAGTTCCAGTGCAGAGAATGATTGCCATCTCTACTAAACCGTTTGGACAAACTTTTGACTAAGTGACCTATTGCGGGAACTGACATCCTAAAATCATCCTAAAAATTGGAAAATCAGGGTATTGAATCAGTGGAAATTTAAGGTACATTCAAGCCCCAGAATTCCATGTTTCATTATAATTATTTAATTATAGAGGGACTAAGCAAACTGAATTCCAGTAAGTCCACAAATAACAGAAAATTCCTTCATCTTACAAGCCAGGACAATGGAATGGCAGATTAATGTAAGTAAATTAATCCATCTGTTCATTCAGTTGAATCTCTATTGGTTGCATGAGTTCTCAGGATACACAGCATGAATGGACTTTACACAACATCAAGAGGAAATGATTCTTATCATGTTAAAACTATTCATTAGCCAATACTAAATACGATATTTCAGGAGAGATTTATATTTCACTGAGATGTGAATACCAAGTCTGGACATTGTTACTCTCTATCTGATCAAGTGATTTTGATTAATGTCGCTAATAGTTTTATTGCTCTTATCTGTTGGAGGTTTCCCAAGAAGTCTTCAGAAATACCTTGGGGATGATGTTCTCCTTCTTTTTAAAAAAATATATACTATAAAATTGAATTATTAGACTATTTATTTATGTTCCTGACTTGAGACTGATGACTAGTAAGAACAAAAAACTAAACATTACTATTCAAATTTCCAGTAAAGAAGGAACTGTCTTCAGAAAAAGAAAAAGAGAGAGCAGAGGAACTTTTCTTCTCTAAGAATGAGATCTTTAGACATGATATCCAATATTTTTGAAGTTTTGCTAATTCAATATAAAGTAAGATATTTTCTTTCTCTTGGAACTTAGAATGAAAACTTTCCCATGAGTATCAGCCTCGCTTTGAAAAAATTATTATACATATTTAATTTCTAACTTCTTAGTTTGTATTAATAATTCCATATTAGTCAGGATAAAAATAAACAAATCATCTATAAAATAACAAACTTTATCTGTCATGGGGTGCTGCTGCTACATCAGTTAACACCACCAAGTGGGGAACCCCTGGGTCCTGGATTCTAACCATTCCTTTTTGTTAAATCATGCTTGGCTCTGATGTGAGTAAAGATATTGGGCAGATGTTATCAAATATGCTTCAATGAGAGGGGATCATAAAGCTCTTAAGTCATTTATGCTTCTAAATGTCAAGTAACTAAATTGATATTCCCATCTGCTTGGAGCCTTACTGGGGAGAAAGGAAAATGAGGAATGGAAATTCTAATTTTCTTTCAAAATGACTTCAGTGTGTTATCACGCCAGGGACATCTATTTTTGATGTTTCAAGTTTAGAAAAGAGGGATGGATAACTTTAGAGGCTCTTTTAAATTTTATTTCTTTGAAATGCCAAATAATTGTGCGCATTCTCCACACCCTTGGTTGAAAGCAATGGGGTTGTTCTTTAAAAAAAAAGTGACAAAATCTTAGGTTAAAAATTGCAACCAGCCTGCCATTGTTGTGAGTTCTTTACATACATGCCTTTCTTTCTTCCTCATTATCACAGTTGAGGGCTCTTTTTTTCTTTGCCTCTGCCATCTCTACCAGCATGACCTCAACTTTCATCACAGGATGTGAGTTCAGTACTCTATTAACCATTCTTCAAGTTTATGCAACAAATAGTTTAGAAGTGTTGGAGCTTAAGACTCTATAGCATTAAAAAGAATGGAAAACCAAACTAATGAGACCATTATTGTTGGCCTCCAAAAAAGTGTTTGTAGCTAATATTTTCTAAGTACTTACCTTAAGCTAAGTGCTGCTGCAAGTGATTAAGATGTAAAATAATTCTTTAGTCCCCTAACATTGTGATGTAGCTAGCATTCTTATCCCAGATGAAGAAAATGTAATCTGGAGTGGTTTAAAAAAGTTCTTCAAGATCACAGAGCTAGTCAGTGACAGAGCAGAATTAGAACCTGGACACTCTGGCACTTAACGTTCATATTATTTTCCCATTGCTGCTATAACAAATTGCCATAAACTTAGTGGCCTTACCAATATAAATGTATTATCTTACAGTACTGGACGTCAGAAGTTGGAAATGGGACTCATTGTCCTAAAACCAAGGTGTCAACAGGGCTGCGTTCCTTTAGAGCATCTAGTAGAGAATCTCTTTCCCTATGCTTTCCATCTTCCATGGCATACTCACTTTCCTTGGCTCATGGTCCCCTCCCTCTGTCTTCAGAGCCCACAATATCAGCTTAATCCTTCTCATGCTGCCATCTTTCTGGATTTCTCTTCTTATTCAGTCTTCCACTCTTAAGGGCCTTTGGATCCACCCAGATAACCCAATACAATTTCCCTACTTTAATGTAACTGGGTTAACAATTTAAGTCCCTCCGCAACCTTAATTCCCCTTTGCCATGCAACCTAACATACTCATAGGTTAAAGGATTAGACAAGGATTAGGGTTACCTTTGGGGTCAATTGTTCTGCTTTTTACAGTTTAACCAATATGCCACACTGCCTCACTGGAGATTATCTAATAATATTCACTGACGTTTATGGTACCAGGTTAGCTTTCATTACATACATTTACATGTTGTCTTCACAGAAAGCAGGTAGTCTTCTCTCCTATTAACAGATGAGAAAATGAGCCCAGAGTTGAGCACTTTATCCACAGTGTATGACAGACAAAGAGTAGGGTTTGAATCTCCATCTACCTACTACAAAGCCTTGATTCTTTGCTGTACTGTGAACCTTTTTATTAATTTGCCTACTCTAGGATTAGAACTTTTAGTTAATAAAGTCATTGGAAGAGAAAGACAGAGAGAGAGAGAGAAAGAAAAAAAGAAGGGAGGGAGGGAGGGAAGGAAGGAAGGAGAGAGGGATGGAAGCAAGGAAGGAAGGATAAAGAAAGAAAGAAAGAGAGAGAGCAAGGAAGAGTGAGAGAAGGAAGGAAGGGAGGAGGGAGAAAGAGAAGAGAGAGAAAGAGAGAGAAGGAGAGGAAGGGAGGAAGGGAGGGAGGGAAAAACAGAAAGAGAGAGGAGAGGAACATCAAAAAGCACAAATTAACCCATGGCATGCCACTGACTATAAGGTACATCTTGATTTTAGAGATGTTAAAACATTGCAAAGCAATATACATTTTAGGATTAATGAAATATTTTAATACTAAATATACTAAGATTCTAATAATTGGTGGACTCAGGAACGTGGCTAGTTGGGGACCTTAGGTGGAAAGTGCTGGCCCTGCATTTACCCTGTCTCATAAAGCCAGCCAGGATCCGGTGAGAAATGGTGGTCATGAAAATTATCATATGCCTGAGAGAAAAATAAAGCTAAGGTAGGTTCATAAGAAATAGAGTGAAAGCAGATTGGAAATTCGGCAGTAGACCTCAGAGGTCGCCAGCTAGATAATCCATATCTATATAGAGGTATATTTAAAACACAAACACAGAAATGCATTTTATGGTATGCAACATGCACATAAGAAAATAATATTTTTACATAAGGAAATAATATTATTATACTTAAAATTTTTAAAGGATTTTGTAAGAAATATAAAAGAGGTGTTCATATAAAATTAAGAAAAGCTAAAGTCCTTACAAACTCTCATTATCATCTCTCCAGCAGTAATAACTACACTAACAATCATTTTTTAACACATATTTTAAACCTACTCACAGCATGGAGAGCTATGCAATTTGTGTGTGCATAACAAAAGTGGTATCCTACTATATGTCATTTTTCATAAATTGCTTCTTTCACACAATCATATATTATGAATCTTCTTCATAAGTACATTCAAATATATGTTGTTAAATAGTATGGATGGATTATTTTAACCAGCCTACATCATCTCATGTGTGTGTTTCACTGCATGTAATACACAACTGTTGCATAAATATTTGTTAACATATGCTTTTGTTTTCCATCTTTTCATTGTTTATTCATGATCTTTTAGAAAAAATTCTTAGTTGTAGATATTCAGAAAACTAAATTCTTAGTTGTGCCTTCTATCTTAATGTCCTGAGTTGACAGTGATAAACAATGCTAATTGTATACAAGGGGAAGTAGGCAGCAGCTGCAAATGTATGTTTGACTTGATAACAAGTTTTTTTTTACCATCATATTTTTATTTGATTATTTTACATTGATAAACCCCATGAAATAAAATCTTGGTTTTGAGAAAATTCTGAGATGTTATTCAGTCTGACTTCCACCCCCACCTCATGCAGCATCTTTTCCTGTAGACTTTTGTGCCTTTTACTAAGTTGCTTTCTCTGTTGGAGATATGCTTTGCCTGCTTCATCTAAGTCTCCCCTTTGCCCTTCAAAACTCACCTTGCTGCACCTCCAAGAAACTTTCCCTGATTGCCACGAGGAATTGAGATCTCTCTCATGCTCCCAGACCACCTCATTCGCTTCCTCATGCAGAGAAAATCTGTCTTCCTCATTCATCTCTTTGTTACCAGTGTGTCGCAGGTTGTCCAACACTTTTATGTGGAATGAATGAATGAATTAGTAAGTGCATTATTGTTTTTCTCTTTGGTTAATATGTATATCTGATATTTCAATAGACATATGTGCTGTAGAACTGTTGAGATTCTGGAGTGCTGGTTGAAAGAGTATTACTTAACTTTGGGTAACCTTAACCAGTAATGAAGAATCAAGGTTGTGAAAGAAGAGAGAGGTGGTCATCTGTGCAAAGCTGGCTCATTTGCTTCAGCAAATAGATGGAAATTTCATTCTGTTTGCTATCTTCATGTGAGACCACACAGCTCAGGTCTTCAGTATCTTTCTCTCAATAAAGAGTTGTCTTAAGGAAAGCACTCTGCAGCTGTCAGGAGAATGTCCAAATGAGTCACTGATTTACCATCAGGATGGCCAATTCCCCATGCTAATGGATTCACCAATTTTTTAGGGTCACTTAGAGTTCATCTTCCTGTCATACAGCATACACTTTGGCTAGGAGCTTTGAAACAAAGAATGTCCCTTCATCGTGACCTAAAGCCTCTCTGTCTCCAGGTTTTAGACTTTAGGAAAAATTAGTGTCTTTCACTCAAATGAGTTCCAATGGGGCTCAGGGTTAAAAAATTCACCTCGATATTTCCTCCAGATTAAGTTCTGATGGTAAAGACATTCTGTGAGGACAGCTGAGATTGCATTTATGTGTGAAAGTCTGAACTCATCTGACAAATTCCAGGTAGTACAATCTAATCCAGGATGATAATTATTCCTTGACATAAAATTTATAACCAGAGACTCCAAGAAGGTATCTCATCCTACTTCAGAGGAACCTAAAGGAATTGAACCTGGGTCTTCCACTTGGCAGGCCAGAATTCTATCACTAAACTACCCTTGTACCCTCCTGCCTGTTGATCTCAATAGGATTCCTTCTAAGGGATAAATACCTGTGGCCACCCAGCTAGAAAATGACAGGAGTCAAAGCTCAAATCCAAGCCTAATGCCCTTGCCACTTAATGAGAAATACATTTTTTCTTCTCTCTTCCAGACTGTGACTGGAGGTTTGTACAACTGCTCAGAATCATGGGCAGTCAGGATGCTGAATGGTTAGGGCAGTCCTTATAAAAAGCCATCCTGTATCTTGATTACCTTCTTTATTTTCAGAAGCAGTGCAGGGTAGCATTTAAGTATGAGGATTCTGAAAACAGGTTGTGTGGTTAGAATTCAGGTTTCATCTCCTTCTAGACAGATGATTTTAAAGGTAAGTGCTTAATCTCACTGTGCTTCAGACTGATATATTCAGTCAGCGGCTAGTTAGTTTGCCTTCTGAAAGCTCTCAATTTTAATTTATTAATTTGTACAGTGGTATAAAGTCCTGGTTCCTTTACCCCAACTTGTGATAGCCTGAAAGGCCACTAGAGCCCCAGAGCTGCTTGCAGGGTTGCCTGAAGCCTGCATGGACACTACATTGCAGCCCCAACTTCCCCTGCTTTCCCCCTCTTTCCATATGAGTGTTAATCTTAAAGCAGTCCCTAATACATTTTTGCATGTCAATCTTTAGCTGAGAACTCCTGGGGTTATCAACCTGAGATGTCAACTGAATGTACACCTACACAAGTAGGAAACAACATAGGCACCAGTTATTCATTTCAGCATTAGATACAAGAACAAAATTCTACACTCATTAAATAACACACAATGCAATATCACACAACCAACAGAAAGAATAAAAAAAGACTTCTGTGAAATAAGCATAGATACTTCCAGGATATATTTTAATAGAAAAAATGAAAACAAAAACCAAGGTGCAGAACACTGTGTGTAATTTGCTACTTTTGTGTATGAAAGAAGAGGAAATAAAAAAATAAAAATACGCATTTGCCAATAGTAAATTAAAACGTTTACATAGAAAGGATGGGTGTGAATGAGTGGAAAGGAACGAGATGAGACCAAGAACTCTCTGAATTTTATAATAATTTTGAACTTTGAAACATGTAAACATTTCACATAATAAAAAAAGAATATAAAATAAATTTAGAAGAAAAATAATAAACATCAGCTTCATTGTCACATGTAAGCCTAAATATATTTTAAATTGACAATATATACAGGAATCACTTAATTCAAGACTGTGCATCATAGCAGTCTGCCAGTTTAATCTCCTTTTTTTTTTGTATGTTCTATGGCGAGGTCACATTTCATTCTTTTCCCATGCAAGGATCCTGCTATTGCAGCATTATTTGTGGAATTTTTGGTTGTTTGGTTTTTTGTCTGTTTGCTTATTATTATTATTATTATTATTATTATTATTGGAAATGCATGGGCCAGGAATTGAACCTGGGTCTTCCACCTGGCAGGCCAGAATTCTACCACTAAACTACCCTTGCACCCCCCTGCCTGTTGATCTCAATAGGGTATCTTCTACGGATAAAAGAAATGGAAATGATTTCACTTTTACTTAGTGGAATCTTTGTTAACAACAATGTTGATATATTTTTGTCTGAGTATATTGTAAGATAGAGTAAAATAACAAAATGCTTTGGTATCATTAAGAGCAAAGAGAAAAAGATGTAAGTAAAATAACAGACAGTGTTTTGAAAAGCCTTGAAATGCTAATTTTGAATTAGGTATATTTGTGAGCTCAGAATTCAAATATATAAATATTTATGTTGCACACAAGCAAATGTATAATTCATATATTTTTAAATCTTATATAGACTTTTATAAGATGGAAGATGGCTGACTAGAACAGCATGAGATTAGCACTGCTCCACAGAAAAGTTAGGGAAGGAACAGGAGGGTGACTGAGGCAGCAATTCAGGAGTGTGGCTGACCTGGGAGAGCCTTCAGCACCACGTGGGGCAACCCTGGTTGCAGAGGCCGAGGAACTGAGAGACAGAAAGCTGGAGCCTGGCATGGAGGTGTAGAATGGCAGAGTCTGCAGGAGTGCATAGACGGGAGCCCGGGACTAGGAAGTAAGGCAGGCCATGCTTACTTAATTGGTGCTTAATTGGGCATGCTACCCACACCAGGGCAGCCCCATGACCAGCGGCTCACCTACACCCCATACATCTGAACCCCCTCACCCATTCCCATTCCCTATGCTCCAGGCACCCCCCCCCACCAGCTCCCAGTGCACGTACCTGTCCCCCACCCCCACCCCAAGTGCAGCCCAACCCACCTCTCCTGCACCCCTCCTGAGCACTACCTCCCCCTCTCTGTTCCCTGCAGGCTGTTGCCAGCGCATAAAGGTGGCAGGCACTAACCTCCATACTTAAGCTAGCCTTGTCCCCCATCCATAGTGTCGCACAGCCTCACCCCGCCCTCCTGGAGCTTAGCACATCCATTTATGGCACTCTCAGGCCCACGCATGCGTGTGGGCCCCCAATCACATCATTTATTCTGAGAACTGCACGTTACAGCAGTCCAAGAACTGCACATGCACACAGCCCTGAGGCTCACCTCCCAGCTCTGAGAAAGTGCTGACCTGCACAGCCAGGTCACATCTGCCCCCCAATCCATGAAAGAATAAAGCCAACCTGCTGCCACAGCTCTATGCATGCACACAAAGAGCCCCATGCCTTAGACCAGTGCACACCAGGATTATGTCCCCCAGACTTGTGCACCCACACAGCTACAACCTTCCCGGCTGCTGGGTGCCTACATTCACAAGCACCAGCATAACATCCCCAACCTGGAACAAGACCTGCCCTGAAACAAATCACCTTACTGAGTGCTCCACCCTGTGCTCTGCTCCCTGCTGTACATCCATCCTGCAAGCACAAAGCCTTAGACTACTGAAAGAAATCAACTCCCGAAGTAAATCAATCCAGCAAGTGAAAAAGACAGCAGAAGATCACTAAGCATATCACAATGCAGACATATACAGCCTTGCCTAACACCCAAATTAAAACACTTGAGGGACTTCCTGGAAGATGGCGGCTTAGTAAGACGCGCGGATCTTAGTTTCTTCTCCAGGACAGCTACTAGGGGAGTAGAAACGATATAGAAAGCGCCCAAAGCCACAACAGAGATAAAAAAGACAGCGTACCCCATCCTGGAACGGCTGGCTGGCTGAGAGAAGCAGCTCGGGTGAGATCGCCGAGGCGCACGGGCCTCACCAGGCGGGGTGGCAAGCGGCCGGAGTTACTCCCTTCCCCCTTCCTGGGCCGGCTGGGAGAATTGGAGAGGCGGTCCCCTGAAACCAAGGCGGCTGGCGCCCACACCACGCGCGGCCCCCCGGACCAACTGAGAGAATTGGATCGGAAATCCCCAGGCCGTGGAGAACGGTGACGGGTGGGGGAGGCCCCTTCCAAACCCGCGACTCCCGGGGAACGTGCACTCTCTTGGGCGGGCTGCTGCCGCTGGCACCCTCCCGCCACGCTTGTCGCCCAGGGCCGACTAGGAAATTCGGACGGGCTCTTTCCCGGGCTGCGGTGACCAGCAAACCTCCCTGCGTTCGGACCCCGGGCCGGCTCAAGCTGCTTCGGCTAGCGAACCCCCCGGACGGCGAGAGTTTTCCAAAGTTTAAGGTCCCGCAGCACCTTTTACTGGTGGGACCCGCAGACAAACGTGTGCCACGAGCGCCACCTACTGGGCAGGATAAGAAAAACAGAACCCAGAGATTTCACAGGAAAATCTTCCAAACTTTTGGATCCAATATCCAGGGAAATCTGTCTAAATGCGCAGACGCCAACAGAAGATAACGGATCACGCTCAAATAATTGAAAATATGGCCCAGTCAAAGGAACAAACCAATAGTTCAAATGAGATACAGGAGCTGAGACAACTAATGCTAAATATATGAACAGAAATGGAAAACCTCTTCAAAAACGAAATCGATAAATTGAGGGAGGACATGAAGAAGACATGGGCTGAACATAAAGAAGAAATAGAAAAACTGAAAAAACAAATCACAGAACTTATGGAAGTGAAGGACAAAGTAGAAAAGATAGAAAAAACAATGGATACCTACAATGATAGATTCAAAGAGACAGAAGATAGAATTAGTGATTTGGAGGATGGAACATCTGAATTCCAAAAACAAACAGAAACTATCGGGAAAAGAATGGAAAAATTTGAACAGGGTATCAGGGAACTCAAGGACAATATGAACCGCACAAATATACGTGTTGTGCGTGTCCCAGAAGGAGAAGAGAAGGGAAAAGGAGGAGAAAAACTAATGGAAGAAATTTTCACTGAAAATTTCCCAACTCTTACGAAAGACCTAAAATTACAGATCCAAGAAGTGCAGCGTACCCCAAAGAGATTAGACCCAAATAGGCGTTCTCCAAGACACTTACTAGTTAGAATGTCAAAGGTCAAAGAGAAAGAGAGGATCTTGAAAGCAGCAAGAGAAAAACAATCCATCACATACAAGGGAAACCCAATAAGACTATGTGTAGATTTCTCAGCAGAAACCATGGAGGCTAGAAGACAGTGGGATGATATATTTAAATTACTAAAAGAGAAAAACTGCCAACCAAGACTCCTATATCCAGCAAAATTGTCCTTCAAAAATGAGGGAGAAATTAAAACATTCTCAGACAAAAAGTCACTGAGAGAATTTGTGACCAAGAGACCAGCTCTGCAAGAAATACTAAAGGGAGCACTAGAGTCAGAACTGAAAAGACAGAAGAGAGAGGTATGGAGAAGAGTGTAGAAAGAAGGAAAGTCAGATATGATATATATAATACAAAAGGCAAAATGGCAGAGGAAAATATTATCCAAACAGTAATAACACTAAATGTTAATGGACTGAATTCCCCAATCAAAAGACACAGATTGGCAGAATGGATTAAAAAACAGGATCCTTCTATATGCTGTCTACAGGAAACACATCTTAGACCCAAAGATAAACATAGGTTGAAAGTGAAAGGTTGGGAAAAGATATTTCATGCATATAACAACCAGAAAAGAGCAGGAGTGGCTATACTAATATCCAACAAGTTAGACTTCAAATGTAAAACAGTTAAAAGAGAAAAAGAAGGACACTATATACTAATAAAAGGAACAATTAAACAAGAAGACATAACAATCATAAATATTTATGCACCGAACCAGAATGCCCCAAAATACATGAGGAATATACTGCAAACACTGAAAAGGGAAATAGACACAAATACCATAATAGTTGGAGACTTCAATTCCCCACTCTCATCAATGGACAGAACATCTAGACAGAGGATCAATAAAGAAATAGAGAATCTGAATATTACTATAAAGGAGCTAGACTTAACAGACATTTATAGGACATTACATCCCACAACAGCAGGATACACATTTTTCTCAAGTGCTCATGGATCATTCTCAAAGATAGACCATACGCTGGGTCACAAAGCAAGTCTTAACAAATTTAAAAAGATTGAAATCATACACAACACCTTCTCGGATCATAAAGGAATGAAGTTGGAAATCAATAATAGGCGGAATGCCAGAAAATTCACAAATATGTGGAGGCTCAACAACACACTCTTAAACAACGAGTGGGTCAAAGAAGAAATTGCAAGAGAAATTAGTAAATACCTCAAGGCGAATGAAAATGAAAACACAACATATCAAAACTTATGGGACGCAGCAAAGGCAGTGCTAAGAGGGAAATTTATTGTCTTAAATGCCTATATCAGAAAAGAAGAAAAGGCAAAAATGCAGGAATTAACTGTTCAATTGGAAGAACTGGAGAAAGAACAGCAAACTAATCCCAAAGCAAGCAAAAGGAAAGAAATAACAAAGATCAGAGCAGAAATAAATGAAATTGAAAATATGAAAACAGTAGAGAAAATCAATAAGACCAGAATTTGGTTCTTTGAGAAAATCAATAAGATTGATGGGCCCCTATCAAGATTGACAAAAAGAAGAAGAGAGAGGATGCAAATAAATAAGATCAGAAATGGAAGAGGAGACATAACTACTGACCTCACAGAAATAAAGGAGTTATTAACAGGATACTATGAACAACTTTACGCTAATAAATACAACAATTTAGATGAAATGGACGGGTTCCTGGAAAGACATGAACAACCAACTTTGACTCAAGAAGACATAGATGACCTCAACAAACCAATCACAAGTAAAGAAATTGAATTAGTCATTCAAAAGCTTCCTAAAAAGAAAAGTCCAGGACCAGATGGCTTCACATGTGAATTCTACCAAACGTTCCAGAAAGAATTAGTACCAATTCTCCTCAAACTCTTCAAAAAAAATCGAAGTGGAGGGAAAACTGCCTAATTCATTCTATGAAGCCAACATCACCCTCATACCAAAACCAGGCAAAGATATTACAAAAAAAGAAAACTACAGACCAATCTCTCTAATGAATACAGATGCAAAAATCCTCAATAAAATTCTAGCAAATCGTATCCAACAACACATTAAAAGAATTATACATCATGACCAAGTAGGATTCATCCCAGGTATGCAAGGATGGTTCAACATAAGAAAATCAATTAATGTAATACACCATATCAACAAATCAAAGCAGAAAAATCACATGATCATCTCAATTGATGCAGAGAAGGCATTCGACAAGATTCAACATCCTTTCCTGTTGAAAACACTTCAAAACATAGGAATACAAGGGAACTTACTTAAAATGATAGAGGGAATATATGAAAAACCCACAGCTAATATCATCCTCAATGGGGAAAAATTGAAAACTCCCCCTAAGATCAGGAACAAGACAAGGATGTCCACTATCACCACTATTATTCAACATTGTGTTGGAGGTTCTAGCCAGAGCAATTAGACAAGAAAAAGAAATTTTGATACAATGCATCAAAATTGGAAAGGAAGAAGTAAAACTATCACTGTTTGCAGACGATATGATACTATACGTCGAAAACCCGGAAAAATCCACAACAAAACTACTAGAGCTAATAAATGAGTACAGCAAAGTAGCAGGTTACAAGATCAACATTCAAAAATCTGTAGCATTTCTATACACTAGTAATGAACAAGCTGAGGGGGAAATCAAGAAAAAAATCCCATTTACAATTGCAACTAAAAGAATAAAATACCTAGGAATAAATTTAACTAAAGAGACAAAAAACCTATATAAAGAAAACTTAAAAAAACTGCTAAAAGAAATCACAGAAGACCTAAATAGATGGAAGGGCATACCGTGTTCATGGATTGGAAGACTAAATATAGTTAAGATGTCAATCCTACCTAAATTGATTTACAGATTCAATGCAATACCAATCAAAATCCCAACAACTTATTTTTCAGAAATAGAAAAACCAATAAGCAAATTTATCTGGAAGGGCAGGGTGCCCCAAATTGCTAAAAACATCTTGAGGAAAAAAAACGAAGCTGGAGGTCTCGCGCTGCCTGACTTTAAGGCATATTATGAAGCCACAGTGGTCAAAACAGCATGGTATTGGCATAAAGATAGATATATCGACCAATGGAATCGAATAGAGTACTCAGATATAGACCCTCTCATCTATGGACATTTGATCTTTGATAAGGCACTCAAGCCAACTCACCTGGGACAGAGCAGTCTCTTCAATAAATGGTGCCTAGAGAACTGGATATCCATATGCAAAAGAATGAAAGAAGACCCATCTCTCACACCCTATACAAAAGTTAACTCAAAATGGATCAAAGATCTAAACATTAGGTCTAAGACCATAAAACAGTTAGAGGAAAATGTTGGGAGATATCTTATGGATCTTACAACTGGAGGCGGTTTTATGGACCTTAAACCTAAAGCAAGAGCACTGAAGAAGGAAATAAATAAATGGGAACTCCTCAAAATTAAACACTTTTGTGCATCAAAGAACTTCATCAAGAAAGTAGAAAGACAGCCTTCACAATGGGAGACAATATTTGGAAATGGTATATCAGATAAAGGTCTAGTATCCAGAATTTATAAAGAGATTGTTCAACTCAACAACAAAAAGACAGCCAACCCAATTACAAAATGGGAAAAAGACTTGAACAGACACCTATCAGAAGAGGAAATACAAATGGCCAAAAGGCACATGAAGAGATGCTCAATGTCCCTGGCCATTAGAGAAATGCAAATCAAAACCACAATGAGATATCATCTCACACCCACCAGAATGGCCATTATCAACAAAACAGAAAATGACAAGTGCTGGAGAGGATGCGGAGAAAGAGGCACACTTATCCACTGTTGGTGGGAATGTCAAATGGTGCAACCACTGTGGAAGGCAGTTTGGCGGTTCCTCAAAAAGCTGAATATAGAATTGCCATACGACCCAGCAATACCATTGCTGGGAATATACTCAGAGGACTTAAGGGCAAAGACACAAACGGACATTTGCACACCAATGTTTATAGCAGCGTTATTTACAATTGCAAAGAGATGGAAACAGCCGAAACCTCCATCAACAGACTGTGGTATATACATACGATGGAATACTATGCAGCTTTAAGACAGGATAAACTTATGAAGCATGTAATAACATGGATGGACCTAGAGAACATTATGCTGAGTGAGTCTAGCCAAAAATTAAAGGACAAATACTGTATGGTCCCACTGATGTGAACAGACATTCGAGAATAAATTTGGAATATGTCCTTGATAACAGAGTCCAGCAGGAGGTAGAAACAGGGTAAGATAATGGCCAATTGGAGTTGAAGGGATACAGACGGTGTAACAGGACTAGATACCAAAACTCAAAAATAGACAGCACAATAATACCTAATTGTAAAGTAATCATGTTAAAACACTGAATGAAGCTGCATCTGAGCTATAGGTTTTTGTTTTGTTTTGTTTTGTTCTTACTATTATTACTTTTATTTTTTTCTCTATATTAACATTCTATATCTTTTTCGGTTATGTTGCTAGTTCTTCTAAACCAATGCGTATGTACTAAGAAATGATGATCATGCATCTATGTGATGATGTTAAGAATTAATGATTGCATATGTAGAATGGTATGATCTCTAAATGTTGGGTTAATTTCTTTTTTTCCGTTAATTAAAAAAAAAAAAAGAGAAGGGATAATTGGAGCTGAAGGGATACAGACTGTGCAACGGGACTGGATATAAAAACTCAGAAATGGACAGCACAATACTACCCAATTGTAATGCAATTATGTTAAAACACTGAATGAAGCTGCATGTGAGGTATAGGTTTTTTGTTTTTGTTTTGTTTTTTTGTTTTTTTTTTCTTTCTATTATTGTTTTAATTCTTATTCTGTTGTCTTTTTATTTCTTTTTCTAAATCGATGCAAATGTACTAAGAAATGATGAATATGCAACTATGTGATGTTATTAAGAATTACTGATTGTACATGTAGATTGGAATGATTTCTAATTGTTTTGTTAATTCTTTTTTTAATTAATAAAAAAAAAACACTTGAGGAGACACAGACATTGGAACAACTAATTAAAGATGTTCATACAACTCTATTTAATAAAATAAGTGGGATAGCAAATGACATAAAGGAGATCAGGAAGACAGTAGAAGTGCCCAAAGAGGAATTTGAAAGAATAAATAGAACAATAGCAGAAATCACAGAGATTAAAGACTCTGTTGACCAAATAAAAAACATACTAGAGGAACACAATACCAGATTTGAGAGATAGAAGAAAGAATAAGTGATATAGAGGACAGGATAATTGACTTCAAAGACTCAAAACAGGAAATGGCAAAAACGATGGAAAAAAACTGAATGGGAACTCAGGGAAATGATAGACAAAACAAACCACACAAATTTAAGAATCAATAGTGTCCCAGCAGGAAAAGAGAGGAGTAAAGGGGACGAGTAGTTGAGTATATATTGGGGGGAAACTTCCCAACCCTCATAAAGGACACAAATATACAAGTCAAAGAAACCCAAAGAACTCCAAACAGAATAAATCCAAATAGGCCTTTCCCAAGGCACATACTATACTGACCAGTCTGTCAAATGTTGAAGAGAAGCAGAAAATCCTGAAAGTGGTAAGAGAAAATCAATCTATTACATATAAGGGAAATCAAATAAAACTGAGTTCAGACTACACAATTAGCATCCTGCAGGTGAGAAGGCAATGGTATGATATATTCAAGATCCTGAAAGAGAAAGACTTCCAGCCAAGAATTCTATACACAGCCAAACTGAGAGATTAAAGCTTTCACAGGCAAAAAAAAGTCCTGAAAGAATTGATCAACAAGAGATTGGCCCTACAAGAAATACTAAAAGAAATTCTGCCAGCTGAAAAAAAAGACAGGAGAGGGAGGTCTGGAGGATGGCATGGAATTGAAGAGTATCACCAAGGGTAATTTAAAGAATACTAAGAGAAAGAGGGAAAAGAATATACAGATCTGACAAATAAAATAAAACAGGTAAGATGGTGGAATCCAGAAATGCCTTTTCAATAATAACTTTGAATGTTAATGGACTAAACTTACCAATTAAAAGATACAGATTGGCAGAATGGATTAAGAAACATAATTCAGCAATATACTGCTAACAAGAGACTCATCTTAGACACAAGGATACAAATAGATTGAAAGTGAAAGGATGGAAAAAGATCTTCCACACAAGTTGTAATCAAAAGAAAGCAGGAGTAGCTAGACTAATATCAGGCAAAATAGACTTTAAATGTAAAGACATCATAAGAGACAAAGAAGGACACTATATACTAATTAAAGGATCAATTCACCAAGAAGATATACCAATCATAAATTCTTATGCTCCCAATCAAGGAGCTCCAAATTACATGAGACAGACACTGGCAAAACTGAAGGGAGCAACAGATCTCTCAACAATAAATAGTAGGAGACTTAAATATACCACTTTCCTTTATAGATAGAACAACCAGATGGAAGATCAATAAGGAAATAGGTAAGTTAAATAACTTGATAAATGAATTAGACCTAACAGACATATAGGGGTTATTGCACCCCAAAGTACAACATAATACATTCTTCTCTAGTGCTCATGGAACATTCTCCAGGATAAATCATATGCTGGGACACAAAACAAGTCTTCATAAATTTTAAAATATTGAAATTATTCAAAGTACTTTCTCTGATCACAGTGGGATGAAGCTGGATCTCAATAACCACCAAAAAATGAGAACATTCACAAATATATGGAGATTAAATAACACACTCTTAAACAATCAGTGGGTCAAAGAAGAAATTGCTAGAGAAATCAGCAATTACCTGCATATGAATGAAAATGAGAACACAACTCATCAGAATTTATGGGACACAGCAAAGGCTATGCTGAGAGGGAAATTTATTGCCTTAAATGCCTATATTAAAAAAACAAGAAAGAGCAAAAGTTCAGGACTTAACAGCAAACCTGAAGGAACCTGAGAAAGAACAGCAAACTAACCCCAAAATCAAATAGGAGAGAAGAAATAACAAAGATTAAAGCAGAGATAAATGAATGGGAGAACAAAAGAATAATAGAAAGATTCAATAAAACCCAAAACTGGTTATCTGAGAAAATCAGTAAAATTGATGGGCCACTAGCAAGACTGACGAAGAAAAAAAGAGAGGATGCAAATAAACAAAATCAGAAATGAGAAGGGGTGCATTACCACAACCCTGAAGAAATAAAAGAAATCATAAAAGGATATTATGAACAACTATATGCCAACAAACTAGACAACTTAGATGAAATGGACAAATTCCTGGAGATGCACAAACAAGCTACACTGACTCAGAAAGAAATAGAAGATCTCAACAAACCAATCACAAGTAAAGAGATTCGATCAGTCATCAAAAATCTTCCTACAAAGAAAAGCCCAGGGCCAGATGGCTTCATAGGGGAATTTTATCAAGCATTTCAGAAAAAACTAACACCAATCCTGCCCAATTTTTTCCAAAAAAACTGAGGAAAAAAGCTCTACCTACCTAATTTTATGATGCTAATAACATTTTAATACCAAAACTGGGTAAAGATGCTGTAAGAAAGGAAAACTACAGGCCAATCTCCCTAATGAACATAGATGCAAAAATTCTCAATAAAATATTAGCAAATCGAATTCAACAACACATTAAAGGAATTATACACCATGACCAAGTGGGGTTTATACCAGGAATGCAAGGATGGTACAACACAAGAAAATCAATTAATATAATACAGCACATTAACAAACCGAAAGGGAAAAATCACATGATCATCCCAATTGATGCTGAAAAAGCATTCAACAAAATTCAGCATCCTTTTCTGATAAAAATATTCCAAAAGAAAGGAATCAAAGGTAACTACCTCAATATGATAAAGTGAATATATGAAAAACTGATAGCCAGCATTGCACTCAATGGAGAGAGACTGAAAGACTTCCCCCTAAGATCAGGTACAAAACAAGGATGCCCACTGTCACCACTATTATTCAACACTGTGCTACAAGTTGTGGCACAAAGACAGAAGCATTGACCAATGGAATCCAATTGAGAGTGCAGAAATAGACCACCAAATCTATGGTCAACTGATTTTTGACAAGGTCCCCAAATCCTCTGAAGAGGGACAAAATAGTCTTTTCAATAATTGGGCATGGAAGAACTGGATATCAATAGTCAAGAGAATAAAAGAGGACCCCTATCTTACACCCTACACAGAAATTAACTCAAAGTGCATCAAAAATCTAAATATAAGAACTAGCACCATAAAGCTTCTAGAAGAGAATGTAGGGAAACATCTTCAAGATTTATTATAGGAGGTAGCTTCCTAAACTTTACACTCAAAGCACAAGTAACAACAACAACAAAAATAGATAAATGGGGACTCTTCAAAATCAAATGCTTCTGCACCTCAAAAGACTTTGTCAAAAAGGTGAAGAGGCAGCCAACTCAATGGGAGAAAATATTTGGAAATCACATATCAAAGGTTTGATTTCCTGTATATACAAAGAAACCATACAGCTCAACAATAAAAGAACAAACAATCCATTTATAAAATGGGCTAAAGATATGAATAGGCATTTTTCTGAAGAGCAAATACAGAAGACTCAAAAGCACATGAAAAGATGCTCATTTTCACTGGCTATAAGGGAAATGTAGATGGAGACTACAATGAGATAGCACCCCACACCTATAAGAATGGGTGCTATTAAACAATCAGGAAACTATAAATGTTGGAGAGGATATGGAGAAATTGGGACGCTTATGCACTGCTGGTGGGAATGTACAATGGTGCAGCCACTATGGAAGACTGTTTGGCAGTTCCTTAGGAAACTAAATATCAAGCTGCCCTATGACCCAGCAATAGCACTACTTGGTATATACCCAGAAGAGCTGAAGCAATGGCACAGATATTTGCACACCGATGTTCATAGCAGCATTATTCACAATCACCAAGAGATGGAAACAAACCAAATGCCCATCAACAGATGAGTGGATCAACAAATGGGGTATATATATACAATGGAATATTATGCAGCAGAAAGAAAAAATGATGTCCTGAAGCACATGACAAGATGGATGAGCCTCAAGGACATATTTCTGAATGAAATTAGCCAGACACAAAAGGAGAGATACTGTATGATTCCACTTTTATGATCAGTATAAAGGTATAATCAGAGACTTATAGAAAACAGGGGACTTAGAGATACATAGAAGCTAGAGATGGGTGAACCATAAGCTAATAAGATTGACTTCCAATGTAAGGGAATAGATAGGAGTGAAGGAGATTCTCTAGTGGGTCTAGAAGTAATATTACCAGATTGAAGATGAACACGATTGAAAGGGGTTGTATATGCCTATGTGTCCCACTGACTCACACTAGAAATATAAATGAGTTCTTGTAAGAATTATTTCAAAGATATGATTCTTGTATAAAGAGTGTTTAAGTCCAGGGTACAGGGGGAAAACTGCTATTGCATGTTATGAACTATGTTCAAAAGGAAACCATCAACACTACCACAGCTACAGCAGATGTAAATAATGGGCTGAGGGACAAGAGATAAGAGGAGGTTTAGATTTCCTATTTGGTGAGGGTATGTTTATTGATCTTCTGTCTCTTGGGAACAATAAAATTATCTAAAATTGAGAATGTTGATGGACTGTAGACTTTGGGCCCTCTACATGATGCCTGATAAATGCAGGTGGCTGAAGGATGCACTGACAGAGAAGTAGAATGGTGAATGATGGTGAATACGTATGAACGAAGGCTGTGCTGCTACAAAAAGGAACATTGTTGTGAGGCAAGCAACGATGTAAATGAGCATTTGTGATATTTGGTGAGACAAAATAAGCCAGAAACAAAAAAACAACAATGGTATGGTCACCTTTAGAAAATGCTTACATGAAAAGAGGGGCCTAGATTGTAAGCTTTTAGAGTAGATGCATTAAGTCCGGAGTGCTGATTATTACTTTTGGATTTCTGAGCGGCTATTTTATGTATATGACCTGATATTTAGAGATACGAATGAAGCGGAACAGGTTGGGGTTAAAGTAATTCAGAACACAGGGGTAAGGAAGACAGTGTCTGTATTTTAGAACCACATATACTCTTTGAGACCAAGGGAAGAAAGGTTTATTTGATCTGGAACTGAAATTTTCTGTACTGTATAATCTAATTCAACCTATCTCTATAGTTCATTTGAACAACTGAAACACAGGGAGCACAGAATGAGAAAGAGGTCCTTTATCCTGTATAGATTATTGTAATACCTGGAAACATCCTAGAGTATATTAACCAGATAATCAAGAAGTATTGGAAAAGCCCCCTGAGGGAGGGGAGAAAGACTATGGATTGATTAAACCTTACCATCAGGGAAACCCCTGATACTGTGTCAAATTTTAGGGACACTCAAATCAGTAGGCCATGCCCTCAATTATGAGGCTTACTCTTCTGAAGCTTATGTAGGCAGTATAGAAGCTTACACTATCTATTAGGCGTGCTTAAGAGCTACTTCTGGAGGACCTCTGTTGTTGCTCAGATGCCGCCTCAGTCTCTCTAAGCCCAACTCTCCAAGTGAAATCATTGCCCTCCCTCCTACATGGGACATGACATTCAGGGGTGAAACTCTCACTGGTAACGTGGGCACTGTGGGATCAACAATTCCATCCCAGCCAAATGGGAGAATAGAAGCATAATTAAAGTATCAGTGGTACAGAGAGTTCAAATAGAAGCAAGAGGCTACTCTCTCTGGAGGTTGTTCTTCTGCAAGCTTCAGGTAGACCTTACTATCTATAATAACCTGCCAACCCCCAGCCAGGACCATTCCAGCCAATCCTAAAGAACACCTAGGGCAATTTATAAGATTCCACAAAGGTTCCAGGCACTAGAGTAACTTGCCAGAAACCTACAACCTCCAGATGGGTCCCTGGTCCAGATAAGTCCTGAAACCTAGGTCAGCCTCTCCAGAACATCAGATAGTTCCATTTCCCTACCCCATATTAGTGACAGACCCTTCCAATATCAAAAATTTAGAATTGCCATAGCCCAAACCCCAATGTGAGGTATAGAAAGATCAAAGGTGATGGTCGAATTACACACAGAAATGGGATTTAACAAATGAATATGAATGCTGAATCATTAAACTGATATCTCTTTTAGTCTCCAGTATTTTAGAGCAGCTAGAAGTAAAAACCTAAAATTCAATTAACATGGCTACTGGAACACAGCTCTACATTTTATGATTGTATAATGATAACAGCTTTTGCAATGTGACTGTGTGACTGTGAAAACCTTGTGTCTGATGCTCCCCTTGTCTACCTTATCAACAGATGAGTAAAAGATATGGATTAAAAATAAATAAACAATGGGGAAACAATTGTTAAAATAAATTTAGTAGACTGAAAGGCTAGTGATCAATGAAAGGGAGGGTTAAGGGATTTGATACGTACGATTTTTTTTCTTTTTCTTTCTTTTTCTGAATTGATGCAAATGTTCTAAGAAATGATCATCATGATAAATATACAACTAGGGATGATATTGTGAGTTACTGATTATATATGTAGAATGGAATGATCATATGGTAAGAATGTTTGTGCTTATATGCTGGTATGTTTAATAAATAAAATTAAAAAAAAAAAACAAACCTAAAATTGTGAAATTGTAAACCATGTCAAAGTCTGAAATATGTTCTACAACTAATTGTTGTGCTGTGCTTGGAAATCTATGGCTTTTTTGTATATATGTTATTATTCACAAAAAAAGAAGGGAAAAAAAGTCGATTGTGATGATAAAAAAGTATTTAAGACTGCTATCCTCCTATATTCTGGAGCAGCTAGAAGGAAAAATCTGAAAGGATCAGATGGTAGCCCATGACAAACTCTGGGATCTATCCTGTAACCACTTTTTAAGAGTGCTTTGAAAACTATTGCATTTTTATTTTTCTGCTTTGTTTATATGTTATACTATACAATAAAAAAGTTCAAAACCATATATAACATGTAAAAATATATTATAAGTATATCTAAATAAATACAGAGATAGAAATATAATAGGTGTTTATTATCTCAGTAATGTATATATTAAATTCAGAAATCACAAACATTCCCATTCAAAATTAACATTAATATAATAATTAATATTTTACAATATATATGTTGTATACATACATGGTGGCTTCTAACTATGCGCCCCAGAAAAACATCCTCTTCACCTTAATCCATTTCTGTGGTTGTGAACCCCTGTATTTACAAGGATTTTTAGATGAGGGTAGTTCAGGTAAGATGTGGCCCAGTTTAGGATTAGGACGGGACTTAATTCTATTACTGAAAGCCTACATGGAAGTCCACAGAGAGAGATAGAGAGCTAGAGGGAACAGTCAGTAGCTGAAAGGCCACAGAACATGGAAAGGAAAGCAGAAGCTAAGAAGTCTGCCATGTGCACTGCCATGGACAGAAAAGCCAAGGACCAGGGATCACTGGCAGCCAGCCACAGTATGCCACAGTTTTCTGGGAGAAAGCATCTACTTGATGATGCCTTGATTTTGGACTTCTATCCTCAAAATCGTGACCCAGTAGAATTCGTTGTTTAAGCCCAATCATTGCATGGTATTTGTTGTAGTAGCCAGGAAATGAAAACAACATGCATATATATTTGCATTCATATATCTTTATATATATCTATCTTTATATATATATATATATATATATATATACTATAAATTATATACTTCAAGAATTATTATATATAAAAATATAAATATATTATATGCATATTAAATATGTATATTAATTAAAATGTATTAAAATATATTAATACACAATATTAATATATTAATATATAATAATTATATGCATAATTATATAAAAATAACTCTGTCCTTTGAAGCAAAAACACATCAGAAGCAATGAACATACCTATCACAAAGATCTTGGTTAACAACTAGTGTGCCTTGTAGAAATGGCTATTTTTATTCTGGGTTAATGAGATGTAAAGGTGAGTTTGGCCAATTTGTTCTTTCATAAAGCAAAGGAACCCTCAAAAGGACTTAAGACCAACTTGAAGGGGGAAGTACTACTGATGAAATTTCAAATTTGGGTTAATTAAACCATAAAAATGTGGTGATTTATTACAACATACTATGATAAATGTATAATAAATAAATAACAAATTATAATAAATTATTTTTTAAATTCATGAAGCTATAGTGATTCTAAAATAAAAACAAATAAATGAATGAATGAGAAAAGAAAGGGAGATGTAAGGGAACCACTGCATTAAAAAAGACAATTAATATGAAAGATAGGAGAATTAGAAAAATATTACAACTTTGAGACCACTTATGTAATAATTCACACTGTCAAGGATTATTAATAGATGTAAAAATCACTGGGTCAAAGACTGTTTGGGGAATGTATACCATAGGATGTCAAAGTTTCATTCCACAGCCTGCTTTTTCATTACTAATTAGAAAGTATACTTTTTAAAATGAGTTGCTATCCCTTATGGCAGACAGATTCTAAGGTGGCCCCATGTCCCCTGCCTTTTGGTATCCAAGCCCTTGTGTGGTCCCCTCCCTATAAGCATGGGCAGGACTTGCTACTTGTTCTAAGTTATAAAATATGGCTAAGATGATATAACATACAGGAATGGTTACATGCATGTGATTACATAACTTTGTAATGTCTGTCTTGGTGAAAAACTCTCTCCCACTGCCTTTGAAGGAGCAAGCTACCATGCTGCAAGCTGGTCTGTGGTGAAAGCCACATAAAGAATAAATGAAAGCTGCTTCCAGTCAATAAGAAGCTGAGGCCCTCACTGTAACAGGCTTCAAGGAACTGAATATTGCCAACATGCACATGAACTTGGAAGTGGGTTGTTTCCCATTTGCACCTCAGTTGAGATCCTTGCCCTGGCCAAACATATTGATGAAGGCCTTCTGAAATACTGAATCAGAGAACCTAAATAAGCTATGCTCAAGCTTCAGACCACAGAAACTAGGAAATAACAAATGTTTGTTGTTTTAAGTCACTAAGTTTGTGGTACTATTGTGATGTCCCCTTGACCAAGTGATAAAACAACATCACTAATATTGACACATTATAACAATATGTGCTACATGTCATCTCAAGTGAGTTTTCAATATTACCTATTAAGAAAGTACCTTGCCAAAAGCATTTAATTCAAAGCTTAACTCCTTAGTCAACTTTCAGATTGTAGGAAACAGAGAGGATAGAAAGGCAAGGTAAATGAAAACATTAGGAACCTCAGAGTAGTCAGAGGGTTGAGAATTCTTTATGTCAAATAGCCTGAACTCTACAAAATGTCAGTGTCATAACAAAAAGGGAAGGGATACAGGGGGGCTATCTAGATTAAAGAGATGACAGAAACAGATGCACAAAATATAATGTGTGTGCTTTGATGTGCTTACAGGTTAAGAATTAATAAAAGTAGAAAATGACCCATAGAAAAAACTTTTGAGATAATTGGAGCAAGCTGGAATTTAAATGAGAGTAGGAAATGCTTGGTAATTTCCTTAGTTGCATTATTGTTGTTACATGAGAAAATGCTGTCATTATTATAACTTGGAACTAATTAAGCATAATATACATGATGTATTAGTCAGGGTTCTCTAACGAAACAGAACCAACAGGAGAGATCTGTAAATATGAGATTTATAAAGGTGTCTCACACAACCATGGGAATGTAAGAGTCCAAAATCCGTAGGGCAGGCTGTGAAGTTGGCAACTCTGATGATGGGTCCTGATGAACTCCACAGGAGAGGCTCGCTGGCTGAAGATACAGTGAAAAATTCTCTCTTCTACCTTAAAAGTCTTCAACTGATTGAATCAAATCCAACTGATTGGATTATCTCATTACATTTAAAATGGGAAAAGGGGGGACATGAATTGTTGGGGTTTGTCAGGTTAAGTCAGAAACTTTGGGAGCTAACTCTTTCTTGTATGTAATTTATTGCCTTAGATCAGTTCATAAACTTTGGGAGGCTAGCTTCGAGGTCAGTGATTTTTTTTTAATACTTAGCAACCTTTTTATTGACTGTAGTAATTATTAGATTCCATCTTGTATGGTAGGGTGAAAGACTTAAGTCTGCTGTTAACTTCCCAAATTATAGCCAAGTCTAGCAAGCTCATGTATTTTACTTCAGGCATTTGTTTAAGGAGAAACAAAGTTGATAGAAAAGCTAAGACCACTTGTTAGAGCATTTGTTGTGCCTGAGTAAGATGATCTTATGACATACCTGTAGAGGTTCTCCGCCAGTTCTTCATGGGAGAGGGATTTATGGGACTGCAGAGAAGCAAGGGGTTATAATAGATCAATAAAATACTGGGGTGTAGATAGGGTAGATCCTGAAAACTGGCAATTTTAATCACTACAAAGGTGTGGACTGTCAAAAATTTAAAAAGTGCTTTGTACTACTAAAAGATGGAATTCATCATTCCCACCCATGAAATAGAAGTCTCCTTCTCTCCCTCTCTCCCTCTCCCTCTCCCCCTCTCCCTCTCCCCCCCCCCCTCTCTCTCTGTGTATATATGTGTGTGTATGTGTGAGTGTCTCTCTCTCCCTTTTCCCTTCCCTCCAAAAAGCAGTCACAAGTTGATATTCTGATTGCAACCCTTAACATCCTTAGCATTTGTAGATTAAAGTGAAGTAAACTGATATTTTTACTTATTTTTGTTTGGAGGAGAAGAGGTGGCTTTCTCAATTGATTAGTTGTAGTTTACAGATTGAGGGATGATTGTAAAAGTATTATCGTTCAAAACTGGGCCAGTATAAGTATGTAAAGCGAGAAAATATTCATTAATCATAACAAATGTAAACCAGTTTTTAAATATAATCAGTTTCCAAGATTTGACCTTTTAAAATAAACTTTCAAACTTTGAATGGCCTAGGAGGAAAAACAGTCACAATTCTGGATTTTTCATCTTGGAATGGAAATACTTTGAAATAAGGTCATGTGATGAACTGGGATTGTGGAATGTCTATTTAGAAAAATGGAACATAGAAAAAGAAATGGGATTCATTTGAACACATTAAAAGAGAATTAATGTACTGTTAGCTTGGCTGGAATCTAGCTCCAAAGTAGTAACTGTTCAGTTCTACCAAGGTCTATCCTGCATTTCCCCAGATGTGACACTGTCTGACATGTACAAATATAGATGTCTCTACTTCAAGGAGGTATGCGTCTGAGAAGGCAGGCATGTAGGCAGCCTGAGACACATTGAGTAAAGTGCCTGGCATTTACTAATAGAATTGCAGATGGGGACAGAAGTGTTTTAATTCAATTATGCCTCAAGACCTAAGGAAGTGGCTTTTACTGATTCCCTCAAGTGGCATTTTAGGCTTTAGTAAATGAAAAAAAAAAAAAGCACTACCTTTTCACTCTATGTCTGGTTACTTTCATGATTCCTTTGTTCTGAATGCCTACTATGTGTCGGGTAGTTTATATTCCTTGAACTAACCGTTTCTTGTCATGCTAATGATATAGGCAATATGTTTTCCACTTTACAGACAGAAGAAATGGAAGATGTAATCAGTGAATTATCCTCTTATATTTCACAGACAGTAAATTGTGCAGTATGTAACAGTGAGACCTTACTCAAGACCACCTGACTCTTAAACATGTGATTCAGGCTTATTCAACAGAACGTCGTGAGGCAATGGGAAATTTTAACCCTAAATTCAACTCTGTTGGCTCCCTGTGATACAGGGCGTAAACATGAGCACATCACACATTACAGATAACATTATCACTCTGCATGTAATAGTGATGATGAGAAGCAGCAAATAAATATTGCATATGGTACTTATCATTAGAGTAGATTTACAAACAAGAAGTGAAGGAACTGTTACATATTTTGATAGTAGTAGTCATTGACTGTATGTTTTTATTAATAAAGAACTACTCAACAAATGGTATACGACATGTAAATTACATCTCATTTTAAAAATACAAAAGAATGATAGTAATCCTTTTGGAATTGGATGTCTTACCTTACAAGACTTTCACAGAAATCAAGTCAAAGTAATTCAATTCCTATCATAGAATTAAGAAATAAAAGGACTTGGGGGATAGTCTCTAGTTCAGTGGTTCAAAGATTTTTAGAGTAGGATGATCCTTTATTAATGTCAACCTGTTGACTTAATAGGATTTGTCCTTTTATCACACAGTTCCATGAAAGTGCCAAATTTAGGGAACTGACCTAATCCAAGTGGTCATGGAAGACTTTCTGGAGGAGGCATAATTGAGTTGGCATCTGTAAGAATAGTAAGAAGTAACCAGACAAAGCAGGGGTGGAGGTTAGGAATAGATTTCCAGATGATGAACAGAGGGCCCCCATGATGAGAGTTTCCACAAAATGTAAAATACCAAACAATTTAAGAGCTGCCAATGTGAAAACAAAGAAGATGGTTGCGACCTGATGCTTAATCCTAAATGGAATGGGAAGTCTTTGAAGTGTTAATAGTATGGAGAGGACAGGATTCGATCTGCATTTCAAAAACAGCACTCTGGTTAAGGTCCCAAGATTGAACTGAAGGAGGTCAATAATGAAAGCAGAGCAGGTATACCTCTAGTAAGTGAAAAATGGTCGAATATACTATAATCATTCTGAAAATTTTTACAATGTATTTTTTGCATTTGGTGTTGTACCGGTTTGAAGCTACTATGTAGTCCAGAAAAGTCATGCCCTTTAATCCTCATTCATTATTGCTGGGTAGGGTCTTTTTTTTTATTTCCATGGAGATGTGACTTACCCAATTGTGTGTGGTAACTTTTGATTAGATAGTTTCCATGGAGATGTGTCTCCACCCATTCAAGGTGGGGTTGCTTAGTAGAGCCATTTAAGAGGGAGCCATTTTGGAAAATGGTTTAGAGCTGGGAGAGCCCACAGGGCCAGAGACTTTTGGAGATAAAAGAAAATGTCCCTGGGGAAGCCACTGAATAATCTGGGGGAGAGAGCTAGCAGATGTCATCACATGCCCTTCCAGCTTTAAGAAGTGTTCAGGACCCATCGGCCTTTTTTGAGTCAAGGTATCTTTCCCTGGATGCCTTAGTTTAGACATTTTCATGGCCTTAGAATTGTAAACTAGCAATTTAATAAATTCCCCTTTTTAAAAGCCATTCCATTTCTGATATATTGCCTTCTGGCCGCTTTAGCAAACTAAAACAGTGTTTAATCAACTTCATTGAAGTATAACTTAAAGAAATTACACTGCACCCATTTTATAAGCTGTGATAATGTAGCCACCAACACAATGAAGATATAGGAACATTCCCATCATCTGGAAATTTTCCCTCACAATATTTGTAGTTAACCCGCCATCCCCAACCTGGCCAATCTCTTGCTTTCCACCACTACAGACTAGTTTTGTCTACAGTGTGATACACATACATACATTTATATATTTTGCATCTTGCTTCTTTTATTCATTATATCTTTTTAGAATATCATTCATAGTGTTCCACGTATCTGCAGGTTTGTTTTTTAATTTCTAGATGTTAGTACATGTTATGGATAGCCCATAATTTGTTTATTCATTCACTTGCTTCATGGAGAGTAGACTTATTTCCAGTCTTAGGCTATTATGAATAAAACTCCTATGAACATTTGGATATAATTCTTTTTATTGGTATATGTTTTCATTTTTCTTAAATATTTGAGTGGAACTGCTGGGCTGTATGGTAAGTATATATTTAGCTTTTCAGCTAATTATTATGAAATAATCAAACTGTTCCCCACACTCCTTAAACATTTTATATTCTAACTATGGTTGAGATTATACTTGCTCAATATCCTTCTCAACACTTAGTATTGTCAATCTTTTTATAGCCATTCAAGTGTGTGTGTGTGTGTGTATTGAATTTAATTGTGATTTTAATATGAATTTCTCTGGTGATTAGTGATGCTTACTATCTTTCCATGTGTTTACTGGCCTTTTGTGTATCTGTTTTTGTGCTGTTTGCCAATTTTCATAATTAGTTTTTTTGTCATTTTATTATTGAGTTGTAGGATTTCTTTATATATCCTAAATACAACCCCTTGTCAGATATATAAATCGCAAACATTTCCCCGTTCATAGCATATCTTTAGTTTGCTAAAGTTGTCTTATGAAGAGCAGATCTTAATTTCGGTAAAGTCCAATTTATCAATATTTCCTTTTCAGTTTTCATTCTTTACACTATGTAAGACATTTTTGTTTACCTCAGGGCTACTCTGAGTTTCTTCTACATTTTCTTCTATAAATATTATTTTAGCTTTTACATTTCAGTTTATCTATGAAAGTTTAATTTTTATGCTAACATGAAGTAAGGGGCTGGAAAGCTTTTTCTTTTCTACTTAAATAAACATAAAAAAAAAACACTATTAGTTGGAAAGACAATCTCTTATTAGTTGAATTTACCTTAGACTTTTTGTCAAAATTCATTTGGCCAAATGAGTTTGGGACCTATTTCTGGACTCTTAGTTCTATGCCATTGATTTGTATAAGTATCCATATGCCAAGATCATACCGCCTTAATTACTATAGATTTATATTAATTCTTAGAGCCAAGAATGTAAATTGTTATGTTTCCCAGCTGCTAAAAAAAAGTACCACAAGATGGACTGGCTTAAACAATGTAAATTTACTGGATCAGGATTATAAGGTTAGGAGAAATCCTAAATCAAGGCAATGCTTTCTCTCTGAAGATTATGGTATTCGGGGACCAGCTACTAGCAATTCTTGGCCCTTGGCTTTTCTTGTCACCTGGCAATAGATATGGCAGTGTCTACTCTTTTCTCCTTTGGGTTCTATTGACTTCCCACTTCATTCTATGGCTTTCTTTTTCTGTGTCCAGTCCCCTTTGCTTATAAAGACTTCAGCCATATTTGATTAAGGACCATCATCATTTAGTTTGGACATGCCTTAGCTAATAACATCTTTAAAGATCTTATTTTCAAATGGGTTCACACTCACAAGAACAGGGTTTGGGGCATAAATAAGTCTTTTGTGGAGTTCATGATTCTATCTTCTACAGTTGTCCATTTTTTTTTCATTTTATAAAATTCTTTGTCTAATCACTTTTGCTTTTCCATCAACTTCAGAATCAACTTTTTTTTTTAATCCTGTGGTAACTGTCACTGTGATTGCACTGAATCTACAAAACAATTTGGGAAGAATTGACACCCTAATATTACTGAGTCTTTAAATCTGAGAATTTTGAATAGATAGGTAGATAGATATTATAGGCTGTCTTTAACTATCCTCAGCAATGTTCTTTTTAATTTCAGTGTACATGTAATGCGCATATTTTCTTAAGTTTATCAGCATTTCATATATTTAAATCTTATTATACTGGTATTTTTTAAATGAGATGTAATTAACATGTCATATACCATTTGTTCAGTAGTTCTTTATTAATAAAAGCATACAGTCAAGTAATGACTACTACTATCAAGATATATAACAGTTGCTTCACCCCCAAAATTTCCCTCATGCCCTTTGTATCATTCCCTTTTTCCACCCATCAAAACTGGAAATAAGTAATCTCTTTTCTGTACCTACTATTAGCCTTTTAATGGATGACATATGAATGAAATCATACAATATGTAGTCTTCTGATTCTAATTTCTTTCACTTAGCATAATACATTTGAAACTGTAATGACTGAGATTGGTATTGAGATTTGAGATTGGATTGATATACTCCATGTTGCTGAATGTATCAGTAAGTTCATTTTTATATACTGCTTAATAGTATTCCATTTTATGGATGTACCACAATATTTTCAATGATTTACCATTTGAGGAATATTGGAGATATTTCCAGTTTTTTGTAATTATAGATAAATCCACAATAAACATTCACATACAGTTTTTGTGTCACTATACATTTACATTTCTCTTGGGTAATTATTTAGGGGTGAGATTTCTGGTCTATATTATAAGTATATAGTAAACTTGACAAAACACTGCCAAACATTGTTTTCAGAGTAGTTTTACTTTTATACATTTCTGCTAATAGTGGTCAAAAGTTAACAGTTCCTCCTTGTCTATGCAGCACATATCATTTAAAAAATATTCATCCATTTTAGTATGTGGATAATTGTACCTTATTGTGATTTTACTATTCATTTCTCTAATGGCTAATGATATTGAACATCTTTTCACATGCTTCTTTTCCAAACATCTCTTTTGATGAAGATTCTTTCCAAATTTTCCCCATTTTCTATCTGATTGTTTTCTTATTGAGTTTTGAGAATTCTTTTTATATTTGGCATACAAGGTATTTATCATATACGTATTTTGCAAATATTTTCTCCTAAGCTGTGGCTTTCCTTTCCATTCACTTAATGATGGTTTATCTCAACAGGAACTTTTAACTTTGATAAAGTGCAATTTATAAAATTTTATTGAACATGCATTTGGTGTTATATCTAATCATAATCCAATTTCACCAACATTGTATATTATTCATTATTTTAGATGCTTTGTGTTTTTAGGTTTTACATTTGAGTTGTTTTTTATAATGTGAGGTATATATATCACTAGTTCATTGTTTAAACACCACTAGTTCTTTCATTGAATGTCCTTTACATTTTTATTGAAAATTAAGTGAATATTTATTTATATCTACTATCTTTGTAAATGAACGTGTTCATATATATGTATTGTTTCTAGATTTCTAGATTATCTATTGTTTCATTGATCAATGGGTCCAAACTTGCACTAATACAACACTGCCTTGACTACTTTGTTATGAGTTCTGATGTCATGTAGTGTAAGTCCTCCAAGTTTGTCATATATCAAAACTGGTACTTCTAGGCCTTTTGTCTTTCCCTTTAAAATGAATAATCACACTATCAATTTCTGCAAAAAAATTATGTTGGGTATATATATATATATATAATTTTGGAGAGAACTGACATCACAAGCTTATTGAATCTTCCATGTCATCAACACCGTACAACTCCTGATTTAGATCTTCTTTGATTTATTTCATCAATACTCTGTCATTTTCAGTATAATGATCCTACACATATTTTGTTACATTTAAACCTATGTAAATTTTATTCATTAGTGCTATTGTGAATGACATTTTTATTTTCTCTCCCATTTGCTTACTGCTATTATACAGAACCACAACTCTATTTTGTGCTTTGACCACGCATCCTGCAACTTTGCTATCACTATTAGTCTAGTAACTTGTCTGTAAATACTCTGGGATTTTATGAGGTAATAATGTGGTCTTATTGTGTTGCTTTATCGTGTTAGCTGGGTGCTTCAGCGAATACTGGATAGGAGTGGTAAGAACAAACATCCTTTTTTAAAAAAGTATAATGTTAGCTGTAGGCTTTTAGGAACATACCCATTATCATATTAAAGGGATTTTCTTGTACTAATAGCATGCTCAGAATTTTTAACGTGAGTAGGTGTTTAATATTACAAAAGGCTTCTTTCGCATCTCTTAAGACTTTGGTAACTTTTCTTCTTTAATTTGTTGATAGGACAAACTACACTGATTTAATTTCAAAGTTGAACTAACCTTGCATTCACTCCCGCATGTACAGTTTAAGGACCTCATCAGAGGACTCAACACAGCTGGGGAAAGAACTTAAATGTCAATAGCAATTACCAAAACTGAAACACAAAGAGGAATGAGAGAAGAAAGAAAAGGACAGAGCACCCAAGAGTGGAACAATGGAAAATGATATAACATGTGTAATTAGAATTTAAGAATGAGAAAAGAGAGTGTATGTGTGTGGAAGGAGAAATATTTAGAGAGATAATGACTCAATTTTCCACAGACAATGAGTCATTAAATCAAAAATCTAAGAGGTTCAGTGAACCTCAAGCAGGAAAAAAAAAACAACAAGAAAATATACATTAAGACACATTATAGTCAAAATACAAGGAAACAAAGATATCTATAAACTTGGAAGAGAAAAACCCAAAGAAAAATTTTACATCACATATAAAAGAACAAAAATAATTATCATAAGAAATTTCCCAGAAGTTATATAAGCCAGAAAACAATGGAGTAACACCTTAAAAGTGTTGAAAGAGAAAAAAAGAAATTGTCAATCCAGAATTACATATCCAGTGAAACAGTTCTTAAAAATGAAGGAGACATAAAGACTTTTTAGGCTCACAAAATGTGAGATTATTCATATCCAGGAGACCTGAACTACAAGAAATGTTAAAGAAAGCTCATCACACAGAAAGAATAAGATAACACAAAAACTATTACTATTAAAAACTCCCATCTACTTTGTTTTTTTGCTGTCTTATTATTGAGTGATAGGAGCATTTTGTATTGTCTGGACACAACTCTCTGTGTGTAATCACAAATTCCACACACATTTATACTCGCATACACAGATACATATATGTAAGCATGTATATATTATATTATAATTTTTCTCATATAATGAATATGTTATATGCATATATAACATACAATTGAAATACACAATAAAAACAGTATGTAAGCCAGAGGAAGGGAAACAGAGTCACCATGTTCTGTTATGAAATACAAATACTAGTTAACATTAAGCTTTAATAAACCAGTGATGCATATTATAATTTGTACTGTTTTCATTCAAAGAAGAGTAAAATTGCTCAGAATTTCTCTTCTAGTGTAGAAAAATAAAGGTTAATAAAATATAATAAAAAGTAATAAACACAAAGTAAACAAGAAAAAACATAAAAAGAACAGAGAAAGTTTATATAATATGGCTTACTGAAACACAAACATAACAATATTTATATTACATATAAAAAGATCAAGTGCACTATCAAGTGCAAAGATTGCTAGACTATATCTAAAATTCATAACAGAAAAAATTAAAAGAAATTATAACCCAACAGTATGCTTCACATGCAAGAAAAATCTTAAACACAAGGATAAAGTTTAAAAAAGAAAAGTTGTCAAAAAAAAGATATACCATTTTAAAACTAACCAAATATAAACTAGCACAGCTATATTAAAGTCATACAAAATAGATTTTAGGAAAAAAACATTTTTAGATGTAATTCATCATAATGAATAAAAGATTTAATTCACTGGGAATTTACAACAATTCTATAAACAGATTTTCTAAATACACCATATAACAACATGAAAAAAGTAATGAGACATAAACAAATCTGCAATCAGTCAATAATTGATAGAATAAACATAAAAACAGTAGTGTAGATGTAGAAGTAACATAATTATAAGCTTAAAATAATGGACATGTATTAGTTAGGGTTCTCTAGAGAAACAGAATCAACAGGGAACACTTGCAAATATAAAATTTATGAAAGTGTCTCACATGACCGTAGGAATGCAGAGTCCAAAATCCACAGGGCAGGCTGCAAAGCCGACGACTCCAATGGATGGCCTGGATGAACTCCACAGGAGAGGCTCACCAGCCAAAGCAGGAATGCAACCTGTCTCCTCTGAGTCCTCCTTAAAAGGCTTCCCATGATTGGATTTAGCATCACTAATTGCAGAAGACACTCCCCTTTGGCTGATTACAAATGGAATCAGCTGTGGGTGTAGCTGACGTGATCATGACCTAATCCTATGAAATGTCCTCATTGCAACAGACAGGCCAGCACTTGCCCAATCAGATGAACAGGTACCACAACTTGGCCAAGTTGACACCTGTCCCTAACCATGACAGACATATATAGAGCAGTGCACAAGTAACTGCAAATTGCATTTTTTTTTAAAAGACATGGAATCTTTAAACGAACCATCTGCAGGAAGCTATAAAGCAAATCTCAACTCATTTAAAAGAACTGAAACAGTGACAACAGTGAAAGCTAGATATCATTCTTTTAAAAAAATTATATAATTAGAAAGTTTCCATGTGTTGGAAAATTTTCAATTGTGTATATACATATACACATATATAAATTCATATAGCTTATATTTCAAAATAAAATGAAAATAGTGTCATGTACAAAGTAACAGCATCATATATATACATATACACATCTAGTGTAATATATACACATCTCTCTATATATATATATACTATATATAATATTCAGAACTGAATGATTCTAAATATGCCAGATATCAAATTTGTGAGATTAAAACTGGAAATTCATAAATGAAATAGAAAACCAAACATTATGAAGGGTCAGCAAAGCTAAAGTTCATTCTTTGAAAAGACTGATATAATTAATAACCAGCTGGCATGATTAATCAGAATTGTGGAGAGATATTGTGACTGACACTAAAAAAGAGGGACAGAAAGAAAAAATTAAATAACCAATACAATAAATGAAAAAGGGGGGTTATCTCATGTCTCACAAACATTTAAAATATAATCACTGGGTGTTGTGAATAAATTTATTCCAAATAAATATGAAACTAGATATGAAATAGATATTTTGACAATAATGCAACTCATAAAAATTGACACAAGAAGAAATAGATATATGAATAGTCTATCTCTATTAAAGAAAAACAAAAAATTCAAAATATTCCCACAAAGAAAATCCAAGTCAAGTTGATTTGTTAATTAATATTCATGGATATGCAAAATAAAATCAAGATAAAATGTTATAACAGAACCACCAAAATAGCTAAAATTAAAATGACCAACAATTATAATCTGTCAAGGATATGGAGCAATGGAAACTTTCATGAACTAACTATAGGATTGTATTTTGGTAAAATCACTCTGGAAAATAGTTCAGTTATTTAAAGATGATGAATAGATGTATACCCCATAATTCAGTAATTCGACCCCCGGTATATAGCCCAGAGAAGCACATACATGTGTTCTCATGAACAAATACAAAATTATTTTTAGCTAGGTTACTATGATAGTCCAAAATGGAAACAACCCAAACGTCCATCAACGACATAGTGGAAAAATTGTGATGGATTCCTAAACAACATTTAAATGAATTAACTACAACTATGTACATTAACATGCTTTAATCTCACAAATACAATGTCGAGTAAAATAAGCCAGTCTCAAACTATACACATTGTATTATTACATTCCATGAAGTTCAATGACAAACATAACTAAATTATTTTGTTCAGGAGTACATATATAACTGCTAAAGGTTGGTTATATGTATGCTTGATTTTCAATAATTTATTTGAAAATAAATTAAATTTTATATTTCGAAATAGAATGGAAACATATCTCAAAATGAACATTAATAAATCAGCATTTATATAGCATGAAAACATTAAATTTCAACAAATGACTTGCAAGAATTCTACATATATACAATCAAAAAGAGCATGGAGAAAAATTTAAGAAAATACCTAAATAAATGGAGATTTATACCATGTTCATGGATTGGAACACTGAATTTTAAATGAAAGATAATTTTCTACAAAAGACTTATGCGTTCAATGCAATCTGGATAACATTTCAGAAGAAATTTTTGTGTAAAATTGGTGTACTGATCCAAAAATGCACATGACATTTACATATAATTGCCCCCAAAGCTAACCAGGTCCCAATTTCTAGAACCTACGAGTGTTACCCAATGTTAAAAAGTGATCTTTGTAAATTATATCACATTAAGACTCTTGAGATGGGGAGATTATCCTATCTTATCTGGATGAGCCTTACATGCAATTGCTACGATCCTTATGAGAGAGAAGCATAGGGAGATTTCACACAGAAGAGGAGACCATGGTGTGATGTGCTCATTCCAGTTGAATTCAAAGCACGCAACTCTAGAAGCAAGAAAATAATTCTCCCTAGAAACTCTAAAGGGAGAATGGTCCTGCTGATGACTAAATTTCAAACTGGTTAAACTGATTTTTTTGTTTTTTAACATGGGCAGGCACTGGGAATCGAATCCAGGTCTCCAGCATGGCAGGCAAGAATTCTGCCACTAAGCCACCATCGCAATGCCCAGGTTAAACTGATTTTAGACATCTGACCTTCAGAGTTGTGGCAGAATCTAGGTGGGTTGTTTAAAAAATTGAGACAACTTGTTACAGGAACCATAGGAAATGAGTATGTATGGAATTCCAATAGACCAAGAATAGCTAATATATATATTGAAGAACATGAACATATTGGAACAATTTAATTTACCAATTATCAAGACTTATGATAGAGTTAAAAATTTTAAAAATAGTATGATATTAGTGAAAGGATAGTCAAACAAGTGGCACAAGATATATAGCCCAAGAAAAGGCCCACCCATGTAAGGATATTTGATTTATGATAAATTTGTGCAATGCAAAACAATAAGGAAATGATAGTCTTTTCAATAAATGGCACTAGACTAATTGGGTATCAATATGGAAAATAATGAAATTTAACCCCTACATTTGCAAAATCAATTCTAGGTAGATTATAGAAATAAAAAAGACAAAACTCAAAATGATTTAAAAGGTATTAGGGGAAAATATCATTATGATCTTAGAGAAGGGAAAATTTCCTCTGCTATGACAGAAAAAGCACTAACCATAAAGAAAAAGGTGATAAATTCAACCATATTTAATTTAAGAATTTAGTTCATCAAAAGTTACTATTGAGAGTGAAAATATAAACTACAGAGAGAAGATATTTGCAATGAATAACCATTCAAAGCCTATATTTTATATATATATATATATATATATAAGAAAACAGGAATTCTTTCATATAGCTTATAAGACTATAAATTAGTACAGTCACTTTTTAACACAATTGGCATTATCTAATAAAACTTAAATTATGCATAACCTTCAATTATATACCTATGCATATAATCAATATATATATATGTTACATATATATGTAACATATATATATAATATCTACAAATTACTAAGAAAAAGAAAAGCAAGAAATTTAACAGACTTATGGGCAAATGTCCTGAAAAAACACTTCACAAAATAACACATTCGAACAAGCAGCAAACACATGAAAAAGTCCTCAACATTAGTCATCAAGAAATGCAAATTAAAATTCAAGAAACAATCACGCCACTACTTTAAACCCAGGAGAATGGTGACATTTTAGAAGACTGAAATCACCATTTATGGGAGAAAATATAGAGAAAGCAGGAATTCTTTTATATAGCTTCTAAGACTATAAATTAGTACAGCCACTTTTTAACACAATTGGCATTATCTAATAAAACTTAAATTATGAATAACCTTCAATTATATACCTATGCATATAATCAACAGCAATGGTTGCATGTGGGCACCAACGGGTAAGTCCAAAATATTTATCATAGCATCCTTTATGTTAGAACTACAGAAATTAAAAACAACTCAAATGTTCATCAAAAATAGAATGGATAAATACATTGTGATATAGTCAATTGAATCCTTCATGGTAATAAAATGAAAAAATCCCTATTCATAAATATGGATGAATTTTACAAGCATAATTGCTGAGCAAATATCCAAATATGAAATAATCCTGTTGAACAGCTTATTCTATACAAAGATCAATGAGGAACTAAGGACACATACGTTTGTGATAAAACAATTAGAAGAGCAAGATATTGATTACCTTGGATGACAAGATTAATGAGGTTGCAATGATGTGTTATAGGGAAGGAGTTGCAGGGGCAATATTGCTTAAGGGATGCTGGCATGTGCAATCTCTTAATCTCGGTAATAGGCATTACCTTTATTATAACATGACATGATTTACATTCACATATTCTTCTGTGTATGCGTAATATTTCATACATTAAACAATTATTCTTTATTAAAAAGTAAAATAAATACAGGAAGGCCAGTTAAGAGGCTACTGCATTTCACAAAGGGAGAGAAGAAAGTAAACTGAAGAGGATTCAAAGTAAAAGGATTCAAGTGATATTTACATACAGAAGGGATAGGGATGGGGAAAGTAAATTACTTTACCATGTTTCCCAGTCCAAGTAGCTAAAGTTTA
The DNA here is from genome assembly GCF_023851605.1 of Tamandua tetradactyla. Classification (NCBI taxonomy): domain Eukaryota; kingdom Metazoa; phylum Chordata; class Mammalia; order Pilosa; family Myrmecophagidae; genus Tamandua; species Tamandua tetradactyla. The sequence goes on along the minus strand of NC_135334.1, from coordinate 118,455,780 downwards.
TGGAGGCTTACTGCCTGTATATGGTTCAATGTAGAGGCTGAGTTTCATTTTTTTTCCCATATGGAAACCAAATTAGCGTAGTATTATTTCATAAAAGTTATTTAAACTTTACAGCAATTCTATGGGGTTGGATTTATTGTTACCTTCATTGTACAAGTGAAGAAATTAAGATACAGAAGGGTTAAGCAAGTTGCCAAAGAGCAGCACAACATAATAGCCAGCTTGTATTTTCAATTGCAACTAAATGACTTATACTAAAGAGGTCAGCATTTACTGAATAACTGTGTCAATGCATGAGCTAAGTTCCTTCAACTCATAACCTTAGCTAAATCGTTCAACAAACTGCTGAGCAAGTCCTACAATTACCGCTATTTACACAGAAAGAAATGAGGAGGTTGAAAGCAAATAACTGGAGTAAGGGGTAAAGTCTTAAACACAGTTGTTACTCTCCAAAATCAAGACTCTAAACTATTAATCTCTGCTGCTTTGCAAATATATGCTAAAAGTGATCAGACATTTTAAATTATAACGTCTACTTCCCTACTGTAAATCATTGACAGGTTTTTCTTTGAGGGGGTAGGTTTCAATATAGCTAAACCTTGCTCGAAATATTCTAAATCATAAAAAGAGGTTAAAACAAACTGAAAGCCTCAAATTTGTAACATTTATTTCCTAATATCAGCTTTTTAAATACTATTTGTACATTGATACTTATAACCATAATGTGAATATTTTAATGTTCAATTTACCTCAGCCTTTTAATTCTGCTTTCTTGCTTTGCTATAGGATTCTCTGTTATGGCCCAAGATGCAGATTCAATTCAGATTCTGCAAACAGCTGCTGTGAACTCACTACATTCTCCAGCCACTACATACTTCAGCATGACTAGATTCTACTGTTTCATGACTCCTGTTTTACTGGTTTTGTTCTATGTCTCTGCTACTTTAGCTTTTAGTGTGTGGAATAAATCTCTGGCATTCGGATTTGCAGGTCTTAATTCTTTGGCATTAAAAAAGAATTATTGCCTAAGTGACGTGTCCTCCTGGCACTCTAACCTTTAAGGCCCTGCTGAGCTCATTATTATTTGAAGAAGCAGATACCCAACCTCATCAGAATGCTCTGACAGATGCTTTCGATTTTGCTTGACATCAGACACTTCACTTTCTGACATCCTTAGTTTCTGAGAATATCAGTGGCTGCCTCAAGCTTACATTTCATCCTCACTGATAGCATCAATGCGAAGCATGCAAAAATGCCTCTCTCAATATTGCATTCATCTGTCTACTACACACATCTTTGTTGGCAAAGTCTGATGAATCAAACGAACTGCACATAACTACTTACGATAGCAAACTCATTAGATTAGATCATTTTCCAAGAGGTGTGTTTATATTCAGTCTTCGCATTACAAATGTCCCCTCAACTTATATATCTATTTATTTATGTATTCATTCCTTCAACAAACACTCACTGAACACCTATTTTGTGCAACACACCATGGAATGTATAAGAATGGAAAATCAAAATCAACAGGAGCAAGAACAGTGCATGACCCATAGTAGGTCCTCAAAAAGCATTTGGTCAATGAATAAATAAATGAGTGAATTAACACAATAGCAACATAGATGCTGAATAACTGCATAACTTAATCAGGAATTTGCTTGACTTTTCTCATGGAGAAACCCTTCACTCTATCAACTCAGGGCCACTGGTTACTGAGATTTGCCTGTGATTATAGAATAAAAGTAAAGGGAATATCTGAAGCCCTGTTAAGAGTGAATGTCAATATCTAAGACTAAAGAAGTGGGAAAGTAAGGAAAGGATCTTTAGAAGAATCAACAAAAGAGAACAGAAAAGACGGAAAAAGACTAAAACTATCTCATGGTGTTAAGGTGTGCAGAGAGGGTATCAGCCGCTGAGCTGATGAAGAGGAGTAACTGGTAAGAGTATGGAACTGGTTCTGACAAGAGCAGCAAGTTCTACCAAACTCACAGTTTTCCAGTAGTTTTATGTGCTGTTTAGACCTTGCTTCTTGCTTAGTATTATTCCAGAGAGAATGAGCCAAAAAGCATTGTTGAGTAGTGTACTAACATAGTGACAAACATAACTTATACTTAAGGTACTTGAGGTCCATTCCCACTTTGATTCTTTCCAGAAGAAAGCCTAAGCAGAACATTCATTTCTGGAAAATAGAGCCAACTGCCAGTGAGATGATGAAAATGAAATTTCATATCAGCGTATTCCAGTATTTAATCAAAAGTCAAGGAGAATGTATACTCACTATTTGATATGTCCTCAAGTCACATTCAGTAAATTTACAACATTCAGCTTCTGATCCTAGCACTCTGCAGAAACAGCTTTCATAAAGGGTTTCAGTAACTTTCTATTTATACAAATCAAAAAGCATCTTCTGAGTTTTTACCTCATTTGGTCTCTGCAGTGTTCAACATCACTGACCATTTCATTTTTCTTAAAACATTTGCTTTCTTTGCATCTATGCCACAATGTATGTAATGTATGCTTGCCTCTATTTTTTTTTTTTTTTTTTTTTTTTTTTTGCTGCTTAGCATCTGAATTTCCTTCCTTTATTTGGAGAAACCTTTTTTTGAGGCAATGATCTTCCTCCATTTTGGAAAACTCTTTTTATCAGCCTTCCTGACAGCTAGGCAGAAGAATGCATCCAGCTCTCCCACTGAGACACATGTGCCCCACACTTGGAATTGTAATTGATGATGCAAACCAAAGACAAGGAATCATAATTGGTGATGCAAACTAAAAGCAGGAAATAAGCAGAATTCATCCAGGAAACAAAGGGCAGCAGAGGTGGCCTTTAACTGAAAGATCCAGGGGTAGCAATCACAGAGTTTCCACTGACGGAATCTGATGTCCAATGTTGGGATTTTTTTTTTTTGGTGCAAACCATGGTACCTATGGCCAGCAGAATTTCTGTTTTGTCATCGTTCAATTGTTTGTTTGTTTTTGGTATGCTATATGCCCGGGGTCACATTTCATTCTTTTTCCATGTAGGTATCCTGTTATTGCAGCACCATTTGTTGAATTTTTGTTTGTTTGTTTGGGGGGAAATGCATGGGCCAGGAATCAAACCTAGGTCTCTCACATGGGAGGGGAGAATTCTACCACTGAACTACCCTTGTACCCCCCATCACGAGATTTTAACGGTTCTTCAAAAGTGCACTTATTAAGTCATATACCATGCATCATGTCTGCTATCCTTACTGACTCCATGTCAATAATGCCAAATTATACACACTTAAAATAACTGCATATACAAATCTATATGGAGAGATCAAAGTTCTTCTTTCCTTCCCCTTCTCTGTGTTTTCCCACTCCCATTAAATATTTCAACTATAATTTTGTTAAGATTTAGATGACATGTGAAATGGTCAATCGTACTTTTACTGACATCTCATTAAGAAGGGACTGAGAATCTAATTTGGGTTAAATCAATTTAATTATAGAGTTAGAAAAATCTTAAAATAAACTTAATTCCATGTTATAGACAGACCTACATCACCTATAATATCTCTGACATGTGGTGGTTGTTCCTTCAAACCTCAAGTTTTACAAATACAATTAAAATTAAAAACTTAGATCCAGAAGTAACCATAAAAGCTATTTCAACTCTACACCTTTACAGAAGACCAAAACCAAGAGAGGTTAAATGCCCAGCCCACAGCTGCAAATTCATTAGTGGTTGATATTTGGCTCTAGATTCAGTGGTTTCTCCCTGACCTTTTTGCTCACTCTGGAGCTATCTATAGCTGACTCTAACTATTAAAACATTTTTGTTTATAATGAAACATCTAAGAAGGAGGTTAATACGTCTTTGAAAAGTGTGTTATTAGTTACTTTTCCCAGTTTCTGACAAGACTTCCCCAGAATGAGGATTTCCCTAGTTCCTCCAACTTGGTTCTTCTCTGTGGTCACACTCTACTCACTGTCACCATTCTTGGCAGTCTCCTGGACACATTCCAGTTTATTCTATCAAGCAGTAGTTAAAATTGTACATGACAGTTATGTTGTACTCTCTCCAGCTAAGAATTCGTCAGGAATAGGAATTCTCATGAATGATGAAATGGCTGAGTCTGAAGTGACTCATAAAAGCCTGGAAGGAATCTCAGTCTGTTGGGAGTAGTTTAATAAATATGGTGTTGGGACAACTGTCTCTGAAGGAGGATAGTGAATGCAGCCCTGTAAAATGCCAGCTGTCTGAGACACACAAGAAAATCTTTTCTAACAATTTGTGGGACTTTAGGGACATCGTTTAAAACCCTTTGTGCCTGTGTTTGCACATGTGTAAAATAAGCCATATGACTTAAATTGTCACTAAGGATTTAGTAAATTTGTAGTAGAACGAACAATGCGCTCTGATTCTAAAGAGCTGATCCACCCATGGCTTAACTCTATTATTCACTATCTGTGTAAATATGGGCAAGAAAATCATGTATCTGGCCTCTGTTTCTTGGTCTTTAAAATGAATATGCAGACATGGGAAGCAGAAGAGAAAGGGGTCATGGGAATTTTCTAAACCTATAAGATTATATCTCACATGACTCTGAATTACAGGTTGCTATTCTGTTATTTTTATTGTCATATTACATACTCTTCATTGCTCATTGTATTTCTCTGTGCCTTGTGTGGTGCCTGTTTCATAGGCTGTCAGCCATCATATTTACACTAACTATTAACAATCATGGAGGAACTAATGAATAATTATTCTAAAAGTCAAATAAGATAGACTCCAGATTTTTCAACCATCAGGATTTTCTACTGCTTTTTAAATATTATCTTCATCAAATATTATAATGCTCATCAGGATTGCAATGACATTAATTCTAGGTTTTAGTCATCTAAACAACAATGCACCCAAGACTTGGCAGCCCTCAAATTCAAGTGTAGTTCAGCTGATAATCTGTGGGAGCAGTGTAACTAGTATTGGCTTCTAGGTTCAATCCTTGGCAATGTATGGCCACTCCTATTACCTTTCTAATAGAAAGATACCACAACCTTACTAACAGTTGCCCTTATGTCCCTAACACAGTCCTTAGAATTTTTTCCATATGTTGTTTTCCCATTTTAGTTTAAAATATTCAAACCCATAGACAAAAAATGAAAGAAAAAAAATGAAAGAACTTTGCAATAAATATCCATATTTCCTTCACCTAGATTCATCAGTTGTTAACATTTTCCACATTTTCTCTTCTGTATACACACACACACACACACACACATACCAGCACACTTATCTTTAAAGAGCCTTTGGAAGTAAGCTGCAAGTATGCACACATCAGGACACTTCCTCCTTAAATACTTGAGCATGTATGGCCAAAAATTACAATACAATCATAAAACTACCATACATAATTGATCAAGAATATTTCCATATTAAATGCTCTTCTTGGCTCATATTAAAATTTATCTGTCTCCAAAATATCTCTCACAGATTTTTTTTTCCCCGATTTGGAATCCAATCAAGCGTCATGCTTTAAATTTGGCCTTTACGTCTCCCAAGTCTCCTTTAATCTACAACAGTCCCTGCCCTAATTTTTCTTATTAATTTTACTAATATTGTCATTGTTAGGTGCCAATGCCAGTAATCTTTTAGAATGCTCCATATTCTAGAATTGTCTTATTGTTTATTATTAATTCCAGGTTTGAAAAATTTGATAAGAATACTAATTAAGAGATACTGTACATTTCTTATTGCACTACATCAGGAGACACATGATGTCAGATTATACCACTGCTACTGCTGTTAAGTTTAATAACTCAGGAGAGTGCCCTCCAAGCCTCTCCACTGTACTAGCACTTACTTCCTTTTATAATTACTAAATAATTAAGGTGGGACATGTTACACCAAGACTGTATGAGCACTGTTTCCCAACAATATGGATTTAGAACCCACTGTTGATTTCTTCCTGAAACACTTAACACATTTGCAGTTGCAAAATATTCATTTTCATATTGTGCCATCCTTTCCAAGTATATTAGTTGGTACTTTTAAAAGAAGGGTTTTCTCTATTTAGTTGAGTTTTACTATGGGCCTATTTTTAATTTTTTTTTTAAATTCAGGGTATTATAACACTATTTTTTTTAAATATTTCAAAATTTCCACTCTGTACCCACCAAGCATGGTGGGTACCCTTCTTTCTTCCCACTATCCCCTGATAACCTTTCATCTGTTTTCTGACTGAATGAATTTGCTATTTCTAGATATCTCATAGAAGTGAAATCATTCATTATTTGTCCTTACATGCCTCAACATAATGTTTTCAAGGTTCATTCATGTCACGGCATGTTTCAGAGCTTCATCCTCTTCGTGGCTGAATAATCTTTCATTATTTGTATGCCTCTCATCTTGTTTGTCTATTCATTCACTGATACACAATTGGGTTGTGTCCAGCTTTTGGTTATGGTGAATAATGGTGTTTAGGAACTTTGTTTCATAGCAATGGATTGGAATTGGCAATGGATCTGTGTGAGTTCCTGTTTCATACTCTATGAATACCTACCAAGGAGTAAAATTGTGGAGTCATATGGTAATTTTATATTTTAACATTCTGAGGAACTGCCAAATGCTTTCCTTAGTGCCTGGACCACTTTACACTCCCACCATCAACGCATGAGGGTTCTAATTTTCCTGCATCCTCTCCAACACTTATTTTCCGATTTTTTTTAAATTTAATAATGGCTGTCCTTATGAGCATAATTTGCATTCTCAATTGCTAAGGATTTTGGACAGCTTTTCATGAATTTATTGGCCATTTGTACATCACCTTTGAAGAAATGTATGTTCAAATCATTTGCCTTTTCATAATTTGGGTTGATTTTTCGTTCTTGAGTTATATGAGTTCTTTATAAATCCTGGATATTAAATCCTTTTCAGATATTCAATCAGTAAATATTTTCTCTTATTCAGTGGATTATCTTTTCCCTTTCTTAATGTTCTTTGGTGAACAAAGGTTTTCAACTTTAACAAAGTTGAATTTATCTATTCTATCTTTTGTTGCTTATGCTTTGGGTGTCATATCTAAGAATTCACTGTGAAATCCAAGGCCTGCATGTTGTTTTCTAAAGTTTTTATGGTTTTAGCTTATTTTAGGTCTTTGATCTAAGTCCTTAGCCTTAACTTTAGTTTATGATGTAAGGTGGGGTTCTAACTTCATTCTTTTGCATGTGTACACTGTTTTCTCATAGCAATTTGTGGCAGAGACCATTAAGTCCCCACTAACCTACTTGATGCCAATTATCCACAGTTGACCAGCCAGGCCTGCAGATGGAAGGGAGGAAGCAGCCTACCTGGAGACACAGGTCTGAACACTGCAGCAGCTTGATCCGCGGTATCTCCCTGTTCCAGCTCTGGCTGGGGACTCACCTGGAGACCCCTTCACGAGCTGGGAGGCCAGGGAGGGCAAGTCCACGGATTACTGCTGCGGCTGGGCCGCGGCCATCAGGGGGCCAGCCCTACCAAGTCTTCTGCAAGGGGCTCTCCCGCATCCTGTTTGCCTTCTTTGAGTTGGTCTGGAAGCCGCACAAGAACTTTTCCTACTTCAGCGTCACAGACTCATGAGCCCCGGCATCTGCTTGCAGAAATAATTTCAACAGCTCGACTAAAACGCCTGCAAGATGGCAACCGAGGCCTGACAGCTAAGTGGGGCAGTAAACGAGAAGCCCGGCAGTCTCGCGAGATTTCCCAGGAGCCCCTGCTCCCCGCTCGGCGCGGACTGCTTACGCGAACGAGAATGGGTGTAAGCTCGAGGTTCTGGAAGCGGAGAATTTAAATTAAGACCGAGCGAAATATTTAAGAGGCCACGCAACAAAGCAAAAACAAGACTAAGTTAGGGGTGTGATAAAGGGCACAGGTTGTGTTATAAAAATGGGAGCCTCCTAAACTTTTTAGAATTTGTTTTTAAAACATATTTAAGAAACTCATGGCCAAAATTAAAATAGGAAGCCAGTAAACTTCAGCAATTTTAGATTGGACTGTAAACAGCAAGAAAGAAGAGAAAGAACCTGAACATATTAAGGATATTGTGAGATAGGAACACGTTTCTTTATCCCACAAGGGTACATGTTGACAACCGGAAACTTCAGGTGAAAAAACAATTGAAACTACACAGGAAAGGCATTCTCCAAATAGCAGACAACCTAAAATGATGCAGGATTTTGAGTGATTGTAGGAATATCAGAAAATGAGCTCTATTTCATTCCTACAGACTATTTCAAGGACAATGTCAAGACCTCAGAGCCAGAGAGGAGAAATGCTGTCACAGCACAAATGCTGTTCAATGAATCAGTTTCAAATAAATAATCATAATAATGTAGTGCTACTTAAGTTTTTTCTCTTTTAAGGAAATATTTAATTATGGTTAAAAAGTAGAATGCAAATGTTTCTTCGTTAGCTTTGATAGTATAAAAAATAGGGTTGACAAGTGAAGATAATGAAGGGGAAGGAGAAAAAGTAAATGGAATGATAACGGTGTTGTTGTGAAGTGGAAGAGGTATTGTGTGTTGCTGAAGGGAAAAAGAGGTATTACTTAGAGGATAGCGTCAAAGTCTAAAGGAGTATGTAATTATATTAAAGAAAGAGGGGAGTAAGGAAGAATTGCATGAAGTCAATAGGAAATGTGTAAAGATGAAGAGTTCACGTGGGATGTCTCAAAAAGAGAAACCAAGAGTATTTGAATGTATAAATAAGAGATTTTTAGTTTGTTAAAGAGTTTGGAAGTGAATTCATAATATGTAGAGTTGAAATGAAGCAAACGAAACTGAGGCATTTATAAACCTGGGAAAAACGAAAACTTCTTAATGAACTATACTGTAGACATCAGTGTGAATAATACGCATCATGTAAGGCTGGTTATTATTTTGTAAACACTGACCACTGATTCAACAAGAAAGGATTATATAACATTGGAGGAATGGGAGAGGGAGAGGTGTGTGTGTGTGTGTAACTGGGGAGACGGAATCGAAATCTAATATTTAAAAAGTCCAGAAAGAGCAACATTAAACATGGTATCTGGAAAAATGGAGGTAACTACAATAAGAATTAACTAAGATAAGCACGATTGGTTCTGGAGAAAGGAAATCAGGGGTAGTTAGAGGAAAAGCAGAGGAGTACTGTATTTCACTACAGTCTAATGGTATTTGATTTTTTTTAAAACTTTTTATAAGTATTTTCTTTAAGCAAAGTTAACTTAAATACATTTAATTTTAAAACATCAATTGGTCATAAATAACTAGGTTTATTTCTAGACTCCAATTCTATTCTATTGGTTTATATGTCTATCACTATGTAGGTACAATAGTGCTTTGAGTATTGTGGCTTTATGGTAATTTTTGAAATCACAAAGCAAGACTTCGAACTTTGTTCTTCTTTTCCTAGATCGATTTGGTTATTGAGGACCCTTGGTGATTCCAAATCAATTTTAGGGTCAGTTTTCCCATTTCTGATAAAAACGCTGCTGAGCTTTTGATAGGGGTTGTGTTGAATCTGTAAATAGCATTGGGCAGTATTAACATCTTAAGAATATTTAGTCTTCCAGGCTATAACCTTGAACGTCTTGTCATTTCTTTAGGTCATCTTTAATTTCTCTTAGCAGTGTTTTATAGTTTTCAGTGTACAATTCTTGCATCTCCTTGGTTAAATTTATTCCTAGATTCTTTATTCTTTTAGATGCTATTGTAAATGGCATTCTTTTCTTAATTTTCTCGTCTGATTGTTCATTGCTAGCATATAGAAATCCTCATATTATTATCAAGAGGAATTTGATTTCTTGAAACTTATGGTAGTGATCATCATTCATTGTTTTTCATAACCATGTAATTACTGCACTCTTGTCTATGACATTCCTTCAGAATGATTTCTCCTTATCTCCAGCTCCACATTCTGAGCACTTAGTAATGTGGTCCCAAGCCATATTACTGCTTAAGTGTCCATTGATTTTCATGACTATTGCTGCTCTTTAGTGGCCTTCATTGTCTTTTGGTGACCACTCATTTGGCTAAATGTATAGATACAACTATAGTGCAACGTTGTTACAATTTCTAATTGGACAATTCCTCTTCTCAAATTACCTAGAACACCACAGAATGTAATACTAAGCTGATCAACATTCAAACAACTTGGTTTTACTTTATGTTGTCTTTGTATCCTTACTGGTCAAGCTAGTATGTTTTAAAATGTTTTGACCATGACTTATGGTATGATTGTACATCATAAATCTGTACACACACACATATTTGAAATTAAATTATCACTCATTATGAAATGATACTTTCTCTATAGATATTTCTATTCTGTTTCTCCTATCTGATTTTATTGTTAAAATGCTGCTAGAAACCACAACTTGATTTCTCATATTATTTATTGGTCCCGACAGGCAGCTTCCAAACCACAGAACTAATTATAAAGATTTGTTTCTTCATGGTGTCATGTATATGTGAGATATTTATGGATAGACCTCCAAACAGATTTTGTCTTTTTTTTCCTTGGTAAACCAGGATTCAGTATAAAGGACTGCTTATGTTATTTCAATTCTCCCTTTAATAGGGAAAAGAGGCCAAGTGGACTGGTTCAAGTATGGCTTACAAGTTTACTATAATAGTTATTGAATCTCATTAAAAGGCATATCACTTCTTAAAATATATATTTATTAAAAATTGAATAAACAAGGACCTCCTTTTGATTATATTATTTCGCAATCTTCATAACTTTACTCAACTTTGGCATTTTGAAAGTCAGAGCCTCCACCTCATGCAGAATAACTGAGGTCCTGTTTTATGAGAAGACATAATTTATTTCACAGGTATTCTCTTCTTCCTTGGTGCAATTAGTCCTTGATTGGGACTGATGGCATCATATATTATGTAACATTTCAGCAAACTTGGAAAGAGATTCCTTCTGAGTTACTGTCATAAAAAGCCAGTGACCAAGATTTCTCAACGTGATCTCTTCTAGTAATGAGTTGTTTCAAACTCTAAGCACATCACAGGTATTCAACCCATTAGCTCATTTTGAAGAACAGGTTAGGATATTAAAGACCATTGTGTGATCACTGCTTTCTTCTAAAAGTTGTGTCTGTAGGTTATCAATTCAACAAGCAACAACAGACAAACACAGGACATCTTTCTTCAGTTAAATATCAAGATAACCAAGCTTGTGGTGGACTCCATCAGCTATAAATGGGTATCTTTGTATTTTTTAACCTCCCAACCACCTCAAAGTAGCTGACACACCAGAAAATGGTTCATGAATTCCTTACAAAAAAGCACACATTCATGCTCATCTTTTTTTTCAGCTAAGGCTTGCCATGCTCCTTCCAAGAAAAAGTCAGAGGATGAGCAGATTCAATAATTTTGTGTAATAATGTCCTCCAGGGACTTTTCTTTGTGTGTGTGTGTATGTGTGTGTATACCTTGAGAAAATGGACAGGCAGCCAAAGGGAGCAAATATTCCTTGTTCTAGATGCCAGAAAATGCTTAATAAGGCAGTAGATTCACTGATGCCTAGGACAGTTAATGTTTCTTTGAATCAAAGATAGACTTTAAAAAAATTTTAAATAAATCTCTAATGGAGACATATGTATGTGTGCACATTCAAAAGCACCAATTTTTCAATAGTCACAATCAAATCAAGATGAGAACTGATATTAATTGAGTGGAGATGAGGTGTCTGGCACAGTGGTGGGTGAATCACATGTTACTTGTCCAATACTCATGACCCCAACTTCACAACCACACATTTTTTTTTTCCATTTTGCAGATGATGGAACAGTATTAGAGAAAGTTGTCAGTATTCCAACAGAACCAGGCATTTGACAAAGTACTTTAAAACAAATTATCAACTGTGTTTCTTTTAAGTGGTATATAATGTGGGTCTTTATGGTCCCATTTTATAAATGAACAAACTGAGACAGAGACCTATGGCCTTGGATAGCAAGCCTAGGTACCTTTGACACAACAGCTTTGAGGACATTTGTTGAGGATCTGATATTTATCATAAATTATTCTAAGCCCCTTATCTATCTTATTCCATTACCTTTCACACCAAGCTTGTAAAGTAGGTATCATTATATCCGTTATTATAAATAAGGAAACTAAGTCTTAGATTAGATAATTTGCTCAAGATTTTATAACTAGTGTATAGTGGAACCAGGATTGCAATTTAAGTCGACTGGCCAATGGTCTTCTCTAAAATCCTTGCCTTTCGATGTAGGTAATGATGCATTCTTTGGCCTCAACCATGAATCAATTCTCTTGAAGTTAATGGCAATTTCATTCTTACCATGTGCCTTTTTCTCCTTGTGTTTAGAATGGGTATAATAACAATAATATCTACTGCATGTGGCTATTGTGAGGTTTAAGTGAGTTAACCTGCCTAAAACATTTAAAACACAGTCTAGCACGTAAGAATTACAGAATGAATGCTACCTATTAAAGCAATCTAGGCTATGATGAACATCTCATTTGCTAAAACTCTTTCTTGACTCTGGCAAGTGTTTTTGGTGTACATGTTTTATCTCTGGTATTGAACTCATTATATCCATGGACAAGTGCTAGAAATACAAACCAAATCATCCAACTTTTTTTGTGATATTCGCAGGTGCTCAAGGCATAGGTCTCCCCAAGATGGCTTTGTTATCTGTTGCTCCTCATATCTGCAGGCTCCTTCCTGAGAGCCCAGTTGTCACAGTGACACTGACAAGCACTGACAGGTTTGAAGGCTTCCCCTGGGAGTTTCTCTGTCCAGCTGGGTTCTGCCATTAGCAATCACAGTGTGAGTGCTGTGTGTTGGCTCTTGCCTGCTGGTTACAAGTCAATCAGGTCCTTCCCTTGCAGCCAGCTATACTCTGGAGCCTGCAAACTGACAGAATAGAACAGAACTTCTTTCTCTTGGAATAGCCCAATCAAGCCAAAGGTCCTAACTATCAGTTAAGATTCTTTAACCTTTAGCAGTAGAACTTATTTTACCCCTCTCACTCTAGGGCATTTTCTGAACTGTCACATGCATCTGCATATGAGGTTTTCACATGTGTCAGGCAGATTCTTAGGGGAGAGCTGAGTCAAACTGAGGGAAAAGAGGATGAGACTTTGGGATGGTAGTCAGTGGAGGTGGATTTTCACTTAACTAGGTGAGCAGCTGGTTTTGCTCCTAAAATCATGGTGTATCCTATCTACACTGGTAATTGTTGATGGCATCTAGAACTTGATGCATTATTACCTTGGTGACATAAAGTCTCAAACTATGTGGGTCTAAAAAAAACTCCAGTGTTGTCACTAGGGATAGTTGAAAAAACTTTTTGTGATATTCTAATCCATCCCACGCAATTACTCTTTCTACCTGTACTTTACATGGAAAAAGTTTAAGTTTAGCATAGACCAGTCTGAATTTGAATCCCATTTCTACCACTTAAACCATATAATGTTGGGTCAGATATTATAGCTCTTCTCTAAGCCTTTGTTTTTTTTTCTTTTTGTGATCTCTAAAATATTCATGACTCTAATTATATTTACTGCAGAAGTTGTTTTGAGACTAAAAAGTGATAATGATTATGAAGAAGTTAGAAAATACTATATTATCACATGACTGGCTTCTGTATATCATTCAGAACATAGTTCAAATGTCTCCATCTCAGAAGAGTATTCCGTAATCCCACCCCATGTTTTCCCTTCTTCCTTATCATGCTCTTTCTGATTTCTCTGTTGATGGCTATTATAACACTTACTGCCTGAAATAATTTTATCTCATTATTTATACATTTATTTAAGGCTGGTTACATGTTTCTTGCGCTTACCTCTTTGTGTTGTTCAGAGCAGCACTTGATATTGATAGGCATTAAATAAAAATTGTGAATGACTAAACGACTGTTTTAGCTTCCTGTGGTTCCATAATAAATTTGTATAAACTTGGTGGCTCAAAATTACAGAAATGTATTGTCCTAGAGTTCTGGAGATCTCAAGTCCAAAATCAGTATCCCAGAGGCAAAATTAAGGTGTCAGCAGGATCATGTCCTCTCCAGGAGCTCCATTCTTGGTTGCTTCCAGCTTCTGGTAGAATCTTACTAAATCTTTGGGAAGTTATATTGACCTTCTTTCCTTTCCTTTCTTTTTCTTTCTTTTTTTTTTTTTTTTCTTTTAATTTTAGCGCTATGATTGCCATTTGCTCTGAGCCTTTTTCAGGCCTCTTCTTAATAATGCTCAGTGAATCCATAAGTAATTATCAAGCACAGGCTGTGTTTTGGTGAAGAGGGCCAAAATAATTATAACACTAATCTAAAATGCCAATTGCTAGGTAATTATTCAGCTACCACCTGATAATTAACCTGTATTTTCTGTATGATCTACCAGCTAACATTTCAATTAGAACCTAATGTAGGTTACTTAGTGTCCTTGAAGGCTAGAAAAAAATATATAACTCACTTACCCCAAAGAGGGTTTGCTAATATTTAATTGATTAATCATATTGAATTTGATTTATAGGACTCTAGGTCATTAGGATGGCAGGTATCTCAGCTAATTTCAATTAATTTAGCACTTTCTTAACATTGGGTAAACAACACAGAAGTGGAATGTAATCAACACTGTAGGTGGAAATATAATTCGTACGCTTTTTATAATAGCAAGCTCTGAACTGTGTTTTACACTTAGAATGCTGAAGTAATTTCCTTTTACAGAAGAATGTCAAGGAACTCCTACATAATAATCTGAATCATCCCAATATGGAGTGTTGGCCACAAGTTTATAGGCCTTCCAGTTGGGATTTCTGGGAAGGTATATCACTTGATGGCAGATAATTAAGTCTGCAAAACTTTCAGAAAGGCAGTTCAATGTCATTCAACAGGACTAAGCTGAAATTGGATTTGTCTGTCTAAACAAGGCGCTTAAAATGAAATTGTTAATCAAGTATCTTTTAGCTAAGCCCCTCTTTCACCTGTTCATTTTTGTCTGTGGGAAGATAGAATTGCAAAAATCAAAACTGAAGAACTGTCATTCCTTAGTGCAATTTCGGGTATCTCAAAGCTGCTTTCTTGTTAATCCAGCGGACTTATTTCCTTGGAACAGTAGGCAGTGAGAATGGGTTGCATGAAAACTAAGCTTTAGCCTAAGACAGTTTGATTCAACATTGAAGAGATGGAGGCTTTGGGTGTTTGCTGGGACAGAAATCTGGGAAGGATAAAGAAGCCAAGTTTTCCCTTTTTCCTGCTTATTGCCTTTGATCAAAAGAAAATGCAATGATAAAGTCACAGAGTGTTCTAAGGAAAATGTGATTTGACATTGTTATCTAAGCAGTTCAGGAATATTTCCTGTTGAATAAAATAAATTAAATCTGTTTAATTGCATTTCTCTCATTTGCCCCCTGAGATGGTTAGGTTCTGGTGTCAACTTGGTGAAATGGCCATCCCCAGTTGTCCGGTCAGGCAAGCACTGGCCTGACCATTGCTGCAAGGATATTTTGTGGCTGGTTGATAAACTAGAAGTCTGGTATATTAAGTCATCAGTCATTCGATTGCATCTGTGGCTGGTTAAATCTACAATCAATAAGGCGTGTCTCCCACAATGAGATAATCCAATCTGTTGAAGTCTTTTAAGGAGAAAGAGAGACTCTTTCAACTGCTTCTTCAGCCAGCGAGCCTCTCCTTTGGAGTTCATCCAGATCCTTCATTGGTGCTGCTAACTTCACAGCCTGCCCTATGGATTTTGGACTCTTCCATTCCCATGGTTGCATGAGACACCTTTATAAATATCAATTTTACAGATCTCTCTGTTGGTTCTCTTTCTCTAGAGAACCTGACTAACACACGTCCCTTTTATTGTTAACCCAAATAACAGTATCTAGCATGGTAAGCAGAAAAAAAACAAAACAAATGACATCAATAACATAATTCATATGACTATAGTTAAACATATCAGAATTCTAGACTGAGCAGGGAAATTTTGTGCATATTGCCCAACATCTCTGAACCTTTGTTTCCCAAGCATGAATTCTAGAGCCAGGCCACATGGGTCCAAATACCAGCTCTGCCTCTTGCCAACTTTGTGACCTTGGATAAATTGTTCAATCTTGCTGTTTCTCTATTTGTAAAATGTAGATAACAATAGTATTTATTTCACAAATTACTGTCTGGAGTAAATCAGTAATGCATAAAACATTAATAAAAAAAGAATCTGGCATACAGTAAGTACTCAATAAATGTTAGCTGCTATTGTAGCTGTCTTTGTTGTCAAAGAGGAACAATTATTTCAACCTCCATGAACTGTGGATTATTAATCCCAGTGTCCATCATACAGTAAACATTTAATCCATCATATGTGCTGTTCCTCCTACAAATGGATTCAGCTGTCCCTTCCCTTTCTCCTCAATTCTGTGCTTCCAAAGAAGTCACCTCTCAGAGACTATGAAGCATTTCTATGATCGAAAGCATACATATGGCTTTACTGTGTTTCTAGTTCTCATCCTCTTTCTTGAAAGAGTTTCTTTATATATGCTTCTTGGGAAAAGTCAACTTAAAACAGTGATCTGGAGCCACTTTAAAATGCCTGAAGCCATAATACTATATATTGCATCATACACATTTTAAGGAAGATAAAATAAAATAAAACCTTCCTCCAAATTGGAGATGACTTAGAGGATATTATTATACTGACTGCTGAGACTTCCAGCTCCTTCTTCAGCAGCTACAGTTCAAAGTGTGCACTACTTCCCCCATTTATCCCCAAAAGACGCTGATGGATTGGAAAAGGGAATTTGAAAGAAAAAATACAGAAGTGTCCTCTCTCTCTCTCTCTCTCTCTCTCTCTCTTTCTCTCTTTCTCTCTCTCTCCTGTAGTCCCAAAAGCATGATGACTTCTCCAGCTCTAAGGACTGATTCCAAAAGGCACCAAAGAGCTGTGAGTACCCAGAGGAGATTCTGGCTAAGTCTGCTGGGGAGAGTAAGAGAAGAGATGATGTCCGAAATAGTCTTTTGATAAATCAACATTCAGGAGAGGGGGAGGATATAATAGTTTGGTAGTGAGAATAAAGTATTCAGAGCATGGAGGTACAATAGTGCTTTCTCACGTGACATCTTGATCTTGGAAAAATTTTTATTATATATTTCAATAAAGTGAGAAGATGAGACGCAGACAGATGTTCCTGAAAGGAAATGCCTTTGGATTATGTGGATGCCTTAAGACACAATTTCTACAAGCCTCACCCTCAAGGTGCTTGTGTTTGAACACTGGATACAGACAAAGAAGCAAATACAGTTATGGGTGATGAGTTTAAGAGAAGGAAAATACAGGATAGCAGAAGAACTAATCTAGTCTAAAAATCAGGGAAAGGCTTTCTGAGAAATTTGTCATTTAAGCTGAGTCCTGAAGAAAGAGTTAAAGAAAAACTTGGTCTCCTATTTATCAACTTGGAAGGTAATTCTAAGTATTTAGGCATAATGGGCATGTGTGTATGAATGTCATATATGAATATATTCATCTCCTTTTCAAAATTAGGAAAATTAATTCTCACTTGATAAATCCAGTCTTACTAGACCAAACTAAAAATATGACATTCATAGAGATCTACAAAGTAAACATGGACCTTACTGATGTATCAATAATAATCCCTGCAATAAGTTTTTTCTAACACTAAAATTCTACAAATCTTTAATAGGTACATAAAATGCTATAATCAGTTATGTGCATTTATGTATCATTTATAAGTTTTCTTGGAATACTTACTGAAATCCTCACACTGTTAGTTCACATAAGAATTCCTGCTAAGTTTTGGGAAAAGAAAAAACAAAAATTGTTCACCTAAACAAATATAGATAATACTGCAGAACAGTTCAGCATATCACTCTAGAACCATGCTGCCTGGGTTTGAATCCAAGCTCAAGTCTCACATTATTATAAGTGTCTTTCTTAGTTTGCCAGAGCTTCTATGACAAATACTCCAGTTTGGCTGGCTTAAACAACAGAGAGTTATTGTATCACAGTTTTGGAGGCTCAGCCAGTGATTTCTCCAAAGTCTGTGGCATTCTGGTGGTGGCTTTCCAGAGATCCAATAATTTAATCTCTGCCTCCATCACATGTCAATCTGTCTTCTTTTGTTTCCTCCTCTAGCTTCTACTGAATTCTGCACTTGCTCAGTAGTCTGCTGATAACTACTCTAATCAAAACAGAGTCTCAGCTGGGCCTCAGCTTAACTAATAACGCCTTCATAGGTCCTGCTTACTTATGGGTTCACACCCAGAGAACTGGTGTGTTAGGACTGGAACATGCTTCTTGTAAGGGACATGATTCAATTCCCAACAGTCTTTAAGCCTCAGTTTCTTCATCTGTGTAAAAGGAATATATAATAAACAGTAAGAAAAATCCCTATAAAGCTCTAGGGCTAGTGATGAGCATATAGTTACCTATTATTCAGTCCCCATTCCAATTCTGAGCTATATAGTATTCACCCCTAGAAATGGGGACACTGGAGGTCATGAAGTTCAGTAACTTGTGCAGGGTCACAGAGTGGAAGAACAAGGCTGCCAAGTCAGATCTTTGGATCCAAGTGCAAGGCTCCTTCCATAGAAGAACATCTCTGCCTATCACTAAACGATGCTGTGGGGTCTGATAACATGAGGCCTGTGAGAGCATCCAGCAAGGTGTTTGCCGCATCCTCCTCACTCAGGAGTGGTTTACTGAATTGAATGGGAAGAAGAATCTATCTTCTTGCCTTGAAACATTAAAAACCCAAAAGTTCTCATTGACAGAATCATGACACAACACTAAGCCATGATCTATTGTGAGCTGAGTCCAAATAATTTGTTACCGATTGCAGCCAGAGTATCAAAGTGTGTGAACATAATGCATTTTTTTTTAATGAAGCACATTCAAGGTTATTTTCATTATATCTTTCTCTTCCTCATTTGCATTCTGATACACTTTCTTGATTGGTTGCAGAAGGGGTGGTGCTATTCCGGAAATTGCAAATAAGAGAGTACTGATGTCATCTGTCAGGTATGTCTGGTGGTGAAAAAAAAAATAAGTACAGCTGCTCTAAATGATGGGGAGAGTATGGTCAGCCTCTTAGCAACTCTGCTTAACACCCAAGCAGTACTTTTCAGTACTTTTCTTTGCTCTTTGGGATTAATACTCCCCGCCTTCATGTTTGTTGGGTTAATGTGAACCCTCAGAGGAGTCATGGCCCAGAGCTGTTTACTCTGATCAAACTTCTGCGGCAGCCTACCAGAATGATGTTCCTGCCGGGACTCAGCAAGACCGACTCTCCCCAAGGACTCACAAGCCTGGCACCCCTTGGTTCTTTCAAGCCTGACCTGCAATGGCAGAAGCCACTGGAAAAACAGCAGGGTGCAAAGGGGAAAAAACATAATGTTATACAATCTGCACCAACTCAACTCCTTGAAAACCCATTCCTAGGTCTCCAGAACTAGATTGAAGTGACAAGGAGGGGAGGCTACTCTGACATGTATCAGGAAGGTGCCTTGATGGTGACTGACAGCTGGTTAAACAGAGGCCTAATTGAACCCTATGGTCTCATAAATAAAAGACAAGTTCTCTAAGCCAAAGGCAAAGGAAGTGGCTGCTGGACTTACTGTCTTCATTTCCCCAACAGTGGCCGACAGATTGCCATTTTACAGGGGCACCCACTGCCAAAGGGTTTTCTGGGTTTTGTTGTTCCTATAATTAATTCCTGACCCTAGAGCCTCCAGCAAGAGGCAGATCACGTTAAATAAGGCACATAAATAAGGCAGTGCATTGACTGCCACTGTTTTTAAGGAACTGCACATAAAGAATAAGGATAATGCAAATCAATGAGGCATTCCAATATCTTGAATCAGAAATTTCCTGTAGAGGGAGCTCTCACAAATTAGAAGCCTGCAGGAAATAATCCCTTCTTCTTTAACCCTGCTTAATAAATGCTACTCAGTATTTGTTAAATAATTGCTGGAATTGTGACAGGTGCTTTACATAAACTATCTTTCCTCACCATCACAAAACTGGCACCTGGTCATTATCATCCCCATTTTGGAGATGAGTAAACTCAGACATTACTTAGATGCTGTGCTGGTTTGAAAATATTATATAATCCAGAAAAGCCATGCTTTAATCCTGACCCAGTCTTGTGGAGGCAATACTGTAGGTTGGAAACTTTTGATTTGACTATCTCCATGGAGATGTGACATGCCCAATTGTGGGTGTGACTTTTGATTAGATGGAGATGTGACTCCACCCATTCCAGGTGGGTCTTGATTAGTTTACTGGAATCTTTTAAAAGGGGAAACATTTCGGAGAGAGTCAGAAATGACTGAGCCAACAGAAATTTCAGAGCAGAGCTGATACAGATGCGGGCCCGCGAAGAACAGAGACATGGATGTTTGGAGATGCTTGGAGCCCAGCAAATACTGCCATGGGATGTTAAGCAAGCCAGAACCTGGGGAGAGCCAAGGGAAGCTAAGAGAAGAAGGCCAGTCCTGGAGAAGCAAAATGAGGAACCCCCACAGGAACAGAGGCTGAAAGCAGTGGAGCCCAGGAGCAAAGGACCAGCAGATGCCAGCCATGTGACTCCCCAGCTATAGAGGTGTTCTAGACCCATCGGCCTTCCTTGAATTAAGGTATCTTTCCCTGGATGCCTTAGCTTGGACAGTTTTACAACTTATTAAATTCCCTTTATAAAAGGCTTTCCAGTTCTGGTATATTGCATTCCGTGTTTACTATCTAAAACAGATGCCTGAGGAGATTTACCCTAGGATAGTGAGTAGTGGGGTGGAGGCTTGAATTCATATCTGTTTGAGTTCCATAGCTATATACTTTCTGCTGTAACAAATTGGCAACATTTATGCCACACTTTCTCTGTACTACAGTTTCTGAAAGTGCATGCTATTAACAGGGACTCAGGGACTCCAGTGGTCATATCAGTATCAATAATTATAACAATGATGGTAAGGGCGAGGCTGAGGTGAACGATGACAGTTTCGGCAGTAGCATAATGTTACAAGGTATCATCTCTAGTTCGTTTGCTTTTCTTTTCCTGAATCTCCCTTTCATTTACCCTCATTCCAGCAGAGTAACCTCTGTGCTTTTTCCCCAGTTCAAAGGAAGCTCCAGTGCCAAAAGCAGAAATCTTTGCACCTTAGATTTTAACAGGCAAGCGTGGAACAGGAAGAAGATTCAGGATATAGTCAAAATATCTTAGAGAGAAATGGGCAGTAAAAAAAAAAATCCCCTAAAAGAAGAAATGGCTCCTTGGTACACTTAAGCGGTGGGAAAAGGGGCAGTCATAGAAAATAGGCTCATGTACTCAAGACTAACCTGGAAGCTGTAGACAGTCATATAAATGGAAGTGTTCATGTCTCGGTGAAAAATGAGTAACCAATGACCTGAGACAAGAAGGGAGGCCTCACCTGAACTTCCCCAACTGCTGGTTAACAATTAAGGTTTGGAACCATGGCACAGCCCGGGAACAGAGTGGTGAATACTCCTGTGGTTGGGCTTGGCCATGTGACTGTCTTCGGTCGGTGGGATGTGAGCAGACAGAAGATTATGGGGTTGGGCTTCTACTCCAGTGATCTCCCAGGAAGAACTTCCCTGGGGAAGCCACTGCCCCTTGGACCTGGGCCCCGAATGAACAAAAGCAGAATGAGCCAACATCTAGTTCAGTGAGATATGCATACCTAGATGCACATCGAAATATTAAACCCCAGGTCTAAATGCAGAGCCACCCAAGATGACCCATAGACATATGGGCAAGAAATGAATGCTTGTTGTTTTAACATTGAGATTTTGTGGTGTTTGTTACATGGTGAGAGCTAACTGATACGAAGAAAGATTATCCAGCTGATCATCTCTTCACTTTTAGATTATATCTCAGGAACCAAAGATTGGAGGAATGGATTATGAGAGTGAAGTCTTCTAATATGATGGTATAGCTGGCTATTTCTGAGGTGTACATAAATCAGGAACTAGAAGATGAAAGGAAACGTTTAACTTAGAAGCCTAACACTGTATGGGAAGCTATACTTTCCTGAGTAAAGTTCCATGGAATAAAAGAGCGAAGACATCTCTACTGAGCAATAATTGTAGGCATTGATTTGATTTGGGAGATGGACATTCAGAACAGTAAGAATTTGGGAAGCAGTGTTAATTAATGTAAAGATTTGAAGGAATAAACGAATAAGAATCTGTATGTGCTTCAATTCCTTCCCCTGCAAAATACAGAGAATCATAATATCTCCTTTATAGAGAATTACTTATTCCTTCATTTCACAAATGTTTATTAATTATCCATATTTGTTGATATTATATGTCAACATGGTGGAAAAAAGAGAGAAACCCCTGATCTCATGAAGCATATTATCTGGGAAGCTAGACAATATTCCTAAAACAAAATAGTTACAATAACTACAGTAAATATAATTATAAACTGCAAAATTTGTTATAAAAATGAAAATACATGGTGCTTATAATGTACTTAGCCTGGTGCTTGACATATTGTTGCTCAACAAATGATGGTGTTAGTAGGTGGTATGGCAATTATGATAGGGCAAAAACGATCAGATAGGCCCAGGTCTTCCAGGGATGTGGGATTTTTTTTCTCTCTTTTTAAGTTTGCTGAAGGTAGGCATAAAGCCACTGAGAAAGATTTAAATTGGTGTAAATTAATGACGAAGCATGTGTGCCAGTTTGAAAATGTTGTGTACACCAGAAAAGCTGTGTCCTTTGATCCTGATACAATATCATAGGGTGGAAACCCTTTTGGTTAGATTATCTCCACACAGATGTGACACTCCCGATTGTGGGTGTAACTTTGTAATATGATTATCTCCACGCAGATGTGGCATGCCCAACTGTGGGCGTGGCCTTTTGGTTAGCTGGAGATGCGACTCTGCCCATTCAGGGTAGGTCTTGATTAGTTTACTGGAGTCCTTTAAAAGAGGAAGCATTTTTGAGAAAGCTCAGAGTGGCTGCAGATGCTTGGAGAACAGTTGCTTCCTTGCTGACAGAGACACTGAAGTTTGGAGATGCTTGGAGTGAGGGGATCCAGTCATTAAGTGAGGGGATCAGTTAGGAAGAAATGTCTCTGAAATATTCCTGACATTTCCTGTGTATTGGAACCTAGGGGACTCACAACAGATGCTTACAGCTGCTTCATGAATTATACAGTACTGTCTTGGGCCTGATAAATTAATATAGTATAATGAAGGCATTGATAAAGAACAGTAGGATGGTTAAATTTCAGGGTACTGTTTCTATTTCTACTTTTCATACCTATCTTTCTCTTTGCTCAAGTCACTTAATATTGCCGGGTTCCATTTTTCTATTCTATAAAATAATGAGGGTTAAGCTAGATTTACAGTTAGGTCTTACATACCTTCAACCATCTATGATTATCTAACCATATTTCTTTTATTTTTATTAGAGAAGTTTCAGGTTTATAGAAATTCATGCATAAAATATAAGTTTCCAATATTATTATTAACATCTTATTAACACCTTATTATTAATGTCTTACATTAGTGTGTTATATTTGTGGCAATTGATGAAAGAACATTTTTATAATTGTAGCTCTTAACAACAGCCCATGGTTAACCTTAGGGTTCAGTGCTTGTTTTGTAAAGTCCTTCTGATTTTCTTTTTCTTGAAATAATTTTTATTCTAGCAGCATTTATGAAACCCAAAATTTCCCCTTTTATCCACATTCAAATACATATTTCAGTGTTGTTAATTACATTTACAATATTGGACTACCATACCACTATTCATTACCAAAATTTTCCAGTATCCCAAATAGAAACTGTACAGTTTAAGCATTAAATCCCCATTCCTTCTCCTTACCATGCCCCTGGTAACCAATATTCTAGTATCTGACTATGAATCTGTGAATTCTAATTATTTCATATCAATGAAATCATGCAATACTTGTCATTTTTTGCCAAGCTTATTTCACTTAACATGGTGTTGTCAGGGTTAATCCATATTGTTGCATGTTATACAATTTCATTCCTTTTTATGGCTGAATAATATTTCTCTATGTTTTAATGCCACATTTTGTTTGTCCATTCTTCACTGGATGGGCACATGTTGCTTCCATCTTTTGGCCATGATGAATAATGCTGCTATGAACAACCATGTGCAAATACATATTTGAATCACCACTTCCAGTTTTTTAGATATATAATTAGAAGTGGGATTGCCAGGTCATATGATAATTCTATACTTAACTTTCTAAGCAACTGCCAAACTATCTTCTACAGCTGCTGCACCATTTTGCATTCCCACCAACAATGAATGAGTGGTCCAATTTCTCCACATCCTATTCAACACTTATTATTTCTCATTCCTTTAATATTAACCATTCTAGTGGGTGTGAAGTTGTGTCACATGGTGGTTTTGATTTGCGTTTCCTAAAGGCTAATAATGTTGAGCATATTTTCATGTGCTTTTGACCATTTTTATATCTGTGGAGAGATGTCTATTCAAGTCTTTTGCCCATTTTTAAATTGAGTTTGTCTTTTTGTTGAAGAGTTTCTTTATATATTCTGGATATTAAACCCTTATCAGATAAGTGGTTTCCAAATATTTTCTCCCATTGTGTAGGTTGTCATTTTAGTTCCATAACAAAGTCCTTTGATACACAAAAGTTTTTCATTTCGATGTGGTCCTATTTATCTATTTTTTCTTTCAGTGGCCGTGCTTTGGGTATAAAGTCTATAATACGATTTCATAAAGCAGGTTCTGAAAATGCTTACCTATGTTTTCTTCTACAAGTTTATAGTTCTGGTCCTTATAATTAGATTTTTTTTTATCCATTTTGAGTTGATTTTCGTATATTGTTTGAAGTAAAGATCTACCTTCATTTTTATTTTTCTTATTCTCTAGTCCCTCGAGGGACTTTGCCAATATTTTTTAATTATCTAGCCCAACATCTCTTGGATGTATCTAGGTGCTACAGTAAACTATCCAGAATTCCAAGCCCTCATCCCCATTCTGGGCTCCATGTGTTTGAGTTGTTCAAATGAGCTATCCAAACAGGTTGAGTTAGATTACATGCCACAGAAAATTTAGGTTTTAAACAAAATAAACCTCTTTTTTCTTTGTTCTCATACAGTAGGTGAAGTTCTAAACTACAAACAATGTCATCCTTACTCCTGTTTTCTGATTTACCTTAGTTCCCACCAGATGAGCTTTGTTGTTATTTCTCATTGAAGCCTGATGTCTTTTTTCAGTTTCTTTAATAGTTGTTGTATATAGCGATGCTGACTTTCAGAGATGCAGAACTCCAATTCTGAGTCCTAGGCATCACACAGGTAGCCAATGTTCCAAGGAAATAGCAGGTTATATATATATATTGCACAGTATCTCAAAATCCAGAAATAACATTCACAGCTCTAGACTAAATATGATTGCTATGGTAGCTTACAGTATTGGCCCCAATTTTCTTACAAGTATTTTCTAACAGACAATACAATATTTTTTCTTTTGTTTCTGCCTTATTTTGCACCACATAATGTCCCTAAGCTTCATTCACCTCATTGCATGCCTCATGACTTCTTCCCTTCAGTAACTGCACAATATTCCATCATATGTATGTTGTTCACCATTCTGCTTCTCAGCCAATGTATTTTTCAGCCACCTCCATCCATTGGGCTTTGTGTATAATGTCCACAGTCAACAATCCATGTCTCACATTATTCTTACTTGGTTGTACAATCATCAACGCTCTCTATTTTAGACAATTTCCATTGCTCCAAAGAGAAAAATAACTAACTGATAAACACACCAAACTCCAACCTCACTTTAACTCTTGTCCTTTCCCCCAGTTATTTTCCCCTAGTACTCTTGATGTCTTCCTGTTAAATATAGACCATAGCATGCAATAGTTTTAGCCTCTATACCCTGTCTATTATTGACTTTTTGTACAAGATTCATACCTTTGAAGTATTTCATGTAAGAACTTATTTATATTTGTAGTGTTAATCACTGGAATACATTGTTCTAAACAGTTGTGTTCACCTTCAATATGGCAATCTCAGTTATAAATCCACTAATGAACTGCCTTCACTTCCATCCATTCCCTTACATTTTCCAAACTCATTAGCTAACCAATCACCCATCTCTAGTTTTTGTGTATCTATAGATCCCCTATATTCTATATTATAAGCCTCTGAGTTTATCATTATCAAGGTTATAATACCAAAATCATACAGTATCTATCCTTTTGTGTCTGGCTTATATTAATCAGCGTTATGTCCTCAAGGATCATCCCTGTTGTAATATACTTCAGGACCTCATTTCGTTTTACTGCTGCATAATAATCCATCATATGCAATCAATACATTTTGTTTACTTGTCTGTTGATGAGTAGGAAACTTAGATTGCTTCTATCTCTTGGCAATTGTGAATAATGCTATTATGAACGTTGGTGTGCAACTACCTGTTTGTGTCAATGCTTTTAGCTTTTCTGGGTATAAACTGAGTAGAGGTGTTGCTGGGTTATAGGGCAACTCGATATTTAGTTTTCTAAGGAACTGCTAAACTGTCTTCCACAATGGCTGTACCATTATACATTCCCACCGGCAGTGCGTAAGTGTTCCAATTTCTCTAATTCCTTTTCAGCATTTGTACTTTCCTGTTTCTTTAATAGCAATCTAGTCTTGATCTGCATT
Organism: Tamandua tetradactyla; assembly: GCF_023851605.1. NCBI lineage: Eukaryota > Metazoa > Chordata > Mammalia > Pilosa > Myrmecophagidae > Tamandua > Tamandua tetradactyla. The sequence goes on along the minus strand of NC_135334.1, from coordinate 118,429,108 downwards.
TCCCTTATAGATAATGAAAATGAACATCTGTTTATGTGCTTTTTAGCAATCTGTATGTACTGTTCAGAAAAATGTCCATTCATATATTTAGCCCATTTCATAATTCGGTTGTTTTTATTTTGCTGTTGAATTGTCTGATATCTTTATGTATACAGGATATCAAAACTCAATCTGATACTTATTTCCAAATATTTTCTCCCATTGAGTTGGCTGTCTCTTCAACATTTTGACAAAGTTCTTTATGGCACAAAAGCATCTTATTTTGAGGACTACCTATTTATATATATTTTCTTTCATTGTTTGTGCTTTTGGTATAAAGTTTAAGAAGCTACCTATTAATAGGACTTGAAGATGTTTCCTTTATTTTCTTCAAGGAGTTTTATGGTACTAACTCTTATATTCAGGTCTTTGATCCATTTTGAGTTAGTTAATTTTTGCATAAGATGTAAAGCAAGGGTGTTTTTTCATTCTTTTGGCTGTTGATATAAAGTTCCCACATGGCCACTTATGAAAAGACTATTCTGTCCCAGTTCAGTAGATTTGAGGAATTTGTCGAAGATCAATTGACCATAGATTTGGTGGTCTATCTCTGTACTTTTAATTTGATTCTATTAGTCAATATTCCTGTCTTTGTACCAGTACCATGCTGTTTTGACCACTGTGGCTTTATAATAAGCTTTAAAATCAGGAGGTGCTAGTCCTCCCACTTTGTTCTTCTTTTTTAGGATTTTTTTTTAACTGTTTGAGGCCTCTTTCACTTCCAAATGAATCTGATAACTAGCTTGCCAGGTCTTCAAAGTAAGTTTTTGGGATTTTGATTGGTATTCCATTGAATCTGTAGATCAATTTGGGTAGAAATGACATCTTAACTACATTTAATCTTCCTGTCCACAAGCACAGAATGTCTTTCTATCTATTTTGATCTTTGATTTTTTTAGCCATGTTTTGTAGTTTTCTGAGTACAGGCTTAAGTTTAAATTTATTCCTAGATACTTGATTCTTTTAGTTTCTACTTTGAATGGAAATTTTTCCTTAATTGTCTCCTCAATTAAGTCATTGCTTGTAAATAGAAACATTACTGATTTTTGCACATAAATCTTGTATCCCACCACTTTGCTGAATTTATTAGCTCAAGAAGCATTGTCATACATTTTTCACAATTTTCTTTTAGTATTGTGTCTGCAAATAACAAAAATTTTACTTCTTCTTGTCTGATTTGGATTTTTTTATTTCTGTTTCCTGCCTGATTGCTCTAGCTAGAACTTCTAATGCAATGTTGAATAGTGCTGAATAAGAGCATCCTTGTCTTGTTCCCAATCTTAGGCAGACGGTTTTCATTCGCTCACCATTGATTTTGATGCTGGCTATGGGTTTTTCATATATGTCTCATATCATATTGAGGAAGTTTCCTGTGACTCCTACCAGCTGAAGTCTTTTTATCATAAAAGGATGCTAAATTTTGTCGAATGGTTTTTCAGCATCAATTGAGATAATCATGTGACTTTTTCCTTTCAGTTTGTGTGCCAGTTTGAATCCATTGTGTATCTCAGAGAAGACAAGTTTTTAAATCTTCATTCAGTATTGTTGAGTGGGAGCCTCTTAATTATTTCCATGGAGATAGGACCCACTCAGTTGTGATTGATCACTTTTGATTAAATGGTTTCTGTGGAGGCGTGGCTCCCCTCAAGCAAAGTGAGGTTGTTTCCTGGAGAATTTTAAGATGAAATCATTGGAAAAAGCTTTAGAGCCCATGCAGACAGAGACCTTTGAAGATGAAGAAGGAAAATTCCCCCAAGTGAGCTTCATGAAACAAGAAGCCTGGAGAGAAAGCTAGGAGACATTGTCATGTTCACCATATGCCTATCCAGGTGAGAGAGAAACCCTGAACATCACTGGCCTTCTTGAACCAAGGTATCTTTCCTTGGATGCCTTAGATTGGACATTTTCATAACCTTGCCTTGATTTGGACATTTTTACAATCTTAGCACTGCAAAGTTCCAGCTTAGTAAATTCCACTTTCAGAAAGTCCTATCATTTCTGGTATATCACATTCTGGAAGCTTGCAAATTAGAATAGTTTGTTAATGTGCTGTAATACACTGATTGATTTTCTTGTGCTGAACCACCCTTGCATTCTTGATATAAATCCTACTTGGTTGTATGGTATAATTCTTTTAAAGTGTTCTTAGATTCAATTTGCTAGCATTTTGTTGAGAATTTTTTGTATCTATATTCATTAAGGAGTTTGGCTTGTAGTTTTCCTTTCTCATAGCAACTTTACCCAGGTTTGGTTTTAGAGTGATATTAGCTTCATAAAGTGAGTTAGGGTGTGTTCCTTTTTCCTCAAATTTTCTAATATTAGTATTGCTATTCCTGCTTTCATTTAGGAACAGCTTGTTTGGAACATCTTTCTCCATCTTTTCACTTTCAATCTAGTTGTAACCTTATGTCTAAGATGAGACTCTTATAGGCAGCATATTTCTTAATCCATTCTGCCAATCTGTATCTTTTAATTGGGTAGTTTAGTCCTGTTATCATTCAAATTATTACTGTGATGGCATTTCATTAATCTACCATCTTATCCTTTGGTTTTTGCTTGTCAGATCTGTATATCTGTAAGAATTCGAGAGCTTTGCCACACAAAGGAGGACTCCAAGAGACGTTCTCTCATGGAACATGCAAGGGGTTTATTTACCACACATGCATGGGGCTCACTGAACATGCAGGAACAGAGAGCCCCGAGCCTGAGTTTGGAAAAGCTTTTAAGGGGTAAGATGAGGGGGGTGGGGGTCGAACATGGGTCACAGGTGCTGTTTTGCAAAAAGCAGATAACGAACAGTTTTACAACAAGCACTTCTAACAGTTTTACAGCAAGCATTTCTTGAGCATGAGTCATGGGAGTTGCTTTCTGCATGAAGCAGATAGCCGCAGTTTTACAACAAGTAATTTTGGCGCAAGGAGTCATGGGGGTGGCGAGAAGCAGATAACCGCCCTGGAAAAGTCCCGGATTGTTTATCTTCAGCCTGATGGGGCCCATAATTCTTTTCTTTACAATTCTTAACTCACACCAAATGCATAGCCGTGAATATAAAATGACACAAATGCTTTTGCTGGATATTTCAGAAGCTAAAATATATGTAAATAGCTAAATTAAGCAGGAAAAATTAGCTACTGTTAAGCTTTATAAAATCCTTCTTTACATATCCTTTGTACTTTATCTCTTTTTACCCTTTCAGTTATCCTTCTGTTACTCTTCAGTCCTGTGCTTTCTTCCAGACTTCCCGCTCCTGCTTGTTTTTTCAACTGACAGAACTCCCGTCAGTGTTTCTTCTGGGGCCTGAACTTGTTCTTGTGAACAAATTCTCTCAACCTTCGTCTGTCTGTGAAAATTTTCATCTCTCCCTCAACTTTCCAAGGGCAACTTACCCAAATAAAGAATTTTTGGCTCAAGGCCCCTCTTTTTCAGGATCTTAAATATATCATACCAATGCCTTCTTGCTTCCATGGTGCCTTTTGAGTACTCTGAATTCAGTCTTACGTGGTTTCCCTTATATGTGTGAGTTGCTTTTCTCCTGCCACATTCAGGACTTTCTGTTTCTCCTCGAAAGAGAATGGTGTATATGTCTTGATTAGCAGGTGTCTTGGAGCATCTGATTTTGATTTATTTTATTTTGGGTTCATTGGGATTCTTTGATTTGCATATTTATGTCCTTTATAAGATTTGGGAGGTTTTCTCCCATAATCTCCTCAACTAATCTTCCTAACCCTTTACTCATCTCTTCTTTTTCTGGGGCACTGTTGATTCTTACATTTGTGCACTTCATGTTGCTTATTATTGCCCTGAAGTCCGATTCAAGGTTGTCCAACATTTTTGCCATTTATTCTTTTGTGCATTCATATTCCATCACCCTGTCTTCCAGTTCACTTATTCTTTCTCCTACCTCTTCAAATCTCCTGTTGTGTGTCTCAAGTATATGTTTTACTTTGGTCTACAGTTTCTTTCATTTCTGTTATACCTGCTATTTTTCTTTTTATTCTCTCAAATTTTTCTTTATGCTCTTCTAATGTCTTCTTGATATCCTTTATGCAATTTAACCAACCCATTGAATTTATTTAGGAGATTTGTATGAACATCTTTGATTAGTTGGTCAAAGTCTGTGTCTTCTCCAGAGCTTTAACTTGGTCATTTGGCTGTGCCATATCTGTCTGTATCTTCATGTGCTTTGTGATTTTCTGTTGGCTTTGAGGCATTTGGTTATTTTAATAGAGTTATTTTGAAAGTTGATTTTCCTCTGTAGTCTAAGGTTTTGTTTTTGCTTGGGTTTGCATTGAAGGTCTCCTTTTGCACTTAGTTTGTCAGTAATTCTCTAAAAAACCAAGCCCCATACCTCACGCAGGGGACACAGCTGTACTTGAGGATCTGTTTGAAGCTAGACAGGTAGGCAGTTTGCCAGAAAGCACTTTCCATTTCTTCCCAGCAGGCAGCACTCATGGGCCTCTTCTTTCCCTCAGGCCCACCTCTCCCTGACTGTTGCAATCAGGTGAGCTGGATGAAGACCTGGCACAATTTCAGCCACATCTGCTGGTTTCAGTGTGTGCTGAAATGCCAACCCCAGGGCTTGGGAGTAGACACTGTGCATCTCATCAGAGCTTCTGCTTGTGGGCCCCATGGGTCTAGTGCCCCACAGACAGCCACTTGGAAAGAACTTGGGCTATGGAACTGAGTTTTTCACCTGCACCTGTCCAAAACCAATCAGTAAATGCCTGTTGGCCAGGTGGGGCACATGGTGTAGGGACATGAGGAACAGGGCATGGCACAGAGGTGCAGGGCACAGCGCAGTGGTGTGAAGTGCAGGACAGGACATGGGGCTACAGGGTAGGAGTGGGGATGGAGGTGCAGGGCATGGGGCGGGGAGGTGTGGGGGAATGCAGGGTCAAAATGTGTTGCACAGGGGCCTGGGGTGTGGGCTCCGGGGCATGGGACCTTGAGGTGTGAGGTTGGGTCATATATCACAGGCTCGCATGGCATGGAGCAGGCAAATGGATGTGTGACTTGGCACAGCACAGAGTTGTGGGGTACAGGGTGTTGTGTGGGGATGTTTGGCACATGGCTCTGTGTTGCAGGGCCACAGGGCACAGTATGGGGACTCTGCATGATGTGGGTACATGGAGTGGGGCACTGTGCTAGGGCATGAGGGAATGGTGTGCGGTACATGGGTGTATAGGACTCAGGGGTGTGGGGTTGTGCAGTGCCAGGGTGCAGGGTGTGGTGTGGCTTACTTCCTTGTCCTCCCTGTCTGTGCACTCCTGAGGGCTCCAGTCTTCCATACGGAAAGAGGATAGTTCACTCTGTGCACTAGCTGGATAGTCTCTATTAGCTTGGAAAGCAACTTAGTTGGCTTCTGGGTTCCCCAAGGGAGATGTGGATTACAGAGCTGAGAAGGTTGATCTCTCAAGCTAGCTGTGAGAACAGTCACTTTTCTGGGCATGTCCTCTTGTCCCTGGTGGCATCACGACTGAGCCCACTCACCCTATTCTCTGTATACCAGTTCCTTGGCTTTTTTCATCTAGTGAAAAAGACACTCCCTATATTGTGTCAAAAACCATCTCATGTCACTTGTGCCCTGGAACTGCTGTCCCAGTCATTTTTCTGTCACTTCTCTATTTCTTTCATGGATCAGGGCTGAACTCCTCCTCTCCTATTCCATCTTCATTCTTTTGCATATGGTCACCCAGTTTTTCCAACACCCTTTGTTGAAGAAAGGAAGTATCCATTGAGTGGACTTAGAACTCTTATCAAATACAAGTTGGCCACATATGTGAGGATTGATTCTTGAACTCTCAGTTGAATTCTGTTTGTTTATATGTCTGCATTTGTGTGAGCACAATGGTGTTTTCATTACTGTGTGTCATGGTGTGGTAGTTAGAGTCAGTTGTCAACTTGGCCAGGTGAAGTTCTGTTGCTATGGACATGAGCCAATGGTACATGAACCTTATCTGTTGCTGATTACATCTGCAGTCGGCTAGGAATGACGTTTGACTTAATTGGCTGGTGCTTAATGAGAGAGCAAAACGTAGCACAGCCAAAGCAGCTCAGCATACTTCATCTCAGCATTCGCATTTCAGCCCAGGCCTTTGGAGATGCAGAAAGGAATCACCCCAGGGAAAGTTGTTGGAAACCAGAGGCCTGTAGAGAAGTCCAGCAGAGATTACCCTGTGCCTTCCCACATAAGAAAGAACCTCAGTGGAAAGTTAGCTACCTTTCCTCTGAAGAACTAACAAAATAAATCCCCTTTTATTAAAAGCCAATCCATCTCTGGTGTGTTGCATTCTGGCAGCTAGCAAACTAGGACACATGGTAAGATTCATGTGTCAACTTGGTCAAGTGGTGGTACCTGTTTGTCTGGTTGTGCAAGTGCTGGCCTGTCTGTTGCAATGAGGACAATTCATAGAATTAAATCATGATCATGTCAGCTGCATCCACAGCTGATTCCATTGGTAATCAGCCAAAGGGAGTGTCTTCTGCAATGACTGATGCTTAATCTAATCACTGGAAGCCTTTTAAGGAGGATTCAGAAGAGACAGACTCTCTTCCTGCTTCAGCCAGTGAGCATCTCCTGTGGAGTTCGTCCAGACCCTCCATTGGAATCGTCGGTTTCACAGCCTGCCCTGCGGATTTTGAACTCTGCATTCCTACGGTTACGTGAGACACTTCTATAAATTTTATATTTGTGACTGTTTCCTGTTGATTCTGATTCTCTAGAGAACCCTAACTAATACACTGTGGGTTTGTAATAAGTCTTTTAGATCATAAAGCAAGAGTCCTCCAACTTTGTTCTTATTTATCAAGATGGCTCTAACTCCTTGGCACCCCTTACCCTTCTACATAAATTTGATGGATTGGTTTTTCCATTTCTGCCTAAAAGGCTGCTGGGATTTATATTGAGATTGAATTAAATCTGAAAATTACTTTTGGTAGAATTGATATTTTAACAATAGTTAGTCTTCAATGAACACAGCAGGTCCTATTTCTTTAGCTCTTCTTTGAGGTCTTTTAGCAATGTTTTATAGTTTCCTGTGTATAAAACCTTTCCATCTTTGGTTAGATTTATTGCTATATATTTTATTCTTATAGTAGCTGTTGAAAATTGATTTTTTTCTTGATTTCTTTTTCAGATTGTTCTTTAACAGTGTATAGAAGCACTGCTAAGTTTCGCATGTTCATCTGGTTCCTAGTCACTTTGCTGAATTTATTTATTGGCTCAAGTACCTTTGTTGTGGAAATTTCAGGATTTGGTGTATATAGGACTCTGTCATCTGCAATAGGGGAGAGGTTTACTTCTTCCTTTCCAATTCTGATGCATTTTATTTTTTTCTTGTGTAGTTGCTCTGTCTATAACTTCTAGTACAATGCTGAATAATAGTGGTGAAAGTGAGCATCCTTGTCTTCTACCTGATCTTAAAGGGAGAGCTTTCAGTGTTTAACCATTAAGATTGCTGTGGGTTTTTCATATATGCCTTTTATTATACAGGAGATATGACTGCCCATTCAAGGTGGGTTTTAGTTTTAAGTTGCAGTCCTTAAAAGAGCTCACAGAGAGAAAGAGAGCCCAGAGCCGATACAGAGATCAGATACCTAGACACAGACATTTGGAGATGGTTGGGGAAGACAGAAGAAACTTAGAGAGGAGGCCACTGGAACCAGAAGCTGAAAGCAACACAACCCAGGAGCAGAAGACAAGGAGATGCCAACCATGTGCATTCTCAGCTGACAGAGAAACCCCAGATGTGATTGGCCTTTTTTGAGTGTATGTAACCTCTTTTTGGTGCCTCAATTTGGACATTTTTGCAGCCATAGAAATGTAACTTGTAACTTAATAAACACCCTTTGTAAAAGTCAATCCATTTCTGGTATATTACATTCTGGCAGCTTTAGCAAACCAAAACAGATTTTAGTACCAAAGAAGTACGGATTGCAAATACCAAACATGTAAGAATAGCTTTTTACATCAATAAGGGTACAATTCTGGATGAATTGTGAGGAGGTGAATAAGAAATGCTTGGAGTGCTTTGAAGAGATTGTTGGTAGAAACATGGATGCTAAATGTTCTTCCAGTAAGGCCTTAGATAGTAATGATGAATATGTCATTGCAAACTGGAAGAAGGGATATCCGTGTTTTAAAGTGGCAGATAATTTGGCAAAATTGAGTCCTGGGTTTGGATGCAAGATAGAATACTTAGCTAAAGAGATTTCCAAACTAATCATGGAAAATGCAGCCTGGTTTCTTCTTGCAGCTTATAGTAAAATGTGTCAGGAAAGGAATAAGCTGAGAACTGAACTCTTGGGTATAAAGAAACCAGAAAGCGATAGTTTGGAAAATTCTGAGCTTTTGGAAAACAAGACCTCAGATAATATTGTCCCACACGAGGATTTAACCAAACATGTAATCAGTCGGCCATGTCAGGAAAAGCCAGGATTGGAGACGGCATTATCCAGAAAGGATCTGTGAAAAGCCCTGTTGTCTTATGGTTGATTCCTATTTGCTGTATGCTAAGTCAACACTTTTTTTGTTGAGACCTGTATGAACAGAATCACTAGCATTCTGGACTAAAAGGGACAGGAAAAGGACAGATTGAAAGAAAAATGACTTCAAAGGCAGAACCATGGGAGCTAAGGTCTGGAGTCTGGAAATCTTGAGCCAGGAGGGCAGATGTAGCCATACACATGCAGTGGAGAAGTTTGTCCCTGAAGACCAAGGGTGGGCCCTCCATGTTGACGTTTTAGAAGAGTTGAGTGTGCCATGCCTCAGAAAGGATGGAGCACATTCCCTGGTGACTGAGGAGAGCCTGGCACCCACCCCATTATTTTAAGGGGGTTGAGCATGTGCTCCAGAGATGGCAGAGAGCCCAGGTGCTCCCCCAATGCTTAAAGAGAGTGGAGCTGTGAACAAGGTGGTCTCCTCAGCGTTACCTAATATTTCAACCCTCATCCCAGTGTTTGGAGATAATAGGACTGCTGCATAAAGCCCTTGGAAAGGGTGGGACTTCCACTTTCTCAAGCCCTGAGGAGGAAGCGTCATTCTATAAATGATTCTTAGACTTAAATTTAATGGATTACCCCCTGCAGGTTTTAGGAACTGTTTGAAAACTTTGACCCCTGTTTTACTTTCAGTTCCTCTCTATGGCAATGGAAGTGTTTCTCCTGTGTCTGTCCCTCCTTTCTACATTGGCAGCAGATAACCTGTTCTGAGCAGTACATGTCCACAGCCAAAGGAGAATTTTGCCTTAGAATAGAACATACCTGTAACTGAATTTTATGAGATTTTGTACTGCTTTTGCCTTTCTACTGTATTTGTATTTTTATTGAAGTGATTTAAGGCTTTTGCGATATCATGATGGAATGAATATATTTTGTATATAGAAAGCACATGTTGTTTTGGGGTCCAGAGGAGAGAATGTGCTGGTTTGAAACTTGTGATGTACCCCAGAAAAGCCATTTTCTTTCAATCCCAATCCAATCTTGTTGGGGCAGACCTATTGTTTGTGTGGGACCCTTTAATTAGGTTATTTCCATGGAGATGTGACTCACCCAGTTGTGTGTGGGACATTTTTATTAGATGGACATGTGACCTTGCCCATTCAAGGAGCATCTCAGTTAGTTTATTGGAGTTCTTAAAAGAGCTCATGGAGAGAAAGAGAGCTCAGAGCCAATATAGAGGGCAGATGCCTAGACACAGACATTTGGAGATGCTTGGTTAGACAGAAGCTCAAAGAGGAGGCCACTGGAACTAGGAGCTGAAAATACTGCAACCCAGGAACATAGATCCAGGAAAGGCCATCCACATGACTTCCCAGATAACAGAGAAGCCTTGGATGTGAGCAGCCTTTCTTGAGTGTAGGTATCCTCTTCTTGGTGCCTCAATTTGGACATTTTCACTGCCTTGGAATTGTAACTTGTAACTTAATAAATCCCCTTTGTAAAAGCCAATCCATTTTTGGTATATTGCATTCTAGCAGCTCTAGCAAACCAAAACAACTTGCTAATATTTTGTTGAAGATTTTTCTATCTATGATTCATAAAGAATGATGGTCTCTAATTTTCTTTTCATGTGATTACTTTGTCTAGCTTTGGTATGAGGATGCTGTTGGAGAGTATTCCCTCCTCTTTAATTTTGTTAATGAGATTTAACAGGATTGTCTTGAATTCTTCTTGAAATATTTGGTAAAATTCATCAGTGATACCATCTGATTCTTGGCCTTTCTTTGCTGGGAGGTTTTTGATGGCTGATTTGATCTCTTTACTAGTTATTGGTTTGTTGAGATCTATTTCTCCTTGAGTCAGTGCAGGTAGTTGGTTTGTTTCTAGGAACCTGTCTGTTTCATCTTGGTTGTCTCATTTGTTAGTACATAGTTGTTCATAGTATCCTCATATAGTCCTTTTTATTTCTGTGGCATCTTTAGTAATCCCCTTTATCAGTTCTGATTTTAGTTATTTGTGTCATTTCTCTTTTTTGTCAGTCCTACCTAAGGTTTGTCTATTTATTAATCTTTTCAAAGAAACACTTTTGGTTTTGTTAATTTTCTCTATTGATTTTTATTCTCTAAAACATTCATATCAACTCTAATCATTGTTATTTCCTTCCTTCTCCTTGCTTTGGGTTAAGTCTACTCTTCTTTTTTTACATCTTCTAGTTTTAAGGTTAGGATAAGGTTTGTGATCTTTTTTTCTTTTTTAATATGTGCATTTAGAGCTACAAATTGCCTTCTCAGTAACAACTTTGCTACATCCCATAGGTTTTTGTATGTTGTGTTTTTCTCTTTTCCTGGAGATAGTTCCTAATCTCCCTTGTGATTTCATTTTCGATCTACTGGTTGTTTGAGTATGTTCAATTTCCACATATTTATGAATTTTCCCTTTCTTCCTCTGCTATTGATTTCTAATTTCATTCCATTTTGGTCATAGATGGTACATTTTATGATTTCAATATCTTTGAAATTTAATGCAACTTGTTTTGTAAGCTAACATAAGGTTTACCCTGGAGAATGATTCATGTGCACTAGTGTATTTTGCTGCTAATGAGTGAAGTGTTCTCTATATGTCTTTTAGGTCTAGTTAGTTTAGAGTACCATTCAAATCTTCTATATACTGATCTGATGTCTAGATGTTCTATCCGTTATTGAAAGTGGTGTATTAAAGACTCATACTATTAATGTAGAACTGTTTATTTCTCTCTTCAAATCTGTAAATATTTTATTTATATACTTTGAGGTTCTGCTTTTAGATTTTGAATTTACCCCTTTACCAGTATATAATGTCTTTATTCCTTGTAATAGTTTTTTATTTGAAGCATATTTTAGCAGATATTACTATAATATATTAATTTACATCCAACTCATGATGTGACTGAAATTTTCTTGAATGCCAGGAGCTAACTAAACCAAGACAACTAATGCACAAATACCTTTTACAGTCTTTGCAAATTGTCTTTCCCTTGGCTGATGCTCTCCTTCAGAGTAAAGCCCCCCTATCAAGAAAGTCAGCCCAAGGCAGATGTAAAGCTCATGCTTGTGCTTGCTAGTGACCTGGAGTTCCTCTGTTTAAAAGAATTTGAGTGCCCCAACTACTCCCCAGGAAACAGAACTTCTTCCTCTCCTGGGTGTATACCACCAGGACTTAAAACAGCTAAATCTTTTCGCTAAGCTGCCCCATTAAGTTGGTTCTTACCCTACTTTCTCTGTCTCAAGTTGCTTTTGCCTGGAAGGTAAACTCTGGAAGGGGAGTACACGGAAAGGCTGTTTCTCAAGTCAGTCTTTCCCAGCTAGATCAACATTGGGACCCACAAAAGGAGCAGCACTGGTTGGCTCCAAACTGCCCTAGGGAGGAGAAGGGAAAAGGATCGGGAAGGATGCCAGGAGCCTCTCCTATGGCCCTTTGAAGCTGGTTTCCCTGATCTCTGCTTGCCCACTAAATGCAGCTCTCTGTTTTCTGTAGTTTTGAAGAAGCATAATATATTTAAGTCTACGCTGCCCCTTTTGCCTGGGGTGGATTGGAACAATGATTGCCTCCAGAGTTTTGAAATAGCTAATCAAAAGCAGTGATTGCCTACCAGACCACACACCCCTGGATCTTGTTGAACTAGCTCTTTACACACTACTCTGGTACCAGCAACTTACACCAGGGGCCAGGGTTTGAGAGCCTCACCTGTTTGCCATGAGGCTGGGGGATGGACAATGGTAGATGCCAGGTGGAGAGGACAGTTTCTGGTATTTAACACAATTTGACAGCTTCTTCCTCCTGCCTTTCCCTGGATGCTGCACACTATTCTACTAGATTCCAGACTTTCAAAATAGTTGTTTCAGACCATCCTGTCTGCTTACTAATTGTTGTGGTGGAGGGACTGATTCCTGGAACCTCCTACTCTGCCATCTACCCATAATCCTCCTCCTGTCTGACCCTATCCCATTGACCTCTGAAATGGCTATGTATGTATCAGTTACACATTCAAAAAAAAATGTTTGAGAATTTAAGATAGGCTTGGGCCTACAGATTCATCTTTGCTCTTGTACCCATATCACATCCTCAGAGGTACTTTTTGTGAGATCACATACCAAAGCTTCAGAATGTATTTCAGGGGCAAGATGGTGGCATAGTGAGGTGTGGACTTCAGTTCATCCCCCAGAGCAGCTAGTAAATATCCAGGAATGGTATAGAACAACTGCTGGGTGAACATCAGTGACAGGATGCACAGAGTATACCAGTCTGGACCAGGTGGCACATCTGAGATCCCACACAGAACTGTAAGGCTGGTGCCCCTCGGTTCCCCAAGGGGAAAGGAAACAGACTTTACTAGCAGCAAGGCTTAGCTCAACCAAGCTTCAACTGTGGAATTAATTAACAAATTCTGACTACTGAAAACATGCTCCAGTACAGATAAACTTGGAATTAGAACTCAAGGAACCAGGGGTTTTCACCCCAGCAGAGAGGGGTCAGAGCTGATGGGAAAAAAAAAAAATTAAAAAACAGAGTATATTTGAGTTGGACAGCACAAGATATTGGAACAGGGATGGTCGCCCATAAACGGGGGCACATAGAGCCATGTACCAACTTAAACTCTTGATTGACAAACCCAAGGAGCAGGGGTCTGGCTCTAAAAAGCCTTTTGTTTTTTGCTTTTTTTCTACCTTTTAACAGCTCATTAGATAGAACTGGAAGACTTCTCAGGCTCCAGCACTATCCCAGGTGAGGGCAGAATTAAGCTTGCCTGAGAGAAAAAAAACAAGTCAGTTGAAAAGATTTAATTCCCTAAAAGGGGATAATACCCCCAAGAGAAAGGTGGGGCCCAGTTCAAGTGAAATCCCTCCTTAAGAAATTCAGGCTGCAAGGACTGGAAAACTGAAGCAATTAAAGCCAACTTACTACCAAACTCTGTCTTAACCACACCCAGGGCAGGGAAAGTCTGCTGAAGTTAAAGGCACCACATCACTTTATGCTGGTGGGAAGTTGCAGGAAGATAAGCACCACGTGCTGGGTAGGATAGGAAAAGTAGAGAGTCTAGAGGCTTCATAGGAAAGTCTATCAACCTGCTGGGTCTCACACTCAGGGAAAACCGATGCTGGCTACAATCTCTTCCTGAGATGTGGGCTTGTTGGTCTGGGAAAATATGATTGGGGTCTGTAATATCTGAGGAGAACCTCCTCAAAGGAGAAAAAAGGCTCCATATAGGCAGAGCCAATAATTGAAAAACAAGAAGTAAAATCTATGATCAGTTAAGCAGAATCTATGCTAGAGGTCTAATACAACTTGAATTGAATGTCAAAGAACAGAAACAGAACAAAGCCATCCAGCAAGAACATCATAGGTAAAAGTGTGAAACCAATTCCAGAACAAACTAATTAAGGAAGTCAAATGCCTAGATGCCTGCAAAAATTAATGAGTCATAGTAGGAAAATTGAAGATTTTCCAGTCAAAGGAACAAATCAATAACTCATGTGAGATACAAGAGTTGAAACAATTAATTCAGGATGTTTGAAGAAACATGGAAAATGTCATCAAAAATCAAATAAATGAGCTGATAGATGTTATAAAGAATATATTGGTGCTATAAAGAAGAAATAAAAGTTTTAAAAAACAAATCACTGAACTTATGGGAATGAAAGGCACAGAAGAAGAGGTGAAAGAAAAAAATGTAAACCTACGACAATTGGTTGGCACAAGAAAGGATTCATGAACTAGAGGACTGGGCATCTGAAATCCAACACACAAAAGAAAATAGAGGGAAAAGAATCAAAAGATATGAGCAGGGTCTCAGGGAATAGACTGATAACATGAAGTGCGTGAATATATGTGTTGTGGCTCTTCCAGGGGGAGAAGAAAAGGGAAAAGTAGGAGAAAGTCTAATGGAGGAGATAATCACTGAAAATTTTCCATCTCTTATGAAAGACATAAAATTACAGATCCAAGAAGTGCAGCATGCACCAAACATGAACAGATCCAAATAGACATACTCCAAGACATTTACTAATCAGATTGTCAAATGTCAAAGAAAAAGAGAGAATTTTGAAAGCAGGAAGAGAAAAGAAATCCATCACATACAAGGGAAACATACTAAGACAATATGTGGATTTCTCAGTAGAAACTATGGAGGTGGGAAGGCAGAGGTATGATATATTTAAGATTCTAAAAGAGAAAACTGGCAACAACGAATTATATATCCAGCAAAATTGTCCTTCAAAAATTAAGGGGAAATTAAAATATTTTCAGACAAACAATCACTGAGAGAATTTGTGACTAAGAGACTGGATCTGCAAGCAATACTAAAGGGAACACTACAGGAAGTTAGGAAAATGCAGGAGAAAGAGGTCTGGAGAACAATGTAGAAATGAAAACTATCAGTAAAGGTAAAAAGAGAACAAAAATATATTGCATATAAAATCCAAAAGGCAAAATGGTAGAAGAAAGTATTGCCTTTACAGTAATACATTAGATGTTAATGGATTCAATTCCTCAACAAAAAGTCACAGACTAGCAGAATGGATTAAGAAACAGGACTCATCTATATACTATCTACAGGAGAATCATATTAGACCCAAGGATGAAAATAGGTTGAAAGTGAAAGGTTGGGAAAAGATATTTCACACAAAATAACAATAGAAAAGAGCAGGGCTAGCTATTCCAATATCCAAAAACTTAGACTTCAGATGTAAAGCAATTAAAATAGACAAAGAAGGACACGACATATTAACAAAAAGAACAATTCAACAAGAAGACATAATAATAATAATAGTAAATGTTTATGCACTGAGCTAGAGTGTTCCAAGTACCTGAGGCAAACACTGACAACGGAGAATAGAAACCTCTACCATAATAGTTGGAGAATTCAATTCCACACTCTTATCAATGGATAGGACAAAGGGCAAAGGATCAACAGAGAAATGGAAAATTTGCATAATATGATAAATAAACTAGACTTTAACAGACATTTACAGAGCATTACACCCTACCACAGCAGGATACACATTTTTTTCAAGTACTCTGGATCATTCTCCAGGATAGACCATATGCTGGGTCACAAAGCAAGTCTCAATAAATTTAAAAAGATTGATATCATACAAAACACTTTCTCAAATTATAGTGGAATGAAGTTGGAAATCAATAATAGGCAGAGGGCCAGAAAATTCACAAATATGTGGAAGCTAAACAACACACTCTTAAACACCCAGTGGGTCAAGGAGGAAATTACAAGAGAAATCAGTAAATATCTTCAGGCAACTGAAAATGAAAGCACAACATATCAAAATTTATGGGACGCAGGAAAGACAGTGCTGAGAAGGAAATTTATTGTCTTATATGCCTATGTTAAAAAAGAAAAAATAGAGGAATTAATTGTTCACTTGGAGAACTAGAGAAAGAACAGCAAACTAACTTCAAAGCAAACAAAAGCAAAGAAATAATGAAGATTAGAGCAAAAATAAATGATATTGAGAACATGAAAACGATTGAGAAAAACAAAAAAACAGAAGCTGGTTCTTTGAAAAAATCGATAAAATTGATGGACATTTGGCTGGGCTGACAAAAAAAAAAAGAAGAAGAGAGAGGATGCAAATAAATAAAATCAGAAATGGAAGAGGAGACATAATCACTGACCCCAGAGAAATAAAGGAGGTAATGAGAGGATACTATGAGTAACTATATTCTAATAAATAGACAATGTAGATTAAATGAACGACTTCCTAGAAAGGCAAAAACAATTAGCATTGCCTCAGAAGAATAGATGACATCAACAAACCAATCACAAGTAAAGAGATTGAATTAGTCATCAAGAAGTTCCCCAAAAAGAAAAATGCAAGACCAGATGTCTTCACATGTGAATTGTACCAAGCATTCAAGAAAGCATTAGAACCAATCCTGCTTAAACTCTTCAGAAAAATTGGAGAGGAGGTTAAGGTACCTAACTCATTCTATGAAGCCAACATCACCCTAATACCAAAGCTAGACAAAAACACTACAAGAAAAGAAAACTACAGACCAATCACTTTAATGAATATACATGCAAAAATCCTTGAAAAAAAATGCAAATTGAAAAGAGCAGCACATTAAAAGAATTATACACCAGGATCAAATGGGATTAATTCCAGGTATGCAAGCTTGGTTCAACACAAGAAAATCAATTAATGTAATACACCATATTAATAAGTCAAGGTGGAAAAACCACATGGTCATCTTGATTGATGCAGAAAAGATATTTGACAAAAATCAACATCCTTCCTTGATAAAAACACTTCAAAGGATAGGAATAAAAGGGAACGTCCTCAACATGGATATATTCTTTTAAAAAAACCCACAGTTAACATTATCCTCAATGGAGAAAGACTGAAAGTTTTCCCTTTAAATCAGGAACAAGACAAAGATGCCCACTGTCACCATTTATTCAACATTGTGCTGGGTGTTCCAGCCAGAGAAATTAGACAAGAAAAATAAAAAGGAAATCATAGGTATCCGAATTGGAAAGGAAGAAGTAAAACTCGCACTGTTTGCAGACAATATGATACTATATGTCAAAAATTCTGAAACATCCACAGCAAAGCTACTAGGGCTAATAAATGAGTACAGCAAAGTGGCAAGGTAGAAGATCAACACCCCCAAATCAGTATGTTTCTATACACTACTAATGAGCAATCTGAGGAGAAAATCAAAGAAAAAATTACATTTATAATAGCAACCAAAAGAATCAAATATTTAGGAATAAATTTAATTAAGGATACAACCTATACACAAGAAATTGTGAAAAGAAATCATGGAAGACCAACATAAATGGAAGGCCATACCGTGTTCATGAATTGGAAGACCAAATATGGTTAAGATGCCAATTCTACCAAAATTGATTTATAGATTCAATACAATACCAATTAAAATCCCAACAACTAATTTTTCAGAAATAGAGAAACCAAGAACCAAATTTATTTGGAAGAGCAGGGTGCCCCAGATAGCTAAAAATACCTTGAGAAAAGAAATTGAATTTGGAGGTCTCACACTACATGACTTTAAAGCATATTATGAAGCTACAGTGGTCAAAGCAGCATGGTACTGGTATAAAGATAGATGTATTGACCAGTGGAATAGAATAGAGTGTTCAGAAGTAGACCCTCTCACCTATGGACAATTGATCCTTAATAAGGCAGTCAAGCCAACCTGCCTAGGACAGAGCATCCACTTCAATAAATTGTGCTTGGAGAACCTGATATCTACATGTAAAAAAATAAGATAATCTGATATCTATATGCATATCTCACACCCTATATAAAAATTAACTCAAAAATGGATCAAAGATCTAAGCATTACAGCTAAGACCATAAAACTTTTAGAAGAAAATGTAGGGAAATAACTTATAAATCTTCTAATAGGAGGCAGTTTCCTACACCTTATACCCAAAGCACAAGCATTGAAAAAACACACAGATAAATGGGAACTCCATAAATTAAAAGTTTTGTGCATCAAAGAACTTTGTCAAGAAAGTAAAAAGGCAGCTTACACAATGGAAGACAATATTTGGAAATCACATTTCAGATAAGGTTTTAGTATACAAAATATATAAAAAATTCTTCAACTCAAAAACAAAAAGACAACCCTATTAAAAAATGGGCAAACAACATGAATATAGCACTTCTCAGAAAAGGAAATACAAATGGCTAAAAGGCACATGAAAAAAATGATCAACTTCACTGGCTTTTAGGGAAATGCAAATCAAAACCACAATGAGATATCATCTGACACCCGCTAGAATGGTCATTATATAAAAAAAAAAAAAACACAGAAAACGACAAGTGTTGGAGAGGAGGTGGAGAGAAAGGCACACTTATCCACTGCTGGTGGGAATATAAAATAGTACAACTCTGGAAGGCAGTTTGGTGGTTCCTTAGGAAGACAAATATAGGATGGCCATATGACGCAGCAATCCCATTACTTAGTATATATTCAGAGGACATGAGGGCAAGGACACAAACAGATATTGGATACATCGATGATTATAGATGCATTATTTACCATTGATAAGGTAGGGAAACAACCCAAATGTCCATCAGCAAATGAGTGGCTAAACATGCTGTAGCATATGCATATGATAGAATATTATGCAGCTTTTTAAGACATAATAAAGTTATAAAACACGTAAAGCATAGATGAACCTTGAGGACATTATGCTGAGTGAAATTAGCCAGAAACAAAAGGAAAAATGCTGTATGGTCTCACTAATATGAAATGACATTAGGAATGCCTAGGAGTTTAGGAATGCCTAGAGTGGACAATGATGGTGATTAAAGATACAAATAAAAAAATGTTTTTGCATGAAGGAGAACAAATGAATGAATGTTAACAGTGAAAGCTGTTGAAAATGTTTAGTATACAGGTAAAAGTACCATCAATGCAAGGTAGAGTCTATAGTCAACAGTAACATTGCAATAAGCTTCCACTGAATGTAACAAAGGCATTATGCCAAAACTAAATCTCAACAAGCGGGGTTAGGAGGGAGGAGCATTGGGGCATGGAGAATGGATCCTTTGTGGAAGAAAAGGAAATGTCTTTATATAGATTATGGTGGTGAAGACAAGTCTATTTACTTAGTTTGGATTGTGTGATAAGTGAATACAACTTTTAAATGAACAGAGAAGCAAGTGCCTGAGAAAATGCAGAAAAAGAGATGTACCTATTCCTGTTGGTAGGGAAACTGAGAGATGCAGCCCCTTAGGGGGCAGTGTAGTGGTTTTACAGGAGGCTAGGGGTGGGGTTGCCATAGGATCCTGAAATCTCATTGTTCAGTATATTCCTGCAGAAACTGAATGTGGGGACAAAAATGGACATTTGCACACTGGTGTTTATGGCATCAGTGTTCATAATTCACAATTGTTAGAGGTGCCTAAGGATAAAATGACTGAGAAATGGAAGGGGAACTATGGGGTCTACATACAGCAGACTAGTGAGTGGCTGCAGGGAGGAATGAAATTGTGAGGTATGCAACTACATGTATGACATTTAAGGACTGTATGTTGAAGGAAATGTCAGGAACAAAAAGACAAATATTATCATGCCTCAATCATATGGACTAACTATAACATAAAAACTTGATGAACTGAAGTCAAGAATATGGATTATCAGGTTGGGGCCTATTGTAAAGGACCCTTGGTTGTAAGCTCTTACAGCAGTCAGATATATCCAGGAGGTGTAACTGTTATTTCTAAATTCTGAGATACTGAGCTCATCCTTCCCAGAAACTTCGGGTATTTATGTGACACCTGAGACTCAGAGTTAGAGGTCTGAAGCTATGAAAGTCAGCAGTACCCCATACAGGAGCTCTTTTAAAAGTTGGAAACGTGACCAAACTCCGAATGGAACTATGAATGAAGCTGATCTGGATAAGACTAAGGTAAATCAGAATACAGGGTAAAGGATGATATGGGTCATATTTGAAAACTTCAACTTCCATGTGAGACCAAAGGGAGAGATGATTACTCAGTGCAAAATTTATATTTTGGGTAGTCCATTTCCTAACTTAATTTGTATTGTCAGTTTAATTGAAACACCATAAGTCATAGAATCATGAATAGGGTGTGAGATTTTTGGTTTGTCCAGATTAGTGTGATGCCCTAATATATCCCTGAGTAATTTGGCCAGTGAATAAAGAAGTATTTGCAAAGTTCCCTTAGGGGACTTTGGAGAAAGAAGGAAATATTCAACTTCCAAATTTGGGGATTTTCTGATATTCTCACAAGCAGTGGGGACAAACAAATCAATAAGCTAAGACTTGATCTTGGGGTTTGCCCCTATGAAGCTTATTCCTGCTAAGGATAGGCTAAGCCTACTTGAAATTAGGCCTATGAGTCACTCCCAGAGAACCTCTTTTGTTACTCAGATGTAAGTAACATCTCTAAGCTGACAAGGCAAATGAACCTATTGCCCTCCCCACTATGTAAGACATGACTCCCAGGGGTCCAAATCTCCCTGGCAATGTGGGACAGAACTCTCAGGATGATCCACGACCCAGTATCAAGGAATTGAGAAAAATTCCTTGACCAAAAGGGGGAAGAGAGAAATGAGACAAAATAAAGTTTCAGTGGCTGAGAGATTTCAAACAGCATAAAGAGGTTATCCTCGAGGCTATTTTTATGCGTTATATAGATATCTTTTTTTAGTTTATGGTGTATTGGAGTGGCTGGAGGGAAGTACCTAAAACTGTTGAGCTGAGTTCCAGTAGCCTTGATTCTTGAACAGATTATATAATGATATAGCATTTACAATGTGACTGTGTGATTGTGAAAACCTTGTGTCTGATTCTCCTTTTATCCAGGGTATGGACAGATGAGTAAAAAAAAAATGAATAAAAAGAAATAAATAATAGGGGGGATAAGGTGTAAAATAAGTTGGGTAGATGGAAATACTAGTGGGCAATGAGAGGGAGGGATAAGAGGTGTGGGATGTATAAGTTTTTTCTTCTTTTAATTTCTTTTTCTGAGTGATGCAAATGTTCTAAAAAAATTATCATGGTGGTGAAAACACAACTATGTGATGCTATTGTGAGCTAATGACTGTACACCATGTATGGACTGCATGTGTGTGAAGATTTATCAATAAAATATTTTTAAAATAGGGTATTTTGCCATAAAAGCTTTGATATACATGATGACATCAAAATTCAGGTTTCTTAAATGAAAGAGTTTGATCTTAACCTGCTATTTTTCATATAAAAGTAGTTATAAAATTATAGAAAATACATTTCTGCTGCAGCTGAACTTCTAAATTTAAAATAAATGAGGCAAAGCTGTTTTATTGAGTTATTCCAATAACACTTATTTGTTTTTAAAGGGGCCCTTGTCTAAGGATAATCAGAACTGTAGAGCTAAGAAAAATAATAGAGTTCATCAGGTCTGAACTATTATTTCACAAATGGAAACATTCTTAATCTCATATTCTCCCAGTGCCAGTTGGGATCTGCTTTAGATCATCTCACTCTATGGCTCTCACTGTTATGAAAGGGTGAAGGAAACACATACTACATGTGTTTGGACCACATACTACATGTGAAAGACAGTTTCGTGCCATTACATTTTGACTTCACAGTCTCAGAGCAAAATAGATATTTATGTTTTATAGATGAGGGAACTGAGATTTAGAGTTCACTTAGTTGAACATGCACCCCCAAATTTTAAGTGGCAGCACCAGGGTGTGAAACCACCTATTTTAGTTTCCCAGCTGCTAAAACTAACACCATAGAACATGTTGGCTTAAACAATGGAGATTTGTTGACTCACAGTTTCAGAAGCTAGACTTGCTTCCTCCTGGAATCTGTTATCTCCTGGCTGGCGCGCAATCTTTGAGGCTTCTTGGCTTTCTCTTCACATGGTGATGCTCATGACAATGCCTTCTTTCTCTTCCTGGCTCCTTTGATTTCCAGCTTCTGGCTGCTCCCTGTGCCTTTTGTGAGTGTGTTTGCATCCAGTTTCCTTTGATTCTGAGAACTTCAGCTATATTGGATTAAGCACCCTCCCTTACACAGTTTGGGCACGCCTTAACTAAGAATGATGTGGAGAGCCCCAGGAGTTCTCAGAGGAGTTGAGACCTCGAGCAGGGGCTGATGCCATGAAGTTTCTTGACTCAGATGCAGGAAAGAATCAGAGGACTAGTCAGTGTGTATAGTCAAGGAATCCAAGGACTCGTCAGTGTGCATAGTCCAAAACTTTAGTGCGTAGTGAAAGTACATGTTCGAATGGAGTGATTGCAGGCATTCTCCAAAGGAGAGAGACCCTCTAAGGTCAATGATCCTTGCTTATAAGGATTGGAGGGGCCCTTTCTCCTCTGGATATGCTAATAAGGGCTTGAGGAGCTGTACTTTTTTGTTGGCTCTTTTCAGGCAACAACTTAAGTCAGGGCTGGTGTGTGTGCATCAAAAGGAACTTCTTTGTCCAGAGTGATGCCCCAATAAATTCCAGAGTGATTTGAACAGTGAATGAAAAGTATTTGCGAAGTCCCCTAGTGGGAGTGGTGAGAAAGGGGGAAAATGCAACTTCCCTGTGTGGAGAATTCCTAATATTCTCACAAGCAGTAGGGACAACCAAAGCAATAGGCCGAGCCCTCAATCTTGGGGTTTGTTCCTATGAAACTTATCCCTGCAAAGGATAGACTAAGCCTACTTAAAATTAGGACTCAGAGTCACCCCCAGAGAACCTTTTTTTGTTGCTCAGATATGGCCTCTCTCTCTCAGTCAAAATAACAAACAAACTCACTGCCCTCACCCTCTCTAAGCGGGACATGATTCCCAGAGTTGTAAACCTCCCTGGTAATGTGGGACAGAAATTCCGGAATGAGCTGGGACTCAGCATCAAGGGATTGAGAAAACCTTCTCAACCAAAAGGGGGAAGAAAGAAATGAGACAAAGTAAAGTGTCAATGGCTGAGAGATTTCAAACAGTCGAGAGGTTATCCTGGAGGTTATTCTTACGCATTATATAGGTATCACATTTTCAGGTAAGATATATTGGAAAGGCTGGAGGGAAGTGCCTGAAAATGTGGAGCTGTGTTCCAGTAGCCATGTTTCTTGAAGATGATTGCATAATGATATAGCTTTCACAATGTGACTGTGTGATTGTGAATACCTTGTGTCTGATGATCCTTTTATCTATGGTATGGACAGATGAGTAAAACCTATGGATTAAAAATAAATAAATAATAGAGGGAACAAATGTTAAAATAAATTTAGTAGATTGAAATGCTAGTGATCAATGAAAGGGAATGGTAAAAGGAATAGAAAAACAGGGGAAGCAAAGGCTAAAATATATTGGGTTGATGGAAATACTAATAATCAATGAGAGGGAGGGGTAAGGAATATGGTATGTATGAGCTTTTTTCTTTTTATTCTTTTTCTGAATGGATGTAAATGATTTAAGAAATGATTGTGGTAATGATATTGTGAGTTTTTGATTATATACCAAGAATGGAATGATCATATGGTAAGAATGTTTGAGTCTGCATATTGTTAAGTTTAAAAAAAAAATTTTTTTTAAAAAAAGGAACTTCTTGTTCTGGGTCTTAGGGTCACTTCTCTCTCCCTCCTTCCCTATTTAACTGTCTCAACAACATCTTCAAAGTTCCTATTTACAAATGGGTTCAGATCCACAGGACCAGGGGTTGGGACCTGAGCATGACCTTTGTGGAGGACATAATTCAATTCCCAATAGTCCACTCTCTGGAACCCAAAAAGTCATGTCCTTCCCACATGCAAAATGCATTCCTTCCTTCTCCACATCCCAAAGCCTTAAGTCAGTTCAGTAAAAATGCTAAGTGCAAAGTCTCATCAAAATCAGTCATGCATTTGGTCAGTTCTGGGGCAAAATTCCTTTCTGATGGACCTGGGAAAGCGAGAAAGCAATTTATCTTCTTCCAAAGAATAGGGGTGGGAAGTCAGAAGGCCAAATATTCCTATTCCAGAAGGAGAAATAGGAACGAAAACAGAGGTAACAGCTTCCAAACAAGGCTGAAACCCAGCAGGAAAAACTCTGTTAGCTCTCAAGTTCTGAGAGTCCCCTGTGCCTTGACTCTGTCCTATGGCCCAGTGGAGCTGCAGCCCAAGTGCTTGGGCAGCAGCCGTGCCCTCTCCGAGCATTGGGGTATGGACCACATCCTCTCTGAAAACTCTGAGCCCAGATCCCATACTCTCCTCTGTAAAAGGCCAGATGGTAAATACATTCAACTTTGTGCACCATCCATATCTATCACAAACGCTCAACTCAGCTCTGGTAGAGTGAACGCTGTCATCGACAACTGGTAAATGATTGGGCATGGCTATGTTTCAGTTTGGCCCAGGGGGCTGTGGCTTGCTGATCCCTGACCTATATAATAAAAAATGTATGGGTTCATTGGCAATAGCAAAGCTTTTTCTAGGTTAAGGTCTAAGATAAATTTCTCCATTGGTTACTCAAAATGGAGCTTTGAAAGATGAAATAGACATCTCAACAAAATTCATATAACCAATATTGTGTGGGCATGTTTTCTAATTAAATATTTAAATCACTCCCTTCTCCCATCTGCCATGCATTATAAGGTAAGAGGAGTTTCCTGGTTAGTGTTGTAATTTTCTTAAGAGCAGGTCTACTGGCAATATAGTTAGTATTGCATCCTAAGGAGCCACATGGCTATTTCTAAATGAAAACTAAGGCATGTTGTGATTCTATAGGGTGGAAAAAAAATGCTTAAGTTAAGAGCCCCCTGGAAGCCTGGCTTGATAAAGGAAAAATATCTAGAATAAATAAAAGATGGATGAAATATCCTTAAGGTAATTATCCATCAATATTATTTATTATAATTTAGCTTTTAATTTTTTTTTAAGTGGGAAGCTGATATCTGGCATGAACATGGAGCACAGAAACTCTAGGTGTCACAGTAAGGCATATTAAAAAAAGAAAGAAAAATATTAAAATCTCCTGGAAGGAGTGAACTGACCTACTCTGAAGAAAATTAAAGAAACTAACCAAGACCCTCCGCCTTTTTTTTTTTCCATTATATATGGCAGCTGGGAGAAAGGGAGCTGAAGGAGGCTGAAGTTAAACAGTTAATTAGAAGAAAGGCTGAGACTAGAACATAAGCCCTTCTGACTCCCAGCTTAAGCCTCTCTACTTGGCACAGAAATTTACCAGTAGCTTTATATGGGGTTGTGTGTGATAGAAAAATACAGCAGTGTTTTAAGAAGGGGAGCTCTGGAAACAAGCCACCCCTGTTTTGTTTTTATTTTGTTTCATTTTGTTTTTACCTTAGCTTCCCTCACTCACTTCCCTGTGATCTTGGGTAAGTTTTTATGCCTCTACAAGTCTCAGTTTTCTGATCTGGAAAATTAGGATAATAATAAGGCCTATTTCATAGGGTTGTTCTTAGAATAAAATATGATTAGGCCAACAAAATGCTTAGCACAATTTCCGGCAATAGTAACTGATCAACCAAGTATAGCTATTATTTTCGTACTCATCCTTATAAAATAGTATTAGTATTTGACGATAATCTGTTTGTAAACAGTCTGGACCTCACTTTGGGAAACTGACATCTGTTCACCTAAACAAGAGCATTGCTTAAGTACACGACACTTGGTACAGTCTGGATTTTGAATTGAACACAATTTTTGAGGGAGTAAGGATTTGCCTTTAAAGTCACTTTATTTCTGGCCAGAGGTAGCTGAGCAGCCCAGAGCATTAGCTATAGTGTTCTTTATGAATAAATGAGCCACATTAACAACAGAGGCTAACTTTCAAGTAGACAAAACAGAGGTTTGCAACCATGTGTACACAAGTGAGCACATGCACACACACACACACACGTGGAGAGAAAAGATTCTGAATCCTTAAGTCCATTTAGCTGCACAGTGGGATGGCCGTATCTCAGCTTTTAACATCTGTGAAGCAGTTAATGGACACCGTCCATTTTCACAGCCACCCAGGAGGTTAGAAGTAGCTTCCATTTATTTTACCATATTCTTGGCTTTTTCTGTCTATATAAATGTTAAATGACTATTCTGGAAGGAAACAAAGTGCCCCTGTATTTCCCACAGAAATAGATGGCCATGTTTTTCTCTGCCCGAACAATGGTTTAATCCTTTTCCCAGTGCAAAATAAAATTGAATACACAAACCAAATTTTAAAAGGTGCCTTTGCCAGATGTTATTGTGTAGGGACCAGGGGTAGTGTCTGTCTATCTATCATCTATCTATCTATCTATCTATCTATCTATCTATCTATCTATCTATCTATCTATCATCTATCTATCATCTTTCTACCTATCCATCTGTCTGTCTTATCTATCTGTCTGTCTGTCTTGTCTATCTGTCTGTCTAACTATCTATCTATCATCTATTTATTTAAGAAAAATAGGACATGGAAGTTTAGGCTGGCAGTCTTCAGAATTTCCAAGTTCTCTACAGTGTAGTCCCAAACTAGTGTTAAGCCATCTCTCCTCTTCATGAAGAAGTCCCTCTTGCCACACTGAATCACTTCTTGTTCCATTGTTTTGATGCTAATGTTTCCTCTTCATGTCATTCTCCTCCTGCAACCTCATCACCACATGGATAAATACCATCCATTTTTTTGAAGTAGGCAAGAACTGGGAAGCTGGACACAAAGCCATTACAAAGCTAGGTATATTGGGAGAAGATAAACCAGATTTTATTTTTTCTACAGAACATTTACTGAAAGGGACTGTGTCTTTTTTTTTAATGAGAACACCACACTTGTTAATATAGAATACTCAATCATTGTTGAAGGATTTACAATAATTGCCCCAAAGTGTTTGACACTTCTACTCAGAAAGTGGGACCCCTGATCATTAAGATGCAAAGGAGGAGTCCATCAGGCCAAGGAGAAATATCCACCACATCATACTCAAAACATATAAATCCACCTCCATGGCCTCTTTCCCACGGGGTCTTCCCCCAGGGTGGGCTGCATTACTGGTGCATGTGCCCTGGGCCCAGGGTGGCCTACAGCTGCTCCTAACAGGAGGCATGTGTGAAGCTGGGGCCGCAGCCTGGTACCCACATGCACACCTGCGAGCTGCCTCATGCTGCAGGTTGGAATGAGCGGGTGGAAGAAAAAGAGCATGAGGTACTAGGAGTCGGTAGTTCTAAGTTAAATTCTGACTTCCCATGATGTTGCAAAAGTGTTTTTATCTAGGTAGATAGAGCATAATTTACTTAGGAATTTGATAGTTTGATTTAGACGTGACGTGTGGTTCTCCTTTTGTATTCTTGCCCTATGCCTGCAAATATTGGGGCTGCCAAGGGACCAAACACCCTGTCTCCCAGGAAGCTGTTCTTGATCCTCTCCTTCACCTTGGCATGCCCACTCACCAGCTGGCAACAGTGCTTACTCCATATATCATTTTTGTTGTGAATTGGGACTATTTATGAGTGGACATCTCTATTACCAGACTATAAAGTTCTCAAAGGCAGATCTATATGCCAGATTCATCTCTGTATCTTCACTTTGCTGTTATAGCATATCTTACAAATTTTAGATAATTAATAAACGTTAGTTGAATTAAATAGAAAAATATATGTCTCAAAAAAGTGTAGTAGTGCCCTCTTCTAGAATGTATTAGCCACATGACAACTGCTCTTGTCAAGGCCACTTGGTTGCCACAAACACATTCAAGTTAACAAAAGAGAGAGTTCAAGGGGACAACCAGGTCTCCTTGGCCTAAGATAGGCCTGGAACTTGTGGGGTTTAAAAAGAGGACTTGAGAATGTGAATGTCTTGTCTTCTCCAAGGGATGTGATTGTTTGTTGCTATTGCTCTCAAAAATTGTTTTTTTCTGCTCACCAGTTTTCTGCTCCACTTGATGGAACTCAGTCCTGCCTAGTGCTTTGATTTACTGGAACACTTGCCTGTGTCAGCCAGTGTTGAGCCAAAACAGTACCAGTAGGAAATACATACTCTATTAGTTTCCTAGGGCTTCCATAGCAAATGACCTCATACTGGATAGTTTAAAATAGCTGAAATTTATTCTCTCACAATTCTGGGCCATTCGTCCTCCTAAGGTTCTAGGGGAGACCTGTCCCTTGTCTTTGCTAGTACCCAGTGTCCTTGGCTGTAGCAGTATCATTCTAGTCTCTGCCTCGATCTACACAGGTCGTTCTTCCCTGTGTCTCTGCGTGTCCTTTCCTGTCACTTATAAAGATTCTCTCATTGGATTTAGGGTCCACCCTAAACCAGTACAATCTCTTCTCTATCCTTACCTTAATTATCTCTTCAAAAACCTTATTTCCAAGCAAGGTCACATTCTGAGGTTAAGCGTAGACATGAATTTTTAGAAGACACTCTTCAACCCACTATACATATTAAGAAATTTATTACAAGGAATTGGCATACTCATTTGTTGGTACTGGCTAAGGCAAATCTGAAACCCACAGGGCAGTCTGTACAAAGGGCAAATTGGGACTCCTGAACACAAACTGAAGCTGCTCTCCACATGGGAAATCTTTTCTTCTTCTGGGGAATCTCAGTTCTGTCCTTTAGCCCTTTCAAACTGATTTGATTAGGTCCACCTAGATTATCTCGAATACTCTCCCTTTCTTAAAATGAACTGATTATGGGCTTTAATCACATCTACAAAATACCTTCTGGTGTTAACTAGATTAGCATTGGGTTGAGTACCTGTGGACTGGAGGCTAGCCAGCTTCCCTCATGAAAAGGTCATCACTGTGCCTCCAATCCTTATTCTGCCAGTTAAAATATTATTTTAGTTAAAATATTTAAAAGAAGGGATTGTGTTGTTTTCTGGAAGTCAATGGTGTCCATCCTTGGAGAATAAAAGGAGTCCAGATCATGGAATGTGTAGATGGGTTCCTTCCAGAGGCTCTGGCAGGAAGGTTCTCCAGAAGAAGCCATGGCCATGGCTTGCAGAGAAACTCATCTTATAGAATGTCCTCCTTTCCTTAGCTCTCTTCATTAACACTCTAGAGTTAAGAGGCAGGATATGAATGGTAAGACAAACTCTCCTTCCCTTACATTTTTAGTGAACCGTCTTATCTGAAAAGAAGTTTCATTTGGATGTAATAAGTTTGAACCATATACCAAGATAAGATTCGGCAGAATCTTGCTCATTTACACATGTATTAAATATAAAGGCAAACCAAAAAAATGTAGCATGGTCTAAAACTAATAATTTGTTTCAGCTATAATAGTAATAATAATAATAAAATAACTGAATGAATCTTTGACTATTTTCCCCCCATTTATGTTATTAACTTAGCTTAATTCTGCCAATTTTTATCATTCAGAATTGTATCCATTC
Organism: Tamandua tetradactyla; assembly: GCF_023851605.1. Lineage (NCBI taxonomy): Eukaryota > Metazoa > Chordata > Mammalia > Pilosa > Myrmecophagidae > Tamandua > Tamandua tetradactyla. The sequence continues at coordinate 118,399,793 of NC_135334.1, read as the reverse complement.
ACAGGTTAAATACCAACTTGGCTTCATAATTCTACAAGTATGTAACTTTGATGGAGATAATAAAATTTTATTCAGTTACCAATGGCAGCTCTTTCCTTCAGCATATCCAATTAAGTTTTCATTTGAAAGCAAAGTCTTGCAGCTCACAGTGGAAACAAACCGTTGTCATGGGTCATGGCCGAGCTGAATGCTAATCATGAATGCCTTCCCTCTTCCCCATGAAATATGTGTTTTACAGTGATATCCGGAGTAGTATAAATGAGCTGTAAAGTGCATTTACTTTCTCCAGCCTCCATTTTACAAAGTCTGTAAATGAGTCATGCATCTGTTTGGTCTGCTTTTGATGCCGCAGAATGCTGTGTCCTTTCATTTTGTATACCAAGCTCTCTTGCTAGTAAGCTTCTTTTCTTAAGCACGAGAAAGAAGGGACAGCAGTACAGAAGGGTGGATTTCTGAATGCATTTAAAGGGAATCCGTAAGAAGGGGTTTAAGGAGGAGGTTCAGTGTCACTTATTTATGGAATAATTGATGAAGGATTTCTATTTTATAAATGACACACTGTCTTAGTACTCTGAGGGGTACTGTCCCACATATAGGGTGTAACCTGAGTCCCAAAACCTCAGAACTTACTCTCACAAGCATGGAGACTGTTGCAAAGTTACTGAAAGTAAGTGCAATTAAAGAAAACCATTCAGTGTTTTATGGATGCTCAGTGGAGGGCCAGAGAGCATCCATGGGGGAGGAAATGACTTCTCTGAGGAGTTGAAGGATCCACTTTGATAGGGATTTCAGCATCTGAAGATGGAATTGCTGAGGCATACAGAAAGAGGGAATAATATGAACAAAAGCAAAATGTGGGAAAGCAGAAAGCATGTTTGAGCACAGGGATCATCCTATTCACATGCAGAGGATGTTCTGCCAAAGCAGTGACTGGGTCCAGATTAAGCCAGACCTTGGGTGCTAAGTCAGAGTGCACATCCACTTCTGAGGGACAGACAGGCAACCCTGTGGACGAGCATGAGAAGGACTTTAAGGCAGAAACACACCCTCCAGGGCCTTGCCTTCCGACAGGCCCCTTACCTCCACTTCTCGGGCATGGTCCATGGGCCTCCTCCCATCTTATTTGTTTGCTGCTTGTTTTCCTCGAGATAAACACAAAAAATGAAATCAAGAATTTTGGAACTTTTTAACAATTTTCAGTCATTGCCATCTCATGCACAATTTTGTATTTTCCAATCCACAATGGAAAGAAAATAGAACTTATTTTTTAACCACAGAAAAATCTGAAAGATCTCACACTGCCAGCCCAACGAAGCGTTCAGTATATAGACATATTCATTTCACCCTGGAGTCAGAACCTCTGAGTCTCAGTCTTTCTCTTGCTCCTAATTTCCTTCTCCTCTCTCTGGCCGTGTTCCTTAACTGCACTTTTATCTTAACATGTGGACCTTGCATCCGAATGTTGACTGTTTGAAAGGGGAAAATATCATATCATAGAAGTTAACCTCAAATAAGCCAGAGCAGGAACTGACAAACTATGACTCATGGTCGACATCTGACCCACCACTGGTTTCTGTAAATAAAGTTTTATTTGAACTCAGTCATGCTCATTTATTTATACTTCATCCACAGCTGTTTTTCTGCTACAACAATAGAATTGATAGAAACTACAATGACTGGCAAATCCAAAAGTATTTATTAACTTTCCATTCACCATGAAAGTTTAGATGGAAAATAATTGAGTAACAGGTGGAAATCGCTCACCAGGTAGCCGAGATTCATATTTTTTTGAAATATCAACCAAGAACTTTGGGCCAAGGCTAGATCTCAGGAAGTTATTTAGAGGAAGGCCTTTGGGTGGACACAAAAGATGGCTAAGAGGATAGATTGCATTAAGTAATATTTCACACCAATATTTTAGTTTAGGACAGACAAGGATGTAAGCTAATGAAATTTTATAGGCAGATGTCATCCTTACATGGTTTTTTCATAAACAATACCCCATATTAACAGTGAAGTTAAAGCTATTTCAGTTAACAATTACTGAAATATTCTTTTTATTTTATTTTTGCCTAGCCTTAAAGTATAAGGACAATCAAAAGAAGATTTTGTCCGAGTATCGGTAAGTTCTTAGGTTAGCAAATCTGGAAATACGTGAAAAGGGGAAATTGTTGAAACTGTTTCCTCTTCTCCCTGTCTTGCTGGTTTTCGATGTTTGCAGAGTGATTGTCATTGTGGAGCGTATCTATTGCAGCAACATTATCTGCTACATGTAAACATTTCCATACTCAGCTATATTCTCAGAAGCAAAATAACTCAGGGAGTCAAAGTGGAGAGAAAGAGGAAACTTAGAGGGATTTTTGCTTAAATTCATTATAAAACAAATCAGGACATAGTATTAATCTGGAAAATAAAATTATGCAGTAGGTAATGTCCCCACCTTACAGAGAAAGGAACTGAGCTTCAGACTAGTTTTATAATTTGCCAGTTACGTCTCTGGTAAGCAAAAGAAACTGCATTTCAGTCAAAGTATGTGCTTCCTACTCTCCTGAAGTTTGATAAAAATAAACTCCATGTCAGAATATAAATGTAAGAGGAAGAATAGAAAAATGATCAAAATTGGCATCCATACAGGTAAAAACACACATACGGCTCAACAAAGACAACATCAGATGGGAAAAAAATGAAAGTAAGGTTATTATATAGATGTGAGAAGAGGCAGGAGTCATAAGAGTGATGTTGGTTAAAGACAAGGGTTAGAGGCATATTGCATATATTTTGAATAATGAATCAGGTTTCAAATTTTCAAATTTTCTCCACATGTATATATTTATGAATACATATCAACTATGAAACAAAACATCTGCAACCCACATCTAGAAGAATGCAAGGGGTTGTAAATAGTCTGTTGCCTCACTAGGATATGTGAGTATTCAGAAGCAAATTCATGCGTAAATCTTTTGTTGCTCATAAATCCAACTGTAGGTGAATAATGTTTGCAATCATTAATAACTTGGAAATGTGCACTTACTGCACCAGAACCTGGACTATTCAAAGTCATTGCAAGGATATATTTGATGCCAATGTCTTTTAGGGAAGGAAATCTCTCTCTATCTCCCTTTCTCTCTTTCTCCGTTTCCCATCTCTCCTTTTTACATTCATCTTATCAAACCTTTCTATTCATGTATGCATGTGAGTAAAAGACCAGAAATTCAAGTAATGATCTTACAGCTGGCCATTTTTAGAGACACTTTTGGCTCAGAATGCAAACCGTTTTAGAAGAAGGATTTCATTTGCTCATTTCTTTCTACATCTATAGTTAAGAACAGCTGCTTGTTGATGATCCTAAGGCCAATTTCAAGAAGAAAAGGAAGACACTGCCCAGTCTATAGGAGAGTCATTCAGGAACCAAGCTGCCCTCCTCTAGCTTCTCAGGTGCTCTAGAATTAGACATCGGTTAAGTGTCCCATAGGAAGGTGTAGCGGTAAGAAATCACAGCACCATGGCAGCCTGCATGCCATTTCCTGGCTGGCATGCTGGCCCTCTTGGGTCTTTGTCAGGCACTGTAACACTTCTGGTTCCCTTGGCTTCCCAAGCAGATAGCATGCAATGGGCTCACTTAAATCATGGAGATGTATTCACTCCTTTGAGGCCAAGAGAAAGTCCAAATCAGGTGTCATTAAAGCCATGCTTTCTTCCTGAAGACTGGCATTCTGGGGCTAGATGCCAGCGATCCTTGGTTCATGGCTCCTCTGTCACACATCAGTGCACACAATGGATGTTTCTGGCCTCTCAGTTCTATTCTAGGTTCCGCTGACTTTCAGCTTCTTTCTTCACATGGCTTTCTTTCTGTGTGTATGAATTCATTCCACTTCTAAATCTCAATCGTACTGTAATAGTAGATTAAGACTCATCCTGATCGGGTGGGGCCACACTCAACCAAAATAATCTTGTCAAAAGGTCCTGCTTTTAATGAGCTTATATCCACAGGAATGTATGATATTTAGGAACATGTTTTTCTGAGGTGCAAACAGCTCCAAATCACCACAAACTCCATTGTGTCTTAAACCAAATTAGTCTTTTTCACAGGAGATCCCCCATCTGCTCTTGCTTCCCAGTGCAGGGAAAGGCTCCTCCACCACTCCTCATAATTTCTCCCCACCACCAATTGTTCAAGTCCGATGCCTGGGTGTTATCCTTTTCATCACCTTACGCATCTAATTGTGAGTTTGCTGATTTGTTTTAACCAGTCCTATTGATTCTACATTGTTAAACCATTTACTTCTATCCATTCCTCTTGCTCTGGCCTTGTCTGGGTGACCATTTTCCCAGGGATTGCTGCAACTACCTTCAAACTGGTCCCCCTGCTTCCATGTCATTTTCTTCAATCGATTCATCATGCAACAATGAAAAAATTTTATTTTCTAAAATTAGATGATGCCATTCTTCTATTTAAAAACCATTGTCAGTTCTTTCTCTTAGAATCACTTCCAGATTCAGTAAATCTGTCTTTGAGGCTCTGAGATCTGAGCTTTGTGATCTTTCCTGCTTTCTCTCTCATCATTTGCCTTTCTTTTATTCTATCAGGTGAGCAATTTAATATAGTTCACCTGAGCCCAAACTAGTTGATTTTGCACTGAAGAATGTTGACCATCATCCCCAGCCTTTACCCACTAGATACCAATAGCACCTTCCCAGCTGTGGCAACCAATAATAGATCTAATGCTGCCAAATGTTGCCTGGGAGGAGAGGAGGTTGTGGAAATCATCCCCAGGGGAGAACTATTGATACATGGGTTTGATTAAACACTTGGGCTCTTGGATATCACGTTGGGATAGGAGAAGCTCTGCTAATGCATGTATGTCAAGGTTGGAGGGGGGCGACATATTGTAACATGGGGATGATACAATCCTTGGCCATCCTGAGACTATACTACTTAGGGGTGTTAGATGTTCTCAAGGGCTGTTTAATTGCCCTTAACAAGCACCAAAACTGGAGGATCCTGCCTCTTTTTCCTTTTTTTTTTCACTCTTTCTTAATGATAAGAATTATTTTGTTTGTCACACTCTTTACTCAGCTCTCATAACAAGTAATTTCCTGTTCTTATTACATAATGGAAACTATTATGACAGATTTACAGATGGGTTTCACTCTCCTCCTCTTTCTTTCCTTCTCTTTCCCTCTCAGTATGCCCATGAGGGCATTTTAACAGCCTCTGAAATGAACATATTTCTGTGTTATATAAAATTACATCAACTTTCAAAAGCAAAGGGAACAGCTGACTAGAAGAGCCAGTCCTGACCTGAATGGCTTTTCCTTATTCAGGTACAAGCTCCCTATGCTTCCAGGAGAAGGTGATTGATCTTTGACCATGTTATTTGCTTATGCTTATCATCTAATGAGCAACACAACTGCCTGGTAATTGCTTTTATTGACTTTTTGAGAGTGCTGCATGGCGTGTAACCATCAGAAAGTGTCTCACTGCTTCCAGTGCAAATCACTTTTATGTTTTTGATTGCCCGATAAGCCAGTGAGAGAGAGAAATGTTTTAAGCACATAATCCTGAGCCTATTATCCAGAGTAATTTCATTTAATCTGGCATCCCTTTCTAAACATTCTGTGTCTTTAATTAAAAAAAAAATTTGTACCACTTTCCCTTTGCAAGATAAGCTTGCCTACTGTGCCTGTGACATATATGATTTATGGTGACTATGACTGCTAAGGAACTCTGACTTCATGCTAACCCCAATATATTTGAAATGACAAAACTTGGAAATCCTTTTATTTGGTGTAAGGTTTTAGTAAAATTTTCAAATGTGGGTGAGATATGCTGCCTTGACTTATTAATAATTTTGAAGAGTAATTTTTGATAGATAGTATGCTGATTTTAAACATTTACATACCCAAGAAAAGTCATTCTAATTAATGTGGGGGCAGACCCAATGGTGGGTGAGAATTTTTGATTGTGTTGTTTCCATGAAGATATTACCCCACCCATTCACGGTAAGTTTTAATCCGCTTACTGGAGTTCTTTAAGAGGGAAACATTTTGGTGAGAGCTCAGATGCAGAGATATGGAGATGCAGAAGGAAAGTGTCCAGGAAATGTCAGAAACTGAGAGCCATTAGAAACCAGAAGCCAGGAAAGAAGGACAGCAGACATTGCTGTGTGCCTTCCATGTGACAGAGGAACCCTGATGCCAGCTGCCTATCCTCCAAGAAGGTATCCTCTAGGCAGTACCTTAATTTGGAAAATGTCACAGCCTTAGAAATGCATAACAATAAATCCCCTTTATAAAAGCTAATCTATTTCTGGTATATTGCATTGCAGCAGCTTTAGCAAAGTAAAACATAAAGGAACAAGAAAATAATACAGGGCGGGCCGCGGTGGCTCAGCGGGCAAGAGTGCTTGCCTGCCATGCCGGAGGACCTCGGTTCGATTCCCGGCCCCAGCCCATGTAAAAAACAAACAAACAAACAAAATATAATAAAAACAAGAAAATGTTTAAAGATGTTTCCCTTTCTTCCTTCCATCCTTCCTTCCTTCTCTCTGTCTTTCCTTCCCTTCCTCCCTCTCTCTTTAAAAAAAAAAAAAAAAAGAAAATAATACAGAGCAACTGTTATTTTTTTGTATGCTATATGATAGGAATCACATTTCGTTCTTTTTCCATGTGAATATCCCTGTACTGCAGCACCATTTATTGAATTTTTGGGGGGGGGGGGAAGAGTGCATGGTCTGGGAATCAAACGCTGGTCTCCCGCATGAAAGGTGAGTATTCTACCACTGAACTACCTGTTTGGCTGTTTTTTTGTTTGTTTGGGAAGTGCATGGGCTGGAAATCAAACCTGGGTCTCCTACATGAAAGGCGAGAATTCTACCACTGAACTACCCTTGCACCCCCGTACAGATGAACTGTTAATAGGAATGGAGGAGAGAACAAATATGGGAGGTCTGGGGGTATATTAATTTGAAGCTGTTACATACCTCAGAAAAAGCCATGTTCTTTTAATCCATTCCTGTGAGTATGGACCTATTATAGGTGACACCTTTTGATTAGGTTATTTCTATTGAGATGTGGCCCACCCCCTTCGTGGTGGGTCTTAATTCCCTTACTGGAGTCCTTAATGAAAAGGTAAAAGAAAAAGCTCAGAGATCTCATGAAGCCCCAGAGAAGCTGAGAGAAGAAATTAATAGAAAAACATAGAGAGAGACCCAGAGAAATTAAGAGAGGGGCCACAGAAGCTCAGAGAGAAAGCCACTGGAATCAGAGGCTGAAGTGATAAGATCTGGAGAGAAGGACAGCAGATATCACCATGTGCCTTCCCATGTGTGCTGGTTGGAAAGGATTTATGTACCCTAGAAAAGCCATGTTTTAATGCTAATCCCATTTTGTGGAGGCAGCCTTTCTTTTAAACCCTATTCAGGACTATAGGCTAGATTAGATTATTTCAACAGATAAGTGACTCATCCAGTCGTGAGTATTAACCTTGATTAGATGGACATGTGACTCTACCCATTCCAGGTCTTGATTAACTTGTTGGAATCCTTTAAAAGAGAAACCATTTTTGAGAGAGCCATGAGAACCATGAGAGCCCACACAGACAGAAACCTTTGCAGATGAGGAAGGAGTGCTCCCCTGGGGAAGCTTCATGAAACAAGTAGCCTGGAGAGAAGCTAGCAGATGTTGCCATGTTTACCATGTACCTTTCCAGTTGAGAGAGAAAACCTGAAATTCATCAGCCTTCTTGAGCCAAAGTATCTTTCCTAGATGTATTAGATTGGACATTTCTATACACTTGCTTTAATTGGGACATTTTCATGGCCTTAGAACTGTAAATTTGCAACTTAATAAATTCCCTTTTTTAAAAGCCGTTCTGTTTCTGGTATAATGCATTCTGGCAGCTTGCAAATTAGAGCACCATGTGACAGAGAAATCTGTAACCAGTCTTCAGAATCCAGGTATTGTCTTATCGATGTCTGGAATTGTACGTATTCATGACCTAAGAGCTGTAAATTGTAAGTCAATAAATCCCCATTGTAAAAGCCAACTCAATTCTAGAATATTGCATTCTGGCCACTTTGGCAGACTGAAACATATTTTGGTATCAGAAGGGTGGGATGTTCTGAGATGCAAATACCAAAAGTAAATGGATAAGGGGAAGTTTGCAAAGGATTTGTGAGGTGATTAATAGAAAAGGCCTAGACTGCTTTGAAGAGACTGTTGGTAAAAATATGAACGTTAAATATACTTTTGATGAGGCCTTAGACAGAAATGATATATGTGTCACTGCAAACTGGATGAAATATGATCCTTGTTTTAGAGTGGCAGAGCATTTGGCAAAATTGAGCCCTGATGTCAGATGGGGAGCAGAATTTGATGAGCTTAGATATTTAGATGAAGAGATTTCCTAATTAAATGTGGAAAGTGTGGCCTGGCTTCTCCTTGCAGCTTATAGTAAAATGCAAGAGGAAAAGAATAAGCTGAGAACTAAACTCTTGTACAAAGAATCAGAAATTGATGGTTTGGATAATTCTGGGCTTTCAGAAAGCAAGTCCCAAGAGAAGAGTACCCCATGTAAGGATTTAACTGAATTTGGAGCCAGTCAGTCATTTCGGTGCAAGTCAGGATTGAAAATGCAGCTATCCAGAAAAGATTTGTAGAAAGTCCTATTGCCTGATGGTTGGAACCCATGTGTGCTGCATACACATCTGGCAAGTTTGTTGTGAAATCTATATGAAGCTAAGATCTCCCCAGTGCTTGCAGATTAGGAGCCCTTGCCCCAGTGGTTTCAGAGAGCAGGTCTGCTGTACAAGCCCTTGGAAGGGGTGGTGTTGCCACTCCATCAGGCCCTGAGGACAAAAAGTCATTCTATAGCTGACTTTCAAACCTGGAAATTGAATGAAGCATGTCCTGCAGGTTTTAGGAACTGATTGGGTCCAACAAACCCTATATCCTTCCAATTTCTCCCTATTGAAATGGGAATGGTCAATCTAGGATTGTCCTCCCTTTGTATTTTGGAAGCAAGTAACTTGTTCTAATTTCACAGGTCCATAGTCTGAGGGGAATTTTGCCCCAGGACAGATCACACCTGTAACTGATTTTGATGACTCTGTACTTAATACTGTTACTGAAATGATTGAAGTCTTTTGTCATATATTGTTATAGAATGAATGTATTTTGAATGTGGAAAGAATGTATTTTTGGGGTCCAGAGGGTGATGTGTGGTAGTTTGGAGCTGTTATGTACCCCAGGAAAGGCCATATTCTTTTAATCCATTTCTGTGAGTGTACATCCTTGTAAGTGGGACATTATGTTTAGGTTATTTAAATTAAGAAGTGACCAACCCCATTCAAAGTGGGTCTTATTCCCCTGACAGAATCCTTTTTGAGAGGATAAACAAAAAAGCACAAAGAGCCCAAACACATTCCAGATTAGCTGAGTGATGAACTTAAGAGAAGTTCATAGAGAAGAGTTCCAGAGAAGCTGAGAGGATCCACAGAGCTCAGAGAGGAAGCCACTGAAACCAGAGTCTGAGGCAATGAGACCAGTAGAGAAGCACAAGCAGATATCACCATGTACCTTTCCATGACTGAGGAAGCTATCAGACTCCAAGTATCTTCCTGTTGATGTCTGGAGGGTACATATTCATGGCCTAAGAGCTGTGGATTGTAAGTCAATAAATCCCTATTGTAAAAGCCAACCCATTTCTGGAATGTTGCATTCCAGCAGCTTTAGAAAACCAAGACAGGGGATTACTGAAAATCATCTTTGCTTAGTTGGCTGTTTGTCCCATGAGTTCCAAGAATAATGTTCCATTTCTTTCAGCTAAATTGATTATGTGTGAGTATATATGTCAATCCTTAATAGTTACATTTTAGTAGGGACCATATAAGTTCAATGGATGACTTTGTTTTATATTTTTACATATGACAAATATATTTCCGACTACCTGCTCTAGCATGTAGGAAACTTCTCCATGAAAGTAGACAATTTGTTTTTATTCATTACTTCACATTCAATCAGTAGGTCAGTGCCTCAGTGCCAGCATACAGTGGATCTTTAGGAAGTTCGTTTTGAATGAATGAATGAATGAATGAATAAGAAGAAGAAGAAATGTTATAATTATTCCTCCCCCCTCTTCTTAAATCTCTGTTAAGCATGGGATAATCTCTATCAGGAAAGTTTGCCATCAAATCCCAATTCAGAAATACAATAAACTCACATGAGTTTATTGGTTTTCAAAGTAGACTTGGTGCTCTGTGTGCCTGCTTTTTTGTTGTGGTGGTGGTGGTTGTTTTTAAGCATGTATGCTTGAAAGGCTGTGTGGAAAGGGAAAACTGAACAGGCTTTGAAGTCCTCAATTATAAGTCTTTATTCTACTGTGCTGTGAAGTCCATCTTCCAAATCAACCTGGAAGGACTATGGAAGAGGGAAGAAAGTGTGGCTCTGAGATCTTAGTGAAAAAACCTGGGAAGACCAAAGATCTTTGGTGAACAGATGTGTGGCAGATGCCACCCAGCATTTAAGCATTTTCTGGCTGTCTACCTCATTGTCTTGGGAAGATGAGTACCTGCTCTGATACTCCAAGGTCTCAGTGGTCAGCAGCTTGTGTCCAGATCACCTGTGTTGGTGCTGAAGCCCAGCTCAAACCAATGGAAACAAATGTGGACTGACTTGCACTCTCTAAGGTTCACTCCTCCTTCTACCCCCCACCCCCCATCTAAATCCCTGACCATGGTGCTTTACTATATAAAGAGGTTGTCTCCCACTGCTAGCTCTTTCAAAGAGTTTAAAGGAGAATTCATGAGCATAGGAGTTTCTTGTGGGAAGGAGGCAAAGGGGGCAATAGACAGCAGTCCTGAGGCATGGTCCCTCCCATCTCCTCACATTCATAGGACAAGCACAAACCAACAGGGTCTGGGCTTGGCTCCTCCCTATACCCTGTAAGAGACATATTTTCTAATACCTTCTGGGGTCAGGGGCTCTCAACCAATATCAGCAGATGCCCGGTAAATACACCCATTACAAAGAAAAATCAGACAGAACAACACTTACCACATGAATTGGGAAAAAAAGAGGTCAATGATTTATGTTCATCCTAAACATTGTTTTCAATGCTGTAAGGGCAAACGATGACGGAAAAAGTAGTTATAAAAAGTATAATAGTTGTCACGACAAAGAGGAGCTTATATGAGGACTAAATGTATTGTGGTATCCTGAAACAAAGAGTAGGACATTAGGTAAAAACTAAAGAAATCTGAATAAAGTGTGGACTTCATGTCATAAATAGAATGTGTCGATACTGGTTCATTAATTGTGAAGACTCTACTGCACAAATGTAAGACGCTAGTAATAGGGGAAACTGGTTGAGGAGTATATGGTAATTCATATAATTGCAACTTTTTTATAAATCTAAATCTATTCTAAAATAAAATGTTTATTTTAAAAATGAACAGCAGTTGAAATGAAAATACAGAAATAGGATGAAAATCAGAGTGAATACAGGTGAAGAACAAATTGGGGAACTTGAAGGTCCAAATGAGGAGCTGTCTCAAAGCTAACAGAAGATAATTAAATGATCTGAGAATATAGGGAGGAATGAGAAATCTAGAAAATACAGATAGAAGTTGTAATATCCTGATGATAAGAGTTGTAGAAGTGAAAATACATGTATTTATGTATGGATGGATGCATTTTATGCATTTACTTTATGTATATATAATTATTTATATGCATACACAATATTACAAGACTTAAGAAGAGGAAATATTGAAGAAATAATCATTAACATTTCATAGAAATAAAGAAAAAAATGGAAGATCTGAGACTAAAGAGTCTTTTAAGGTATAAAATAATATGGATATGGAAAGGTTCACCTAGACACATTTTAGAAATTTTTTTTTTAATTCAAAGAAAGAAATACATTTCTAAAAGTTCCAAAGGAGAGCAAATAACTTATAAAAGAGTACAAATAAGAGTGACATTTGAGCCTTAACAGCAATAGTTCTGATGAAGAATTGATATTCCAAAATATTGAAAGTAAAGGATTTTGAACTTAGATTCTATGTCTGTCTAAATTATAATTTAAATATGAAAGTTCAGCTGACCTCTTCTCTTATGTGGCAAGTGTAAGAAGGTTTGCCCCACAAAGCTTTTTTGGCTACACACAATTTTAGAAACAGGTGCATTAAGGAGACATGAGAGTTTGGCTTAGGTCTCTGGAACCCAGTCTGCATGTTACCGCAGAGGTAACCACCAAGGAAGAGCAACTTTCATTTCAGTTTTCTGCAAAATCTTTATTGAATGCCAAATGCATATAGCACCTGGTTTCAATATGGAATTAGTAACACGCGAGGAAAGTCTAACTTAGAGGCAGAGAGAGGTTACACGATATTACATTGTCCCAGGGTATGCTTTACTCTTTCTAGATATTACATTGTCCCAGGGTATGCTTTACTCTTTCTATTCTTCTCTCTGGAAATACTACCAAAATGAGAAGAAAATATGGAAAAATGCTGCAAGTGATGTGCAATGTAGGAGCGATCAAATAACTTAGTGAAAATACTTTTGTCCAAAAAATATAAAAGAAACTTTCAAGAAACAAATTTTGTGTTTGAGACACTAAACCAATATTAAAAACTCACTCTACTTGTATGGGGCGAGTATAACCTTAATTTCAAAAGACCAGATAAGGAGTTAAAGAAGAAAAAATTGTAGGTCTGCTTCATTTATATATGTAAATGCCAAAATGCTAAATAAAATGTTAACTAATAAAAACTACAGCATATTAAAAAAAGTGATTAGGTAATATTTAAAACAAAGGCATTATGTTTATTCATTTATCAGAAAATTAGTCAATGTAATTTCAATAGTTCATTAACCAAGGAAGGAAAAAAAACTTTTCTTTAAAAGAAAAAAATGAAAAGCATTTAAAAATGATATTTGCTTCTGAATTTAAATAAACTCTTTGCACGTTAGGTACATAAGGAAACTTTCATAGCCTGTTAAAGATCATACCCAAATCTTGCAAGAAACATTATTTCCGATGGAAAAACTTTTGATACTCTCTTTGCAATTGGAGATGAGTCAGGGTTTCCCAGAGGTAGTATCTAGAATTATATCTTGAACAATTTCAGGGACACTGCTCACATAGGCTGCGATATACATGGCATTGTTAGAACTAACCAGGGCAAAGTCCATAGATAACACTGTCATCACTACTCTTTCATATAGTACTGGAAGTCCTATATAACTATATAAGTCAATCACAGAGACTGGAAGAGATAAGGTTGTCATCACTCTCAGAAAATAGAAACACTTTACCAAAATCAAGAGAAAATTATTAGAAGGAATAAGAAAGTTTAGAAAGATTGCTGATATAAGATCAACTAACACAAATAAAGTGATGGAACATATTATAAAATAATATACCATATAGAAAACCAAGAATAATTTCTAGGAATTAACAAAGAATTCATGGTTGCATGGTGAAAAAAAATTAAATGTTCTCAAAACATTAAAAAATCAGGATAAATGAAGAGATATTCTATGCTTTGGGGTAAAATCAGTAAATTTATAAAGATGAAAACTATCCCTAGATTAATCTCTAAAATAGGTGCAATTTCAATCAAAATTTAGTTTTTAGGAACTTGGCAAACTTATTGTAAAATGTATATGAAAAAATGCTATGACAATTTTGAAAGTGAAAGAGGAGAGAAAGGAAGAGAAGAGAGAAGAGAAAAGAAGAGAGAAGGAGGAGCATTTATTCCAAAGTTGTTGTATAAAAATAAACATCAGACTGGAAATGTTCTTGTTGCAAAAAAAAGAAGAGATACATGAGGCAGAATAGATATTCCCAAAATAGATCTATGTAAACATGGAAATTTGATGCATTATAAATATGTCTCTACAAATCAATGAGGAAAGGACTGACTGTTTACTAGATTGTGTTGAGAAACTCAAAATATGGGGACAAAAATCAAATGTACTCTTTGTGATGCCATATATAAAAGGGAACTCTATAAAGACTGTAAACCAGAGTGTGAAACGTAAATGCATAAAATTAATTTAAGAAAATGAGGTGTACGTGTTTATGATTTGCAAATTTAGAAATACTCAGTATATGCTGTCATTCAATAAAAAAACATTTACCGAAAACCTATGCCAGTCATTAACCCCAGGGATACATCATTAAATGGAGCAAAAATCCTGATCTTCATAGAATTTTCATTCTGATTTGATATTTTACATGAGGAAAAAATAATTAAACATCACTTTGTATGTGTCAGATTGGCAAACATTCAAAAGCTGAGTAATGCCAGAGATGTGCATGGATTTGGAGTGTAGGAGCCCTGTGCATTACTACTTTGCATCCAACAGTCTTTTAAAAAAGCTCTAAAACAATATTTAGTCAAATTTAATCTGATTATAGTCTATTTAGGAAATTCCCCAGAGAAGAGGTAACATGGCTCCAAAAATGTGTGTGTATAAGAAAGTTAAGCACAGTATTGATTGCAAAGGAGGGAGTTGTAGACAATCTAAGTGTTTAGGGCTGGGCTAGGATAAATAATGTGCAAAACACACACACTCTTAATTATGTAGCAATCAGGGGGAAAATGGGTAGATACGCACTTAGCCCCCCTAGGCAGCACCAAAGGGAAAAAATTAAGCCCTGACATATGGTCTATTATACAACTCTACCGATTGAAAATAAAATGACATGCACACAGAGCAAGGCCACACATCACATTTAAAATTAATGCATATGTATCAGAAACATTAGAATAGTTGTGATGGAGAAAAAGGAAAGTGTGAAGTCTTTAAAAAAAAAAAGGAAGAATAAATTAAAAGAATGACAGTCTGTGCTATAACTGAGAGGTTGAGGAGAAACAGCTCACTCAGAGAGTGGCTTCAGGATCAAACAAGTGCGTGCAAATGCTTTGTCAGCTGTCAAGTCCCCGTCTGACACCGGCACTTATGGCGATGCAGCAGTTCTTGGCTCAGCTTTTCTGTTGCGCAGAATTATTTCCAGGAGATTTCCTTCCAAGAGGGAGAATTATTCTTGGAGCCTGTGTCCCGACTGTTACAGGCTCCACTGCTAGGATCCAGAATCGTGCCCAAAATGCTTGATTTGCATCCTCCTGGTGGCTGCTAAGCTTGCTGTGATCCACGCCAGCCTCTGACTTACCCAGAGGAGCACCTGGGGAAGAATACAGCGTAGTGGCTCTAGGCAGACACATCCCTGCTACTGGAAATACAGCTGGAGCTGGAGCAGCAGGGTAGCACTGTAGCAGAGAGGTCAGAGATTGCGCAGCACTGGTTCTGTGCACCATTTGGGCTCTGTCACTTTTTAGGGGTGGCAAGCAAAAATAATCATAAAAGATTCCTAACAAGAATTCTAAAAGTGAATTGAAAGAGATCAAACTTACACATGGGATATTTTGGAAACGCTAATTATGCAATGTGCCAACAAATGCACAATAACATAGCACCTATTGGTATTAAATAGCAAGTGTGGTAGATGTAGGGATTTTAAGTCATTTAACAGAAGGTATGTATTAGAACTAAACAATTTTTTAGCTAAATTTTTTATTTAGCAACAAGAGCATAGGTTATAGTATAAAGTATCAGACAGATGTTGGTTGACCTGTGTGGGCCAAGTTACTTAACTGTTCCTCAGTTTTCTCACATGTAAAGTGGGTGCAATAAAATCCACCATCGCATGATTTTGTTTGCATGTCTGTTTGGTAAGTGTGGGAAATTGAGTTCGGTACCTCAATTTAGAAATGTTTTCAATCTTCATTCTTGTGGATGCAAATTCACTGTAAAGAGACTCTATACTTAAGGCATAACTAAATGAGATCAGGTCTTAATCCATGTCACTGGAAGCCTTATAAAGAGAAAAACAGGAAACCAGAATGACAGAAAGCCGTGGGAAGGCACTGGAAGGCAGAAGTAATGGGAACTTGGAAGGGAAAGGTGAGTACGTCACCAAGTGATGGGAAAGCCAAGGAACCCAAAGTGTGTCAGCCAGCCATGGCACTTCTGACCCTGGGAGGAAGCAAGCCTTCTACCTGTGAAACTGTGAGCCAAAAGATTCCCATTTATTAAGCCAACCTCTTCTGTGATATTTGTCATAGTGGTCTGGCAATCTAAGACTGTGAAGATTGGAGAAAGACTCATCTAAAATACCTAACACTTTGTCTGCCATATACAAAGAACTCAATAATGGGTAGCTGCTGTTATTACAACAAAGGAGGTTGATATGTTGAATTATTCATCCAGAGTCTGGGTCGTCTACCTGTCCTAGTGAGGTGCTCTAATTTATCTGATGTTGAATCATTTAACAGAAGGTATGTATTAGAGCAATAAATTTTGAAGTTTTAAATGTTCCAAGGACATAAAAAGAATCTCTGGTTATTTCCACTTTATACTTAAGGCAATTGAGATGCAAAAGTGTCTTCAGAATTTAAAACCAGCAATTTGCAGAGGGAGGTGTTGAACTCTGATCATTTGCCTCCTAGGGTTGTGCCCTCTCTGTTGTAAGCATTTACTGTTATTATTTTGGTTTTGAGTGAAGGATTTTGTTTTCTCCGTATATTTTATGCAAGGGACTGCAGGTGAATAAGACAATTAAAGTCTCCTCCTAAAAGGCGTGTTCTAATTTGCTAGCTGCCGGAATGCAACACCCCAGAGATGGATTGGCTTTTTACAAAAGGGGATTTATTTCATTAGTTCTTTAGAGGAAAGGCAGCTAACTTTCATCTGAGGTTCTTTCTTATGTGGGAAGGCACAGGGCAATCTCTGCTGGCCTTCTCTCCAGGCCTTTGGGTTCCAACAACTTTCCCTGGGGTGATTCCTTTCTGCATCTCCAAAGGCCTGGGCTGAGCTGTGAATGCTGAGATGAGTTGTGCTGAGCTGCTTGGACTGCTCTACATTGAGCTCTCTCATTTAAGCACCAGCCAATTAAGTCAAACGTCATTCATTGCAGCGGGCACGCCTCCTAGCCAACTGCAGATGTAATCAGCAACAGATAAGGTTCACGTACCATTGGCTCATATCCACAGCAACAGAATTAGGTACCTTCATCTGGCCAAGTTGACAACTGAATCTAATTACCACAAGGAGTTGGCACAACAGTCTAGATAGGTGAAGAAATGACATACAAGTAATTCTAAAATAATGAAGACCATGGTAAATGACATAAATAAGAGATACAAGTCAAATAGGGAAGAGTTTCATAAAGATTAAGTGTTCAAGGATTGATGGAAGTAATATATCAGATGGCTTTAGAATAGAGGACAAATTAGGGTGTGTATGGAAAATGGGGAAAAGAGCATTCTGGGTAGAGAAAATAATGTGAGCAAAGACACAAAGCCTGGGAAATATGAGACATGATTGGAGAATGGTAAATAGTCAAGTAGAGTTTAAGAAGCATGTTCTAGATACCAACACATTCTTTATTAAAAAGGAAGGTAAGGAAGAAGGAAAAGAAGGAGGGAGGAAAAGGATGAAGAATTAATGCCAACACTGTGAAAGGACTTGAATACTAGGCTAGAGGTTTTAAATTTTTTTCAACCAGTAAATGGATTTAGGGATTAATGCTGTTTTCTTTTCAAGATTTTATGGTAGCTTCTTTATAGCAAATTCAGTTCAAATTAGTGGTCATGGATGCACAGAGCTTTGGTTTCAGTCACATGAACCTGAGATTCTCGCTCTTCCTTCCTTGGGGTAACAACCTGAAATAGCAAAAGGAAAGGCAGCTTGTGTAGGGGGCCCGATAAATTATAAGTCCAGTCAGAACCCAAGTAAAATAAACATGGTTTCTGAAACGCAAGTTGTGACCAAGAAGAATGGATGAATTATTACTCTGGCATTTCCTTTGTTATTTATGTTCAGAAATCAATCAACAGCTAAAGGAATAGAGTAATTTATGTCAGGTGTTGTCAAATATTTTGTGGGTCTCAACCAGTATAACCTGCCCATGAATTCCTATGAAACCTCATGACAGTAGAAAATAATCCTGTTATAAGCCTGACATTCATGATCTGGTGCATATTATGCTGCCATGATATAAAAATATGAATTAAAAATAAAATAGATTCTGATAACAAAAGTGCCCACTGACTATAAAAACTCTCCTTCCTCACCACACCTTGCTTAATAAAAATAGATGTAGGTGATGGAACATTTATTATGGAAACAAGTTAACCAAAAAGACCTGTCAATTTGATGGAGGAGGTTATTTGTTCAACAAAATATCCAAGCACATGAGGCAATCTGGAAATCCAATAGGGAAAGTGGAGGCACCACTGCTTTCACCTTTTCCCACCTGCCTTCTCTATCAGAAATAAATGTATGAAGTGCCCTGATAAAAAGTATAGACATAGTTTTATGGACTAATTTGTTTCTTCAGATTCAGAAGGGCTAAAGCATGATTGGTCATGCCCTGAGAGCAGAATTTAGAATAAGGATTTCCAGGCAGGGTTGGTATCTCTCTTTCTCTCTGTGTCTTTCTTTCCCTCCCCATCCCAACCCCCGCTACCTTAGACTAAACTGGGGTCTCCAAACCCATTTTAGTCAGTGGACCTGCACTTCCTGTGGTAGGTTGTTCAGAGTCAGAACTACATTAACCAAACTAGTAGAAATATGATGAATAATCCAGGATCCTAAGGAATCAATTTACAAAGAAGAAATATAATTGGCAGGTAAAGAAGACATTTCATATCAGTTTACTAATGTGTAGTCTTCCTTTAGGCTCCCTGTTAAGAAAAATTCTTATTGGAAGGTATTTTGATAAGCAATAATCAGATGAAGAGAAGTCAATTAAGTAATACCAATGGCTCATGGAACCAGTATGATGACTGATGAAATTGTTTCCATTCTTGAGCTAGAAATGCAACTCTCTCATTCATAGAAACCTCTGCTCTAAGTAATATCAGATAGGGCTGTTTTGTCACTATGGATAGTTTGCAGTTTGGTTAAAGCCACCTCCAAATGTCAGTGGCTTGAAACAATACAGGTTTATTTCTCATGTGCACCACATGTTCACACTGAGTTGGCCTTGTGTTGCTCCCTTAAGAATGCAAGCTGATGAGAGCCTTCACCAAGGAAACAGAGCCAAGTGTGCATTAGCTCATAACTCTTTGCCCCTGGAGATGAAATGCAAAGCTTCCTCTCATATTCCATTGACCAAGGCAAGACTGATGGCCATGACTGGCTTCAAAACCCATGGAATTGCGAATGCATTCCGTACCCCAAAGGATGAAAATTGGAACATTGTAAGTAACCCTAACATCTCCCCAGACATCTTAACAAATGCGTCCTCTTTGAGGTCAGCATTTCTAGATACACTTTTCCTTCTTCAAATTAAGTTTTAGTAGTTTTCTGTAATATGACTTTAGATTTGCTGATATACCCATTCAAATTCCCCCAAGTTTGATCGATTTTACTGAAATGTGTGTAGTCTCTAACCCAGCAATCCATGCATTGCTAAGTTGTGGTTACTTCTACAGAGAACTGATTTCAACCTGTATTTGTTGGCTTTTTCAAGCTCCAATTCTTTAAGGGTCATGCAGTCTGCATGCTGTTGCTAATTCTATAAACAGACACTGTGAATCATCACCTAAACTATTAAGGCTTAATACTTAGGTGGGTCTGAGAGTTATTGTTCTGAGAAATTGGAAGCCACTGAGATTACATGATTAATTATTGGGTTATGTGTTAGTTGTGCCAGGTTCAGGTTAATTTCTCAGATGAGGAAAATCGGTTTCCTAATCATAGACTATACCCACAATTTTATAAGAGGCAATAAGTTGTAGTAGCTAGAACAGGGACTTTGGAACCTGGGCAGATCTGGGTTTGAGTATGGGCACTTTCACCTACCCTCTGGGTAGGTGAGAATCAACTTATCTCAGCTTCCTTTTTTTTTTTATATTTTTTTATTTATTTTTATTTTTTATTTTTTTTATTAACAGAAAAAAAAAAGAAATTAACACAACATTTAGATATCATACCATTCTACATATGCACTCAGTAATTCTTAACATCATCACATAGATGCATGATCATCGTTTCTTAGTGCATTTGCATCGGTTTAGAGGAACTAGCAACACAACAGAAAAAGATATAGAATGTTAATATAGAGAAAAGAAATAAAAGTAGTAATAATAGTAAAAAAAAAAAAAAACCCTATAGCTCAGATGCAGCTTCATTCAGTGTTTTAACATGATTACTTTACAATTAGGTATTATTGTGCTGTCCATTTTTGAGTTTTTGAACAATAATTGCCACCTTGAAGTGCTTTAATTAGGTATGTTATGTATGGAATGTATACAACATAGCACCTAGTTTAATGAAGGCAACTTCAGTTTCAGGTAATCATTTTTGCAACAGTGACTTTCTGAATATTGCTCCAGAACACTGGATTTGAAATAGTGAAAGTTCTTCTAATCATGCCTTTATTCTTCTCTGCTTTGGGAAGTACATGCCACAGTGCCTGGCACAGTTTGTATAGGGAGCAGTCACGTTACTTTAAATGGGAAGTCTGCATTTACCCACTTTACCACCAGAGGATGAGTCTCGGTAAAGCAAGATATTCAATTGTTCGCTCAGATTTTTTTTTTTTTTTTTTTTTTTGATGTCCAAAGCCGGGAGAAAACAGAAGGATGGACAAATTATCCACAAAATAGAGTAGGCATTTATTGCTGTTTGTTGGTATTTGTGGTAGATAAGTAAATTAGCCAAATGCACAGTATAATAAGGGGGTTTCTGTAGTAAGTTCTCCCTTGACAATCAATACAAACACTGATGGTTGCAGCATAAGAACCCTGCCGTATGTGACCAATCACAAATTAAAGGTTTAACTCACAGCTAGTGCTACTTGACTGACCTCAGTTCTCTATGAGGTTGTGAGAGTGTTTATTTTGTTTGTCAGATGAATTGTTGATCACAGGGAAACAAAAACAAATCAGGGCAGGTCATGGTGGCTCAGCAGGTAAGAATGCTTGCCTGCCGTGCCCGAGGACCTGGGTTCGATTCCCGGTGCCTGTCCATGTTAAAAAAATAAAAAAGATTTCAAAAAAAAAACAAACAAATCAGTAACTCAGAGTTGCTTCCTCTTCATCAGCACACAGCCACCCCATCACAAATACCACAAATATTTGCTACTCTCAGTGGGGAGACGATGAATGGGTTGTCTGAACTTGAATTTGTTTTTCAAGGATCAGGATTTCACTGGTAGTTTCTTGGTATACTAAATCTCTTCATTTCATCCTTTTGGATAATCAATTTACAAGAAGACTATTTGAATTGCTTAGCATTTTTTTTAAATTCAAGATCCATCTTCTTCTTCCCTCCTTTTCTTCCTCCCTCCCTCCCTTCCCTCCTTTCCTTCCTTTCTCCCTCCCTCCCTCCCTCCCTCTCTCCCTCCCTCTCTCCCTTTCTTCCTTCCTTCCTTCCTTCCTTCCTTTCTTCCTTCCCTCCTTCCTCCCTCCACCCCACCTCCCTCCTTCCTTTTTCCCTTCCTCTTTTCTTCCTTGATCAAGTATTTCTTGAAAGCAAAGAAAGTATTCTAAGCACTAGAAATACAGCACTGATTTTCTGCCCTCAAAGGGATGGGGCAACAGATCATAAAAATCTAACCTTATGCTTTATATAGCACAACATCAGAAAGCGACATGATCTGTGAAGAGAAACTAAGAAAGTGACTACCAGGAGGTTGATATTTTAGATCTGTTGGCCAGGTAATGTCCTTCTGAGAATGGGGCATCTGAACACAGACACAGATGAGACAAGAGAGCAAGCCCTGGAAATATCTGAAGAAGAATATTCCAGGCATGGACATAAGTAAGTGCTGTTAATCTGAGTAGGAACTTGCTTGGCAGCCAGAATGCCAATTTGCTGATCACAGAGCATGAGGGTCAGGAGGTAAGAAATGATGTTAGAAGTTTCAACAGGAGTATGGTTGGGTAGGATCTTGTGGACCGTGGCATAGGTCTGGAATTTACTCATAACGTGAACAGAAGCTTCTGGAGGGTGTTGAGAAGCTGAGTGATACGATGTTTGCTCTTTAAAAGAATTATCTTGGCTGCTGCATAGAAAATAGGCTTTATGGAGAGCAAGAAGGCAAGTAGTGAGATCCATCATGGGAGATGGCTGCAGCCCAAGCAAGGAGTCCTGACAACAGGGACTGGAATCACGTCCACAGAGAGAGCCAGGGAAGACTGAATTATGGGGTCTGTTTTGCAAGTTAAATAGAGACACTTTATAGAACCCTGGAAGGGGAATATGGTCCTACTGTGTCTTTATCAC
Organism: Tamandua tetradactyla; assembly: GCF_023851605.1. NCBI lineage: Eukaryota > Metazoa > Chordata > Mammalia > Pilosa > Myrmecophagidae > Tamandua > Tamandua tetradactyla. The sequence goes on along the minus strand of NC_135334.1, from coordinate 118,377,482 downwards.
AAGACCCCCTTTGACGTATCGAGTTGTATAAGAATTCCATAGGGCAGATTGCCAACCTAAAAGGATCCTCTTGATCTTTCTCCTACGTATCTTCCTGCCTACTGAGTAGCATTTTTTAAGATCTGCAAGGTTATTATAGGTTTCTTCAATCATCATAGGAAATGGCATATACTGGTATAAAAGATAGTTTCATCTCCACATAGGAAAGGGGAAGAAATACCAAGATATCACATAATAATGTGATACATTATTAGGATGTCCCTTACAGTAGATGCAGGGCTTAGAATATATGACATTGTCTATCAATTTTAAAATGTTAACCATGGTAGTTTCAGGTCTAGTTAATGTGAAGCCTTCCATTGCTGATTTTCCAGAGATAAAATCCCATACTCTTGAGTGAAGCAGAAATTAAATCTTGCTATCTGAGGCTGTATTCTGATATCACTTCTACCCCCACGCTGCCCATGAATAAATAAAGTAATAAAATATAGAGCCCAAGAGTTCAGCTCAGAGTTCTATTGCCTGCTTCCACTCTATTTTCTCCCTTCCGTTCCTTTTTCTCATGAACTATAAAAGGTAACAAGCTCCGCTGAATTACTTTTATCCCCATCCATTTTCTATGTAGAAGTTAACAATTCATGGGAAATAGGCTCTAATGTTTTTCCTAAGTATTTAGCAGAATGGCTGATCTTGATTTCCAAAAGCTGTTTGGAGTGTTTCCCCTTTCCTAATAGTCTGGACAGATTTCACTACTAAGTATACCATTAAAATGCCAACATGCAATGACTTCCAGATTGGTGTGAATCTGGAAAGCATTTACCAGGCCTTGGAATTGCCACCAAAGTGCTGAGGCTGAAGTGCTGAGATTACCAGACTTAGACTTTAAGGGATTAAATTCCAGGCATTACTCTAAGGACCTTCTCTAGGTCTCCCTTTATTCCTCTTCAAGGTTGCCATTTACTTATTTCCCTCTCACTCCTACTCATCCTCACTCATGTAAGAGACTGATAGCTGCTTCAGCTTTCCTTCCTCGGCTGACTGCTGCGAATCAGCTTGAGCGATATTTCCATTCATAAGCTAAACCATCCCAACACCATCACCTCTTAAGTCTTTGAAATTTTATGCCCTAGTTTGAAGGAAAAAACTATGTCTTAAAACATCATTGAATATGAAAAAAATCCATGATAAAATTTCTAAAATGGGAAATTCCAATAGGCAGATGTTGTCTGCATTTTACAGAAAGGTAAATGAAAGATTCTGGAGTGTTGCCAGATCATAAAATCTAACCTATATTCCTAGTAGATGAGAGTGATGACTTGGATTTAGTTCACAGTTGCCTTGACTTAAGTTACTGCTGTAGCAAAAAACAAAAACAAAAATGGAACAAAATAACATAGTACAAAGGAATGCATGAGTTAAGGATAGGAGACAACATAGTTCCCCAACACCTTCCTTGTTCCTCCCGAAGGTACAACCCCTAAAATTCAATGGTCAGATCAGTCTGCTCAGAGCTTTGGACTCACAGCCTTTGTACCATTTGGTTGACTTAAAGGAAGTATTAGGCCCATAAAATACATTCTTCATGATGCACAGTTATATGTATCTGTATAGGCCTAGCCATGTTCTTCTACATTGGTCCATAAGCTTCCAAGATGTTTTAGGACATTGATCAATTGTAAAAACTGCTCATAAGCCATCAGTGTTTTAATGCATTGTGAGAAGTCGCTCCATCAGATCCTGCTTCCATTTACTCACCACTGAAACCAAAATGCTTACCGCACCTTCTCCATAGTTAGTGCACGCTAATATTTTTAATAAAATGAGAGCTAGGCCAAAGTAGAATTCATTTTCATTTCCGAAAAAAAATGTTTTATTTACAGTGTAGTCATAAAGATTCTTTATTTCACCAAGACATTTAGAGCAAACTTTATAGCTGTAGGGTGAAGATTGATTAATGTATATTGTATGGCGATAGGTGCATTTGAAATCCAACATTTTACAAAGTATATTCATAAAACATGCTTCAAAATATGAAAAGGTAGATGAGAACAGAGTTCTGTCCCTCAAAGCAGACAGAACTCATCTCCTTAACGATTGTTTCAAATTACAATTTTTGTTTTTAATTGTTGTGCTTAGTTATTTTTCATTTTTAATATCCTCCTACCCCCACTTTAGAACAGAACCTCTACGAGGTCAGGACAGTATAAATCTTATTTATTGGTTATTTCCAGTTCCTAAAACTTTATATAGCTTAAAAAAGGGAGAAAATAAATATAGGTTTAAATGAATATAAATGCTGGTTTAGACAAAGTATGAGAGAATGGAACTTTCAAAGAATTTAATATACTCATGTGCTCTCAGTAGTATAAAAATGAATATAATTAGTAGAATTTGTCTGATATCCATTGTCGGATGTGATCTATTTATAAAGGAAAGGATAAAGGGAATTGAAAATTTGCATTTTTCTAAGATTCAGGCATCTTAGGGAATCAAATCTATTATTAAACCATGAAGAAGAGTCCAAATTGAAGAGAATTGGTGAACTGGTGGAGTGGTACCAAAGAAAAAGCAGAATCAACAGCTACTTTGGGTGAATGGTTCAACAAAGGCCTAGACCCTGTGAAAAGCAGAACAAAGTGGAATAGAGCACTCAGCAACCATTATTGAGCTCCTGTGATTGACCCGACATTTCTCGAGGATCTGAGAGCACCTAGGTGAAAATACAGGTTTCTTGCTGTCAAGAAGCATATGCTTCAATTAGGAGGGCAAAGGATAAACATTTGCTTATATAAATGAGAAAAAATGCTTTAATAAAGGTTTGGATAAAAATATACATGATTGAAATTGGAAGAAAACTCATCTACACATGTGCCAACAATTTAGGTCAAAGGAAAGATGATTATGAACAAAAATGTATGTGAAAAGTTAGAGGACTGATCATTTTGCAAAGGCAATATAGATGAAAAAAAACATACAGGAAGAACAGTTAATACTCCTGGTCTAAATGCATCATCTGGGACAAATTACTTCATCATCTGCAAAATTAGGCATTCCACTAAGCAATTTGTTAAAGTCTCTTAGATTCCTTAGCCTTCATTATGACCAGAACTTTTGCAAGCCTGTATGGAAAATAATAGACTGAGGTCAATTTGTGTTTGACTTATTGTTTGCTTGTAGGGGTTTTCTTCTAATAAACAACTTCTAATCCTTCCGTTGGCTGGCTTGTGTGTTTAGGACATTTGACACTATAATTCAGTTACCAATTGCTTTATTACATATCAGATTGGTAAGGAGGAATAAAACCATAATTGCTTGCTGTCTCGGACATCAGCTTTCCTAACTTACTCCTGTTGAGGTAGGTGGGAAATGACTCTGACTTCAAAAAATGGGAAAGAGTATAAAGGGACAGAATTTCAATGCCTTTCATCAGGAGTACGCTACTAAAAATCTCATAAAATATATCAGTTTTCCAGGAGAAAAATTCAAGGCACGCTGAAAAGTTGTATGCATCTCACCGTAAAAGAATGATAGCCACTGTAATTGAATGTGGACAAGACAGATAGGGAAACCAACCAGCTTTCTGATGAAATATTTAATAGAATGATTACATAATAGGAAGAATTGCTGATCTGAAGATGGAGGCTCCACTGAGAAAGAGCAGCTTGTCCTCTGAGCTGAAGCTAAAGGGACTTACAAGCTTTTCTGTCTTACAAATCAAGGAAGAAAATGTAATAATTTAAGAGAACAGAATTTAAATGTTCCCCTCCCTTTTTTATCTTTGCTTTCCTATGTTTGAGGGAAATGTTTAAATCATGAAATAGTAGGTTGTGGAAATCCTTTTTATGTTGTTTTCAGGAGGATTTTAAAAATATTTTCTTTTTTAAAAAATGCTAAATCACATTGAAAATTGATTATGAAAGTAATGTTCCTCCATTCCCCTTCAGGACCAGGCTTTTTCTTTTTCATTTTCATTCTCCCAAAAAGCTCTTTGCACTGCTCTGCCAAGTACACAAAAGGACTCTGTTGTTTCACAATCTGAGTCTTTCCTTATCCTCTCTTTTTTCCTCAGAGCATCTGTTTTAGGACCTCGGTTCCAAAAGCATGTCAGCTCCCCATCCTTGCACTTGTTGAGCCTGGAACTTTCAGACATAAACACCTGCAAACTTTTAGCGTGGCTTTGGTTTAAGATCAACTATCTTCAGAATGATTGGAATGTTTTTGAAAATGGGTCAGCAGGCTGCCTGAGATTTGGGAATGTCTTCCTTGCTATTTCCGTTATGCATTTATTATGCTACAATATTTGTCTTTTCGTTTGTTTCACTCTCTTTAATTCAGTGTACAGTGGAAAAAGTAGAATCCTTCCAGCAACATAGTAGTGAATAGAAATCAGTGTGGCTATAGGATTATAGGGTCAAAATAGAAGCAGAATGAGAAGTGAAGCATTAGTACAGAATTCACTCCCAATTAAACCAGCAAGGTGTCTGTCATGGTTAGGGACAGGTGTCAACTTGGCCAAGTTGTGGTACCTGTTCATCTGATTGGGCAAGCGCTGGCCTGTCTGTTGCAATGAAGACATTTCATAGGATTAGGTCATGATCACCTCAGCTACATCCACAGCTGATTCCATTTGTAATCAGCCAAAGGGGAGTGTCTTCTGCAATTAGTGATGCTAAATCCAATCATGGGAAGCCTTTTAAGGAGGACTCAGAGGAGACAGGTCCCATTCCTGCTTTGGCTGGTGAGCCTCTCCTGTGGAGTTCATCCAGGCCATCCATTGGAGTCATCGGCTTCGCAGCCTGCCCTGTGGATTTTGGACTCTGCGTTCCTATGGTCACGTGAGACACTTTCATAAATTTTATATTTGCAAGTGTTCCCTGTTGGTTCTGTTTCTCTAGAGAACCCTAACTAATACATCTTGGTACCGGGAGTGGTTCTTAAGGAACAGAATCTTAAAAATGGGTTTTTATGAATGGTTTTCTACTCTGACTGGGCTCAGAGACACTAAGGAATCTGATTCCTGTAATCAGAATGACACTCCCAATCCATGGACTGAGTTGGCAAAGGAGATAGTCAAAATATCATCATTTGATTCTCCTAATGCTTCACTTGTACGAAGCCAGACTCTGGGGGATAATGTTTTTGACACCTTTACAGAGTTTTGTAGGAATAAGAGTTATAGAGATGTTGGTTGGTTGTTGTTAGATACACTGTCTACATTGAAGGGTGAAAGGGATGGGCTTAAGGCTTCAAACAAGAAGCTTAAGTGCCATCTGAAAGATGTAGAGGTTTCTATGAGTATCCTGAAGGAAAATTTTATTTCCTGTAGCCGTAGACTTGAGATCTCTGAAAATCAGACTCAGAATCTTATTGTTAGAGTAGCAACTTTACAACGTAAACTGAAATCTCAGTCTTGCATGGTGTCTGCCGTTAAAGTGAGGGCATTGATTGGAAAGGAGTGGAACCCTGAAAAATGGGATGGTGACGTATGGATTGATAATGATGTTGGGGGTGAGGTTGAAACCCTAAACCACGCTGAGCCTTCTTTAGATAACCCTGTAATAGTCTGCCCTGAGGACATAGCCGCCCCACCTCCAGCCTGCCTTGAGGAATTGGCCACCCAACCTCCTCCTGAAGGGATTAGCCCTAGAGTTATTAATCCTGTTTCACCAGATGAAACTGCAAATGAAAGCCCTGAAGCAAATGGCTTGGAAGATATTTCTAATTCTTTTCATGACCCACCCCCACCACCCCTCATTTCTTCTAGACCTATAACTAGACTAAAGTCCCAACAGGCCCCTAAAGGTGAGGTACAAAGCATCACACATGAGGAGGTACGTTATACTCCAAAAGAACTGTGTGAGTTTTCCAATTTATATAGACAGAAATCAGGGGAATATGTGTGGCAATGGATTTTAAGAGTGTGGGATAATGGTGGGAGGAATATAAGGCTGGATCAGGCTGAATTTATTGATATGGGCCCACTAAGCAGAGATTCTGCATTCAATGTTATAGCTAGAGCAGTTAGAAAAGGTGTTAACAGCTTGTTTGGGTGGTTGGTTGAAACATGGATCAAAAGGTGGCCAACATTACCTGAGGTTGAAATGCCAGAACTGCCCTGGTATAATGTAGATGAGGGGATCCAGAGGCTTAGAGAGATTGGGATGTTAGAGTGGATTTATCATGCAAAGCCTGCTCTTACACCCCAGGAATGTCCAGAGGATGCACCTTTTACCAGAACAGTGAGAAATAAATTTGTGAGACTAGCACCATCATCCCTCAAGAGCTCTGTGGTTGCACTTCTCTGTAGGTCAGATATTACTGTAGGAACTGCTATCACTGAGCTGGAATCCTTAAACACAATGGGGATGACAGGATCCCGAGTTGGCAGAAGCCAGGTGGCAGCACTTAATCACCAAAGACAGGGTAGACGTGGGTATTATAATAGACAACAAACTCAAAGGAGGCATCAAAATTATATGACACACAGAGATTTGTGGCATTGGCTAGTAAATCATGGGGTGCCTAGAAATACAATAGAAGGGCAGCCTACTAAATTCTTGTTGGAGCTGTATAAACAAAAGAGTTCTAGGTCAAGGGAACAGAAGTCTAACCTGAATTACAAAAACACAGAGTCACGGCCCCTTAACCAATTTCCAGACTTGAAACAGTTTACAGACCCTGAGCCCCTTGAATGAAGGGGAGGCCAGGTCCCTATGGGGAAGAAACCTGTTACACTGCCACAAATTTATACTGTTAACCTTCCTCTAAGTCTTCCCCAAGGAGACCGACGGCCTTTTACCAGGGTAACTGTGCATTGGGGAAAAGGAAATGATCAGATATTTCGGGGATTATTAGACACTGGTTCAGAAGTGACATTAATTCCAGGGGACCCAAAACGTCACTCTGGACCACCAGTCAGAGTGGGGGCTTATGGAGGCCAGGTGATCAATGGAGTTTTAGCTCAGGTCCGTCTCACAGTGGGTCCAGTGGGCCTCCGGACCCATCCTGTAGTTATTTCCCCAGTTCCGGAATGTATAATTGGCATAGACATACTGAGCAACTGGCAGAATCCCCACGTTGGTTCTCTAACTCGTGCAGTGAGGGCTATTATGGTGGGAAAGGCCAAGTGGAAGCCACTAGAACTGCCCCTACCAAGCAAAATAGTAAATCAAAAGCAATACCGTATTCCTGGAGGGATTGCAGAGATTACTGCCACTCTTAAGGACTTGAAAGATGCAGGGGTGGTGATTCCCACCACATCCCCGTTCAACTCTCCTATTTGGCCTGTGCAGAAAACAGATGGGTCTTGGAGAATGACAGTGGATTATTGTAAACTCAACCAGGTGGTAACTCCAATTGCAGCTGCTGTTCCAGACACAGTATCATTGCTTGAGCAAATCAATACATCCCCTGGTACCTGGTATGCAGCTATTTATCTGGCAAATGCTTTTTTCTCAGTAGCTATTAGTAAGGACCACCAGAAACAGTTTGCTTTCAGCTGGCAAGGTCAGCAATATACTTTCACTGTCCTACCTCAGGGGTATATCAACTCCCCAGCCCTATGTCATAATCTTGTTCGCAGAGAACTTGATCGTTTCTCCCTCCCACAAGATATCACACTGGTCCATTATATTGATGATATCATGTTGATTGGACCTAGTGAACAAGAAGTAGCAACTACTCTAGATTTACTGGTTAGGCATTTGCGTGTCAGAGGATGGGAGATAAATCCAACAAAAATACAGGGGCCTTCTACCTCAGTAAAATTTCTAGGTGTCCAGTGGTGTGGGGCATGTCGAGATATCCCTTCTAAGGTGACGGATAAATTGCTGCATCTGGCCCCTCCCACAACCAAAAAAGAGGCACAACGCCTAGTGGGTCTTTTTGGATTTTGGCGACAACATATTCCTCATTTGGGTGTGCTACTCCGGCCCATTTATCGAGTGACCAGAAAAGCTGCTAATTTTGAGTGGGGACCTGAACAAGAGGAGGCTCTGTGATAGGTCCAGGCTGCTGTGCAAGCTGCTCTGCCACTTGGGCCATATGATCCAGCAGATCCAATGGTGCTGGAAGTGTCAGTGGCAAATAGAGATGCTGTCTGGAGCCTTTGGCAGGCCCCTATAGGAGAATCACAATGCAGACCCTTAGGATTTTGGAGCAAAGCCTTACCATCTGCTGCAGATAACTACTCTCCTTTTGAGAAACAGCTTTTGGCCTGCTACTGGGCCTTAGTAGAGACTGAACGCTTAACCATGGGCCACCAAGTTACCATGAGACCTGAGTTGCCTATCATGAGTTGGGTGTTGTCTGACCCACCAAGCCATAAAGTTGGACGTGCACAGCAGCACTCTATTGTAAAGTGGAAATGGTATATACGAGATATAGCCAGAGCAGGTCCTGAAGGCACAAGTAAGTTACATGAAGAAGTGGCACAAATGCCCATGGTTTCCACTCCTGCTGCTACATTACCTTCTCTTTCCCAGACCAGAGCTATGGCCTCTTGGGGAGTTCCTTACAGTGAATTGACTGAGGAAGAGAAAACTCGGGCCTGGTTTACAGATGGTTCAGCACGATATGCAGGTACCACCCGAAAGTGGACAGCTGCAGCATTACAACCCCTTTCTGGGGTGTCCTTGAAGGACAGTGGTGAGGGGAAATCCTCCCAGTGGGCAGAACTTCGAGCAGTGCACCTGGTTGTTCATTTTGCTTGGAAGGAAAACTGGCCAGAGGTGCGTTTGTATACTGACTCATGGGCTGTTGCTAATGGTTTGGCTGGATGGTCAGGGACTTGGAAAGACCATAATTGGAAAATTGGTGACAAAGAGGTCTGGGGAAGAAGTATGTGGATAGACCTTTCTGAGTGGGCTAAAAACATGAACATATGTGTGTCCCATGTGAATGCACACCAGAGGGTGACTTCAGCAGAGGAAGATTTTAATAATCAAGTGGATAAGATGACCCGTTCTATGGATACCAGTCAGCTTCTTTCCCCGCAACTCCTGTTATTGCCCAATGGGCTCATGAACAAAGTGGTCATGGTGGTAGGGATGGAGGTTATGCATGGGCTCAGCAACATGGACTTCCACTCACCAAAGCTGACCTGGCTACAGCCACTGCTGAGTGCCCAATCTGCCAGCAGCAGAGACACACACTCAGCCCCCGATATGGCACCATTCCCTGAGGTGACCAGCCAGCTACATGGTGGCAGGTTGATTACATTGGACCACTCCCTTCATGGAAGGGGCAGCGATTTGTTCTAACTGGAATAGACACATACTCTGGATATGGGTTTGCTTTCCCTGCACGCAATGCTTCTGCCAAAACTACTATCCGTGGGCTTACAGAATGCCTTATCCATCGTCATGGTATTCCACATAGCATTGCTTCGGATCAAGGAACACACTTCACAGCAAATGAAGTGCGGGAATGGGCACATGCTCATGGAATTCTCTGGTCTTACCATGTTCCCCATCATCCAGAAGCAGCTGGATTGATAGAACGGTGGAATGGCCTTTTGAAAACTCAATTACGGTGCCAACTAGGTGGCAAAAACTTGAAAGGCTGGGGTAGTGTTCTCCAGGAAGCTGTGTATGCTCTGAATCAGCGTCCGCTGTATGGTGCTGTTTCTCCCATAGCCAGGATCCATGGGTCCAGGAACCAAGGGGTGGAAATGGGTGTGGTGCCACTCACTATTACTCCTAGTGATCCACTAGGAAAATTTTTGCTTCCTGTCCCTGCTACCCTGAGTTCTGCTGGTCTACAGGTTTTAGTTCCAAAACGGGGTGTGCTTTCTCCAGGAGAAACAACAGTGATACCACTGAACTGGAAGTTAAGATTGCCACCTGGCCACTTTGGGCTACTTATGCCTCTGGATCAACACACCAAGAAGGGGATTACATTATTGTCTGGGGTAATTGACCCTGACTATCAGAAGGAAGTAGAACTACAACTACATAATGGAGGTAAAGAAGAGTTTCCTTGGAATATAGGAGATCCCCTGGGGCATCCATTAGTACTACCATGCCCTGTGATTAAAATCAATGGAAAACTGCAACAACACAATCCAGGCAGGACCACTAATGGCTCTGAGACTTCAGGAATGAAGGTTTGGGTCACCCCACCAGACAAAGAACCACGGCCAGCTGAAGTGCTTGCTGAGGGGAAAGGGAACATGGAATGGGTAGTGGAAGAAGGTAGTGATAAATATGAACTTCGACCACGTGATCAGTTACAGAAACGAGGACTGTAATGCTGTTTTGTTTGTGTTATACTATTTAAGTTGTAAGATATCAAGTTTAAGAATGAATGTTGCCCAAGGATTTGCACACTATTCTGGAGAGATTTAATGTGTTTCCAGTTATATGCAGGACAGTTGAGTATTGTCAGGTAAAAGAAAAAATGTGTGCTTATTTGTTTTCATTTGGAAATTAAGTATGGTCTAAGGTGAGATATATATATATATATATATATATATATATATGTGCCAAGTTGACAAGGGGTGGACTGTCATGGTTAGGGACAGGTGTCAACTTGGCCAAGTTGTGGTACCTGTTCATCTGATTGGGCAAGCACTGGCCTGTCTGTTGCAATGAGGACGTTTCATAGGATTAGGTCATGATCACCTCAGCTACATCCACAGCTGATTCCATTTGTAATCAGCCAAAGGGGAGTGTCTTCTGCAATTAGTGATGCTAAATGCAATCATGGGAAGCCTTTTAAGGAGGACTCAGAGGAGACAGGTCCCATTCCTGCTTTGGCTGGTGAGCCTCTCCTGTGGAGTTCGTCCAGGCCATCCATTGGAGTCATCGGCTTCACAGCCTGCCCTGTGGATTTTGGACTCTGCGTTCCTACGGTCACGTGAGACACTTTCATAAATTTTATATTTGCAAGTGTTCCCTGTTGGTTCTGTTTCTCTAGAGAACCCTAACTAATACAGTGTCTATGATCTCTTCTTAACCATCAGGCAACTGAATTATAGGCTTTTCAAAATTAAGCAACATTAATGTTTGGTATTTTACGTTTTTCTTATTATTAACTAGCATCTAGCTGGGGTACGTAAGTCATTTCCCTTCTATTTTCAAATGATGGAAACCTAGTTTCAAATAGTTTAAGGAAAAAGAAAGGGATAGATTGGTCTTCGCAATAGATATGTACATGTGTACATGTGTGTGTTTATGTTTCCAAAGCCATGACTTCTGCTATTTTGATTTTGTTCTTAGGCAAAATGTTAGCCAGCATGGCCACCAAGGACTCATATTTACACCCCGTCTTTTAGCAAATATCTTGATATATGCAATGATTTGGCCCAGCTTGGCTCCCATACACAGGTGCACAATTCATATAGTCTTCCTTGAGAGTGACACCACTTTCAGCTGTGTTTTTTAGTGGTCTGTTTTCTATCTTCCCTCAGTTCCTTGATCAAAAGGGCAGTGAAGACTTCATGAGCATTCTGAGCTGACAGCATTACCTTTCTCCATACTTTCCAGACCCCTTGCTTACTGTATGGTTCTCTACAGAACTTATCACTAAATGACAAACTACATATTTTACATGTATTTTCGTTTGTTCATGTTCCTTCTTACCCTCTGGAATGTAACTCCTTGAAGAGAAGGATTTCTTTATACTGTGTTGTTTAATGCTGTATCCCAAGCACATAGAATAGTGCCCAACAATTTGTTACCCAATACATATGTTCCAAATGGACAAATAAATGAATGAATAGATGAGTTGATATTCTGCAGGGGTAGTTTGGTGCTATTACCAGAGGAAGGGAGAATGGAAGATAGGCAGACTAAAACAGTACCTGTATGCTCCAGGTATACATTCATTTTGCCTTAAGTGGTATCAATGTAATTTTAAGTATTTTTTAAGTGAATTTATTAATGGTGGGCATTATGGATCCTTTAGAAATTACCTGTAAAGTGTCTCAAAACCTTAATTGCTAACAGAGGAAAGTAAGTATTTTTGAATTCAGGGAAAAGTTGGCAGAAGCAAGCTGAAATGCCTCAGCCTTTCTGATAATCCTTACCTCAATCCTATACAAAGTGAGTGGGTAAGATGCCATGTTAGGAACACAGCAACATTTGAAGATTATTTACTCCTTCTTAGGAAGTGATTCCCTCGGATGTGTGAATATATGTGTGTGCAGATACATGCATACCTTTGCTGTATACTTTATGCCGTGGCCTGTCTGCCAGATAGATTTTGAGTTCTCCCAGTGCGTGAGACCACATTGGTTTTGTCTTCTTAAAAGAAAAGGAATATGATGGGGAGTCCTGGCATTGATGACATAGGATAATACCACAGGCTGGGGAGTAGCATTCTTCATCTGGTAAACTTTAAAGTTCTAATTATTTCCTTCCTTCCAAGCTTTCTTCTAACTCAGAGCTGGGATGTTTCTTTAACCCTCCACCCCATTTAACACTATCCTGAAGAATAGCACCTCAGAGGCAGCCTTGGTGGATTTTCATGATGGTATTTTTTTTCTTTACTGTGGCTATATTATATATATACATATATATATATATATATATGATATATGTATATCATAAAACTTGCTTGATTAAACATTTTACTGTAGAATTTGGTGTTATTAATTACATTCACAGTGCTGTGTAATCATTACCACATTTTCCAAAAATTTCATCATCCCCCAAAAAACCGTGCCAATTAAGTAAAAATTCCTGAGTCTTCCTCCTCCAGTCCATAGGAGCTTCTAACCTGCTTTCAGTCTCTATTAATTTGCCTATTCTTGGCATTTCGTGTAAGCAAAATCATACAATATCTATCCTTTTGTGCCTGACTTATTTTATGTCGCTTAATGTTTTCAAGATTCATCCATGCCATAGGAAGTTTCAGAACTTCATCCCTCTATGGCTAAATAATGTTTCATTGCAAGTATATACCATATTTTATTTATCCATTCATCTGTTGCTTCATACTTGGATTGTTTCTATCTTTTACGAATGTAAACTCTAATGATGAGTTGAACATCTGGATTACAAATACCTATTTGGCCCCTGTTTTGATTTTTGGAGTGTATATCTATGAATGGAATTGCGGGTCATATGGTAATTCTGTGTTTAACTTTCTCAGGAGCCTCCATATAATTTTCCACAGTGGCTGTACCACTTCTATTCCCACCAGTGATGCATGAGTTTTCCAATTTCTCCACATCCTTGAAAGCCCTTTTTATTTTCCATTTTTGATAATCATCTGTATTAGTTAGGGTTCTCTAGAAAAACAGAATCAACAGGGAACACTTGCAAATATAAAATTTATAAAAGTGTCTCACATGGCCGCGGGAACACAGAGTCCAAAATCTGCAGGGCAGGCTGTGAATCCGATGAATCCGATGGAGGGTCTGGGTGAACTCCACAGGAGAGGTTCACCAGATGAAGCAGGAAGGGGACCTGTCTCTTCTGAATCCTCCTTAAAAGGCTTCCAGTGATTAGATTAAGCATCACTCATTGCAGAAGACACTTCTCTTTGGCTGATTACAAATGGAATCAGCTGTGGATGTAACTGACATGATCATGATTTAATTCTATGAAATGTCCTCATGGCAACAGACAGGCCAGCACTTGCTCAACCAGACAAACAGATACCACCACTTGGTCAAGCTGACACATGAACCTGACCATGACATCATCCTAGTAGGCATAAAGTTATATTCATTGTATTTTAGTTTGAATTCCCCTGATGACTAATGATGTTGTACATATTTTTATGTCTTACTGGTCATTTGCATATCTCCTTTGTAGAGATGTCTATTCAAGTCCTTTGCTCATGTTTTAAAATTAATTTCTTATTTACAAACCCTGTATATACACCAAAAGAAACTCTTCCTTCTCTACTCTTCTCATCCCCTGATAATCTCTAATCTAGATCTGTCTCAGATAATTTTTTAGCCTATTTTAAAAATCAAGTAGGTTGTCTTTTTGCTGTTGCACTGTAGGAGTTATTTATATATTATGGACATTATGCCTTTACCATATATATGATTAGCAACTATTTTCTCCCATGGTATGGGTTGTCCTTTCACTGCCTTCAGGGATAATGTCTATCACTTTTTTTCCTTTGGGCAAACTTTCTGTGTTTCTTTTTATGCCTTATTCATTGAGAGTTTTGGCAGTGAAATTTTTTACACCAGGAGTTTTCTTTAACAAAAAATTTTAAAAATGAATAACAACACTAAGGAAAAAAGTACTTCTTCCATTCTTTGAGAATTGGCTCTGTGCTAGGGTACTCCTTGAACACTTAGCCAGTTTGTTTGCAACTCTGGTTTATTTCACTTCCAGCTTACACTGACTCCAAGGCCAACCAGTTGTGAATATTTAGTCTTTTAGGTTGTTTCTGAGTGTGCATCTGTTCTGAGCAGGTGTATGACTCTCTAAATTGTCTAGTATGCACAGGCCCTAATTTCCAAAGGAAACTATTTCTGTTTTTTTCTTTTGGGCTTCATATTGCCAGTTACATGTCTCAACTGTAATCTTTTGCCCCAGGTGGCTGCATGTTTTCCAATTTCCACACAATATTTTTAACAAATGGCCCTGGCTTTTTGCCCTGAGTAGATTCTGATTTAACCAAAACAAAGATGAGTGCCTTGCATTAGTCTTTCACATAGCAACCAAATGGCTTAGAACAGAAAAATATAATAATCTGTAAATAACCTGGTCTGATCTGTTCCTTCTGGAACCGGAGAACAAGGTGTCTCACTGGTAGCATGGGTTTCCATCTTCCAGGCTCCTGCCGAGCCAGGGTGGTGGTAGGGCAGGGACAAGTATTAATGTGACCAAGGTTTCCTACCATTTTCAAGTTGCCTGTTTCTCCATTCACTGTTTGCTTGATTGATAAAAGTTTTACAGAGTTTTGACCAATGTTGGTTCTGACAGTTTCTGCTAATTTTTTTTTAATGTTTCTGTGGAGGGAGCATGGTTTGGAGCTGGCTACTCTGCCATTTTCTTAATGTCACTTTTACCATGACATTTTATATGCTGAACGTTTTATGTCAGCATCTAAGGACTCTTGACCTGAGAAGAGATACACATTAACAACTTACTCCTCACAAAAAACTGGCATAATTATTTTTAAGCAATCCCCAAATCTCCCAAACATTAATCAGTGAATAATCCATATGATCTATCCTGTTACCAGGCACATCTTCAGAGATGAGGCTATGCTTTTGTTTCTCCCTTAACCAATCTTTCTCTAGTCACCAATGTCTTAAAAGAGAAAAAAGTGCATTAAAAAATATAGAACAGAAACAATTATTGAACACTTGCTAAATGCTTGGTTTTGTTACAAATACTTTAAATGAATTAACTGCATTAATGATCATGAAGACCCCTCTTTAGATTCCTAATGCATGGAGTGAAGGCCAAGATGCTGCTACTGGATTACAGCAGGCAGAGGACTGATGGAAAATTGGGATTTGGAGTGGGGGTGGGGAATGGTTGTCTTACCACTTGCAAGGAGCAAGCCTGCTTTGCATATTGTTAAGGTGTCAGTTCTTCTCAAAGAGGTTTACATATTCTTTGCAATCCCAATAAAAATTCCAACAGATTTCTTTGTAGAAATGGAAAAGCCAATTATCAAATTTACATGAAAGGGTAATGAGCTCAAACAGCCAAAACTATCTTGGAAAAGAACAGAACTGGAGTACTCAAACTTCCTAATTTTAAAACTTACTACAAATCGACAAGAATCAGAGCAGCATGGCACTGGCACAAGTGTAGGCATATCGATCAGTGTAATTGAGTTGGGGGTTCATAAATCAACCCTGATACTGAGTTTATGGATTTTTATGAGAGTGCTAAACTTACTCAGTTGGGAATGAATAGTCTCTTCCACAGATGGTGCTGGGATAACAGTATCCATACACAAATGAATGAAGGTTGACCCCCACCTCGCACTGTATATAAAAATTGAGTCAAAGATGAAATATCAAAATCAAATCTATAAAAATTATAGAAAAATGCACGGGGAAACCTCTTCAGTACCTCATGTTAAGCAGTGGTTTCTTAGACTTTACACCCAAAGAAGAAGCAAGAACAACAAAAATAGATACATGGGACTTTATAAAATTAAAAACCTTTGTAATCAAAAGATTTCATCATGAAATTAAGTGACAGCCTACAGAAGGAGATAAAACTTTTGGAAAACATATATCTGACCAGGCTTAATATCCAAAATATATAAAGAAATCCTACAACTCAATAACAAAACAAAGAACCCAATTGAAATTGAGTGAAAGACTTTACTAAATATTTCTCAGAAAAGATAAATACAAATGGCTAAAAAGCACATGAGAAATGTTCGACATCATTAGATATTAGGTAAATGCTATCAAAACCACAATGAGATATCATTTGACACCCACTAGAATAGCTACTATTAAAAACAACAACAGTAAACAACAAGTGTTGGAGAGAATAAGGAGAAATAGAAACAGTCATTCACTGTAAAATGTAAAATCCTGCAGCATCTGTGGAAAAGTTTGGCAATTATTCAATAAGTTAAGTATAGAATCAGCATTTGACCTAGAAATCCTACTTCTAAGGATACAACTAAAAGAATTGAAAGCAAGGACTCGAGCAGATGATTGCACACCAGTGTTCTTAATAGTGCTATTCACAATTGCCGAAAGATAGAAGCAACCCAGTATCCACCAATCAATGAATGGATAGACAAAATGTGGTATATACACATAGTGGAATACTATTCGGTCATAAAAAGGAATGAGGCTCTGATATATGTGACAACATGAATGAACCATGCAGACACCATGTTGAGTGAAATAAGCCCAACACAAAACAAAAACATATTACAGGATCTCAATCATATGAAGGAATTAGTAAAAGAAAATTTATAGAGCCAGAAACTAGAATACAGTTTACCAGGGCCTAGCATGGGGATTACAAAGAAAGAGTCAATGCTTGGTTCAGTTTTTGTTTGCAGTGATGGGAACATTTTAGTAATGGGTAATGGGAATAGTACTTCAATGTTGTGGAGGTAGTTAACACTACGGAATTATTTATTTGAATGTGGTTAAAAGAGAAAATGTTAGGTCACATATGTGTTACTAGAATAAAAATCTTAAAAGAGAAACACAGGAGTGTGTAATACAAACAGTGAGCCCTAAAGTAAACTGCGGACTATAGTTAATAGTATAATTAAAACAATATTCTTTCATCTTTTGTAACAGAGGAATCACACTAATGTAAGGTGTTACTGATAGAGGAGTATATGTCTACATGGTTTCTCTGTAAATCTATCGCTTTCCTAATAAAAAAAATTAAAACACACCCACAAATAAACAGACTGAACCTTTCGTTATTACTCATTATGACCTTTTTCTATTTCTTTTCTTTCTGGTTCATGGAGTACTCTAGCACAGCACTGGGAAGTAAACTTTATCCCTAAAAGACTACATTAAGAGACAGCAGACACACAATTGATTGATACTAGATTACGATGTAAGCAGGGAGTAAACTTTTGAGGTTTTAAGCTTCTGAGATTTTGATATTATTTGTGTCAGAATGTAGCTTATTCTGACTAATAGATATAAAAAATAGAATCTGAAAAATATCTTGTGGTGAGTTGGAGTTATGCACCGCCAAAACACATATTCTTAATCTTAATTCATTCCTATAGGTATGAACTCATTATAAATAGGACATTTTGAAAAGTAATTTTAGTTAAGTTGTGGCCCAACCAAATCATGATGGATCTTAATCCTATTACTGGAGTCCTTTATAAACAGAATGAAATTCAGACACAGAAGGAAACAACCACTAGGAGAAATCAGAAGTCAATGGAACCCCAAGAAGATGGGAGAAGCTGCCGTGTTCATTACCGTGTGATGGAAAAGTCAAGGACCAAAGAGTGCTGGCAGCCAGCCCCAGAATGCCTTAGTCTTGGTGGAGAAAGCATTGCTTTAATGACACCTTGAGTTTGGACTTTTCCTAACCCCAATCTGTAAGCCAATTCTATTGTTTAAGCCAAGCCATTGAAGGGCATTTTTTTTAATCAACTAGGAAACTAAAACACACCTCTTGTCAGAAATCTGACTTCAGCCTTCCTCACACTCATATTGAAAGCTGCAATATCAGTTTTAGTATCATTTCTTGAAGAACATGTAACAATTAAATCGATGGATTGTCAATGACTCTTTTACACTGTTAGAATGTTCGAAGACTGGGGCATCTAGTAGAAGGTTCAGGACCCCTGAATCAGAGAGAAGTAAGTACAGGGAGTGTGTGAAATTTAAAACAAGGAGAGCAAAAACAAAACGTGTGCTTTTTAAATTCACTCATTCATTTTTTCATTGAACTAATACTTCATACCCTTTGCATGTGTTATCCCCAAATTTTCCTAACAGGATTTCAGAACTTCTATGGCCCACTGACAGCTGTGTGCCTCCCAATTTCCACTGTCCATACGTGAGTATTTATTGTGGTTCTCGTATCAGTGTTCCACCTCCTTGTGTTGAGTGGAAAGGAAACAGATTCTTTCTTCATTTTTTCAGGGATTTTTGATAAAAAAAGCTTTCAAGATCAAGAGATATGGCATAGAAACCTTAATAGACTATGATATCTGGACTTTAAACCTGGTACCATAGTTGGGAATAAAAATTTTAGAGTATCTTCCCAGGGAGAGCATGTTAGCTACTTATTACCTTCCAACAAATCACCTCCATATCATTGCAGCTTAGAACAAGAATAAACATTCATTACCTCACAGTTTCTATGGGTTGTGGATTTGAGAGCAGCTTAGCTGGGTGGTTTGGGCTCACAGTCTCTTTTGGACCAGCAGACAATGTCTCAGCTGGACCTGTAGTCATTTGAAGACTTGATTGAAGCTGGAAAATCTACCTCTAAATGTCTCACTCAAATGGCTGGTAAACTGGTATTGGCTGCTGGTAGGAGGTATCAGGACTTCATGATCTTGGACTTTTCCATAAGGCTTTTCATCTGTTTTCATGACATAAAAGCTGGTTTTCTTCAGAGCAAATGCTCTAATACTCAGTTTCTGGGATGTCTTTCAAAACTGAGCCTCAGCTCTCTCTTTAAGTTAGCTCATCAGGTGAACTCACTACCTTCTCTCTTCTTCTTCTTCAGGAAGAAGAGAGAAATGAGACCAAATAAATTACAGTGGCCGAGATATTTCAAACAGAGTTGAGAGGTTTTCCTGGAGGTTATTCATATACATTATATAAATGTCCCTTTTTAGTTTGTGGTGTATTGGAGTGGCTGGAGGGAAGTACCTGAAACAGTTGAGCTGTGTTCCAGAAGCCTTGATTCTTGAAGACAATTGTATAATGATATAAATTCTATAATATGACTGTGTAATTGTGAAAACCTTGAGTCTACTGCTCCTTTTATCCATAAGGGGTAAAATAAATTGGGTAGATTGAAATCCTAGTGGTCAATGAGAGGGAGAGTTATGGGATATGGGATGTATGAGTTTTTTCACTTTTCTTTTTATTTCTTTTTCTGAAGTGAAGCAAATGCTCTAAAAATGATTATGGGGATGAACACACAACTATGTGATAATATTGTGAGCCATTGATTGTACACCATGTATGGACTGTGTATGTGTGAAAATTTGTCAATAAAAAATATTTACAAAAAAAAAAAAACTGAACCTCAGAAGTCATACACCATGATTTCTGCCACGTCTATACATTTAGAGGTTATACAGGTCAGTCCTCTTTTATTAAGTGGGGTAACATAAGGTAATTAATAACAAGGAGCAAAGATCATTGGGAGTCATCTTTGAGGGTGCATAATAGGAGTTTCAGCTATTTTCTGTTTGTGAGTGTTTGGTTGCTAAAACTGACAAATTGCAGCACACCAGAAATGAACTGGCTTTTAACAATTAGGGTGTATTAGCCTACAAGTTTAAAGTTCTAAGGCTGTGGAAAATGTCCAAATTAAGCCATCAACAGAATGATACTGTACTAGTTTGAAAAGATTATGCTCCCTAGAAGAGCCATATTTTGATACTGACCCATCATGTGGAGTCAGCCATTTCTTTTAAACTCTATTCAGCACTGTATGTTGAAAACTTAATTACATTTTCTCCACAGAGTTGCGATACACCCAATTGTGGATATTAAGTTTTGAATAGAGGGATATGTGACTCCACCCATTCCAGGTGGGTCTTTATTAGTTTACTGGAATCCTTTAAAAGAGGAGGCATTTTAAAAAGAGCCACAAAGCAGAGAGCCCATGCTGCCAGAAACCTTTGGAGATAAAAAAGCAAAACATCCCCAGGGGAGCTTCATGAGACAAGAAGCCTGGAGAGAAAGCTAGCAGACGTTGCCATATGCATCATGCACCTTTCCAGTTGAGAGAGAAACCCTGAGCATTGGCCTTTCTTGAGTGATGGTAGCCTCTTGCTGATGCCTTAATTTGGATACTTGTATAGACATGCTTTAATTGGGACATTTTCATGGCCTTAGAAATGTAAATTAGCAACTTGATAAACTCCGCCTTTTAAAAGTCATTCCATTTCTGGTATATTGCATTCCAGCGGCTAACAAACTAGAACAAGATACCTTCTCCCCAAAGAAAGGCTGCTGGTGATCCAGAACACCTCTGCCACATGGGAAGGCACTTGTGCCTTGATATCTGCTGGTTTCTCTTTTCTCCTGGGTTTCTTTGGTTTCAGCTTCTGGCTTCGGTGGTGCCCTCTCTGAGCTTCTACATGTTTCTCTTTTTTAGCTTCTGTCCCTTTCCCTTCTCCTGGGCTTTTTTCTGTGTCTCCTTTTCTTTAATCCTCTTAAAGGACTCCAACAAGAGGATTAATGCCCACCTTAATACTCTCTATTTAGGGCACTCTTCAAATAAAATAACTTAGTCAAAAGGTCACATCCACAATAGACTTATAACCACAGAATAGATTAGTTTTAATAACATGATCTTTTCTTGGGTACATATAGCTTCAAATGATCACAATGAGGAAGAATATATTTGTGGCTAGAGGGGAGAATGATGACTGGTAGATTGTATTATTGCTCCCCAAAAGTTACTCCTTTCTTCAATTTATATTCATCATCTTTGCTGCGTACAAGCTCAAAAGCCAAGTGGAGCAACATTTCTTTCTTTCTTACATTACTTACCAATGGCTGTGGGCCAGGTAACTTGGCTCAGTTTTGCTCTGCTCTGTTCTACTCTGTGCATTTCCTCACATTTCATTTGCCAAGTAAGTCACATTTCTGGACCTGGAAGTATAGTCTGTATACAGGGCATGGCAAGAAAAGGAACACGATCTTTCATACTACGTGTAGGAGACAAAATAATGCTCTCTCCTGAAGCTGACCATACCCTAACCCCTGAAAGCTCTGAATTTATGTTACATGGCAAAGAGGAATTAAGTTTGCAGAATTAATGTTGAAAACAAGCTGACTTTAAAATAGGGAGATTATCCTGGATTCTCTTTGGAGACCCAATCTAATCCACTTTAAAAGTGGAAGAGGAAGAAAAGAAGTGGAAGAGAGAGACTGCAGAAGAGATTCAGAGAGATACCAGTGTTAGAAGGTGTTTAAAATTCCTGACTACTAGAGCAAACACCGTGCACTGGGTTTGTGTAAACAATGGGATTTATTGGCTCACAGCGTTGAGGTTAAGAGATGTCCAAAGTCCAGGCGTCATCATGGCAATGTCTTTCTTCAGAAGACTGTGGCATTCTGGGGTTGGCTGCCAGTGATCCTTGGTCCTTGATTTTTCTGTTGCATAGCAATGTACATGGCAGCCTCTCCTGGCTTTTCTGTTCCATTGACTTTCAGCTTATGTCTGCATCCTCAGATTTCTCTCTGTGGCCTTCTCTGTAATTTAGTCAGTAATAGGATTAAGACACATCCTGATTCAGTTCACATCTTAACTGAAAAAACCTCATCAAGAGGACATACTTACAATAGGTTCATATCCATAGGAACAGACTCACATTAGGACCATGTTTCTCTGGAGCACATAATTCCTAGACACCACAGAAGAACCTGGTCCAACATTACCGGCTTTGAAGACGAAGGAAAGAGATGGCCTCTGATGTGGGGAAAGAAAAGGAAATGAATTTTCCACTAAAGCCTCTAGAACAAATGGAGCTTTGCCAACACTTACACCTTGATTTTAGCCCAGTGAGATCTATTTTGCAATTCTGACCTCCAGAACTGTATTATATAAAATTAAGCCACTAAATATGTGGTTATTTGTTATAGGAACTAGTTAGGAAACTAACTAGTACTACTCTTTGCCATGTGACTTAAAGCACTTGTTTGTAACATAGCTGCACTCATTGTCTAACTATCAGCATTTAACTTGAGTAAGAAATAAATCTTTTTGTTTTAAGCCATGTTAATTTTGGTATTTTTTTCTCTAGCTTTACAATAAAGGCTTAGAAAACAATATACTCATAGAGCTATTGAAGGATTAGGTAGATAACTAATAGATAGATAGATCGATAGATAGATAGAAAATCTCACACAGAATGGCATCTGGTACATATAAATATTAAATTTTAGCAATTAATGATGTAAAAAATATTATTTTATTGTTATTTAACATTCAAGTGCAGGTGCCAAGTTATTGGTTATATCCACATGTCTAGATTTCAGGAGAGAAGCAGAGGGTGGGAAACAATTGGGAGTCTACTCCATATAGACCTTAGGAGTGAGTATAGATGGAGAAAAATTCTGAGGCAAAGGAGAAGGAAGAATCAAAGAAGAGTGTGAAAATATGGGTCAGTAGAGTAAAAAGAGAAAGAAGAGGAAATAATTTCCTACAAGCTGTGAAAACAAACTGTTCAAGAGGGGAGTGGTCAACTATGTTAAATACTGTTAATTGGCAAGTAATACAAAGAGAAATGTATCACTGCATATAGCAAAGTACAGACTATTCATGATCTTAATAAGAGATGCTTCACTGGAGCAATAAAAACATAGTCTTGATCAGAGTGGTTACAAGATAGAATGAAAGAATAACTGTAAAAAAATGTGATGACTTTTAAAAATGAACCTTGCTGAAAAATGGAGGAAAGAAGTGAGACAGTCAATCGAGAAGTATATGGAGTCAAAGAAGGTTTTTTTGTTTTTGTTTTTGTTTTACTGTTTGTTTTGTTGTTTATTTTATTTTTACATATAGGAGCTATAAAGCATATTTATATTCAGAGAGAAATGATCTAGTAGAGAGAAATAGTTGATAATGTAGAAAAAGAGTGGGGAATTGCTATTATGATTTTTATTAACAGGTCAGTCAGACATTGGTTGCAAAATATTAAGAGAAATTAGAATAGTAGAAAGCAGATGCAATAGCATTAAGGCATTTTATTGCAGGGCTGTTTAGTTTCCTGGCAGCTGAACATACACAATATAATGGATTGACTTAACAAGAGAAGTTATTGGCTCAAAGTTTCAAACTTGCTTCTTCCTGGGTTGGTATCTTCTTGCCAGCCAGCAGTCTTTGGGGTTCCTTGTCTTTTCCATAACAATGCGTTGCACATGACAATGTCTTCTCTTTTCTCTTCTGAGTTTCTTTACTTCCAGTTTCTGGGTGGTCTCCAGTGCTTCCCTTTTTTGTGGCCTTCTCTATATAAGGACTCTAGTAATAGGACTAAGTCCCATCCTATTTCAATTAGGCTAAACTATACCTGAAGTAATCTCATGAAAAGGTCCTATTTACAATGGATGCATACCCAAAGGAATGGATTAAGATAAAAACATATTTTTCTGCATTATATAACTCCAAGCCACCATAGGGATCATGTGGATATTTCCTCCTAAATTCATCATCATGAAGATGGGGGAATGAATTGCAGTTGAGTGGCAAGTCCAGGGTGTGAACTGATCACCTGGGAAGATGAAAGAGTGAGCAAAATAGAGAATGTGACAGGATTACTGGGCAGCACTAAGGGCCCACTTCGTGTTAGTGGCCATTAAATTAAAGTGAGGCTAGTCAACAATGCTGTTTTCTCTAGCTATGTTTAAATGGGCAAATGAATAAACAGAGTAAGCTGAGAATTGGATAACTAGAGTTGGAGTTTTGTCAGAAAAGTAGTCAAAAGGAGAGAGGGGGAAAGAGAATAAGTGTAGGAAAGAGAGTGGTTGTAAAAGAGCATGGAATCTAAGTTATGTAAGCCAATAAATAGGACCTTATGGGATTGACAGCTAAAACTTTGACCAAGGGAGCACAGGCTCTGGTAAGTACAAATATATGTTCAATTTGACACTAGAAAGAATGTATTAGAAAGATGTGGATGATGTTCAAGGTGGAATGCTTGACACAGATTATGGAGATGAGTCAGTATTATTAATAATGTGGGAATGAGGTTTTGAGCCTAGGATGTGCACAAATGTTAGAGGAGAGAGCTTCATGGAAATGAGAGTCCAGAATTTTGGATATTGAGAGTGCCAAGAATCATGACAGAAATATTATTGGGGAGAGTGATATTCACATATATTTACTAAGTTCCCACCGAATCTGTGCCTGGAGGAGAAAAACAGGGAGACACAACAAAACAGACAAGAACAAAATAAACAGACAGACAAAAGCACAGTATTTTTCTTACAGACTTAGCAGTCTTGTCCTTAGCTGATTCTTTCCAAGGAGAGAGAGAGAGAGATGGGCCTTTGCTAGACTAGAAAAAAATTCTCTCCAAAAAAATTTCAATCAATGATTTTCATATGATCTATAGCAACTGTTGGGCATCTTTATCGATTGAACCTTCGTTCTCTGCAATTATTCTTTTTTTTTCCCTCATAGCTTTTTCAGAATTGTAAATATACTTAATTTCATTCAGAAAGATTTTATTACTAAACATCAAATCCAAAAGTATACTCTATGCAGAGTCTTATGAGATATGCCGTAAATTTTTTTTTTAAAGGAAACCAAAGGGGGAGGTGGGGAGTAGAGGTTTCTAGTGCAAAAATCCTCATCACCTAGGTCAGCAGTCTTTAATCCATTATGGGTCACAGAGGAGAGTCAGTGAATGCAGATGATCCAATTGCAGGAGGTTTCACTCCATTTCCAAAATGTAAGTTCCCCCTACAGACTTCATTTAGCTACAGTGCATTTTATATGAAAAGAAATAGCTATAGGGAAGACTCTTACTAGGTGGTATATGCCTAAGGCATAGCTCTCAGTGATATAAGTCAAGTTGAAGCATACATTGGAAGAACTAAAATAGCACCCAGGTAAAATATTTCAAGAAATAAACAAAAAGCATGCGTCAAAAAAAAAGAAAAAAAAAAAAAAAACAGCACCTGAGGCGTATAGGTACCACCCAATTGAAGGAAACAAACAAACAACAACAAACAGAAGAAGCAGCTAATCTCAAAGAGAAAATTTCCTGGGCAATTTCACTGTGAGTCTCTTCAAAGGACCCCCTCTGCCCACATATGCACATCTTAATGCTGGCCTGCTGCTAGTAGGCTGAGCCTGTGGGACAGCCCTACTTAAAACCTTTCAGATTCATGATTTCTTAGGTCACTTTCTGCAGTGAGGTTTTATCATTTGATGTCCCTCCAGCCCCTATAAGCTGTTAAATGTGGATAACAAAGAGATGTGTATGCGTGATGGTGCTAGGTATTTTTGAAAACTAGAGGTTTCCAGATGCTCAGAGAAAAAGAGCTCCTGTCCTCTATCAGCAGAGGCACCATTCTGATAGGTACCTATGCCAAGACCTGAAGATAATTTTTAATTGTAGGGAAGTGAATATCAAGCTTTTGGTTGGGGTGGGGGTGGGGTAGAAATCATAGAAGAAAAGGAGAGTAAGAAAATGAGAAAAAATAGCTATCAAAGAGCAGCTTATGAGAAAAAGTGAAGAAATATAGAACCACTAGTTAGTTTTCTCAAGCTGGCTTGATCTCTACCTAAGCCGTGTAGACTTGTTTGTGTTTGTACATATGCGTGTGTTTGTATTCATATGCCATATGAATGTTCATATGTGCACGTGTTTGCATTTATTCTGATTATATCAATGTTTTTGTGGTGCTTGTTTTCTTTGTAGCCACGTGTAAAGAAAACCACTAGTTAGTCTTGATGAGCCTACTTTTTCCCAGAGTTAGACTCTGACTCTAGGCTTTGGGAGATTCCTTTGTATTGGTGATAGAAGGGCTCTCATACAGAAAGGAAATGCTATTGATACACAATAACAATTGCATAGACTCAGAATTACTATTCTAGATGTCTTTACATGGTTGTATAAGCTGATATATATAGCCTAACAACAAAAGCTAAAGCCAATTCCTAAATAAAATAAAACAGCATGATAATGGCTAATAATTTTTAGATCTTAAAATATGTCATATATTATGTAAAGCACTTTAATTTGGTTATTTCTTTTGATTCACCCAACAACCCAATGAGGGAGCTATTATTGTATCTCTGTTTTACAGATAAGGAAACTCAGAGAGTTTACATAGCTCTCAGTAGTGATACACCTGCATACAGAATGGCAGAGGTATAAACAAATGCAAGTCCTTTAATTCCAGAGCCAATTGTTAACCACAACATTGTACTCAAGGTGACCTTGGGCAAAGTAGGCACCGAGATCATTAACTTCCTTTAAAAACCACAGGTCCTTTCTCTAACTGGTTCAAATAAGAATGAATAGCCCATAAACCTACTATTTGGGCAAGAGAAAAAATAAGCCTACAAGTAGATGATAAGATAGATAGATAGATAGATAGATAGATAGATCAATAGACAGATATATAGAGATACGATGCACACACCAATGCAATGGCATTGCCCAGGGTAAAAAAATGGAAGAGCCTCATCAGTATTCACAGATTCCCTAAATAGAATATAAAAATGTATTCCTTGTCATATCTAATGATTATCTGATGCCAGTTGTAGTGACTGGAGCTTCATTTGCAGATTTTTACTTTTTTTTTTTTTTTTTTTTGGTTGAAAGCTCTATCTCTGTCCCTATCCCTATCCCTATCCCTATCCCTATCCCTATTCCTATCTCTATCTCTATCTCTCTCTTCATCGAACCCAACAGAACTCATGACAGCACAGGTTCCAAAGCCCCAGTGTGGAGCCAAGACTTCACTGAACCACAGCAAGGAAGACAGTAAGAGGCAAAAATCCCAACAAAACTAAAACACTTGGAAGCAGGTATATTCTACATTAGACATAGAAATGGGGAAATTTGGCCATTCCTCCAGGAATGAATGCACTTTCTGAAATTGTGTTTATGAATGTCAGTGTTCTCCAACACACTTGTTAAGAATTCTCTATAAAAAGTATACAAAGGGTTGTATTGAAACTCCCTAATGAGAAAACCTGATTAGAATGATTTTTTGTAACACTGAATCAGAAAACTTAGTCTTGTAACCACTGTGCTTCAAGACCCTGTCTAACCTTTCTCCAATGCCTTAGCTGTGTTGGCTATTATTCACCTTGTAGCTACAATCTTTTTTCAAAATTCAGGAATGGGTAGCCCAAGGATTAAAGCCATTTTCCCTTCACTACCTTTATACATTTACATCGTGCCTGGCTACCTCTGTAATAGCATTTGCATTTATTTCAATTGTGTATGTTTTGTATCTCTCTTTCACTCTCTTTAGAATACAGGTGCATCAATTTGTTAAAAATATTTTATTGACTGATCTTCACACTCATGCAGTCCATACATGGTATACAATCAATTGCTCACAGTATCATCACAAAGTTGTGTATTCATCACCATGATTATTTTTAGAACATTTGTATCACTCCAGAAAAAGAAATAAAAGGAAAAATTAAAAAAACTCATACTTCTATCACCCCTTAACCTTCCCTCTCATTGAACACTAGTATTTCAATCGACCCAATTTATTTGATCACTTATCCCCCCCCTTTATTTATTTATTTTTTTATTTATTTTTACCCTATATCTGTACTCATCTGTCCATACCCTGGACCTCTGACACAAGGTTTTCACAACTGCAGTCACATTGTAAAAGCTATACTGTTATACAGTAATCTTCAAGAATCAAGGCTACTGGCACACAGCTCAACAGTTTCAAGTATTTCTCTCCAGCCACTCCAATACACTATAAACTAAAAAAGGATATTTTCTATATAATGCATAAGAATAATCTCCAAGATAACCTCTCGACTCTGTTTGAAAGCTCTCAGCCACTGAAAGTTTATTTTGTCTCATTTCTCTCTTCCCACTTTTATCAAGAAGGTTTTCTTAATCCCCTAATACCAGGTCATGGCTCCTTTGGGGAGTTCTGTCCCATACTGCCAGGGAGGCTTACACCCCTGGAAGGTATGCCCCATGTACTATTGGAGGGCAGTGAGTTCACCTGCTGAGTTGACTTAGAGAGACAGAGACCACATCTGAGCAACAAAAGAGGTTGTCTGGGGGTGACTCTTCCACATAATTATACATAGGCTTAGGCTAACATTTGAGGAAAAATGTTTTGTAGGGGCAAAACCCAAGATCTAGGGCTCAGCCTATTGATATATGGTTCCCACTGCTTGCAAGAATGAAGGAATTCTCCAAATGGGAAATTTGAAGATTTCCTCCTTTCTCCCCAGTTCCCCAAGTTGGCTTTGCAAATACTTCTT
The DNA here is from genome assembly GCF_023851605.1 of Tamandua tetradactyla. Lineage (NCBI taxonomy): Eukaryota > Metazoa > Chordata > Mammalia > Pilosa > Myrmecophagidae > Tamandua > Tamandua tetradactyla. The sequence goes on along the minus strand of NC_135334.1, from coordinate 118,348,917 downwards.
TATTCACTGTCCATATTACTTTAGGATATATCAGGGCATTCCACTAACCTGGACAAACCATCAAGATTTCATACCCTATTCAAGATTGAATGTATTTATGGTGTTCAACTAAACTGATCATACAAGTTAAATTAGGTAATGCACTACCCAAAATACAAATTATGAACCAAATAAACATCTCTCGTTTTGGTCTCACGTAGAAGTTGAAGTTATAAAATATGGACAATATCATCCTTTACCCATGTATTCTGATCTACCTCAGTCCTATTCAGATCAGCATCATTCATATCTCTATTCAAAGTCTGATGTCTTTTTCTGATTTTCATAACTTCAGAGATCTAACTGTGAGTCTCAGGTGTCATAAGTATCTGAAGTTTCTGGGAACAACCAGATTATACATAAACAGGCCAGTATCTAAGAGTTTAAAAATAATAGTTACAATTGAATATATGTGACTGCTGTAAGAGCTTAAAATCTAGGATCCTTTACAATAGGCCCCAACCTGATAAACCATGCTCTCGACTTCAGTTCACCAAGTTTTTAAATTATAGTTAGTCCATATGAGTGACGCATGATAATATTTGTCTTTTTGTTTCTGACATTTAATTCAACATATAGTCTTAAGGTTCATTCACCTAGTTGCATGCCTTACAACTTCATGACTTCTTACAGCCACTCAGGAGTCCCTTGTATGTATATACCATAGTACCCCTTCCATTCCTCAGTTGTTGTAACTTAGACTACCTCCATCCATTGTGAATCACCAACATTACCATCATAATCACCAGGGTGTAAATGTCTATTTGTGTCCCCACGCTCAGCTCCTCCAGATATATACCTAGCAATGGGGTTGCAGGATCACATGGCAACCCCACGCCTAGCCTCCTGTGGAACCACCACATGCCCTCCAAGGGCTGCACCTCTCTGTTTCCCTATTGACAGTAAATAGCTACTTCTCTTTCTCTGCATTTTCTCAAGCATTTGTTTCTCTCTGTTCATTTTTAAACAGTTTTATTTACACATCATACAATCCAACCTAAGTAAATAGAGATGTCTTCACCACCATAGTCTGTATGAAGATGTTTCCTTTCATTCCACAAAGAATCCATTCCTGTCCTCCACAGCCCCCCACCTGTTGAGATTTAGTTTTGGCATAATGCCTTTGTTACATTCAGTGGAAGCATATACAATGTTTCTGTTGACTATAGACCCTAGCTTGCATTGTTTGTACCTTCTCCTGTATACCAAACATTTTCAATAGGTTGCAATGTTGACATTCGTTCATTTGCTCTCCCTCTTGCACAAATATTTTTTCTTTATTTATACCTCTAATCACCATCATTGTCCATTCTAGGCATTCCTAAATTATATGGTCTCAGTCTTAATCCTCTACTTTCTTTCTGGTTTCATACATGTCCCCAGCCCTTCTCATTCAATCATACACATATTCAGCTTCATTCAGTGTTCTTACATTATTGTGCTACAATCAGGTAGTATTGTGTTATTGATTTCTGAATTTTTACAATCAGTCCTGTTGTACAATCTGTAATCCATCAAGCAGTGAATGTCTCATCTCTACACTATTTCTATCTCCTCTTAACCAATGTTCTTAACTTCAACTCTTAAAGTTCACTCATTAATGTTAGTTCATCTTAATGAGACAATACAGTATTAGAACTTTTGTTTCTGGCTAATTTCACTCAGCATAATGTCCTCAAGGTTCATCCACATTGTTAAATGTGTCATGATTTTATTCTGTCTTATAACTGCATAAAATTCCACTGTATATATACACCACAGCTTGTTTAACCACTCATATGTTGATGGACATTTGGTCTGTTTCTATCTCTTGGCAATAATAAATAATGTTTCTATAAATGCTGCTCTTTTTTGATTGCTGTTTGCATAACGTATCTTTTCTCAATCATTCATTTTCAACCTATTTTTGTTCTTGTGTCTAAAATGAGTCTCTGGTAGACAGCATATAGATGGGTCCTGTTTTTTAATCTGTTCTGCCCAGTCTATGTCTTTTGATTGAGGAATTTAATCCTTTAACATCTAATGTTATTACTGTAAAGGCAGTAGTTTTTCTACCATTTTATCTTTTTGATTTTATATGTTATGTCTATTTTTTTGTCTTTTGACCTTTCCTGATAGTATTCATTTCTACACTCTTCTCCAGACTTCTCTCCTCTGCCTTTTCTTATCTACCTGTAGTGCTCCCTTTAGTATTTCTTGCAGAGCCCATCTCTTGGTCACAAATTTCTCTCAGTGATTGTTAGTCTGAAAATATTTAAACTTCCCCTCATTTTTTTTTTCAGATGCAGCTTCATTCAGTGTTTTAACATGATTACTTTACAATTACGTATTATTGTGCTGTCCATTTTTGAGTTTTTGTATCTAGTCCCATTGCACAGTCTGTATCCCTTCAGCTCCAATTACCCATTATCTTACCCTGTTTCTAAGTCCTGTTGGTCTCTGTTACCAATGACATATTCCAAGTTTATTCTTTAATTTCGGTTCACATCAGTGGGACCATACAATATTTGTCCTTTAGTTTTTGGCTAGACTCACTCAGCATAATGTTCTCTAGGCCCATCCATGTTATTACATGCTTCATAAGTTTATCCTGTCTTAAAGCTGCATAATATTCCATCGTATGTATATACCACAGTTTGTTTAGCCACTCGTCTGTTGATGGACATTTTGGCTGTTTCCATCTCTTTGCAATTGTAAATAACGCTGCTATAAACATTGGTGTGCAAATGTCCGTTTGTGTCTTTGCCCTTAAGTCCTTTGAGTAGATACCTAGCAATGGTATTGCTGGGTCGTATGGCAATTCTATATTCAGTTTTTTGAGGAACCGCCAAACTGCCTTCCACAGTGGTTGCACCATTTGACATTCCCACCAACAGGGGATAAGTGTGCCTCTTCGCTGCATCCTCTCCAGCACTTGTCATTTTCTGTTTTGTTGATAATGGACATTCTGGTGGGTGTGAGATGATATCTCATTGTGGTTTTGATTTGCATTTCTCTAATGGCCAGGGACATTGAGCATCTCTTCATGTGCCTTTTGGCCATTTGTATTTCCTCTTCTGAGAGGTGTCTGTTCAAGTCTTTTTCCCATTTTGTAATTGGGTTGGCTGTCTTTTTGTTGTTGAGTTGGACAATCTCTTTATAAATTCGGGATACTAGACCTTTATCTGATATGTCGTTTCCAAATATTGTCTCCCATTGTGTAGGCTGTCTTTCTACTTTCTTGATGAAGTTCTTTGATGCACAAAAGTGTTTAATTTTGAAGAGCTCCCATTTCTTTCTTTCTTTCTTCAGTGCTCTTGCTTTAGGTTTAAGGTCCATAAAACCGCCTCCAATTGTAAGTTTCATAAGATATCTCCCTACATTTTCCTCTAACTGTTTTATGGTCTTAGACCTAATGTTTAGATCTTTGATCCATTTTGAGTTAACTTTTGTATAGGGTGTGAGATACGGGTCTTCTTTCATTCTTTTGCATATGGATATCCAGTTCTCTAGGCACCATTTATTGAAGAGACTGTTCTGTCCCAGGTGAGTTGGCTTGACTGCCTTATCAAAGATCAAATGTCCATAGATGAGAGGTCTATATCTGAGCACTCTATTCAATTCCATTGGTTGATATATCTATCTTTATGCCAATACCATGCTGTTTTGACCACTGTGGCTTCATAAGATGCCTTCAAGTCAGGCAGCATGAGACCTCCAGCTTCGTTTTTTTTCCTCAAGATACTTTCAGCAATTCGGGGCACCCTGCCCTTCCAGATAAATTTGCTTATTGGTTTTTCTATTTCTGAAAAATAAGTTGTTGGGATTTTGATTGGTATTGCATTGAATCTGTAAATCAATTTAGGTAGGATTGACATCTTAACTATATTTAGTCTTCCAATCCATGAACATGGTATGCCCTTCCATCTATTTAGGTCTTCTGTGATTTTTTTTAACAGTTTTTTGTAGTTTTCTTTGTATAGGTTTTTTGTCTCTTTAGTTAATTTTATTCCTAGGTATTTTATTCTTTTAGTTGCAATTGTAAATGGAATTCATTTCTTGATTTCCCCCTCAGCTTGTTCATTACTAGTGTATAGAAATGCTACAGATTTTTGAATGTTGATCTTGTAACCTACTACTTTGCTGCACTCATTTATTAGCTCTAGTAGTTTTATTGTGGATTTTTCCAGGTTTTCGATGTATAGTATCATATCGTCTGCAAACAGTGATAGTTTTACTTCTTCCTTTCCAATTTTAATGCCTTGTATTTCTTTTTCTTGTCTAATTGCTCTGGCTAGAACCTCCAACACAATGTTGAATAACAGTGGTGATAATGGACATGCTTGTCTTGTTCCTGATCTTAGGGGGAAAGTTTTCAATTTTTCCCCATTGAGGATGATATTAGCTGTGGGTTTTTCATATATTCCCTCTATCATTTTAAGGAAGTTCCCTTGTATTCCTATCTTTTGAAGTGTTTTCAACAGGAAAGGATGTTGAATCTTGTCAAATGCCTTCTCTGCATCAATTGAGATGATCATATGATTTTTCTACTTTGATTTGTTGATATGGTGTATTACATTAATTGATTTTCTTATGTTGAACCATCCTTGCATACCTGGGATGAATCCTACTTGGTCATGATGTATAATTCTTTTAATGTGTTGTTGGATTCGATTTGCTAGAATTTTGTTGAGGATTTTTGCATCTATATTCATTAGAGAGATTGGCCTGTAGTTTTCTTTTTTGGTAATATCTTTGCCTGGTTTTGGTATGAGGGTGATGTTGGCTACATAGAATGAATAAGGTAGCTTTCCCTCCACTTCGATTTTTTTGAAGAGTTTTAGGAGAGTTGGTACTAATTCTTTCTGGAATGTTTGATAAAATTCACATGTGAAGCTGTCTGGTCCTGGACTTTTCTTTTTAGGAAGCTTTTGAATGACTGATTCAATTTCTTTACTTGTGATTGGTTTGTTGAGGTCATCTATTTCTTCTTGAGTCAAAGTTGGTTGTTCATACCTTTCTAGGAACTTGTCCATTTCATCTACATTGTTGTATTTATTAGCATAAAGTTGTTCATAGTATCCTGTTGTTACCTCCTTTATTTCTGTGAGGTCAGTGGTTATGTCTCCTCTTCCATTTCTGATCTTATTTATTTGCATCCTCTCTCTTCTTCTTTTTGTCAGTCTTGCTAAGGGCCCATCAATCTTATTGATTTTCTCATAGAACCAACTTCTGGTCTTATTGATTTTCTCTATTGTTTTCATGTTTTCAATTTCATTTATTTCTGCTCTAATCTTTGTTATTTCTTTCCTTTTGCTTGCTTTGGGGTTATTTGCTGTTCTTTCTCCAGTTCTTCCAAGTGGACAGTTAATTCCTGCATTTTTGTCTTTTCTTCTTTTCTGATATAGGCATTTAGGGCAATAAATTTCCCTCTTAGCACTGCCTTTGCTGCGTCCCATAGGTTCTGATATGTTGTGTTTTCGTTTTCATTCACCTTGAGGTATTGGCTAATTTATCTTGCAATTTCTTTGACCCACTCATTGGTTAAGAGTGTGTTGTTGAGCCTCCACATATTTGTGAATTTTCTGGCACTCTGCCTATTATTGATTTCCAACTTCATTCCTTTATGATCCGAGAAAGTGTTGTGTATGATTTCAATCTTTTTAAATTTGTTAAGACTTGCTTTGTGACCCAGCACATGATCTATCTTTGAGAATGATCCATGAGCACTTGAGAAAAAGGTGTATCCTGCTGTTGTGGGATGTAATGTCCTATAAATGTCTGTTAAGTCTAGCTCATTTATTGTAATATTCAGATTCTCTATTTCTTTATTGATCCTCTGTCTAGATGTTCTGTCCATTGATGAGAGTGGTGAATTGAAGTCTCCAACTATTATGGTATATGTGTCTATTTCCCTTTTCAGTGTTTTCAGTGTATTCCTCACATATTTTGGGGCATTCTGGTTTGGTGCATAAATATTTATGATTGTTATGTCTTCTTGTTTAATTGTTCCTCTTATTAGTAGACAGTGTCCTTCTTTGTCTCTTTTAACTGTTTTATATTTGAAGTCTAATTTGTTGGATATTAGTATAGCTACTCCTGCTCTTTTCTGGTTGTTATTTGCATGAAATATCTTTTCCCAACCTTTCACTTTCAACCTATGTTTATCTTTGGGTCTAAGATGTGTTTCCTGTAGACAGCATATAGAAGGATCCTGTTTTTTAATCCATTCTGCCAGTCTATGTCTTTTGATTGGGGAAATAAGTCCATTAACATTTAGTGTTATTACTGTTTGGATAATATTTTCCTCTACCATTTTGCCTTTTGTATTATATATATCATATCTGATTTTCCTTCTTTCTACACTCTTCTCCATACCTCTGTCTTCTGTCTTTTCATATCTGACTCTACAGCTCCCTTTAGTATTTCTTGCAGAGCTGGTCTCTTGGTCACAAATTCTCTCAGTGACTTTTTGTCTGAGAATGTTTTAATTTCTCCCTCATTTTTGAAGGACAGTTTTGCTGGATATAGGAGTCTTGGTTGGCAGTTTTTCTCTTTTAGTAATTTATATATGTCATCCCACTCTCTTCTAGCTTCCATGGTTTCTGCTGAGAAATCTACACATAATCTTATTGGGTTTCCCTTGTATGTGATGGATTTTTTTTCTCTCGCTGCTTTCAAGATCCTCTCTTTCTCTTTGACCTCTGACATTCTAACTAGTAAGTGTCTTGGAGAATTCCTATTTGGGTCTATTCTCTTTGGGGTGCGCTGTACTTCTTGGATCTGTAATTTTAGGTCTTTCATAAGAGTTGGGAAATTTTCAGTGATAATTTCCTCGATTAGTTTTTCTCCTCCTTTTCCCTTCTCTTCTGCTTTTGGGACACCCACAACAGGTATATTTGTGCGCTTCATATTCTCATTCAGTTCCCTGATCCCCTGTTCAAATTTTTCCATTCTTTTCCCTATAGTTTCTGTTTCTTTTTGGAATTCAGATGTTCCATCCTCCAATTCACTAATTCTAGCTTCTGTCTCTTTAAATCTACCATTGTAGGTATCCATTGTTTTTTCCAGCTTTTCTACTTTGTCCTTCACTCCCATACATTCTGTGATTTGTTTTTTCAGTTTTTCTATTTCTTCTTTTTGTTCAGCCCATTTCTTCTTCATGTCCTCCCTCGATTTATTGATTTCGTTTTTGAAGAGGTTTTCCATTTCTGTTCGTATATTCAGCATTAGTTGTCTCAGCTCCTGTATCTCATTTGAACTATTGGTTTGTTCCTTTGACTAGGCCATGTTTTCAATTTTCTGAGCGTGATCCATTATCTTCTGCTGGCATCTGGGCATTAATCAGATTTCCCTGGGTGTAAGACCCCGGAGGTTGAAAGATTTTTCTGTGAAATCTCTGGGCTCTGTTTTTCTTATCCTGCCCAGTAGGTGCGCTCGTGGCGCTCATCTGTCTGTGGGTCCCACCAGTAAAAGATGCTGTGGCTCCTTTAACTGGAAAACTCTCGTTGTGGGGGGGGGTCGCCAGCCGAAGCTGCTTGGGGGTGTGCCAATCCGAATCTCCCAGCCGGCCCGGGTATCTGCGCACAGGGAGGGTCGCCGGCCTCTTTGGCTTGGGGGAACGCCTGTCCAAATTTCCCAGCCAGCCCGGGGCACCAAGGATGGTGGGGGGGGGGGCGTCAGCCGCCGCGGCTTGGAGAAGTGTCTATCCACCGTTCCCAGCCGGACCGGGAAGCCACATGTTTGGAAGGGACCCTGGTCGCCGTTCTCCGCGGCTTGGGAATCTCCGATCCAATTCTCTCAGCTGGTCTGGGGGGCCGCGTGGGGGGGGGCGCCAGCCGCCATGGCTTGAGGGGACCGCCTGTCCAATTCTCCCAGCCGGCCCGGGAAGTAGGGAGGGAGGGACTCCGGCCACCTGCCGCCCGGGCCTGGGGAAGCCCACGCCCCTCGGTGATCTCACCGGAGCGGGTTCTCCCAGCCAGTCAGCCATTCCAGAATGGGGTACGCTGTCTTCTTGTTCTCTGTTGTGGCTCTGGGAGCTCTGAATCGTTTCTACTTCTGTAGTAGCTGTTCTGGAGGAGGAAGTGACCGCAGGAACACAGTTCAAAATCCACAGGGCAGGCTGTGAAGCCGACAACTCTGATGGAGGGTCTGGATGAACTCCCCAAGAGAGGCTCACCAGCAGAAGCAGGAATCTTCCCCTCATTTTTGAAGAAAAGTTTTGCTGCATATAGAATACTTGGTTGGTAGTTTTTTGCTTTTAAGTTCTTAAATATATCACACCACTGCCTTCTCACCTCCATGGTTTCTGCTGAGAAATCCATATATAGTGTTATTGAGCTTCCCTTGTATGTGATGGATTGTTTTTCTATTGCTGCCTTCAAACTTCTCTCTTAGTCTTTGATATTTGAAATTCTGTTTAGTAACTATCTTGGAGTATGTCCACTTGGATTATTCTGTTTGGGGTAAGCTGCACTTCTTGGATATGTAATTTTAAGCCTTTCATAATAGACAGAAAGTTTTCAGTGATTATTTCCTCCACTAGTCTTTCTCCTCACTTTCCCTTCTCTTCTCCTTCTGGTATACCCACAATATATGTGTGCTTTATGTTGTCATTCAGTTACCTGATATCCTGCTCATATTTTTCCAGTCTTTTCTCTATATTTTCTTTAGTGTGCTGGATTTCAGATGTCCAGTCCTCTAGCTCACTAATCCTTTCTTCTACCTCCTCAGATCTAGTGTTCTAGGTTTCCATTATTTTTTTCATCTCTTCTATTGTGCCATTCATTCCCATAAGTTCTATGATTTGTTTTTTTAAACTTTTGAGTTCTTTTTTTTTTCACCAAATGTCTTCTTTATATCCTCCCTCAACTCATTGATTTGATTTTTGACAAGATTTTGCAAGTTTATTAGAATATCCTGAATTAGTTGTTTCAACTCCTGTATCTCATTTGAAGTGTTGGTTTGTTCCTTTGACTGTGACATATCTTAAATTTTCCTAGTATGATTCATTGTTTTTTTGCCAACATCTGGGTATTTGATTTCATTAATTAGTTTATTCTAGAGGTTGTTTTCACTCTTTTACCGAGGCTTTCTTGCTGGATGGCTTTGTTCTCTATCTGTTCTTTGACATTCAGTTCAACTTACTCTAGACCTCTAGTGCAGGTTCTGTTTAACTGGTCGGAATTTTTCAGTTCTTCTTTTTCAATTTCTTGCCCTGAGTATATGGAGCCATTTTTTATTTTGAAGAGCACTTCCTCAGATATTTTGAAACTCAGTCATATATTTCCAGACCAGACAGGCCCATGCCTCAGGAGGAAAGAATTATCAGCACTTGTCTGCCGGCGGCTTCCCACCAGGGTAAAGTGATGTGGTGCCTTTAACTTCAGCAGACTCTCCCTACCAGAGGCATGGTTGAGACAGAGGTGGAGTAGGAGGCTTGTTCTGATTGCTTCTGTTTCCAGCCCCTGGGGCCTGAATTCTTTCAAGGAGGAATTCCACTTAAACTAGGCCCCACCCCCCCTTTTTTGGGGGGAAGATACAACCTTTATGGAATTAAAGGGTAACCTGACCAGTTACTTTGTCTCTTAGACAAGCTTAATTCTGCCCTTGCCTGGGGCAGTGCTGGAGACTGAGAGTGCTCTAGTTCTATCTAATGAATTATTTAAGGAGTTAATAAAAAAAGAAGAAGCAGAAAAGACTTTCAGAGCTGGACCCCCATGCCTCAATTTTGTCAATCAAGAGCTCATGTTGGTTCATGGCTGGTTCATGACTCTCCATATCTTCAGGTTCCATGTTCCCCTTTTCCTGAGGTCCAGCCCTTTTTCAGTATTTTGGGCTATTCAACTCAAAAAGCCTCTGTATTTGTTTGTTTTTTTTTTTTTCCATTAGCCCCACCCCTCTCTGCCTGGCCAAAATCTCCTAGTTTCTTTAGTGCTTGTTTCAGGTTTATCTGTGCTGGGGGCCTGTTTTCAGAAGTCAGAATTTGTTCATTAATTCTGCAATTGGAGCTTTGTTGAGCTAAGCCCTTGCTGCTTGTAAAGTCTGTTTCCTTTCCCCTCTGGGAAACAGGCTGCTGTGCCCATGGTGGAGGGGTGCTGGTCTCCATGGCATGGGGAACTTACAGTTCTGTGTGGGGTCTCAGATATTCTGCCTGATCTGGACTGGTGTATACTGTGTCCAGTCACTGATGTTCCCCCAGCAGTTGTTCTGTACCATTCCTGGCTATTTACTAGCTGCTCTGGCAAATGAACTAAATTCCACACCTCACTATGCTGCCATCTTGTCCCACCTCCTCCAATTCTTGAATATGAGAGCAAAATTTTGTGAGCTTATACAGTTTTTAGATAATTTTTTCAGATTCTCAAAGGGGTCCATTCCCTCCCTAAAACTCAGAAGGCCCTTAAAAAACTTTTAGTTCACATTCATTATTTTAAAATTTGCATTATTTCTCAACTGAGCAAAAAGGCCTCAAAGTCTATACTTTGCTATGCACTGTACTAATCAATGCTAGAACTGGGACTAGAATTATGTCACCTGATTGCCAGGCAAAAGTGCCACACTATCATTATATCTATCTATCTTTGGATTCTTACTTAATATTTGTTTCAGTCTTATGTACCCTTTAGTTTTTGACAAATACTTGTTAAAGGAATGACTGAATGACATATTCAATGTAAAAAGAGGCAATTTTGAATAATTTCTTCCAAACTCATCAGAATATCTATATTGGCTGATCCTGTTTTGGACATGTTGATCTGAGATTATTAACTGCATTTGCAACTCAATGTTGATAAGCATCCCAAGGATATGACTCCAGTTTTGAGAATGATGTCAGAGTACACTTGCTGGTAGTGACTTATTTAGGAAAGCTTATCTTCTTCCAAGTTACTGTGGTCAACCTCATCCCCACTTTGCCATAAACAAAAACACATTTCAGGAAAGTTGGAGTGGTAGGGAAAAGAATGAGGACTTCAGTCCATTATAGAGATGGTCTGATGCAAACCCAGATGCTGTCAAATCTGGATCTCTGTTGAGTCAGAACCTTTGCTCCCAGAGTAATCTTCTCCTGTGAGTATATGCCCAAGTTTAACTGTATTCACCTTAGGTTGCATGTACATTTGACTGCTCCATTACTATGGCAATACAGTTAGAAAGTGGTTTTTTTCAAAAGCACTTTAAAATCCTAAAATGAAATAAACTCCACTTCAGTAAGCTGCAATATTCAAGGCACTATATAGTTTCACTGGATAGGCTCAGCTTCCCACTTAAGAAAGCTGTTTAGTTTTCAGAAGTACCACCCCTCTATTGTGTTTCCTTGAAAAGCCCAAAGGATAAAAAGAAGGAGATACTCCCTTGAGAACATTGTGTTTGTAATCTATTTCCTGCTGAAAGTGACTTCAAAAGTAAATTTGAGTCAATTTTGAGAGGGGAAGGAAAAGAACTCTCTGTTCCTTCTCAGTCAATATTACTTGTGATTTAGCATCTCTTATCTTACGCTTTTCTTACTTTTCTTCCCTCTCCTCCCTCCCTTAAAAATCAAGGTCCAATCAGTCAAAAGCTATTAGGGGGAGATATTTGGCAATTACAAAGGAAAAGTAGATAAAAAATAAAAACATTTTTTTAAAAAAGCATTTAATGGATGGAAATTAAACCTGATGAAGCAGAATTTGAAAGAGCATAGAGATCATGGCACTTTGTATATTGGCAAAAAAGAAAAAAAAATCTCCAAATGTATTTGGTTCAAAAGGGAAATGGGACAGTTGTAAAACAGGCAAAAGTTTTATTGAATATTTACTATGAGTACTGTGCTACAAATATGTGCAGAGGGAAAATAAGAGAATATAAACTTGACAGAGTCTCTTACCATAGGTGAAATTCATGTAGCCTTGTGAAAAGTAAATTAACAATAAAAGGGTAAGTGATTGGTATAGACAGGAAACATTAAGAGAAATTTCAGAGCATCCTTGTTTAAAATGTGTGCAGTATTTTCAGCATTTGTGTTCAAATTTTTCGTTTATATAAACTTTATGGTTACGAGGAATTCTTACATGCTTTATTTCTTATTATTCTTAGATTAACATCATTGAGTATGTAATTCCCATTTCATAGATGGAGAAACTGGGGCTCAGATAGCAGTTTTCCCACTGCTATATGGCTGGAGAATGTCAGAACCACAACTTGAACTCATTTCTGGTGTGTCGTAATCCTGAACTGATACAGGATGCTCAGAGTAGGATAACTCTTCTGCTTAGAAAAGGGGTTATCATTCATTGTGGCATTCAACAGTTATTTACCAAATGACAAAATATTTTAGCCACTCTGCTAGACATTGGACATATGTATGTTACTGTAACATAGCACTTGCCTTCTCAGGAAGGGTAAAGACAATTAAGCAATAACTGTTAAATGCGGTATGTGAAGTGATTGGGGCAATAATGATGATCAAGTAGCATTGGCTGATACTCTTCAAAGGCTTGGATATTTAAACTGGAGTTCCCCCAAAATAGGCCCACGTATTTATTACAGCCCTAAAATGTCATTCAGGGCCTCAAGGATTTGAGAACATAGGAAGAAACAACTATCTTACCCTTGAAAGATTCATCATCAGAGAAGAGAGAAGCTTACCATTTGAGCGAAAAGGAGACAGTGCCATGTTCTGCTTAGAAGCCCAATCTTCAAAAAGGAAAACCTGCTTTTAAAGTTGTGGAACTTTGAACAAGTTTACCTTAATTTCCTACACCTTCGTGAGTCATTATCTATTAGAAGGGGAAATAATGATATAGCAGATGCTATAAGGTGTTGCCTTCAGAATTGCACCTTCACATCCACCTCCAGCTGCCAGAGTATTGTCTGCAGATAAGTCATGGATTTGTGTCTCCTCAGAAATTGCTTTCAGCCAAAGGAAGAGGCCCTACCACAGTTTATGTTGCCTCCAAGGTAGCTCAATTAGCACTGACAAGTCACTGTGGGGATCCAAATATTTGGCCACCTTGACTCAGTTTGGGACAATTTTAAAGAGCCATTCCAGCAGCTTAGGTTTCTATGGAATCAGGTGAATCTTTTGTTGCAATTCCATAACAGCTCAACTTCTCTTTCTGTCCAATCCTACATTGTTTCTTTCTTCACAGGTGATATTATATAGGCTACGTCCTACTAATTTCCCTGCATAGAATTTTCTACTTGAGAGTGTTTTCTGGAAACCTTAGTGCCAAGTTGTTGGTGCCAAGAATGCTCCAAGAGGAGGCAGACTCCAAAATATGATTCTGGAGCTGTACAATTTGCTGAACGGTTGGCATTGAGAAACCCTTCTCTGGTAGGTGGAGAGCTGATTGGCTCTGACATGCTCTAGTGTTGCAATTATAAAAACTTTTACTTATTCTGTACTGGAATGGGATACCTTGGAAGAAATGCCCCAGCAGAGCTTTATCTCAGGCAAGCTAAAATCGTAAGAACAATGGAATCAGATGGCTATAGATCAGCAGCATTTTTGCATAGGAAAAAATATAATGAAAAGCTCAGAGCAATTTATTAAAAAATTAAAGTAAAATAAGAAAGGGAGAGTGCAACTTATAAAGAGGTTTTTATCTCCTGCGGCCTGCTTTAAAAAACAAACAAATAATAACAACAAAATAAATGGACCAGGTCCAGTACTTAATTGTAAGAGTAGAAAAAGTTAAACTCTGAGCCTCAGCAAGTTTGCTGTGCCAACATCAGCACCCTACTTTGGAAGGAGTAGGACATTAAGTCATGGGGTGGGGGGATTTCTGGGTTGATTCCTTAATAAAAAATCTAGAATCCTCACATTTCCCTGAAACCACTGGGCATGCAGAAATGGCCCACTTTCCCCTCTTACTTGCCATTGCACTGATTGAAGAACAAGCAGAAGCCTCTGCCTTGCATGATAATATACGTCAACCTAGGATTTATCCCCACCTTCCCGCCTGGATGCCAGGCAAATACCTAGCATCAAGACATGAAATAACTTGCTGGAAAAGCACTTGGCCTGCTGAGGGTGGAAAGAAAAATTCCCCAAAGGAGCTGCAGAACCTGGATCCCATGAGCTGGTATGAATCAGGAAAGTGAGCATGAACTAGATGCTGCAGACACAGGATCAAGGACAGAAGTACAGGTTACTGAATACAAGGATTGATAAGGAAGAGTTTGTTGATATGAGAACATCAATCCCATTACACAGGACTTAAAACTCTGACAAAGGACCCAGGAAAAACTGTTACCCTTCTGCTAAGATGGTTTGTTGGAGGCTTGAATAAAGCTACCCATACTAAGGGAAGGAGAAGAGACCGAAGTACTATGGAAAGTATAGCAGATGTAGAAGGTGCAGAAAAGTGGATTACAAAACTGAGAGAATTGCACGTGCTAGATTGAACATACTATGTAAGTTCAATCATAGTACTTACATAAGTACTATGTAAGTTTTATTCACCAGTTGACGATGTTCAGAGGAACACTCAGAGGATACAAGGAATGCATTGGTGAGGGCATTAGCAGCACTGATAAATTCAGTGGTGTCTGTTCTCTGCAAGCCAGGGATAACAGTAGAAGTTGCTGTTATAAAACCTTGATACCAATGGGCATGATAGGATCCTAAAACAGCAGAGATCATGTGGGAGATTTCAACCTTCAGAAAGAAGATTGGCCCAGTTTTAACGATGAGTAGCTAAAATGGAGTGTCAATTGGGATACAAGACTCACGGAGATTTTTATAGACGTTTAAAACAAGGAGTCTCCATATAAGAAAGATGGCAAGAGTGGATGATCAGGAGGCTATTTCCAAAATGTTTAAATTTGACCTGTTTTATAACCTGAGCTACTTTTTATGCCTAAAACTTAATTTTTGGAGGTAACCACCTCAGTTATTGAAGGTAAATCTGAATCTGCAGGAAGAAAGACTTGCAATACCAGTTGTATTCATTAATAATCCTCTTCCCACATCAGGTATCTAGGTCTTAGATGGGGTTAAGGAGACTATCCAGATAGTACATGGACAGCTGGACACAGGGTCTGAGTTTTTTTTTCGATACTCAGAGGCACCCAAAATTTCATTTGGCACCTGCAATTAGAGTGAAAAAATATGAATGTCAGGTGATAAATGGAGATTTTGTCGATGTCCAGCTCCTAGTGGCCCTCTGGGTCTTTGGGCCCACTCAATGGTTATTTCCTAGTCTCTGAGCACACAACTGGAAGAGACATACTTGATAATTCACAGAATGCTCACATTGTATCCTTGACTTATGGAATGGCACTCTTAAAGACCTAAGGGATGACTCAAGGTAGTGCACATTAATTCTGTGAATTTACCCTATTAAAAAAAGCAAACAAAAATAGGTGAGGGTGGTGTGACCATGGCTCAGGGGCAGAATTCTCACCCACCATGCGAGAGGCCTGGGTTCAATTTCTGGTGACTGCCCATGGGAAAAAAAATGAATAAATAAATAAAAATAGGTGAATGCTCGAGATGAAAGTAGATGGCACCAAACTCAACCAATCATTACTTCTCATTGCAGCTATTGTGACAAATATAATACATTTACTAAAGCAGATTAACATGGTCTCTAATACACAAAATCATTGATTTTTTAAATATATCTTTTTTATCCCTATCAAGAAAGGAGGCTAGAAGCAGTATATCTTCGCATGAGATGGAAAAGAGTATAAACATTCATTCTTACCCAGGGTTATACTTGGCTCTATTACCCTTTGTATATTATACTAAAAGGGCACCTTGACCAGGTGAACATTCCACAGAATCTACATTGGTTCATTCTATCCTGACAGGTCAGATACGTAAGAAGTGTCAAGAACACTGGAGGTCTTGGTAAGACAGATGGACTCTAGAAGGTAAGAGATAAAGTCTATGAATATTCAAGAATATTTTAGAGGCCCTTGACCTAGAATACATCAGGAAATCCCCCCCAATAAATGATAAATTATTGTTTCTCTCACTCCCTCTGCTAAGAAAGAAATGCAAAGTCTAATAGCATCTTAAGCTTTTAGAAGCAGCATGCCCCATACCTAGAAATAGTGCTATGATCCATATTCAGTTCAATAAAAAGCCATTGTTATAAGAATACTTGTTGATATGGCCATACAGTTGAGCAAACCCTAACTGTATCTTTGGTAGGAAAAGATTCTTCAAATTTCTACCAAAACCCAAAAGGAGAATCATGATATGAGCCTAATCTCCATCATGTTATTACTTACCTAAAAAAACAAAACAAAACAAAAAAAAACAGATCCAGATATCCCAGTGGGTCCTTTAGAGACTATTTGAACATGAAACAAGTGGCCAGAACTGCCCATCTTTAGTAGGTATCTTAGTTTCTTAGGGCTGCCAAGACAAAGTACTATGAACTTGGTGGCTTAAAACATAGGAAACTTTATTGTCTTACAGTTTTTAAGGTTAAAAGTCTGAGAACAGCTCATTGGCATTGCCGTGCTTCCATTAATGTCTATAAGGAAACATCTTCTCTACACTTCTCCCCTGGCTTCTGGTGGTGATGGGCAATTCTTGGGCTGAAATTTCTGCCTCAGTTATCATCAGCTTTGTCCCTTTGTCCAAACTTCCTCTTCTTATAAAGAGACCAGTCATGCTGGATTAAGAGCTCACCCTACTCTCATAAGACCTCATTTTAACTTGCCTAATTCTATCTCGAATTACTCTATTTCCAGATAATCTCACATCCTGAGGTACTGGGGGTTATGACTTCAGTATACCTCCTTTGGGGGACACAATTCAATCCACAAGAGTGGGGTTCTAACAGACTCACCAAATAAGTTCTTATGAGTCCAGCAGAAATGCATCCTCAAATAGAATTACCATCAGGACCAGGCAAGAGCTAGAGGAGAGGCACAGGTAAGTTCCGTGAACTCTATAATATCTATTACTGTTGCACTAGAGCAGTTCTTTCAGATTACACTCATGGATACGTGGGGTTCCCTTTTAACCACATGACAAAATGCTGAGCTTGGTTCAATATGGTTAGGAAAGACAAAAGTGGTAGGAGCCAAAATTGGAGGGCTGTTCTGTTTCATCCCCACTTAGTGATGGCCCTAAGGAGAGCAAAAATAGGGAACCCTCCTAATGGACAGAGGTTCCTGATGGCTTCTGTCCTACTTTGACAGTTGGCCAAAAGTAAGAATAAATATGGATTCATGGGCAGTGACAAATGGCTTGGTTGATTGATCAGAGGCTTGAAAGGAGCAAATTTGGTGAATTAGGGAGAAGGAAGTCTGGAGAAAAAGTATGTGAATAGACTATGAAACTGAGTACAAAGTGTGACACTGTTAACCCCTGCCAGAGGGCATCCACCATGGAAGAAGCTTCAAATAACTATAGCCAGAACGACACAGCAAATTCACTTTCAATTCAATCTCTGTCATTGTCTATTCCAGTGCTGGCACATGGATGGAACAAGCCTAGGGCCAGGGATGGAAACTATCTGTGGGCCCAATAGCATCAGTTCCCACTAACTAAAGCTAATCTAGCTGCCTCTGCTGCTTAATGATCAACCTACCAGAAACAATTATCAATTATTACTGAGCTCTGATATGGCACCATTTTTCAAGACTCCCCTTTCACTGTTTTGGGGGCAGGAATTGATTCATCTTTACTAGAATAACACACTTTCTGGCTATGAACTTGCCTTTCCTACCTGCAGAGCTACAGTCAGCACTACCTGGGGGTTTACAGGTATGTACTAGTGATTATCAAGCCTTGATGGCAATACATAATTGGTGAAGAGAGAGAATACATGTGCTGGTTTGAAAGGATGTATGTCCCCTAGAAAAGCTATGTTTTAATCCTATCCCATTTTGTTAAGGCAGCCGTTTCTTCTAATCCCTATTCAATGCTCTATGTTTGAAACTGTAATTACAGCATCTCCCTGGAGAGTGATTTAAACAAGAGTGGTTGTTAAACTGGATTAGGTGATGACATGTCTCCACCCATTTAGGTGGGTCTTAATAAGTTTCTGGAATCCTGTAAAAGAGGAAACATTTTTGAGAATGAAAGAGATTCAGAGAAAGCAGAGCAGAATGACATAGCCACAAGAAGCAGAGTCCACCAGCCAGCAACCTTTGGAGATGAAGAAGGAAAATGCCTCCCAGGGAACTTCATGAAACAGGAAGCCAGGAGAAGAAGCTAGCAGGTGATGCTGTGTTCACCATGTGCCCTTCCAGATGAGAGAGGAACCCTGATCATGTTCATCATGTGCCTTTCCAGATGAGAGAGAAACCCTGGCTGTGTTCACCATGTGCCCTTCCACTTGAGAGACAAACCCTGAACTTCATCAGCCTTCTTGAATCAAGGTATCTTTCCCTGGATGCCTTGGATTGGACATTTCTATAGACTTGCTTTAATTGGGACATTTTCTTGGCCTTAGAACTTTAAACTAGCAACTTATTAAATCTCCCTTTAAAAGCCATTCTGTTTCTGGTATATTGCATTCCAGCAGCTAGCAGACTAGAACAATGCAGTACAAGATAAGCCAAATAGTCTGCGAGTATCAGGAATATAAGCAGGGAGCCCTTCTTTACTGATGCATATCATGTTCTGTTATAAACAGTGCATTTTGACTAAATAAATAGGTGCCATGATCAAGTTACTTTTGATTTTGGAAAATCCATAAGAAAAATCAAAATATCCTCATAACAGGGGATAGAAAATATAAAATATTTTTCCTTGTCTATTACCTTAATAAGTGGCCAAATTTTGGCAGAGAGATATGCCATTGAAGAAAAAGTCTGTCAGGGAGCACTAAGAAGATCCAAAACTATCATTTACTGAGACATGTCTTGGGAACACGACATTTGTGCCCTATACGGTTTGGGCATTAAAAGTAGTCATTGAGCTCATGGATTTGTTAGTTGTTAAAAAATGATAATAATAACAACAGCTGAAAAATACATAGCTTCTACTCTATACGTGACACTATTCTGAATGCTTCAAATATATTGTCATTTAAGCTTCGCTTATAGTAGTTTCACTATTATTAAATCCACTTTATAGTTTGGGAAATGGATGCATAGAAAGGTTAAGCAGGTTGTACCAGTTTATACAGCTAGAAAGAAAGACATCTGGGTCACTTGTTAGTGGTAATCGAATCTCTTCAGGATTATTGCCCTGACTTCAGCTGCATAGAGAGCAAGATCACTGTATTTCTCAGGAGTTGACTGTGAAAAGGGAGCAATTCCTCTTGTATGCACCCAGCTAACACTGGCTTGTATAAGGTTCCACATCTGGTACAAATGCTGCAGGCCACAATCTGGAATCTGAAATAGTACAACGCTGTTCTGAGTCTTGTCTCCAGGCTAACCTTCTGAAAGAGGCTTGCCATGTGCTTGTTCTGATTTCATTCATTCTCTCCTCTGACTCATTCTCTCCACTTTTGCCAGATTA
Source organism: Tamandua tetradactyla (assembly GCF_023851605.1). Lineage (NCBI taxonomy): Eukaryota > Metazoa > Chordata > Mammalia > Pilosa > Myrmecophagidae > Tamandua > Tamandua tetradactyla. Next base: position 118,329,479 of record NC_135334.1, on the reverse strand, counting down.
TTCTTCCTCAAACTCACTTTTCCTTTTGCTCAGAAAAAATGGCTCTAGAATGTATGCATGATAAAGTTTATGAACTTTAGCCAGACATCTAAGACTTTTATTTTTACCAAATATCAGGTATCAAAATCAGTTAATGGAATCACCTAAACCCATCTCACAATTTTGCCTCCACACTTTTACTTTAGAAAACTCAATAAGCAAGGAAGCAAGGATGCTTTTTCTTTTTCTTCTCTATAAGCTTACACAAATCACACCTATCTGGTAAATATCATTCTTCTATAAAGTCTTCCCTGATCATTAAGGCATGACGTGGTCTCTACCTCTTTACAAAGACTGGATAGTTTATATGACAATTTTTATTGTTTATATATATACATTCCAAGCCAGACTGGAAGATCCATGTATTCAGCAATCATGTTTCAAATTCTTTGGTTATCAATGAATTATGGCACTACGTTTTTCTTAAATAAATATCTGATATCTCAGTTGTATTATGTTATAGTCCTATATTTGATATTTTAATAATGCATGGACTTTGTTATTCCTTTTATATTTTTCCTTTACAAAGGCTTAATAGCATATCTGGTGACTCAATTTAAAATTGAATATGTGAATAATGTTTATTAACAGGCGGCTACTGAATTCAATACCCAGACCTTCCCAAGGTGAGGCACTGACTCTTGTTGATTGGTAAATCTAGGCCTCACTTAATATTTCCTGAGAGAAATTGCATCTGTTCCTTTGGTTTTCTTTAAAGAGTGGAAAGACGTTTCCACAGAGAAAGTAAAATCATTTTCTAATCATTGAACTTCTTTGAGTAAATAGGTCTGGTTTCTCCATTGCATATTCAGATGAATTTCTAATTCTTAACATGAATTGGACCTGGACGTTTTTCCCTCCTGGTAAAACAACTCCTGAGAAATACAGTGATCTTTGAATTCCAGGGTTTAATTCCACACTATTGCATAGAGTATTTTGCAGATTTCAACATGGACATTTCCCATATGCTGATTTATCCTTGATTTTTGCAGGTAAGCACCCCAACCTCCTTCATTATTGAGGGTGATGAATTATATTAGATAATTTTATTTAAATCTGTTCCTCTTTTCTCTTTTTTCTTCTCTACCCATTCCATAATTATGTCAACCTTGGAATCATCTTGTTTCTAATTATATTCAAATACTAAAATCTCTCCTAAGCCATAGTCTCCCATTTATGGTTGTTGAGGTGTCTCCTCATATCTTAACTCATTAGTTTCTTCCCAAATAAAGTGTTCTTTCCTTCCTGTCACTTTTCCTATTTCTGATAATGACACCACTTTCTTTAAATTAACAAGTGTTAAAGCAGCAAAAGCAACTTGGAAACACCGTTGATTACTCCCTCCTCTTTACATCTCACATCCAATCTCATTTAAGATCCTGTGATTTTATCATCACAATTCCAGCATTTATCCATCCATCGATCCAATCAATCATCTCTGTATCCATGCACCCCCTCATTGATCCAGTCACTGCTATCTCTCCAGTATAGAAAATGATAACCTTTACCTATGCTAGTCTTCTAACTAGTTCCCCTTCTATTTTCTTTTCACTCTCTTTTAATCCCTGACTCTGCTTTCAGATTATCATCCTTATAGAACACCTCTCCTCATTTTACTGCCATGGCAACGTAAACTACATGACCTCTGCCTATTGTGCCACTTTATTGCCAGCTTCTAGAACATGGCTCACAACGTGGTTAACACATAATAAATATTTGTTCAAGGAATTAATTAATTCCATGCTCAAATATCTTCAGTAGCTTCCTATTATTTAAAAAGTTGACTTAGCATTTGAACATTTTATAATATTTATTACAGGCTGGAAATGGTAGAAACCATGATTATCATGATAGTGAGGACTGGATAACAGTTTAAATAATTTTCTACAAAAGAAAGAAATCAATGTGTAGCTAAGAGATACTCACAAAGTATTGGTGTCTTGCCATTAAGTTCCAGGGTTTAATTCCACACTATTGCATAGAGTATTTTGAATTTTGTTAATAATGAAAATAAATGCACTATTTTTTATTAACCTCTTTACAAGTGTACAATCTTATAAGTTTTATTATATATTTTGTAGATAAGAAAAGCAGACATACTGAATAAGTAATTAGTCCACAGTCAGCTACATAGAAAGAGATAGAGCTAGGATTCAAAACCCTTTCAATTCATTATTATTTTACTATGCAGTTTCTCATTTTCTTTATATAGAGTATGGTCAATATTCTAAGCTTTGAAGAACCAACATTTCATAGAATTCTCTGGTTAAGAACCATCTACTTGCAAATAAGTCGTTTTCTCTCCTTGGGAATGAAGGCTACTATCTACCTCTGAGGGAGCCAGGGAAACTCAGAACAATCTATCTGCAGGTGTGAATTGAAGCCTAATGTAAGGGGTTGTGCCTACAAACCCAGCGCAAATAAAGCACAGTCCTCCATCCCCCGAGAGTCATAGAAATAGCAAAGTGTTTGAGGAGTTCGTAAATACCCAGGAATACTTCCATTTTCACATAATTGTTACACCTACCTAGGGACCCTTCCTTAAGCCAAATTGGAGCTACCATGTTGGCAAGGAACTCCCACTGACTCTGACATTCCACCTTTTCTATACCTTTCATCTCTTTCTGCTTCTTCGATAGCAGATAGTCTCCTAGAGCTTGAGGGTCCCATAGAAGGCACCTCCTCCTTGACTCCACTGCTACTTTGTGCACTGCTTGATCTCTTGAAAATTGCCAACCCTGGAAAGAAGCATTTTTACTTCCTTTTTGGCTTGGGTGGAACACAAATGGAACTTGAGGGAAAAAATGTTTTTAACGTATTTCCCGCCCTTTTGTTAGCCTCCACAAGAGCTATCTCACTCACAGATTGAGGGCTAATACTCTTACAAGGGGAAAGAATCAGCTCTGCATGTGTGCTCTTCTGACATTTTGATCAGAGCATAAGAGTAGGAAGGCAGGAGGGCCATCCCCTAAACTACCTTTTTAAAGACATACCTTTGCTGTGCTCTTTAAGAAGCTCAGTAGACCTATTTATAGTCTGCCAGGAAAGTTTAAAGGATTGTAAGGCTAATCTGACCCCAAAATACACATTTGTCTAAAATCTGATATATTCTCATGTTTAACTTTTAAATAAATTGGTTCATTTTTATTTAACAAAAATGTCATTTTAGCTTTAAATTCTTCTTAGGGATTGCCTGCCTTGGTTTATTTCTTTGTTTATAGAATCGGAATATATTTTACAGTTGGAAAGGACCTTAAATGTCTTCTTCCAAGCTGCTATTGATATTTCTTTAGCAGGAACTTTTCTTTAAATGAAAGTTTATTCCAAAATCCAACATGGAAAATAAATCATCAAAGCTGCTTTCCATGAAGCGAGGTGAGAGAGTTTGGCCCCTCACCCATCTCCCCAGTCCTCAGAGGTTGCTCTACAAAGCCTACTTCACTGTTGAATTGATCCAAACTTTTCTGAAGCAAGGCACAGAGGAATCGAGTGGTTCATAAGATCATACCACTAGCTGATGGCAACGTCAACTGTGCTGAATTTTCATTCCTTTGTTTGAGGTTGGGTCAATCCTTTTAGTCTAGGGGAAAAAATTACTTAAAATGGGGAACCATTTAAATAGAAAGGAAAACAAAATGGATAATTTGCCTGATGGCTTGGATATAACCAATTATCTTGAGATCGAATAAAGTTTCTCACTCATAAATAGAAATTTTTTTAAAGCACAGTGGAAGTGATGTGCCAATGACAGATTTTCCCTTCCTTCAGTAAAATTGTTTATGACTTTATTGACTTGGTCTTACTGTGGATTATCAAGCTCAATTCCTCTGAAAAGTTGTGTGAAACACCACTTGGAGTTGGGCCACTGAAAGGCAATGAAACTGGGTTATTTATTTACAAACTTGCATTTATTTCTCATTTGCCATGGGTCCCTTCTGGGGCTTTAATTCTCTGGTCCTTCAGAATTGCCCAGTGTATAGACCAAGCACTCAATCATGTCCAAAGAATGCCTTATCCAGAGAGATGTGGGGAAAACAGCCATTAACATAGGTGGGAGCTGTCTGCACTGAACTCCTGGGTATGCCAAGTTGATAACATATCTTTTGCTATGCTCCTTTCCTTCCACCATTCTTTTTTTTTTGCACTTTCCTTCCCTTTCTCATATAATAACTATTGAGTATCCACAATATGCCAAACACTGTGTATGATGGTTAAGTTCATGTGTCAAATTGTCTAGGTTATCATATCCAATTGTTTGGTCAAGCATGCTCTGACCTGATTGATATGTGAGGGTGTTTCATAGATGGATTTTCATGTATAGTCAATTGATTGTATCCACAATCAATAAAGGAGATTGTTCTCAGCAATAAGGGGAGTCTACTCTTGCAATTGGTTGAAGATCTTAATGCCAGAACAGAGGATTTCAGAAGACAGAATGAACAATTTCTATGTCCACTTCAGCCAGCAAATTTCTCCTTGGAAATTTAAAACCAACCTACATCAGTTTCCAATTTATGGCCTACCCTATGGAATTTGGACTTGTCAATCCCCACAGTCATGTGAGCCAATTTCTATAATAATTCTATCAATATTCACACACACACACACACATATATATATATATACACACACAATATATACATAAAAACATATACATTTATCTTGTTGGTTCTGTTTCTCTGGAAAATCCTGACTAATTCACTGTGCTTATGCATCAGGGATAATAAAGTGGGCATAGAACCAGGCTTTTTGTATAATGCATTGACAAAAATAAGCATAAATCAAAGTCATAAAACAAATTAAAATCAAGGCTGTGATATGTGTTAAAAAGAAGAGACACATAGCTTTTTTTCCTGGCTTCTTGTTTCATGAAGCTCACCAGGAGGCATTTTCCTTCTTCATCTCCAAAGGTCACTGGCTGGTAGACTCTGCTTCTCATGGCTGTGTTGTTCTACTCTGCTTTCTCTGGATCTCTCCTTCTCCAAAATGTTTCCTCTTTTATAGGATTCCAGTAAACTAATCAATACCCACTCAAATGGGTGGAGATATGCCCCCACCTAATCCAGTTTAACAACCACTCTTGATTAAATCACACCTCCAGGGAGATGATCTAATTACAATTTCAAAACTACAGTGCTGAATAGGGATTAGCAGAAGTGACTGCCTTTAAAAAATGGGATTAGGATTAAAGCCTGGGTTTTCTAGGGTACATATATCCTTTCAAACCAGCACAATATGGGATTGGACCTAATCTGGGATCTTGAGGAATTAGTACTTGAATTGAGCTCTCAAGACTGATTATGTGTTACTTAGGGGAAAAGAGTAGAGAAGAGACTTCTAGCTCAGAGAATTGTCACTAGAGAAAAATATGGCAGATCAAAGATTGAAAGACATCTGGAAATAGAGTTTGGCTGGGGCAGAGAGTAAGAGGGGATGTAACACAGTTTAAACTGGAGTCATGAATGAGAGCCAAACCATCCAAGGACCTTCCTAGGACATGGATATAGTTACACCATTTCTCAATCTTAAAAACTCTATTGGGTCCTCATCACCCACATCAGTACTGCTTAAACCTTTTCACCTACATGCACCTTAAAAATAGAAGAGATATCCTTGGGTATCTGAAGGGCCATACTTGTAAATTCCTCTGATGTTTCCATGTTTTATTCTTAAATTCACTCAAAGTTCAGGCTCACTACACTTAAATATACCATATTAGTTTATATCAGTCTTGTTAATCATTTGAATACTAAATTATATTTGATTTTGAAATTTTGATACAGATAAAATCCCAAGCAACATAACTGATGGCTGTTTTATTATTATATAAATGGTTAAAATCTCAAAATTTAAAGAGTGTAGGGAAGTTTGGACTAAGTACAAGCTTTTTCTTTACTGATTGGATGGCCTTGGGCAACTTTATTAAACTTTCCACAACCTGCTATTCTCATCATATTACCTACATCACAGAGATGTTTTAAGAATTTAATAGGAGTATGTAGCATTTGGTACAGATCCAGCACAATCAACACTCTATATTAGAAATTTACTATTTCTATTATAATCATATTACAAACCAACATTACCACAATTTTTGTTATACTAATTTATTTGAGCCATAGTCGTGAGTGGAGACATCAATTTATGAATATTGGAGCCCGATCAAAAGCATGACAGCAAGCCAAATGAGGGAATGTGGGTTGACCTCTCTGAGAACTTGTGTTCATACACAAGTAGATATCCTAACACTGTTTTCAACTCAGCATCTAATGGGTCTGGACAATCCATCGCCTTAAGGCCCAACAGTGCTGAAACCTAACAAAGCTGGTGCTGAGCAAACAGCAGGATGAATTGCCTCTGGCACAGCATGCTCTAATAGAGAGGACTGGTAGGAGGGGGGGGCATGGCGAGGATTTATTAATGATGAACCTCCTCTGCAAGAAGGAGGAAGGATCAGGGAGAGATTAACTGAACTGCTGATCATGCACTCAGAGGCCAGCTGTGGGAGGTTAATGGAACATTAGAAAAGAGAGAAATCCAAAGGCAGCCGGCTGTTACCTAGAATGGTGGCTTTGAGTCATCAGATTCCCAACCACCATGCACAACAGAAAGACTCAGTTGGAGACAGAGTAATGACCCCTCCCTGCAGGCTTTGCTGAGCAGGCAGTTAGATAGGCGATGGGGGCCCGGGTTCCAGATACAGCGTGCTAATTCATCAGGTACTGTACCACTTTGCCTTGTCCCCAGAGTGTCAGACATCCTTTCTCCTGCAGGATGGAACATGGTCCTGAGGCCTTTCACTGAAGGAAGGGACTTCAGGTGTCCTGCTCAGTCCTGTCATTGCTCCCATACGCAGGACCTGAAGCTTCTGACATTGATCTGGAAGGAAATGAGGAGGCCCCTTTGGTCCCTGAAATTGAATTATCCTAGGCTTTTCAATAATTTAAAGAGGCAGTTCTCTAATTTTTCTTGTCCCTTTGCAACTCATATGTCAGGTACCTTTACCCCAGGCATTACAATCTCTTTGAACAGAGGGTAAGTGAAACTTTGCTTCTGTTTCTCCCTCCCAATGAGAACCTGAACATCTTTTGAGGAATTGTCTACCTCCCAGTAGATATAATTCAAGAAGACCATGCCCAGTGGTCTGATCCTCATCTGGGTAAGGACCAATATGTAGTCAAAACTAGGCTGATCAGGCAGTGCAGGCAGTGCTCGCAATCCACAATGGATGGAGGCAGCCTAGAGGTGTAAGGACTAAAGAATAGAAAGGGGAACTGTGGTATACACATGCAATGGACTACCGAGCAGCAGGACGAAGTTGTGAGGCTTGCAGGTAGGTGAATGATCCTTAAGTAATGTATATTGAATGAAATATCAGGAACAAAAAGACAAATATTATCATGCCTCACTCACATGGACTAACTATAATAGAAAAACTCAGTGAACTGAAGTTGAGAGCATAGGTCATCAGGTTGGGGCCTATTGTAAAGGGTCTTAGATTGTAAGAGCTACAGCATATATTCACAAGTCGTAACTGTTATTTCTAAATTCTGAGATACTGAGCTGTTTGTTTATGAACTGGTCATTTAGGTATTTTTGTGACATCTGAGACTCTGAATTTGAGCTCTGAAGCTATGAAAGTCAGCAGTACCCCACACAAGAACTGTTTAAAAAGTTGAAAAAGGGATCTGACTTTGAGTAGACATATGAATGAAGCTGATCTGGACAGGACTAAGGTAAATCAGAATATGGTGTAAAGGATATCATCCATATCTTAAAACTTCAACTTCTGTGTGAGACCAAAGGGAGAGATGTTTATTTAGTGCAAAATTTATATTTTGGGTAGTGCATTTTCTAATTTAACTTGTATGGTCTGTTTAGTTGAATACCCTAAGTACATGGAATCTTGAATAGGGCATGAGACCTTGTTTATCTGGGTTAGTATGATGTCCTGATATATCCCAGAGTAATTTGGACAGTGAATAGAGAAGTATTTGCAAGGTCCCCTTGGGGCATTGGGGAGAAAGGAGAAAACATTTCGCTTCCCCATTTGGAGAATTTCTGATATTCTCACAAGCAGTGGAGACAACTAAATCAATAGGGCAAGCCATCAATCAGTCTTGGGGTTCACTCCTTTGAAACTTATTCCTGCAAAGGATAGGCTAAGCCTACTTAAAATTAGGCCTAAGAGTCACCCCCAGAGAGCCTCTTTTTGTTGCTCAGATGTTGTCTCTCTCCTTAAGACAACGTGGCAAGTGAACTCACTGACCTCTCCCTCTATACATGGGACATGACTCCCAGGGGTATAAATCTCCCTGGCAATATGGCACAGAAATACCTGGATAAGCCAGGACCCAGCATCCAGGGATTGAGAACACTTTTTCTGATCAAAAGAGGGAAGAAAGAAATGAGAAAAAATGAAGTGTCAGTGGCTAAGAGATTTCAAACAGTCTAGAGGTTATCCTGGAGGTTATTCTTATGCATTATATAGATATCCCTTTTTAGTTTATGGTATATTGGTGTGGCTGGAGGAAAGTACCTGACTGTTGAGCTGTGTTCCAGTAGCCTTGTTTCTTGAAGATGACTGTACAATGATATAGCTTTTACAATGTGACTGTGTGATTGTGAAAACCGTGTGTTTGATGCTCCTTTTATCTAGAGTATGGAGAGCTGAGTAAAACTATGGATAAAAAATAAACAAATAATGGGGGGATAAAGGTTAAAATAAATTGGGTAGTTGGAAATACTAGTGGTCAATGAGAGGGAGGGGAAGGGGCATGATATTATGAGTTTTTCTTTTTTCTTTTCTCTGTCTTTTTCTGGAGGGATGCAAATGTTCAAAAAAATGATCATGGTGATGAATACACAACTATGAGATGATATCCTGAGTCATTGATTGTATACCATGTATGGAATGTTCATATGTTAGGAATGTTTGTATATTAAGATTTATCAATAAAAATATGAAAAAAAAACTAGGCTAATCAGATGTTTGCTTTCTGGAAATTAAAACTGAAATAGAGGGACAAAAATATTAAGAATGTTTGGGATTTCATTACACCCCAGTAGAGAACAGACAGTACCTACTAGCAGACACTGCTGTTACTTTTGCTTAGAATTCCCTTTAGCTGTCTCTGGTCCTGAAAATTTAAAAGCCAAGTTCTCCAGTCTTTAAGAAAATTGTGAGTTGTTACTCTCTTTCCAGGTACATTTTGTCCTCTAGCCAAAGAAATCTAGGAAAACGAGTAATTCTCAAGATACTAGATTAACTCCACCTCCCTTTCTCAACTAGAAAAAATGTGTATCTAAATTTAAGTCAATGGAAAAAATTTTGAATATTTGCATGTTTCTAACTCCTGCTGGACTCTGTTACCAATGACATATTCCAAGTTCAATCTTGAATGTTGGTTCACATCAGTGGGACCATACAGTATTTGTCCTTTAGTTTTTGGCTAGTCTCACTCAGCATAATGTTCTCTAGGTCCATCCATGTTATTACATGCTTCCTAAGTTTATCCTGTCTTAAAGCTGCATAATATTCCATCGTATGTATATACCACAGTTTGTTTAGCCACTCGTCTGTTGATGGACATTTTGGCTGTTTCCATCTCTTTGCAATTGTAAATAACGCTGCTATAAACATTGGTGTGCAAATGTCCGTCTGTGTCTTTGCCCTTAAGTCCTTTGAGTAGGTAGTATAATATGGTTGGACGGTATGTGTGTGTATATTTCTCAATAAAAAATTTAAAAAAAAAACAAAACAATTTTGAGAACAACTTTGACTACACATTCATTAAAAATATACATTTTGAAAAAAAAATCACACTTAACAGAAAGTTGCAAAAATAGTACGAAGCCAGTATAGAGAATGTCAATATACTGCCCTCCACCCAGACTTACCAACTTTAAAATTTTTAAAAATATTTTGTACATTTGTTATATCATTCCATCATCTATGTAACTGCCTGCCTGTCTGTTATTGATTTACTGTATTTTCCAGACATTTGAGAGTAGGTTGTATACATCATGCTCATTGAACATTTAATACCATGTGTATTTTCTAAGAATAAGAACATACATTTATGTAACCTCATTAAGTACAGTTATCAAGTTCAAGAAATTTAACATTGACACAAAGCATACATTTTTTTTTTTTTTGCATTTAGTTATCATTGTCTCATGAGTCTCTCTTTTTTCAAAGTGTGGAACCATAAAATTTCCTCTCAACCACACCTAAGTATACAATTCACTGGGATCAGTCACATTTACAATGTTGTTCTACCCTCATCACCATCCATTACCAAAACTTTTCCATAGCCCAAGCTGAACTCGGTCCCCATTATGTATTAACTCTCCATCCACCACTATATCCCACACAAGATCTATACTCTACTTTCTCTCTCAAAGAATTTGCATATTCTAATTATTTCGTATAGATGGAATCACACATTATCTTTTCTCCTATGTGACATTTCATTGAATAAGATGTCTTCAAGGTTCATCAATATTATAGCATATATTAGAATATAATTTCTTTTTAAAGCTGAAAAATATTCCATTGTACGCATATACATGTTTTGTTAACCATTCATCTGTTGATTGACATTTGGGTTACTTCCATATTTTGGCTTTTATGAGTAATGATTTTTAAAATGAGACTTTCCTAAGGTTTGCTATTTAAATATTAGGGCAAAAGTAGACTTTTTAAATTGCTTATAATTAATCACAACAGATCTGTTACAGGCCATTTTAATAGAGGGCTCTAATAATTCCTCTCATCCTTAATATATATGTTTTGAAATTTAGCTTTGTCACACATTTCCCATCAAGAGAAGGAATTTATTTCTCCAACACTTGCATCTGAGCATAGTCATGCGACATTTTGGCCAATTAGATGTTAGCCAATGTTACATAAACAGAGGCTTGAAAGATATTTGCACTTTGGAGCTTGCACTCTTTTGTTTCAAGTGGAAATACTGAGACCAAAATAAGAGTGAACTTGAGCTAGCCAGCTGGAAATGAAAAGCACAGAGATGTCTTAGCTGACACTACAACAGAGGCCAGGCACACAAGTGTGGACATTGTAGATCTCCTGGTCATAGTTAAGTCCCCAAACAACTATGATTTTATCAGTTATCCCAGTGAAATCAATAGAAAAACCACCTGGTTGAAACCAGTCCAAATCACTAATCCAGAAAACCATGAGCAAATATAATAATTGTTTTACCATTTGCTTTTAGGATAGTTTCCCATGTAGCAATACATAATTGGTGCAAAAATTGGTACCATAACTTAAACGGTATGGTAACAAAAGCTTAAAATACATTGCATGGGATTTGAAACATCATGGCAAGAGGTGGCTGGCAAGGAAATTATTAGTTAAGGAGAGCACAAATTTCATGCTGCTACTGGAAGCTGGGAAGACATTGATCCATTTTATGTGCCTGTGAACCAATTGGTGTGTGGTAGTTAGATTCAGTTGTCAACTTGGCCAGGTGAAGGTGCCTAGTTATGTTGTTGTGCACATGAGCCAATGATACGTGAACCTCATCTGTTGCTCATTACATCTGCAGTCGGCTAGGAGGCGTGCCTGCTGCAATGAATGATGTTTGATTTAATTGGCTGGTACTTAAATGAGCGAGCTCAACGTAGCACAGCCCAAGCAGCTCAGCATACCTCATCTCAGTGCTCACAGCTCAGCCCAGGACTTTGGAGATGCAGAAAGAAAACACCTTGGGGACAGTTGTTGGAACACAGAGGCCTGGAGAGAAGGCCAGCAGAGATCACCCTGAGCCTTCCCATGTAAGTAAGAACCTCAGATGAAAGCTAGCTGCTTTTCCTCTGAAGAACTAATGAAATAAATCCCCTGTTATTAAAAGCCTATCTGTCTCTGGTGTGTGCATTCTGGCAGCTAGCAAACTAGAACACGGTGAAACTGATTTTTATGGTAATTTTGAGTCTGGCTTTGGTAGATAATTTACAAAGATGACCTCCATCAATTCCAACTATTTCTTATACCCATGGTTCTCTTTCTATCAAAAGGCGCAGTCTAATTCCCTTCCCCTGGAAAGGTTTAGCTTTGAAACTTTCTTTGACCAATAGAAAGTGGTGGAAATGCCGTGGGCAAGTTTCAGTCCTAAACCTCAAGAGACCTGGTGCCTTCCACTTTAACTGTCTCAAGAGCCAGCCCCCCTATAAGAAATACAGGCTGTACTAAGGAGGTTATCTTGAGTGAGAGGCCACTGTGGCTTCCCACTTAACCAGCAGCTAGACTTAAGCAAAAAAAGAAACAAAGGAAGACCCAGACAAGATAGTCCCAAACCACCCTATAACAGGCAAGTTATAATTCTGAAGAAAGAGGTCCAAAAGCATTTATTAGGAAAACTTGTTTATTACAGAGCACTGCAGCTGGCTACTGCTCTACAGGTTATGTATGACTGAGCGACAAAGTTCACTGAATGCCAGAGGTTTGTATGCAAGCTTTGGGGAAACACCTTGATATATACTTTTTTCTCAAGCTAAGATGTACTTCGGGAGGGTGGCATTCAAGGTTACAGCAGCCAAAGCTTGGCACGCTTCCAGAGAGTTATATGAGGGGTGTCTGAGGAAAGCAAGGCAGGGGTGAGGTTAATCTTTGGTCAGGTAGGGATGTGCTGTATGTATCATGCGGGCACCAAGCCCCATTGCTCTAGCCATCCTTGCTGAAGTGTGAGATAGGTGAATAAGGCCAGTGTGCACATTCCAATTAAGTTGAACTCCTAGCTAAATGCAGCCACCTGATTGACTCCAGCCCAAACTATGTGGAGCAGAATAACCACCCAGCAAGGCACAACCAGTCCCAATATTTGCGAGAAATAATAATTGCCGTTGTTTTAAGTGACCATGTTTTAGAAGAACTTGTTATATAATAAAAGATAACTGTAACACTGGTAAAGGAAATTTCTAAAATATTAAAAGTGCTTTTTTTTTTCCAGCTATGTGTGTCAAACTTTAGGAAGAGAGGTAAGCTAAAGTTTTATTCTATTTAATAGCAGAATTTTGAGAAAATATTAAGAGCCGGGACTTGCTGGATTGAACAATTTAACTGTTTCACAAATCTGTTCTCACCATCCAGAAAAACATTTGAAAAGTAGGAAATAGTTTAAGTAGTAAAGACCAAATTAGTGCTGTGACTGTGAATCAATTCAAGATAAATACACCTGATCTAGAAAGGTATTATTGATTCACAATTCGGAGATAAAGAAACTCACATTCTTAAAGACAAAATTAGATTTTTTTCAAACTTTGTTCTGATGAGCTTTGCTTTCCTGGAACCAATGGGATATAGAGTAGAGGGACAGGCAGGATAAAAGGGAGAAACTGTGCCAAGGAGAACAGTTTTGCTTCACCTGTTATATATATTTGGCTTCCATGTAATATTTTGATTGAATATTTTTTCCCAAAACTAACAAAAATCTTGGAGCAATACCTAAAAAATGTGTAGTAAGCAGCAGAATGAGGATTTGAACCTAAGTTGCCCAAATTTGAAAGGTTGTGCTCTGCCTCGCAGGTGTAAGGTGGAAGTTCTTAAAGTTACAAAGTTTTCTGGATCAATTGTATTAAATTTATCCATTGTGTCCACATCCCTCAAATCAAAAAACGTAGGACATAGTTTCTGATATTGTATCTAACAACAATACAAAGAATTTAAAATCTGTATTGTTGCCATAGATTTTAATTGTACAGACATCGTATTACCTGATCCTAAGAATACACTAATAAAAGACCATCTGAGGGTGGGCCATGGTGGCTCAGTGGCAGAGATGTTGCCTGCCATGTCGGAGATCAGGGTTTAATTTCCAGTGCCAGCCCATGCCCAAAAAAAAAAAAAAGACAAAGACCATTTGATATTAGCAGGGCTGCTCAAGAGAAATTTCATAATGGTCTTGAATCTATTAATGAATTGACTAATGAATTAAGTAATATGCTAAAATTAAGGTCCTATGCTAAAAACTGGGGGGCGGATTTAACAAAGAATTAAATCTAGTCTTTGGCATTTTGGAACCCACAGTGAGTTCATAGAAGGGAGACAGTGAGTTCATAACCATGTAAAATGATGTCTGAAAGGAAAAGGCATGTGCAGAAATCCTGGCCCTCTAAAAGGGCAGAGTCCATGCTTTCCTGAGCCAAGGTATCTCTCAATCCTGGTCCTTATGGCAGTGTAGTAGATTGAAGTGTGTACCCTAACAACAGACATTTTCTTAATCTACCTCCCTGTGGTTGTGAACCCATCTGTGAATAGAATATTTCAAAGATATCCTTGGTTAAGATGAGGCCAATGGGCGGGCCATGGTGGCTCAGCAGGCAGCGTCCTCACCTGCCATACTGGAGACCCGGGTTTGATTTCCAGTGCCTGCCCATGCGAAAACAAAAAGATGAGGCCAAATTAAATTGAATCAGAGTGGGTGTGAATACAGGTAGACTCTGTATTACTGGAGGTCTGATAAAGAGAATGCCACAGAAAGAAACCAGAAGTCACAAAAGCCAAAATAGCAGACACAAGGAGGATGAGATTGCGGGTGATAGGAGGCCAAGAAATAAGCTACAGAACTCTAAACCCCAAGGATTGTGTCAAACTAACACTAGAATGAAACAGACCTCTGGAGGAAAAAAGAGCCTTGATTTTGGGGATTTAGCCTCCAAAACCATGAGATCATCAATTCCTGTTTTTAAGCCAACCAGGATGTGCAAATCTGGTAAACTAAGACAGGCATGAATTGTAAGGAATTGTAAAGAATTGTAATACAATTGATTCCATTTTTCTTATCAGAAAAAAGGGATGTCTCAACCTTCAGCTCCTGAGGAAGGAAAAAAATGACCAATTTAGGGGCCTTATGAGGTCCCTAATGATTTTTGTTGCTATTATATTTCTGAGTGTGGGAGAGACATAGATACTTCTTGTGCCCTAGGTATCCTGACTCATGAGCCTGTCACTGTTAACTTGGTAAAATATCTGTGAGCTAAACTAATTTAAAGCTGCTAAAGCCATGCCACATGAGACTGAATCTAAAGCACCAGGAGAGACTCCTAGAACAGAGGTGTTCAATGCAAGTTAGCTCCACTTTTTTTCCTTCCAGCCTTTCAGTTGCTCAGCCTTAAAAGTGGGGTTTATAGTGATTGGGGCAAATACCAAGTTTATCAAATTTAGTATCTTTCATGTTAGTACATAAAGGTGATACATAGGGCCGTGACTGCAGTAGGGCACCTGGGTTTGACTGGTGGTGATATGGGATCTGAGGTCAAGACTACAGAGCACCACACAAGCTCATGGAAGGTTACCAGAGATGGGCATCTGGTACATTATATCTCATATAAGTGAATTTGGCTGTCAAGACCACAATCTAGTTTCCCTGGAATTATAAGTGGAATAGGAAGCCATCTTTACTGGTGTAGGTCTTTATTGAAAGGTGGGTGGTAGATATAGACTTGCTCTCCATTTCGTTTCTTAATATTGCGCTCAGTCATATTGAGGAAATTGAGTGTGTTAATGAGATGCCTCATAGAAAACAACTTAGTAGTACCCATTGCATTAGAAATCAATGCCAGAGGATGACAGAAGATGATTCTTACTTGCAAATACTGATGGTGGTTATTCTATGCGGTCACATTTCTATAAACTCTACCTATATTAACTCATTTAATCTTTCCAAATAGTCTATAAGCTAGGACTGTCTTTATACAGTTTTATGCATGGGAAAACCAAAGTATGGAAGCGCAGAATAATTTGATCAAAATTACACAGTCATAAAGGGATTTGAAGCCAAGCTGCCTGGGAATACTGTTTTCGTTGAGGTTCTTAAGCAAATTATTTATATTTTCTTTTCTTTTTTAGCATCCTCAAGAGAGAACTATTTATATAATTCTCTCTTGTTTAGGATGGTAACATTTATGGCTCAATTTTACATTTACCTTAAAATTTTCATTTGAAAGGCAGAAAACATTTTTAGAATATGACATTATAATATGGCTCAGGAAGCTCATTCTGTGAAAGAAAGCACAAAAGGTGAATTTGCACCACAATCTGCTAGTCTGTGAAATAAATATAAAAAATGGGGCTTAAAATATGAGTCTAAAGTCAAATACCTTATGTTGCAAACAAACTTGTCGAATCAGTGAAAACACCCAGCTGTTCTCCTTTTTTCACTCCTGACATCACCCTTCTGTTCTCACCAGTCAGGGGTTTTTCATCTTCCTGTCTCAGGGAGTGTTTTAGACCCTGAGGTACCAAGAAACCAAAATCTGATCAACAGTTATAGACAGGGATGCTCTGAACTTTAGAAAATACTTTTTTTTTTTTATCACTTTCCTAGCCCTTGCTCCATATTCAGCTATTTCTTTTCAACCCAGTTGGTATTTGTCATCGCGGGTTTGACAAACTAAAAAATGTATTTAATAATACCTGAACAAAACATGTTTAACAATAATTAAAACTGCATATAGGGCTTACTTCTGTTTTGAGCACTTTTCGTATATTAACTCATTTAATTCTCACCAAAAAATCCTAGGAAGTATGAATTATTAATATCATGACAACTCTAGATGATAAGACTGAATCAAAGATGATAAGTTCACACAAATGAAAAGATTTAAATGGGCATTTGGATGCAGGTATTCTGATTTAAGCTTCCACATTCTAATCCACTCTGCAATACTGTTTAAGAACCAGCAATACTTTCATTTAAGCAGGAAAAAATTATATATGGAGTCTGTTTAGAAATTGGAAATGGTAAACATTGTTCTAATGGTATGGAAATGAAATCAGGAGGCATTTGCTCTCAGGAATATTGTTTCCATACGAAATAAGTGGTTTGGGGAGAGACCCAAGTTTATTTATGGTGAAAGGAAACAGTTTCATTTGAATCTAACTTTTATGTATCCTTGGCATTTTGTCTCTTATGAAATGTGATTCTCAAGGAAGATAGTTCTGATCAGCCACTTAGCAGCCCTGTACCAAACATAGCATCACAATGCCCAGATTTGCCTGTAGATCTTGACTTCAAATTCTGCCTCATTACATCAAAAGTGTGTTCACACACACCAAACCCATGTCTGGCACACAAAGCAGATTCACTACATACACGCATGCCTCATATTTTTGATAATAGATTACAGTTGTCTTCAATTTTTCTTTTAGAAGTTGAACTCATTATTTAAGCAAAAACTCACAGGTATGTCAGACTTTTTCATTTGGTAATAAATTACTTTATTTCCGGGGAAAATTAAAATTATGGTTACTACATCTGCAGGGCATGCATCATACCCAGTTAGCCTTGGGCAAGGAGTCTGTGTCTCATCCTGGAATTGTGTTAGACACTCAGTAATAATGTTTATTAATTGACTAAGTATGTTACAATGAGATAACATCTGATTTTGCAAAACAATAAATTGTATCCATTGCCTATGTCACAAAATATAAGAGAAAGCATTCTCTGCCTTATCTGTCAGCGAAAGGCCTTGCATAGTTGAGGGTGTGATTAATCTGTGATTATATGCATAAGAGTAATTCTAATGTGGGCTTAAATTATGCAAGCAGCATGTGGCATAGATTCAGCAGCATCATTGAATTGTCTCTCCATTAAAGCCCAGGTGCTTAGAAATGAAAAAAAAAATGTTAAAAAGCCAAGAACAGGGAATATTCGTGAGAGGAGAAACATTTTATTGCCAAAAACTCCCCTCCCTTTCTGTTAGATCCTGAGGACTTGTCTTCCCCCCCTTTTTTTTTATCTGCCCTCTCTTCTTTCTTCCTGTCCTTCTTTCTTATTTTAAAAAAAAAAATGAAAATGGGGCAAAGGAGGGAAGGAAAGAATAATCTAAAATCTCTTCTTTAGTCTTTTTCATTTTTAGCTCTTTTTGTTTTGTTTGTTTTTGTTTA
Source organism: Tamandua tetradactyla (assembly GCF_023851605.1). Lineage (NCBI taxonomy): Eukaryota > Metazoa > Chordata > Mammalia > Pilosa > Myrmecophagidae > Tamandua > Tamandua tetradactyla. Next base: position 118,311,529 of record NC_135334.1, on the reverse strand, counting down.
ACCAGATTCTCATTTCCCTAAGAATGTGCCTGTTTCATCATCTTTCTTTTGTCCTTGCAAACATTAAGGGTAAAATGGGCCAGAAAATATTCTCCCTTCATTACTGAGAATTAGTTTAGTTTAGCTTTTCTGTTTCTTTGCAAGGTAGAGAGCAGGGATTTCACGAGATGGATAAAAGAGCAAGCTCATTTAGATTGGAGATGAAGAAAAGGGGAGCAAAAAGTAAAGCAGACTGCATCCCCTTTCTCATTCTCTCCGGAAAGATACTATGCTTTTTCCCAAATATGAAAAAATAAATGAATGCTTTATATTTCACCTTTATTAAAATTAATTACACAGAATTTAAAAATTAAACAGATGAAAAATTGGGAAGTTATTCTGTTTTTGACATAGTTTTGTGTTTTTGCTTTCATTAATTGAAATGTGTAAATGTAATAAACTAGCTCTTAATATTTTAACTTTTTTAGTTTCTATATTTTTTTATCTTAGACTTTTTTTGTGCTCAGGTATCTGGATCACTTTCCAATTCACATCAATTAAGAGAGGACTTCACTTAAACTAAAATACATATTTTTAATCAATTTTTATAATATGTCTTTTCTTCCAATATGTCTATTCATAAAGTAGTTTCGCCATGTGCATACTACACATAGTTTTGATAGTTCTAGTGCCAGACATTATTTTTGGCAAAATCCAAATTATGTGAATTAGTATTTCTTAGCTATATTTTGTGGATCTACCCATATTGGAAAAGCACACATTGAAAAATTACATTTTCCTGGTCGTGCTGTCAATAGAACACGTAATTCAGAAGACAAACTGTCAGGGTTTCAATACTGACTAAAATTTGCTAATGTAGAAACTGTGAAGAAATTACATTAATTCTCTGTGCCCCACTTTGTCTCACCTGTAAAATGGAGTTTATTATAATATCGGTTCGTTATTAGACTCGTGAAGCTTAATATGGTTAATACATGTAAATTGCTGGCAGCAGTTATTGGCACATAGAAAGCACCCAAGCAAAGTCAGCTATTATTACTTTGCAACTGGATTTTAATTAATAGTGATTAGATTCTGTAAACAATAGTTTGCATTATAACACAGATAGATGCAGCTCTTAACTGATGACTTATTCAGACAGCAGTTTGTACATTTTTTTTTCAAACCGTGAGGTCAAAATGGTTCTTTTAAAAAAGTCCTTATTGTTAATGGATAAAGATGTCATTTTTCTTTGACACAAATCAGTGACCAGATATTATATCTGGTTGGATCCTCATCATTTTATTGCCCCGAAGAGGAAAGTGGAATACTCATTCAGTCTTTAAGTGATTTTCCTAAGTTTACAGAGTCAATAGAGGTTTCCCTGGACCCACTATCTTCTAATTTCCTGTATTTTGCAAAAACTAAAACAAACAAACAAAAAACGAAGGGAAACTTATGCCTCTTTGAATAGCTAGCATCCTCTAGCTAGGGGGAGGAAAAAAAAGTTTAAGCCAAATAAGAACAAGATGATTAGGTATACATCAGAAAGCAGTACTTTCTGATTAGATAATGAAAAGTAATATCTGCTGTTTGAAAGTATGGTTTCAAGCTTTTAAATCTAGCCTGCCAACCCTCTGAACAGTCCACCGTCTTTAAAAACGTTTTTGTCCTTGTGCTGGCAAGGAATGAAACCATGGCCTTAGGCTTTGGACTACTGAACTATAGAATCACCCATTAAAAAAATCATCGTGGCATTCAGTAAGCATACTAAGTGAATCAATCCATATTATATTTAATTCTCATACCAAAATTTATTGTATACATTTTACAAGTGGGAAAAATTTTGCATTTCCAGGTTAAATAACTTATCCAAAACTAAACAGCTGATAAGAGACCTGTTCAGGATTTACCTCCAGATCATTCTGGTTCTGAAGCCACACCCCTTTTAAATGGGCTGCATACAACCAAGTTTCTATTGGTGCTGCCGCTGGAATTGATGAGCATCTGACTTCAGAGTTAGAAATAGCAATATTGCTGGACCGCAAGGGCCAGCCGTGAGAGCAGTGTTGTCCTTGGGCACAAAAAAAGAAGCCAAGGATGGGAAAGGGAGAGGAATCCCCACCACTGCACAGTAACAGGCTGCCTACCCTCAGCCAGCAAGCAGCTCTTTACCACCTCCTACCCTCTGGTTACATGAACAGGGAAGATTAGTAGCACAGAGATTCAAGTTGCAACTCAAGTCTTTCCAAAACCCTGCTTAATTACTTCATCTGGGAAAGGTGGAAGATGCAATTTGCCTGACCTACCCCTTTCCTTATAATTATTAAGAAAATGAATTTATGAAAAAAAAATCTTCTAAATGGTGAAGAAGTAAATACACATACATATAAAATGTTATGAGTGATTTGAAATGCTTACACTTTCCTTTTGAAACCTTTCCTGCCTCACTTCTAGCAGATTGTGAATGTAGCCATGTTTTTCAGTAATAGCAAGGCAAATGAAAACACCTTCATTTTGTTGTTATCTCTTGGGAATCATAATCTTCCTGGTTCCATATATTAAAATTACCTGTAGCCCTGACTACCCTACCACCACATTTTTAAGAGGATTAGCTTGAAAGGTTCTGCAATGCCTCATGCTGCTTGGTATCTTAGTTTCAGTGTTTAGTCTTTTCTGGTACGCTTTCACATTTTAGGAAAAAAAAAAGGGTAAGTTACTAAGTGTTTATGAGAAGTTATCAGGTTTTAGTTTCTTAGACTACTTAAGCAAATACCATGAAATGAGTTGGGTTATAAAATGGAAATTTATTTTCTCACAGTTTTTGAGGCTGGGGAATGTCAAATCAAGGCATCATCAAGGTGATACTTTCTGCCTGAAGACGCTGGCTGCTGGTCTTTGGCTCCTCTGTCACATGGCATGGCACACAGTGGCGTCTTCCGATCTCTTCCGGATTCTGTTTCAGCCTCTTGATTCCTGTGGCTTTGTCCTGCTCTGTCTAATTACCTCCTGCCTACAAAGGACTGCCGCATAGGATTAAAACCTGTCCTGATTGAGGTGGCCCCTCCTTAACTGAAGGAGATTCATCAAAAGGTCCTGATGACAGAGGATTCCCATGCACAGGAATGGATTAATTTTAAGAACATGTTTTTCAGGGGTACATACAGCTTCAAACCACCACACCAGGATATGTATATCTTGGGTATGTGTGTGGTGCAGATATATGCATATACATATAAACATGCATACACACATCATAAATATCATATATGCATGCATATCTATAAATATATACAGAGACACCCCAATATATGTAGAATCACTCTAGGCAATGTCCTGTATATATAGTAGATACTACTCAAATAGGAGTTTTCACCCTTTTCTAAACGTTGAAGACTGAGATGCTAGGAATTTGAAAGCATAATAATTATCACTAGGCCACAAGATGATTTGAAATATTCCTTTCTCTCCATTGCAATGCACACAGACCTAAACCAATAGTTTAGAGAAACTATAGAGAGAGCTAGTCTAGTGTCATATGGGCAACCATCTGTTCTAAGCTTGGATCGTATACTTTCTACTCTAGTTTATAATGTTATTGTATCATGGGGTCACAGGATCGTAATATCGTGCTGTAAATTCACAATGGAAATGTTGGGAAGGGCCAGTATTTTCAGCAGACCCTGTAATGCAAGGGTGTGGGAGGCAGTCTGCCCTGTAGCTCCATGTGGTTACATTACTATAAAAATACTTGTACAGCTGAAACTAAGAGGGTTTTTGAGAATCGCTGCATGTGCTTCCTTTCCAGTGAGAGAAGACATTACATTTTTAATTTGTACACTATTAAATCCATTTTTACTTAAGAACTGTTGGGATTTTAGGGGTTCCTGGATGAGGTAGGCATTCCCCTGAAGAAATACAGTATGGTTTTAGACTCTCTACGGCTCTAAGCAACAGAAAACCCAATTCAAACCAGTCACAGCAATGCATGGAATTTATGGGCTTATGAAACAGAAACAGTGTAGCGATAGGGCTAGTCTCTGCTGAGACTCGAAGTAACAACTCAGAGACATCCACTCTATGTCTCAACAGATATAGTTTCATTCTCAGATGCTGGAAGGTAACCCCCATACACATCTGAATAACTCTAGAGGAAGAGAGAGGAGGAGCACATCAGTCTTGTGCTCAAAATTTTGGATTCATTCTCTCTCTCCCATTAGCCCAAATTGGAGAATACATCTACTCCTGAACCAGCTATTGTGACTAGCAGGGATAGAACATATTGAGGCACTTTAGTTGCTAATCAGACCCAAAGCTTGAAGCTAGGAGTGGGGTCAGTCCCAATACTGCAAAGCTGTACAATGGTAGAGAAGTAATTTACCAAAAAGAATGTCCAAGAATCTTAGGACCCGGGTTCTAGAAGGAGAAAGGACATGGATATTTTATATCCAATAGAATACCCTAGCAATACCAAAAGACTTGGAAGATAAAAGCTGTTGTGTTATTTGTATCGTGAGCCTGTGTTGAGTTTTTGTTTTGCTGAGAATTGTTTTTTTGAGCAGTTAAGGTCAGTGAAGCTCTAGAAATTACTTCACTTCATGTCATCTCTTGACCACCCATTTTGGTGCTCTCAGAAAAAGACTTGCAGAAAAACTGAGGCAAGGAAAGTGTCTGCTGTCAGTTACTTAAAGACAAATCTAGATTCTGAGTATTATGACTGAGCCTTGGCAAAATGACCATCATAAGGCAAGTATTGACACATAGGAAATGTGTCATATATAGAAAAACTCAGGCTTTGTGGTTACAGAAATTCAATTTCCCATGTTAGTTCCATTTAAAATTAATGCACGACCTTCCTCAGAAACACTTTCCACAACTCGAAATGGGAATCATATTACATGCATCATGGAGAAGGAAGATGAAATGACAATAAAATACAAGGATTGGAGGAAGAGCCAGTATATAAGACATAAACAATATATTTAATTAAGTTTTCTTTGCCCTTTCCTTCCCAGGTGCAGCAACATGTTTTGAGATTTTCCATAGGTGATAAACATGACATAACTAATAACAATAAAAATCATGTCATATGTATTAAACATTCTCAGTACAATGGCTAAGAACAAAACTGTGAGCCAGACTACCTGTGTTTGGATTGAAATTTAACTCTTCCATTAACTCGTTGGTGATATTGTGCAAGTTACTTATGCTTTCTGTGCCTCAGTTTTCTCATCTATAAAATGGTTGTAAAAATATCTGGCATTTATTGAAAGCCTACCATATGCCAGGCAGTTTTCTAAACCTTACTTTATACGAGCTCACTTAATCCTCACAATAACATCATGTTTACAAAGAAGGTACTACAATTTCTGTTCCAATTTTAGAGATGAGGAAATCAAGGCACAGAGAGGTTAAGTAATTTACCCAAATACTGGATTTGGGATATAAATCCAGAAAATGTGGCTCTGAAGTCACATCCTTAATCATAGCTCTCTAGAAATGTTGCCTCCTCTAAGCCTACCTATGTGTTATTTTATTTAATCCACTCAAGATTATGACAATTCAAGACATTGCTTCTTTGAGCCCTTCTATTCTTTAGAGAGCTAAGGAACAATGAGTTGAAGTAACAGCTCAAATTCACATAGCTGCTAGGTATTGATGCCCAGTTTAAAAATCTGCATTCTTAAATCTAAACCCCACAGCCTCCATTTTAATGATACCTGTAGCCTTGTGAGAAGATTGCACAATTGCACAGGAGACTCTGGTCTGGGTAGATAACTAATTGGAGCATTTTGAGGTCTGCAGAATTCACTTCTCACTCACTTGTTTGCTAATATATACTTGGGGCTTTAGTTATTGGATTCCCCCTTCAATCTCCCACAGTCATTGTCCTGAGGGTCTCTGAAGGGCTATTTCTGCAACCTGATTGCAGTGCTTGACAGAGGTGTGCTGTCTCTGGTAGCCCCTCAAGTTTGTACATGCCAGAAGTGGCTTGGCAGACAGAAGTTTTAAGTGATTTCAACTCTTTGTAGCATTTAAAATAAATGTAAGCATGAACTCTACCCACTGCAGACACCCACTCACATGTTTTATAACATTTTTTCACTGCTTTTAAAATTAATACATACACATCATAGACTGTTGGAAAACAGAGAAACCTGCATGGATGATATTAAACAATAGATATGAACTTGTCACCGAAAGATAGTTGTTGCTAACATTTAGTTGTGGTAATATTTATCCAGCCTCTTTAAAAGATATATATGAAAGTTGAGATGTATGCAAAGTGGAGGATTCTGTGATCCTAATCTGTTCAGATACAAACAATTAATTGCTTGACTTTATTCAATCATTGCCCGATTGAGTTATAGGAACTTTTTCTTCCCTACAAGGTAGCACGGCCTTTAACAGCATCTTGGACAGTTGTTATATTTGAAATATTTCAAGCAAAGTCATTTATTTTAAAAAATTTCCATCTCATATCTGTTTCAGAGGCTTTCCTCTCTCCCATGAAGACCTGGAGGCTAAAAGGGTGAGGCATAAAAGACAAAGGTTTCTGAATTACCTGGTTGCTTTTTTTGTAATCCTTTCATCATCAGCTGGTAACAGTTTTGGCTTAAAAAGAATTTCAATCCTTTGTTAAATAAGAAGTTCTTAATTGCATTTCAATTTGGCATCAATATTTTATAATGATTTTTTTTTTAATTTTATGTAACCAAATCTAACACACTTTTCCAATGATTTCTTTCTTCTCTATTCTGAATATGGGAATATATAGTTCTAATTGTGACTCTCTTATCATATATGATGATTTTTAGGTTTTTGGTTTATTTACTATTATTAAGACATTTTATTTACATTTGGTTCTTTAATGCATTCGGAGTTCATCGTGTGCATGATGAGAGAATGGATCTCAATTTCTGTCTTGTTTTGTTCTTCTTTCTCTAGTAGTCAGTTGGAAAGTCTTCGTTTCACTATGTGATTAAAAGCTTCACCGAAATATAATAGGCACACACACACAAACATGTACATGCATACACACACACATTCTAAGGTTTTATGAGCTTTGTATGTGCTTCCTGTCATAAGCCTGTGGATTCCTTAAAAAGCTATCACAATGTTTGTATTATAAAATATTTATATATACCGACATATTTCAACTTAATTTAGAAATATTTCTTCCTTTACATTAGTATTTTTTTTCAAAAATGCCCTAATAATTATTTCCTTCTATGATTTTATATGATCTTTAAAACAACTTTATCAGAAGTACTATTGGTCAATGACAGGGAGGTGTATGGAGTATGGTATGTATGAGTTTTTTCTTTTTTCTTTTTATTTCTTTTTCTGGAGTGATGCTAATGTCCGAAAAAATAATCATGATGAAGAATACAAAACTATGTGATGATTGTACACCATGTATGGAATGTATATATGTGAAGATTTCTCAATAAAAATATTTTTAAAAACTTTATCAAATATTTTTAAAATTCCAGTGAGATTTTGATTCCATTTGGAATCATTCTACAAATTCAGTACGTTATTAAACATATTGAGGCTCTTATACAAAATTTTGGTAAGTATTTTCCCATGTATTTAAATTTAAAATTATATCCTTCAGTAAAATATGTTTTAATAATATCTATGCTACTCAACATCAATTATACTGATGGTGGGAATCTGTCTAATTCTTGACTTCAAAAGAATAACACTTAGGTTCTCTATCACATGTAATGCTGGTGACTTGTGTAAGAATATCTTTCAGTACTAAGAAAGCGTCCGCCAATTCTTATTTTACTTTTCTTGGTTGCTAATAGGTATTTAATTATGTCAAAGTGATTTCATTTTGGAGAAATCCATTTTTTAAATTTTGATATTTGTTGTAAACATGTAAACTTTTGGCATTAATGTCTGTCTGTTACCTTGTAGATTATCTGTGTGATGCCTTGTGTATGGCCCCTTTATGTCATATGGCCCAGTTGCTCCAGTAAGCAACGCCGCCTTGAATGGGTGGAGACACATCTCCATGGAAACCATCTAATCAAAAGCTACCACCCACAACTGGGTGGGTCACATCTCCATGGAAACTATCAAAATGCTCCCACTTTTTGAATGAGGATTTAAGAACTTGACTTTTCTAGGGTACACAACCGAATAAAGAGTATTTGTATTTAAAATTCTTTGATGCATCTATGATTGCATTAAAACTGGTACATTTGCACTTCTGTATTTTAGATTTATGCAACTTATACTTATTTTATTTTCTGGTTTTAATCTCATGGGTTTTTTTTTTTCCTCTTCTACTTTCGTATCCTGTTTAAACATCTTACTAGTAATTATACTTACTTTTAGAAAGTTAGACTTAATTATATATATTATTCTTTATTTTTAAAGTAATGAGCAATGCAATAATTGTGGCTCCCCCTTATTATATATATAAGGATTGTAATAACCCTCTTCCTACCACAACCTGTTACCTGCTCACATATTTTGAAATTATAGTTCCAGATGATAGTGAAGTATTTATTTTCGTGTGTTTGTTCTATTGGTGTGCTTTCTTGCAAATGATCGTTGGTTTTTGTATGTATTTAGATTTTATGTTTACCTGAATTAGAAATGATCACAGTCCTTTGGTGTTTTCACTACCCAACTCTCTAATTCTTACTTTATCTTCCCTTGGTTGACTCAAGTAGTTCTTTAAATCAATGTTTCCTACGGGACATATGGGTAGCCAAGTTTGTGGACTTTTGTAAAACTGAGAATGTCTTTACAAATGAACTTTCACTCTATGTAGAGTCTTGGATTGGACCCTGTGCTTCTTGAAACCTTGAAACCATTTGTGCATTCCTTCCCCTTCCCCGTCTCTTGTTCCTCCCCTTAGGCACTTTCCCCGTTGTCCCGTTGTCCCGTTGAAGAGCAATATATCAGCAGCTTGAATTTTTGTTATTTTGTTAATGAACTTGTCTCCCTTCTTCAATGCTTGTAGAATGTTTTATTCATCATCTTGGTCTGGGTTATTTGTTATCTGACAGGGGATGCTTTAGATAGACTTAGAATTCATTAATTTCATATAACATACTATGAAATATAACCAAATCTTACTAGCTTACTAAAAGACAAAATGTAAAGAATGATGTTGGATAAACAAATGTCAGAGCCAGAAGGCAAAAGGGAAGTAATAGAGAGTAAAACACTGGCATCCAGCAAACAGCATGAGCCAGATATAAAGATAAAGAGACCAAATAAAGAAGCAAGCTCAACTCTTATAAAGTCAAGGGGGTGAACTTCCTGAAAATGCAAAGCGACAGAAGAAAGTGCAATGCTAGAGACATTTGCCAACACTGAAAAAAGATGCAGCAAAAACAAATGTTTGCTTATCATCTGGAAAATTCCAAACTTGTAAAGATATGTTGGGCAGTGCGATGATGGCTCAGTGGCAGAATTCTCGCCTGCTATGCTGGAGACCTGGGTTTGATTCCCGGTGCCTGCCCATGCAAAAAAAAAAAAAAAAAAAAAGAGAGAGAGAGAGAGAGAAAGAAAGGAAAAGACATTTCTGAAGAGTATAAACTGAAATGTTGACCTTTGGCAGGGGTTCAGCTTTGGAAGCATCAACAACAGCTTGGAAATTCCCTCAGAGACAGATTGTTTCGTCCTAAGCAATTCTATAGTAAAAGGCAAACCTGCTGGCAAGGTATAAAATGCCCATGCACAAAAGCATCTGTGGGCACTTTTACCAAGTAGAAAAAGCACCCTTTTTACCCTCAGTTTACTGTAAAGTTGCCAGAAATATGGGGTGCAAAAGGGAAATGAAAACTAAGAGGTTTTAGAAACTCTCATTGGGAACAAATGATAGTTCAAAAGTGATTGCTCCTTTTGTAGATTTTAAATGTTAACAGAGTACAGTTATCTTGAAGGTCAGTCTGAGTAAAGAGATATTATACACAGTTGAAATATTCTCCTAGACAAATGGTAAAACAATTGGAAATAATAATAATAATCTACTGGTGGGAGATTTTTCCCAATTGAAGACAAGTCACATATGGTGGTCTTCAGAGAGACATACAGTGATTGGCAACCTGGCAAAGCTCGTACAGGAAAAGGTTTCTCTGTTTGTCTCTCTTGGGCACCACTGAATCACTCACTGTGATAGACTTCAGCAACATTAAAAACTTGATTCTGGGTATATAAGATTTCCTGGCTTAACTACTTCAGTGCTAGGAATTAAATGCTGTTGTTCTATTTTACGGAAACTGGGGCAGTGCTTTGATAATCTTGTTTGCCCTTCGATCATTTTGGACCCACATGAGTCTCAGCATGGAACTGAACGCCCGAGATTCTGCAGGATTACACTTATTCTCCTGAAGATAGCAATGGCCTCAATAACGACTACCTTTCATCCCCTCCCAGGATGAGGAAGCCATCTAGCTCAGAGCAAACAGAATACAAATTTGGCAAGGACTTTAATTTCTTTGGTCAATTTAAGAATGCTGAATTTTTCTTCCACTTTAACTCACAGAAACAAGGTAATTTTATTTTCCTCTGAACTTGAATTTATAGCTGGGGATTTAATCTTGAATTTATTTTTCTCTGCCAATTCGATTTTAAAAGGACATTGAATTTCTACTTCGGAACATCTCTGTATTCTTGACTTTTTATAATTAGAGCATCTTCGTTTTGTCAATTAACCTTATTGTAGAGCTCATGCTAGCTACTGAGATGAATGTGGATCAACTTAATTTGGAATGGGAAGTAAACAGGGAGTAAATTTTCATCGTAGAGTTTAGAGTGGAATTGCGGATGATTTAATTTATATGCATTGATTAAACCATCATTCTGTAGTCTTCTGGAGGCAAAACGTACTCAGCCCACCAAAAGTTGCAATAACCTTAGTAAGTTTGGGGGGAAGCAACCTCATGAAAGTGTGACAGAATATCAATCCCTTGATCTCCTTCCCCAAATGTGTTACAATGTGCAGTTGTAGGGCATTACACCCCAGCCCTCCCTATTGCCACTTTACTCCATTCCCCATCTTTTTTCCTTCTCTTTATCCTGGTGCCCTTAAAAGGAGACTGGACTGCCAGCTTGCCTGGGCTTCTCATGGACTGGATCTTTATGTGACTCTGAGACATCACATAAAAAGCTCTGAAGGATGTTCTTTGGGCATTAGAAGATAGTTTTTTCCTAAAAACAGTTTAATTTCCTGAAGAATAAATACAACTATGAAAACTGTTTAATTCTACAAATTAGGGACAGAAGTGGCAAGCTATTAGTGATCGAGTAAATAATGATTGAACCAAGAAGTTTGAATCTTGAGGGTGCAAGTGTTTTATTTAGTTGTATTTTTAATTAATTTCCAGGCAGGGTACCCAATATCTCAGAGTTTAGGTTCTGAGGAATAAGATTTGTAGGTAGGAAAATGGAATAGGTTATTTAAAGTCAAGAAAAATCAAGTATTCCCTGACACACTAGAACAGCTAAGTGTCTGAGTTTTGAAGAGCTCACCTTAGCCTGTACCCCAGGACTTCCATTCTGCAGTCAGATCTGCACAGCAAATATTCTGGCTAAACAGTCAGGCCTGAGCTCAAATAACCACTGTGTTGAGGCCCTAGTTGGTTAGTTTTAATATAAATACTGTGAAGTGGACTAATTTAAAACTCCATTTCATAAATAAGAGGATTGTGCTTAAGGAAGTTAAATTGTGTGTCAAAATTCATCTAATTGATAAGGGTCACTTACCAAGACACTACTGAATCTTCTAGTGAAATAATTTAGAGAAAGTCTGTTTGCATTGAATATTAGCTAATCTGAAAGGTTAGTGTCAGAGATGATAAAATGTTTATTAAGTTAATGAATCAGAAATTTAATAATGCTTTAGGAAAAAGAAAGAACCCATAGAGGTAAGAAAATATATCTAAAACACTCAAGTATGCATATAGTATTATTTTCCCCTTGAGAAGGAACTGCATTAATTCATGATTTATCTGAAGAAAGCCTTATTCAGTTAAAGTTTGAGGGCACAATCTTAAACTGCTCATTCCAACAGTATTTACTTAGCATATCCATTAAGTTTGTCTCTTACTTTTCTTATGAGAAACTCAAAGTGCAGTTTAAAGATCCTCTTTCTATTTCTTAAATAAGAAATGTTCCTCAACATTATAACGAAGAAGAAAAACCAGGAGAATACCAAGCTAACATATGTAGAAAAAAGGGAAGTTAGAAAGGGCAATTTTGATTGAGGGTGATAAATTCCTGTGGCATTATATATAATTTAATCTAACATTATGACAACACATTAATTGGGTATTTTAGTTTCATTTGTTCTACATTCCTATGCTATCTTCTTTATATTCATTTCTTCTTCTTTTTCTCTTTCTCTTTCTTTCCTTCTCTTTATTTTATCTCTCTCCAGGGCCAGCCAGTGTTGTCTGTTGGAAGGATGTCTGCTTGTCTTCATTAATTCATTTTAATAACTCCAAGATGCCTCTTAACTTGTTATCTGCACCTGTGACCTTCACTAAGAGGTACATCTCCAAAGCCTTGCCATCTCTTTGCTAGCCCCAGTGCTTTAAATGCTCTTCAGTTATTTATTATGGTATGAATGAATCTCAGATCCACCCATGAGAGTAAATTTTAGTAAAGAAAGACTAGCCAGGCATCATATCAAATTCGTGGACTGCTTATCTACCCCAGGGTGAGAAGCAAGTGATTATGAACAAGATGATAGTTATTCCCCAAGTTAGGACTAAATTCCTTTCCTGAGAGGTCTGCTTTGACGTAATACTAATTCTCTCTTGCCATCTCTGGGGATCTTGCAAATTGAAAGCTGTTAAAACATGCAGTAGATTGAATTACATCCCCAAATTTATAATGTTCTGAATTTATTCGACCTCCCTGTGTATGTAAACCCATTGTAAATAGGCTTTCTGAAGATGTCCTTTTAAATCAAGGTGTGGCCCAATTGAATGAGGTCAGCTTTAATCTGAATCACTGGAGGCTTTATAAATAGGAAGAAACTGGAAGCCAGAGGCAAGGAAATACACAGGGAGGAGTCAGGTATCAGGAACCAGAAATCAACAGAATCCAGAAGAAAAGGGGAGGGTGTCACCATGTAACATGAGGCAGTTATTCAAACCAAGAAGCGCCAAGGATTGCCAACAAGCCAGCACCAGAATTGCAACAGTCCCAGGGGAGAAAGCATAGCTTGCTGATTTCTTAATCTTGGACACTAAACCATGAGCCAATAATGTCTACTCTTTAAGCCAGTCCATTTTATGGGTATTTATAGCAGACTGGCAAACTGAGACTAAGCATAAATTACATTTCATAAACTCATACAATGTCCAGTATCTGTATGAAGTGCAGAATAAGACAATGAAAGTTTATAATCCCTTATTAGAATAGAGAATAAAAGGAGAGTGAGAGTGAGAGCAAGAATAAGAAAAAGAGAATGAGAGAAAGGAGGGAGGGAGGGAAGGAGAGTTGAGGGAAGGAAGGAAGGAAGGAAAGAAGGAAGGAAGGGGGAGAGATGGAAGTGGTATATGTTAGACTGGATTAGGGAAGTTAATTTAGCTGTTTTCATTTTACAAAACACATTTCAATTCATGCTTTGAAGTTTGTATTCCCTGTTTTACGAAAATATTCTGAAATATTCACTCCACTTGTGTATCATTAATAATACTGAGTGATCATACAGATGGATCCCAGTTGCACATAATTCCTTAAAGTTCTTTCTTGCTTTATTTCTTGTCTATTTTATGTTTTAAAGGGAAAATGCAAAGAATTCAGTATACCTCCCTTCTTTTCTCTTCTGTAGTTTATAATACAAGGTATATTATTGATACAATAATGGTAGCCAACTGTTAGGGTTTGAAAGAAAGATCAAAATGCAGTCTCAAATAACAGCCACAAAGATAGAATGTCTTTTTCTATAATATCATTACTACTCCAATTGATACAGACTAGGATACTTTGCATTTAGATATTTTGTAACCATGGTACCATTTTTCTACTATGTTCTATTAAATTTCAGCCAACAAATTACTTTGGGAACAAGATATAAGCTATCATAGACAGATAGGGAGAAGAGAGGAGCTAAGAGAGAGATATATAGTTAGAGGAGAGAGAGAGAGACAGAGAGACAGAGATAGAGACAGAGAGAAGAAAACATAATAAATAAGAACTCAATTTTGTCTGTGGTCAATGATTGTTACTTCTGGTACCTGTATAGAAATAAACACACCTTCTGTATTTGCCAAAGCTAAAGTCCATAAGTAATTTCTATGGGCCTCAACTCCCTCATTAAAAAAAACAACAACGAAAAAAAAACCAAAAAACTGTGGGTCAGACTAGGTCCTCTCAATCCCTGAAATCTTATTCAGTTGAAAAGTGAGTACTTGATTATCATGTTTCTGTCATAATGGATTTTTAAACTAATGGATTTTACAAGATATCTTTCTAGAAATTAATATATCAAATAATATGGTTGATCTTGATCACAAGATAAATTAGGTTTCTGATTAAATGCTCCTTTGGCTGTTTGGCAATTGTCAATGTGCATTAGACATACTAAAATTCTCTAATGAGACTAGTTGTTGCATAAGCTGCTATTAAAATGTCAACAGGCTTATAGTATAGGGTTACTATTCATTTAACATTTAGATTTAACTGTGCTGCTTCTTATACACATTTATTTTAAAAAATAAGCACAACACTTTTCATCATGCTTCTATTGATATCAGAGATCTCTAGATATGACAATCATTAAATTCCCTGAGATGACACTTAAAAGCCATTAAGCATCATTGTTATCCTTGCCATGTACAACTCATATTGCAGATTGTTCAACTGGTTTCAGCCACAGTACTTAATGATGCATTAGAATTTTATACCATTCCCTTTTGTGAAATGTGAATCTAGTAGGAAATGCATCCCATAACTTAGTGTTGCATATAAACTACAATTTAGCAACAGTTCTCCATTGCCCATATAAAAATTATGTTTTTGGATCCTAGAAAAGTGCCTGATGTATGAGAGGCACACAGCAAATATTTGTTGACAAATAAACCAATGAGCTTCTCATATAGTCACTGAATTTGCTAAAGGTGGTCATATACTTTTTTTTTTTCATAGATGCATGATCATCGTTTCTTAGTACATTTGCATCGGTTTAGAGGAACTAGCAACACAACAGAAAAAGATATAGAATGTTAATACAGAGAAAAGAAATAAAAGTAATAATAATAGTAAAAACAAAACAAAACAAAACAACAACAACAAAAAAACCTATAGCTCAGATGCAGCTTCATTCAGTGTTTTAACATGATTACTTTACACTTAGGTATTATTGTGCTGTCCATTTTTGAGTTTTTGTATCTAGTCCTGTTGCACAGTCTGTATCCTTTCAGCTCCAATTACCCATTATCTTACCCTGTTTCTAACTCCTGCTGGACTGCGGTTCCTCAAAAAGCTGAATATAGAATTGCCATATGACCCAGCAATACCATTGCTGGGTATCTACTCAAAGGACTTAAGGGCAAAGACACAAACGGACATTTGCACACCAATGTTTATAGCAGCATTATTTACAATTGCAAAGAGGTGGAAACAGCCAAAATGTCCATCAACAGAAGAATGGCTAAACAAACTGTGGTATATACATACGATGGAATATTATGCAGCTTTAAGACAAGATAAACTTATGAAGCATGTAATAACATGGATGGACCTAGAGAACATTATGCTGAGTGAGTCTAGCCAAAAACTAAAGGACAAATACTGTAATACCATACAGTCCCACTGATGTGAACGGACATTCGAAAATAAACTTGGAATAGGTCATATACTTTTAAAAGTAATAATAATACTTAAGTGATCCTTATTCTAAAGATGATAAATCTGTAAACAGAATTTAAATAAATTCAATTAAGAATTGGTCTCAGATCCTCTTTCATATTGCACTATTTAGAAGTCAGTGTTGGAGGAAAAAGATATATTGCTATTTGATAAAAATTTCACTTTTTAGGAAGAAACTGCAGATTCATAGGAAAAGTTGAACCCTTTTTTGTTTTTTTCTCCATTGGTTCCATCCATCACTGTGGCTGGAATGGAACTGCTTCGCCAGAGCACATCGTTTGCAGCCCCATCTGGCTTTCTGTATACGCCTCCACGGTGCTCAGCTCTTGTTCCCACCTGGCATCAGAAATGCAACTCAAGGAAAGAACCAGCAGAAAGGAAATAAAACAAGAACAAGAAACTGGGATTGAAGCCAGATGAGGTGGAATGAGAATAAGGGCTGGGGAACAATGGAATCTAAAATTTAATTTACACTCAGCTACCACCTATCTCTGAGAGTGTTGGTCCCACTTCTTTCATCATTCTCTTGCTTATGTGCAATGTTATTAATAAAATTTTATACATATAACAAATATATATACTTACATATACATATATAGTAAGAAAGAAAGAAATTGACCATAAAAACGTCTACCTGTTTATAAGCATGAAACATTCAGAAACATTTTTAATCACCATTATTGAGAGATAATCTACAAACAATTAAATTGGATCATACAGGCCAATGACTTTTGAAAATGCATATACCTCTGTAACAAGCACCCAAATAAAGATATATAGCCTTTATCCCTAGAAAGTTCTCTTTCGCCCATCCGCAATCAATCTTCTCCATGTCATCTACTGATACAGGGAATTACTTTGGCAATTTTGATCATTATAAATTAATTCTTACTGATTTTGAGCTTGATATAAATGGAGTTTTTTGTGAACAGCTTCATCTCCACAGAATAACTGTGAGGTACATCCATGTAGCTTTGTATATAAATGGTTCATTTATTTTTATTTCTGCAATATTTTCAATTTCATGGATGTTTTGGTTTGCTAATGCTACCAGAATACAACATACCAGAAATGGATTGGCTTTTCCAAAGGGGATATATTAGGTTACAAATTTACAGTTCTAAAACCATGAAAGTATCCAAATTAAGACATTAACAAGAGGATACCTTTACTCAAGAAAGGCCTATCTCCAGGGT